>NC_090396.1:1450000-2900000 GCF_036365525.1 Heterodontus francisci | reverse complement strand
TTGTTACGACTTGTCTCATCATCCTTCTGTCTCTCCATCACGCTCTCTCTCTCTCTCTCCCTCATGCTCTCTCTCTCACTCTCTCTCTCTCTCTCTCTCTCTCCCTCTGTCCATGACTGTTTGTGTCTCTCACACACCATCACTGCCTTTCACTCCCTCTCTCCCTTTATCTCTCTCTCTCTCGGCCATCCATCTCTGTACGTCCCTCTCTCTCTGTCTCTTATACCTCTCCTCTGCCTCTGAATATCCCTCTTCTCTCTGTCTCTCTCTCTGTCCCTCCCTATCTCCCTTACTCTGCGTCCGTCCATGACTATGTTTCTCACTCACACCATCTCTGTCTCTCCCTTTTTCTCTGCCTCCCGGCCATCCCTCTCTGTATCTCCCTCTCTTTCTATCTCTGTATCTCCCTGTTTCCCCTCATGCAGGACTGGGCAGATAATGGGGATAGTTACTAATTGTTACAACTTGTCTAATCCTCCCCCTGTCTGTCCAGCTCGTGTCTGTCTCTATCCATCTCTCTCTCTCTCCCCCCCCTCTCTCTCGGACTCATCCTCTCTCTCAGTCTCTCCCTCTCTGTCTCAGTCACTCTCTTTCCCAATCCCTGTCTCTCCCAATCACAGACGCTCCCAATCCCTGTCTCTCTCCCTCTGTCTCTCCCTCTGTCTGTCTCTTTCTCTCTCTCTCTTACTTTATCCATCTCGATGTGTCACTCCCTCTCTCTCCTTCTATCTCTGTCTCTCTCTCTCTGTCCCCCCTCTCCCTCTATCACTATCTCTTCTTCTATCCTTCTCTATCTGTCTCTCCCTCCCTCTCTCTCTGTTTCTGTCTCTACCCCATCTCTGACTCTCACATTGTCTTTCGCCATCACGGTCTCTGTCTCTCCCTCTCTCTGTCTGTCTCTGTCGCCCTCTCCCACTCTCTGCCTCTCCTTTCTCTGCCACTGCCTCTCCGTCACTCTCTCTTTCCATTTCGCTCTAACTTTCCCTGCCTCTCCCCTCTCTCTCTTTCCCTGTCTTTCCCTCTCCCTCTCTCTGTCTCTATCGCTTTCTCTCCCTCTCATTGTCTCTGTCTCTCGCTCTCTCTCTGTCTCCCTCACACTGTCTCTCTCTCTCGGTCGCCATCACACTGTCTCTCTCCCTCTCTCCCTCACCCTGTCACACACTCTCTCTCTCCCTCACTCTGTCTCTCTAATTCTCTCTCTCACTCTGTCCCTCTCTCTGTCTACGTCAGCCTGTCTCTCTGTCTCTCTCTCTCTATCTCTCTGTCTCCCTCAGTCTGTCTCTCTCTCTCTCTCTCTCACCCTGTCTCGCTCTCTCCCTCACGCTGCCTCGCTTTCTCTCTCTCCCTCACCCGCTCTCTCTCTCCTCACTCTGTCGCTCTATTTCTCTCTCTCTCTCCTCAGCCCCCCCTCTCCCCCCGACTCCCTCAATCCGTCTCTAAGTTTTTCTAATTCTTACCCTGTCTCTCTCTCTCTCCCTCACTTTATGTGTGTGTCTCTCTCTCCCTCACCCTCTCTCTCTCTATCTCTACTTCACCCTGCCTCTCTCCCTCAACCTCTCTCTCTAAACCCTCACACTAAACCCCCAATACACGACTGTGCCGATAATGTTACTGATTGTTACAACTTGTCTCATCCTCCCTCTGTCTCTCCAGCTCGTGTCAGTCTCTATCCATCTTCTCTCTCTCTCTCACACCCTCTCTATCTCTCTCTCTGTCTCCCTCACTCTATCACTCTGTCTCTCACTCTCTCTGTGTCTCGCTCACACTGTCTCTCTCTTTCTCTCTATCCCTCATCCTGTCACTCTCTCTCTCCGTCTCTCTGTGTCTCTTTTTCTCTCTCTCTCTTACTCAGTCTCTCTCTCTCTGTCTACCTCACCCTGTCTCTCTCTCTCTCTCTGTCTCCCTCATACTGTCTCCATCTCTCACACTGTCTCTCTCTCCCTCCCTCACATTGTCTCTGTCTACCTCACACAGTCTCTCTCTCTCTCTCCCTCACACAGTCTCTCTCCCTCACTCCCTCACTCTGTCTCTCGATTTCTCTCTCTCTCTCTTCCTCACAAAGTCTTTCTCTCTCTCTCACCCTGTCACTCTATCTCTCCCGCACCCTCTCTCTTTATCTCCCTCAGTCTCTCTTTCTCTTTCTCCCTCTCTCTGCCTCTCCCTCTATCTGGCTGTCCCTTCCTCTCTCTCTGTCTCTCCCACTCTCTGTCTCTCCATTTCTCTCTCTCCCCTCCTCTCTCCCGATCTCTCTTCCTTTCCCTCTGTCCATGAATCAGTTAGTGTCTCTCTCAAACCTTCTCTGACTCTCTCTAAAACTATCTCCCGCTCTCTCCCTTTCCTTCTATCTCTCTCTCTCCCTCTATCTCTCTCTCTTCCTCTGTCTCTCTCTCTCTCCCCCTCTCTCTCCTTCTTTTTCGCCCTCTCCCTCTGTCTCCCGTTGTCACTGTCTATCACTATGCATCTCTCTCTGTCTCTGTTCATCTCCCTTTGTAGTCTATTTGTGTCCTCCTCACGGCTTACTGTCGCACTCACCTTGTATCTATCTCCTTCACTCCGTCTCTCTCTCTCTCTCCCTCACCCTGTCTCTCGATTTCTCAGTCTCTCTCCCTCACTCTATCTCTTTCTCTCTCTCCCTCACACAGTCTCCCTCTCACTCTCAGTCTCTCTGCCTCTCTCTGTCTGGCACTGCCTCTCCCTCTATCTTGCTGTCGCTCCCTCTGTCCCTGTCTCTCCCACTCTCTGTCACTCCATCTCTCTCTGTCTCTGTTCATCTCTCTTTGTCGTCTATTAGTGACCTCCTCACAGCGTATTGTCCCACCTCACCTTGTTTCTATCTCCTTCGCTCGGTCTCACTCTCTCTCTCTTTCCCTCACCACAATGCATTAGTTAAGACTGTATTTGACCATGCCTCTGTTTATATTATACTCGGCTCTGTCCCTGGGATACAAATGGTTAAAACGTGTTTCAAAATGGGTGAGGTGTCTGTGCCATCCCTCCATTTTATATGTACAGATGGCACTCTACCATTTTATACGTAGAGGGAAGCTCCCTCCCTGTTATATCTAGAGGTGGAACTCCCACCATTTTCTATGTAGAGGGGAGCTCCTCCATTTTATATGTAGAGAGGGAGCTCCCTCCAATTGTTATGTGGACAGGGATCTCCCTCCATTTGATACAGAGAAGGGCATCTCGCTTCAATTTGTATGTAGAGGGGAAGCTTCCTCTGTTTGAGATGTAGAGAGGGAGATCCTCCATTTTATGTGCCTTTCTCTCTCTCTCTCTCTCTCTCTCCCTCACGCAGTCTCTCTCTCTCTCATCCTCACCCTATCACTCTCTCTCACTGCCTCACCCTGTCTCTCGCTGTGTCTCCCTCGCCCCGTTACGCAGTCTCTCTCTCTCTTTCTCTCTGCCTCACCCTTTCTCTCTCTCTCTGTCTCCCTACACTGTCTCTTACTCTCCCTCACTCTGTCCCTCCCTCTCCCTCCCACACCCTGTCTCTCGCTCTGTCCCCCTCACACAGTCTCTCTCACACTCTCCCTCACGCAGTCTCTCTCTCTCACTGAGCTGGGCTGAGAGATGGCAAATAGAGTTTAATGCGGAAAAGTGCGAGGTGATTCACTTTGGAAGGAGTAACAGGAATGCAGAGTACTGGGCTAATGGGAAGATTCTTGGTAGTGTAGATGAACAGAGAGATCTTGGTGTCCAGGTGCATAAATCCCTGAAGGTTGCTACCCAGGTTAATAGGGCTGTTAAGAAGGCTTAGGTGTGTTAGCTTTTATTAGTAGGGGGATCGAGTTTCGGAGCCACGAGGTCATGCTGCAGCTGTACAAAACTCTGGTGAGGCCGCACCTGGAGTATTGCGTGCAGTTCTGGTCACCGCATTATTGGAAGGATGTGGAAGCTATGGAAAGGGTGCAGAGGAGATTTACTAGGATGTTGCCTGGTATGGAGGGAAGGTCTTACGAGGAAAGGCTGAGGGACTTGGGGTTGTTTTCATTGGAGAGAAGGAGGAGGAGAGGTGACTTAATAGAGACATACAAGATAATCAGAGGGTTAGATAGGGTGGATAGTGAGAGTCTTTTTCCTCGGATGGTGATGGCAAACACGAGGGGACATAGCTTTAAGTTGAGGGGTGATAGATATCGGACAGATGTTAGAGGTAGTTTCTTTACACAGAGAGTAGTAGGGGCGTGGAACGCCCTGCCTGCAACAGTAGTAGATTCGCCAAATTTAAGGGCATTTAAGTGGTCATTGGATAGACATATGGATGAAAATGGAATAGTGTAGGTCAGATGGTTTCACAGGTCGGCGCAACATCGAGGGCCGAAGGGCCTGTACTGCGCTATAATGTTCTAATTCTAATTCTAATTCTCCCTCACCCTGCCTCTCTCTCTCTGCCTCACACTGTCTCTCTCTCTCTCTTTCCCTCTCTCACTTTGTCTCTCTATTTCTCTCTCTCTCTCCCTCACTCTCTCTCTCTCTCTCTCTCTCTCCCTCTCTCACTGTTTCTCTCTCTCTGTCTCCCTCGTACAGTCTCTCTCTCCCCCTCACCCTGTCTCTCCCTCTCCCTCCCTCACTCTATCTCTTCTATTTCTCTCTCTCTCTCACCCCCGCCCTGTCTCTCTCTCGCTCTCTCTCTCTCTCTCTCTCTCCCCCCACCCCACTCCCTCAATCCCATTCTAAATTTTTCTAATTCTTATCCTGTCTCTCTCTCTCGCTCCCTCACTTTATGTGTGTGTCACTCTCTCCCTCACCCTGTCTCTCCCTCTCTCTCTACTTCACCCTGTCTGTCTCTCCCTCAACCTCGCACTCTCTCCCTCGCCCTCTCTATCTCTCTCCCTCACTCTCTCTCTCTCTCTCTCTCTCTCTCTGTATGCTCACACTGTCTCTCTCTCTCTTCCTCACCCTGTCACTCTCTCTCTCCGTCACACAGTCTCTCTCTCTCTCTCCCTTACTCTGTCTCTCTATTTCTCTCTCTCCCTCCCTAACCCTCTCTCTCTCTCTCTCTGCCTCTGTCCATGACTCTGTTTGTGTCTCTCACACGTCATCTCTGATTTCACTCCCTCTCTCCGTTTATCTCTCTCTCTCTCTCTCTCTCTCTCGGCCTTCCCTCTCTGTATAGTCTTCCACCTCTGTCTCTGTATCTCTCCTCTGCCTCTGAATATCCCTCTCCCTCTCTCTGTCTCTCTCTCTCGCTCCCTCCCTATCTCTCTTTCTCTGCGTCCGTCCATGTCTATGTTTCTCTCTCACACCATCTCTGTCTCTCCTTTTCTATCTCTCGCGGCCAACCCTCTCTGTATCTCCCTCTCTTTCTGTCTCTGTATCTCTCTGTTTCCCCTAATACAGGACTGGGCAGATAATGGGGATAGTTACTGATTGTTACAACTTGTCTCATCCTCCCTCTGTCTCTCCAGATCGTGTCAGTCTCTATCCATCTCTCTCTCTCTCTCTCTCTCTCTCGCTCTCCCTCTCTCACCCTGTCTCTCTGTCCCCCTCGTACTGTCTCTCTCTCCCCCTCACTCTGTCTCTCTCTCTACCTCCCTCACTCTGTCTCTTCTAGTTCTCTCTCTCTCTCCCCGGCCCTCTCTCTCTCTCTCTCTCTCTCCCCCACTCCCTCAATCCGTCTCTAAATTTTTCTAATTTTTATCCTGTCTCTCTCTCTTGCCCTCACTTTATGTGTGTGTCTCTCTCTCCCTCACCCTATCTCTCTCTCTTTCTCTCCTTCACCCTTTCTCTCTCTCCCTCAACCTAGCACTCTCTCCCTCGCCCTCTCTATCTCTCTGCCTCTCTCTCTCTCTCTCTCTCTCCCTCTCTCTGTCTTGCTCACACTGTCTCTCTCTCTCTCTCCCTCATGCAGTCTCTCTCTCTCTCCCTCCCTCTTTCTCACTCTGTCTCTCTATTTATCTCTCTCTCCCTCACTCTGTCTCTCTCTCTCTCTCTCCCTCTCTCACCCTTTCTCTCAGTCTCCCTCGTACTCTCTCCTTCACTTTATGTGTGTGTCTCTCTCTCCCTCACCCTATCTCTCTCTCTCTCTCTACTGCACCCGGTCTCTCTCTCCCTCAACCTCGCACTCTCTCCCTCGCCCTCTCTATCTCTCTGCCTCTCTCTCTCTCTCTCTCTGTCTTGCTCACACTGTCTCTCCCTCTCTCTCTTACTCACCCTGCCTCTCTCTCTGCCTCACACTGTCTCTCTCTCTCTCCCTCATGCAGTCTCTCTCTCTCTCTCCCTCCCTCTTTCTCACTCGGTCTCTCTATTTATCTCTCTCTCTCTCCCTCACACTCTCTCTCTCTCTCCCTCTCTCACCCTTTCTCTCTCTCTGTCTCCCTCGTACTCTCTCCCTCACTTTATGTGTGTGTCTCTCTCTCCCTCACCCTATCTCTCTCTCTCTCTCTACTTCACCCTGTCTCTCTCTCCCTCAACCTCACTCTCTCTCCCTCGCCCTCTCTTTCTCTCTCCCTCTCTCTCTCTCGATCACACTGTCTCTCTCTCTCTCTCTTCCTCACCCTGTCACTCTCTCTCCCTCCCTCACACAGTCTCTCTCTCTCTCCCTCACCCTATCTCTCTATCTCTCTGCCTCACCCTGGCTCTCGCTGTGTCTCCCTCACACAGTCTCTCTCGCCCCCTTAAGCAGTCTCTCTCTCTCTCTCTTTATCTCACACTCTGTCTCTCTCTCTCTCTTTCTCTCTGCCTCACCCTTTCTCTCTCAATGTCTCCCTCACCCTGCCTCTCTCTCTCTGCCTCACACTGTCTCTCTCTCTCTCCCTCACTCACTCTGTCTCTCTCTCTGTCTCCCTCACACCGTGTCTTTCTCTCTCTCCCTCACATAGCCTCTCCCTCTCTCTCTGTCTCTTTCGCACTCTCTCTCTCTCCATTTCTCTCTCTCTCTCCCTCACTCTGTCTCTCTCTCTCTCTCTCCCACTCTCACCGTGTCTCTCTCTCTCTCTCCCTCATACTGTCTCTCCCTCCCTCACTCTGTCTCACTCTCTTCCTCGCACACACTGTCTCTCTCTGTCTCCCACACACAGACTCTCTCCCTCTCTCTCTCTCTCCCTCACACAGTCTCTGTCCCTCACTCCCTCACTCTGTCTCTCGATTTCTCTCTCTCTCTCTTCCTCACACAGTCTCTCTCTCGCTCTCTCTCTCTCTTTTCTCAGCCTGTCACTCTCTCTCTCTCTCCCTCATCTGTCTCGTCCTCTGCCTCAAACAGTCTCTATTTCTCTCTCCCTCACCCTGTCTCTCTCACTCCCTCACCCAGGCTCTCATTCTCTCTCAACCAACAAAAACAAGAAATGCTGGAATCACTCAGCAGGTCTGGCAGCATCTGTGGAAAGAGAAGCAGAGTTAACGTTTCGGGTCAGTGACCCTTCTTCGGAACTGTTGTAGGAGACAAGTTCTCTCGATTTCTCTCTCTCTCTCTTCCTCACACAGTCTCTCTCTCGCTCTCTCTCTCTCTTTTTCTCAGCCTGTCACTCTCTCTCTCTCCCTCATCTGTCTCGTTCTCAGCCTCAAACAGTCTCTATTTCTCTCTCTCTCTCTCCCTCACCCTCTCTCTCTTTCTGCCTCTGTCCATGACTCTGTTTATGTCTCTCACACACCATCTCTGCCTTTCACTCCCTCTGTCCCTTTATCTCTCTCTCTCTCGGCCATCCCTCTCTGTATCTCCCTCTCTTTCTGTCTCTGTATCTCCCTGTTTCCACTCATACAGGACTGGGCAGATAATGGGGATAGTTACTGATTGTTACAACTTGTCTCATCCTCCCTCTGTCTCTCCAGCTCATGTCTGTCTCTATCCATCTCGCTCTCTCTCTCTCCCTCAGCCTCTCTCTCTCTCTCTCTCTCTCTGCCTCGGTCCATGACTCTGTTTGTGTCTCTCACACACCATCTCTGTTTTTTTATTAGAATGTTACAGCGCAGTACAGGCCCTTCGGCCCTCGATGTTGCGCCGACCTGTGAAACCATCTGACCTACACTATTCCAATTTCATCCATATGTCTATCCAATGACCACTTAAATGCCCTTAAAGTTGACGAGTCTACTACTGTTGCAGGCAGGGCGTTCCACGCCCCTACTACTCTCTGAGTAAAGAAACTACCTCTAACATCTGTCCTCTATCTATCACCCCTCAACTTAAAGCTATGTCCCCTCGTGTTTGCCATCACCATCCGAAGATCACTCCCTCTCGCCCTTTATCTCTCTCTCTCTCTCTCTCTCTGTCTCAGTCTCTCTCTTTCCCAATCCCTGTCTCTCCCAATCCATGTCTCTCCCAATCACAGACTCTCCCAATCCCTGTCTCTCTCCCTCTGTCTCTATCTCTCTCTTTCTTTATCTTTCTCTATTTGTCACTCCCCCTCTCTCCTTCTATCTCTGTCTATCTCTCTGTCCCGCCCCTCTCTCCCTCTATCACTATCTCTTCCTCTATCCTTCTCTATCTGTCTCTCCCTCCCTCTCTCTCTGTTTCTATCTCGACCCCATCTCTGACTCTCACATTGTCTTTTGCTATCACGGTCTCTGTCTCTCCCTCTTTCTGCCTCTCATTTCTCTGCCACTGCCTCTCCCCCTCTCTCTCTTTCCATTTCTCTCTAACTTTCCCTGCCTCTCCCCCTCTCTCTCTTTCCCTGTCTCTCCCTCTCCCTCTCTCTGTCTCTATCTCTTTCTCTCCCTTTCACTTTCCCTGCCTCAGTCTCTCTCTCTCTCTCTGTGTCTCCCTCACCCTGTCACTCTCTCTCTCGCTCCCTCACATTCTCTGTCTCTCTCTTTCTCTCTCTCTGTCTCCCTCACTCTGTCTCTCTATCTCCTTCCCTCAGCCTGTATCCCACTCTGTCTCCCTCACACAGTTTCTCTCTACCCTCCCTCACGCAGTCTCTCTCTCTCCCTCACCCTATCTCAATCTCTCTCTGCCTCACACTGTCTCCCTCTCTCCCCCACCCTGTCTCTCGCTGTCTCCCTCACCCTGCCTCTCTCTTCCTCATTCACTCTGTCTCTCTCTCTCTCACCCTCACACAATCTCTCCCTCTCTGTCTTTTCCTCTCTCTCCGTCTCTCCATCTCTCTTTCTCATCTCTCCCTCTCTCTCTCTCCCTATCATTCTTTCTCTCCCTCTGTCCAGATTCTGTTTCTCTCTCACACCTTCTCTGTCTTTCTCTCTGTTTCTCTCTCCCGCTCACTCTCTCTCTCCCTCTATCTCTCTCTCTCCCTCTATCTCTCTCTCTCTCCTTCTTCCTCTATTTCTCCTTCTACCTCTGTCTCTCTCTCCATCTATCTTTTTCTCTCCCTCTGTCTCTTTCCTCCCTCTATCTCACCTTCTCCCTCTATCGCTCCCTCTCCCTCTATCTCTCCCTCCCTCTGTCTCTCTCTCTCCCTCTCTTTGTCGCCGTCTGTCAATATCCATCTCTCTCTGTCTCTGTCCATCTCCCTTTGTAGTCTATTTGTGTTCTCCTCACAGCTTACTTTCCCACCTAACCTTTTATCTATCTCCTTCGCTCCGTTTCACTCTCTCTCTCTCCCTCACCCCAATGCAACAGTTAAGACTGTATTTGACCATGCCTCTGTTTATATTATACTCGGCCCTGTCTCTGGTATAAAAAAGGTTAAAAAGTGTTTCAAAATGGGTGAGGTGTCTGTGCCATCCCTCCATTTTATATGTACAGGTGGCACTCTACCATTTTATACGTAGAGGGAAGCTCCCTCCATTTTATATCTAGAGGTGGAACTCCGACCAACATGTAGAGAGGGTGCTCCCTCCAATTGTTATATGGAACGGCGATCTCCCTCCATTTTATACACAAAAGGGCATCTCCCTCCACTTTACATGTAGAGGGGTAGCTTCCTCTATTTTATATCTAGAGAGGGAGCTCCCTCTATTTTATGCGCAGACTGGGATCTCACTCCATTTTCTATGTAGAGGGGAGCTCCTCCATTTTCTATGTTCAGGTGGAACTCCCACTATTTTACATGTAGAGAGGGAGCTCCCTCCAATTGTTATATGGACAGGGATCTCTCTCCATTCTATACGTTGAAGGGCATCTTCCTCCACTTTATGTGTAGAGGGGTAGCTTCCTCAATTTTATATGTAGAGAGTGAGCTCCCTCTATTTTATGCGCAGAAGAGTAACTCACTCCATTTTATATGTAGAGGGGGAGCGCCCTCTCTCCTTCAACCTGTCTCTCTCTCTCTCTCTCTCTCTCACCCTTTCTTTCTCCCTCACCCTGTCTCTCTCTCTTTCACCCTGTCTCACTCTCTCCCTCACACTGTCTCGCTCTCTCTCTCTTCCTCACCCGCTCTCTCTCTCTCCCTCACTCTGTCTCTCTATTTCCCTCTCTCCCTCACCATGTCTCTCTCTCTCCCTCACTCTGTCTCTTTATTTCTCTTTCTCTCTCCCCCACCTTCTCTCTCTCTCTCTCTCTCTCTCTCTCTCTCCACCACTCCCTTAATCCGTCTCTAAATTTTTCTAATTCTTACCCTGGCTCTCTCTCTCTCACTCACCTTATGTGTGCGTCTCTCTCTCTCCCTCACCTTGTCTCTCTCTCACTCCCTCACCCTATCTCTCTCTCTCTCTACTTCACCCTGTCTCTCTCTCTCCCTCACCCTCTCGATCTCCCTCACTCTGTATCTCTCTCTCTCTGTCTCCCTCACTCTGTCTGTCTGTCTCTGTCCCTCCCTCACCCTGTCTCTCGCTCTGTCTCCTTCACACAATCTCTCTCTCTCTCTCTCTCTCTGCCTCACACTGTCTCTCTCTCTCTCTCTCTGCCTCACTCTGTTTCTCTGACTCATTCCCTCACCCTGTCTCTCGCTGTGTCTCTCTCAAACAGTCTCTCTCCCCCTTACACAGTTTCTGTCTCTTTCTCTTTCTATCTCACTCTGTCTCTCTCTCTTTCTCTCTCCCTCTCCCTTACTCTCTCTCTGTCTCCCTCATACTGTCTCTCTCTCTCCCTCACTCTGTCTCTGTCTCTCCCTCCATCACACTGTCTCTCTCTGCCTCCCTCACACAGTCTCCTTCTCTCTCTCTCTCCATCATACTGTCTCCCTCTCTCCCTCACTCTGTCTCTCTCTCTCCCTCCCTCACACTGTCTCTCTTTGTATCCCTCACACAGACTCTCCCGCTCTCTCTCCCTCACACAGTCTCTATCCCTCACTCCCACACTCTGTCTCTCTCTTTCTCTCTCTCTCCCTCTCTCACCCTGTCTCCCTCTCTGTCTCCCTCATACTGTCTCTTTCTCTCTCTCCCTCACAGTCTCTCATTCTCTCTCTCTCAATATGTCTCTCTATTTCTCTCTATCACTCTCCCTCACTCTGTCTCCCTCTCTCTCTCCCTCTCTCACCCTCTCTCTCTTTTTTTGTCTCCCTCATACTGTCTATATCTCTCCCTCACTCTGTGTCTCTCTCTCCCTCCCTCACACTGTCTCTCTCTGTCTCCCTCACAGTCTCTTTCTCTCTCCCAAGCACAGTCTCTCTCTCTCTCTTCCTCACTCTTTCTCTCTCTCTCCCTCCCTCACCCTGATTCTCTCTCTGCCTCCCTCATACTGTCTCCCTTTCCCTCACTCTGTCTTTCACTCTCCCTTCCTCACACTGTCCCTCCCTGTCTCCCTCACACAGTCTCTTTCTCTCTCTCTCTCCCTCATACTGTCTCGCTCTCTCCCTCACTCTGTCTCTCTCTCCCTCCCTCACTCTGTCTCTATCTGTATCCCTCACACAGTCTCTCTCTCTCTCTCTCTCTCTCTAGCTCTCTGCCCTCACACAGTCTCTCTCCCTCACTTCCTCACTCTGTCTCTCGATTTCCCTCCCTTTCTCTTCCTCACACAGTCTCTCTTTCTCTCTCTCTCTCTTCCTCACACTGTCACTCTCTCTCTCCCTCACTCTGTCTCTTTCTCTACCTCAAACAGTCTCCCTCTCTCCTTCTCCCTCTCTCTGCCTCTCTCTGTCTGTCTCTGCCTCGCCCTCTATCTTGCTGTCCCTCCCTCACCTCTCTGTCTCTCCCACTCTCTGTCTCTCCATTTCTCTCTCTCCCCCTCTCTCTCTTTCCCTCTGTCCATGACTCGGTTTGTGTCTCTCTCAAACCTTCTCTGCCTTTCTCTGTTTCTATCTCCCGCTCTCCCTCCCTCTCCTTCTAACTCTCTCTCTCTCTCCCCCTCTATCTCTCTCTCTCCCTCTGTCTCTCTCTCTCTCCCCTCTCTCTCTCTCTCCTTCTATTTCTCCCTCTGCCTCTGTCTCCCTTTGTCACTGTCTATCCCGATGCATCTCTCTCAGTCTCTGTCCATCTCCCTTTGTAGTCTATTTGTGTCCTCCTCACGGCTTACTGTCGCACCTAACCTTATATCTATGCCCTTCGCTCCATCTCTCTCTCTCTCTCTCGCCCTCCCTCACCCAGACTCTTTCTCTCTCCGTCACCCTGTCTCTCGATTTCTCTCTCTCTCTCTCCCTCATTCTGTCTCTTTCTCTCTCTCCCTCACACAGTCTCTCTCTCACTCTCCCTCTCTACGCATCTCTCTGTCTGTCACTGCCTCGACCTCTATCTTGCTGTAGCTCCCTCTCTCCCTGTCTCTCCCACTCTCTGTCTCTCCATCTCTCTCTGTCTCTGTCCATCTCCCTTTGTCGTCTATTAGTGTCCTCCTCACAGCTTACTGTCCCATCTAACCTTGTAACTATCTCCTTCGCTCAGTCTCACTCTCTCTCTCTTTCTCTCACCCCAGTGCATTAGTTAAGACTGCCTTTGACCATGCCTCTGTTTATATTATTCGCGGCCCTGTCTCTGGCAAGAAAAAGGATAAAAAAATGTTTCAGATGGGCGAGGTGTCTTTGGGATCCCCCCATTTTATATGTACAGATGGCACTCTACCATTTTATACGTAGAGGGAAGCTCCCTCCCTGTTATATCTAGAGGTGGAACTCCCACCATTTTCTATATAGTGGGGAACTCCTCCATTTTATATGCACAGGTGGAACTCACACCATTTTACATGGAGAGAGGGAGCTCCCTCCAATTGTTATATGGACAGGGATCTCCCTCCATTTGATACAGAGAAGGGCATCTCGCTCAACTTTATATGTAAAGTGGAAGCTTCCTCTGTTTGAGATGTAGAGAGGGAGATCCTCTATTTTATGCATAGAGGGCTATATCACTCCATTTTATATGTAGAGTGTGAGCGCCCCCTTTCCTTCAACCTGTCTCGCTCTCTCTCTCTCTCTCTGTCACTCTCTCACTCTCTCCCTCACCATGTCTTTCTCTCTCTCTCTCGCCCTGTCTCGCGCTCTCCCTCACACTGTCTCTCTATTTCTTAGGATTAGAACATTACAGCGCAGTACAGGCCCTTCGGCCCTCGATGTTGCGCCAACCTGTGAAACCATCTGACCTACACTATTCCATTTTCATCCATATGTCTATCCAATGACCACTTAAATGCCCTTAAAATTGGCGAGTCTACTACTGCTGCAGGCAGGGCGTTCCACGCCCCTACTACTCTCTGTGTAAAGAAACTACCTCTAACATCTGTCCTATATCTATCACCCCTCAACTTAAAGCTATGTCTCCTCGTGTTTGCCATCACCATCCGAGGAAAAAGACTCTCACTATCCACCCTATCTAACCCTCTGATTATCTTATATGTCTCTATTAAGTCACCTCTCCTCCTCCTTCTCTTCAACGAAAACAACCTCAAGTCCCTCAGCCTTTCCTCGCAAGACCTTCCCTCCATACCAGGCAAATTCCTAGTAAATCTCCTCTGCACCCTTTCCATAGCTTCCACATCCTTCCTATAATGCGGTGACCAGAACTGCACGCAATACTCCAGGTGCGGTCTCACCAGAGTTCTGTACAGCTGCAGCATGACCTCTTGGCTCCGAAACTCAATCCCCCTACTAATAAAAGCTAACACACCATATGCCTTCTTAACAGCCCTATTAACCTGGGTAGCAACTTTCAGGGATTTATGTACCTGGACACCAAGATCTCTCTGTTCCTCTACACTACCAAGAATCTTTCCATTGGCCCAGTGCTCTGCATTCCTGTTACTCCTTCCAAAGTGAATCACCTCACACTTTTCCGCATTAAACTCCATTTGCCATCTCTCAGCCCAGCTCTGCAGCCAATCTATGTCCCTCTGTAACCTACAACATCCTTCGGCACTATCCACAACTCCACCGACCATCGTGTCATCCGCAAATTTACTAACCCACCCTTCCACACCCTCATCCAGGTTATTTATAAAAATGACAAACAGCAGTGGCCCCAAAACAGATCCTTGCGGTACACCACTAGTAACTAAACTCCAGGATGAACATTTTCCATCAACCACCACCCTCTGTCTTCTTTCAGCTAGCCAATTTCTGATCCAAAGCTCTAAATCACCTTCAACCCCATACTTCCGTATTTTCTGCAATAGCCTACCGTGGGGAACCTTATCAAACGCCTTACTGAAATCCATATACACCACATCCACGGCTTTACCCTCATCCACCTGTTTGGTCACCTTTTCAAAAAACTCAATAAGGTTTGTGAGGCACGACCTACCCTTCACAAAACCGTGCTGACTATCGCTAATGATCTTATTCTTTTCAAGATGATTATAAATCCAATCTCTTATAGCCTTTTCCAACATTTTACCCACAACCGAAGTAAGGCTCACAGGTCTATAATTACCAGGGCTGTCTCTACTCCCCTTCTTGAACAAGGGGACAACATTTGCTATCCTCCAGTCTTCCGGCACTATTCCTGTCGACAATGACGACATAAAGATCAAGGACAAAGGCTCTGCAATCTCCTCCCTGGCTTCTCAGAGAATCCTAGGATAAATACTATCTGGCCCAGGGGACTTATCTATTTTCACACTTGCCAAAATTGCTAACACCTCCTCCTTGTGAACCTCAATCCCATCTAGCCTAGTAGTCTGAATCTCAGTATTCTCCTCGACAACATTTTTTTTCTCTACTGTAAATACTGACGAAAAATATTCATTTAACGCTTCCCCTATCTCCTCTGAATCCACACACAACTTCCCACTACTATCCTTGATTGGCCCTAATCTAACTCTAGTCATTCTTTTATTCCTGATACACCTATAGAAAGCCTTAGGGTTTTCCTTGATCCTATCCGCCAATGACTTCTCGTGTCCTCTCCTCGCTCTTCTTAGCTCTCCCTTTAGGTCCTTCCTGGCTAGCTTGTAACTCTCAAGCGCCCTAACTGAGGCTTCGCGTCTCATCCTAACATAAGCCTTCTTCTTCCTCTTGACAAGCGCTTCAACTTCTCTCTCTCTCCCTCACTCTCTCTGTCTCTCCCTCTCTCTCAGTCTCTCTCTCTCAGCCTCTCTCTCTCTGTCTCCCTCATCCTGTCTCTCTCTCCTTCACACTGTCTCTCTCTCCCTCCCTCACACTGTCTCTCTCTGTCTCCCTCACACAGTCTCTCCCTCTCTCCCTCAATCTGTCTCTCTATTTCTCTCTCTCTCTTCCTCACACAGTCTCTCCCTGTCTCTCTCTCTCTCCCTCACCCTGTCACTCTCTCTCTATATATATATCCAAAGTAATTCATGACAACTCTACGTCATCGTGGACGTCATCAGGATGCACCGCGGTGGGCACATCGCACACGGGCTCCTGATCTCTGCGCATGCGCTGCGGTCAAGCTTGACAGGACCGTTTTGCGCATGCGCAGATGACGTCATCGCGTTACGTCGTTATCCTCGCGCAAAGCGCCAGGTTGGCCTCTGTGCATGCGTCAAAGCTTCAGAGCGACTTTTTGAAAGTGGAAGAAGGAGAGGTTTCGTCAGGCATTTTCTCGCATTTTATCTGAATTATTTATTCGTTTTGGAGACTTGCTTCATTTTTATTTGACACTGGAGATTGTTCCAAGGTAAGTTGCTCTGTCTTTGTACGTTGCTTTGAAAACATTTCCATTGTCTGGGCCACCGCATGTTCTCCAGTCCCTGTTGTGAGTTGCTGTGTGCAGGCAGTACATGTGCTGAAACCTACTGTCTTAACGGTCACTTTCGTTTTTGTAACGTTTTAATGGAGTGCATTCTGTATGTCTCCCGTGAGGAGACTGGACTGGCTGCGGCAACAGACTCTCCGCTGGCAGCAAGGACTGGCTGATGAGATGGAGCCATTTACTATGCCCAACAATGGCCCGGAAGCACCTTCGGATGGAGGTGGCTGCGCGCTGGACATCAGTCACGTGTCACAAACTCTGGATCCTGAGCGTCTCACCCCCTGGCCTAATGATCTGATGGACGATACATATGCCTGCCTGTTCAAAGCGCCACTTCCCCGACCTGCGGTACCCTCTCCTTGCTGCTCAGTTACACAGTCACCTGTTCCTACACCCATCAGAGCAGTGCACATGGGCACACAGCCACCTGTTCCTACACCCATCAGTGCAGTGCACATGGGAACACAGCCACCTGTTCCTGCACCCATCAGTGCAGTGCACATGGGCACACAGCCACCTGTTCCTACACCCATCAGAGCAGTGCACATGGGCACACAGCCACCTGTTCCTACACCCATCAGAGCAGTGCACATGGGCACACAGCCACCTGTTCCTACACCCATCAGAGCAGTGCACATGGGCACACAGCCACCTGTTCCGACACCCATCAGTGCAGTGCACATGAACACACAGTTACCTGCTCCTACACCCATCAGAGCAGTGCACATGGGCACACAGCCACCTGTTCCTACACCCATCAGAGCAGTGCACATGGGCACACAGTTACCTGCTCCTACGCCCATCAGAGCAGTGCACATGGGCACACAGCCACCTGTTCCTACACCCATCAGAGCAGTGCACATGGGCACACAGTTACCTGCTCCTACGCCCATCAGAGCAGTGCACATGGGCACACAGCCACCTGTTCCTACACCCATCAGAGCAGTGCACATGGGCACACAGTTACCTGCTACTACACCCATCAGAGCAGTGCACATGGGCACACAGCCACCTGTTCCTACACCCATCAGAGCAGTGCACATGGGCACACAGCCACCTGTTCCGACACCCATCAGAGCAGTGCACATGGGCACACAGTCACCTGTTCCTGCACCCATCAGAGCAGTGCACATGGACACACAGCCACCTGTTCCTACACCCATCAGAGCAGTGCACATGGGCACACAGTCACCTGTTCCTGCACCCATCAGAGCAGTGCACATGGGCACACAGCCACCTGTTTCCCCATCCGCTTTTGAAACAGCCATGCAGAGCCTTGTGAGACTCCGCAATTGCCAGCTGCTGCCTGTCAAGCAGAGAGGGCCTCCAAAGGGGTCAAGCACTTGGGGAACATTCAGCAAGAAGAGACTGAGCACTAAAAGAAACAAGCATGCCATGTCCAGTGGTAGCAGAAATGTGAATGCTCTTGCTGTGAACACAACTGGTGATAGTAGTAGGCAGGATTAAATGGGAATGGATGGAAAGACGCACGAGTAACATAACCACTGGCAGGGAACTGCTGGGCTAAATGGCCAGCTTTATGTTCATAGCCCAAAAGAAATGTGCTTCTTTTCCAGCACCCTCACATCATTCATGTTTTCCCTGAGAGCAGCATTGAACCATCACGAGATAGGGGCAGTAACATCATCCTGACTCCTACAGCTGAGGTGGGTACTAAGTGATTCATTGGCTGTGTTATCAGTACATGCCTTTACCGCAGAACACAAAGCATGCTCAACAGTAATTTCATTGGAGGGAGGGAAGCTCTGACACTGATGTTCTTTCCTTATTTCTTTTCATGTAAAACATGCCCTTGAGAAAACAATCCTTGACACTTAAGGACGGCATTCAAGCAAAGGAGGCAGTGCAGGAGATGACGCAAGGATGTGCTGATTCCTGCATCTGAGGTGGGTAATAAGTGCTTCATTGGCGACGTTATCAATTGGTGCCTTCACTGCAGAACTTAAAAAGGTGTGCACAACAGTAATTTCAGTGGATGGAGGGAGGCAAGCTCTGACTCTGATTTGCTTTATTTCTTTTCATGTAAAACATGCCGTCGAGAAAACAATCCTCGAGACTTAAGGTCAGCATTCAAGCAACGAAGGCAACTGGATCATGCTGCGGAGCTGGTCACGATGTGGAAAGGAACATTGCATTTATGGATGAATTGGGAATGCACATTGGGATGCGCTTGGGGAACATTCACCAAGAATAGACTGAGCTCAGACTCTTGTGACTTTGCCTTCTTCACATGGACAATACAGTAGTGGAATAGAGAGCCAAGCGTTCATTCACCACAAGGCTCTCCAGGAATAATCTCTTTAGCTGTGCATAGCAGAGACTCGGCCTGTCTGTCTAACGGGAATGCTGGACACAACACTCATGTATCCATGCACAGCAGTTCCTTGGATACTTAATGAACTTAATAAAACTTTTCAATAATTAAACCCAGAATTGTTGAGGTTTTGTTTTGCATGCTATTTCCCCGACTTTGCAACTGCACTTCAGATATTCAACTGTGGTGGAGGGGTGGAGGTAGGGGGGTAGAGGGAGGGGTGGAGGTAGGGGGTAGATGGAGAGGGGGGAGGGGTGGGGAGAGCAGGGAGGGGTGGGGAGAGGGAGCATGCAAAATGCAGGGACCAGACAGTTGCAATGCCTGAAGTACTGTGGAGAAGTAGGGGAGAAGCAACTGTATTGGGCATCCGCAGCTGGAGGGAACGGCTGAATGGAGAGGGCCGGATGCGAGAGGCCGTAGAGAACTGCGGGGAGCCAGTGTGCGAAGACCTCGGTGTCACCGGGTCCAGGGACTGGCCGGTAAGTCTTTTGCTGTAGTGTTTCTGGTGCATGCACAGAAAAAGGCACTCCTCTTCCGCTCCGCTGCTCCCCCCCCCCCACCCCACCACTCCCGCCCTTCACCCCCACCCATCCCTCTCTTCACCACCCTCCTCTCTTTCTTCCCCTCCCTCCCTTCCTCGTCTCTTACCCCCTCCCTCCCTCCTCTCTTTCTCCCCCTCCCTCCCTTCCTCCTCTCTTTACCCCACCTCCTCTCTTTCCCCCCTCCCTCCCCTCTTTCCCCCCTCCCTCCCTCCCTCCTCTCTTTCCCCCACTCCCTCCCTCCCTCCTCTCTTTCCCCCTCCCTCCCTCCCTCCTCTCTTTCCCCCACCTCCCTCCACTCCCTCCCTCCTCCCCCTCCCTCCTCTCGTTCCCTCCTCCCCTCTTCCCCGTCCTCTCTTTCCCCCTCCCTCCCTCCGTCCTCTCTTTCCCCCCACTCTCCCCCTCTCTATCCGCCCTCCACCCTCTCCCCCCTCTCTTCCCTTTCTTTCCCCCCACTCTCCTCCCCCTCTGTTCCCCCCTCTCCCCCTCACTTCCCCCCTCTCTCTCCCCACCCCTCTCCCCCCTCACTTTCCCCCCACCTCTCCCCCTCTTTCCCCCCTCATTCCCCCCTCACTTTTCCCCCACCTCTCCCCCCCTCTTTCCCCCTCTAGACCCTCTCTTTCCCCCTAGCCCTCTCTTTCCCAACCCCCCTTTCCCCCCTCTCTTTCCCCTCCCCCCTCTCTTCCCCCCCCTTCCCCCATCTTTCCCCCCTCTCTCCCCCTCTCTTTCCCCCTCTCCCCTCTCTTTTCCCCTCTCCCACCTCTCTCTTTCCCCCCTCTCCCTCCCCTCTCCCTCCCCTCTCCCTCCCCTCTCCCCCTCTCTCTTTCTCGCCCCCTCTGCCCCCCTCTCTTTCCCCTCCCCATCTCCCCCCTCTTTCCCCCCTCTCCTTCCCCCCTCACACCCTCTCTTTCCCCCCTCTCTTTCCCCCTCCCCTCTTTCCCCCCCTCCCCCTCTCCCCCATCTCTTTCCCCCTTCCCCCCTCTCCCCCATCTCATTCCCCCTCTTTCCCCCCTCTCTTTCCCCATCCCCCTCTCTTTCCCCCCCTCTCCCGCCTCTGTCTTTCCCCCCTCCGTCCCTCCCTCCTCTCTTTCCCCCCACTCCCTCCCTCCTCTCTTTCCCCCCACTCCCTCCCTCCTCTCTTGCCCCACTCCCTCCCTCCTCTCTTTCCCAACCCCTTCCTCCCTCCTCTCTTTCCCTCCCTCCCTCCCTCCTCTCTTTCCCCCGCCCTCCCTCCCTCCTCTCTTCCCCCGTCCTCTCTTTCCCCCCTCCCTCCCTCCCTCCTCTCTTTCCCCCCACTCTCCCCCTCTCTATCCGCCCTCCACCCTCTCCCCCCTCTCTTCCCTTTCTTTCCCCCCACTCTCCTCCCCCTCTGTTCCCCCCTCTCCCCCTCACTTCCCCTCTCTCTCTCCCCACCCCTCTCCCCCCTCACTTTCCCCCCACCTCTCCCCCTCTTTCCCCCCTCACTTTTCCCCCACCTCTCCCCCCCTCTTTCCCCCTCTTTCCCCCTCTAGACCCTCTCTTTCCCCCTAGCCCTCTCTTTCCCAACCCCCCTTTCCCCCTCTCTTTCCCCTCCCCCCTCTCTTTCCCCCCCTTCCCCCCTCTCTTCCCCTCTCTTTCCCCCTCTCTTCCCCTCTCTTTCCCCCTCTCCCACCTCTCTCTTTCCCCCCTCTCCCTCCCCTCTCCCTCCCCTCTCCCCCTCTCTCTTTCTCGCCCCCTATGCCCCCCTCTCTTTCCCCTCCCCATCTCCCCCCTCTTTCCCCCCTCTCCTTCCCCCCTCACACCCTCTCTTTCCCCCCTCTCTTTCCCCCTCCCCTCTTTCCCCCCCTCTCCCCCTCTCCCCCATCTCTTTCCCCCTTCCCCCCTCTCATTCCCCCTCTTTCCCCATCTCCCCCCTCTCTTTCCCCCCCTCTCCCGCCTCTGTCTTTCCCCCCTCCATCCCTCCCTCCTCTCTTTCCCCCCACTCCCTCCCTCCTCTCTTTCCCCCCACTCCCTCCCTCCTCTCTTTCCCAACCCCTTCCTCCCTCCTCTCTTTCCCTCCCTCCCTCCCTCCTCTCTTCCCCCGTCCTCTCTTTCCCCCTCCCTCCCTCCCTCCTCTCTTTCCCCCCACTCTCCCCCTTCTCTTTCCCCCCTCCACCCTCTCCCCCTCTCCCCCCTTTCTTTCCCCCCGCTCTCCTCCCCCTCTCTTCCCCCCTCCCCCCTCTCTTTCCCCACCCCTCTCCCTCCTCACTTTCCCCCCACCTCTCCCCCCTTTTTCCCCTCTACCCCCTCTCTTTCCTCCTACCCCCCTCTCCCCCTCTCCCCCTCTCCCCCTCTCTTTCCCATCCCCCCTCTCCCCCTCTCTTTCCCTTCCCCCTCTCCCGCCCTCTTTTCCCCTCTCCTTCCCCCCTCTCCCCCTCTCTTTCCCCCTCTCTTTCCCGCTCTCCTTCCCCCCTCCCCTCTTTCCCCCTCTACCGCCCTCTCCCCCATCTCTTTCCCCCTTCTCTTTCCCCCCTCTTTCCCCCTCTCTTTACCCCCTCTCTCCACCCCCTTTACCCCCTCTCTTTCCCGCCTCTCTGTTTCCCCCCTCTCCCTCTCCTCTCCCCTCTCCCCCTCTCTTTCTCGCCCCCTCTCTTTCCCCTCCCCCCTCTCCCCCCTCTCCCCCTCTCTTTCCCCCTCCCCTCTTTCCCCGCCTCTCCCCCCCTCTCCCCATCTCTTTCCACCCTTCCCCACTCACTTTCCCCCATCTCTTTCCCCCCTCTCTCCCCCTCTCTTTTCCTCCTCTCCCCCCCTCTCCAGCCTCTCTCTTTCCCCCCTCTCCCTCCCCTCTCCCCCCCTCTCTTTCTCGCCCCCTCTGCCCCCATCTCTTTCCCTCCCCACCCGACACCCTCAACGCTGCTCTCCCCGGCCCCCGCGCTGCTCTCTCACTCCGGCCATTGTGTAATGCCACGTGTTCGTCAGGTTGCCCATGTGTGATTCTTTGAGCAGCGCCATCTTTAGTCCTGGCAGCTGCTGCAGTCGCAATCTGTGATGTTTTCGTGGCACATGCTGTATTTGCGCATGTGCCAAATCATCGCCACCTACCGATCGCGTTGTCAACAAATGCTGTCATATATATCCCTCACACTGTCTCTCTCTCTCTCTCTCTCTCTCTGTATCCCTCACACTGTCTCTCTCTCTCTGTCCCTCTCACCCTGTCACTCTCTCTCTCCCCCTCACTCTGTCTCTCTCTTTCTCTCTCTCTGTTTCGCTGTCTCTCCCTCTGTCTACCTCACCCTCTCTCTCTTGCTCTGTCTCCCTCACACAGCCTCTCTCTCTCTCTCCCTCACGCAGTCTCTCTCTCCCTCACCATATATCTCTGTCTCCCTCATACTGTCTGTCTCTCTCTCTCCTTCCCTCACACTGTCTCTGTATTCACTCTCTCTCTTCCTCACACAGTCTCCCTCTGTCTGTCTCTCTCTCTCTCTCACCCTGTCACTCTCTCCCCCCCTCTCTCTCTCTCTCTCTCTATATCCCTCACCCTGTCTCTCTATTTCTCCCTCTTCTCACTCACTCTGTCTCTTTCTCTCTCTCCCTCACACAGTCTCTCTCTCTCTCTACCTCACGCAGTCTCTCTCTCCCCCTCTCTCTCTCCTCTCTCTCCCTCTCCCTGTCTCTCTCTCTTTCCCTCGCCCTGCCTCTCTCTCTTTCCCTCACCCTGTATCTCTCTCTCTCTCTGCCTCTCCCTCTATCTCCTTCCTCAGTGACTATCCCTGGCTGCGAATTATTCCACGTGGATTCCAACTGAAGTTTCATTCTTCGCGTTTTGAATCCACCCATGACTACAGATATCTCAGAGAAAGACAACATTCTTTGGACTGCTGTTCTCGCCGCATCCTGAGATCCACGCTCAGTGCTATGCACCACCATATGTACAGACTGCACCTCTCTCCCCAGAAGCACCGCTTCACCTTATCGCAAAGCTGTTCTACTCCGCAGTTTCATTTCATCCTTCATCTCATCCTACACATTAAGAAAAAACTTTTTTTCTTCATTTCAGGTGTTAAGGAACGCAAGCTCCAACAGCTGATGGGGACTAATGCCCCTCCAGATCCTCCTTCTGCTTCACTTCCCTCTGACCCCACCCCTTCTGATCTTACCCCTTTCTGTATATTCACTATACCCTCTCACCTTCCCCTCTCTGACGTTTAATTCAGCAAAGGACTCCGTTTTATCCCCTAATGCCCACAGCTCAATGAATTCCGTGCTCCGCATGACGTTGAGCTCCTCTTACTTCGCCTTTGCCTGCAGGCTCACTTCTTTGAGCAGGAGTCCTCCTCCCAACCAGCAGACCCGTTCACCCGCCTTCAGTATTCCCCCCCCGCCCCCCATCACCACCTGGACCCCTCTGTCTGGCCTCTTACCTGCTCTTGATCTTTTCACTGACGTCGGTGAGACATCGGCCGCCTCAATTTCTCTGCTCCTCTCACTCACTCTAACCTGCTCACTCTGAACTTGCCACACTCCATTTCCTCAGGTCTAACCCCGACATTGTCATCAAACCAGCAGATAAGGGTGATGCTGTTGTTGTCTGGCGTACTGACCTCTACCTTGCAGAGAGTCAGTGCCAACTCTCAGACACTTCTTCCTACCTCCCCCTGGACCATGACACCACCACCGAAAATCAAGCTACTGTCCACAGAACTGTCACCTCATCTCCCCTTGAGATCTTCCTTCTTAGCTTCCACCCTTATAGTCCTGCAACCCCAAGCAGCCCGCTTCTATCTCCTTCCCAAGTTCAACAAACAGGACTGTCCCGGCAGACCCATTGTTTCAGCCTGTTACTGCCCCACTGAACTTAGTTCTTCCTATTTTGATTCTCTCCTTTCTCCCCTGGTCCAGTCTCTTCCTACCTACATGCGTGACTCTTCTGACGCCTTACATCATTCTGACAATTTCCAGTTTCCTTGCCCTAACCGCATCCTCTTCACCACGGACGTCCAATCTCTCTACACCTCCATCCCCCACCAGGACGGTTTCAGGGCTCTCCGCGTCTTCCTTGAACAGTGGACCAACCAGTCCCCATCCACAACCACCCTCCTCCGCCTGGCTGAACTTGTTCGCACATTGAACAACTTCTCCTTCAACTCCACTCACTTCCTCCAATTAAAAGGTGATGCTACGGGTACCAGCATGGGTCCCAGTTATGCCCGTCTTTTTGTTGCATCTGCTGAACATACCTTGTTCCAGTACTACTCAGGCCCCCTACCCCAACTCCTTTTCCGGTACATTGATGAATGTCTCATTGCCGTTTGCTGCGTCTGCTCAGAACTAGAAAACTTTATGAACTTTGTTTCTAATTTCCACCCTTCTCTATCCTTCACATGGTCCATCTCCGACCCTTCCCTTCCCTTCCTCGACCTCTCTATCTCCATCTCTGGGTATAGGCTGTCTATGAATATTCATTATAAACCCACCGACTCCCACAGCTACCTCGACTACACTTCTCCACACCCTGCCTCCTGTCAGGACTCTATTCCATTCTCCTAGTTTCTTTGTCTCCGACGAAGATGATGCTCTGATGATGCTACCTTCCATGACAGCGCTTCTGATCTGTCTTCCTTTTTCCTCAACCGAAGATTCCACCGCCCACCACCACCCCCACTGCTTTTGACAGCGCCCTCAACCGTATCCGGCCCATTTCCCGCACCTCTACCCTCACCCCTTCCCCTCCCTCCCAGAACAGAGACATGGTTTCCCTTGTCTTCAATTTGCACTCCAGCAGCCTCCCGATCCAAAGGATCATTGTCCACCACCTCCACCACATCCAGTGTGATGCCACTACAAAACGCCTCTTCCCCTCCCTTCCCCTGTCAGCATTCAAAGGGATAGTTCCCTCTGCGACACCCTCGTTCACTCCTCCATTACCCCCAGCACATCGTCCCCTTCCCACGGCACCGTCCCCTGCAATCGCCTGTATCACCGTCCCCTGTATTACCTGCCCATTTACCTCCTCTCTCCTCATTATCCACGGCACCAAACACTCCGTTCAGGTGAAGCTGTGATTTACTTGTACGTCCTTCAATTTAGTATACTGTATTCGCTGCTCAGAATGTGGTCTCCTCGACATCGGGGAGACCAAACGCAGAGTGGGTGACTGCTTTGTGGAACACCTCTGCACAGACCCTAAGCATGACCCCGATTGCTGACCATTTCAACACGCCCCGCTCACATCTCTGTCCTGGGCTTGCTGCAGTGTTCCAACGAACATCAACAAAGCTCGAGGAACAGCATCTCATTTACCGATTATACACACTACAGCCTGACGGACTGAACATTGAGTTCAATAATTTCAGAGAATGACGGGTCCCCCTTTTTATGCTTAGTTATTTTTTATTTTTTTTACTTTTTGCCCCTTTTTTATTTGGTTATTTTATTTTAGGTTTTTCAGTTTATTTAGTTTGTTTCCATTGTGCTTACCCATTGTTTTTTTTCCAATTTTTTTAATGTTTGTACTTGGTGCGCTCTGTGTTTGACAAGTCATTCACACCATATCTGTACTAACGCTTTCTCTTTCAGCACACCATTAACATACTGTTCGCCTTTGTTTCATGACCTTCCGGTCAATTATTCACTGTGACCTTCTCCTATCAACACCTTCACCTTTGTTATCTCTTGCTTCACCCCCACGTTACTTGCTTAAAATCTTTTACATTTCTAATATTTGCCGGTTCTGAAGAAGGGTCACTGACCTGAAACGTTAACTCTGCTTCTCTCTGCAAAGATGCTGTCAGCCCTGCTGATTATTTCCAGCATTTCTTGTTATTATTTCAGATTTACAGCATCTGTAGTATTTTTCTATTAAAGGGCTTCCCGGTCTGCAGTGCAATCTACACTAGCAAGGCCTGGATGAGGAGGAGATAGCAGCAATTCTCAATAAATGGCTAATGGGGGACCGTGCGTTGCCACACACTTCACTGATGACTTGTTCCAAGTGCTCCTTCAGGTTCTTTGGGGTGGGAGGGACATCGTTTTTTCGAGTGACAAAAGGAGGATCCCTACCGCTCAATCCAAACAGGCATAACTGGAGATAGCTGAGCAGGTCAGTAGCCACAGTGTTACTCAGTGGACATGCATAAAGCCCCTCAAGCAACTCAGTGAGGTCATGAGGGCTGCGAAGGTCAGTATTATTTAATATCTTCGCCCTCTGGAGAAGTAGGAGGGTGCTTTGGGAGGAGAATTATCAAGTAGACCTCGCCCCCCCCCCCCCACCAAATATAGACGTTGGCAGAAGGCCATGGAATGCAGCATGAGAGCCAGCATTTTGCCATGGAGGCAAATAAATGAATCGCCCTGCTTCAGTGCAACATTGCGAGATGCCTGGGAGAGGACCAGATGCAGGAGCCATCTGCATGCCCCCATTGGTGGCAAATATTTTGCATGCAGCAAATGTGTTGCAATGTTGCTCCCTTTCCCACTGTCTGCAGGAGAAGATGGCAAATGATGGTAAGAAGCTTGCAATGACAGGAGCTGGGGTCCCCTTACTTCAGCTGCTCACGGCATCGGAGAAGGAAGCCATGGAGCTTTCCAGCCCAATTATGGGCTTAGCTTTGCAGACCGGGAGAGAGGGAACCTTGCCAAGTGAGTAAGTAAATTCTCAATCGTACGTGAAACAACAGCAGCCCCGATCGGTCAGGCCTCATGTACTCACAGGTCTGCATCATTGAGGCGCTTGCTATAGAGTGACGGCATGGCCCTGACTGTTGCATGTTTTGTTCCACCATGCAGGTTAAGCAGAGACCCAACAGAGAGTTCTGGAATCCACAACATCTCCTGCCACCTCCGAGTGAGTGCGGGCAGGCTCATGTTGAGCCCCGGGCTCATGATATGCCTCTCGTTTTGGCATGTACAAGAAAACATCTGGAGCTGCAACGAGAGGTATTGTAACATTTGGCAGGAATGGCAGAGGTTATGCACAACCAAGTTTCAATTATAGATGAGTCCACCCAAGCATTGAGCTCGACATTGCCTCTGATGGTGCAAAAGTGGTCTCCTCCATTGACATATTGGCAGCTAGGATGGACAGTCGCATCCAGCCGAGCACTCACTTTCTGCAGGACATTCGTGCAGACCTCTATACCCTCTCCATCACCGTGGCTGCAAGTCAGAAATGGAAAGGGGAGAAGGACATAGGTGTGCACATGGTCATCCGGCCTCTCAGGTTTGCCTTGATAGGTAGCAGGGATGTGTATGCACTGCAGCCGGGATCTCCTTTCAGGATGCTCTTGGTATCGACACCAGTTCCTCGGCCTATTTTCCAAATCACCAGCCGTACCAAAATATGATGATACTGTTACTGTGCAGATGGACCACTGCATGACTGGGCTCTCCAGGCCCTAGGGCAACCGCCAAGATCATCCCAAACCACGTGGCAAAAGGTGACCAGGCAGCCTCCGCCTCATATTACAGCGCACGGGCAACACCTGTAAGAGTGCACATGATATAATTAAGAAGTGCAAATAGAATCATTGTGTCTTCACGGGATTGCTTTACTTTGAACACATTATAAATCGATATAAGAGATGCAAATAAATGTTTGTCGGACGCGATGCCTTCCTCCATTTCTCCTGTATCCTGGACTTGGACCTTCACTGCATCTCAAACTCTATGAAGAGGCTGGAGTTGAATGAAGGCGCTGTGAGAAATCCACTCTGGAACCTCACAGAATCTACTCTGCATGAATGTTTATTGAGGAATTGCATCGTTAAGGAGGGAAAGCTGAACAACAGCTGATAAAGGGCTTTATTGGAAAAGGTACAAGGGGCACAAAGGGTAAAATGCAACACAAATGTTCCAAGGTTTTGCAAGACTTCCTCGGGCGTCTCCCATGTCCAATATTGTGTTGCCGCTGGGATCCTTCATCTGACCAAGCATGCCGATCACTCCACTCCATATCGTTATTGTCTGAGAAGACTATTCCATCACTGCTCAATGGCTCCCTCCTCTGCAAGGCGAGGCTGTGCAGCACACAGCAAATGACAGCGATATTTGAGACGCTCACTGGGAATAACATATGGTTCCATGGGACCAATCCAGGCCCCTGAATCTCATCTTCTGTGGACCAGTTGCCTGTTCAATGGTAATCCCATGGCTGGCATTGTACATCTCCACTGCATCCGTGTGTGGGTTCCACACAGGAGTCAGCAGCCATGACCTCACTTATCTCCAAGGATCCATCCCTGAAGGCTGGAGGGAGGCCCAGACATTTCTGGCGAGGCTAACGCTTATTGGAACTTCCTCTGTACGACTCTTAAACAGCGGGTCTCACTTCCCTCCAAGGTTCTGACGCCGCACTGCTTATCAATGACACGAAACAAACATGTTTGTGGAAAACCTTTATTAAGCCTCTAAAACAATAGCATATACTTGCAACACCATTTGCTTAGTTAGACCCGTGTACAGGTGCTCGTTCCTGGATGGTCAGATCCACTGAATAAATTCTCCCGCCATGACTTCCTGTGACTAACCAACTCACACTTCCTGGCTGCAGAAACAATGTCGATGTGAGCTGCGGCTGTATACCCTTTTCTGAACCTGGCCCGTTGAGTTATAACATAATGTCTCGAATTGGGTCATCCGGTCCGTTTTGAGTGCCTTATCACTCCCATCATATCTGTGCAAGACTGCCTGCAATGTGGTAATATCCTGCTCTCAACAAGGGTTTGGGGTGGGGGTGTGTGTGGGGGCGTGGTTGGTGGCAAACAAGAAATGGATGTGATAGCTGAATCTTGATAAGGAAAGAAGGAAACTATACAAGTCTTATATACAGTCTTAGTGAAGGTGTGCATATTTGGTTGGAAACTCATCTAGCGGTCAAACTTCACACCATGTTTGTGTACTGATTTAGTGTGAGACAGATATCGGTGCGAGGGATGAAGTCAGTAGCTCGAGAACGTAGTTTTGATCGATTAGTCAAGACTACAGTTTCAATCTGCCCAATGTGTAATTCGAGGAAACCTTTGCTCAGCCAGTACTGGATACTGTACAACAGTCTTAACATTTAGAGACTGTGACGGGGTAAAGTGGCGTAAAGGTCGATGGGTAAATGTTAAATATTCGCTGTAATTTTGGCTGATGTCACTGAGAAGCAGGCAAGCATTTCAATGAGAAATTGGAGGGACTGAGGATAGATACAGGAGTGGGTAGAGAAGTTCCTGATGGTGATTGTCTGTCACAATTAGATGGATATGAATGGACCAAGGCGAATGCAGCTCCACATCGCTAGAGAATAACGGAGAGGCTGTGGTGGGGGGTGATCTGGTCATGCTTGTGAAAGACTGCAGAAAGGTTGAGAGGGATCGTTTACTGTTATCACAGTCACATAGGATGTTATTTGTGATGTTACTAAGATTTGTTTTGGTATTATGGCAAGGGCAGAAACCTGGTTGGAAGGATTCAAAGCACGGAATTCCAGGAAAGATAGGCACGTATTTTTCAGGAAACGACAAATTCAAGGTCTTTTGAGAAGAAAGGGAAGATGGAAACAGGCTGGTAGCTTGGGACAACGGAGGGACCAAGGACAAGGTTATTTTGAAAAGAGTAGTAGTGACGTCAGATTTGAAGGTGCGAGGGATACAATCTGAAGAAAGGGAACTGTCAGCAATATTGGTTAACATGAAGTCAGGAAGCCTCTCAGCCCCATCCACCTGAGCAGCTGCCAAACTGAAGCGTGGGGTCTGTCAGCTCCTGAGGGGAGCTGAGCACCAGTTCCTCACACCAGCTTCCTTCTTCCCACCCAACTCCCTCAACTGGACTTGTCCAGGTGGAAACCAAACCTCAACCCACCATCTGACTCGTAGAGAAAAAGCAGAGACAGTGCAACAACAACTGGGGAATGGAACAGAGACCGTCTCAATAATGTGCTTACAAAAATACATAAAATTGATAATCAATTCACACAATAAGATTGTCAGCATCTGCAGCATTTTGTTTTCATTTACACACGTTTATTTATTATTAATCAGATGTTGGGAGCTACAAATCAAACCAGTGGTGGTGGAGGGTGGAAGTGTGTTTTTTTCCCCCTTCTCTTCCTCCCCTGCAGACAGAGCTGTGACTAACATACTGAACACCTTACATCTTCCAAAGGTCACCTCTTTTCCTTGGCAATTCTGGGGTTAAATATAATGTTCATGAACACTGGGACCCACCTCTGGGCTGCTCTCAGCATTTTTGTTTAATCATGAATTGAATAATTGATACAACCGGATATTTCACAGCGACCATGAACTGCTCTCTGAATTTGGACTGAGTAACCCCATAAATAAATGCATTTGTGCAGCTATTTAAATTCTGCAGCATGGTTGCAACATTTCGAAATATCAATACATGATCATTGTAATAATCGGGATTTGCTCCTGCAATGCTATAGCTAAAGAATTCCGTGACATCTGTCAACCAGAGAAGTATGAAGCTGCCAGATATGGTGAAGAGTAAAATCACAGACTTCCTTCTGCTCTCCATCTCTGGGTCACTGCGATTCTCTCCCTTGCTCTGACCCTTCAATCCCTTACGGACTCGACTGGCCACTATAATGTGTCTGACTGTCAGGGAGTTGAGCAACAGAACTAAAGTGAATGGAAGCAATGGGGTTAAAACCTTATCACACCAAATAAATTCCACCCATCCGGGGTCAGTGTAAAGTATTGACTTTGGATAGCAGAACAGCGGTACATTGGAGATTATCAATATAGGTTTAAATACAAAGTAGAAAGGAATATTTTTTAAAAAGAGCAGAATGCTGGTTATTGCTAAAACCACAGCTGCAGTTTTCTCGGTGCAGTATTTAGTTTTCAGCTTTTGGCAACAAATGGCCACAAATTGGTCAAAGGAGAAAGTGATGGTGAACCAGACTGAACAATCTCTTGCTGTACGACCCAAGGTAAAGTTAACCCTGCAGACCGGAGTGATGTCCAGGAAAGAGCCGCGGAAATAATAATGATTGATTTGTCTCAGTATGACCATAGTGATAATGAGCAGTAAATCCGCCGTTGCCATGGCCACCAGGTAGCGAGTGGTGCATGTGGACAGGCCACACTTTCCCCTGGACAGGATTGCAACTGCCACTAAATTAACTGTGAGAGAAAAGGGAAAGCGACAGGAAGTTACTGATCAAACATTCTCCGAGTCTGGGCTTCGTCACATCAGGATTTTGGCAGAAATTGGGTCGGTTGGGATCGGATCAGAGGTTAAATAATCTCAACCACGACCTCACCAGCCTCAAACCATCCAGCTTTAAATGAATCGGGACAGGGGCCTTCAGCCAAACATTCCCAAGAGACTTCTGACACCTCCTCATGAGAATACAAAGATGGAATTCGTGATCAAACACTGCCCCTCCAGCCTTGGTGGCGTGAGAGATAATAGGATGCCTTCTGGAGAGGGTCGTCCCGTCTGGTCTGTGTCAGGTATCCACCGCTCCCCTGCCATTTCCATCTTGTCCTTATTTGACATCTCGAAATCTGCATCACCCCACAGTTGGTAAATGGAAACTGGCAAGATGGACACACCTTCCACGTCCATGTGATTAGCAGAAGAAAAACCTTCCTTATGGGGCCTAGAATTAAACAACTATCTTACTGTCTCCCTCATTTCATTCTCCTCCCCACTCCCTCCTCTTCTGCCCGCCCACTCACTGGACTTGGATCATGAACCAGAAATGAGACCCCCCTCACAGGAATGGGATCAGGCACAACCCTCACCTCCCCACTCGCTTTCGACTTTCCCTCTGTCCCCGGTACACTCACCGTTCCTACAAGTCTTCACACCCTTTTCCCTCCCCGTTGTCGGATCATGGCTCAGCAAGGGAGACAGCGAACCCCACCCCCCTCCCGGATTTAGCGATCAAACACTCTGCCAATCACCTCTCCTTCTGCCCTTCCTCACCATCACCGGAATTAGTGATCAAACACCCTCCCCCTCCCACTGTGCTACCCTTGACCCCTTCTCCGGATTCGGACCACACACCCGGACTGGAGACCCCCCCCCCCTGAATTGGGGATCGACAGCCCAGAAATTGTAGATTGTACAAATCTCTAGCCCCCTTGAGTTGGGGTTTGGAAACCTGTGATATCAGGCAACTCCGCCAATGCTCCAGGATCATGGTTTGATGCATTGGTCCAGAGTCATCCTTGACTGAGGGCATCTAAGCATGTCAAGCAGACTGAATTCAGGATGGGGAATCTTCCAAGGAGAAAAGAAACACTTTCTGTAATTAAAACTCCGAAACTACTCTCTAACCATATCAGTCAGGACTGTTAATATCCACGGCTAAGCATTGGAGAAAAAAAGGAAAATGCTGAGGCTGCTGTGAATCTGTTAGAAATAGAAAATGCTAAAAGCACGCAGCAGGTATGGCAGCATCTGTAGAAAGAGTATCAGTAGAGAAATGGTGTTGGGGAAATTGATGAGATTGAAGGCTGATAAATCCCCAGGGCCTGATGGTCTGCATCCCAGAGTACTTACGGAAGTGGCCCAAGAAATAGTGGACGCCTTGGTGCTCATCTTTCAAGATTCCATAGACTCTGGAACATTTCCTACAGATTGGAGGGTGGCTAATGTAACCTTGCTATTTAAAAAAAGGAGGTAGAGAGAGAGAGCAGGGAACTATAGGCCAGTCAGCCTGACGTCGGTAATGGGGAAAATTCTAGAGTCCATTATCAATGATTTTATATCAGAATGCTTGGAGAACAGAGTCAACATGGACTTACGAAAGGGAAATCATGCTTGATAAATCTAGTAGAATTCTTTGAGGATGTAAGTAGTAGAGTTGATGAGGGGGAGCCAGTGGATCTGGTTCATTTGAAATTTCAGAAGGCTTTCGACAAAGTCCCACATAAGATTAGCATGTAAACTTAAAGCGCATGGGATTGAGTGTAGTATATTGCAATGGATAGAACATTGGTTGGAGGACAGGACACAAAGTGTAAGGATAAATGGCTCTTCTTCCGAATTGCAGGCCGTGACTAGTGGGGTACAACAGGGATGGGTGCTCGGACCCCAGCTATTCACAAGATACTTTAATGATTTAGATGGGGGAACCAAATGTAATATCTTCAATTATGCAGATTACACAAAGTTGTGTAGTCTGCAAAGGTAGGGTAAGTTGTGAGGAGGATGCAGAGAGGCTTCAGTGTGATTTGGAAAAGTTGAGTGAGTGGGATAATGCATGGAAGATGCAGTATAAGGTGGATGAATGTGATGTTATCCACTTTGGTGGCTAACACAGGAAGGAATATTATTATGTGAATGGCTATAAACTGAGAGAAGGTAATATGCAGCGAGACGTGTGCGTTCTCGTATACCAGTTGCTAAAGGTAAGCATGCAGGTGAAACAGACAGTAAAAAATGTAAATGGTATGTTCGCATTCATAGCGAGACGGTTCGAGTACAGAAGCAGGGATGACTTGCTCGAATTATACTGGGCCTTGGTGACGCCACACCTGAAATATTGTGTGCAGGTTTTGTCTCCTTATATGAGGAAGGATCTTCTTGCTATAGAGGGAGTGCAGAGAAAGTTTACCAGACCGATTCTTGGAATGGCTGGACTGATGGATGAGGAGAGATTGAGTCGGTAAGGATTATATTTTCTGGAGTTCAGAAGAGTGAGAGGGAATCTCATAAGGAACTTATAGAAGTCTAACATGACTTGACAGGGTAGATGCAGGAAGGATGTTCCCGATGGTGGGGGAGTCCAGATCCAGGGGTCATATTCTAAGGATACGGGATAAACCTTTTAGGACTGAGATGCGGAGAAATTTCTTCACCCAGAGAGTGGTGAATCTGTGGAATTAGCTGCCACAGAAAGCAGCTGAGGCCAAAGCATTGAATGTTTTCAAAATGGAGTTAGATATAGCTCATGGGTCCAAAGGGATCAAAGGCTATGGGGCGACAGCTGGGACAGGCTTCTGAGTTGGATGATCAGCCATGATCACAATGAATGGTGGAGCAGACTTGAAGGGCCAAATTGCCTATTCTTGCTCATATTTTCTATGGTTTTACGATTATGAACAGAGTTAAAGTTTTATTTCGATAACCTTTCATCTAAACTGGAAGATATTCAAGATTAATAATCCTGAAGCACTTATAAAGTAGTAAAGTGGGATAGAGAGGAGGAAAAAAATCAGCGCTGAAGTGCTGTGATGGGTGGAGGTCAAAAGGGAATGCAAGTTATTGCTAGAAGCACAGCTGCAGTTTTCATGGTGCCATACTTAGTTTTCAGCTTTTGGCAGCATAGAATCCAAGAAACATAGAAAATAGGAGTAGTAGTACAGGCCCTTCGAGCCTGCTCCGCCATTCATTATGATCATGGCTGATCCTCAAACTCAATAACCTGTTCCCGCTTTCCCCCTTATATCCTTTGATCCCTTTCGCCCCAAGAGCGATATCTAACTTGTTCTTGAAAACATACAATGTTTTGACCTCAACTGCTTTCTATGGTAGCGAATTCCACAGGCTCACGAATCTCTGGGCGCAGAAATTCCTTCCCATCTCAGTCCTGAAAGGTTTACCCCGCATCCTGAAACTATTAACCCTGGTTCTGGACTCCCCCACCATCGGGAACATCCTTCCTGCATCTACCCTGTCAAGTCCTGTAGGAATTTTACAGGTTTCTATGAGATCCCCCTCACTCTTCTGAACTCCAGCGGATATAATCCTAACCGACTCAATCTCTCCTCACACGACAGTCCCGCCATCCCAGGAATCAGTCTGGTAAACCTTCGCTGCACTACATCTATAGCAAGCGCATCCTTCCTCAGATAAGGAAAGCAAAACTGCACGCATTATTCCAGGTGTGGCCTTACCAAGACCCTGTATAGTTGCAGCGTGACAGGCCTGTTCCTGTACTCGAATCCTCTCACTATCAAGGCACCATACCATTTGCCCTTTTTACCACCTGTTGCACCTGTATGCTTATCTTCAGTGACTGGGGTACGAGAAAACCCAGCTCTATATGCATATTCCCCTCTCTCAGTTTATAGCCGTTCAGATGACAAACTGCCTTCTTCTTTTTGCCACCAAAGTGGATAACCTCACATTTATCCACATTAGACTGCATCTTTCTTGCATCTGCCCACTCACTCAACTTGTCCAAATCACCCTGAAGCCTCTCTGCATCCTCCTCACTACTTACCCTCCCACTCAACATAGAGTCATCCGCACAATTGGAGATATTACATTTGGGTCCCTCATGTAAAGGACGGCGCAGTGGTTCGCACCACAGCCTCATAGCTCCGGCGACCCGCGTGCGATCCTGGGTACTGCCTGCTTGGAGTTTCCAAGTTCTACCTGTGGCCGCGTGGGTTTCCACCGGGTGCTCCAGTTTCCTCCTACGGCCAAAGACTTGCAGGTTGATAGGTAAATTGGCAATTGTAAATTGCCTCTAGTGCAGGTAGGTTGTAGGTTAATAGTAGGGAGGTGGTAGGGAATATGGGATTAATGTAGGGTTAGTATAAATGGGTGGTTGTTGGTTGGCACAGACTCGGTGGGCTGAGGGGCCTGTTTCAGTGCTGTATCTCTAAATAAATAAATCATTAATATGTATTGTGAATAGCTGGGGTCCTAGCACCGATCCCTGCAGTACCCCACTAGTCTCTACTGCCCTTTGGCAAAATAACTGTTTGTCCCTACTCTTTGTTTCCTGCCTGCCAACCAATTTTATATCCACTGCAACACACTACCCCCAATCCCATGTGCTTCAATTTTCCACACGAACCTCTTATGTGGGACTTTGCCGAAAGCCTTCTGAAGGTCCAAATTAACCACATCCACTGGTTCCCCCTCATCAACTCTATTAATTACATCCTCTAAGAATTCTCGTAGGTTTGTCAATCATGATTTCCCTCTCGTAAACCCATGCTGACTCTGCCCGATTCCTCTAAGTGCACCGTTATAAAATCTTTGATAATGGACTCTAGAATTTTCCCCACTACCGACGTCAGGCTGACTGGTCTAAAATTCCCTATTTTCTCTCTACCTCCCTTTTGAAATAGTGGGGTTAAAATAACTGCCCTCCAATCTGTAGGAACTGTTCCAGAGTGTATAGAATTTTGAAAGATGACCACCACTATTTCTAGGGCCATTTCCTTTAGTACTCTGGGATGTAGATTATTTGGCGCTGGGGATCTTCAATCCCATCAGTTTACCAACACCATTTCTCTACTAATACTGATTTCCTATAGTTACTCCCTAGGTGCCCCAACATTTCTGGTACGTTATTTGTGTCCTCCTTTGTGAAGACTGAACCAAAGTATGCATTTAGTTGATCAGCCACTTCTTTGTTCCCCATAATAAAATCCCCTGTTTCAGACTGTAAGGGAGCTACATTTATATTCACCAAATTTTTTCTCTTCACATACCTATATAAACTTTTACAGTCAGTTCTTATGTTCCCTTGAAGCTTACTCTAATACGCTATTTTCCCCTTCTTAATCAATCCCTTCGTCCTCCTTTGGCGCATTCTAAACTACTCCCAATCTCAGGTCTATTGTTTTTTTCTGGCGAATTTGTATGCCTCTTCCTTGGATCTAATGCTATCTCTAATTTCCCTTGTAAGCCATAGTTTGGCTACATTTCCCGTTTTACTTGTGCGCCAGACAGGAATAGACAATTGTTGCAGGTCATCTATGCGCTGTTTGAATGTTTTCCATTGCCTCTCCACCGTTATTCCTTTAAGTAATGTTTTCCCATCCATTATAGCCAACTCGCACCTCATATCTTCGTGGTTTCCTTTACTAAGATTCAGGACCCGAATCACAGTATCAACAATGTCCATCTCCATCTTGATGAATAATTCTATTATATTATGGTCTCTCACCTCCAAGGGGTCCCACACAACTAGATTGTCAATTATTTCTCTCTCACTACACAATACCCAGTCTAAGATGACTTGTTCTCGAGTTGGTTCCTCAACGTATTGGTCCAGAAATCCATTCCGTAGACACGCCATGAATTCCTCCCCTGCCGTATTGTGACTAATTTGGCTCACCCAATCTATATGCAGATTAAAGACACCCATAATTACAATGTCCTTTATCGCATGCGTCTGGAAATTGCTGTTCACTGCCATTCCCAGCATCGACACTGCAGCTTGGGGTTTATATGCAACCGCCATTAATGTTTTTTTGCCCCTTATTGCTTCTCAGCTCTACCCATACATATTCCACATTATCAGAGCTAATATCCGTCCTCACAATTGCGTTAATTTCCTCTTTAACCAGCAATGCAACCTTTTACTTTTTCTCTATCCTTCCTAACTACGGAACACCCCTGGATATTCATTTCCCATCACTGCTCACCATGTTTCTGTAATCCCGACTATATCATGCCCGTTTACATCTATTTGCACGATTAATTAATCCACTTTATTGTGAATGCTATGCACATTTCTTCTTTCTTTTGGGCCTCCTTATCTCGAGAGACAATGGATACGCGCCTGGGGGTGGTCAGTGGTTTGTGAAGCAGCGCCTGGAGTGGTTATAAAGGCCAATTCTGGAGTGACAGGCTCTTCCACAGGTGCTGCAGAGAAATTTGTTTGTCGGGGCTGTTACACAGTTGGCTCTCCCCTTGCGCCTCTGTCTTTTTTCCTGCCAACTACTAAGTCTCTTCGACTCGCCACAATTTAGCCCTGTCTTTATGGCTGTCCGCCAGCTCTGGCGAATGCTGGCAACTGACTCCCACGACTTGTGATCAATGTCACACGATTTCATGTCGCGTTTGCAGACATCTTTATAGCGGAGACATGGACGGCCGGTGGGTCTGATACCAGTGGCGAGCTCGCTGTACAATGTGTCTTTGGCGATCCTGCCATCTTCCATGCGGCTCACATGGCCAAGCCATCTCAAGCGCCGCTGACTCAGTAGTGTGTATAAGCTGGGGGTGTTGGCCACTTCAAGGACTTCTGTGTTGGAGATATAGTCCTGCCACCTGATGCCAAGTATTCTCTGAAGGCAGCGAAGATGGAATGAATTGAGACGTCGCTCTTGGCTGGCATACGTTGTCCAGGCCTCGCTGCCGTAGAGCAAGGTACTGAGGACACAGGCCTGATACACTCGGACATTTGTGTTCCGTGTCAGTGCGCCATTTTCCCACACTCTCTTGGCCAGTCTGGACATAGCAGTGGAAGCCTTACCCATGCGCTTGTTGATTTCTGCATCTAGAGACAGGTTACTGGTGATAGTTGAGCCTAGGTAGGTGAACTCTTGAACCACTTCCAGAGCGTGGTCGCCAATATTGATGGATGGAGCATTTCTGACGTCCTGCCCCATGATGTTCGTTTTCTTAAGGCTGATGGTTAGGCCAAATTCATTGCAGGCAGACGCAAACCTGTCGATGAGACTCTGCATGCACTCTTCAGTGTGAGATGTTAAAGCAGCATCGTCAGCAAAGAGGAGTTCTCTGATGAGGACTTTCCGTACTTTGGACTTCGCTCTTAGACGGGCAAGGTTGAACAACCTGCCCCCTGATCTTGTGTGGAGGAAAATTCCTTCTTCAGAGGATTTGAACGCATGTGAAAGCAGCAGGGAGAAGAAAATCCCAAAAAGTGTGGGTGCGAGAACACAGCCCTGTTTCACACCACTCAGGATAGGAAAGGGCTCTGATGAGGAGCCACCATGTTGGATTGTGCCTTTCATATTGTCATGGAATGAGGTGATGATACTTAGTAGCTTTGGTGGACATCCGATCTTTTCTAGTAGTCTGAAGAGACCACGTCTGCTGACGAGGTCAAAGGCTTTGGTGAGATCAATGAAAGCAATGTAGAGGGGCATCTGTTGTTCACGGCATTTCTCCTGTATCTGACGAAGGAAGAACAGCATGTCAATGGTCGATCTCTCTGCACGAAAGCCACACTGTGCCTCAGGGTAGACGCGCTCGGCCAGCTTCTGGAGCCTGTTCAGAGCGACTCGAGCAAAGACTTTCCCCACTATGCTGAGCAGGGAGATTCCACGGTAGTTGTTGCAGTCACCGCGGTCACCTTTGTTTTTATAGAGGGTGATGATGTTGGCATCGCGCATGTCCTGGGGTACTGCTCCCTCGTCCCAGCACAGGCATAGCAGTTCATGTAGTGCTGAGAGTATAGCAGGCTTGGCACTCTTGATTATTTCAGGGGTAATGCTGTCCTTCCCAGGGGCTTTTCCGCTGGCTCGAGAATCAATGGCATCACTGTGTTCCGATTTGGTTGGCTGTATGTCCAGCTCATCCATGACTGGTAGAGGCTGGGCTGCATTGAGGGCAGTCTCAGTGACAGCATTCTTCCTGGAATACAGTTCTAGGTAGTGCTCAACCCAGCGGTCCATCTGTTTGCGTTGGTCAGTGATTATGTCCCCCGATTTAGATTTGAGGGGAGCGATCTTCTTGATGGTTGGCCCAAGAGCTCTCTTCATGCCATCATACATTCCTCTGATGTTTCCGGTGTCTGAGGCCAGCTGAATATGACTGCATAGGTGTTGCCAGTAGTCGTTTGCGCAACGACTAGCTGTTCTTTGTGCAGTACTTCTGGCTGCTTTAAGTGCTGCGGATGTTAAATCGCTGGGGGCTTTCTTGTAGTTCAACAGTGCAATGCGTTTAGCGGCTATGACAGGTTCCAGCTCTTCATTATGAGATTGAAACCAGTCTGCATTTCTCTTTGCACTTTTGCCGTAGGTGGTCAAAGCTGACTCATAGATGGCGTCTCTGATGTGGGCCCACTTGGTCTCAGCATCCCCTGTGGGAGTGTTTTGAAGGGTTGTTACAAGTGAATTTAGAAATTTTTGTAACAGCTGTGGCTGAGAAATTCTGCTCGTGTTGATGCGCGGGTGGCCCTTCTGCTTGGAATGATGCAACTTCTTTGGTCTGAGTCTGACCTTGCTGCACACCAGGGAGTGGTCGGTGTCGCAGTCCGCACTGTGGAAGCTGCGTGTGATTTGAACACTGTTTAAGGCGGCTCGCCTTGTGACAATGAGGTCTAGCTGGTGCCAACGACGTGATCTTGGGTGCCTCCATGAAACCTGGTGACAGGGTTTAGTGTGAAAGAACGAGTTGGTGATGCAGAGGTTATGATAGGTACACAACTCAAGCAGTCTCTGCCCGTTCTCATTCATCCTTTAAGGCTTGTATTTTAAACATTACCTGTCTCCTTGCCACTATTTTCCACTGTGGCCTTGTTTGATTCTGGCTCCTGATTTCTCTCCCTATCACTTTTCTTATTCCCCTTACTGTCTTTTGTTCTTGTTCTTCTTCCCCCCCCACCCCCCCCCCATCCCCCGCACTCCTCTGACTCCTTGAAAAGGTTCCCATCCCCATGCCATTTTAGTTAAAACACACCCCAACCACTCTAGAAAATACTCTGCCGAGGACATCAATCCCGGTCCTGCCAAAGTGTAACCCGTCCAGTTTGTACTGGTCCCACCTCACCCAGAACTGATCCCACTGTCCCAGGAATCTAAACAATCCCCCTTGCACCATGTCTTCAGCCACGTATTCGTCCGATATATCCTGCTATTTCTACTCAGAGTGGCACGTGGCACTGTAGCAATCCCGAGATCACTAACTTTGAGGTCCTACTTTTCAACTTACTTCCTAACTCTCTATATTCTGCTTTTAGGACCTCATCCCTTTTTTACCAGATCGCTTGAACCAATGTGTACCACAACCACTGGCTGTTCACCCTCTCCCTTCAGAATGGCATATAACCGCTCTGAGACATCCTTGACCCGAGCACCAAGGAGGCAACATACCAGGCTGGAGTCTCGTTTGCGGCCACAAAATTGGCTACCCATTCCCCTTGCATTTGAATACCCTATAACTATTGCATTTCCACACTTTTTACCTCTCCCGTGTGCAGCCGAGCCAACCTTGGTGCAACGAATTGGGCTGTTGCTGCTTTCCACTGAGAGTCCATTGCCCCCAACAGTATCCAAAGCAGTAGATATGTTTTGCAGGGGAATATCCACAGGAGATTCCTGAACTGCCTGCCTGGTCCACTTGCTCTGCCTGATGGCCGCCCATTCCCTTGCTGCCTGCGGAATGAGAGCCTGCCGTGTGACCACCTCTCAATACATGTTATCCACATTACTCTCCACCTCGCAGAAGCTCCACAGTGTCCCCAACCGCCGCTCCAGCTCTGAAACCCTGGCTTCTGGGAGCTACAGCTGGAGAAACCTCCTGCACACATGCTGGTTCCGGGCACTGGAATTATTCCCGGCTTCCCACATAGAGCACAAGGAGCACACCATGGCTTTAAGCTCTCCTGCCATGACTTAACCCTTTAAATTAAAACTTTTGGAAGATGCTTAATATCAAATAATATCAATTACCCTGGTCCTCATTACTACAGAGCTCCCTAAAAACAATACATACTACATATGAAAATAAACTGTAGATCTTTCTTGCAGCAGTTACTAAGCCACCTATTTACAGCTCTTCCATGACAGCAATTACTCACCAACCAATCACCTTGCAGCTTTCCTGTGATGTCATCGTTGACTTTTTATTTCAAACGCTGGCACGCCTGCACTGCTCAGCCCTTAGGGTCGATATATAGGCTCCGCTCTCGGCGTTCTCCCCACAGGTCCGCTCCGCTCCTCTTATTTCCGCTCACAGAAGGTAAGAGACTGGACCTTGATCCTCGGGTTCAATTTATAGGCTCCACTCTGTGGAGTTTGCAAGTTCTCCTTGTGTTTGCGCGGGTTTCCTCCGGGTGCTCCGGTTTCCTCCCACGTGCCAAAGACGTGCAGGTTGATAGGTAAATTGGCCATTAGCAATTGCCCCAAGTATACGTAGGTGGTAGGGAAATATAGGGACAGGTGGGGATGTGGCAAGAATATGGAATTAGTGTAGGATTAGTATAAATGGGTGGTTGATGGTCGGCACAGACTCGGTGGGCCGAAGGCCTGTTTCAGTGCTGTATCTCTAAAACTAAAAGTAAAACTAAAAACTCTCGGCGTTCTCCCCACAGGTCCGCTCCGCTCCGTTCCACTACGCTCCCAGAAGGGAGAAAAAATGGCCACAAATCGATCCAAGCAGATAGCGATGGTGAAACACACAGAACAGTCTCTGACCGTACGAACCAGAGAAATTATAACACTACAGACAGGGATGATGTCCAGGAAAGAGCCGGAGAAATATTAATGACTCATGCGGCTCAGTATGACGTCAGTGTTAATGAGCAGTAGATCCGCCGTTACCATGGCTACCAGGAGATAGTGGTGCAAGTGAGGAGGCCACACTTTCTCCTGGACAGGATCACATTCGCCACTAAATTAACTGTGGGAGAGAAAAGTGTAAGAGACTGAAAATTACTGATCAAACAATCTCTGTGTCATAGTTCAGTCAATAAGGATTGAATTTTAGCACCAAAAAACGGGGCCGTTAGAATCGGATCAGAGGTTAACGAAAGTCAACAGCGACCACACCCGCCTCGGACCTTCCAGTTTTAGAGGAATCGTAACTGCGGCCTTCAGCCATTTACACCCAAGAGACGTTTGGCATTTCTGATCAGAACCCACAAATTGAATTCATGATCAAACAGTCGTCCTCCAGCCTTGGTGGTATGGTGGATACTAGAACGTCCTCTGGATCGGCTTATCCCATCTGTCAAGAATCAGATACTCACTGATCCACTGCCCAGGATTGGAACCTTTTCCACGTTATCCTGGATTTGACACAGTGGTAATCCGCATCAACCTGCAGTTGGTGAATGGAGCCATGCAGGATCTGACACATCTTCCAGCTCCATAGAATTGGGAATAGAAACAACTTCTGGGGTTGTGGATTGGACTACCATATTCATGTCTTTCCCCTCCCCCATTCCATTCCCGCTTTCCATCTTCCTCCCCCGCCCTGCTTCTCACCGAACTTGGAGTTTTCTGCATGAATGAGACTCCTGTACAGTATTGGGGATCAGGTAGACCCCGCACATATTGCCCTCCCTCTCCCACTCTCCCTCTGCACCCTCATCCCTTCACACTAGCCTTGACACCCAATCCCGTTCTCGGACCACGCTGCAGGAAGGGAGACCCCCCTCGCTGGGTTTGGGAATCAGACACTCTTCCAACCACCTCTCCTCCTGCCCATTCCTCCCCCTCCCATTTACTCCCCCTGCCCCCTTCCTCGGACTTGGACCACACTCCTGGACATGAGGCCCAACCATGAATTTGGTGATCGACCTCCCAGATGTCAGGGATGTCTAGGTCTCTGGAGTTGTGGATTGGACACCACCACAATAACCCCAGTCATGGTTTGTTCCATCCAGGTCTTGAGCCCTCCATGACCCAGCAGAATCCCAGTCTGTCATTCAGACTGACGTCAGGGCAGGAAACCTTCCAAGGATAAAATGGACAGAATGTGGAGTTAATACTATGAAACTACTGTCCCACCTCTATCATGCGCATCTGTTAATATCCAGCCCTAAGCATTTCAGAAAAAGGTACACGCTGAGGATGCTGTAGATCTAATACAAACAGTAAATCTGAAAGCACCCAGTAGGTAGGCAGCATCTGGACAGGGAGAAACAGAGTTCACTTTTCAGCTCGATAACCTTTCATTTGCACTGGAATATATCCGACATTAACAATCCTGAAGGAACTGTAGAGAACAGAAACGTGGGGTATAGGGGAGAGAAAAAAAGCACCGAAGCTCTGTGATGGATAGTGGTCAGGAGTGATTCGGTGACAAAAGGGATCATCGTGCATGGATAATGGAACAATGAAAGAAACAAAGGATGGCTCCAGCAGAAGTGTAAATGTTTACAACAGAATAACAGGGCAGGAGGAAAGCATGGAAAATCTGACCAAGAGAAGGAGACGCCAGTGGTTAGAGAATGTGGTGGAGCAAGGTCAACAGACCCAAGGGGTGAGAAGCAACCAATAGTCCGTGAACTGATAGGGGATCCCGATCCCAATCACCAGATCACAGCCTGTTTCAGTGCTGTATCGCTAAACTAAAACTAAACTAAACTAAAGCCCCTCCATTCCCAGTGACTTTGGCTTTTGCCATCATCCATTAGCAGCAGAGACCATCTGAGAGAATGGAACGGTGGTTATGAGCTGAAACGTTTCATCTCAGACTGACGTACAATAAAGTGCCCACATGAAAATTACAGAGCTGTATTTGTGTGAAAAATGATGGGTACATAGTGTGCTGGGGGTGGGGTGGCAATTCCAAACACTGTGTGTTTAATGACAGCTCGGATTTTCTGGGCTTTGGAATGGTAATGGGCATCTGGAGCGTAGCTCTGAGCTTCGAAGGAAGGAAGTCAAGTCATGAGTGCTTTGGGATAACAGGGGCATAATGGGGCAGTTGGTGTAATTTCAGAAGCTGTCGAGGGGATAGAGATCTGGGAGGGGAGGAACTAAACTGTCATATAATCATTGCATAAATTAAATAAAAAGGCGTCAAGACATTTTATTTAGTTCTGGGGATATAATTGATAAAGTGATTAAGGAAAGGTTAAACATTCTGAATTAGATGTATAACATCAGCCACACAAGAACGTTTAGTAAGTTATACATGTATTGGTTAAGTTACTGTATGGTTAATCAGCTAACGTGTATATAGTTAAACATTTAGTTTGTTCGTCGTCTGCTGTGGCCAACTCTGCCAGACCATTTGGGTTATTGTGGTATGTGAGGCATTATGAGCTCCAGGTAAACCTTTGTTATTTTAAGGCTGGCAAGCCTGTCCAGGCAAAATTTATCAGATTACACCTCTTGAGAATGAATGAAGTTCTGTGCAGAAGAGACAGTACTTAAGAGGAAATGTCGGGGACCTTGCAGAACATGAGTGCTCGTATATCCATGTTGGCCAGGTACCTTATCTCAAATGGAAGTTATAATTAAAAGCCAGTCTAATTAGGCTGACTGGCATGTGGCGTGATGGTCAGAAAATGATTACAATTAGGAGACTAAAAGGAATAAAATGGACGTATTCAGAGATTGAACCACAAACTGACAGACACAACCTTCTCCACGTTGTGGAGGATCAAGACCAAAAAGAGGGATAGGGTCTTTGCTTCTTTCAGTGAACAATATTCAACTGGAGAATGCTCCTGAGAAAGCTGCAAGTTTATCTTCCTAAGTTTTTCCAGCATGAGTTTACGTACAATGAACGTTCTGCAATTGCTATCCAAGTATATCTCATGCCTTAATTGGCGAAGTCTTGTCCGGAGCCAAATTAAATATGTGCATTGAACTTCATGTTGCAGCAGAAACACACTTTCAAAATTTGAAGACAAAGCCATAACGAGAGTACTGTTAATACAGGAGAACAGTGCAGTAAGCTACCCGAATTTATCATTAAAATAATTAATAAACTTGAACAATGGCAAGTTAATTTCATTATAGCTAAGTGTGCGGTGCTGCATTTTAGTCAGAAAAATACGACTGACAAATATTCCTTGGAAAATAAGCATTAATGCAGTAGACTTGCAACAGGATTCACAGATACAGGTTTGCAAATCATTTACATTTAAGTTACAGAGGAATGGAATGGCAAAAGCAAAGCACTGATATTAAATTAATATTGGCCCTTTGTTTCTACAACTCTGAGCGTTCTGTATAAAGTTCATGTCTGCATTTAACGGAATGAGATATTGATGCACAGGTGCAAATACTTTAACGAGGAGAATAACAAAATTGAAAGAAGCGATCATTTATTTTATCATTAGCTGCATCCAAATATATATTTTTATTGACTGCCTCCCGTTCTGATGTCTACATTATAAAAGTCTGCTATGTATGATCCTGATCTGTAAATGGTCTTCCTCACAGAGACCCTCTCCACTGAGCTAATGGTTGAGCTGCTGCAGTTTCTATGTGTCGAGACTCTGCATCATAGGTAAGAACTGATCTGCCAAATTTTAACCAGTTACTGCAGGGACATAATCACAGAATGACAGATGGAGGCTATTTGAATAGTTGTCTCTGTGCTGGCTCTCCAAAAGACCACGTTACCTCGTATTATTTCCCCAGCATCTCCGCATAGCCCTGGACATTTATCCTTTTCAGATAACAATCCAATTCCTCTTGAATGCCCCAATTGAAAATACCTCCAATGCACTCTCAGGTAATGCCTTCCAGTTGCAAACTACTCGCTGCGTGAAAACAGATTTCCCTTATGACACCATTGCTTCTTTTGCCAATTACCTTAAATATATGCACTCTTGTTCCCGATCCTTCAACCGATGGGAACAGTATTTTCCCTTTCTGCTTTGTCCGGACTCTTCATGATTTTGAACACCTCTATCAAATCTCTGCTCAACCTTCTCTTCTGCAGGGAAATACTCTCAACTGCTCCAATCTATCTACGTAACTAAAGTTCCTAATCGCTGGAAGAATTCTCATAAATCTTTCCTGCACCCTTTCTAATGTCTTCACAATTTACCTAAACTGTGGTGCATAGAAAGGGACACAGTACTTTGGTTGAGATCGAACCAATGTTCTACACAATTTTACAGAGCTGCAATAATCACGGTCCTATAGTCATCCTGAGTAGCATCAAAATAATAACATCAGCATCCACGATCCACAAAGGTATTCAGGACCGTGCTGGAAGAAGGAAATAATCAGCAGCACAAAGTGTTACGAGTGACTCTATTTAGGGCAAGGATAAGTTATTCCACAGAGGGTTTGAATGTGGTGACGATGTTGCACTGCTATTAACCTGTTAGTACGTAGTTAACATCCGTTTCTGTTCAATAGGCACCAAAGCACAACCAATGCATTTCACATTAAAACCTATTACCAGTAACTTCAACCAACAGAATTTGTTTTTCCATTTCTGCCACTTCCCATTCATACAACAGGAAAACAGTTTCATCATGCAAAGATATTATTCACCTGAAACACAGTGAAACTGGAAAGTGTGATGCTTCCAGTAATACATAGCCACTGTGGTGAAGTGCTACATTCAATTTAGTGCGACAAACTCAATGATTTTTACAGTGATAGATACTCCCAGAAAGACATGGTCACTGGGTTCAGGTATTGCACTGTGGTTAATGACCCACACTCAGTATAATTCTGCAAGGACTGATGCTCACAGTCATACATGGTCACCGTTGTCAGCTGTTCAATTATGTTGGTTAAACAGAGCCAGAAAGATCTTTCTCCAGAGAGATCCCTGCACTGAAGTTTGATTCAACAGTCCAGGATACCCCAGCAAAGAGATTGACTTGCTATTTCAAAGAGCCCATGAACTACAGACAGGTTTGTTTTCAATTGAAGCAATGGAATGAAACCACCGAGGTAATTCAGAACATTCACCTTAACGAAATGATGTCACTGACCGACTGTATGTACTGGTCAACCCGAGATCAAAGTGTAGCATTATCAGTCACAGTATTAAACCAGAGATGAAGTCCGGCACAGATTTACACCGCTGCAATGGTTGCAGTCACTTACCAGGAACACCAATGGAACCCAGGATCACACAGTATATTTTCAGGAGAGTTTCAATTGAAAGATGCATTTTGCTATGTGTGGAGCAACCTGTTCTGTCGTGTTGCAAGCAATATCGCGGAATGAAGCTCTGATACCATGCATTCCCGGAGTATTTAATTTATACCTTGCAGGAATTGACAAAGGACAATGATGTTGCAACCATTGTTTTGTTTTGTATTCAACAAGCAAACAACATCAGCTGCGTTCATCCCCTGTTATGAGAGAATATATTTAGCATGGAGATTGAATTTGAAAACCCCAAAGACTGGACAATCTTATCATATCAATTAACGAATAATAATTGGAAGTTGTATTAACTCAGCAATGATGACACTCCCACCTCAAAATCTGATCTTGTTTTCTTCATTCACTCTGCTGTGTCCATTTACTAACTGAATTCTGAACGTTATTCCGTTCACTCAGAGCAGGTCCATTGAACTCTGGGTTGTGGTTGCAGCGTTGAAATGTGGGAATTCAATTTAACAATTAATTAGAGAAATTTTGTCTATGGATCCTCAAAATTATACAGCTGCTCAAAATAATTCAGCATTAATATCGTTCTGGAAAATTATTCCTTCCATCAAACTAATACAAGGTCTCAAACTAATACGGGGCCACAAACACGTACAGCCCCTGAAACAAATACAGTGCTGCGCACTAATACTGCCCCTCCAACCAATGCAGCTTCTACAACAAAAACAGCCTCTCAAACCGAAACAGCCCCGTAAGCGAATACAGTCCGTCAAACAAATGCATTATCTCAAACTAATATAGCAGCTAAATCTAATGCAACACCTCAAATGCATGAAACCACCAGACCCTGCATTTCCCCTCCAAGCCACGCGCCATTTTGATCTGGAACTCCATCACCGTTTCTTCACTGTTGTTGGGTCATTATTCTGGAACCCACTTCAAAACGGCACTTTGGGTATAAAACCTTTTGGACTGCAACGGTTCTCCGAGGAAGTTCACCATCACTTTCTCAAGGGCAATTAGGAATGGAGGTTAAATGCTGGCATTGCCAGCCACTGTCACATCCCTAAAACGAATAAATTCAAATTGCCAAATAAAAAACGAGATGTCATAGAGGTGAAATGGATCTGCGAGAAGACATACAGAAATCTCTCAATGGATCGACACAGCATAACAAGCTATCAAATTGCAAAGGACGGTCTGAAATTTATTGCTTGAGGGAGATAATAGATATGTATAATACTTTATGCCGATTATACCAGACCTGGAGTACTGTGTGAAATTCTGTTTGGCATGTTAAAAGAGGGATATCGAAGTGATTGAGAGGGGACAAAAACATTCCACAAGTGGTACCATAAACATGAGGGCATGCCTATATCTGGAGGATGAACAGGATGAGAATTTTTCCCTCGAAAACAAAAGGTTAAGTATTGACCGAATCGAAGTCTTCAAAATGATGAAACTTTCTGCTACAGTATATGTGGACAGACAGCTGGATTTTGTACCCAGCCAGTCATCGTTTCCATGGCAGGGACGCAGCAAAGAATTGGAGTAGCAGTGGCCGGCACAGAGTCCGTTAGCTGGATTACCCTGGCGGCCTCTCCGGCGCCTTTCGATGGGACTTTGCTTTCCATCTGCCAATTCGATCTTTGCTTTAACTTAGATGCATTGCACAGCGAATTTTACCTTCAGTTCCCGAAATTAAGCGCAACGTGTGGCACTTCATTTTCCCATCCAGGGAAGGCTGGCACGACCGAGGCGCGGAAGGGCTCAGCTCTGCAGTATTACTATAGGGAAGGAAGGCAGGGGTGAACACTGCAGTGTTTGAAAAAAGAAGTGGAAAGGGGCCAGCTCTGGTTATTTATTCATTCATGGGATGTGGGCGACACTGGCTATGCCAGCATTTATTGCCCATCCATAATTGCCCTTGAGAAATGGTGTGAAGATGCCTTCTTGAACTGCTGCAGTCCATCGGAGGTAGGTACACCCATGGTGCTGTTCGGAAGAGAGTTCTAGGATTTTGACCCAGCCACAGTGAAGGAACGGCGATATAGTTCCAAGTCAGGATGGTGTGTGACTTGGACGGGAACTTGCAGGTGGTGATATTCCCATGCATCTGCTGCTCATGTCCTTCGAGGTGGTAGAGGTCGCGGGTTTGCAAGCTGCTGTCTAAGGAGCCTTGGTGCGTTGCTGCAGTGCATCTTGTAGATGGTACACTCTGCTGCCACTGGGCGTCAGTGTGAAGGGAGTGAATGGTTGTGAATGGTGTGCCAATCAAGCGGGCTGCTTTGATCTGGATGGTGTCGATCTTCTTGAGTGTTGTTGGAGCTGCACCCATCCAGGCAAGTGGAGAGTATTCCATCACACTCCTGACTTGTGCCTTGATGATGGTGGACAGGCTTTGGGGAATCAGGAGGTGAGTTACTCGCCTCAGGATTCCTAGCCTCCGAACTGCTCCTGTAGCCACGAAATTAATATGGCTATTCCAGTTCAGTTTCTGGTCACTGGTAGCCCCGAGAATATTGATAGTGGGGGATTCAGCGATGATAATGCCATTGAATGTCAAGGGAAGATGGTCAGATTCTCTCTTGTTGGAGATGGTCATTGCCTGGTACATGTTTGGCGCAAATGTTACTTTCCACTTTTCAGTCCAAGCCTGGATATTGTCCAGGTCTTGCTGCATTTCTACACGGACTGCTTCAGTATTTGAGGAGTCGCGAATGGTGCTGAACATTGTGAAATCATCAGTGAAATCGCCACTTCTGACCTTACGATTGAAGGAAGGTCATTGCTGAAGCAGCTGAAGATGGTTGGGCCTAGGACACTACCCTGAGGAACACCTGCAGTGATGTCCTGGAGCTCAGATGATTGACCTCCAATAACCACAGCCATCTTCCTTTGGGCTAGGTATGACTCTAACGATCAGAGATTTTGCCCGAGTCCCATTGCCTCCAGTTTTGCTCGGGCTCCTTGATGCCACACCCGGTCAAATGCTGCCTTGATGTCAAGGGCAGTCACTCTCACCTCACCTCTTGAGTGCAGCTCTTTTGTCCATGTTTGAGCGAAGGCTGTAATGAGGTCAGGAGCTGAGTGGCCCTGTCAGAACTTAAACTGAGCATCACTGAGCAGGTTATTGTTAAGCAAGTGCTGCTTGATGGTACTGTTGATGACACCTTCCATCACTTTGCTGATGATTGAGAGCAGACTGATTGGGCGGTTATTGGCCGGGTTGGACTTGTCCTGCTTTTTGTGCACAGGACATAGCTGGGCAATTTTCCACATTGCCGGATAGATGCCAGTGTTGTAGCTGTACTGGAATAGCTTGGCTAGTGTTGTGGCAAGTTCTGGAGCACAGGTCTTCAGTACTATTGCCGGAATATTGTCACAACCCATCGCCTTTGCAGTGTCCTGTGGCTTCAGTCGTTTCCTCATATCACACGGAGTGAATCGAATTGGCTGATGACTGGCATCTATAATGCTGTTGGACTTCAACAGGGGGCCGAGATGGATCATCAGCTTCAAGCTGAAGATTGTTGCAAATGCTTCAGCCTTATCTTTCGCATTGATGTGCTGTGTTCTCCCATCATTGAGAACGGGGATATTTGTGCAGCCACCTCCTCCAGTTAGTTGTTTAATTGTCCACCACCATTCAGAACTGGATGTGGCAGGGCTGCAGAACTTAGATCTGATCCGTTGGTTATGGGATCGCTTAGCTCTGTCTATTGCATGCTGCTGATGCAGTTTGGCATGCAAGTAGTCCTGGGTTGTAGCTTCACCAGGTTGACAACTCATTTTGAGGTATGCCTGGTGCTGCTCCTGGCATGCCCTCCTGCACTCTTCATTGAACCAGGGTTGGTCTCCCGGCTTGATGGTAATGGTAGAATGGGGGATATGCCGGGCCATGTGGTTACAGATTGTGGTTGAGTACAGTTCTGCTGCTGCTGATGGCCCACTGCGCCTCATGGATGCCTTGTTTTTCATTGCTAGATCTGTTCGAAATCTATCCCATTTAGCACGGTGATAGTGCCACACAACACGATGGATGGTATCCTCATTGTGAAGGCGGGACTTCGTCTCCACAAAGATTGTGCGGTGGTCACTCCGACCAATACTGGCATGGACAGAAGCATCTCTGGCACATAGATTGGTGAGGATAAGATCAAGTATGTTTTTCCCTCGTGTTGGTTTCCCCTCCACCTGCCGCATTTCCAGTCTAGCAGCTATGTCCTTTAGTACTCGGCCGGTAGTGGTTTCTACCGAGGGTTTCTTGATCATGGACATTGAAGTCCCCCACCCCCCCAGAGTACATTTTGTGCCTTTGCCACTCTCAGTCTTTCCTCAACATGGAGGAGTACTGAGTCATCAGCTGAGAGCGGGCGGTAGGTGGTAATCAGTAGGAGGTTACCTTGCCCATGTTTGACCTGATGCCATGAGACTTCATGGGTTCGGAGTCGATGTGGAGGACTCCCAGGGCAGCTTCCTCCCTACTGTAGACCACTGTCCCGCCACCTCTGGTGGGTCTGACCTGCTGGTGGGGACAGGACATACCCAGGGATAATTATTGCAGTGTCTGATACATTGTCTGTAATGTATGATTCCGTGAGTATGACTATGTCAGGCTGTTGCTTGACTCGTCTGTGGGACAGCTCTCCCAACTTTGGCACAAGCCCCCAGATGTTAGTAAGGAGGATTTGCAGCATATACAAGGCTGGGTTTGCTGTTGTTGTTTCCGGTACGGAGGTCAATGAGGGTTGTAGGACCGGTATCATTCCTTTTTATTGACTTTATAGCGGTTAGGTACAACTGAGTGGTTTGCTAGGCCATTTCAGAGGGAATGTAAGAGTTAACCACTTTGCTGTGGATCTGGAGTCACATGTAGGCCAGACAAGGTAAACGACATTAGTGAACCAGATGGGTTTTTACAGCAATCGACAATGGTTTCCGGGCCATCATTACACTAGCTTTTAGAACATAGAACTTAGAACAGTACAGCACAGTACAGGCCCTTCGGCCCACGATGTTGTGCCGACCCTTTAACCTCATCTAAGATCAAACTACCGACATACCTTTCATTCTACTATCATCCATGTACCTATCCAAGAGTCGCTTAAATGTCCCTAATGTATCTGCTTCTACTACCACCGCTGGCAGTGCATTCCACGCACCCACCACTCCCTGTGCAAAGAACCTACCTCTGATATCTCCCCGAAACCTTCCTCCAAGCACCTTAAAATTATGCCCCCTGGTGATAGACCTTTCCACCCTGGGAAAATGTCTATGCCGATCCACTCTATCTATGCCTCTCATCATCTTGTACACTTCTATCAAGTCACCTCCCATCCTTCTTCGCTCCAATGAGAAAAGCCCTAGCTCCCTCAACCTTTCTTCACAAGACATGTCCTCCACTCCAGGCAGCATCCTGGTAAATCTCCTCTGTACCCTCTCTAAATCTTCCATATCCTTCCTATAATGAGGCGACCAGAACTGAACACAATATTCCAAGTGTGGTCGAACCAGGGCCTTATAGAGCTGCAGCATAACCTCGCGGCTCTTAAACTCAATCCCCCTGTTAATGAAAGCCAACACCCCTTACGCCTTCTTAACAACCCTATCAACTTGGGTGGCAACTTTGAGGGATCTATGGACATGGACCCCAAGATCCCTCTGTTCCTCCACACGACCAAGAATCCTGTCTTTATGCCCGTATTCTGCATTCAAATCCGACCTTCCAAAATGAATCACTTCACACTTTTCCAGGTTGAACTCCATCTGTCACTTCTCAGCCCAGCTCTGTATCCTGTCAATGTCCCGTTGCAACCTATAACAGCCCTCCAGACTATCCACAACTCCAGCAACCTTTATGTCATCGGCAAACTTACTAACCCAGCTTTCCACTTCCTCATCCAAGTTATTTATAAAAATCACAAAGAGCAGAGGTCCCAGAACAGATCCCTGCGGAACACCACTGGTCACCGAGCTCCAGGCTGAATACTTTCCATCTACTACCACCCTCTGTCTTCTATGGGCCAGCCAATTCTGTGTCCAGACAGCCAAATTTCCCTGTATCCCATGCCTCCTTAACTTCTGAATGAGCCTACCATGGCGAACATTATCAAAGGCCTTGCTAAAATCCATATACACCACATCGACAGCTCTTCCTTCATCAATGTGTTTTATCACATCCTCAAAGAATTCAATAAGGCTTGTGAGGCATGACCTGCCCCTCACAGAGCCATGCTGACTATCTCTAATCAAACTATGCATTTCCAAATAATCATAAATCCTGTCTCTCAGAATCCTCTCCAATACTTTGCCCAACACAGACGTAAGACTTATTTCATTTCATCTTAGTTTGTTCAGTTTGCTTACTCACTGTTTTTTTCAGGTTTGCACTTGCTGCTGTTCAATATTCAGTGTATTAACACCTAATTTGTACGAATGCTTTGTCTTTCAACACACCTTGAACATATTGTTTGCCTTTGCTCCGTGACCATCAGCTATGCGGCCTGGTCCAATCTAGACCTCCTTTGTTACCTCTTGCCCTACCCCCACCTCACTTGCTTAAAACCTGTGACTTTTCTAATATTTGTCAGTTCCGATAAGGGTCACTGATCCGAAACGTTAACTCTGCTTCTCTTTCCACAGATGCTTCCGGACCTGCTGAGTGGTTCAAGCATTTCTTGTTTTTATTACAGACGTAAGACTGACTGGTCTGTAATTCACAGGGTTATCCATATTCCCTTTCTTGAACAAGGGAATAACATTTACCACCTTCCAATCATCTGGTACTACTCCAGTGGACAGTGAGGACGCAAATATCATCGCCAAAGGCGCGGCAATCTCTTCCCCCGCTTCCCATAATAACCTTGGGTATATCCCGTCTGGCCCCGGGGACTTATCTATCCTCATGTATTTCAAAATGTCCAGCACATCCTCCTTCTTAACATCAACCTGTTCGAGCATATCAGCCCGTTTCACGCTGTCCTCACAAACGACAAGGTCCCTCTCACGAGTGAATACTGAAGCAAAGTATTCATTTAAGACCTCCCCTACCTCCTCCGACTCCAGGCACAAGTTTCCTCCACTACCCTCAGTCTGGCCATCCTCTTGTTCCTCACATAAGTGTAGAACACCTTGGTATTTTCCTTAATCCTAGCCGCCAAGACCTTTTCATGTCTCCTTCTAGCTCTCCTAAGTCCATTCTTCAGTTCCTTCCTGGCTACCTTGTAACCCTCTAGAGCCCTGTCTGATCCTTGCTTCCTCAACCTTAAGTAAGCTTCCTTCTTCCTCTTGACTAGCTGTTCCACATCTCTTGTCATCCAAGGTTCCTTCACCCTACCATCCCTTCCTTGCCTCATCAGGACAAACCTATCCAGCAGTCGCAGCAAGTGCTCCCTAAACAACCTCCACATTTCTGTCGTGCATTTCCCTGAGAACATCTGTTCCCAATTTATGCTCCCCACTTCCTGCCTAATAGCATTGTAATTCCCCCTCCCCCAATTAAAATATTTTCCCATCCAGTCTGCTCCTATCCCTCTCCATGACGATAGTAAAGTTCAGGGAGTTGTGATCACTATCATAGAAATGCTCTCCCACCGAGAGATCTGCCACCTGGCCAGGTTCGTTGCCAACCACCAAATCCAACATAGCCTCCCCTCTAGTCAGCCTATCTACATACTGAGTCAGGAAACCTTCCTGGACACACCTGACAAAATCTGCTCCATCCAAACTATTTGCACTAAGGAGGTTCCAGTCAATATTAGGGAAGTTGAAGTCACCCATGACAACAACCCTGTTACTTCTGCACCTTTACAAAGTCTGTCTCCCAATCTGTTCCTCCGTGTCTCTGTTGCTATTGTGGGGTCTATGGAAAACTCCCAACAAAGTGTCTGCTCCTTTCCTGTTTCTGATTTCCACCCATACTGACTCAGTAGCCAAACCCTCCTCGACGACCTCCGTTTCTGCAGCTGTGATACTATCCCTGATTAGCAATGCCACTCCCCCACCTCTTTTACCTCCCTCCCTATTCCTTTTGAAACATCTAAACCCCGGAACATCCAACATCCATTCCTGCCCCTGTAATATCCAAGTCTCTGTCATGGCCACAACATCGTAGCTCCAAGTACTGATCCATTCTCTAAGTTCACTACTCTTATTCCTGACACTTTATGCGTTAAAATAGACACACTTCAACCCATCATACTGGCTGCAACTTTGCCCTGTCAACTGTTTAACCTTCCTCACAGACTCTCTGCACTCTGTATCTGCCTGTTCAACAGCTACCCCATCCATTGATCCGTAGCTCTGGTTCCCATCCCCCTGCCAAACTAGTTTAAACCCTCCTGAAGAGATCTAGCAAACCTGCCGCCCAGGATATTGGTGTCCCTCCAGTTCAAATGCAACCCGTCCTTCTTGTACATGTCCCACCTTCCCCAGAAGGTATCCCAATGATCCACATATCTGAAGCCTTCCCTCCTACACCAGCTCTGTAGCCACGTGTTCAGCTGCACTCGCTCTCTGTTTCTAGCCTCACTAGCACGTGGCACCGGTATCAATCCTGAGATTACTATTCTGCTCGTCCTGCCTTTTAGCTTCCAACCTAACTCCCTATATTCGCTTTTCAGGTCCTCATCCCGTTTCCTAGCTATGTCATTGATACCGATGTGTACCACGACTTCTGGCTGCTCCCCCTCCCCCTTAAGAATCCTGTGGACTCGATCCGAGACATCCCTGACCCTGGCACCGGGGGGGCAACATACCATCCGGGAGTCTCGTTCGCGACCACAGAATCTCCTGTCTGTTCCTCGAACCATTGAATCTCCTATCACTATCGCTCTCCTATTCTCCCCTTCTCCCCCTTTCCTTCTGAGCCACAGAGCCAGGCTCAGTGCCAGAGACTGTGGCTTTTCCCTGGTAGGTCCCCACCCCCCCAAACCATATCCAAAACGGTATACTTGTTATTGAGGGGAACGGCCACAGGGGATCCCTGCACCGTGCGCCTATTCCCTTTCCATCCCCTGATGGTCACCCAGCCTCCTTTATCCTGTAACTTAGGTGTCACTACTTCCCTTTAACTACTCTGTATTACCCCCTCAGCCTCCTGAATGATCCGAAGTTCATCCAGCTCCAGCTCCAGTTCCCTAACGCGGTCTGTGAGGAGCTGGAGTTGGTTGCATTTCTCACAGGTGAAATCAGCAGGGACACAAGTGGTGACCCTTGCGTCCCACATCCTGCAAGAGGAGCATGCAACTGCCCTAGCTTCCATCCCCTCTGCTCTAAATTGACAAAAGAGATTGAAAAAAATAAATAAATAAAATAAAGGAAAACCTTATCTTGCCAAACCCTTCACACAAGCGTCCTTTATTTTTGGTTAGAGGAGGAGCATGGGTCGGAGACACTACACGTGTAGTGTTTCGGGTTTAGCCACTGCCCGAATAAATAAGTTCACTTACCCAGCAGTCCCCGTGTCCGCGTTAGCCGAATCACGAGCTAAGCACTTTCTAGCTCAACTTACCTTCCCGGCTGTCCCCTGGCTCGCGCTCTCACCGCTCCTGCTGCTCAAATGGAAGAAAGAAATACCCACCAATCACTTACCAGTTCCCGCTCTCGCTGCCGCCGCACTCGCTGCTGCTTCTGGTCTCTGGCTTCGGCTCCTTTTATCTCCCGGCTCCTCTCGCCTGTTCCCGCTCTCGCTGCCGCCGCTCTCGCTGCTAGATTTATTAATTACATTCAAATTCCACCTTTTGCTGTGGTGGGGTTCGAACCCATGTCTCCAGATCAATACCCTGGGTCTCTGGGTTACTAGTCCAGTGGTAATACCACTACGCCACCCCCTCCCCTATGCTTGAAAAGGGAAGGGGGAGGTGGTCAACGTTCCATTATGTTGAACTGCTTGCAGGGCTGGCAGCCTTATCCAGTGCTTTCACCTGAAATAGCTGACACCATGAAATGCGTAGTCAATGCTGCCCTCGCCACGTAATTGGGGCGGCCAGCATGAATATGCTAATTGGCCACCCTTCGCTGGTTTGCAATGGCTCATTGGCCTGGGCCCCACGCAGGTTGGCCACCTTTTCTTCCAGCAGTGGGACAACCAATTTCAACTCAGAATGTGTCCACTTTTGGGGAAGTGCAAAACCCGATGGTATCCATAAAAGCTCGTCGCCAAGAAATCAAACAGAGAATTCTGAACTATCGTCTTGCCCTAGAGATGGAAAGAAGGTGAAACTCATGACAACAAGGAATGGTTGATGAGAATATTACAGGTGCATTTAAGAGGAGGCACCATGCACGTATAAATGAGTAGGGAATAGAGGGTTATGGATGAGGAAAGAGGCGAGGAGGATTATCTGGAGCATGAACGCCATCATGGACTGTTTGGGCCGAATGTCCTGTTTCTTTGATTTCTATGCTGTGTGATTCAGCACCTGTGATAAAACTGGACGTTCCAAACGGTATGTTACAGTGTTCATATGTGACACGATATTGGTAACTGCTTGCATGTGTACTTAAGCATTTGATACACTGCCACACAACATACTTGTGAGCACAGGTGCAGCTCATGGAATAAATGGGATGGTGGGACTGAGGATTGACTGAGTGACAGAAACAAAGAGTAGTGGTTCATGGATTTTTTTTGGGCTGGAGGAAGATTTGCATTGGAGTTCCATAGTCTTCCATGTTGGGACCCTTGCTTTTTCTGATTTATATTAATGATCTAACGCTTGGTGTAAAGTGGACAATTTCAAAGTTTGCAGATGATACAGAAATTGGAAGCATTGCGAACTGTGTGGAGGGTAGTGTAGGACTTAAAAAGGAGATATATACATTGGTTGAATGGGCAGACTGGTGGCAGAGGAAGTGAAATTACAGAGAAATGTGAAGTGAGTCGTGTTGTTAGAAAGAACATGGAGAGACAAGATAAAATGAAGGGTTAAATTGTAAGGGTGTGCAGGAACATAGTGACCTATGTGTATTTGTGCATAAGTCATTGCAGGTGGCAGGACAGTTTGAGAGAACAGTTAATAAAGCATACAATATCCTGGACTGTATTAATAGGAGCACAGAGAACAAGAAAATGAAGTTATGTTGAACGTGTATAAGACAGTAGATCAGCCTCAGCTGGAGTATTGCGTCCAGTTCTGGGAGCCTGACATTGGAAAAGATGTGCGAGCATTGGAGACAGTAAGGACAAGATTCATGAGAATGATTTCAAGGATGAGGAATTTCAGTTAAGAAGATTGATTTGAGAAGTTAAGGTTGTTTCCCTTGGAGAAAAGATGGTTGAGAGGTGATTCGATAGATTCATTCACAATCATAAGGAGTCTGGACAGTGTAGATGGGGAGAATTGTTCCCACTCGTGAAAGGATCGAGAACAAGAGGTCACAGATTTAAATTATTTGGTAAGAGAAGCAAAAGTGACATGAGGAAAATCTTTTTTCACGCAGCAAGTGGTTAAGATTTGGAAAGCGCTGCCTGAGACGGTGATGAAGGCAGGTTGAATTGAAGCATTCAAGAGGAAATTCGACATTTATATGAAAAAAAATAATGTGCAGGGCTATGGGTGAAGGCAGGTGAATGGAACTGAGGGATTTCTACTTTTGGAGGGCCAGTACAGTCACGATGGGACGAACAGACTCCTTGTGCACTGTAACGATGCTGTGATGCCTAATAAAGGAGTTAATTAATACATCACAGTATCCGAGAAGTAGTTTACAAAGAGCAATTCAGATTTATATTACCCGTTACCGTCCATTGTGGAGAAGGCATAGCTAAGTGCCCAATAACCCCTAATCACCTTCGTCTGCATAACTGTTTGGTGTCCCTTTCTCCACTCCACACACATACGAAATATCACAAAAAACAGGAACTCCTGAAATATCAATCATAGGGATTGATCTTTCTGTGCCCAGGCACAGGCATTGGGCCTCCCTTTACGGCTTTCACCGTTAGCACTTCAACATTTGTTTTGCTTTTGTTGCTGGCTCTGCACATCTTACAACATGAAGCCAACAAGAGTTCTAACTGTAAAAAACACAGAGATTGAGCAGCTTTGCCTAATTCTAAAATTGGTGAAATAAAAATGAATTATGAACCTTGAGAATAGTACTGTTAATGCTAAATTACAATGTTGCAAAGTTTTATGGCGAATAAGATAAAACGAGCATGATAATCCACTATGTTTCAGCAAATACCACCAGTTCTTGGCACGTTCCCAGTGACATCTTAAGAGATGAAACATTCCTGTCGACAAATTTAAGTATCGTTCTGTATGTATTCTGTCATAACAAGAACCGTTATCTGTTACATTGGCAAACCCATTTGTGAAACAACATTTTATAGAGTCCAAAGTGGTGCATGTTTGCAGAATAGTCGCTCTAACAAAATGCTTCGCGTAATTTAAAACATGTTGAAGAAACAGAAGGAGATGTCAGAAAGCAGGAAACTGTAGGTCAGTTAGTGAAACATCTGTCATTAAGGAAATGCTGGAATTCATTATGAAGGAAGTCGTGGAAGGACATTTGGAAAATCTGAATACGATCGGGCAGAGTAAACATGGCTTCATGGAAATGGAATCCAGTTTGACAAATTTATTAGAGTTACTTGAGGATGCAATGAGCAGGGTGAATAAATTGGAGCAAATAGATGTTGTGAATATGGATTGCAAAAAGGCATTCGTTAATGAGCCAAATAAAATGCTAATGCACAAGGCTTTTCGTTGTGCAGCTTTTCCAGAAGCACAGGCATTGCGAGCGAGGAGTGAACAGCTGGGAAGTCAATTTCATCGGGAGTTTCGGTGGAGCAGGGAATGCTGGGTAAGTAGAAACCAATATATTTGGGCTGTTTCTGAACCCGAGACACTACTCTTGTAGTGTCTCCCACCCGCCCCCCTCCTCTGACCAAAAAAAGGACTCGGTTGTGTGTCGTTAAAGTAAGGCTTTTTCTATTTCTCTTCTTGTTTTATCGTGTGACTGGTTAAAAACTTGGGAATTTAGAATAGTGGGAATGGAGGTTAAGGCAGTTGAATGTTCCTCCTGCAGAATGTGGGAGGTAAGGGTCGCCAAGGGTGTCCCTGTTGACTGCATCTGCGGGAAGTGCACCCAGCTCCAGCTCCTCGAGGACCGCATTAGGGAACTGGAGCTGGAGCTGGAGGAACTTCGGATCATTCGGGAGGCGGAGGGGATTATTGAGAGGAGTTATCGGGAGGTAGTCGCAACTCAGGTAAAAGAAGAAGGTAGATGGGTTACCATCAGGGGAAGGAGAGGGAACCAGCAGGCTGTGCAGGGATCCCCTGTGGCCGTTTCCCTCAACAACAGGTATACCGTTTTGGATACTGTTGGGGGAGACGACTTACCAGGGGTAGGCAATGGGATACAGGTCTTTGGCGCAGAGTCAGTCCCTGTTGCTCAGAAGGGAAGGGGTAAGAGGAGCAGAGCATTAGTCATTGGGGACTCCATAGTTAGGGGAACAGATAGGAGGTTTTGTGGGAACGAGAGAGACTCACGATTGGTGTGTTGTCTCCCAGGTGCCAGGGTACGTGATGTCTCGGATCGTGTTTTTGGGATCCTCAAGGGGGAGGGGGAGCATCCCCAAGTCGTGGTACACATAGGCAACAACGACATAGGTAGAAAGACAGATGGGGATTTAAGGCAGAAATTCAGGGAGCTAGGGTGGAAGCTTAGAGCGAGAACAAACAGAGTTGTTATCTCTTGGTTGTTGCCCGTGCCACGTGCTAGCGATTTGAGGAATAGGGAGAGAGAGGAGTTGAACACGTGGCTGCAGGGATGGTGTAGGAGGGAGGGTTTTGGTTTCCTGGATAATTGGGGCTCTTTCTGGGGTAGGTGGGACCTTACAAACAGGATGGTCTTCACCTGAACCAGAGGGGTACCAATATCCTGGGGGGGAGATTTGCTAGTGCTCTTCGGGGGGTTTAAACTAATTCAGCAGGGGAATGGGAACCTAAATTGTAGTTCCAGTGTACAGGATGTTGAGAGTAGTGAGGTCAGGGATAAGGGTATAAGGACACAAGAGGGCACTGGCAAGCAAGAGCTTGGTTTAAAATGTGTCTAATTCAACGCCAGGAGCATCCGGAATAAGGTGGGTGAGCTTGCAGCATGGGTTTGTACCTGGGATCTCGATGTTGTGGCCATTTCAGAGACATGGGTAGAGCATGGACAAGAATGGATGTTGCAGGTTCCGGGATTTAGATGTTTCAGTAAGAACAGAGAAGATGGTAAAAGAGGTGGGGGTGGGGTGGCATTGTTAATCAAGGAAAGTATTACAGCGGCAGAAAGGACGTTCGAGGACTCGTCTACTGAGGTCGTCTGGGCCGAGGTTAGAAACAGGAGAGGAGAGGTCACCCTGTTGGGAGTTTTCAATAGACCTCCAAATAGTTCCAGAGATGTAGAGGAAAGGATAGCGAAGATGATTCTTGACAGGAGCGAGAGCAACAGGGTAGTGGTTATGGGGGACTTTAACTTTCCAAATATTGACTGGGAATACTATAGTTCGAGTACTTTAGATGGGTCTGTTTTTTTCCAGTGTGTGCAGGAGGGTTTTCTGACACAGTATGTAGACAGGCCAACCAGGGGCGATGCCACATTGGATTTGGTACTGGGTAATGAACCCGGCCAGGTGTTAGATTTAGATGCAGGTGAGCACGTTGGTGATAGTGATCACAATTCGGTTAGGTTTACCTTAGCGATGGGCAGGGACAGGCATATACAGGAGGGCAAGAATTGTAGCTGGGGGAAAGGAAATGATGATGCGATTAGGCAAGATTTCGGATGCGTAGGATGGGGAAGGAAACTGCAGGGGATGGGCACAATCGAAATGTGGAGCTTATTCAAGGAGCAGCTACTGCGTGTCCTTGATAAGTATGTACCTGTCAGGCAGGGAGGAAGTTGTCGAGCGAGGGAGCCGTGGTTTACTAAAGAAATTGAAGAGCTTGTCAAGAGGAAGAAGAAGGCTTATGTTAGGATGAGACGTGAAGGCTCAGTTAGGGCGCTTGAGAGTTACAAGCTAGCCAGGAAGGATCTAAAGGGAGAGATAAGAAGAGCAAGGAGAGGACACGAGAAGTCATTGGCGGATAGGATCAAAGAAAACCCTAAGGCTTTCTATAGGTAAATCAGGAATAAAAGAATGACTAGAGATAAGTTAGGGCCAATCAAGGATAGGAGTTGGAAGTTGTGTGTGGAATCGGAGGAGATAGGGGAAGTGTTAAATGAATATTTTTCGTCAGTATTTACAGTGGAGAAAGAAAATGTTGACGAGGAGAATACTGAGATACAGACTACTAGGCGAGATGGGATTGAGGTTCACAAGGAGGAGGTGTTAGCAATTTTGGAAAGTGTGAAAATAGATAAGTCCCCTGGGCCAGATGGGATTTATCCTAGGATTCTCTGGGAAGCCAGGGAGGAGATTGCAGAGCCTTTGTCCTTGAATTTTATGTCGTCATTGTCGACAGGAATAGTGCCGGAAGACTGGAGGATAGCAAATGTTGTCCCCTTGTTCAAGAAGGGGAGTAGAGACAGCCCTGGTAATTATAGACCTGTGAGCCTTACTTCGGTTGTGGGTAAAATGTTGGAAAAGGTTATAAGAGATAGGATTTACAATCAGCTTGAGAAGAATAAGTTCATTCGAGATAGTCAGCACGGTTTTGTGAAGGGTAGGTCGTGCCTCACAAACCTTATTGAGTTTTTTGACAAGGTGACCAAACAGGTGGATGAGGGTAAAGCGTTTGATAAGGTTCCCCACGGTAGGCTATTGCAGAAAATACGGAAGTATGGGATTGAAGGTGATTTAGTGCTTTGGATCAGAAATTGGCTAGCTGAAAGAAGACAGAGGGTGGTGGTTGATGGTAAATGTTCATCCTGGAGTATAGTTTCTAGTGGTTTACCGCAAGGATCTTTTTTGGGGCCACTGCTATTTGTCATTTTTATAAATGACCTGGATAAGTGTGTAGAAGGGTGGGTTAGTAAATTTGCGGATGACACGAAGGTTGGTGGAGTTGTGGATCGAGCCGAAGGATATTGTAGGTTACAGAGGGACATAGATAGGCTGCAGAGCTGGGCTGAGAGATGGCAAATGGAGTTTAATGCGGAAAAGTGTGAGGTGATTCACTTCGGAAGGAGTAACAGGAATGCAGAATACTGGGCTAATGGGAAGATTCTTGGTAGTGTAGATGAGCAGAGAGATCTTGGTGTCCAGGTACATAAATCCCTGAAAGTTGCCACCCAGGTTAATACAGCTGTTCAGAAGGCATATGGTGTGTTAGCTTTTGTTAGTAGGGGGATCGAATTTAGGAGCCACGAGGTCATGCTGCAGCTGTACAAAACTCTGGTGCGGCCGCACCTGGAGTATTGCGTGCAGTTCTGGTCACCGCATTATAGGAAGGATGTGGAAGCTTTGGAAAAGGTGCAGAGGAGATTTACTAGGATGTTGCCTGGTATGGAGGGAAGGTCTTACGAGGAAAGGCTGAGGGACTTGAGGTTGTTTTCGTTAGAGAGAAGGAGGAGAAGAAGTGAGATAATCGAGACATATAAGATAATCAGAGGGTTAGACAGGGTGGATAGTGAGAGCCTTTTTCCTCGGATGGTGATGGCAAACACGAGGGTACATAGCTTTAAGTTGAGGGGTGATAGATATAGGACAGATGTGAGAGGTAGTTTCTTTACTCAGAGAGTAGTAGGGGCATGGAACGCCCTGCCTGCAACAGTAGCAGACTCGCCAACTTTAAGGGCATTTAAGTGGTCATTGGATAGACATATGGATGAAAATGTAATAGTGTAGGTCAGATGGTTTCACAGGTCGGCGCATCATCGAGGGCTGAAGGGCCTGTACTGCGCTGTAATGTTCTATGTTCTATGTAAGAGCTCATCGTGCTGTGGGTAATATATGAGCATGTATACAGAATTGCCTAACTAACAAGATACAACGAGGCGAGGATAAATGCATGATATTTAAGGTGGCAAACTGTAACGAGTCGTTTGCCAAAGGCAAAGTGCTGGAACCTCATATGTTCACAATGGTTATTAATGCTTTCGATAAATGGACCGAAAATATCACGCACAAAATTTGGTGACGAGGTAAATATAGATAGGACAGTAAGTTTTCAGGATCATATAAAGTGTTTGTGAAGGGATATAGATTGGTTGCTTGAGTGAGCAAAAACCTGGCAGATGGAGTTTAACGTTGAAGTTGCAAGGTGTTACGACCAAGGTTGGAAAAACGCACTGTTTTTCTGTAGTTCTACTTCTCCTGTTTTATTTTATTTTTAATTTACCCAATTTCTGATACTTTATGCCTTATCTACTTCAGTTGCAGAATAATAATCAACCAACCAGATTTCGTTAATATCCAACAGATTCAATAAAAATAGGAACAGTAACAGATGCAAGGGAACAGTTAATAATATCAGCCTAATTGTAACCAAGAAGGGACTCAGCCATGTCCATCCGAGCAGCCACCAAGGTGAGGCACCAGGAGTGTCTGCTCCTGTGCTGATCGCGGCCCTGCTCCCTTGACCCAGGGCTCCCTGCTCAAGCCCGTTTTCTGGGCTGGTCCAGACTGGAGCCCAACAGTCCCACACTCTGATTGCGGGAGGGAGAGCGATAGACAGCAATGAATATACCTGTATGGTGGGGGTTGCGAGGGGCAATCAAATGAGATGGACAGCATAAAGTGTTTTCAAAAAAAAAAATAAACACAGTCAGAAAAAATGATGCCACGGGATTTACAGCATCTGCCACATTTTCCTTTTGGAAAAACAAGTTTTTATCTTTCCGAGCAGATATGAGGTGCTGAGAATCGAGTCAGTTCATGTGGAGAACAGTTTGTGGATGCTGGTTCCCCTCCTGTCCTGCAGCGGCACTCAGACTCTGCTCCAATTCGTCGCCTTATGTTTGTTCCTCCAAATCTCCTCTCTTGCCCTTGGCCTACTAGTCCTTAGTGAGTGAGACAGATCCTTCCCCCGACCTCATCACACCAGGATTTATTTTTTTGAGCCGCTTACGGCAAGCCATGTGAGCACTCCACATGTTTTGAGAAGCAACATTCATGAGTAAATTAGGATGCTTAAGAAGTCAATTTCACGAGACTTTAGAGATCTCACTGATTCTTTCAATTAGCACGTTGTTGACAGGGGTGTCTGAAGCCTTGGCAGCTCCAAAGGGCGGCAAAGGGGCAACAGATTTTGGTGTTGCTGCACTCGGCAACTGTGTCGGATTTATTTTCAGTACTTTTTCTCAGTAATGAGTAGAGGAAATTGTATTTGTTGTCGAGGCTTCCCCTTGTGGATTTGTTCCTCCTGGCAGGGTTCACACTGGAGAGGATCCAGAGAAGGGAGGTCGGCTGGGCAGCTTTGCATCACCTACTGGAAGAATTCCCCAGTTCGATCAGCAGTGGCCAGGTGGCATGGACATCGGATCTTCCTCCAGCATGGAGAAAAACCTGAGAGGGAGGGAGGCGCAGGCACACAGGTCCAGAGAGCAGCGCCCTCCTGGCCACTTTTAGGAGCATCATTGGGATGGGGAAACATTGACATTGGAAGGACGCAGAAGAGACAGTGTCCAGGCCTGCAGACAGTGAATGATATAATTTCAGATATCCAAGCGGTAGTGCCCGAAGGTTATAACTGTCCAAAAAGGCTGTGATCAATCTTGGTGCAGGAGGAGATCTCTGATTGCATTGGTGGTCAACTCTTGCAGGTTGCTCTCAGAGTTCATTCCAGGGGCCCACTTGAGGCATGTGCAGCATCTGTGAATCAGATGCACATCACTGCAGATGGTCATGGCAGATCACCACTTCTGGAGGGCCAACCGGCACATCAAGGTCAGTACCGATGCCAACAGTCAAACCGAGAGAGTCAAAGGCTTTGGCGGCATGGCTGAGTTCCCCCAGGTGCAAAGTATCATAGAATGTGCTCATGCAACCTTCAAGCATCCAGCCAGCAGCCTTCATCAAACAGTAGGGACTTCACTACTTCAACGGGAAACTCATCTGCAGCCAATGCCATCGTAAGCTTCTGGTGTCCATTCATAACTCAGGTAACAGGCACGATTACTTAAATTCTCCGGCTCTCCCAGATGCCTCATCTTTTCACCACGTGCTGCTCGCCTTCTAGAATGGATATTTGGCAGCACGGGATGCTCACTGAAGAGATGGCTGGTGACACCAGTGCGGAACCCAAGCCTGGGGCAGAGTACCGCTATAACATGAGATTTCCTTTAATCAGAGGGACGATCGAGGAGACCAACAGTCGTTTCAAAATAGCATTTAGCAGGTGCCTGGTCCAATCGGTGCCACTCTGAAATATGGCCCAGCAAGGTTTTCCCGGAGATTGTGGTAAAATAAGTATTAAATAACCTAGCGCTAGAGAGGAGGGAGTCCCTGGCTGTGGAACAGATAGTGGAGCGTGAGGTAACCCCACATGAGGATGAAAATTAGAGGCCAATGAGGAACCACATCATCCTGACAGACATGATGGCTTGTTTGCAAATCGCCAAGATACAATAATTCAACGAGGCTCAGCAGATACTTATAATCAGACGGTTCACCTGGCCCTTGCCACTTCAGCCAACCACCCAGTTAAAGATCCACACAAAAATTACTCACTTGGATTGAATGCCCAGACCCCCTTGCTTTTGCAATCCACATGTAATGAACACACCAGCTATGGTCACACCCAATCAGTTCGTGGGTCGATAAGTGTCACTTTCACTGTTGGAATTGCCCCAACACTGAAGGGAAACGCTGATAAACCACATCATGCATTTATTACATGTATCATAACACACAAACTAAGTTTGATTGCTTCTCTGAGCACCGGTGAGGCCCATTTGCTTTGAATGTGTGCTCCTAAATCTCTTAGGTGCGCTCGGAAGTAGTGCTCCAAACTTGCTGCCAGTTATGTTCGAGGCAATACTGCGGTTCTTACTGCCCGACGGCTTGGGTGAACTTCGTAGCTGCCTCCATTGGCCTGAGCCCTGGTGGGCCCCAGCATACTGAGGGGATCCTGCACAGGTACAGTAGCCTCCTCTATCATCGCGGCAACTTGAGGCGCTGGCTTCATTGACAGATGGCTGAGGATCCACTGTTCGCACCAGGAGGAGCCCCCAGAAGCAGAGCAGGCACTCCTCCTCCCTCCTAAGGCGTACGTGTAGTTCTCTGTTGGTCTGAAGACAAAGATTTGGGGGAGATTCCAATTGCTTGCCCTCTCACGCATTGCCATTTCTAACTTGAACTAAGCAAAAGCTCATGGTATGAATGTCTGCGCAAACCTCTGGCATCCATTGGCTGGTCTGTTAAATGTCACTCTCCATGAGAGTCACTGATCTCTCAATAGAGGAGGTTAGATTAGCTGACGAGAAGAAAATTACAGCCATCATTGCCTAGATGTATTCCTCCAGTGACCGAGCCATGGTACGCTTTTCCTCTGGAAGCTCCACCAGATCTCCACGCACCTAACACACTAATTCCACCACTTGTCAACCCACCCTCAACTCCAGAGGTGCATAAGTAGCTGGGGCTCAGCATCGGCCTAACCTCCCAAACACTTGCGGCCTCATTGTGACTCAAAATCTAAACATGAGTCCAGGCCCACCGAGGTGAAAGTATTCGCACTGTTGAAAGGTGCTGGGGTATTATTGCTTTGTGGGATGGTCTTTTCATCTGCCCCTGAAGAAGACGACCTCTGGCCTTGCTGCGTAGCCTGCTGGAGAACATGCAGGGTGTTGTGAATGAAAGGTGGAGACACCAAAGACCGTGCCTGATCCCTTTCCGCAAATGGGTTTCCACATGAATTGTGCATAGCCTCTGCTCACATGTTCTTGGGGTGGTCACAGGATATTGGGCAATAGAGGTTGACGCTGGGTGCAGGCTTTTTTTTTTAGAATTAGAACATTACAGCGCAGTACAGGCCCTTCGGCCCTCGATGTTGCGCTGACCTGTGAAACCATCTGACCTACATTCTTGTGAAGGTGGTCGCTGGTCGCAGTTTCTTAGGTTTGTTCGTAGGCTTTTAGGGGTAGATACAGTCTGCAGGATGATGGAGATGGTCACTGTCTGCAGTCTCATGGGTGTGTGGGCTGGTCGTAGGCTGTTAGGGTTAGCCGATCGTTCATGGCAGTCCTCAAAGGCTGCAGTCTGATGTGGGTGATCACGACCTGCAGGCTACTGGGGGTCGTTGAGATTCTTGGGCCGGGCCACATTCTGTTGGTGCTTGTCATAGGTTAATTGGGTTGATTGATGATAGCGGGCTTCTTGCAGGTTACTTTTTGAAACTGGGTTCTGGTTCTGGCAGCCCATTAAACACGCCAGCGGAATTTCCATCCCTGTCATGTGCTGACGCGGCCGCTGCCTCAATGCCCGACTCCAGAATCTGTTTGGGCGGTGAAGGCACTTGCCAGCCTTTAATTGGCCAACCAGCGAGAGCTCGCATTCTGAATGGAGGTCAGTGTGGGAAGGCAATCACCACCCATTCGATTCCACCTTCTAAGCATTGTAAAATTCTAGCCAGGCTGGAGTAAAATGAGACAACTTGGATTTATTTTCAAACCTCCAGAGGGAGAACTGCAAACCTCTGGAATGTTTATATCCTTTGATTTATATTGCATCTTTAACTGAATATTTGCCATTCCCATTTTAGGAGCTCAATGTAATTTTACACATGAGTATAATATTCATCATGTTAAAATTAAATAACATTAATTTGTCTCTACCAAGAATCTCCTGCACATTCTCCCACCTTTAACCCATTGTAAATATAAGTTCTTCCGGAACTCTGATGCCCATGTCTGAAATCACAGCCAGTCTCATTTAACAATCACCCCCGAGCTCACTGACCTACAATGGTTCCCAGTCCAATAATGCCTCCGGTTTAAAATTCTCAACCTTGTTGTCAAATCCCACTATTGCCTCGCTCCTCCCTGTCGTTTTATCCTCCTCAGCGCCTGCAATCCTCCCTGCTTCTACAACCATATGCAGCCGCACAAACTCCGTATTTGGAGTAAGCTGCTACGGCACTACAAATCTCCCTATCTCTATAACCTCCTCCAGCACTGCAACCCTCCATATTTCTGTCAGCCACTGTAGCCCTACAACCCTCCCTATCTCTGTAAACGCTAGCATTGAAACATAAATACAGAGAAAATAGGAGCAGGAGTAGACCATTCGGCCCTTCGAGCCTAATCCGCCATTCATTGTGATCATGGCTGATTATCCAACTCAGTAACCTGTTCCCTCTTTCGCCCCATACCTTTTGTTCATTTTAGACCCAAGAGCTACTAATTAAACAGTTAATGTGTTGATCTAAAGACACCTGCTTTGTTTAGCCTTATTCAAGTGTTAATAGATGGTACAATTTGGCTGGGCCTTTCTTTAATGTGCAACATTTAAAATGATATGTTAGGCGATTGTGGAGGGTCAGGACTGAATCAAAAGTGCGTTTCTCCTACTCCAGTCAGAATCGGATATTTTGATTAAGGGCTTTGAATTGAGCGGTCAGTCTTAATAATAGGAGGTTCGATAACCAGGTGACCAAACAGGCATTTTTGTGGCTGCGGTCTTAAATCTAGGTTGGTGCCCAGCCTCCCTGGTGCCAGACTCAACAATAATACTCGCTGAATGGATGCAAAGAGGACGGAGGGGAGAGTGTGATCATCGAGCTGTCGCGGTCCACGTTGGTTCCAACAACATAGGCAGGTAGAGGGATGTGGTCCTACAGAAGTGTTTGCTTAGCCAGGCAAGTAATTAGCAAGGAGGACAACAGAAGTTGTTATCTTCAGATTACTCCCGGTACTGCACACAAGTGTGTATAGAAATAAAATGATAGTTCAGATGACTGTGTGGCTGGGAATATGATGCAGGAAGGAGAGAATTTGATTTATGGGGCATTGGGACCTGTTCTGGGGAAGATGAGTACTGTACAGGCAGGAAGAATTAAAATTGAACGTCGCTCGGACAAATTTAATTATGGGGCAAATTGCGAGTGCTATTGGGGAGGGTATACATTAACTTGCAGGGGTGTGGGAACCAGGAGATAATACAAGACAGAAATACCAAGGTGGAAAGGGAAATGACAGAAAATGAAAGCACGACAATAAGAAACAGTAAAGCATCAGTGAGGGTCAGAATGAGATTATTAGATTGGGGGAAAAATGTACTCTGGGTGTTTGACTTCAATGTCCATCACCAAGATTGGCTCAGTAGCACCATACTCACCGAACCAGCCAAGTCCTAAACGACATAGCTGCTAGCCTGGGTAGGCGGCAGATGGTGAGTGAACCAATAGGAGGGAAAAACATACTTGACCTGGTCGTCACCAATCTGCCTGTCACAGATGCATCTGCCCATGACAGTATTCGTAGGAGTGACCATCGCACAGTCATTATGGAGACGAGGTCCCGCCTTCATATTGAGGATATTCACCCCGGCACCACCGCCCACCCCCCCCACCCTCCATTGTGTTGTGTGACACTAACACCGTGCTAAATAGGGTAGATTTCGAACAGATCTAGCAATGCAGAACTAGACATCCAAGAGGCAACAGCAGCAAGAGAATTGTATTCGAACACAATCTGTTATCTCAAGGCCCAGCATATTCCCCACTCTATCATTACCATCAAGCCAGCCAACCAACCCTGGTTCAATGAAGAGGGCAAGAGGGCATTCCAGGAGCAGTACCAGGCATACCTCAAAATAAGGTGTCAACCTAGTGAAGGTACAACAGAGGACAACTTGCATGACAAGCTGCGTAAGCAGCATGCAATAAAAAGAGTTAGGCAATTGGTTGAGCAACGGATCAGATCGAAGCTCTGCAGACCTGTTACATCCATCCGTGAATGGTAGTGGACAATTAAGCAACAAAATGGAGGAGGTGGCTCCACAATTATCCCCATCCTCAGTGATGGGGAAGCCCAGCACATCAGTGTGAAAGAGAAGGCTGAAGCGTTTGCAACAATCTTCAGCCAGAAGTGCCGAGTCGATGATCCATCTCGGCCTCCTTCTGAAGTCCCCAGCATTACAAATGCTAAACTTCAGCCAATTTGATTCACTCCGCATGATATCAAGAAACGACTGAAGGCACTGGATACTACAACGGTTATGGGCCCTGGCAATATTCAGGCAATATCACTGAAGACCTGTGCTCCAGACCTTACTGCGTCCCTAGTCAAGTTATTCCAGTACAGCTACAACACTGGCATCTACTGGCTAAAGAGTCCATGTATGTCCTGTACACAAAAAGCAAGACAAGTCCAACCCAGCTAATTACCGTCCCATCAGTCTACTCTCAATCATCAGTAAAGTGATGGAAGGTGTAATCTCCATTCCTGAGCTGAGTGATGACTTATGTGCCCCAAATACTGCCAGTTTGGTGATAGGGATCCTCAGCCGTGCTCAGATAACATCCAAGTTTGAGTAGGTGCGTGATGCTCCACACAAATGATATTAACTCCCACAGCAAGGAATCCAGCTCTGACTGACCCACCAGGGTCCAAGCGGAAGTTGCGGCAGAAAAGTTTGACTGGCAGTCACGCATCTTCTACAAGTCAATGGATGCTGTGACAATGAGGAGAACATCATAAACGTAATCTGAGAGGATGACCCACAAGCCCAGTCAATGCCCGTTATTCTCCTGAGAAGCAGGCATAGGAATAGCTCCATGTAGATGATATATAATTGGTAAGACATGAGGCAGCCCTGACGTACTCTGCTCCGACAGTGAAGGGGCGCCACCAAGTACCTTTTACAAAAGAGTCTACAGCGGCGTACAAAATTCGGGCACGAGCCACAAAATGCGACCCAAGTGCAAAAGCATGCAGACTCCCGAAAATATATTCGAATAATGACTTCAAAAGGAACCTGAATGGGCACTTCAAGTAAAGCAATTTACATGGCTATCGGGATCGGGTGGGGTGTGGGACTGACTGAATAGCTCTGTGCAAAGTCGACATGGAATTGATGGGCCGAATGGTCTCCTGTGCCGTAAATGACTCGGTGACGCGATAATTCACAATGTTGAATGCCTTTTCCAGATCAGCGGAGAGAAAGGTGACTGACAAACCACTCTTCTGGGAAGAAATGGATCAACTCCCGGACCAGCTCTTCATTGTCCTGCAAGAATAGGTCCACAAATATGCAAGACTGGTCGGGGTGGATTGTGGGCCAGCTTGGTTCCCAACTGGGTAGACATAGCTCTACAAGATTTTATAATCCATGCTGTGGATGCTAGTTCTTAAACAAGCAATGGTCACCCCACTTTGGTAGAAGAACCTTGACCACCCTGCTCCACGAGAGGGGCATCTGCGAGGTTACCAGGATTTCCCCCAGAACACATGCATAATCACTAACCCCCCCAACCCCGCCACCGCGTCTGCGTACTATGCACATTAGGGTCGAGGTCAATTGCATACCGGGTGGGACCGGACTTTTGGTGGTCCCACCAACACTTAGGGACATCACCCACCCTTCCACCCAGGTCATCTATACAACGGCAGATGGAGAAACTTCTCCAAGAGCATTTCCATATTCCACCACCAGAGGCAGGTCTCCACCTACTACCCGGAGGGGGTGAGGGGGGTGGGGCACACATAGGGGACATTTCCCTCCCCTCCATCCTGTTTTATAGGGAGGTCTTGCTCAGGCCTTCCAGCTGTGCTTATGGTGATGGCACCGGGAGCCTGAGGGCCTGAACAAGGACACAGATCGGTCCTGCATTTCAGGGCCTTCGTTCGCCTTTATTGAGGGGGTTGCTTACCCTCTCTTTCTCTGCTAGAGCAGGAGGGTTGAACGACTGCCTTGTCATCAGAGTCCTCCGCCTCTGCAACCTACTTCTGTGCAGTTATCTTGGAGCCATGTTCAGCGTCGGACAAGTGGACTTCCTGGGATCAAGCCTTGGGTTGATTTCGGTTCTTGGTTGTGCACTGGTATCCAGGGGACCGGCCTTTAGGTGTTTCTGCTTCTTCCACTACTTCCTTCTGTAAGGTCTAGCACCGTCAACGCGCAACACCACCACCCCCTGCCCCTTCAATTCCTTGCCAGAGGCGGTGAAAACCATGGTCTCTAGAATGTCCTGCATATTGGCTGCTACACATGTGGAGAGAGTAGATGAAGATGCAGGTGCATGAACCTTTGCCTCCGAAGTGCCATTACTAGCCCGAAGGTCGGGTCAGTTCTGGGCCAGCACTACGCACTTTTGGATGTCCAGATGCCACGCGAGTCCACACCAGCAATTTCACATTGAAATGGACATTCAGTACCTTCTCCCATGCCAGATGCATAAATAGCTGGTGGAAGAAGGATTAGACGTGCCAAAGGCTATCCTCTCAAAGGCTGAGTAGGACTGGGGTGATCCCAAACCTAAAATTCCGCAGCTGGCGCAAGTGGGTGGCGAGGAGCAAACTGGCAACGACGGCATTGGAGTTATACAACCCACAATAGTAGTGTCTGGATGCGTGTAACTTTTCAACCCATATGCTTGAGCTAAAATATACAATATATTGCAATGGGGACAGCAGAGTGGCTGCAGCTCCTACTGCAGCATAGGAAGGCCGGGGCACCTGAGAAGATGAAGAAGCCCTGGGTAGAAGTGTAACAACCACCGTTTGTGAAAACAAACGGACATGTCAATGAGCAGCACAAATACAATGGGAAGAGGTTATGGTAATGGGAGAGAGGCTGCGGGAGAAGAAGGTCAGGAGGAACAGTCTTTGCAGACAGATTAACTCAAAAGCAGTCTTTTTGCCTTTCTTCTGCTTTGATAGGAGTTGGCGATTTCTTCATCCGGGGCAGATGATGCCACTCAGGCACACTCCTCCTCCAATGTTATGTGACAAAGGACTTTTAACTGGGTAGCTCTAGCTATCCCATGCCAGGCCCATGGGGCGTGACGGGGTGTCCACATCTGCTTAATGAATTGCACAGCCACCTTCAGAGTTCAGCAACCCGACCCTTTGCTGTTCTGGCCTCTTCTTCTCCCGCCAACAGTTCAAACCAAAACAACTTCGCGTGCTCATATACCCACCTCCAAATACATACCTGCTCCCAAAAGTATCTTCTTTCCAAGTGAAAGTTATCAAAAGCTGCAGAGCACTTTCTATCTCCTCAGTTGCAGCTCAACTCCCCAGCTGCAGCACTGTCAAGCTGTTGCTTGTTGCAGCACTTCGAAGTCGCCCCGTTCTGTACCTGCCCTGGGAACATTAAATGGGACGGTGCAGAATGAGCTTTACTCTGTTGCACCAGTCATGAGGGTGTTTGATGGGACAGTGTAGGAGGAGCTCTAAAATTTATCGAATGCATGCTGAACCTTCCCTGAGAGCATTAAATGGAACAGTTTGTAACGTGCTTCAATATCTATCTAACAGAATGCTGTATCTCACCGGGCAGTCTTTGATGGGACAGAGGATCAGCGAGCTGCATTCTAAGTTATGTCACGCTGACCAATGGCATCACGAATTGACAATGTATCCTCTGAATTCTTTCTTCAACTCAAAAGCAGCTGGGTATTATGTTCAAAATGTAGCTACATTTAAACACTTTGCGCTTTTGTAACTTTTATAAACTTTTAAACACTTCGAAATATTTTGTGACCTTCTAAAAACTTTTCGGAAGTTCAAATGCTTTAACAAACTTTCACTGCCCCTTTAATGCCACCTGGGGAGCATCTTGGGCAAACTGTCCTGGACTTCAACAGATATTGCAAATCTATAGTGGACATTAGAACTTGAAATACATTAACCTGAATATTTGAAGCTGTCTAAAGCAAACTTTGCATTCATTACTTTGCAAAGTATGAACTAAATTCCCTTGCCTGCATCACTCTCCAAACCAAGCAATCACGTTTTTAAGGCTTTGTTTCTTATTACGCTATTTTTGCGAAAGGGTGGCCCAGCTTCTCAAATTGACAAGTTGAGGAGAAAGGCTTTCTTTCAGTCTTCCTATTGGACCTCGATTCTCGACCAGTTGGGCAGCCTGGATGATCTGTTTCCAAGTATAAGGGTTCTGTGGATGATTTTCTTCAGTTTCTAATGGCTCTTCGATGAATGACTAACTGCACCTCTTCTCTGAAACATAAATCTGGGTAACACTGAGTTACGATAAATTAATTCTTTGATTTTATTCCTAGGATTTTGACAATGTTAATATTGTAATTCACCTGGTTTTTAAAACGTTTGCAACAGGCAAACTCAAGTATTTCACTGATGATATTTTTGTTGCAAAGTGCACGGAAGATTTCTAACCATGGTGATGTGAAAAACGATATGTAACACGCATGAACACAAGAACACAAGAAATGGAATCAGAAGTAGACAATATGGCCCATTGAACCTGCTCCACCATTCAATACAATCATGGCTGATCTTGGGCTTCAATCGCACTTCCCTCTGATCTTTGGCATCAATCCCACCTTCCTGCCCGCTCCCCATATCCCTCAACACGACCCTCACATTCATTAAAAGTGCTGCTGCTTATGCCTTCCGAATGGCTCCCCGACAGGCTTTTTGCCTGCTAATATTAGCTCAAAAACATACACTTTACAATCAGAGTAAATTCAGCCCAAATTGAAAAAATATGGGCCCCGCCACTTTAAACAGTGCCTCAGCTGGACCATCATCAGTGGCTTTGGAGGACCACATTCATGACCACCTCAACCTTCTGGATCCAGGTGTAAACGTACATATGTGCATACTGGTAGCTGTGGGTCCCTGCCGACCCCCAATAGCAGCGAACGTCATAGCGTTTGCATCGATTGAGACCTCCAAATTCAGGTCAGTGAATTATTTTATTGGATTATGATTATGGATACTGCAAAGTCTTTGAGCCCTGACAACATCCCAGCTGCAGTGCTGAAGGCTTATGCTGCATCAATAACCATGACCCATGCAAAGCTCTGCTGGCAACGCTGGATCATAGGCATCTAGCTGACAATATAAAAACATTCTCAGCTGCGCCAAGTCCACAAACAACAACAAAAAAACTAATCCAGCGAATTACCGTCCCAGCCGTCCCATCTTGATCGTTGGCAACGTGTCAGAAGGTGTCCCTGATAGTGCTGGCAAGTGATTCTTTCACAATAACTTAGTCACCAATGCTCAGTTGGGGGTCTGCCAGGGATATGATAATTAAAACATAGGTAAGGACGGTGCAGGAAATTATAAAAAATGGAAATATGAAGAAGGAATCGAAAAAAATTCGTTATTTGGCTTTGATGTAAATAATACACCTCTGATTAATTGTTGAATTATTTCTATAGTTTCATTGGCTATACCCCTTCCCCTCACCCCTCCCCCCTCGCATCCCCTTCCCCCTCCCGCTGCACCCCCCCTGCAACCCCTCCCCCTCGTACCACCTTCCACCACCCCTCCCCCTTCGCACCCCCTTCCGAGCTCAACCCCCGCACCACCTTCCACACGCACTCCCTTCCCAGCTCCCACTCACAAACCTTCCCCCGCACCCCTCCATCTCATACCCCCTCACCATCGCACCCCCTTGCCCTCATACCCTCCCCCCAGCATCCCACGCACACACTTCCTCCAGCACCCCGTCCCCACTTCCCTCTCGCTCCATGAAATCTCACAGCTTGTTCTTGTTAGTGCCCCTGCACTGGGATAGGAGCAAAGGACCCCACTGCCTTGTGGACATCTCGGGAGAGACCAAGGCTAAGGGAGTAAATCCTAAAAGAAAATCTGGAGTTGAACCCTGAAGGTGGTAATGTGTCACCTTTAGCTTGTTTCCGGCAGTACCTGCAGCCATACCGGTGCCAAATGTCATACTCTGCATTCCTTTGGACCCCACTAGGAAGGCAGAGAGGTGGATTTTGACGCTTGGACAACTCACAACCTCCACGCAATCCGCCCAGGCATGTGCCATGGAGAGGTCGCTCCATTGTCGCCTCACAACGACCAAAACAGCACGGAAGGCGGCAGTTATGGGTTAATGATCCATCTCAATTGGCGTCTAGTTTGGGCGCCACAGGTTGCCTTTGTTGGTGGGAGAGGTCATCGCATCTCACTGGACAGCTACCACCCACCTCAAACCGGAGAGCCCCCAGTCAGTAAGGTTCTGTCCCGCCACAGTCCACCTGCTTCAATGGTCGCTTCAAGCTCAAGGTCATTGACCGACAAGTGGACTGTAACACCGCATAAAACAGCACGACAAAAAATGGAACAAAGGCACCATTCCTTTGTTTTTCAAGCTGACTATATGTCCTGGCCTGTCGGAAGGATTTACAAAAATCAACGACTGTCAGAAGACCGCCATCAAAGAACAAAGAAAAGAAGAGTACAGCACAGAAACTGGCCATTCGGCCATCCAAGCCTGCGCCGATCTTGATGCCTGCCTAAACTAACACCTTCTGCAATTCCGGGACCCATATACCTCTATTCCCTTCCTATTCATGTATTTGTCAAGATGTCTCTTAAACGTCTCTATGGTACCTGCTTCCACCACCTCCCCCGGCAACAAGTTCCAGGCACTCGCCACCCTTAGTGTAATGAACTTGCCTCGCACATCCCCTGTAAACTTTGCCCCTCTCACCTTAAACCTATGTCCCCTAGTAACTGACACTTCCACCTTGGGAAAAAGCTTCTGCCTATACACTCTGTCCATGCTGCTCATAACTTTGAAAACCTCTATTATGTCACCCCTCCACCTCCGTCGTTCCAGTGAAAACAATCCGAGTTTTTCCAACCCCTCCTCATAGATGATGCCCTCCAGACCAGGCAACATCCTGGTAAACCTCCTCTGTACCCTCTCCAAAGCCTACACGTCCTTCTGGTAGTGTGGCGACCAGAATTGCACGCAATATTCTAATTGTGGCCTATCTAAGGTTCTGTACATCTGCAACATGACTTGCCAATTTTTATACTCTATGCCACGACCGATGAAGGCAAGCATGCCGTATGCCTTCTTGACTACCTTATCCACCTGCGTTGCAACTTTCAGTGACCTGTGGACCTGTACGCCCAGATCTCTCTGCCTGTCAATACTCCGAAGGGTTCTGCCATTTACTGTATACTTCCCACCTGCATTAGACCTTCCAAAATGTATTACCTCACATTTGTCTGGATTAAACTCCATCTGCCATTTCTCCGCCCAAGTCTCCAACCGATCTATATTCTGCTGTATCCTCTGACAATCCTCATCGTTATCTGCAACTCCACCAACCTTTGTGTCGTCCGCAAACTTACTAATCAGACAAGCTACATTTTCTTCCAAACCATTTATATATACTACAAACAGCAAAGGTCCCAGCACTGATCCCTGCGGAACATTGGCCATTATAATTTGCCCCTAGTATAGGTAGGTGGTAGGAGAATATAGGGACAGGTGGGGATGTGGTAGGAATTTAGGATTAGTGTAGGATTAGTATAAATGGGTGGTTGATGGTCGGCACAGACTCGGTGGGCCGAAGGGCCAGTTTCAGTGCTGTATCTCTAAATAAAATAAATAAATAAATATAAAAGCACCACTAGTCACATTCCTTCATTCAGAAAAACACCCTTCCACTGATACCCTCTATCTTCTATGACCGAGCCAGTTCTGTATCCATCTTGCCAGCTCACCTCTGATCCCGTGTGACATCACCTTTTGTGCCAGTCTGCCTTGCGGGACCTTGTCAAAGGCTTTATTAAAGTCCATATAGATAACATCCACTGCCCTTCCTTCATCAATCATCTTCGTCACTTCCTCAAAAAACTCAATGAAATTAGTAAGACACGATATCCCCTTCACTAAACCATGCTGTTTCTCGCTAATAAGTGTGTTTGCTTCCAAATGGGAGTCTCGAATAATCCTCTCTAATAGTTTCCCTACCACTGACGTAAGGCTCACCGCCCTATAGTTCCCTGGATTATCCTTGCCACCCTTCTTAAACAAAGGCACAACATTGGTTATTCTCCAGTCATTAGAACATTACAGCGCAGTACAGGCCCTTCGGCCCTCGATGTTGCGCCGACCTGTGAAACCATCTGACCTACACTATTCCATTTTCATCCATATGTCTATCCAATGACCACTTAAATGCCCTTAAAGTTGGCGAGTCTACTACTGTTGCAGGCAGGACGTTCCACGCCCCTACTACTCTCTGAGTAACAAAACTACCTCTGACATCTGTCCTATATCTATCACCCCTCAACTTAAAGCTATGTCCCCTCGTGTTTGCCATCACCATCCGAGGAAAAAGACTCTCACTATCCACCCTATCTAACCCTCTGATTATCTTATATGTCTCTATTAAGTCACCTCTCCTCCTCCTTCTCTCTAACGGAAACAACCTCAAGTCCCTCAGCCTTTCCTCGTAAGACCTTCCCTCCATACTAGGCAACATCCTAGTAAATCTGCTCTGCACCCTTTCCAAAGCTTCCACATCCTTCCTATAATGCGGTGACCAGAACTGCACGCAATACTCCAGGTGCGGCCGCACCAGAGTTTTGTACAGCTGCAGCATGACCTCGTGGCTCCTAAACTCGATCCCCCTACTAATAAAAGCTAACACACCATATGCCTTCTTAACAGCCCTATTAACCTGGATGGCAACTTTCAGGGATTTATGTACCTGGACACCAAGATTTCTCTGTTCATCTACACTACCAAGAATCTTCCCATTCGCTCAGTACTCTGCATTTCTGTTACTCCTTCCAAAGTGAATCACCTCACACTTTTCCGCATTAAACTCCATTTGCCATCTCTCAGCCCAGCTCTGCAGCCTATCTATGTCCCTCTGTAACCTACAACATCCTTCGGCACTATCCACAACTCCACCGACCATCGTGTCATCCGCAAATTTACTAACCCACCCTTCTACACCCTCTTCCAGGTCATTTATAAAAATGACAAACAGCAGTGGCCCCAAAACAGATCCTTGCGGTGCACCACTAGTAACTAAACTCCAGGATGTACATTTGCCATCAACCACCACCCTCTGTCTTCTTTCAGCTAGCCAATTTCTGATCCAAAGCACTAAATCACCTTCAATCCCATACTTCCGTATTTTCTGCAATAGCCTACCATGGGGAACCTTATCAAACGCCTTACTGAAATCCATATACACCACATCCACGGCTTTACCCTCATCCACCTGTTTAGTCACCTTCTCAAAAAACTCAATAAGGTTTGTGAGGCACGACCTCTGGGACATCACCTGAAGCCAATGAGGATTCAAATATTTCTGTCAAGGCCCCAGCAATTTCTTCCCTTGCCTCCCTCAGTATTCTATGGTAGATCCCATCAGGCCCTGGGGACTTATCTACCTTAATGCTTTGCAAGACACCCAACACCTCCTCCTTTTTGATAATGAGATGACTGAGACTATCTGTTAACAACATCGTTGACAGCAAGCTCAGTAGAATCAATATGGACATCGCAGCACTTCAGGAGACATGCCAACCTGCGAGCTGATCTCTACGAGCACAAGATTACACCTTCTTCTGGCAGGGTAGGTATCCTGAAGAACCAAGACGGCATGGAGTGGGTTCCACCAACAGAAACTCTTTGCTCAGTGTGATAGAGCCACCTTCTAATGGCTCCGAAATCACGAAATCATACTCTCCATCCAACTGCTTACTGCCTCTGGTACAGTACACCTACTCAGCATTTATGCTCAAACACTCTGCTCCCCACCTGAAGTTAAAGACCAATTCTACGAGGAAGTCCATTATGTCATCAGTAATATTCACATTGCCGAACATTTGTTCCTGCTGGGGGACTTTAATGCCTGAGTTGGGGCCGAACATGACTCATGGCCCTCCAACCTTGGGCGCTATGGCATTGGGAAGATAATGAGAATGGACAGAGACTGCTGGAGTTGTGCACCTATCATAACCTCTGCGTCACTAACTCGTACTTTCACACTAAACCCTACCACCAGATTTTATAAAGGCACACAAGATCACGTCGTTGGCACCAGCTGGACCTCATCGTCACAAGACGAGCCTCTATGAACAGTGCCTAAATAACACGCAGCTTCCACAGTGTGGAGTGCGACACTGACCACTCCCTGATGTGCTGCAAAGTTAGACTAAAACCAAAGAACCGACATCACTGCAAGCAGAAGAGCTGTCTGCCCATCAACACGAACATAATTTCTTATCCACAGCTGTTACATAAGTTTCTGAATTCAATCGAAAAAGTCCTTCAAAACACCCCTTCAGGGGATGCAAAGACCAAGTGGGCCCACATCAGAGACACCAGCTATGACTCAGCAATGACTACCAATGGCAAACGTGAGAAGCAGAATGCAGACTGGTTTCAATCCCACTTTGAAGAGCTGGAACCTATCATAGCCGCTAAGCGCATTGCACTGTTGAATGACAGAAATCCTCCAGCGACTTCACATCCGCAGCACTTAAAGTAGCCAGAAGGGCTGCACATAAACAGCCAGGTGCTGTGCAAATGACTACTGGTAACACCTATGCAGCCGTATTCAGGTGGCCTACGACACCAGAAACATCAGAGGAATGTATGATGGCATGAAGAGAGCCAACCATCAAGAAGATCGCCCCCCTCAAATCGAAATCGGGAAACAATCACTAACCAACGCAAGCAAATGGCCGCTGGGTGGAGCACTAACTCGAACTGTACTCCAGGGAAAATATTGTTACTGAGACTGCCCGCAATGCAGCCCAGTCTCTGCCAGTCATGGATGAGCTGGACGAAGAGCAAACAAAATCGGAGCTCAATGATGCCATTGATTCTCTAGCCAGTGGAAAAGTCCCTGGAAAGGACGGCATTACAAATGAAATAATAAAGAGTGCCAAGCCTGCTATACTTTCAGCACTCCATGCTTTGCCTGTGATGGGATGAAGGAGCAGTAACACAGGACATGTGCGATGCCAATATCATCATCCTCTATAAGAACCACAGTGACGGCAACAACTACCGTGGAATCTCCCTGCTCAGCATAGTGGGGAACGTCTTCGCTCGATATATTTTAAACAGACTCCAGAAGTTGGCTGAGTGTGTCCACATTGAGGCATAGTGTGGCTTTCGAGCAGAGAGCTCGACCATTGACGTGATGCTCCCCCTTGGCCAGCTACAGGAGAAATGCTGCAAACAACACATGCCCCTCTACGTTGCTTTCATAGATCTCACAAAAGCCTTTGACCTCGTCAGCAGACGTGGTCTCTTCAAACTACTAGCAAAGATCGGATGTCCACCAAAGCTACTAAGTATCATCACCTCATTCCATGACAATATGAAACGTACAGTTCAACATAGCAGTGCCTCATCAGACCCTTTTCCTGACCTGAATGGCGTGAAACAGGGCTGTGTTCTCGCACCTGCACTGTTTGGGATCTTCTCCCTGCTGCTCTCACATGCGTTCATTCTTTAGAAGCAGGAATTTTCCTCCACACAAGATCAGGTGGTAGGTTGCTCAACCATGCCCGTTTTAGAGTGAAGACCAAAGTACGGAAAGTCCTCATCAGGGAACTCTACTTTGCTGACGATGCTGCATTAACATCTCACACGTAAGAGTGGCTAAATGTCTCATCGACAGGATTGCGGCTGCCTGCACCGAATTTGGCCTAAACATCAGCCTCAAGAAACTGAACAATCATGGGACAGGTCATCAGAAATGTTCCATCTATCAATATTGGCGATCACGCTCTGGAAGTGGTTCACGAGCTCACCTACCTCGGCTCAACTATCAGCAGTAACCTGTCTCTTGATGCAGAAATCAACAAGTGCATGGGAAAGCCATCTGCTGCTATTTCCAGACTGGCCAAGAGAGTGTGGGAAAATGGCGCACTGTCACAGAACACAAAAGTCCGATTGTATCAAGCCTGTGTCCTCAGTACCTTGCTCTACGGCAACGAGACCTGGACAACGAATGTCAGCCAAGAGTGACGTCTCAAGTCATTCAATCTTCACCACCACCACAGAATCCTTGGCATCAGGTGGCAGGACCATATCTACAACGCAGAAGTCCTCGAGGTGGCCAACATCCCCAGCATATAAACTCTACTGAGACAGCGGCGCTTGAGATGGCTTGGCTATGTGTGCTGCATGAAAGATGGCAGGATCCCCAAGGACACATTGTACAGTGAGCTTGTCACTGGTATCAGACCCGCTAATTGTCCATGTCTGCGCTTTAAAAATATCTGCACACGCGACATGATGTCCTGTGACATTGACCACAAGTCTTGGGAGTCAATTGCCAGTGATCGCCACAGCTGGCGGACAGCCATAAAGACGGGTCTAAAGAGTGGCGAGTCGAACAGACTTAGCTATTGGCAGGAAAAATAACAGAAGCGCAAGGCGAGAGTCAACTCTGTAACAGTCCCGACAACCAATTTTATCTGCATAGTCTGTGGAAGAGTCAGTCACTCTAGAATTGGCCTTTGGAGCCATTCCAGGCGCAGGTTCGCAACCCAGTGACCACCTCCAGGCGCATACCCATTGTCTCTCGAGACAAGGAGGCCGAAGAGAGAGGCATACTGATTAATGAAATAAGTTAGTAATTTCACTGTTCGTGACAACGAGCGATCATGGGTACAAAGTGATCATAATTATTAAATTGGGATTGATAAGCAATGCACTGAGAATGACAGTTAGATTCTAATTTGGGCATTAGAACTCTTAAATTGGTACGCAGGGTAGGATGTTACAGTTAATTCTTATGTTGTGGTTGATAACAATATACAGGGGGACAAGGTTGAAACCTATTTTACATTGGTATAATGACCGAAGCATAGTGATATAAATTTATAGTTACTGTTAGATTGGGATTGATAACACATACAGAATGGAACAAATGTAAGGGAAAAAAAGACCTTATCGGCAGTTAACTGCCAGTCACGTAAACTGGAGCATTCTCCATGGCAAAGCCTCTACCAATGCCCACCAATCAGCACTCCCTTCTCATGCAGTATAAGTTGGTACTTCCCATTACATCGTTGATTCTTGGGGTTTGTTCTGATGAGCACAAGATGAAAAGCTTCAACGACATGCCTCTGTTTTCAGCAGTTATCAAATACACAGTTTTATAGCCGTACAGTTTAGTATAAAATCAATGATATTAAAATATGCACATGGGAAAAGTTAGTTATTTAAATGCGATCTGATCATAATAAAAACATGTGTACAATTGCATTTATTTTTGATGCGTTGATAAACTATATGTTACGGAATAAAGTTCCAGATTAATCATTGTTCAGTTGCAGATACAGAAAACTCTGAATAATGAACATAGAACATAGAACAGTACAGCACAGTACAGGCCGTTCGGCCCACGATGTTGTGCCGAACCTTTAACCTACTCTAAGATCAAACTAACTACCTTCCCTTCATTCTACTATCATCCATGTACCTATCCAAGAGTCGCTTAAATGCCTCTAATGTATCTGCTTCTACTACCGCCGCTGGCAGCGCATTCCACGCACCCACCATTCTCTGTGTAAAGAACCTACCACTGACATCTCCCCGAAAACGTCCTCCAATCACCTTAAAATTATGCCCCCTGGTGATAGCCCTTTCCGCCCTGGGAAAAAGTCTCTGACTATCCACTCTATCTATGCCTCTCATCATCTTGTACCCCTCTATCAAGTCACCTCTCATCCTTCTTCGCTCCAATGAGAAAAGACCTAGCTCCCCCAATTTTTCTTCGTAGGACATGTCCTCCAGTCCAGGCATGGATAATCTCGTCTGCACCGTCTCTAAAGCTTCCACATCCTTCCTATAATGAGGCGACCAGAACTGAAAACAATATTCCAAGTGTGGTCGACCCAGGGCCTTATAGAGCTGCAGCATAACCTCGCGGCTCTTAAAGTCAATCTCCCTGTTAATGAAAGCCAACACACCATACCCCTTCTTAACAACCCTATCAACTTGGGTGGCAACTTTGAGCGATCTATGGACATGGAGCCCAAGATCCCTCTGTTCCTCCACACTGCCAAGAATCCTGTCTTTAAGCCTGTACTCTGCATTCAAATTCGACCTTCCAAAATGAATCACTTCACACTTTTCCAGGTTGAACTCCATCTGCCACCTCTCAGCCCAGCTCTGCATCCTTTCAATGTCCCGTTGCAACCTACAACAGCCTTCCACACTATCCGCATCTCCAGCAACCTTCGTGTCCTCAGCAAACTTGCTAACCCAGCCTTCCACTTCCTCATCCAAGTCATCCTACGTCGGTAGTGTCATCTATAAAAATCACAAAGAGCAGAGGTCCCAGAACAGATCATTGTGGAACACCACTGGTCACCGAGCTCCATGCTGAATACTTTCCATCTGCTGCCACCCTCTGACTTCTATGGGCCAGCCAATTTTGTATTCAGACAGCCAACTTTCCCTGAATCCCGTGCCTCCTTACTTTCTGAATGAGCCGACCATGGGGAACCTTATCAAACACCTTGCTCAAATCCATATATACCACATCCACTGCTCTTCCTTCATCAATGTGGTTTGTCACATCTTCAAAGAATTCAATAAGGCTTGTGAGGCATGACCTGCCCCTTTACAAAGCCATGCTGACTGTCTCTAATCAAATCATGCTTTTCCAAATAATCATAAATCCTGTCTCTCAGAATCCTCTTCAATACTTTGCCCACTACCAATCAAAGACTGACTGGTCTATAATTCCCAGGGTTATCCCTATTCCCTTTCTTGAACAAGGGAACAACATTTGCCACCCTCCAATCATTCGGTACGACTCCAGTGGACAGTGAAGACGCAAAGATCATCGCCAAAAGCGCAGCAATCTCTTCCCTCGCTTCCCGTAATATCCTTGGGTATATCCTGTCTGGCCCCGGGGACTTTTCTGTCCTCATATCATTCAAAATTTTCAGCACATCATGTTAATCCTGTTAAATTGTTGATGGTAACGATACATATAGAAGGGTTGAATTATTACACTGGTCGAGATAACAAGAATACAAAGCTGTGGTAATTCTTATATTGGGCTCGATAAGCAATACAAAACCATTAAAGTTAAATGATAACTCCAGCGGCACAGTGGTTAGCACCACAGCCTCAGCGCTCCAGGGACCCTGGTTCGATTCTGGGTGGAGTTTGCAAGTGACCGTGTGGGTTTTCACCCGGTGTTCCGGTTTCCTCCCACAGTCAAAGGCTTGCAGGTGGTAGGTAAATTGAGCATTATAAGGTGCTCCTAGTCTAGGTAGGTGGTAGAGAATATGGGATTACTGTAGGGTTAGTATAAATGGGTGGTCGTTGGGCGGCACACACTCGGTGGGCCGAAGGGCCTGTTTCAGGGCTGCATCTGTAAAAAAACAAATTGGTATGCAGGGTGGAATGTTTCACTTGGGATTGATAACATATCAATAACGGAAATAAGTTTGCAATTTATTTTTAAATTGGTCTGACCATTCTACAATAGGATAAATTTACAGTACGTGTTACATTGGGATTTATAACTAAATCTACCATTAATTGTTTAATTAGACATGATAACCAATACACAAGGGAATAGAGTCACTGTTAATTATTAAATTGGAACAAATTATATATTCACAGGGTATAAATGTTCAGTTAATTGTCTGTTGTTGTTTGTAACTAATGCACCGGGATTCAAGTTACAGTTAATTGTTAGGCTTGGTATAACACATGGGAGAATAAGGTGACAGTTAATCGATCATTTGATTAAAAATACAGAGGAGAATAAGATTACAGGTGATTGATTAACTGGACACGGTAAGAGGTACCAAATAATTGAGGCTGCATTTGCTAACAGCCCAACCAGTAGTTGGTGCTGCAATAGCACTTGCGCAAATGAGGCCTGTGCCACTAAAGCGCCACAGTCTGCGACATCAGGCAACTGCCAGGGCTAAATATGGCGCTGCACAAAGAATCACATGAAGGCAACCTTAACACATGGAAGCACCCAATGGCCGGGGGGAGAGCGCGAACGGGATAGGGACAGAACGAGCATGCTGGGGGTGCGGGGGCAAACGGGCAGGGGAGTGTGGGAGCGGGCGCGGGGGAGAGGCGGGGCGAGGGGTTGGTAGGGGCGGAGCGAGCGCGCGGGCAGGGGAAGGAAGGTGGGAGCAGGCGAGGGAGGGAACAGCGGGCGGGTTGGGTAGGCGGGGAATGAGCGACACCCATCTGGGCAGGGTGGGAGCGAGCGAGCGGGCCAGGGAGGGGGAAGCAACCGAGCGGCAGTGGAAGGAGAGGTCGAGCTGTGGGAGGAGGGAGTAAGCGAGCCGGGGGTTTGGGGTTGGGGGAGAGCAGGCCGGAGTGGGGGGAAGCAAGCAGGCTGGGGAAGGGGAAGTGACTGAGCTTGCCAGGGAGGGAGGGAGTGGGCTCGGGGGCAAAAGCTCTCCCCGCTCACACCCATCCCTCCGTTCCCGCTCTCCCCAACCCTGCTCTCTGCAACCCCGCTCTCCCCACCCCCGTTCTCAGCCCACGTTACAATGACGTCATGTGCACATGCGCCATCCGGTCCTGGCAATATGGCATGCAGGTTGCGCAGAGAGCAAGAGACAATCTGCACATGTGCGCAGATTGACGCATTCTGATTACGTCGGCTGCCTGCTGTGTTGTCAATGATCTCTTTGAACGTTTAAATTTAAAGTTCATTGTAAAATTTGCTAAGATAGCAATTTTCAGGTGAATGAGGTTACAATTAATTTTTGAATTATAAATTGATAAACAATGCGCAATGGTATAAAAAGTACAGGTCGGTGATGTTTCATCAGATGGTCACAGACATGATCGTTACCTCTGCCTCTCTCTGTCCACAGATGTTGCCATACCTGCTGAATATTCCCCCAAATTTCTATTTTTATCTCAGATTTCCGAATATGCAGTATTTGATTTTATTTGCGGGCATAAAGGAAAATTAGTTGTGAAATAATATACCCAAGCCAACAAGACAATTAAATTCTTAAAGTGGTCGTCATAACCCATGTTCAGTCAAATACTGATACAGATGTTTTTAAATTGGACATTTGACCTGATAAGCAACGTGCAGATGAATTGAATTACAGTTAATTATTCATTGGATTGGTACAAATACAGCAAAAAATAAAGTTAGTTGTATTGGTCGTGATAATCAGTGCATGTGGTAAAAAAAAGCTGCAGACAATTATTAAACTGGATGCTGTAATTAGATATTGTTTGAGGGTGTAAGATTGAATTCGAAAAATGGACACACTAAGGAACACACAAGGGAAATATTAATTTATTTTAAATTTGACATATTAAGTAATGCACTCGTGCATACAATTATTCTCAATTATTAAATTGACCTTGCTAATTATATGCAAGATGAAAAGGCTGCAATTATTTGAGTTTGATTGGATTTCATAAGCAATGTCCAAAGGGAAATGTTCGATAATTGCTTCATTGAACATGGCACATAGTGCGCAGAATATGAAGCTATTGTGAATTATTGCTGAAAATAGAGACATCTTATTGCAGCTTTTCACCTTGAACTCATCAGTCGATCACAAGAATATCAATGTGAAGGTAAATAACAACGTTAAGAGAGTGCTGATTGGTTGGAAAATGAATGCTGGTTGATAGAGGCATTGCAATGGGGAATGAACCAGTGTATGTTGACTGACAGTTTATTGCTAAGCTTTGCTTGGAATTTATTCCAGGCAGCTTGGCTCTGAATGGTCAAGGCATGGCCCCGAGGAATGAACCAGCGAATGGCTGTTACTTAATTTGTTCAGCTGAAAGAGGCAATATATTTGTACATGTTCTTTCTGTCTGCAAAGAACAGGGCCCATTTTTTGTAAATATGTGGCTTTTGAGAACACGCTAATGCGCCACACTGGAAGCTCTACTGGCAATCTTAAAACGTTTGTCATCTTAGCACTTTGAGGATTAGTCAGCAAATGTTATCCAATCGCGAAATCATATCTAATATTAAAACTGTGCTTTGAGTTTTGCAAGCACGGGCTGCTTGGGTACAGCCTGAACCTTGACCATTGCAAACATCAGAAGAGACATGCTGTTTGCTCCGATCCGCCACTCTTAAGTTTCTAATTGATAAAATCCCAGATTCTGGAGCAACTAATCTGATGTCATAGAAAGACCCAAATTTAAATATATTCTCCCCGAGAAGAGTAATTACTGAGATTCCAAATATCAGCGCTCCAGATTAATCTGATTCTGATCCCAAAGGTGAGTCGCTGAATTAATTATGATTCAACTGCGAGCAAGTCCCAATGAAGATATGATTCAAATCCAGATACGCAATTAATATGTGATTAAATCCCAGACGAGCCCACAACAAATATTTTATGACCTACCGCTCCTGTCAAAGCCCCCAATCAAAATACACGGTTCTGATTGTGGTGGGGAACGCACTGTTAATTCAGTGCTGTCTCTAGGAAGATCGATAAACTTTTTTTTTAAACTTTCCAAATTAAATTACTGAGACTTGGTTAAGGGAAGGGCATGATTGGCAACTAAATATCCCAGGATACCGATGCTTCAGGCGGGATAGAGAGGGAGGTAAAAGGGTGGAGGAGTTGAATTACTGGTCAAAGAGGATATCACAGCTGTGCTGAAGGAAGGCACTATGGAGGACTCGAGCTGTGAGGCAATATGGGCAGAACTCAGAAATAGGAAGGGTGCGGTAACAATGTTGGGGCTGTACTACATGCCTCCCAACAGCGAGCGTGAGATAGAGGTACAAATATGTAAACAGATTATGGAAAGCTGTGGGAGCAACAGGGTGGTGGTGATAGGAGATTTTAATTTTCCCAACATTGACTAGGATTCACTTAGTGTTAGAGGTCTAGATGGAGCAGAATTTGTAAGGAGCATCCAGGAGAGTTTTCTAGAGCAGTATGTAAATAGTCCAACTCGGGAAGGGGCCATACTGGACCTGGTGTTGGGGAATGAGCCGGGCCAGGTGGTTGACGTTTCAGCAGGGGACTACTTTGGGAATAGTGATCACAATTCCGTAAGTTTTAGAATACTCATGGACAAAGACGAGAGTGGTCCTAAAGGAAGAGTGCTAAATTGGGGGAAGGCCAACTATACCAAAATTCGGCAGGAGCTGGGGAATGTAGATTGGGAGCAGCTGTTTGAAGGTAAATCCACATTTGATATGTGGGAGGCTTTTAAAGAGAGGTTGATTAGCGTGCAGGAGAAACATGTTCCTGTGAAAATGAGGGGTAGAAATGGCAAGATTAGGGAACCATGGATGACAGGTGAAATTGTGAGACTAGCTAAGAGGAAAAAGGAAGGTCTAGGCGGCTGCAGAAAGACGAAGTTTTGAAAGAATATCGGGATTGTAGGCACAATCTGAAACGAGGAATTAAGAGGGTTAAAAGGGGTCATGAAATATCTTTAGCAAACAGTGTTAAGGAAAATCCCAAAGCCTTTTATTCATATATAAGGAGCAATAGAGTAACTAGAGAAAGGATTGGCCCACTCAAGGACAAAGGAGGAAAGTTATGCGTGGAGTCAGAGAAAATGGGTGAGATTCTAAACGAGTACTTTGCATCGGTATTCACCGAGGAGAGGGACATGACGGATGTTGAGTTTAGGGACAGATGTTTGATTACTCTAGGTCAAGTCGGCATAAGGAGGGAGAACGTGTTGGGTATTCTAAAAGGCATTAAGGTGGACAAGTCCCCAGGTCCGGATGGGATCTATCCCAGGTTACTGTGGGAAGCGAGAGAGGAAATAGTTGGGGCCTTAACAGATATCTTTGCAACATCCTTAAACACGGGTGAGGTCCCGGAGGACTGGAGAATTCCTAATGTTGTCCCCTTGTTTAGGATGGGTAGCAGGGATAATCCAGGTAATTATAGACTGGTGAGCCTGACGTCAGTGGTAGGGAAGCTGCTGGAGAAGATACTGAGGGATAGGATCTATTCCTATCTGGAAGAAAATGGGCTTATCAGTGATAGGCAACATGGGTTTGTGCACGGAAGGTCATGTCTTACCAACTTAATAGAATTCTTTGAGGAAGTGACAAAGTTGATTGATGAGGGAAGGGCTGTCGATGTCATATACATGGACTTCAGTAAGGCGTTTGATAAGGTTACCCATGGTAGGCTGATGGAGAAAGTGAAGTCGCATGGGGTCCAGGGTGTACTAGCTAGATGGATAAAGAACTGGCTGGGCAACAGGAGACAGAGAGTAGCAGTGGAAGGGAGTTTCTCAAAATGGAGACTTGTGACCAGTGGTGTTCCACAGGGATCCGTGCTGGGACCACTGTTGTTTGTGATATACATAAATGATTTGGAGGAAAGTATAGGTGGTCTGATTAGCAAGTTTGCAGACGACACTAAGATTGGTGGAGTAGCAGATACTGAAGGGGACTGTCAGAGAATACAGCAGAATATAAATAGATTGGAGAGTTGGGCAGAGAAATGGCAGATGGAGTTCAATCAGGGCAAATGCGAGGTGATGCATTTTGGAAGATCCAATTCAAGAGTGAACTCCACAGTAAATGGAAAAGTCCTGGGGAAAATTGATGTACAGAGAGATTTGGGTGTTCAGGTCCATTGTTCCCTGAAGGTGGCAACGCAGGTCAATAGAGTTGTCAAGAAGGCATACGGCATGCTTTCCTTCATTGGACGGGGTATTGAGTACAAGAGTTGGCAGGTCATGTTACAGTTGTATAGGACTTTGGTTCGGCCACATTTGGAATACTGCGTGCAGTTCTGGTCGCCACATTTTGGAGAGGGTGCAGAGGAGGTTCACCAGGATGTTGCCTGGTATGGAGGGCGCTAGCTATGAAGAGAGGTTGAGTAGATTAGGATTATTTTCATTAGAAAGACGGAGGTTGAGGGGGGACCTGATTGAGGTGTACAAAATCATGAGAGGTATAGACAGAATGGATAGCAAGAAGCTTTTTCCCCAGAGTGGGGTATTCAATTACAAGGGGACACGAGTTCAAAGTGAAAGGGGAAAAGTTTAGGGGGGATATGCGTGGAAATTTCTTTACGCAGAGGGTGGTGGGTGCATGGAACGCTTTGCCAGCGGAGGTGGTAGACGCGGGCACGATAGCGTCTTTTAAGATGTATCTAGACAGATACATGAATGGGCAGGAAGCAAAGAGATACAGACCCTTAGAAAATAGGCGACAGGTTTAGATAGAGGATTTGGATCGGCGTAGGCTTGGAGGGCCGAAGGGCCTGTTCCTGTGCTGTAATTTTCTTTGTTCTTTGTTCTAAAGAAAGACCCAGCCAAATTGTACCATCTATTAACCCCCGAATGAGGCTGACCAAACCAAGTGTCTTTAAATCAATAAATTGATTCTTTAATTAGAACCACTATATTGCTGAACAATTTTAAAATATACACACATTTAAAATAGATTAAATTAGATTCCTTGCAAATTTGCAGCCCAATGTTGCTTGAAGTCCTCACAGAATGATGCTTGAAGTCCTAACCGTCGTCCGATGTGGAAAAGAAGGTTCTATCAGAGTCGAACAGTCCGTAGTCTTACTTTGTATTCTTACGATGCTTTCTTTCCCCAGCGAATTTCAACAATTAATGACTTGCAAACACTTTCAATAGAATCAATCTGAATTTAGAGTTTTTTCGAGGGATCAATGATTGCCACAGTCTAACTTCCTTTCTACAATTTAAATTATCAGAGATCTCTGTTTTGGCTTGACGTTTTCAGAATTTTGGATAGATAATAATAATTACATAGTCTGCAATCCTCTTCTTCAGCTTAAATGGTTGAGAGCTCTTTTTCCAGGTGCTGTCACCACAACTGTCTGCGTCCGTGTGCTATCTGTCTTTGTTCTGTTAGAACAAACTTTCATCAACTATAAAGCCTGTTCAAAATTGAATTGCAACATATGTATCGCTTAATATCCACTTCCAGTGGCTGCATATATGGTAGCAAGAATGCACCCTTTGAATCGCAGTCTCCAAATGGCTGTTTTAAGGCAATAAAAATGCACCTTCCTATAACTCCTGTGGCTTGCTGCTTCTTAAAGCAATACTGATCCTTTGCAAGCCTTAAAGGCAAACTGCATATTTCCCCCCAACAGAAAAACAAATAAACAAACTACAGGACCATGACACTGCAGTAGTTGCTTGAGATATGATATTGACTGGAAGTGATGCATTAGCTTCAGCTGCTGTATGTGTTTGAGTCATTTCCTTCGTGGGGAGGCATATTTATTTAAAGATAAATATTAGAACTGTATTTTTTTTACATTGGAACATTATTTTGAATTTGTATATTGGTTGGAGATGGTGTTTCAGTCAGAGGGGCTGCACGAATTTGAATTTCTCTATGGATTGAAGAGGCTATATCATTTGGGCGGGCTGTATCAGCATGAATGTCTGTATCAGTTTCAGTGATTGCATCGGTTGGAGTTTTTGCTTAGGTTTCAGGAGTGTATCAGTTCACGGGACCATATCGGTTAGCGGGCTTTATTCGTTTACGTGGCTCCCTCAGCTGGAGTGGCTGTAGAAGTTGGAGAAGCTCTATCGATTGGAGTGGCTGAATATGTTTCAGGGGCTCTCCTGTTTGAAGTGGCTGTATTGGTTGGAGACTCTGTACCGGATGGAGATTCTGTATCGTTGAAAAGACTCTGTCATTTGGAGGAATTGTAACAGTTGGGGTCTATTTGCCCATTGGAGTGTCCGTATCTGTTAGGGGGGCCAAATCGGTTGGGGTGGTCGTCTCAGAAGAAGCAACTTCAACTGTTGGGGAGCTGCATTACTTGATATTTTCCATTGGTTGAAAGCATTGAATTCATTTCATGATCTGTACTGGACTGAGAGCATCTCTCAGCTCGTGTTTTTGAATTAGCTGAAGGTGCTCTATTAGTTGAATTCAGCAATGCATAGTCTCAAACAACCGAATGTAATCACTTAAATGAGTGTCCACAGTTAAGAAGAGGACAGCCAAATTCTAGAGTGCAGTAGTGTAATCGTAACAGAGACACTCTAACATTTGGAATGTATTCCTTCACTGCCCAGTGAAGGATATGATTGGAAAAAAACCATGAGTTCTACAGAAGGGACTGATAGTGTCTGAAAGCACAATCTCATTGTTGGGAGAATGCGACTTTTAATTTTCAGTAGTTGATTAAGGTGATCAGAATTTTCCAGTCTTTGGAGGTTTCCAATTCAACACCAGAAATAGAAGTATCCTATCAGAACAAGGACCAATGTCGATGTCACAATGCGTTTGCTCAATTAAAAAAAACACAGTTGAAACTATGTGGCAATCTCAATATCCCGGTGGAGTATAAATGAAAGGCTCTGGAATTGTATCACCTCTAAGTTTAATACAGAGTGATTACCTGCAGCATAAACAGGCACAGCACCTCGCACAGAAAATGCTTGAAACATTGTTCAAAATCGAGAAAATATATTATCCCATCCTTGCCATCATTGGTGTTACTGGTAAGTGACAATCATCATTGACGTTGTGTGAGCAGTACTCTGGTTTTACAGTGGATCTGATAACGTTATATGTTGTTCTAAGGCAGAGATATACAGAAACCTGATCAGTGATATGCTTTCCTTAACTAAATAATTAACTCTGCAGTTTTATTTTATTTCCTCAGCTGGTAATAAACATCTGTTAGTAACTTACAGGCTGTCTGAATTATCAAGTTATTGCCTTAGTTCACTAACATGTAATGTTGAATTAGACCTTTGTGAAAACACTTCTCTGAGGGAAGGTATTCGTGGGAGCATTAGTTATTGCAAAATCATACCGAGTGCAGGCCAGCAACTCGAGTGGAATAACTGACTCCAGTTCCCGTGTAATACACGAGTATCTGTCACTGTAGATTTGGACTGAGTAAGCGCAATTGTCGAATCAGCTTCTATTTTGCAATCATTGTTTCAGGTGTTTGATCTCTCCATTCCATGTTGCTGCCTCTGTGTTTAACGAATGCAATTGACTGCAAAGGTGAAGATCATTGACGATGTTTGGCACTAAGCGTATACACTGAAATGTATTAATATTTCTCTGTATCCTATTGAACTGCTCCAGTAGAATATGCATTTACTATTTACTGATAATTAAATAGTAGGGCAGCACTGTTACACCATTCAAATCCTCTGGATATTATTTATTATTACCCTGACTGCAGTTGCTGTAAACACTTTATTTTAGTGTTGATTAATCCCACCATAGCCTGAGAATGTATGGGTCACGAGTTCAGAATTTGAATACCTTGCTATTACACGGGAAGAATATTTGTCTGTGATTATTGAATTGTCCAGTTTTGCATCTGATTTAGGTTTGACGGATCAGTTCTTATCTGTGATTCTGATTCTCGACACGTGTAACATTTGTCAGGTCCGAGGAAGGGTCACTGACCCGAAACGTTAACTCTGCTTCTCTTTCCACAGATGCTGCCAGACCTACTGAGTGGTTCCAGCATTTATTGTTTTTATTTCAGATTTCCAGCATCCGCAGTATTTTGCTTTTATTAACATGTGTCAGTCGCTGCGCTGAACTCAGTGAGGTGTATGGGTGTGAGGTGAGACATATATGTTAGAGGAATTCGCATATCAGGTTTCAAAACACAGAAATCTGATTGGAGTATTAAATAGAGTCTTATCTCAGCTAGTTAACATAACTGCACCTTGCCCAGCGCATCAACATCCTTTTAGAAATATAGACACTAGAGGTATAAATAGTATGTACGATGTTATCACCAAGGTTATATATGAAGTGAAGTGAAGCTAGTGAAGTAAATGAGGAGGACATAGCAAATAAGGCAAGTAGGACTAAGAAGAAGAGCAGGCAGGGAGATGTTGCTGAGCACAGCGGGACTGGTGATGTGAAGTGCGTTTGTTTCAATGCGAGAAGTATAACAGGTAAGGCAGATGAATTTAGAGCTTGGATTAGTACTTGGAAATATGATGTTGTTGCTATTACAGAGTCTTGGTTGAGGGAACGGCAGGATTGGCAGCGAAATGTTCCAGGCTTTAGAAGTTTCAGGCGGGATAGAGGGGGATGTAAAAGGGGTGGGGGAGTTGCATTACAGGTTAAGGAGAATATCACAACTGTACTGCGGAAGGACACCTCAGAGAGGTCCTGCAGCGAGGCAATATGGGTGGAGCTCAGGAATAGGAAGGGTGCAGTCACGATATTGGGGGTTTACTACAGGCCTCCCAACAGCCAGCGGGAGGAAGAGGAGCAGATATGTAGACAGATTTTGGAAAGATGTAAAGGTAGCAGGGTTGTAGTGGTGGGTGATTTTAACTTCCCCAATATTGACTCGGACTCACTTAGTGCTAGGGGCTTGGATGAAGCAGAATTTGTGAGGAGCATCCAGGAGGGCTTCTTGAAACAGTATGTAGATAGTACAACTAGGGATGGGGCCATTCTGGAACTGGTATCGGGGAATGAACCTGGCCAGTTGGTCGAAGTTTCAGTGGGGGAGCATTTCTGGAGCAGTGATCATAATTCCATAATTTTTAATGTACTTGTGGATAAGGATAAGAGTAGTCCTCGGGAAAAGGTGCTAAATTGGGGGAAGGCTAATTATAACAATATTAGGCAGGAACTGAAGAAGTTAGATTGGGGGTGGCTGTTTGAGGGTAAATCAACATCTGACATGTGGAAGTCTTTCAAACGTCAGCTGATTAGAATCCAGGACCAGCATGTTAGTGTGAGGAAGAAAGACAAGTTTGGCAAGTTTCGGGAAGCTTGGATAATACGGGATATTGTGAGCCTAGTCAAAAATAAAAAGGAAGCATTTGTAAGGGCTGGAAGGCTAGGAACAGATGAAGCACTTGAGGAATATAAAGACAGTAGGAAGGAACTTAAGCAAGGAGTCAGGAGGGCTAAAAGGGGTCATGAAAAGTCATTGGCAAACAGGATTAAGGAAAATCCCAAGGCTTTTTATACATATATAAAGAGCAAGAGGGTAACCAGGGGAAGGGTTGGCCCACTCAAGGACAGAGATGGGAATCTATGTGTGGAGCCAGAGGAAATGGGTGAGGTGCTTATTGAGTACTTTTCATCGGTATTTACCATAGAGAAGGACTTGGTGGATGATGATCCTAGGGAAGGGCGTGCAGATAGTCTCAGTCATCTCATTAAAAAAAGGAGGAGGTGTTGGGTGTCTTGCAAAGCATTAAGGTAGATAAGTTCCCAGGGCCTGATGGGATATAGCCTAGAATACAGAGGGAGACAAGGGAAGAATTTGCTGGGGCCTTGACAGAAATCTTTGCAATCCTGCCCTTCCCTCTTTGGCTACAGGTGAGGTCCCAGCGGACTGAAGAATAGCCAATGTTGTTCCTTTATTTAAGAAGGGTGGTAAGGATAATCCCGGAAATTATATGTCGGTGAGCCTTATGACAGTGGTAGGGAAACTATTAGAGAGGATTCTTCGGGACAGGACTTAATGCCATTTGGAAACAAACAAACTGATTAGCGAGAAGAAGCATGGCTTTGTGAAGGGGAGCTCGCGTCTTACTAATTTGATTGAGTTTTTTGAGGAAGTGACGAAGATGATTGAGGGAAGGGCGGTGGATGTTGTCTATATGGACTTTAGTAAAGCCTTTGACAAGGTCCTACATGGCAGACTGGTGCAAAAGGTGAAGTCACACGGGATCAGAGATGAGCTAGCAAGATGGATACAGAACTGGCTCAGTCACAGAAGACAGAGGGTAACAGTGGATGGGTGTTTTTCTGAATGGAGGTATGTGACTAGTGGTGTTCCGCAGGGATCCGTGCTGGGACCTTTGCTGCTTGCAGTATATATAAATGATTTGGAGGAAAATGTAGCTGGTCTGATTAGCAAGTTTGTGGATGACACAAAGGTTGGTGGAGTTGCGGATAATGATGAGGATTGTCAGAGGATACAGCATGACACAGATCGGTTGGACACTTGGTCGGAGAAATGGCAGATGGAGTTTAATCTGGACAAATGTGAGGTAATGCATTTTGGAAGGTCTAATGCAGGTGGGAGGTATACAGTAAATGGCAGAACCCTTAGGAGTATTGACAGGCAGAGAGATCTGGGCGTACAGGTCCAAAGGTCACTGAAAGTCGCAACGCAGATGGATAAGGTAGTCAAGAAGGTATACGACATGCTTGCATTCATCGGTCGGGGCATAGAGTATGAAAATTGGCAAGTCATGTTGCAGCTGTACAGAACCTTAGTTAGGCCACACTTAGAATATTGCGTGCAATTCTGGTCGCCACACTTCCAGAAGGACGTGGAGGCTAAGCAGAGGGTACAGAGGATGTTTACCAGGATGTTGCCTGGTCTGGAGGGCATTAGCTATGAGGAGGGGTTGGAAAAACTCGGATTGTTTTCACTGGAACTACGCAGGTTGAGGGGCGACATAATAGACGTTTACAAAATTATGAGCGGCATGGACAGAGTGGATAGTCACAAGCTTTTTCCCACCATGGAAGAGTCAGTTACTAGGGGATATAGGTTTAAGGTGCGAGGGGCAAAGTTCAGAGGGGATGTGCGAGGCAAGTTTTTTTACACAGAGGGTGGTGAGTGCCTGGAACTTGCTGCCAGGGAAGGTGGTGGAAGCAGATACGAAAGCGACGTTTAAGAGACATCTTGACAAGTATATGAATAGGAAGGGAATACAGTGATATGGGCCCCCCAAGTGCAGAAGGTGTTAGTTGAGGCAGGCATCAAGATCGGTGCAGGCTTGGGGGCCGAATGGCCTGTTCCTGTGCTGTACTGTTCTTTGTTATTTTGTTCTTTGAATTTGATGTCAACTCTGTTTTTTTTTAAAATTCCAATCCTCTACAAATGAACTCCAGTGCTTAATCTTTGTTGTTATTTTCGATATTTGTCGATCTGTACCCCTGAACCCCGTTTTCCCTCCGCACAATTCAGATTTGTATTTTCCGAGGTGTATTTTGGAAGCTTATTCTTTTGAGCACAATTCAGCATCTTACACTTCGCTCTAATGTAATTAATTGTCATTTAACCTAAAAACATAGGGACACAAGAGCAGGTGTAAACTATTCAGCTTGTCGAATCTGCACCGCCATTCGATTAGAGCATCTTCCTCAATGCCACGTTCCCACTATCTCCACATCCCTTGATGTCATTATTATGCAACAATCAATCGATTTTTATCTTGAGCATGCCCAATGATTGAGCTGCTGCAGCCCTCTGTGCCTGAGAATTCAAAAGATTAACACCCTCAGAGTGAATAAATTCCTCCTCAACTCAGACTTAAAAGGCCTATCCTTTATTTCGAGACTATGTCTCCTGGTTCATTAGCCATTCCCCAAAACTCCTTTCCCTCTCACTGGCTCTGGTTTTGGGAATGAAAGCCCTCGCAACTTCTTGATCCTGACCATTGTGCAGGAGTCCTATTTTAAAAAATAGGTGTGTTTTCACCTCGGGTGTAAACATTCCACATTCAATTAAGTTCAAAATGGAGCTGAGTCAAATGAAGTGTGGGGTTCATGTAAACACCCGACGGCAGCCTTCCCTGAGGTCGCTGGTTGTTCTGAAGCTACAAAACCCTTCCAATGCACCAGACAGTTATGAGACATTTCAAGAGAGAAGGAGGCCTAGAAAATGGGGCAGGGAAGGTCGCCGCTTCAGTAAAGCCTACCTGGGTCTAATGCTGTAGCCCACAAGAAAGAGGAGAGAGGTCCTTTTCCCAGAGAATAGAAAGAGCATACTACCTCGTCGTGCAGCAGGGCCACCTCTATGTTCAGTTTTGCCTCCATCCACTTCCTCTTCATCCTACTCTCTTATGAAATGCACCTCCCCAGATAAGCTGCCTCTTTCCTGGCCCTCACTACCCTCAAGATCCACAACTATTTGGAGGGCCTGATATGAACAGCGCAGCAGATCACCACCATGACCGAGAACCATAGAGAAAGATGTGTGAGTGTACCACACGTCAAGTCCAGGGATCAGAATTTTTCTTCAGAACTACGATGGCATGCTCAATGCTTGACCTGGTGAGCAGGTGGCATTGGTGGTATCGTCTCTGTGCATCGTTCAGGGACTCCCACAGATGGGCCAGAAGCCATCCGTTTAAGGGATTTCCATTTTCCCCTTTGATCCATCAAAGAGCTTTGGGAATGGTATGAATATTTCAGGCAGCCTTGAGTGGTGGATGATGAAAGAGTGATGGAAACGGCCAAGAAAGAGGCATCTCTTGGTGCCTTTGCAGACCATCTGGGCGTTGAGGGAGTTGAGGGAAACTGTTACTGTTGCTGGACCTCACTGGCCGATCACTGGATGCCTTGATGGTGTAATGCATGCAAATGATGATGCCCTCCACTACGGCAAACCAGCGATGGTTGCAAAGCCCAACCTGACCTCTGCACTGTGCCTGCAGACGCCCATTTCTGTCAAAATAGATGAAGCCCCGCTCTCCTGAATGAGGTATCCATGATCTATCTGTCCGATGGTCCGGAGCTGATGCTGGAATGAGCTAGTTGCATAGAAATTCAGGGCATCATTAATCTTGACGAGATTAATGGTAGCCGCAGGGACTCAGGTAAATGTGGATGAGTGCACAAAAGTCTAAGAACATCTGCACTGCCCACTGCACCACTGAAAGCTCCCTTCTAATGAAAAAAAAGCAAAGTGTTGGACGGTGGACCCGACGTCTAGGCAAGCAACTTCTTCCCCTTGCTGCCCCACGCTGTGCTCATCTGGCCTCCGAATGTCCAGGAGGTTGCATCTGCCAACGCTCATGTTGAGCTGTTCCGTCCAATGTCTGAGTAGACTGTTCCGAATGTATCCATCAGCTGAGCTATGTCCGTTGATCAGGTATTTGCTTGCCAACCCCGGTGATTCCAGAGGCCTAACGTTCCTGTCGAGATTACTGCCACTCACCACCATGTGAAACAGGTTTTACAACAACAACAATGGCTACCCTCCGGTTTGTTTGGAGCAGCTGAGCTTTATTATAGACATTGGCACGATGTATATCATCACTTCCCATAGCCCTCATGGCCATCCACATTGTTCACATCCTCGACAACCCTGCTGTGGTCATTCCTTTGCAGATTCCAAACTATATTTTTCAAACTATTCATTCATGAGATATAACTTTTCGGGCAAAGTTGTTAATAAACTCTACACTGAGCTCCACAATGAGATCAACAGGCAATTAATTAGAAGTGGGGCTTTGCCTTTCCCTTCCTCACTGCTTCCCTTTAAAATTGATTTGCATTGCAGAGGCAGCGCGACCCAGTGCCAATTTCCGAGAACAAGATCATCAAATCCCATGCTTCCCACTCCCTCCTGCAGAGGGCATTTGAAATCCACCCATAAATCGCTAGTATCTTCCAGTTCTCATGAAAGTCCATCAGCCTGAACCATTAACTCTGCTTCTCTCTCCACAGATGCTGCCTGACCCGCCAACTGTTTTAAAAATCTCCTATTTTATCAGAAGTACAGTACTTTCTGTGCTATCTTTTTCTCAAATGCTTAAGCCTGGATATTAACAGGGCTGAGTGGCATAAGTGGAAAGTTGACTTTCAGAATTTAAACTTCAAGCCTGTGCCTTTTATCCTGGATAGTTTCCCCGCCATGAGGGAAGCGTGAGTGACCAGGTTGGCTTCCACTTTGGCAGGCAGTGCTCTGGACCAGGACTGAGGTTCACAGTGGTCCAAATATTGACCCCAGAGCATAGGAGGCGGTCTTCTAGCAGGGGTGCCCAATCGCCAACTCTGCAGGGTAGAGAGCAGTGTAATCCCCGATCGCTGGGCTGCCAATCCAAAACTACTGAGACATGTCTCCTATCTTGGAGTATAGTCCGAGAACAGAGAGGGAGAGTGTCTGATCCTCAATCCCCGGCAGCAGGCTCCTATCCAGTTGTGTGGTCAATGTCTGGGAATGGTGATGCGTCTCCAATCTTGGTTTCTGGTCCGCGTCCCGGAATGGGGAGGGGACAAGGATAGTGCCTGGTCCAAGACACGATGTGGGAACCTAATTTCCGGGTTATCTGAAGGCGGAAAGGTGGTCTTATCCAGGAAGAGGGTGTCCAATCCTGAGAGGAGTGGTCCAATTCCTGGGTGGGTGGTGCGAACCGGAAGGGATGTGGTACGGGTTGGGGGTGGCAGATCCTGAGGGAGGGTTTCGATATTCCGACGGGAGATGATACTAATCACCAATCCCAGGTGTCTTTTTATATCGTTTGGGGTATAATGTCCAGAGTTTAAACTGTAAACGGAGTATGTTTGATTCTTAATTTTTCTTGCTCTTACAGTTAATTTAGTGGCGATTGCAATCCTATCCAAGGGAAAGTGCGGTCTCTCAAGCTGCACCACTCGCTACCTGGTGGCCATGGCAACTGCGGATTTGCTGGTCATTATCACTGAACTCATACTGTGGCCGTTCAATAATTATTATTTCCCGAAATCTTTCCTGAACATCACCCCCGTGTGTAGTGTCACCGCTGCCCTGCTTCGTGCAGCCATAGGGTGTTCTGTCTGGTTCACCGTCACTTTTACCTTTGATCGATTTGTGGCCATTTGTTGCCAGAAGCTGAGAACAAAATATTGCACCAAGAAAACTGCAGTTGTGGTTTTAGGAACAACGTGCACGTTGCTTTGCCTAAAAAATATTCCCTTCTGCTTTACATTTGAACCTGGAGAGATAATTGACAATATACCATGGGGCTGTCATATGAAGCCAAGCTATTTTATTGAGCCCGGGTGGGTTATATTTGACTGGTTTGATAAGATTTTAATCCCATTGCTCCCATTCGTTTTAATTCTGTTGCTCAACGCCCTGACAGTCAGACACATTTTAGTCACCAGTCAAGTCCGTAAGGGACTGAGGGGTCAGGGCAAGGGAGAGAATCGCAGTGACCCAGAGATGGACAGCAGAAGGAAGTCTATGATATTACTCTTCACCATATCTGGCAGCCTCATAATTCTGTGGTTGGTAAATGTTATAAATTTCTTATACTATATAATTACTGGATCTGATCCCGGGGAATACAATGATTCTTTATATGTATTGCGACAAGTTGGATGGATGCTGCTAATTTTAAGTTGCTGCACAAACGCATTTTTGTATGGGGTGACTCAGTCCAAGTTCAGAGAGCAGATCAAGAGTGCGGTGAAATATCCATTTACATCAATTAGTCAACGAATGAATAAAGAAAACAACTGAGAGCAACCCAGAGGCAAGTCCCAGCGTTTCCATTCTATGAATGTAATATTCATCACTAATGGGCACGATGTGACTGACAGCTGGATGATCCAAAAGACACTAGCTGGGGCAATGTGTGGACGGTGGGCTGGGGGTGCGGGGCTGTGATCGTGGTGGGTCACACACGCAAAGGCGCAGCGGGACGTTGGAAATTAAGGCTGCATTTGGAGGACCAGGCAGAAAGGGGACAGAAGCAGACTCAAATATCCCTTGTAGGATAGGAGGAGAAACAGTAGCCAAATTTCTTCTCCTCCTCCATTGGTTCCATTCTGTTCTCCTCGAATCTACTCATAAAACAAACCTTGTTATTGCCAAATCCAAAATGCACAGATACAGCAGAGCTAGTCGTGCCTTTTTTTCAGAGAGTCCCCTTTCCATTCACCTCGGTCTGTCAATGTCATCTATCTCTCTCTCTCTCCTTTGCGCCCTTTCCACGAACCTGGTGGTGGGTTGTGGCCTGCTTGCATCTGAACAACCCCAGCCAAGGGGCTCTGCTGTGGAGATGGGACATAGGGCAATGGAGATGGGCCGTACTCAGCACAGGGGCTGACAGCCCCGGGACCGCAGCTTAGCGGCTGCTCAGAAGGACAGGACCAAGTTCTTTCCAAGATGACATGTTAGCTGATATTATTAACCATCACGCCTTAGGCTCTGTTGCCCACTCCTCCAAAAGATCTTCACCTCTCTCCTCAAAAACAGTGCTTCACACCTCGGCCCTTGCAAACTGCTGCACCAACTCAAAACGTCTTGTGTTCTCGCCCACCAGCACAGTGCCCTTCTGTTGCAGAACTCCATGTTTGAAACCAAGATTATTTTTGATGAAAATTATACTGAAATCCAAGAGCTTCTTCAGAAGAAACACATCCGTCTCAATCGATAACTTGTATATATTGATGAACAGGCTACAAAAACTGCCGATAGGGAAGCCTGCATCCCTCTGACAACCAACCTCCATGTCATCCAAAGGAAATTGTGAACAGTGCTCATTGAGAAGGCACAGATGTTTACAGATATGGGAGATACGAAATTCTTCGAGCAAGCCTTGAGATAGAAACACAGAAACATAGAAAACAGGAGCAGGAGTAGGCCATTCGGCCCTTCGAGCCATTCATCATGATCATGGCTGATCAGCCAACTCAATAGCCTGCTCCCACTTTCGCCCCATTCCCTTGAATCCCTTTTTCCCCAAGAGCTATATTTAACTCCTGCTTGAAAGCATACAATGTTTTGGCCTCAACTGCTTTCTATGGTAGCCACGTCCACAGGCTCACCACTCTCTGGGTGAAGAAACTTCTCCTCATATCAGCCCTGAAAGGTTTACCCCGTATCTTTAGACTATGACCCCTGGTTCTGGACTCCCGCACCATCGGGAACATTCTTCCTGCATCTACTCCGTCAAGTACTGGTAGAATTTTATAGGTTTCTATGAGATCGCTGCTCATTCTTCTGAACTCCAGCGAATATAATCCTAACCGACTCAATCTCTCCTCGGATGACAGTCCCACCTTCCCAGCAATCAGTCTGGTAAACTTTCGCTAGAGCAAGGATGTCCCCCCTCAGATAAGGAGACCACAACTGCACATAATATTCCAGGTGGGGCCTCACAGAGGCACTGTATAATTGCAGCAATACATCACTGCTCCTGCACTCTAATTCTCTCGCTATGAAGGCCAACACGCCATTTGCCTTTTTTTACCGCTTGTTGCACCTGCATGCTTAACTTCAGCGCTAGTGTAAGAGAACACCCACGTCTCACTGCATATTCCCCTCTCTCAGTTTATAGCCATTCAGATAATAATCTGCCTTCCTGTTTTTGCGACCAAATTGGATAACCTGACATTTAACCACATTATACTGCATCTGACATGCATTAGCCTAATCACTCAACTTTTCCAAATCACCCAGAAGCCTCTTTGCATCCTTCTCACAATTTACCGTCCCACCCAGTTTTGTGTCATCTTCAAATTTGGAGATATTACATTTAGTTCCCTCATTTAAATCATTAATGTATATTGTGAATAGCTAGGGTCCTAGCACGGATCCCTGCGGTACTCCCCTAGTCACTGCCTGCCATTCGGAAAAGGCCCATTTATCCCTACTCTTTGTTTCCTGTCTGCCAACCAATTTTCTATCCATTGCAATACATTACCCCAATCCCATGCGCTTTAATTTTACACGCTAATCTCTTATGCGGGACTTCGTCGAAAGCCTTCTGAAAGTCCAAATAAACCATATCCACTGGCTCCCCCTCATCACCTCTACTAGTTACATCCTCGAAGAATTCTAGTAGATTTGTCAAGCATGATTTTCCATTCGTAAATCCATGCTGACTCTGTCTGATTCTACCACTGTTCTCTAAGTGTTCTGCTATAAAATCTTTGACAATGGTCTCCAGAACTTTCCCCAATACCGACGTCAGACTGACTGGTGTATAATTCCCTGCTTTGTCTCTACCTCCCTTTTTAAAAAGTGGGGTTACATTAGCTACAATTCAGACTGTAGGAACTGTTCCAGAGTCTGTAGTATCCTGGAAGATGACCACCAATGCATCCACTATTTCTAGGGCCACTTCCTTAAGTAATCTGTGATGCAGACCATCAGGTCCTGGGGATTTATCGGCCTTCAAGCCCATCAATTTCCCCAACACCATTTATCTACTAATACTGATTTCTTTCAATTTCTCTCCCTCACTAAGGCCTGCGTTCCCCAACATTTCTGGTATGATATTTGTGTTCTCCTTTGTGAAGAAAGAACAAAAGTAACCATTTCGTTGTTCAGTCATTTCTTTATTGCCCATAATAAATTCCACTGCTTCTGATTGCAGTTGACCTATATTTGTCTTTGCCAATCACTTTCTCTTCTCATACCTATAGAAACTTTCACATTCAGTTTTTATGTTTGCCACAAGTTTGCTCTTGATCTCTATTTTCCCCTGCTTAATCAATTCCAGCGTCCTCATTTGCTGAATTCTAAACTGCTCCCAATCCTCATGTCTGCGGTTATTCCTGACAAATTTATATGCCTCTTCCTTGAATCTAATACTATCTCTAATTTCCCTTGTAAGACATGGTTTGGCCACCTTTTCCGTTTTAATTTTGGGCCAGACAAGGATAAACAATTGTTGCAATTCATCCATGTGCTCTTTAAATGTCTGCCATTTCCTATTCACAGTCATCCCTTTAAGGAACGTTTCCCAATCCGTCATGGACAACTCGCGCCCCATACCTTTGTAGTTTCCTTTACTAAAATTCAGGACCATTATCTCAATCAACTGCATCACTCTCCATCTTGATGAAGAATTCTATCATATTGTGGTCGCTCGTCCCCAAGGGGTCTCGCACAACTAGATTGTCAATTATTCCTCTCTCATTAAGCAATATCCATTCCAGGATGGCCTGTTCTCTAGTTGGTTCGTCAACGTATTGGTTCAGAAAATCATCCCGTATACACTCCATGAATTCCTCTTCTACGGTATTGTGACTAATTTGATTTGTCCAATCTATATGTAGCTTAAAATCACCAATAATTACAGATGTTCCTTTATCGCATGCATCTTTAATTTGATGTTTAATACCATTGCCAAGATGGTCACACAAAGATGGTTGCACCACTAGTCTCTCGCTCTCAAACACAGGGTTACACTCACTCTCACACGCAGAGGGAAACAAACCCTGTCTCGCTCTCACACCCAAACTTAGTTTAGCGCCACCAGTCTCTCACAGACAAAAAGGGTTTCACACCTCTCTCTCCCTCTCCCTCTCCCTCTTTCTTTCACAGGTGCAGAGTTACAGCAACGGTCTCTGTCACAAACAAAAACTTGCACTACAAGTCTCTCTGTCCTTCACAGTGTTTCACCACCGGTCCCTCTCACAGACAGAAGGTAACAGCGACTGACTCTCTTACATAAAGTTTTATATGACCAGTCTCACACACATACAGAAGGCGACACCACCTGTCCCTCTCACACTCACACAATTGAAATGAAGGCAAGAAGTGAACTGATACAAAAATTATGAACAAAATCTGAAGTTACAGAAATGACTTTGCCTTTTAATAAATGATCTATCTTTTAAAAAGTGAGCAATGCTCTGAAGTGGACACGACAGAAAAATGGTATTTGTATATTCAAACTGCCTGACAGGTTAAAAAGAAATATCTTCTGAGCTGAGAAGTGTCAATTCCACCCAATTTACACTGATCCTAAAGTATTCCAAAAGTGAATGCAATAAAAACAAGAAATGCTGGAACTACTCAGCAGGTCTGGCAGCATCTGTGAAAAGAGAAGCAGAGTTAACGTTTCGGGTCAGTGACCCTTCTTCGGAACTGACAAATATTAGAAAAGTCACAGGTTATAAGCAAGTGAGGTGGGGGTGGAGCAAGAGATAAAAAAAGGAGGTGTAGATTGGACCAGGCCACATAGCTGACCAAAAGGTCATGAAGCAAAGGCAAACAGTATGTTAATGGTGTGTTGAAAGACAAAGCATTAGTACAGAATAGGTGTTAACGGACTGAAAATTAAAAAGCAGCATTCGAGACAGTGCATATAACAAACCTATGAGCAAAGTTGGAGCTCTCCCTCGGCTCCCATTCTCCGTATCCACTTTCCTCTGTTAATATCTCTGTCTCCCTCACTCACTCTGGAAATGTATTCATTTCTCTATCTCTGTAGCTGTTCTGCCACTTATCTCTTATTCTATCTGTGACAAAGTTGATTGATGAGGGAAGGGCTGTAGATGTCATATACATGGACTTCAGTAAGGCGTTTGATAAGGTTCCCCATGGTAGGCTGATGGAGAAAGTGAAGGCGCATGGGGTCCAAGGTGTACTAGCTAGATGGATAAAGAACTGGCTGGGCAACAGGAGACAGAGAGTAGCAGTGGAAGGAAGTTTCTCAAAATGGAGCCGTGTGACCAGTGGTGTTCCACAGGGATCCGTGCTGGGACCACTGTTGTTTGTGATAAACATAAATGATTTGGAGGAAAGTATAGGTGGTCTGATTAGCAAGTTTGCAGACGATTCTAAGATTGGTGGAGTAGCAGATACTGAAGGGGACTGTCAGAGAATACAGCAGAATATAGATAGACTGGAGAGTTGGGCAGAGAAATGGCAGATGGAGTTCAATCAGGGCAAATGCGAGGTGATGCATTTTGGAAGATCCAATTCAAGAGTGAACTGTACAGTAAATGGAAAAGTCCTGGGGAAAATTGATGTACAGAGAGATTTGGGTGTTCAGGTCCGTTGTTCCCTGAAGGTGGCAACGCAGGTCAATAGAGTGGTCAAGAAGGCATACGGCATGCTTTCCTTCATTGGACGGGGTATTGAGTACAAGAGTTGGCCGGTCATGTTACAGTTGTATAGGACTTTGGTTCGGCCACATTTGGAATACTGCATGCAGTTCTGGTCGCCACATTACCAAAAGGATGTAGATGCTTTGGAGAGGGTGCAGAGGAGGTTCACCAGGATGTTGCCTGGTATGGAGGGCGCTAGCTATGAAGAGAGGTTGAGTAGATTAGGATTATTTTCATTAGAAAGACGGAGGTTGAGGGGGAACCTGATTGAGGTGTACAAAATCATGAGAGGTATAGACAGGGTGGATAGCAAGAAGCTTTTTCCCCAGAGTGGGGGATTCAATTACAAGGGGACACGAGTTCAAAGTGAAAGGGGAAAAGTTTAGTGGGGATATGAGTGGAAAGTACTTTACGCAGAGGGTGGTGGGTGCATGGAATGCATTACCAGCGGAGGTGGTAGACGCAGGCACGATAGCATCTTTTAAGATGTATCTAGACAGATACATGAATGGGCAGGAAGTAAAGAGATGCAGACCCTTAGAAAATAGGCGACATGTTTAGAGAGAGGATCTGGATCGGCGCAGGCTTGGAGGGCCGAAGGGCCTGTTCCTGTGCTGTAATTTTCTTTGTTCTTTGTTCTTATCTAACTCTTGCACTGTTTATCTCCTTTCTATCTCTATCTCCATCTCCTTCTCTCTCCTGTTCTCTGCATCTCTCCCTATTCTCTATCTATATCTTTATCTCTCATTCTCCCTCCCGCTTCTCTCTCTCTCTCCCTCCCTCTCTCTCTCACCCTTACTTAGTCACATGCGTTTGATTTTCAATTCCAATTGAATCATTATCTACCGATTTGTACTCCTGGACACTCATTATCAAGACCAGTTAATAATTTAAATTACTTTATTATCCAGGGTATGCGTTATATCCAATTTGACAATTACTTAAAACATTATTGCTTACCACGTGCCCTTTTACGCTTAAACCTTGCTTTTATTCCCCTGTGTATTGGCTATTGGGCTCTTTTGTTTCCCATTCATTCATGGGATGTGGGCATCGTTGGCGAAGCCAGCATTTATTGCCCATCCCTAATTGCCTGTGAGAAGGTGGTGGTGAACTGCCTTCTTGAACTGCTGCAGTGCATCGGAGGTAGCTACACCCACAGTGCTGTTAGGAAAGGGGTTCCAGGATTCCAATCCAGCAGCAGTGAAGGAACAGCGATACAGTTCCAAGTCAGGATGGTTTGTGACTTGGAGGGGAACTTGCAGTTGGTAGTTTTGCCATGCATTTGCTGCCCTTGTCCTTCTCGTTGGTAGAGGTTGCGGGTTTGGAAGGTGCTGTCTCAGGATCCTTGGTGCGTTGCTGCAGTGCATCTTGTAGATGGTACACACTGCAGCCACTGTGCGTCGCTGGTGGGAGGACTGAATGTTTGTGAATGGGGCGGCGATCAAGCGGACTGCTTTCTCCTGGATGGTGTCGAGCTTCTTGAGTGTTGTTGGAGCTGCACCCATCCAGGCAAGTGGAGAGTATTCCATCACACTCCTAACTTGTGCCTTGTAGATTGTGGACAGGCTTTGGGGAGTTAGCAGGTGAGTTACTCGCCGCAGGACTCCTAGCCTCTGACCGGTTCTTGTCGCCACGGTATTTATATGGCTACTCCAGCCCTGTTTCTGGTCAATGATGTTGACCAGCCCCTAGGATGTTGATAGTGGGGGATTTAGCGATCGCAATGTCATTGAATGTCAAGGGGAGATGGTTAGATTCTCTCTTCTTGGAGATGGTCATTGCCTGGCACTTGTGTGGCGCGAATGTTACTTGCCACTTATCAGCCCAAGCCTGGATATTGTCCCGGCCTTGTTGCATTTTTGCACGGACTGCTTCAGTATCTGAGGAGTAACGAATGGTGCTGAACATTGTGAAATCATCAGCGAACATCCCCACTTCTGACCTTATGATTGAAGGAAGATCATTAATGAAGCACCTGAAGATGGTTGGGCCGAGGACACTACCCTGAGGAACTCCTGCAGTGATGAAGTCCTCCACCCAGAGCACATTCTGTGCCCTTGCCACACTCAGTGCTTCCTCCATGTGCTGTTCAACGTGGAGGAGTACGGACTCATCAGCTGAGGGAGGGCGGTAGGTGGTAATCATCAGGAGGTTTCCTTGTCCATGTATGACCTGATGCCATGAGACTTCATGGGAACAGAGGTTGATGTTGAGGACTCCCAGGGCAGCTCCCTCCCGACTTTCTACCATTGTTTTGCCTCCTCTGCTCGGTCTGTCCTGCCGTTGGGACAGGACATACCCAGGTATGGCGATGGCAGTGTCTGGGACATTGTCCTTCAGGTATGATTCCGTGAGTATGACTATGTCAGGTTGTTGCTTTACTAGTCTGTGGGACAGCTCTCCCAGCTTTGGCACAAGTCCCCAAATGTTAGTAAGGAGGACATTGCAGGGTAGGCAGGGCTGGGTTTGCCATTGTCATTGCCGGTGCCGAGGTCGTTGCCTATGAATTAACTGTTATGCTAGTCCCGTATGTAGAGTATAATGCTTAATCTAAAGAAAATCAAATAAAATTTTCTTTCTGTGCATTGGTATGCATATCTGATGCAATTTTGAGTTTAACTTTATTAAACTATGCATTTTTTTCAATTTTGCAATTAACCTGTAAATTATTCCCCTGCATGTTGATTGTCAACCACAATTTAATAATGAACTGCATGCTTCACGCCCTGTGGATTTCCTATCAAACCAGTTAAGCAATTAATTATACTTTAATTCCCCCGTGTATTGCTTACAAAGCTAGTCTAATGACTAACTGTAACTTAATTCCATGTTTGTTGCTTAACGTCTACTATTTAACAATGAACTGTACATTCGAACCCCTATCTATCTGTTGCCAATTCCAATTCAACCACTAACAGTGCCTTTATCCCCTGTGTACAGTTTTCCAGGACCAATTTAACAGTTAACTGTACCATTACACCCTGTGAATCGGTAAATAAGCAGACATTAACATATAACTCTAAATGTATTTCCTTGTGTATTGCTTATCAAATCCCTTGTTTTGAAGTAACTGTTATTTTATTCCACTGCAAATTGGTTACCAAGTTCAATTCAACAATTAACATTAACTTTTTCCCGCTGTTTTAGTTATCACATCAAATTGAAAGATTAACAGTTACGTTCGACCTTTGCGTTGCTTATTCTGATAAACCAAACTCTGAACGTTAACCTTATGACCAGGCACGTTGTTACTTATCATTCGTCCGGTCATTGACCTACATTGGCCTCCTGTCACCCAAAGCTTCCATTTAACAAAAAACCATATGCTTGTTTTTGAATCCCTCCATGGCTTCAGACCTCCCTATCTCCATCATCTCTTCCAAACACAAAGTCCTCTGAGATCTCTGCATTCATCTAATTCTGGCCTCTTGACCGACTGCAATATTAATCACTCCACCATTGGTGGCCGTGCCTTCAGCTATGCCACAAGCTTTGGAATTCCTAATTCAATCACTGTGCCTCTCAACCTTACTTTCCTCCTGTAAGACGTTGTTTCAAAACTACCTCTTGCCCCAAATTGTTGGTCGGCAGAACTAATATCTCCTTATTTGGCTCATAGAGTCATTGAGTTATACAGCACCGAAATGTTACTCCATTAAAGGCACTATATAAATACATAACGTTGTTGCAATCATGTCCAATCGAACCATTATCTTCAGCATTGCAAATTCTGTGTTGAAAAACATGTACAATGTATCAAATAACTCGGACATTATTACTTTGTGTACTGGTGAACAAACTCGATTTAACAATTGTCTGCAAAGTTGCTCTTTTATGTATTAGTTATCGCGTCCAATTCAACATAAAACTTACTTCATTGTGACATATGTTAATTATCATGTCATATTTACGTTATTTCCCGTGTTTTTGTTATCTAATCAAAATTAACAATCACCTCTATCTTTATAACCGTATACATTAATTATCAAGAACAATTTAATAAATAACTGCACCTGTATTTCCATGTGCAATGTTTATTTTGGCCCATATACCAACTAGCTGTAATCTTATTCCCTTGGGTGTTGTTGCCAAGACAAATAAACAATTAACAGCAGCCTTATTTCACCGAAATACAGACAGTCATTGGATAGCATCTGACACTGGGACAGTCTCCTACTCAACACGCTGCGAAGTCTAGTGACTGTCTATATCATTTACTCACGCAAAGTAGGGTCAGGCAGTGACAGGGCCAGTAACTGTCACAGAATAAATCCCAGACTCAGAGACGGTGAAGTGTCCGACAGTGGCAGAGACAGCAACTCATACCAGGAGCTGAATTTTAAGGGCCCACTGACCTCGACGTCAAGCTCGAGAAATGTTGGCCCACAATAAAGAGCTTCCACGATCTTAAGCACGGTGGCTCATTTAAATATCCGGGTGCCATCCCCCCGCCCCCTCCATCTTTGTGAAGGTGCTGTCCTGTTCATCCCCGGCAATGGCATCAGCTGTCTGTATGCAAGCACTGGCACCATTTTTAAAGGACAGCCAGCCTTGCGACCCAATTTATTTGTTATAGTCCTACGCCCAAAATTAAGTAAAAAAATTCATAAAGACCCTTTCCGAGCCCCAAAAACAATTGTGATAGATATTTGCCCTGTCCCCTAACAACAACCTTTTACATCAGACTGTACCCCTCAAGCTTTAACGTACAACGCTGCCAACTATCCTGTACACCCATTACTTATTTTGCACGGTCGCCCCTCCCTCTCCACGCACTGGTAACATTTCCTCCTTATTCCTCCCCACCAGTGTGGCGCTTCATTTCCCTAGATGGGTGCCTGAAAGATCTGAAGGTGCGCAAATGCCGGCTGCGAGACTGAAGATTGTGGTACTCACTCATCATCCCCACTGAGCACATCTAAATGTAAAAAAAAAATTAATTTGAATATTCTGTGACATTGTCCTATCTACACCTTTTCCTTTGTTATCTATGGCCGCACCGCCACTTTACCTGCTTATAACCTTTTACATTTCTAATATTTGCTCGTTCTGAAGAAGGGTCACTGATCCGAAATGTTAAATCTGCTCCTCTCTCCATAGATGCTGCCAGACCAGCGCAGAATTTCCAGCATTTCTTGTTTTTATTTCAGATGTCCAGCATCCGCAGTATTTTGCTTTTATTTTAGTGACAGGAACAGTAATGGCATCTGTCATGTTTCCAATTAGCAGCCAGAGAAAACTATTTGCTGAATTAATACCACGCTCCCACAGACAGTTTTAGTAACTGTCACGAGGCCAGTTTCTTCCACAACACACAGAGAAAGCATACTACGCAGTATCATGTCAGACAGTGACAAGGGCACTTTCAGATACCGAATAAATTCCAGGCTCACACATATTATAGTGCATGACAGAGATCGTGAGAGCAACTAACACGGAATAGATGCCACACCCAGACAGAGTACAGTGTAAGGCAGTGACAGGGACAGTAAATCAGTAGAATAAATACCACATTGATACACAAAATAAAGTTAGACACTGCAGTGGTAGTAACTGAAATTGAGAAGAAAATGTCCATACTCAAACAGAGTGAGGATGGGGGTTGGTGGTGGGGGGTGGGGGGAACGGGTGGTAATGAGGCCCGAGGGACAAAGTTCCCATTGTTCCATTTGGGTACCTCCACGGGCCACAATTTGCCCATGAGTGAGCGCCCTACCCAAGATCAAGACTCATGTTTCAAGGCATCATCCTCGCACAAAGGAGGCAAACCCGCCGCTGGTAAGATCATAGTGGCGGCAGGACCACGCCCTTACTTGTCCAATAATAGGTTTCTGAAGGGACTTAATTGGCCTCACGGCCGGATGGCTGGCGTTGCTGTATCCCACCTCTGGGAAGATTGATTGCTGATGGGGAGATGATGGGGCCTCCACCCCACTGCCCCTGCCCCCCCCCCCATCAAACATTATGATACTACGCTGGCCCCCAATTCTGACCCCGACTCATGGGGCTCACAAAATCCGGGCCACAGGGTGATAGAGACTGTAACTGACAATGGACCATTCCTCACCACAGACAGCCAGTTACCGAATAAATCACACACTCAAAAATGGTGGAGCATTAAGTATTGACAAGGAAATGACTGAAATTAAATAAATCCCACGCTCACACACTGTACAGCATGAGATAGTAACAGGAACAGTAACTGAAACAGTAGAAATGCCAAACTCGCTGACAATACAGTGATAGTGAATTTAACTGACAATCTATGATTCCCACTCTCAAACACAGTGTCAAAGACAGATTGGAACAGTAAATGAATAAATCCTAAACTCGCATAATGTCCAGAGTTGGAAAATGAGCGGGACAGTAATTGACACTAAATAGATGGCACAAATCACACAAGCCACGAGTCAGACAGTGACGGTAAGAGGAAACAACAACGTGGCAGTTTCCTACCCAACACCCAGAGATGTCCAGATTTTGAATAAACAACATATTCACATACAATACAGTGTCAGGCAGTGACAGGGAGAGCAACTGAATGTGGCACCGTGACTGGCTCTGCTGTTCAGAAGGGCGGGAAAAAGAGTGGAAGGGCTATAGTCATAGGGGATTCGATTGTACGGGGAGTAGAAAGGCGGTTCTGTGGTCGAAAACGAGACTCGCGAATGGTATGTTGCCTCCCAGGTGCACAGGTCAGGGATGTCTCAGATCGGCTGCAGAACATTCTGAAGGGGGAGGGTGAACAGCCAGTTGTCGTTGTGCACATAGGCACCAATGATATAGGTAAAAAACGGGATGAGGTCCTGCAAGCAGAATTTAGGGAGTTAGGAGCCAAGTTAAAAAGTAGGACCTCAGAGGTAGTAATCTCAGGATTGCAACCAGTGCCACGTGATAGTCAGGGTAGAAATGAAAGAATAGTCAGGATGAATGCGTGGCTTGAGAGATGGTGCAGGAGGGAGGGGTTCAGATTTTTGGGACATTGGTTAGCCAGGGAGAGAGTAGGTCCCCTTAAGGATCAGTGTGGCAATCTATGTGTGGAGCCACAGGCATTGGGCGAGATCTTAAATGAATATTTCTCGTCCGTATTTACCGTGGAGAAGGTCATGGAAGCCAGTGAGTTGAAGGGAGGGATCAGCGATATCCTGGAGCATATCAATAGTACAAAGGAGGAGGTGTTGGAGGTTCTGATGCGCATTAAGGTGGGTAAATCCCCAGGGGCTGACCAGGTGTATCCTTAGATGCTATGGGATGAAAGGGAGGAGATTGCTGGGGCCCTGGCAGAGATACTTGTATCATCGTTAGCCATGGGTGAGGTACTGGATGACTGGAGGATAGCTAATGTTGTGCCTTTATTTAAGAAGGGCAGCAGGGATAAGCCAGGGAACTACAGGCCGGTGAGCCTCACATCAGGGGTGGGAAGGTTATTGGAAGGGATTCTGAGAGACAGGATTTATATTAATTTGGAAAGGCATGGTCGGATTTGGGATAGTCATCGTGGCTTTGAGCGTGGGAAATCATGTCTCACCAAATCTGATTGATGTTTTCGAGGAGGTGACCAAGAGGATTGAGAGGGCAGGGCGATGGACGTTGTTTACATGAACTTGAGCAAGGCCTTTGACAAGGTCCCGCATGGTAGGCTGGTCCAGAAGGTTCGAACACATGGGATCCAGGGTGAGCTAGCAAATTGGATACAAAATTGGCTTGGTGATAGGAGGCAGTGGGTGGTTGTGGAAGGTTGTTTTTCAGATTGGAGGCCGGTGGCCAGTGGTGTGCCACAGGGATCGGTGCTGGGCCTTCTGTTGTTTATCATATATATTAATGACTTGGATACGAATGTAGGGGGTATGATTAGTAATTTTGCAGATTACACCAAAATTGGTGGTATAGTGGACAGTGAAGAAGGTTGTCTAAGGTTACAACAGGATATAGATCAACTGCAAAAGTGGGCAAATGGAATTTAACGCAGACAAGTGTGAAGTGATGCATTTTGGGAAGTTATACCAGGGCAGGACATATACAGTGAATGGCAGGGCACTGGGGAGTGTTGTTGAGCAGAGCGCCCTTGGGGTGCAAATACATAGTTCCATGAAAGTGGAAACCCAGGTAACAGGGTGGTGAAGAAGGCATATGGCATGCTTGCCTTCATCAGCCGAGTCACTGAGTGCAAGAGTTGGGACGCCATGTTACAGTTGTACATAACGTTGGTTAGGCCGCATTTGGAGTACTGTGTGCAGTTTTTGTCGCCGCACTACAGGAAAGATATGATTAAGCTAGAGAGGGTGCAGAAAATATTCACAAAGATGTTGTCTGGTTTGGAGGGCTCGAGTTATAAAGAGAGATTGGATAGGCTGGGTCTGTTTTCGCTGGAGGGAAGGAGGCTGAGAGGGGACATGATAGAGGTATATAACATTATGAGGGCTTAGATAGGGTAGATAGCCAGAGTCTGTTTCCCATGCTAGGGGTGACTAAAAAGAGAGGGCATAGATTTAAGGTGAGAGGGAGGAGGTGTTAAGGGGATCAAAGGGGTAAAACTTTCACACAAGAATAGTGGGTATCTGGAAAGAGCTGCCTGAGGAGGTGGTGAGGCAAGATCAGGAGCGACATTTAAGAGGCATCTGGACAGGTACTTGAAAGAGCATGGCATCGAGGGATATGGAATAATGCAGGAAGGTGGGATTAGTATAGATAGGCATTATGGTTGGCATGGACACGCTGGGCCGAAGGGCCTGTGTCTATGCTGTACGACTCTATGTCTCTGTAAACGAGAAGGTTAGAAGGATAGATCCAATTGCCCCCAGAAGCGACTACACCTTCACTTGTATCCACAGGGGGAGAATCTGCTGATCACTGGCAGGCCTGACTAGCCACCAATGTGAGTGCAATTGATGACGACAATCTTCCCAAAATCTTTGTCCGTGAATAATTGCCAAGAATTGAAAAAAAAATGTATCATTATGAGGAGATCAATAACGAGAGGCACTGATTAAAGTAATTGGTGGAGGGAATAGAGGGGTGTTCCAGAGTACTATTATCACAGACAGGGTGGTGGGAGTCTGAATATTACTGCCTGCGATGATGCTGGAGGCTGAACTTTTTTATATTAAAAAAAAAAGAACTTGGGTATGCAGCTGAGGTCAATAACCTCGAGGAATACATGCCAAGAGCTAGAAAGAAGGGTTAGGAAAAACAGCCCTATTTTGGCCAGTGCAGCTGAAATGAGCTGAGTGGCTTTCTTCTCTGTCGTTAATTTCAATCGCCTTGCAATTAGATGCTCTGTTACTTTGTCATACTGCATTCGTTTGAGGAGCTTAATTATTTTGAGGAACTGTGTTAGTGTGAAATATTTGCTTGAGATACGATATTGACTGGAAGTGATGCATTAGCTTCAGCTGCTGTATGTGTTTGAGTCAATTTCTTCGTGTGTTGGGCAGTATGTATTTAAAGACAAATCCAAGGACTGTATTAGTTTATAATGGCTTATTATTTTGAATTGGTGTATTGGTAGGATATGTTTCAGTCAGAGGAGCTGCACGAATTTGAATTTGTCTGTGCATTGAAGGGGCTGTATCAGTTGGACGGACCATATAAAGGGGAATGTCTGTATCATTTACAATGGTTGCATCGGTTGGAGCGGTTTCAGGAGTGTATCCGTTTATGGGACCATATCGGTTAGAGGACTTTCTCGGTTTGAGTGGCTAACTCAGCTGGAGGGGCTGTTCAACTTCGAGTGGCTATATCGAATGGAACGACTACATTTGTTTCAGGGCTCTCCTGTTGTATTGGATGGAGGCTCTGTACTGGTTCAAAATTCTGTATTGTTGAATTGACTGTGTCATTTGGAGGGACTGTATGAGTCCGGGGCAATGCTGCCTCCCAGGTGCCAGGGTTCGTGATGTCTCGGATCATGTTTTTGGGATCCTTAAGGGGGAGGGGGAGCAGCCCCAAGTCGTGGTCCACATAGGCACCAACGACATAGGTAGGAAGAGAGATGGGGATTTAAGACAGAAATTCAGGGAGCTAGGGTGGAAGCTTAGAGCGAGAACAAACAGAGTTGTTATCTCTGGGTTGTTGCCCGTGCCACGTGATAGCGAAGCGAGGAATAGGGAGAGAGAGGAGTTGAACACGTGGCTGCAGGGATGGTGCAGGAGGGAGGGTTTTGGTTTCCTGGATAATTGGGGCTCTTTCTGGGGTAGGTGGGACCTCGACAAACAGGATGGTCTTCAACTGAACCAGAGGGGTACCAATATCCTGGGGGGGGAGATTTGCTAGTGCTCTTCGGGGGGGTTTAAACTAATTCAGCAGGGGAATGGGAACCTAAAATATAGTGCCAGTGTACAGGATGTTGAGAGTAGTGAGGTCAGGGATAAGGTTACAAGGACGCAAGAGGGCACTGGCAAGCAAGAACCTGGTTTAAAGTGTGTCTACTTCAAAGCCAGGAGGATCCAGAATAAGGTGGGTGAGCTTGCAGCATGGGTTGGTACCTGGGATCTCGATGCAGTGGCCATTTCGGAGACATGGGTAGAGCAGGGGCAGGAATGGATGTTGCAGGTTCCGGAATTTAGATGTTTCAGTAAGAACAGAGAAGATGGTAAAAGAGGGTGGGGGGGTGTGGCATTGTTAATCAAGGAGAGTATTACAGCGACAGAAAGGACGTTTGAGGACTCGTCTACTGAGGTAGTATGGGCCGAGGTTAGAAACAGGAGAGGTGAGGTCACCCTGTTGGGAGTCTTTTATAGACCTCCAAATAGTTCCAGAGATGTAGAGGAAAGGATAGCGAAGATGATTCTCGACAGGGGCAAGAGTAACAGGGTAGTGGTTATGGGAGACTTTAACTTTCCAAATATTGACTAGAAATACTATAGTTCGAGTAAAATAGATGGGTCAGTTTTTGTCCAGTGTGTGCAGGAGGGTTTTCTGCCACAGTATGTAGACAGGCCAACCAGGGGCAATGCCACATTGGATTTGGTACTGGGTAATGAACCCAGCCAGGTGTTAGATTTAGATGTCGGTGAGCACTTTGGTGATAGTGATCACAATTCGGTTAGGTTTACCTTGTCGATGGGCAGGGACTGGTATATACCGCAGGGCAAAAATTATATCTGGGGGAAAGGAAATTATGATGCAATTAGGCAAGATTTATGATGCATAGGATGGGGAAGGAAACTGTAGGGGATGGGAACAATCGAAATGTGGAGCTTATTCAAGGAGCAGCTACTGCGTGTCCTTGATAAGTATGTACCTGGAAGGCAGGGATGAAGTTGTCGAGCGAGGGAGCCGTGGTTTACTAAAGAAGTTGAAGCGCTTGTCAAGAGGAAGAAGAAGGCTTATGTTAGGATGAGATGTGAAGGCTCAGTTAGGGCACTTGAGAGTTACAAGCTAGCCAGGAAGGATCTAAAGGGAGAGCTAAGAAGAGCAAGGAGAGGACACGAGAAGTCATTGGCAGATAGGATCAGGGAAAACCCTAAGGCTTTCTATAGGTATATCAGGAATAAAAGAATGACTAGAGTTAGATTAGGGCCAATCAAGGATAGGAGTGGGAAGTTGTGTGTGGAATCAGAGGAGATAGGGGAAGTGTTAAATGAATATTTTGCGTCAGTATTTACAGTAGAGAAAGAAAATGTTGTCGAGGAGAATACTGAGATTCAGGCCACCAGGCTAGATGGGATTGAGGTTCACAAGGAGGAGGTGTCAGCAATTTTGGAAAGTGTGAAAATAGATAAGTCCCCTGGGCCAGATGGGATTTATCCTAGGATTCTCTGGGAAGCCAGGGAGGATATTGCAGAGCCTTTGTCCTTGATCTTTCTGTCATCAGTGTCGACAGGAATAGTGCCGGAAGACTGGAGGATAGCAAATGTTGTCCCCTTGTTCAAGAAGGGGAGTAGAGACAGCCCTGGTAATTATAGACCTGTGAGCCTTACTTCGGTTGTGGGTAAAATGTTGGAAAAGGTTATAAGAGACAGGATTTATAATCATCTTGAGAAGAATAAGTTCATTAGAGATAGTCAGCACGGTTTTGTGAAGGGTAGGTCGTGCCTCACAAACCTTATTGAGTTTTTCGAGAAGGTGACCAAACAGTTGGATGAGGGTAAAGCAGTGGATGTGGTGTATATGGATTTCAGTAAGGCGTTTGATAAGGTTCCCCACGGTAGGCTGTTGCAGAAAATACGGAAGTATGGGGTTGAAGGTGATTTAGAGCTTTGGATCAGAAATTGGCTAGCTGAAAGAAGACAGAGGGTGGTGGTTGATGGCAAATGTTCATCCTGGAGTTTAGTTACTAGTGGTGTACCGCAAGGATCTGTTTTGGGGCCACTGCTGTTTGTCATTTTTATAAATGACCTGGAAGAGGGTGTAGAAGGGTGGGTTAGTACATTTGCGGATGACACTAAGGTCTGTGGAGTTGTGGATAGTGCCGAAGGATGCTGTAGGTTACAGAGGGACATAGATAGGCTGCAGAGCTGGGCTGAGAGATGGCAAATAGAGTTTAATGCGGAAAAGTGTGAGGTGATTCACTTTGGAAGGAGTAACAGGAATGCAGAGTACTGGGCTAATGGGAAGATTCTTGGTAGTGTAGATGAACAGAGAGATCTTGGTGTCAAGGTGCATAAATCCCTGAAAGTTGCCACCCAGGTTAATAGGGCTGTTAAGAAGGCATATGGTGTGTTATATTTTATTAGTAGGGGGATCGAGTTTCGGAGCCACGAGGTCATGTTGCAGCTGTACAAAACTCTGGTGCGGCCGCACCTGGAGTATTGCATGCAGTTCTGGTCACCGCATTATAGGAAGGATGTGGATGCTTTGGAAAGGGTGCAGAGGAGATTTACTAGGATGTTGCCTGGTATGGAGGGAAGGTCTTACGAGGAAAGGCTGAGGGACTTGAGATTGTTTTCGTTAGAGAGAAGGAGGAGGAGAGGTGAATTAATAGAGACATATAAGATAATCAGAGGCTTTGATAGGGTGGATAGTGAGAGTCTTTTTCCTCGGATGGTGATGGCAAACATGAGGGGTGATAGCTTTAAGTTGAGGGGTGATAGATATAGGACAGATGTCAGAGGTAGTTTCTTTACTCAGAGAGTAGTAGGGGCGTGGAACGCCCTGCCTGCAACAGTAGTAGACTCGCCAACTTTAAGGGCATTTAAGTGGTCATTGGATAGATATACGGATGAAAATGGAATAGTGTTGGTCAGATGGTTTCACAGGTCGGCGTAACATCGGGGGCCGAAGGGCCTGTACTGCGCTGTAATATTCTAATTCTAATTCTAATTCTGACGGTTGGAGGGTCTGTATTGGTTGGTGTGTCTGTATCTGTTAGAAGGGTCAAATCGGTTGGGGTGGTCATATCGATAGATGTAAATGTTGGGGAGCTGCATTACTTCACGTGTTCTATAGGTTTAAAGTATTGTATTAATTTGATGATCTGTAAAGGACTGACATTATGTCTCAGCTCGTGGTTTTGAATTCGCTGAAGCTGCTCTATGAGCTGAATTCAGTAATGCATAGTCACAAACAACCGAATGTAATCACTTATCTAAGTGTCCACAGTTCACAAGTGGACTGCCACATCCTGGAGTGCAATCGTGCAGCCCTTGAGATACACTTTAGCAGTTGGAATGCAATTACTTAATGGACACTGTCCAGTGTAGGATATCGTTGTAAATAAAACGTTCTACAGATGAGACTGATGGTGTTTGCAAACACAACCTCATTGCTGGGAGAATGCATATTTAAACTTTCATTAGTTGATTAATCAGATCAGAACTTTAAGGTCTTTGGAGGTTTCCAATTCAACGTCAGAAATAAAAGTATCCTATCACAACAAGGAACAAATTCGAAGTCACAATGCTTTTTCTCAATTAAGAAAAAAATGTTTGAACTATGTGGCAATCTTAATATCCCGGTGGAGTATAAATTAAAGGCTCTGGAAACGTAACACCTCAAAGTCTATTACAGAGAGATTAACTACAGCAGAAGGAGACACATCACATCTCATAGAAAATGCTTGAAACATTGTTCAAAATCGAGCAAATATATTATCCCATCCTTGCCATTATTGGTGTTACTGGTAAGTGACGATCACCATTGATGTTGTGTGAGCAGTACTCTTGTTTTACAGTGGATCTGATAACGTTATATGCTGTTGTTGGGCACCGATATACAGACACATTATCAGTGATATGCTTTCGTTAATTAAAATGCCTTTAATTAGCTCTGCAGTTTTTTTCAATGTCCTCAGCTGGTAACAAACAACTGTTTGGAACTGACAGGCTTTCTGACCTATCCAATTATTGCATTAGTTTAATATCATTTAACGTTGAATTAGACCATGGTGAAAATACTTCTCTGAGGAAAGGTATTCGTGGGGGCATCAGTTAGTGAAACATCATACTGAACGCAGGTCAGTAATGAGAGTGGAATACCTGACTCCAGTTCCCGTGTAATACGAGAGTATCTCTCACTGGAGAATTGTACTGAGTGTGGTTCACTGACTGGAGTGCTGCACTTGACCTCAGTGGCCATGTATTAGTGGGAGCATCTGTCACTGTAGATTTGGACTGAGTGAGTGCAATTGTCCAATCTGGTTCTATTTTACAATCATTTCAGTTGTTTGATCTTCCCATTCCATGGTGCTGACTCAGTGTTTTACAAATGTAATTGCTTGCAAACGTGAAGATCGTTGATGATGTTTGGCACTAAGCGTACAAAATAATTTGTATTGATATTTCTCTGTTTCCTTTTGAACTGCTCCAATAGAATATGAATTTAATATTGACTAATAATCAACAGGGCAGCATTGTTTCAACATACAAATCCTCTGGATATTATGCATTCTTACCCTGACTGCAGTTGCTGTAAACACTTTCGTCATTTTAGTGTTGATTAATCACCTTATCCCAACAAAGTCCTGAGGAATATGGGTTACGAGTGTAGAATTTGAAGACCTTTCTATTACACGGGAAGAATATTTGTCTGTTGTTGCTGAATTGTCCAGTTCTGTAACTGATTAATGTTTGACGGATCAGTTTTTAATCTGTGATTCTGATTCTCGGCACGTGTAACGTGTATCAGTCCCTGCGCTGAGCTCAGTGAGGTGTATTCCTGTGAGGTGAGACACCTATCGCTGTGGAACCCACATATCAGGTTTCAAAATACAGAAATCAGACGGGATGATTAAATAGAGCACTTATCTCAGCTCTGGTATCATCCTAGTTAAAATAATTGCACCTTGCCAAGTACATCGACATCTTTTGGCAATATGCAGACCAGAGGATTAAACGGTGCGTTCGGTGTTCGATAACCAAGGTTGTATTTGCATCTAATACTATCTTTTTTTTCTTTAATTCCAATCCGCTGGAAACGAACTCCAGTGCTTAATCTCAATTGTTATTTTAGATCGTTGTCAATCTGTACCCCTGCACACCTTTTTCCCTCACAATTTAGATCCTTATTTTGCAAGGAGTGTTTCGGAAGCTTATTCTTTTGAGCACAATTCAGTACCTCACACTTAGCTGTACTCTAATTAATTGCTATTTGACCTGGAAACATGGGAACGCAGGTGCAGGTGTAGACTATTCAGCTCGTCGAATCTGTACCTTCATTCGATTAGATCACAGCTGATCGTCTACCTCCACGCCACATTCCCACCAGCTCCATATCACTTGATGTCATGATTCTCCAACAATCAATCGAATAATGTCTTGAACATGCTCAATGATTGAGCTTCTGCAGCCCTCTGTGGTTGAGAACTCAATAGATTTACCACCCTCTGTCTGAAGAAATTCCTCCTCATCTCAGTCTTAAATGGCCTATGCTTTCTGATGAGACTATGTCCCCTGGCTCTAGACTCAGCAGCCAGGGGAAACATCCTATCTACTTCCACCCTGTCACGTATTTTAGAATTTCGTACGTTTCAATGTGATCACCTCTCATTCTTCAGAACTCGAGAGAATTCAGGCACAGTTTCGTCAATATTTCCTCATAAAGCAATACAGGGATTAGTCTGGTGAACGTCGGTTGCACCCCCTCTATGTCAAGTATATGCTCCCTTAGATGACACCAAATCTGTACGCAATACTCTGGAAGCAGTCTCACCAAGGGTCTCTCAAACTGCAGCAAGACTTCACAAAACCCGTTACATTGCAGGCTACAATACCCATTCTGCAAGTTATTAATCATTCTCGTCTTCAACTATTAACTGCTTTCTTCATCTGTAGTCATGCTGTTGCTCTGCAATCTTTGACTTTGTACTTCTGATTCCCGAGTTCCTACCATTCATGAACTTGATGAATCACAGCAGTCCCAGAGCCAATACTTGGGAATATTAAGGCTTCCGTTCCACCAATGTGAGTACGGAGGTTTACCTCCTGCGCCCTGTTTTCTCTTTTCTTGGAGCCTACTTGTGTCCATTATGCTTTTTGTCCCCTAAATCCACTTGTTCTGTGATGACTCATAAGTCGGCTGGGTGCTGCCTTCTCAAAGACCTTTAGAAAATCAATGTGTGTTGCATCTGCTCTTTTAGCCTTATGTGTTCTTTCTTATACTATTAAATTGTGTTTGTCAAGCATGAATGTCAATTTGAAATATATACGTTTTATTATGAGATGTTTCTAGATTTTTTTTTTACATCTTTGATTAAGGACTCTAGTATATTTTCCACCACTAACGTTATGTCATAGCCATAGAGTTACACAGCACAGAAATAGGTCCTTCAGCCCATCATGTCCATGACGGCTATCAAGCACCTAACAATTCTAATCCCATTTCCCAGCACTTGGCCTTGTGTCCATTGCATGCTATGGTGTTTGAAGTGCTCATCTAAATACTTCTTAAATGTTGTGAGGGTTCCTGACTCTATCACCTCTTCAAGCTAATTGCTTGCTAACAGCTCTATAGTTCTTTGGACTTGTTCTAACTTCAGTCTTAAAACAAAAATTACATTAGCTGTCTGGCAGTCGGCTGGCACTATTCCCTATTCTGATGACGAGTGAACAGATTACCCGTTGTATCTCCCCAATCTTTTTGCTCTCAATATGCGTGGATGCAGTCCATTGAAACTAAAGGATTTTGCTCTTTAGTGTCATAGAGCAATACAGCACTGAAACAGGTCCTTCGGCCCACCAAGTCTGTGCCGAACAACAACCACCCATTTATACGAACCCTACATTAGTCCCATATTCCCTACTCATCGCCCCCATTCTGCTGCCACCTACCTACACAAGAGGAAATTTACAATGGCCAATTTATCTATCACCTGCAAGTCTTTGGCTGTGGGAGGAAACCGGAGCACCCGGCAAAAACCCACGCACTCACTGGGAGAACTTGCAAACTCCGCACACTGGAGCTGTGAGGCTGCGGTGCTAACCACTGTGCCATCCAATTTACCAAATGCGTCCCCACTTTCCACTTTAAATGTATTGATGATATAATTAAGTTTATTCAACAATTTATGACGTTCTGATCCTCCTGTCAGAGATCTCTCGCCCACCTTCACATTGTGAATCCTCATGCTCTTGGTCATTCTGGCCGACTACGCATGAATTCTGTCCTTTTCAGCACGAAGTTGTGCTCCAGAGGTCCATTTATACTTTTGTTCATGTGTATCTACCACACTCTAGCACAAAGTCCAGATAACCGAGCTGTTCCAAAACTCACAGTGGGCGGAAAGTTGACTATCAGTCACCATGAGGTCATTGCCCGGTCCGGTTGGACCCAACATCACCTGCTGGTACATTTCAAAGGCACTATTTGTAACAGAATCTTTTCGTTTCATTCACTTGCTATTCCCCTGAAACTCCTTTCCTTCTCATTGGCTCTGGTTTTGGGAATGAAAGCCCTCGCAGGTTTTTGATCCTGACCAATTTACAGGGGTCCTGTTTTAAAGAATAGGTGTGTGGACCTCGGGTGTAAACATTCTACACACATTTGGTGTCACTTTGGGAGCTGTATGGGTCTCAGCTATGCTGCCTTCACCTCGGACACATGAAGGATTCTTTGTTCTAATCCTCTTCAAGTCCCTTCCTTCGCATTTTTCCTGATATTTTATGACCGTGTTGTTTTCATTTCCCTTCTTTTCCTTAAACTGGTAAATGTCCCCAGCTTTACTTTTAATTTCCACAGCTCCCTCGTCTTTGCATGTTCAGTCCATGATAATTGCCGTTGTTGACTTCTCTGCTGACATTTCAGGGGATTGTCAGTCCACGAATATTTACTTTATGCCCGCCGACTCCCACAGTTACCTTTATTAGGCATACAGGAAAGTTTCTGTTCCATTATTCAAGATTCTCAGTCTGTTGAGGTGATGCTACCTGGCACACCAGCGTTTCTGAGCTGCATCCATTTTTCCACAGCGAGAAATCCCGTCCAATGTGGTTAACAGGACAGTCGACTGTGTCCATCTTTTTAAAGGTGCTATTGTCTTTCTGCACTTCTCTTCTTGCCAGAAACAACATATGTTCTCCTTGGCCTCCCATCCCACCCCATCAGCCTTCATATTCAACACAACATCCTCCAATGTTTCTGTCATATTCAACTAAGTCAACAGCGACATTATATTCCGCTCCCCTCCTGTGCCCATTTTTGTGAAGTCCTGGAACTCTCCTCAATTATTCCCAATAGTGTCTCCCTTTTCCTGGAAAATCTATCCATGCAAAGGCAGATGATGCAACACCAGGCCCTTTAAATTCAATCTTCTCACTGTCCAATGCCCCAAATGCTCATTCAAGGTGAATGAGCAATTTGCTTGCACTTCTTAAAATTTATAAACAGTAGTCATCGCTCACGATGGGCGAGGTGCAAATGCAAATTGAGTGATTGCTTTGATGAACTACTCCATTCAGTCTGCAAGCGTGAAAGTGAGCTTCTAGTTGTTTGTGGCTTTATTTTTACATCCCACTCTCACTCTGAGCTCACTTTCCTCGATTTTCTAAACGCTTCTACTGACGATCAAGGACGAAGAACACCATACCATTTAAATCGTCATTTTATTGCCTGTCAGATTCTGCACTGACATTTGACACTTCACATTGTTGAAGGGTATTCCCAAGCGCAGAGGCACATGCAGTAAATATCAAACTGTTTAAATCTTATTTGAGTAACGAGTAACATATAAGCTTAGTGAACAATGAAGAGGTTGCAAGGCATCATGGGGCTTAGCCAGCTTGACCACATTCCACACAGGAGCTGAGTCAAACAAAGACTTATTCAATGAAAAGCAGAAGTCCTTGTGGAATGCTGACAATGATACCAGCCTGTAACAAGGTTAGGATAAGGTGGTGTGCATACATGAGAACCAAGGATGGGGGATTAGAAAGGAATGGAAAACATAATGTGTCATCCCCTATCTGTCTGTGGGCTGGTCAGGCAGCCCCTTCCACTCCTGGTAACTGCTTCCATTGGTCTTTATTAATGTATATAATATGTAATCATTATGATTGGACCATTTCCAGCCAGGATGGGCTGGTTAACTGTTTGGAATTGTATAAGTATTGATGATTTTCTTTGTTCAATGGAGAGGCATCTGGAAAGCCAAGTGACCTGCTCCCCGCCGGCGTAACTTAAATAAACTGTTTGACATTGCAGCAGACCTGAGTGTCGAACGATTCTTCTAGATTCATTCCCGCTAACAACATTATCATTATTGCTCTCACTTTCACGGATGGCCTGTGCTCATAATGCTGAATACCGACAGCCAAATCACTGGAGTGGAGATAGTGTGGACTGGTGACTGGGACGGGCATCCCGCAATTGGTACACAGCTAGCAGGCTGATTCACACCACTGGGATCGAGCCACCATTCTTTGTCACTTCTCCGGGCCACTGGAGATTTCTCCTCCTTGTTAGATTCCCCTTGCTCCTCTCTCACTCTATTATTCTGCTGCATTTACTACTACTCGGAACCCATCCTCTGGTTGTTTAACTGTGTCATTTTCATTGCATCATCATCCCTTTTATCATGGAATTACTCCTACCCTCGACCCGTTTACACACATTCCCATTTGTTTTTTCGTCCTCCTGTACCCACCTTTTCACTGGTTCTATCAGAGCCTTTGACAAGGTCCCGCATGGCAGACTGGTACAAAAGGGATCAGAGGTGAGCTGGCAAGATGGATACAGAACTGGCTCCGTCATAGAAGACAGAGGGGAACAGTGGATGGGTGTTTTTCTGAATGGAGGGATGTGAGCAGTGGTGTTCCGCAGGGATCAGTGCTGGGACCTTTGCTGTTTGGAGTATATATAAATGGTCTGGAGATAAATGCAGCTGGTCTGATTAGTAAGTTTGCAGATGACACAAAGGTTGGTGGAGTTGCGGATAATAATGAGGATTTTCAGAGGATACAGCAGGATATAGATCGGTTGAAGACTTGGGCGGAGAAATAGCAGATGGAGTTTAATCCGGACCAATGTGAGGTAATGCATTTCTGAAGGTCTAATGCAGGTGGGAGGTATACAGTAAATGGCAGAACCCTTAGGAGTATTGACAGGCAGAGAGATCTGGGCGTACAGGTCCACAGGTCACTGAAAGTGGCAACGCAGGTGGATAAGGTAGTCAAGAAGGCATACGGCATGCTTGCCTTCATCGGTCGGAGCATACAGTATAAAAATTGGCAAGTCATGTTGCAGCTGTACAGAACCTTAGTTAGGCCACACTTAGAATATTGTGTGCAATTCTGGTCGCCACACTACTAGAAGGACGTGTAGGCTTTGGAGAGGGTACAGAGGAGGTTTACCAGGATGTTGCCTGGTCTGAAGGGCATTAGCTATGAGGAGAAGTTGGAAAAACTCGGATTGTTTTCACTGGAACGACGGAGATGGAGGAGCAATATGATAGAGGTTTACAAAGTTATGAGCGGCATGGACAGAGTGGATAGTCAGAAGCTTTTTCCCAGGGTGGAAGAGTCAGTTACACTGCTCTTTGTTCTTCGTTCAAATCTGTTTTTCATGGGGCGGGGAATCGGGGCCTACTATGGTATTCGATTCGGTGGAAAACTAATTCAGGTTCAGATTTTCAATTGGCCAAGCTCGTAATTGGTGTGCTGGTTTCCTGTCCACTTTGACCCCGTGAGATTGAAAATGACGCTGAGTCAAATGAAGTGTGGGATTCGTGTAAATACCCAACGGCAGCCTTTACTGAGGTCGCTGGTTGTCCTGAAGGCGACATCTGCGCTTTCTGCAAAAAAAAAACCTGCCAATGCACTTCACAAGAATGAGTTGTCACAAGGGAGAAGGAGGCCGAGCAAACGGGGCAGGGCAAGTCGCCGCATCAGTAATGCTTACCTTGATCTAATGTTGGAGACTGAAAGAAAGCGAAGAGAGGTCCTCTTCCCAGTGAGTGGAAAGAACAGGCCACCTTGTCGTGCAGCAGGGCCACCTCTCTAATCACCGAATCATACAGAAGGCTGTTTGTGTGTGTGTACTGCATAACAAGTGCTGGTATCAGAATGGTTTCTTCAAAACCACGATGGCATGATCAACGGTCGACCTGGTGGCAATGGTTCGATCGTTTCTGTGTCTCTGTCTGGAACTCCCACAGAGGGGTAAGAAGCCATCTGTCTAAGGGATTTCCATTTTCCCCTTTGACCCATCCACGCACTTTGAGGAATGATGATAATATCTGAGGCAGCCTGAACTGGTGGATGATGGAAGAGTCATTGCAGCTGCCAAGAACAATACATTTCCTGGTGTCATCGCAGATCATTCGGACGTTGAGGGACTGGAAGCTGTTCCTGTTGCTGGACCTCACTGGTCGTTCGCTGGGTGCCCTGATGGTGATATGCATGCAATAAATGATGCTCTCCACGATGGAAATACAGAGATGGTTGCAAAGCCCACCCCTACCTCCGCTCTGTGCCTGAGGAGGCCCATTTCTGTCAAAGTAGTTGTGGCGCCCCTCTCCTCAATGTGGCATCCATGACCTCTCCATCTGATGGTCCGCAACTGATGCTCGAACGAGCTAGTTGCATAGAAATTCAGGGCATCAGAAACCTTGACGAGAGAAATGGGAGCAGCAGTGACTCAGGTAAATGTGAATGAGTGCAGGAAAATCTAAGAACAACTGCCCACTGCACCACTGACTGTTTTTCATTAGAGGGTAGCTAACTGTTGGTTGGTGGACACCATGTCCAGGCCAGCGAATCCGGAAGGCCTGTGGTCTGGGTTTGGGATGTCCGATCTTGAGCGAGGGGTTCGATATTCCTAGGTGGGATGATTTAAATCACCAATCCCAGGTGTCTTTTTATATAACGTGGCAATGTCCAGCGTTAAAACTGTAAACGGAGTATGTTTGATTCATAATTACCAGTTTCTTGCTCTTACAGTTAATTTAGTGGCGATTGCAATCCTATCCAAGGGAAAGTGCGGTCTCTCCATCTGCACCACTCGGTACCTGGTGGCCATGGCAACAGCGGATGTGCTGGTCATTATTACGGAACTCATACTGTGGCCGTTCAATAAATATTATTTCCCAAGATCTTTCCTGAACATCACCCCTGTGTGTAGGGTCACCGCTTCCATGCTTCGGGCAGCCATAGGGTGTTCTGTCTGGTTCACCGTCTCTTTTACCTTTGATCGATTTGTGGCCATTTGTTGCCAGAAGCTGAGAACAAAATATTGCACCAAGAAAACTGCAGCTGTGGTTCTAGGAACAAACGGCATTTTGCTTTGTTTAAAAAATATTCCCTTCTACTTCATATTTGAACCTGGAGAGATAATTGACAATATACCATGGGGCTGTCATGTGAAGCCAAGCTATTTTATTGAGCCCGGATGGGTTTTATTTTACTGGTTTGATAAGGTTTTAATCCCATTGCTCCCATTCGTTTTAATTCTGTTGCTCAATGCAATGACAGTCAGACATATTTTAGTCACCAGTCAGGTCCGTAAGGGATTGAGAGGTCCGAGCATGGGAGAGAATCGCAGTGACCCAGAGATGGAGAGCAGAAGGAAGTCTGTGATATTACTCTTCACCATATCCGGCAGCTTCATACTTCTGTGGTTGGTAAATGTTATAAATTTCTTGTACTATTTAATTACTGGCACAGATCCCGGGGATTATAATGATTCTTTATATGTATTGCGACAAGTTGGATGGATGCTGCTGATTTTAAGTTGCTGCACAAACGCATTTCTGTATGGGGTGACTCAGTCCAAGTTCAGAGAGCAGATCAAGAGTGCGGTGAAATATCCATTTACATCAATTAGTCAACGAATGAATAAAGAAAACAACTGAGAGCAACCCAGAGGCAAGTCCTACTGTTCCCATTCCATGAATGTAAAATTCATCACGAATGGGCAAGAGGTGACTGACAGCTGCACAGCTGAATGATCCAAAGAAAAAATAGCTGTAGCAGTGTCTGGGCAGCGGGCGGCTGGTGGCGGGGCACTGGTCATGTTGGGTCTCTCACGTAAAGTCACCGTGGGACAGCAGACCTAAAACTGCATTTGGGGAACCAGACAGAAAGGGGCAAAAACAGACTGAAATGTCCCTTGTAGGGGAGGATGCAGATAAGCAGCCATAGTCTCTTCTCCTCCTCTGCTGGTTTGATTCTCAGATCTTCGCATTTAATCATAAAAGAAAACTTATTATTACAAAAGTCAAAAAGCACAGATGCTAGAAATCTTTTGGTGTCATTTTTTTCTTTATTATTGCTGAAAATTGTTTATTCAGAGAGACCCCGTTCCATTCGCCTCGCTCTGTCTCTCTGTCTCTCTGTCTCTCTCTCTTTTTCCCCCCCCCCCCCCCCCTTTGGTCCCTTTCCCAGAACCTGTTGATTGCGGGCTCCTGGCATCTGAACAATTCCAGCCAAGGGGCTCTGGTGGGGAGACGGGACCTGGGGCAAGGGAGCTGTACCTAACACAGTAGGGGCTGGCAGCCACGGGACACCAGCGAGGCGGCTATTCAGAAGGACAGGAGCAAGTCTCATTCTAGCTCGCATGCCAGCTAATATTATTAAGGATTGTCTCTCCTTAGGCCCTGTTGCCCTCTCCTTCAAACTGCCATCATCACCTCTCTCCTAAAAAAACAGTACCTCAGCCCATCCGCCATTGCAAACTGCTGCACCAACTCAAACCTCCCTTTCCTCTCCAAATTCCGAGAACATGTTCTCGCCGGGCAACTCAGTGCCCTTCTTGCACAAAACTCCATGTTTGAATCTCTCCAGTCAGGTTTCCATTCCTGTCACAGTACCGAAAAGGCTCTTATCAATGTCACAAATGACATCCAATGTGTCTGTGACAAATATACACTATCTCTCCTCGCCCTTCTCGAACTGGCTGAGCCATTGACATGATTGATCACATTATCCTGCTTCAAAGCCTGTGCACCTTTATCCTGTTGGGTGGGACTGCACGCGCCTGGTTTTGTTTTTAACTATCTAATCATTGCCTATGAATTGCCATAAATGGCTTCTCGTCCACTCCCGTATCATTAGCGTATTGACCAAAAAACGATCCTTGGCCCCCTCTTATTTGTCACCCATGTGTTGCCACCTATTAATGTCATATGAAGTCACATCATTATATCCCACATAAACGTAGACCACGCCAAGCCCCTGCTCAGAACAAACTCTCCCAACACTCCAAAATCTTTAGTTTATCGGACGTCATGTTGGACATCCAGTGTTGGATGAGCAGTAATGTCTTACATCGAACTTTAAGAAAGATATACGCTATTGTCTTCGATTGCTGCCTCAAATACCACAGCCAATGATTCAAACCCTCTCCTTGGCAACTGTCTGAGAAAGCCTCCTGTCATATTTGAGCCCAAGATGACCTTCCTACCCCATATTTGTGCCGTCATTAAGACCGCCTTTTTCCAACACCAGAACAACACCTAATTCCCTCTCTGCCTCAGCTCATATGCTCCTGAAACCATCATGCATGTCTTAGTTAGCTTTAGCCATGACTAATCTACCACACACCTGGCTGGTCACAGACAATTTACCCTCTGTAAACTGATGGTTGATCCAAAGTCCTGCTGTCGTGTCCTGAGTCACACCAAGACCTGATCACCATTCACCCCAATGCTTGCTGACCTGCATTGGTTCCCAGGCAAGCTGCATATCAATGTTAAAATTCTCTTCCTAGTTTTCAAATCCCTCCCTTCCCTCGATTCTCCATATTTCATGTCAACTGCTCCAATCCTACAGCCCTCGATATCGCAGTAATCTCCTTCAGCCCCGACAAACCTTCCTGTGTGGTTAACCTCTGGCAGTTCACACAAACCTCAGAAATCTCTGCACGCCTGCAATTCTGCCCTAAGTATATGCTAACAGAATGCCTAACCCTAAATACAACCACAACCCTAAGCCTAAATGTAACACTTAACCTAACCGTAACCCTAAGCATCAACCTAATGACAAGCCTAACCCCAAAACTTAACCCTAACTGTGATGCTGACCTTAAATCCGCACATCCCTTATTTATTTTTATCCAACATTGGCCAGGTGCTTGCAGCCGCCTGGGCCTTAATTTCTGCAATCTACGTCACCCCCTCCCTCCGCCAAACATCTCTGCCTGCTTATCTGTTACTTTAAGACACTCCCTAAAACCAGCGTCTCTGACCAAGCATTGGTTCAGTGGTGATAATATCTTCCAGCATGTCTTGCTTTCAAATAATTCAAAATAATTCTCCTGTGCTGTTTCTTCCGATGTCTTGTTCAATTAACCCTGAGCCATAACCGAAACCATACACATTATGCTAACCTAACTGCAACACTAACAATAACACTAAGCAATACTAAACAGATTGTGCAAAACTAACCTGAGCATTCAATATAAATATAAATCTGACATTAGACTTAGCTGTAAATTTAGAATTTAGAACATTACAGCGCAGTACAGGCCCTTTGGCCCTCGATATTGCGCCAACCTGTGAAACCATCAGACCTACACTATTCCATTTTCATCCATATGTCTATCCAATGACCACTTAAATGCCCTTAAAGTCGGCGAATCTACGACTGTTGCAGGCAGGGCGTTCCACGCCCCTACTACTCTGAGTAAAGAAGCTACCTCTAACATCTGTCCTATATCTATCACCCCTCAACTTAAAGCTATGTCCCCTCGTTTTTGCCATTACCATCCGAGGAAAAAGACTTTCACTATCCACCCTGTCGAACCCTCTGATTATCTTATATGTCTCTATTAAGTCACCTCTCCTCCTCCTTCTCTCCAACGAAAACAACCTCAAGTCCCTCAGCCTTTCCTCGTAAGACCTTCCCTCCATACCAGGCAACATCCTAGTAAATCTCCTCTGCACCCCTTCCAAAGCTTCCACATCCTTCCGATAATGCGGTGACCAGAACTGCACGCAATACTCCAGGTGCGGCCTCACCAGAGTTTTGTACAGCTGCAGCATGACCTCGTGGCTCCGAAACTCGATCCCCCTACTAATAAAATATAACACACCATATGCCTTCTTAACAGCCCTATTAACCTGGGTAGCAACTTTCAGGGATTTATGTACCTGGACACCAAGATCTCTCTGTTCATCTACACGTCCAAGAATCTTCCCATTAGCCCAGTACTCTGCATTCCTGTTACTCCTTCCAAAGTGAATCACCTCACACTTTTCCGCATTAAACTCTATTTGCCATCTCTCAGCCCAGCTCTGCAGCCTATCTTTGTCCCTCTGTACCCTGCAACATCCTTCGGCACTATCCACAACTCCACCGACCTTCGTGTCATCCGCAAATTTACTAACCCACCCTTCTACACCCTCTTCCAGGTCATTTATAAAAATGACAAACAGCAGTGGCCCCAAAACAGATCCTTGCGGTACACCACTAGTAACTAAACTCTATTTGCCATCAACCACCACCCTCTGTCTTCTTTCAGCTAGCCAATTTCTGATCCAAAGCACTAAATCACCTTCAACCCCATACTTCCGTATTTTCTGCATTAACCTGCCGTGGGGAACCTTATCAAACGCCTTACTGAAATCCATATACACCACATCCACTGCTTTACCCTCATCCACCTGTTTGGTCACCTTCTCGAAAAACTCAATAAGGTTTGTGAGGCACGACCTACCCTTCACAAAACCGTGTTGACTATCGCTAATGAACTTATTCTTTTCAAGATGATTATAAATCCTTTCTCTTATAACCTTTTCCAACATTTTTCCCACAACCGAAGTAAGGCTCAGAGGTCTACAATTACCAGGGCTGTCTCTACTCCCCTTCTTGAACAAGGGGACAACATTTGCTATCCTCCAGTCTTCCGGCACTATTCCTGTCGACAATGACGACATAAAGATCAAGGACAAAGGCTCTGCAATCTCCTCCCTGGCGTCTCAGAGAACCCTAGGATAAATCCCATCTGGCCCAGGGGACTTATCTATTTTCACACTTTCCAAAATTGCTGACACCTCAACCTTGTGAACCTCAATCCCATCTAGACTAGTAGTCTGAATCTCAGTATTCTCCTCGACAACATTTTCTTTCTCTACTGTAAATAGTGACGAAAAATATTCGTTTAACACTTCCTCTATCTCCTTTGATTCCACACACAACTTCGCACTACTATCATTGATTGGCCCTAATCTAACTCTAGTCATTCTTTTATTCCTGATATACCTATAGAAAGCCTTAGGGTTTTCCTTGATCCTATCCGCCAATGACTTCTCGTGTCCTCTCCTTGCTCTTCTTAGCTCTCCCTTTAGATCCTTCCTGGCTAGCTTGTCACTCTCAAGCGCCCTAACTGAGCCTTCACGTCTCATCCAAACATAAGCCTTCTTCTTCCTCTTGACAATCGCTTCAACTTCTTTAGTAAACCACGGCTCCCTCGCTCGACAACTTCCTCCCTGCCTGACAGGTGCATACTTATCAAGGACACGCAGTAGCTGCTCCTTGAATTAGCTCCACATTTCGATTGTGCCCATCCTCTGCAGTTTCCTTCCCCATCCTACGCAACCTAAATCTTGCCTAATCGCATCATAATTTCCTCTCCCCCAGCTATAATTCTTGCCCTGCGGTAGATACCTGTCCCTGCAAATCGCTAAGGTAAACCTAACCGAATTGTGATCACTATCACCAAAGTGCTCACCTACATCTAAATCTAACACCTGGCCTGTCTACATACTGTGTCAGAAAACCTTCCTGCACACACTGGACAAAAACTGACCCATCTAAAGTACTCGAACTATTGTATTTCCACTCAATATTTGGAAAGTTAAAGACCCCAAAACAACTACCCTGTTACTGTCGCCCCTGTCGAGAATCATCTTCGCTATCCTTTCCTCGACATCTCTGGAACTATTCAGAGGTCTATAGAAGACTCCCAACAGGGTGACCTCTCCTCTCCTGTTTCTAACCTCGGCCCATACTACCTCAGTAGACGAGTCCTCAAACGTCCTTTTCTGCCGCTGTAATACTCTCCTTGATTAACAATGCCACCTCCCCCCCCCCCCCACCCCACCCAGCCCTTTTACCATCTTCTCTATTCTTTCTGAAACATCTAAATCCCGGAACCTGCAACATCCATTCCTGCCCCTGCTCTACCCATGTCTCCGAAATGGCCACAACATCGAGATCCCAGGTACCAACCCATGCTGCAAGCTCACCCACCTTATTCCGGATGCTCCTGGCGTTGAAGTAGACACACTTTAAACCAAGTTCGTGCTTGCCAGTGCCCACTTGCGTCCTTGTAACCTTATCCCTGACCTCACTACTCTCAACATCCTGTACACTGGAACTACAATTTAGGTTCCCATTCCCCTGCTGAATTAGTTTAAACCCCCCCCCCGAAGAGCACTAGCAAATCGCCCCCCCAGGATATTGGTACCCCTCTGGTTCAGGTGAAGACCATCCTGTTTGTAGAGGTCCCTCCTACCCCAGAAAGAGCCCCAATTATCCAGGAAACCAAAACCCTCCCTCCTGCACCATCCCTGCAGCCACGTGTTCAACTCCTCTCTCTCCCTATTCCTCGCTTCGCTATCACGTGGCACGGGCAACAACCCAGAGATAACAACTCTGTTTGTTCTCGCTCTAAGCTTCCACCCTAGCTCCCTGAATTTCTGTCTTAAATCCCCATCTCTCTTCCTACCTATGTCGTTGGTGCCTATGTGGACCACGACTTGGGGCTGCTCCCCCTCCCCCTTAAGGATCCCAAAAACACGATCCGAGACATCACGAACCCTGGCACCTGGGAGGCAACACACCAACCGTGAGTCTCTTTGGTTCCCACAGAACCTCCTATCTGTTCCCCTAACTATGGAGTTCCCAATGACTAATGCTCTGCTCCTCTTCCCCCTTCCCTTCTGAGCAACAGGGACAGACTCTGTGCCAGAGACCTGTACCCCATTGCTTACCCCCTGGTAAGTCATCCCCCGCAACAGTATCCAAAACGGTATACCTGTTGTTGAGGGAAACAGCCACAGGGGATCCCTGCACTGCCTGCTGGTTCCCTCTCCTTCCCCTGACGGTAACCCATCTACCTACTTCTTTTACCTGAGATGTGACTACCTCCCCATAACTCCTCTCAATAACCCCCTCCGCCTCCCGAATGATCCGAAGTTCATCCAGCTCCAGTTCCCTAACGCAGTTCACGAGGAGCTGGAGTTGGGTGCACTTCCCGCAGATTCAGTCAGCAGGGTCACTCTTGGCGACCCTTACCTCCCACATTCTGCAGGAGGAACATACATGCCTTAACCTCCATTCCCACTATTCTAAATTCCCAACAAATCTACTGATAAACCAAATAAAAGTCAAAACTTGTTAGCTTATCAACCCGACGGACAGAACTTTTTAAATAAAAAGCTTACCTTATTAACACACCAGAGTCCTTTAATCCTTACCCAAACCATAACAGTAACCCTAAATCTAACTCTAATCCTAAGACTATCTACAACAGCAGCTCTAACCCCAACCATACCCTTAAATTTAACTATAACCCAAACGTAACCATAACTCTTACTGCATTTTCTAACCACAAGCTTAGCCCAAGCTGCAAACCTAGCCCTCAGCGTATCCATGACAGCAGAACTATCAACAAGTTAACCCTAACTGTAACCTCAAACTATAATCTAACTTTGACCCTAATTTACCCCTTCCTCCAACACTAACTGTAACCCTAACCACAAAAAATAAACTTAAATGTATGCTAATGGTGTGCCAAAGCCTAAATGCAACCATAATCCTAAACCTAAATGTAACACTTAACCTATATGTAACCCTGACCATAACTCTAACTTTAAGCCTAACCCTATTCCTAACCCTAGCTGTAACACTAACCCTAACGCCAAATCTAACCCTTACACAAATTATATTCCTAATCTCAACCTAATTATATAACTAACCCAACATAAGCAGTAACATATTTGTCAGTTCCGAAGAAGGGTCACTGACCCGAAACGTTAACTCTGCTTCTCTTTCCACAGATGCTGCCAGACCTGCTGAGTGATTCCAGCATTTCTTGTTTTTGTTTCAGATTTCCAGCATCCGCAGTATTTTGCTTTTATATAAGCAGTAACATAACCTGTCACAAACCCGGACCCTAACACAAACTGCAACAGTGAACCGTACACTAAACCTAGCTGTCTGATAACCCCAACCCTATATGTAACACTAACTATAAAACTGAGCATAACCTTCAAACAGTACCAAACCTGAGACATAACGTTCTGCTGAAACAATCTCAGTGCTCACCTCTAGCTGTTATCTGATGGAGTAAAGTGTAGGCCCCATTGAGACTTGCATGGAGATGTGGGTCGCCCGCTTGCAGCAACAGCCACAGCTTTTTCTCCTTCTTAGCCATCGCCTTCTTGCACCAGATGTTCACTTCCTCCCACTGTCCCCACCCCCTCAAAAAACACTGAACTATTTCAATAGAACCCACACTTCAGCAATAAATCCTCATCACATCAGCACAAATGCCACTCTGCCGTAACATGTACAGCTTTGCAGTTGCTTCAGCTATCTCAGCCTGCTGAACACTGAACAGAAGAACTTGATCTAAAGAATGGGATTAGTCTGCATCAGCTGATTTCCATTTTAAACAGACTTTGCACAGGCAGCAACAATGCCCGACAGTAATGGCGAGAGGCAAAAATGGCAGTTGCAAGATCGCACTGGCGGCCGCAGCATCAGTTCTTCATGTTGGTGGTTCATTCATTTGAGTATTGACCTGATACAACAACATTATCGAGCAACACACTGAGTGACGGGGAAGTATTCTATCGGTATAGTACTGCGGGTTCCGAATGGGATTGGACCTACAAAAGATCTTCCAGCTAATACATGTCTCAACTCACCAGGTTGGACAGCCATAGCCAACGGGCAGCTCCTATAACGGTGCAAAAGAAGGAAGCAACAAATATATATGCAAAACAAAAACAACAAACGAGCAAAAAATAAATCCAGTAACATGTGGACTGTAACATTAACACAATATCAGGTTCAGATGATTACAGACGCCCTGAAAGACATTCCACACAGGTAGCCAGCGAGCCTGCCCGTCTGGACATTGACATCACAGCACTCAGTGAAGTTTGCTTTACAGAGCAGAGACCAATACCAGAACATGGAGTAGGTTATACACTTTCCTGGCCAGGAAAAAATAGGGTTGAATGATACCTCTTAAGGGATTTGTGAATAAAAAAAGCTATTACCAGCATGTGTAAGAACCTCCCCATGGGATTTTACTAAAAGATTCATGTCTGTACGATTATAGATCCAGGCCAATACATTCGCCACCATTATCAGCATATATGCACCTACCCTACCCGCCGAAAATGTGATCAAAGAAGGCTTCTACCGGGAGCCGCATGTCCTTCAACAGCAGTTTGACACCAAAGATAAGTTCAGCACCTTTCGAGATTCCAATGCATGAGTTGGGCGCAACCAAGAGCATTGACAAGCTGCCTGGGGCAGACATGGTATTGGTAAGTGTAATGAAAATATGGTCGAGTTCTGCTGGAATTATGCACCGAGTATGAACTAATTTTATTAATTTTTTGCTCCGTCATAAAGTCTGATTTAAGACCAGCTCGAGGCATCCAGGCTCAAAACACTGGCACTTATTGGGTCATATTCTGGTGCAGCAACGTAACAAATCGGGCGTACTGCACACTTCTATTATCCCTAGCGCTAACTGCTCGAGCAACCACACACTTTATCGATTTAAACTTGCCTTCACAAACAAACCATCGACCAAAATATTAAAAAAACGCAAACAAGGAAACTGCATGTCCATGGACTCTGTCTCCAGCACCTAAACAACGTTCACAGTGCAAGCTTGAACACAGACCCCGCAGTGACGCAACTCTGGGCAGAGCAGCAGAGCAGTGGCGAGAGTTGAAATCCGCCCTATTAAATTAAGAAAAAATGCAGAGCTATTTGGCTTCTCAATCAGCAGAAAGCAAGATTATTTTTGCTGAAAATTATATTGAAATCCAAGAGCTTCTTCGGAAGAAACACTTCTGTCTCAATGGATAATTGCATGTACTGATCAGCAGGCTGGAATGTTTGCCTAAAGGGAAGCCTGCATCCCTCTGCCAACCAACCTCCGTGGCATCCAAAGAAAATCGTGAACATCGCTCTTTGAGATGCTGCAAATGTATGCAGGTATGAGAGATATGAGATTTTTCTAAGAAGCCTTGAGATCTGTATATGCACCTTCTACCAGGTGCAGGCACCATTACAATCTTCAGATTGAACAACCAAGCCCAAAGACACAGATGTGATCTTGCAACAAGTAGTCAGATTACTATGACAGCCTATTTGGTGACCCACAGAGGGTACAGGAGAAGCCCATCGCAGAGGGAAGTGAAATGCGAGCTGGATGTAACACCAAGCTATGAAAAGATCAAGACTGCTACAGCACAATTAAAATCACACAAAGCCCCTCGAATAAATGGGATTCCAGCCGAAATTCACTCCTGCAAGGTTTGCCTCTAGGTTTTAGACTATTCTCACTAGTCCCAGACTCCCCAACCAGCCAAAATATTTTTCCTCAATCTACCCCATCAGTTACGCTTAATATACGAACAACTTTGACCAAGTCATCCCTGTTCCTTCAAAATTCCAGGGAATACGTCCCCAGTTTGTGCAATATTTCCCTGTAATTGAACCCTTGGAGCCCGTAAAGCATTCTGGTACAGCTACGCTGCACACAAATTGACATGGACCCACAATTCTCTTTGAAACTTGCGGGGGATAAATTGGTGGGCGATGCAATTGGCGGGATAAGAAAGTCAGAAAGAGCCAAAGAAAGAGAGAGAAAGCAGGGAAAGAGACAGACAAAGTCAGAGAGGGAGTGAAAGTCAGACACAGTGGGGTCAGTCTCCTGTCCCCCGGGATCTGGAATACAGACAGAGTGGGATCAGTCTGCTCACCCCTGGGATCAGTAATAAGGACACAGTGGGGTCAGACTGCTCTCCCCAATGGTCAGAGATATAGACACCGTGGGGTCAGTTTGCTCCCCGGGGGGGTCAGTGACACGGACAGAGTGGGGTCAGTCTGCTCTCCCCTGGGGTCAGTGATAGAGACACAGTGGGGTCAGTCCTCTCTCTCATGGTCAGTGATACAGATTCAGTGGAGTCAGTCTGCTCTCTCCCCTGGGGTCAGTGATGCACAAAAGTGGCTTCAGTCTGTTCTCCCTCATGGTCAGAGATACTGACACAGTGGGATCTGTCTGCTGTACCCGGAATAAGTGTTGCAGACGCAGTTGACACAGTCTGCTTTCCTGCAGGAACTGTGACTCAGACACAATGGGGTCAGTCTGCTGTCCCCCCTGGGGTCATTGATACAGTTACCGTGGTGTCAGCCTGCTGTTCCTGGACACAGTGATGCAGACAAGTGGGGTCAGGCTGCTCTCCCGCCGGGGTCAGTGATACAGACACTGTGGGGTCAGTCTGCTCTACCCCGGGGTCAGCGACACAGACATAGAAGGGTCGGTCTGTTCTACCCCGTAGTCTGTGATACACAGTGGAGTCAGTCTGCTGTCCCCTTGATTCAGTGATACTGACACAGTTGGGAGAGTCTTCTCTCTCCCCTGGGTCAGTGGTACAGACATACTGTGGTCAGTCTGCTCTCCCCCAGGGTCAGTAATACAAAAATACTGTGGTCAGCCAGCTGTCCCCCAGGGTCAGTGATAGAGACACTGTGGAGTCAGCCTGCTCTCCCCCAGATCAGTAATACAGACACAGTGGGGTCAGTCTTATCTCTCACGGCATCAGTAATACAGACACAGTGGGGTCAGTCTTCTCTCCCTGTGGGTTAGTGATACACTGTGAGGTCAGTCTGCTGTCCCCTTTGGGCAGTTATACAGACACAGTGGGGTCTGTCTACCCTCCCCGTACACTGTGATGCGCACATTGTGGTCAGTATGCTTTCCCCCAGGGTCAGTGATGCAGACAAATTGGAGTCATTCTGCTCTCCCCCAGTGTCATTGAGTCAGACGCAGTGGGGTCAGTCCGTTCTCACCTGGGGTCAGTGTTACAGACGTATTGGGGTCAGTCTGTTCTCCGCTGGTCAGTGATGCACATTGCGTTCAGTCTGCTTTCCCCTTGGGTAAGAGATATCGACACAATGGGGTCCGTCTACTCCATCCCGGGGTCAGAGAAACAGACACAGTGGGGAAATCTGCACACCCCCGGGTCAGTGATACAGACACAGTCGGGACATTCTGCTCTGCCCTGGGTTCATTGATACAGACACAATGGTGTCAATTAGCACTCCCCAGTGTCAATTATACAGACATAGTGCGGTCAGTCTGCTCTCCCCCATTCAGTGCTACACAGTGGGTTCAGTCCCCTTGGCTCAGTCATCCCGACACAGTGGGATCCGTCGATAATCAAGGATAGGGTGATAGAACACCTAGAAAAAACTCAGTTAATGAGGGACAGCCAGCATGGATTCATGACCGGAAGGTCACGCCTTGACAAATCTCATTTAATTTTTTGAGGAGGTGATGAAGGTAATGGACAGGGGAATGTCTATGGATGTTATTTATATGGACTTGCAGAAGGCATTTGATAAAGTCCCACATAAGAGATTGTTAACTAAGATAGAAGCCCATGGAGTTGAGGGCAAATTAATGACACAATTCGTAGGTTGGTTGAGTGGTCGGCGACAGTGAGTGGGGATAATGGCTAAGTACTCCGATTGACAGGATGTGGTGGCCCGCAAGGATCTGTGTTGGAGCCTCAATTATTCACATTATTCATTAACGATTTGGATGATGGCATAGTAAGTCATATATCCACATTTGTTGACGATACAAGTTAGGCGGCATTGTAGATGGTCCAGATAATATCATAAAATTGCGATGAAATATTGATACACTAGGTGAGTAGAAAAAACCGTGGCAGATGGATTCCAATGCGGTCAAGTGTGAGATTATCCATTTTTGGACCAAAGGAGGATAGTGCAGGGTACTTTCTAAATGGGAAGAGGTTATGTACAGTGGATGTCCAAAGAGACTTGGGTGTTCAGTTGGATAGATCTTTAAAATGCCACGAGCAAGTGCAGAAAATAAATCAAAAGGCTAATGGAATGCTAGCCTTTTTATCTAGAGGATTGGCGTATAAAGACACAGAGGCTGTGCTGCACCTGTACAAAACCCTGGTTCGACCCCACTTGGAGCACTGTGAGCAGTTCTGGAGCCACACTTTAGGAAGGATATATTGGCCTTGGAGGGAGTCCAAGGTAGGTTTACAAGAATGATACCTGGACTACAGGGGTTAAGTTACGAGGAGAGATTACACAAATTAGGCCTGTTTTCTCTAGAATTTAGAAGGTTCAGAGGTTATCTGTTTGAAGTCTTCAAGATATTCACAGGAAAAGACAGGCTAAATAAAGGCAAACTATTTCCACTAGTTGAAGATGCTACAACTAGGGGGCATAGTCCAAAATGTAGGGCCAGACTGTTCAGGAGAGATGTTAGGAACCACCTCTTCACGCAAAGGGTGGTCAAGTTTTGGTACTCTCTCCCACAAACAGCAGTTGAAGCTAGAAAAGTTGTGAGCTTTAAATCTGAGAAAGATAGATTATTGTCAAGCAAAGATGTTAAGGGATATGGGCCAAAGGCAGGTATATGGAGTTAGGCCGCGGATCAGCCATGATCTCATTGCATGGCGGGACTGGCTCGAGGGGCTGAATGGTCTACTTCTGTTCCTATCTTCCTATGTTCCTATGATCCTACTCTATCCCGGGATCAGAAATACAGACACAGTGGGGCAAATCTGTTTGATACAGACACAGTGGGGTCAGTCTGCTCTCCCCTTGGGGTCAGTGATACAGAAACATCGGAGTCAGTCTACTCTCCCCCGGTGTCAGTGATACAGACGCTATGTTTTCTGTCTGCTCTCCCCCGGCACAATGATGCAGACTCAGTGAGTTCAGTTTGCTCCCCCGGGCACACTGCAGTAAACAGTGTGGGGTCAGTCTGCTCTTTCCCTGCATCAGTGATACGGACACAGAGGGATCAGTCTGCTAACCCCCGGGGTCAGTGATACACAGTGAGGTCAGTCTGCACACCCCTTAGATCAGGTTCACAGACACTGTGGGGTCAGTCTGCTCTCATTCGGGGTCAGTGATACAGACACAGTGGGGACATTCTATTCTGCCCTGAGTTCATTGATACAGACACAGTGCTGTCAATTTGCACTCCCCGGTAGAAGTGATACAGAGACATTATATTCAGTCTGCTCTCCCCCGGGTCAGTGATATTCAGTGGGGTCTGTCTGCTCTCCCCGTGCACAGTGATGGACAAACTGTGGCTTCGGTCTGCTCTTCCCCCTGGGTCATTGATAAAGACACAGTGGGGTCAGTCTGTTCTCCCCCGCGGGGTCAGTGATACAGACAGAGTGGGGTCAGTCTGCTCTCCCCCAGGGTAGTTGATACAGACACAATGGGGTCTGCCTGCTCTCCCCTTGGGTTATTGATAAAGACACAGTGGGGTCAATGTGTTCTTCCCCGGGGTCAGAGACACAGACACAGTGGGGTCTGTCTTCTATCCCTTGGATGTAGTGATATGGACACAGAGGGATCTGTCTGCTCTCCCCCGGGGTCAGTGATACACGGTGAGGTCAGTTTGCTCACCCATTGGGTCAGTCATACAGACACTGTGGGGTCAGTCTGCTCTCCCCCCTGGTCATAGGAACATAGAAACATAGGAAGATAGGAGCAGGAGTAGGCCCTTCAGCCCCTCGAGTCTGTCCTGCCATTGAATGAGATCATGGCTGATTGTGGTCTAACCCCATAGAGCTTATTATCTTTGCTTAACAAAAATCTATCTATCTCAGATTTAAAATTAACAACTGTTCCATCTTCAACTGCTGTTTGTGGGAGAGAGTTCCCGACCTCTACCACCCTTTGCGTGAAGAAGTGCTTCCTAACATCTCTCCTGAACGCTCTGTTCCTGAATTTTGGACTATGCCACCAAGTTTTAGAATCTTCAAAAAGTGGAAATGGGTTATCTTTATTTAGTCTGTCTTTTCCTATTAATATCTTGAAGACTTCAATCAGATCACCCCTGAAACTTCTAAATTCTAGAAACAACAGGCCTAATTTGTGCAATATCTCCTCGTAACTTAGCCCCTGTAGTCCAGGTATCATTCTTGTAAATCGACGTGCACTCCCTTCAAGGCCAATATATCTTTCCTAAGGTGTGGTGCCCAGAACTGCTCACAGTACTCCAAGTGGGGTCTAACCAGGGTTTTGTACAGCTGCAGAATAACCTCTGTGTCTTTATACTCCAATCCTCTAGATAAAAAGGCTAGCATTGCATTAGCCTTTTGATTTATTTTCGGCACTTGCTCGTGGCATTTTAAAGATCAATGCACCTGAACAACCAAGTCTCTCTTGACATCCAATGTCCTTAACCTCCTCCTATTTAGAAAGTACCCTGCTCGATCCTCTTTTGGTCCAAAAGGATAACCTCATACTTGCCCGCAATGAAATCCATCTGCCACAGTTTTGCCCACTCACCTAGTCTGTCAACATCTCTTTGCAATTTTATGCTATTATCCAGACTGTCTAGAATGTCGCCTAACTTTGTATTATCAGCAAATTTGGATATATGACTTACTATGCCATCATCCAAGTCATTAATGAAGAATGTGAATAATTGAGGCCCCAACACAGATCCCTGCGGGATATGTTGTGCCTAACACATACTGTACTCTTAGAGAATCCACGGAATCCGATTGGTGAAAGTTATATCAATATTTTATTCACACACAAAATCATCAAAGTTCAAGCTGTCACTACTTGTACAGTATCAAAACTCATCAAAGTACAAGTTGTCACTACTTGTACAGTATCAAAACTCATCAAAGTACAAGCTGTCACTACTTGTACAGTATCAAAACTCATCAAAGTACAAGCTGTCACTACTTGTACAGTATCAAAACTCATCAAAGTACAAGCTGTCACTACTTGTACAGTATCAAAACTCATCAAAGTACAAGCTGTCACTACTTGTACAATATACTACCTGTCAAGACACGAAGTGATCAGTCTCAGACTTGCGGCTGCTCTTTTGTTCTCTGAGCCTTTGGCTCAGGGGATCTTCTCGAGTGCTGTTCCCCGGGGTTCTTGTGCCTCCTCAGTTTCAGTCAGGAGTTAAATCTTGTTTCTAAGACCCACCCCTCTTACTTACTCATAGGGGTCTGGTATAATGACATCATGATAGTTCCTTCCTTGCTTCAGTGAGAACCTGTTGAAAACGGCATAGTTTCCCATTGTCTGTTATGAGTTTAATCATGTCTGGTGTCCGTGACGAATATCGTTTCTCGGATCCACCTCAATACCTTTTCTGTAATCATACCTACAACTCCTTGGCCATCTGTATGCTATGGCCTCTTTTACCCATCCTCCCTATGCTTTAACACACTGTTCATTGTTGTGTTACTTGCCCCTTTGTTTTAATTAAGTTCTTATGTGTTTTGCTATATGTGCTTTTACTGGGTATAAAGAGACCACTTGTCGCTTCCTGCCAATCGGAGTACTTACCCATTATCCCCACTCTCGGTCGCCTACCACTCAACCAACTTCCTAACCATGTCAATAATTTGCCCTCAACTCCATCGTCTCCTACCTTAGTTATCAATCTCTTTTGTGGGACTTTATCAAATGCCTTCTGCAAGTCCATATAAATAGCATCCATCGACATTCCCCTGCCCACTACCTCAGTCACCTCTTCATAAAATTCAGTGAGATTTGTCAGGCATGACTTTCCCGTCATGAATCCATGCTGGCTGTCCCTAATTAACTGTCATTTTTCGCGGTGTTCAGTCACCCTATCTTTGATAATAGACTCCAGCAACTTGCCCACCACAGATGTCAGGCTAACTGGTCTGTAATTTCCTTGGTTCCCCCTTTCACCCTTCTTAAAAAGTGGAGTGACGTGCAACTTTCCAATCCAGAGGGACCACTTCTGAATCTAGGGAACTCTGAAAGACTATAGTTAGGGCATCTACAATGTACTCACCAACTTCGTTTAACACCCTCGGATGGAAACCGTCAGGTCCTGGGGATTTCTCACTCTTTAGTTCCATTAATTTCCTTGTTGCTGATGATTTACTCACGTTTACTGTCTTAAGTCCCTGTCCCCCATCGGCTATTATTTTCTTCGGTACTTCCGGCAAGTTATCCTCCTTTTCAACTGTAAATACTGAGGCAAAGTAATTGTTCAACATGTCTGCCATTTCCCCATTATCAATGACAATATCTCCAGTTTAAGCTTCTAGTGGGTCTACGTTGCTCCTGACCACCCGTTTTCCCTTTATGTAACTGTAAAATTTCTTCACTTTGATTTTGATGTCCCTTGAAAGTTTCCTTTCATAATCTCTTTTAGTAGCTTTTATAAACTGCTTTGTGACCCTTTGCTAGTTTTTGTATCGATCCCATTCGGCCGAATCTATGCTGCGTTTTGCATTTTTGTAAGCCATATCTTTTTGTTTTATGCTATCCCTAATCTCTTTAGTTGTCCATGGCTGTTTTTTTTTTCTGTGAAGTGGAGCTTTTTCCTCTCAGGTTTATATACTCGCTCTGTACTTCGTTAAATGTTTCTTTCAATATTCTCCACTGTTGTTCAGTCGTTTGACCCATTAACAGATCGACCCAGTTAACCGTGGACAGTCTCTGTCTCATCCCGGTAAAGTCAGCCTGACCCAGGTCTAAAATTCTAGTAGCTGATTCGTGCTTTTCACTTTCAAACACTACCTTGAATTTGATCATGTTGTGATCACTATTTGATAAATGTTCACGCACACTTAGGCTGCTAACTAAATTTGGCTCATTACTCATAAGTAAATCTAATATTGCCTGTCGTTTGTTACATCTCGGACATATTGCTGTAGGAAACTATACCGGACCCATTCCAGAAATCCAGGACCTTTCTGACAGGTGCTAGTCTGCTTCTCCCAATCTATGTGTAAGTTAAAATCCCCCCATTAATTCTGCTCTGCCTTTGTTAGACACCTGCCTAATTTGTGCATTTATGCAATCTAACATCTCAGAACTGCTGTACACAACACCTATTACAGTTTTAGATCCTTTTCTGTTCCTCAATTCCACCCATAAGGTCTCCACTGGATGCTTTCCCCTCATTATATCCTCCCTCACCAATGAGGTGATATTATTTCTAATCAGTAAGGCTACTCCACCCCCTCTGCCATTTTCCCTGTCCCTCCTGTAATCTTTATAACCAGGTATATTTAGTTCCCAGTCCCGACCATCCTGCAGCCACGTCTCCGCAATGGCCACCACATCATAATTTCCCTTTGCATTTGCGCCTGCAGTTCATCTAATTTATTTCTTACACTCCGTGCGTTTGTATATAAAACTCTTATTTGGGCTTTACCATCTAACCTGTCCCTCAGCACTGATGCTTTATTCACATGTTTATTATTTTTCTCTTTTGGTTTAACCAGTATACTTCTTGCAGTTTGGTAGAAATCAACCTCACTACTAACCTTCTCCTTTAACTTCCTGTTTTTCCATGCAACTGAACCCTCCCCCCTCCCCCAACTATTTAGTTTAAAGCACTATCTACAGCTCTAGTTATACAATTCGCCAGGACTCTGGTCCCAGCATGATTCAGGTGGAGCCCGTCCCATCGGAACAGCTACCTCCTTCCCCAGTACTGTTGCCAATGTTCCACGAATTCGAACCCATTTCTCCCACACCAATATTTGAGCCTCTTTAATCATATTGAAGCTTTGCCAATTTGCTCGTGGCTCAGGTAGTAATCCAGAGCTTATTACCTTCTTGGTTATGCTTTTCAATTTAGCCCCTAGCTGCTCAGATTCCCTCAGCAGAACCTCTAACCTCGTTCTACTTATATCCTTGGTACCTACCTGGATCATGACAACTGAACCGTTCCCCTCCCGCTCCAAGTTCCTCAGTGATACAGACAGAGCTGGGTCAGTCTGCTCTCATTCGGGGTCAGTGATACAGACACAGTGGGGACATTCTGTTCTGCCCTGAGTTCATTGATACAGACACAGTGGGGACATTCTGTTCTGCCCTGAGTTCATTGATACAGACACAGTGCTGTCAATTTGCACTCCCCGGTAGAAGTGAAACAGAGACATTATGGTCAGTCTGCTCTCCCCTGGGTTAGTGATATTCAGTGGGGTCTGTATGCTCTCCCCGTGCACAGTAATGCACAAACTATGGCCAGTCATCTCTCCCCCAGGGGCATGATACAGACACAGTGGTGTCAATCTGCTCTCCCCCGCGTCACTGATACACAGTGGCTTCAGTCTGCTCTCCCCTTGGGTCATTGATAAAAACACAGTGGGGTCAGTCTGTTCTCCCCCAGGGTCAGTGATACAGACACTGTGGGGTCAGTCTGCTCTCCCCAGGTGCAGTGATAGAGACACAGAGGAATCAGTCCGCTCTCCCCCGGTGTCAGTGATACACAGGAAGGTCAGTCTGCTCACCACTTGGGACAGTCATACAGACACAGTGGTGTCTGTCTGCTCTGCCCCAGGGTAGTTGATACAGACACAGTGGGGTCAGTCTGCTCTCCCGTGAGTCATTGATAACGACTCAGTGGGATCAGTCGGTTCTTACCCGAGGTCAGAGATACAGACACAGTGGGGTCTGTCTGCTCTCCCCGGGGACAGTGATACAGACACAGAGGGATCAGTCCGCTCTCCCCGGGTCAGTGATACGCAGTGAGGTCAGTCTGCTCACCGTTCGGAAACGTCATGCAGACACTGTGGGGTCAGTCTGTTCTCCCCAAGGTTCTGCGATACAGACACAGTGGTGTCTGTCTGTTTTCCCCCGGGTAGTTGATACGGACAGTGGTTTCAGTCTTCTCTCACTCAGGGTCAATGACACATAAAAAGTACGATCAGACTGCTCGATCCCGGGGCCCAGTGATACAGAAAAAGTGGGAAAAGTCTGATCTCCCCCCCTCCCCCGCCGAGTCAGTAATACAGGCACAGTGGGGTCAGTCTGCTATCCCCCAGGGTCAGTTATACACAGTGGGTCAGTCGCTGTCCCCTTGTTTCAGTGATACAAACACAGTGGGGCCTGCCTCCTTTAGCCCGTGGTCAGTGATACAGATGCACTGTGTTCCGTCTACTCTCCCATGTTGCAGTAATACGGGCACAGTAGGGTCAGCCTGCTCTCCCGCGGGGTCAGTGATAGAGACACAGTGTGGTCAGTCTGCTATCGCCCGTGGTCAGTGATATAGACACATTGGGGTCAGTTTGCAGCCCACTTGGGTCAGTGCTACACTCACAGTGGAGTCAGTCTGCACTCCCCCGGAGTCAGTGATACAGACAAAGTGGGGTTAGTCTGCAGTCCACTTGGGTCAGTGATACAGGCACAGTGGGGTCAGTCTGCTCTCCCCCAGAATCAGTGATACAGACAAAGTGGAGTCTGTCTGTTCTTCCCATGCACAGTGTGCAGACACAGTGGGATCAGACTGACATCCACTTGAGTCAGAGATACAGACACAGTGGCGTCAATCTGCACTCCCCGGGGTCAGGGATAAAGATACAGTGGGGTCAGTCTACTCTCGCCCGGGGTCAGTGATATAGACACAGTGGGGTCAGTCTACAGTCCACTTGGGTCAGTGTTACAGTCACAGTGGGGTCAGTCTGCTCTCCCCCGGAATCAGTGATACAGACAAAGTGGGGCCAGTCTGCTCTCCCGCGGGGTCAGTGATAGAGACACAGTGTGGTCAGTCTTCTCTCCGCTTGGTTCGGTGTTACTGACACAGTAGGGTCAGTCTGCTCTCCCCAGGATCAGTCATGAAAAACACAATGATGTTAGTCTGCTCTTCCCCGGGGTCAGTGAAATAGACACAGTGGGGTCAGTCGGCTCTCGCCTGGGGTCAGTGATACAGACACAGTGGGGTCAGTCGGGCCTCGCCCGGGGTCAGTGATATAGATACAGTGGGGTCAGTCTGCTATCGTCCGGGGTCAGTGATATAGACACAGTGGGGTCAGTCTGCTATCGCCCGGGGTCAGTGATATAGACACATTGGGGTCAGTTTGCAGTCCACTTGGGTCAGTGCTACACTCACAGTGGAGTCAGTCTGCACTCTCCCGGAGTCAGTGATGCAGACAAAATGGGGTTAGTCTGCAGTCCACTTGGGTCAGTGATACAGGCACAGTGGGGTCAGTCTGCTCTCCCAGAGACAGAGATACAGACAAAGTGGAGTCTGTCTGTTCTTCCCATGCACAGTGTGCAGACACAGCGGGAGCAGACTGACGTCCACTTGAGTCAGAGATACAGACACAGTGGCGTCAATCTGCACTCCACGGTGTCAGGGATACAGACACAGTGGGGTCAGTTTACTCTCGCCCGGGGTCAGTGATATAGACACAGTGGGGTCAGTCTGCTATCCCCCAGGGTCAGTTATACACAGTGGGTCAGTCGCTGTCCCCTTGTTTCAGTGATACAAACACAGTGGGGCCTGCCTCCTCTAGCCCATGGTCAGTGATACAGATGCACTGTGTTCCGTCTACTCTCCCATGTTGCAGTAATACGGGCACAGTAGGGTCAGCCTGCTCTCCCGCGGGGTCAGTGATAGAGACACAGTGTGGTCAGTCTGCTATCGCCCGTGGTCAGTGATATAGACACATTGGGGTCAGTTTGCAACCCACTTGGGTCAGTGCTACACTCACAGTGGAGTCAGTCTGCACTCCCCCGGAGTCAGTGATACAGACAAAGTGGGGTTAGTCTGCAGTCCACTTGGGTCAGTGATACAGGCACAGTGGGGTCAGTCTGCTCTCCCCCAGAATCAGTGATACAGACAAAGTGGAGTCTGTCTGTTCTTCCCATGCACAGTGTGCAGACACAGTGGGATCAGACTGACATCCACTTGAGTCAGAGATACAGACACAGTGGCGTCAATCTGCACTCCCCGGGGTCAGGGATAAAGATACAGTGGGGTCAGTCTACTCTCGCCCGGGGTCAGTGATATAGACACAGTGGGGTCAGTCTACAGTCCACTTGGGTCAGTGTTACAGTCACAGTGGGGTCAGTCTGCTCTCCCCCGGAATCAGTGATACAGACAAAGTGGGGCCAGTCTGCTCTCCCGCGGGGTCAGTGATAGAGACACAGTGTGGTCAGTCTTCTCTCCGCTTGGTTCGGTGTTACTGACACAGTAGGGTCAGTCTGCTCTCCCCAGGATCAGTCATGAAAAACACAATGATGTTAGTCTGCTCTTCCCCGGGGTCAGTGAAATAGACACAGTGGGGTCAGTCGGCTCTCGCCTGGGGTCAGTGATACAGACACAGTGGGGTCAGTCGGGCCTCGCCCGGGGTCAGTGATATAGACACAGTGGGGTCAGTCTGCTATCGCCCGGGGTCAGTGATATAGACACATTGGGGTCAGTTTGCAGTCCACTTGGGTCAGTGATACAGGCACAGTGGGGTCAGTCTGCTCTCCCAGAGACAGAGATACAGACAAAGTGGAGTCTGTCTGTTCTTCCCATGCACAGTGTGCAGACACAGCGGGAGCAGACTGACGTCCACTTGAGTCAGAGATACAGACACAGTGGCGTCAATCTGCACTCCACGGTGTCAGGGATACAGACACAGTGGGGTCAGTTTACTCTCGCCCGGGGTCAGTGATATAGACACAGTGGGGTCAGTCTGCTATCGCCCGGGGTCAGTGATATAGACACAGTGGGGTCAGTCTGCTATCGCCCGGGGTCAGTGATATAGACACATTGGGGTCAGTTTGCAGTCCACTTGGGTCAGTGCTACACTCACAGTGGAGTCAGTCTGCACTCTCCCGGAGTCAGTGATGCAGACAAAATGGGGTTAGTCTGCAGTCCACTTGGGTCAGTGATACAGGCACAGTGGGGTCAGTCTGCTCTCCCAGAGACAGAGATACAGACAAAGTGGAGTCTATCTGTTCTTCCCATGCACAGTGTGCAGACACAGCGGGAGCAGACTGACGTCCACTTGAGTCAGAGATACAGACACAGTGGCGTCAATCTGCACTCCACGGTGTCAGGGATACAGACACAGTGGGGTCAGTCTACTCTCGCCCGGGGTCAGTGATATAGACACAGTGGGGTCAGTCTGCTCTCCCCTGGAATCAGTGATACAGACAAAGTGGGGTCAGTCTGCTGTCCCGGAGTCATAGATACAGACAAAGTGGGGTCAGTCTGCAGTCCACTTGGGTCAGTGATACAGGCACAGTGGGGCCAGTCTGCTCTACCAGAGACAGAGATACAGACAAAGTGGGGTCCATCTGTTGCTCCCATGCACAGTGTGCAGACACAGTGGGATCAGTCTGTCGTCTAATTGAGTCAGAGATATAGACACTGTGGGGACAGTCTGCTCTCTCCCGGGGTCAGAGATGCAGACACAGTGGGGACAGTCTGCTCTCACCGAGGGGACGCTGCTACAGACACAGTGGTATCAGTCGGCCGTCCACTTGAGACAGAGATACAGACACACTGGAGTTGTCAGCTCTCCCCCGGGGCCACTGATGCAGACACAGTGAGTTCACTCTGCTCTCCCCCGGGGTCAGCGACACAGACACAGTGGGGTCAGTCTGCTCTCACCGGAGTCTGTGATAGTGACACAGTGCGCTCAGTCTGCTCTCAGTCAGGGCTGCCAGCTACAGACACAGTGGGGTCAGTCATACAGACGCTATGGTGTATGTCTGCTCGATATCGGTGTCAGTGATGCAGACACATTGGGGTCAGTCTGCTCTACCCGGGGTCAGTGATACTGAAAACGTGGGGACAGTCCGCTGTCCCCCCAGGGTCAGTGGTACACAGTGGGTCAGTCTGCTGTCCCCTTGGTTCAGTGATACATACATGGCGGGGGTCAGACTGCTCTCTCCCGGAGTCAGTGATACAGATACGGTGGGGTCAGCCTGCTGTCCCCTTGTCCCCTTGCGACAGTGATACAGACACAGTGGGGCCTGCCTCCTCTCTCCCGGTGTCAGTGATAAAGACACAGTGGGGTCAGCCTGCAGTCCACTTGGGTCAGTGATACAGGCATAATCGGGTCAGACTGCTCTCCCCCCAGGGTCAGTGCTACATAGTTGGTCAGTCTGCTATTCCCTTGGTTCAGTGATACATACATGGTGGGGTCAGACTGCTCTCTCCCGACGTCAGTGATACAGATACAGTGTAGGCAGACTTCTGTCGCCTTGGGACAGTGAAATAGACAGAGTGGGGCCTGCCTCATCTCACCCGGGGTCAGTGATGCAGACACACCGTGGCCAGTCTTGTCTCCCCTTGGTTCAGTGTTACAGACGCTGTAGGGTCAGTCTGCTCTCCCCAAGATCAGTCATAAAAACACAATTTTGTCAGCCTGCTCTCCCCCGGGGCCAGTGATACAGCCACAGTGGGGACAGTCTGCATTCCACTTGGGTTAGTGTTACAGGCACAGTGGGGTCCGTCCGCTCTTCCCTGGGGTCAGTAACACTGACACAGTGGGCTCAGTCTGCTCTCACCGAAGGGACCATGCCATAGACACACTGGACTCAGTCAGCTCTCCCCGGGGTCAGAGATACAGACGCAAAAGTGTCAGTCTGCTCTCCCCGAGGGTCAGTGATACAGGCACAGTGCTGTCAGTCTGCTCTACACCGGGGTCAGTAGAATTTTAGAACATTACAGCGCAGTATAGGCCCTTCGGCCCTCGATGTTGCGCCGACCTGTGAAACCATCTGACCTACACGATTCCATTTTCATCCATATGTCTATCCAATGACCACTTAAATTCGCTTAAAGTTGGCGAATCTACTACTGTTGCAGGCAGGGCATTCCATGCCCCGACTAATCTCTGAGTAAAGAAACTAACTCTGACATCTGTCCTATATCTATCACCCCTCAGCTTAAAGCTATGTCCCCTCGTGTTTGCCATCACCATCCGAGGAAAAAACTCTCACTATCCACCCTATCTAACCCTCTGATTATCTTATATGTCTCTATTAAGTCACCTCTCCTCCTCCTTCTCTCCAACGAAAACAACCTCAAGTCCCTCAGCCTTTCCTCGTAAGACCTTCCCTCCATACCAGGCAACATCCTAGTAAATCTCCTCTGCACCCTTTCCAAAGCTTCCACATCCTTCCGATAATGCGGTGACCAGAACTGCACGCAATACTCCAGGTGCGGTCTCACCAGAGTTTTGTACAGCTGCAGCATGACCTCGTGGCTCCGAAACTCGATCCCCCTACTAATAAAAGCTAACACACCATATGCCTTCTTAACAGCCTTATTAACCTGGGTAGCAACTTTCAGGGACTTATGTACCTGGACACAAAGATCTCTCTGTTCATCTACACTACCAAGAATCTTCCCATTAGCCCAGTACTCTGCATTCCTGTTACTCCTTCCAAAGTGAATCACCTCACACTTTTCCGCATTAAACTCCATTTGCCATCTCTCAGCCCAGCTCTGCATCCGATCTATGTCCCTCTGTACCCTACAACATCCTTCGGCACTATCCACAACTCCACCGACCTCAGTGTCATCCGCAAAGTTACTAACCCACCCTTCTACACCCTCATCCAGGTCATTTATAAAAATGACAAACAGCAGTGGCCCCAAAACAGATCCTTGCGGTACACCACTAGTAACTAAACTCCAGGAGGAACATTTGCCATCAACCACCACCCTCTGTCTTCTTTCAGCTAGCCAATTTCTGATCCAAAGCTCTAAATCACCTTCAACCCCATACTTCCGTATTTTCTGCAATAGCCTACCGTGGGGAACCTTATCAAACGCCTTACTGAAATCCATATACACCACATCCACGGCTTTACCCTCATCCACCTGTTTGGTCACCTTCTCGAAAAGCTCAATAAGGATTGTGAGGCACGACCTACCCTTCACAAAACCGTTCTGACTATCGCTAATGAACTTATTCTTTTCAAGATGATTATAAATCCTGTCTCTTATAACCTTTTCCAACATTTTACCCACAACCGAAGTAAGGCTCACAGCCCTATAATTACCAGGGCTGTCTCTACTCCCCTTCTTGAACAAGGGGACAACATTTGCTATCCTCCAGTCTTCCGGCACTATTCCTGTCGACAATGACGACATAAAGATCAAGGACAAAGGCTCTGCAATCTCCTCCCTGGCTTCCCAGAGAATCCTAGGATAAATCCCACCTGGCCCAGGGGACTTATCTATTTTCACACTTTCCAAAATTGCTAACACCTCCTCCTTGTGAACCTCAATCCCATCTAGCCTAGTAGTCTGAATCTCAGTATTCTCCTTGACAACATTTTCTTTCTCGACTGTAAATACTGACGAAAATTATTCATTTAACGCTTCCCCTATCTCCTCTGATTCCACACACAAGATTATATTAGATTAGAGATACAGCACTGAAACAGGCCCTTCGGCCTACCGAGTCTGTGCCGAACATCAACCACCCATTTATACAAATCCTGCACTAATCCCATATTCCCTCCAAACATCTCCAGCTGTCCCTATATTTCCCTACCACCTACCTATACTAGTGACAAATTTTTGTAATGGCCAATTTACTTATCAACCTGCAAGTCTTTTGGCTTGTGGGAGGAAAGCGGAGCACCCAGAGAAAACCAACGCAGACACAGGGAGAACTTGCAAACTCCACACAGGCAGTACCCGGAATCGAACCCAGGTCCCTGGAGCTATGAGGCTGCGGTGCTAACCACTGCGCCACTGTGCCGCACACAACTTCCCACTACTATCCTTGATTGGCCCTCATCTAACTCTAGTCATTCTTTATTCCTGATATACCTATAGAAAGCCTTAGGGTTTTCCTTGATCCTATCCGCCAATGACTTCTCGTGTCCTCTCCTTGCTCTTCTTAGCTCTCCCTTTAGATCCTTCCTGGCTAGCTTGTCACTCTCAAGCGCCCTAACTGAGCCTTCACGTCTCATCCTAACATGAGCCTTCTTCTTCCTCTTGACCAGCGCTTCCACTTCTTAAGTGAACCACGGCTCCCTCGCTCGACAACTTCCTCCCTGCCTGACAGGTACATACTTATCAAGGACACGCAGTAGTTGCTCCTTGAATAAGCTCCACATTTCGATTGTGCCTATCCCCTGCAGTTTACTTCCCCATCCTACACATCCTAAATCTTGCCTAATCGCATCATAATTTCCTTCCCCCCAGCTTTAATTTTTTCCCTGCGGTATATACCTGTCCCTGCCCATCGCTAAGGTAAACCTAACGGAATTGTGATCGCTATCACCAAAGTGCTCACCTACATCTAAATCTAACACCTGGCCGGGTTCATTACCCAGTACCAAATCCAATGTGGCATCGCCACTGGTTGGCCTGTCTACATACTGTGTCAGAAAACCCTCCTGCACACACTGGACAAAAACTGACCCATCTAAAGTACTCGAACTATAGTATTTCCAGTCAATATTTGGAAAGTTAAAGTCCCCCATAACAACTACCCTGTTACTCTCGCCCCTGTCGAGAATCATCTTCGCTATCCTTTCCTCTCCATCTCTGGAACTATTCGGAGGTCTATAGAAGACTCCCAACCGGGTGACCTCTCCTCTCCTGTTTCTAACCTCGGCCCATACTACCTCAGTAGACGAGTCCTCAAACGTCCTTTCTGCTGCTGTAATACTCTCCTTGATTAACAATGCCACACCCCCCCTCCCACCCTCTTTTACCATCTTCTCTGTTCTTACTGAAACATTTAAATCCCGGAACCTGCAACATCCATTCCTGCCCCTGCTGTCCCCATGTCTCCGAAATGGCCACTACATCGAGATCCCAGGTACCAACCAATGCTGCAAGCTCACCCATCTTATTCTTGATGCTCCTGGCGTTGAAGTAGACACACTTTAAACCAAGTTCTTGCTTGCCAGTGCCCTCTTGCGTCCTTGTAACCTTATCCCTGACCTCACTACTCTCAACATCCTGTACACTGGAACTACAATTTAGGTTCCCATTCCCCTGCTGAATTAGTTTAAACCCACCCCCCGCCCCCGAAGAGCACTAGCTCAGTGCTAGTGATCAGTGATTCACGGTGGGTTCTGTCTGCTCTCCCCTTGGGTCAGTGATATAGACAAGGTGGGCTCAGTCTACTCTCCCCATTGTCAGTAATACAGGCACAGACAGGTCAGAAAGCTCTTCCCTGGGGTCAGAGATCCAGACACGGTGGGTTCAGTCTGCTATCCTGCGGGGTCAGCAACAGAGAAACAGTGGGGTCAGTCTGCACTCCCTTGTGTCAGAAATACTGGCACAGTGCGATCAGCTTCCTTGATCGCGGCGTCAGTGATACATACACGGCGGGGTGAGACTGCTCTCGCCCGGGGTCAGTGATACAGACTCGGTGGGGTCAGCCTGCTGTCCCCTTGGGTAAGTGATACAGACACAGTGTGGTCAGCCTGTTCTCACCCGGTGTCAGTGATATGCAGATACAGAGGGTTCAGTCTGCTCTCCCCAGGGTCAAAGATACAGACACCGTGGGGTCAGTCTGCTGACTCCCCGGGGTTGGGGAAACAGACACTTTGGGGACAGTCTGCTCTCCCCCGGGGTCATTGAAACAGGCACAGTGGGGTCAGAATGCTCTCACCTGGGTCAGCGATACAGTTAGAGTGGCGTCAGTCTGCTCTCCATCGGGGCCATTGATACAGGCACAGTGGCGTCAGCATGCTCTCCCCCGGGGTCATTGAAACAGACACAGTGGGGTTAGTCTGCTCTGCTCCAGGGTCAGTGATACAGGCACTGTGGGGTCAGTCTGCTCTCCCCCCGGGTCAGTGATACCATCACAGTCGTGTCGGTCTGCTCTCCACAGGGTCAGTGATACAGAAAAAGTGTGGTCAGTCTGCTCTTCCCCGGTGTCATTGGTACAGACACAATGGTGTCAGTCTGCACTCCCCCGGGGTCATTGATGCAGACACAGTGGGGTCAGTCTGCTTTCCTCCATGTTCAGTGATACGGACACAGTGCGCTCAGTCTGCTGTCCCGATGATCAGACATAAAACCACAATGGTGTTAGTCTGCTCTCCCGAGAATCAGTCATTAAAACACAATGGTGTTAGTCTGGTCTCCTGCGAGGTCAGGGATACAGACCCAGATGGGACACTCTGTTGTCCCCCACGGTCAGTGATAAAGGCACAGTGGGGTCAGTCTGTGCTCCCCATGGTCAGAGATACAGGCATAGTAGTGTCAGTCTTCTCTCCATAGGGTCAGAGATAATGACACAGTGGGGTCAGTCTGCTCTCCCCCAGTGTCAATGATACAGACACATTCGGATCAGTCTGCTCTCCCCCAGGGTCAGTGACACAGACACAGTGGTGTCTGCCTGCTCTCACAGGCACAGTGACGAAGATCCAGAGTGCTCAGTCTGTTCTCAAACCCAGATCAATGAAGAAGACACAGTGGGGCCAGTCTGCTCTCCCCCGGTGTCAGTGATGCAGACACTGTGGGGTCAGTCTGCTCCCCTGCGGGGTCAGTGATACATACACAGTGGGGTCAGTCTGCCCTCCCCAGGATCAGTCATAAAAACACCATGGTGTTAGTCTGCTTTCCCCCGGGGTAAGTGATACAGACACAGTGGGATCACTCAGCACTACCCTGAGGTCAGTGATACAGACACAGTGGGGTCCATATGCTCTCCACATGCACAGTATGCAGACACAGTGGGGTCAGTCTGTTCGCCACGGAGTCAGTGATAGTGACACAGTGGACTCACTCTGTTCTCACCCAGGGGTCCCAGCTGCAGACACAGTGGGATCAGTCTGCTCTCCCCGCAGTCAGTGATACAGACACAGTGGGCTCAGTCTGCTCTCCCCATGGTCAGTGATACAGAAAAAGTGACAAAAGTCTGATCTCCTCCCGGGTCAGTGACACAGGCACAGTGGGGTCAGTCTGCTCTCCCCCAGGGTCAGTTATACACAGTGGGTCAGTCTGCTGTCCCCTTGGTTCAGTGATGCATACAAGGTGGAGTCCGTCTACTCTCCCCCGGGTCAGTGATACAAATAAAGTCGTGTCAGTTTGCTCTCCTCCGGGGTCAGTGATACAGACACAGTTCGATCAGTCTGCTCCCTCCGGTGTGAGTGCTACAGACACAATGGGGTCAATCTGCTCTACCCGGGGTCAGTGATAAAGAAAAATGGGATCAGTCTGTTCTCCCCCAGGGTCAGTGATGCACATTAGGTCAGTCTGCTGTCCCCTTGTTTCAGTGATACATACATTGTGGGGTCAGACTGCTCTCACTCGGTGTCAGTGATACAGATATGGTGGGGTCAGCCTGCTGTCCCCTTGCGACAGTGATACAGACACAGTAGGACCTGCCTCCTCTCTCCGGGATTCAGTGATACAGACGCAGTATGGCAAGTTTGCTTTTCCCCGGTGTCATAGGCACAGGCACAGTGGGGTCAGTCTGCTCTCCCCCAGGGTCAGTAATGCACAGTGGGTCAGTCTGCTGTCTCCTTGGTTCAGTGATACATACGTGGCGGGGTCAGGCTGCTCTCACCGGGGTCAGTGACACTGATACGGTGGGGTCAGCCTGCTGTCCCCTTGAGACAGTGATACAGACACAGCTGGGCCTGCCTCCTTTCCCCCGGGTTCAATGATAAAAACACAGCAGGGTCAGTCTGCTTTCCCACGCAGCCAGTGATAGAGTCACAGTGGGGTTTGTCTGCTCTGCCCCGGAAGCAGTGATGCACAGTGTGGCCAGTCTTCTCTCCCCTTGGTTCAGTGTTACAGACGCATTCTGTTCAGTCTGCAATCCCCAGGATCAGGCATGAAAACACAATGGTGTTAGTCTGCTCGCCCCTGGGGTCAGTGATAGAGACACAGTGGGGTCAGTCTGCAGTCCACTTGGGTTGGTGATACAGGCACAGTGGGGTCAGTCTGCTCTCCCCGGGATCAGTGATGCAGACAAAGTAGGATCAGTCTGCTTGATCCCGGGTTCTGAAATACAGATAGAGTGGTGGCAATCTGCTCTACCCAGGGTCAGTGATACAGGCATAGTGGGACCAATGTGCTCTCCCCAGGTGTCAATGATACAGACATAGTGGGGCCAGTGTGCTCTCCCTAGGGGTCAGTGATACAGACATAGTGGGGTCAGACTGCAGTCCACTTGGGTCAGTTATACAGGAACAGTAGGGTCAGTCTGCTCTCCCCAGGGTCAGTGATACACAGTGGGTCAGTCTGCTGTACCCATGTTTCTGTGATACATACATGGTGGGGTCAGACTGCTATCCCCTTGTGACAGTGATACAGACACAGTGGGGCCTGCCTCCTCTCTCCGGGATTCAGTGATACAGATGCATTGTGATCAGTTTGCTTTTCCCAGGTGTCATAGGTACAGACACAGTGGCGTCAGTCTGCTGTCCCCGGGCGCAGTGATACAGGAAAAGTCGGATCAGTCTGCTCGATCCCGGTTTCCGAGAAACAGACAGAGTGGTGGCAATCTGCTCTAACCAGGGTCAGTGATACAGACATAGTAGGGTCAGTCTGCTCTCCCACGCTGCCAGTGATGCGGACACAGTGGGTTCAGTCTGCTCGCCCCCAGGGTCAGTGATACAGATACAGTGGGATCAGTCTGCAGTACCCTGGGGTTAGTGATACAGACACAGTGGGTCCATCTGCTCTCCACATGCACAGTGTGCAGACACAGTGGGGTCAGTCTGTTCTCCCGGAGTCAGTGATAGTGACACAGTGGACTCAGTCTGTTCTCACCCAGGGGTCACAACTGCAGACACAGTGGGATCAGTCTGCTCTCCCCGATGTCAGTGACACTGAAAAACTGAGAAAACCGTGATCTCCACCCCCCCCCCCCCCCCCCCCGGGTCAGTGATACAGGAACAGTGGGATGAGTCTGCTCTCCCCCAGGGTCAGTTTTACACAGTGGGTCAGTCTGCTGTCCCCTAGGTTCAGTGATACATACAAGGTCGGGTCAGTCTGCTCTCTCCCGAGGTCAGTGATACAGATACGGTGGGGTCAGTTTACTGTCCCCTTAAGACAGTGATGCAGACACAGTGGAGCCTGCCTCTTCTCCCCGGCATCAGTGATACAGATGCAGTGTGGTCCGTCTGCTCTCCGACGCTGCCAGTGATGCAGACACAGTGGGGTAAGTCTGCTCTCCCCTTGGTTCAGTCTTACAGACGCAGTCGGGTCAGTCTGCTCTCCCCAGGATCAATCATAAAAACACAACGGTGTTAGTCTGCTCTCCCCCGGGGTCAGTCATATAGACAGAGTGTGTCAGTCTGCAGTCCTCTTGGGTCAGTGATACAGGAACAGTGGGGTCAGTCAGCTCTCCTCCAGGGTCAGTGATACAAGCACAGTAGGATCAGTCTGCTCTCCTCCAGGATCAGTGATGCAGACACAGTGGGATCAGTCTGCTCTACCCCAGGATCAGTGATACAGGCACAGTTGGGTCCGTCTGTTCTTCCCATGCACAGTTTGCAGACACAGTGGGGTCCGTCTGTTCTTCCCATGCACAGTGTTCAGAAACAGTGGGATCAGTCAGCACTCCCCCATGGTCAGTAATACAGAAACAGTGCGATCGGTCTTCTCGATCCCGGGGGCAAAGGTACAGACACAGTGAGGACATTCTGCTCTGCCCTGTGGTCAGTGATACAGACACGGTGGGCTCAGTCTGCTCTCTCCACGGGGTCTGTGATATAGAAACAGTGGGGTCTGTCTGCTCTCTCCCACGGGGTCAGTGGTACAGGCACAGTGGTGTCAGTCTGCTGTCACCCCGAGTTCAATGATGCAGGCACTTTGGAGTCAGTCTGCTTTCCCCTTGGGTCAGTGATACAGACACAGTGGTGCCAGTCTGCTCTCACCGGCACAGTGATGCAGACACAATGTGACCAATCTGCTCTCACCCCCGGATCAGTGAAGCAGACACAGTGGTATCAGTCTGCTTTCCCTTGTGTCAGACATACAGGCACAGTGGGATCAGCCTGCTCGATACGAGCGCCAGTGATGCACACTCATTTGGGACAGTCTGCTCTCCCCGGGGCAGCGACACAGACACAGAGTTATCAGGCTGCTCTCCCCCAGGGTCAGTAATACACAGTGAAGTGAGTCTGATCGCGCCCCTGGGGACAGAGTTACATACACAGTGATGTCAGTCTCTTCACTCCCCTTGGTTCAGCGATATAGACACAGTGGGATCAGTCCGCTCCCCCTTGTGTCAATGATGCACACACAGTGGGGTCAGACTGTTCTCTCTCCTCGGGTCAATGTTAGAGTCACAATACTGTCAGTCTGATCTTCCCGGTGTCAGTAATACAGAGTAGATCAGTCTGATGTCCCCTTGGTACAGTGGTACACGGTGGGGCCAGACGGCACTCCCCCGGGGTCAGTGATACAGACACGGTGGGGCCAGCCTGTTGTCCCCTTGGGTAAGTGATACAGACACTGGGTTCAGTCTGCTCTCACCCGGTGTCAGTGATGCAGACACAGTGGGGTCAGTCTCCTTTCCCCAGGGTCAGAGATACAGACACAGTGGTGTCAGTCTGCTGACTCCCCGGGGTTCGGGAAACAGACACAGTGGGGTCAGAATGCTCGCCCCCGAGGTCAGTGATACACAACGGGATCATTCGGCTCTCCCCGAGGTCAGTGATACAGACACATTGGGATCAGTCTGCCCTCCCCTGGGGTCAGTGTTACAGATAGAGTGCAGTCAGTCTGCTCTCCCCCGGGCTCATTGATACAGACACAGTGGGATCAGTCTGCCCTCCCCCTGGGTCAGTGATGCAGATAGAGTGGTGACAGTCCGCTCTCCCCTGGAGTCAGTGATACAGGCATAGTGGGGTCAGTCTGCTCATGCTGCGGTCAGTGATACAGACACAGTGGGGTCAGTCTGTTCTCGCTGCGGTCAGTGATACAGACACAGCGAGGTCAGTCTGCTCTCCTCCGGGGTCAGTGATACACACAGTGGGGTCAGTCTGCTTCACCACCCCACCCCCACCACCCCCCCCAACCCCCGCACTCCGTTTTCACCGATACAGAATGAGAGGATCACTGATATTGGTGTATTTTGGAGCTGGAGAAGATTGCAGTGACAGCGAGGGGCCATTTATGGAAGACAATTTCTAACTTCTACCACCCGTTGTGTGTCGATCTGTTTCTTAATTTCAGTCAAACAAGTGTTTTCGACTAATGTATGATTTTTAGACTGTGCCCCTCGTCCGAGTCTCCCCCATTCAGTGAGAAGAGTTTCTCTCCAACCACCCTTTAGTTCCATTATTGTCTTGTAAACTTTGATCAATTCATCCCTTAACCTTCTAAATTCCAGGGATTCAGAGTAAAGTTCCATCTACACTGTCACATCAAATGCTGCCAAGACGAGAACAGCCTGGAGTCAGCTGTAGAATAAATCACTGACTTCACTGTTCTATCAAACACTAGCAGGGCAGGTACAGTCTGGTGTTAGATACAGAGTGAAGCTGCCTCTATATATGCCTCTCGTTCTCCTCCTCCACACAGATGGAAAGAGTAACAGTGAGAAAGGCAGGGATAGATATGCACAAAGAGTATCAGATAGAGGGAAGGGAAGCAATGGGGAGACAGTACCGGAGAGAAAGAGTAAGAGTTTGGGATAAAGAGTGTCGGTCAATGCTCCCGCAAATCTGCATGTAGCTGTCTCGAAGGTACATGCAGGTCCTGTTCCACAATAAATAACACACGTCTTCGAAGTTTCTTCAAACATTTCAAGGGACTGCTGACAAAAAAACAAAATAACTTGGCATGCACAACAAGTAAATAGTCACGGGAACATTGGAGGCAGCTGTGGAATATAGATTTCTTACCAGCCTGTATCAGGAAGTGCACCCTCTGCAGTTGTGGTGACACCAAAATCAGCCAACTTAAAATAGCAAACTTATGTATGTGGACCTCTAGAGACACACACACACACACACACACACACACACACACACACACACACACACACACACACACAGAAACAGAGTGACTCAAGGTCAGAGAGCGACAGAAGAATATTTGGATTTCTAAAATGCATTTGATGAAGTCAATCTGAGGTTTAAAAATGAACAATTGCTTCTGCATCAATGGGCATTTGCAGAAGACACTTCCAAGCTAATACCCCATTTTGCATGTAGAACATTTTCCTAACTTCACTCCTGAAAGACCTGCCTCAATTATGCTCACTAGTCCCAGACTCCCCAACCTGCCGGAATTGTTTCTTCCAAACTACCCCATTAGTTCCCCTTAATACCTTAACAACTTTGATCAAATCACCCCTGATACCCCTAAATTCCAGGAAATACATCCCTACTTTGTGTAATATTGCCTCGTGATTTAGCCTTTGCAGTACAGTTATCATTGTGGTAAATCTACATTGCACTCAAATGGACATGGACCCCGCCCAACCCCCACAACAAGTATCTTTGCACCTCCACTGTTTCTAGTTATTCACCATTGATAAAGGACTTTTCTTTTTTTTTTGCCGACATTGAAATTCATCCACCACAATTTTGCCCATTCACTTAAGATAGCAATATGTCTTTGTACATTTACGCTTCCAGCTACACTGTGTGCAAAGCAGCCTATTTTTGTGTCTTTGACAAACTTGGGTATGTGGCATTCTATCACATTATCTTCAATCATTATTAAATACACTAAAACTGAGACATGCACGCGCTTTGCACTCGCCAATGGGAATGAATCATTCCATCCTGGAGGTATTCTTTAATTCCAGATTTATGTTTTTTTTAAATTCATAACAGCCCAGTGTGGGATTTGAACTCCTGCTTTTTCAGTCAGCAGCTCAGGCCTTCAAATTAAAACCATTAAAAAGAGCTTCAATTTCCTAATGCTAATGCCTGACTGAGGTTTTGCATATGGATCCTTTCATAGGGTATAGTTTAAATACTTTTAATTCTTTTTTATTTGCAAGGGACACAAATCAAATTCTCATCTTATTGCTTCAACCAAAACCTGCAAGTCCATTCAAACACTCCTATTTCCTGTCACTGCAAAGATAGCTCACACTTCCACAATGTAGGAATGTCTGAATGGAATCAGGTTTTGACAGATTTCCCATCACTTTTGCTAGCAAAGGATTCAACTGGCAGATTACGAGCCCCAAATTGAAACTTTAAGATCGGAAAAGTAACACAGAAATGAAATTCGAGGTACCTCTCTCCCTGCATCTATTATAACATTGACCATTTAGTTTATATCGCTCAGCCTTCCTTCCAAAATACATCCTTTCACATTTCTCAGAATTGAAGTAAACCTGCCATGCGTCTGTCCCAAGATAGGTTGGATAGTAAACTGCCAAGAGGACTTAAAGAGTCTGCAAAGAGATTTTGTTAGGTTAAGTGAGTGGGTAGAAATTTGGCAGATGGTGTGTAATATGGGAAAATGTGAATTTGTCCACTTTGGGCAAGAAGAATAAGTAGCCGTATATTATTTAAATGGAAAAAGCACTGCAGAACTGTACCCTACAGAGGGATCTGGCTGTCCTGGTACATGAATCACATAACGTGAGTATGCAGGTACAGCGAGTGATTGGGAAGACAAATGGATTTTTGCTATTTATTGCAAGGGGAATAGAATATAAAAGTAGGGAAGTGTTGCTACAGCTGTACAGTGCCTTAGCTAGACCACATCTGGAGGACTGTGTACCGCTTTGATATCCTGACTTAAGAAATAATTGTATTTGAAGCAATTCAGAGAAGGTTCTCTCAACTGATTCCTGGGATGAAGGGGTTATCTTATGAGCAAAGGTTGAACAGGTTATATCCACTGGAGTTTCGGAGAATGCGAGGTGAACTTTTTGAAACATCTCAGCTCTTGAGGGAACTGCACAGGGTGGATACTAAGAGGATGTTTACACTTGTCGAGGAGACTAGAACTAGGGGACACAGTTTAAAAATTAGGGGTATCCCATTTAAAACTAAGATGAGGAGGATTGTTTTTTTCTCCCAGTGGGTCGTCAGTCTGTGGAATTCTCTTGCCCAGAGAGTAGTGGAGGCAGATCATTGAATATATTCAAGGCTGATCAACAAGGAGGCAAGGTTTGTGGGGACAGACAGGAAAGTGAAGTTGAGGTCACAGTCAGGTCCGACATTGAATGGCGAAGCAGGCTTGAGGGGCCGAATGGCCTCCTCCTGCTCCTAATTCTTTTGTTCTTCTGTGTTCTATTTCACCAGACTGCCCCTGTTTTCCTGACGTCTATCAGCCCCTCCCCTGTTTATTACATTTCAGATGGCACAGACATTGGCAAACATTGAAGTTATGCCCTCTAATCCCAAGTCGCAGTCATTAGTACATAACAAAAAGAGCATTGTACCACTGTATACATCCCTCCAGTCTGAAACAACCATTTACCACTCTTTTCCCCAATGTCGTATCCTCTCAGCCACTGCCCCGTTAATCCATTGAACTCTCTGTTCCCACTCTCCAATCAAAATTTTCCAGACAGGTACAGCATGGATTAGATACAGAGTAATGCTCCTTCCACACTGACCCATCCAACACTCCAAGGGTAGGAAAATCATGGAGTGGATAAAGAGTGAATCCCTCTCTACACTGTCCAAAACACAGAGAGAGAGAGAGAGAGAGAGAGAGATACAGACTTATTGGATGACAAGGGATATTTAACATCGGACATTGGAAGTGGAGGAGGCAAGTTTAAACCATTAACCCTGTTCCAGCATTCAATGAGATCATACGTGATCAGTTTTCAAACTTAAACCATATAATCTTGACTTTTGTCCTCTCATCCCTTCATACCTTTGGTGAACAATAAACTAACAAACCCAGATTTAAAAATTAACCATTAATCCTGCATGACATTTCCACAACCAATATCATGAGGATGTGATGGATCCCACATCACACATGTGATGGAGGCTATTCCTTCTGGATCATCAAAAGTGTCAGCCTGGTCCCCAACTTCATCTACATTTCTTCCTCTCCCATCCTTTCTCTCTCCATACCCATCTCTTGTATGTTTGTGCACACAGCAGTGAAAGATTACACCAAATGCAAATATCTTACTTTCTCCTTTTCAATTCACCCAACAGTCTCTCTCCCTCCAATCTTGTCCCTCTCTACAGCCCTCTCTCTGTCTGCATTTCTAACCCTCTCGAAGCTGTGCTGAACCTGCTCTCGGAGTGTTTGATGGGCTACGATAATCGGCCATATACAGTATTGTATCAGGCTGTGGAGAAGCAGAGCATGTTCAGTACACAACAGGTCAAAGGGAACGAGTCACTCCTGTCTGCTACTGGGAAGAGAGACTGACCTTAACATAAATGCAGCATTTGACCAAGTTTGGCATCGTGGAGCCCGAGTTAAATTGAAGTCAGTGGAAATCTGGGGAAACTCTCCACTGGTTGGAATCATACTGAGCACAAAGGAAGATGGTTGTAGTTGTTGGAGGTCAATCATCTCTGTCCCACTACATCAATGCAGGAGTTCCTCAGGGTAATGTCCTAGGCCCAAACATCTTCAACTGCTTCCTCACTGACCTTCCCTCCATCGTAAGGTCAGAAGTGGGGATGTTCACTGATAATTGCACAGCGTTCAGTTCCATTCACACCTCTTCAAATAATAAAATCCCAGCATAAAATGCTGGAAATACTGAGCAAGTCAGGCAGCATCAGTGGAGAGAGAAACAGAGTTAGTGGTTCAGCTCGATGGTTTCCAGAACCACAGTATTTTGCCTCAGATAATAAAGAAATCCGAAACCGCGTGCATCGAGACCCGAACAGCATTCAGGCTTGGGCCGACCAGTAGCAAGTAACAGTCACGTCACACAAGTGCCAGGCAATGACAATCTGCAAGAAGAGAGAATCCAACCACCTCCCCTTGGCATTCAAAGCATTATCCCATCGCTGAATCCCACAGAATCAACATCCTGGGGGATTAGTAGGGTGACATTGGCATCAAACTTAACTGAACGAATGACAGCATTTTTATTTTGCCCTACGGCTGGTAGGGGTCTGGAATTCACTGAATGAAAGGATGGTAGAGGCAGAAAACATAATCACACTTAAAACAATCTCTTGGACATGCACTTTAAGGAATATCTTCTCCATGCTTAAAATGGGTAAGGAATAACTCTCCTCGTCTGCACTGCCCCATCAAACATTCTCTGAGAAGGTACAGCACGGGTTGGATACAGAGTAAAGCTCTGTTTAAACTGTCCCTGGAGTGTCAGATTAACCTGGATCTCTCACTTAGCACGGGTCAGGCTCAAGACTCACTTGCCTCAGTCACTGAGACGCTCCTGTTTCAATTGCCTTAATGTAACCTGATGTTGGATTTGGGAGCTGGACAGGCACGCGGGATTAGGACGATTGCTCATGTGGAGGGTAAGCACCATTAATCTCTCAGAGAATCAGAACAGACCAGCAAGACACAGAAAAATAAACTTGTGTTGAATTTGTGAGCCTCGTTTTCTTGGAATGCTTCAGTGTTTGGTGAGAATGTTGACCATGTGAAATGTTGCCCATGTGAGATTACAATTATTTGAATAGACATTAAAATATTTGATTGAAACAGTGAGGTATCCTGTGTACCGAATGTAACAACATTTACATCCTCCCATCACAATATACTTTGCCACCAATTTCAGGTCATTACCACTCACTGTGTAAAAAAGTTATTATTAACTTGCCCCCTCTCTCTTGCACAAAACCTTCAATCTATTCCCAACGAGGAGAAGAATTAAAGATTTACAATGGAGGGGGGAGGGTGGTGGTCACTTGCCAACGTTGAAAATGTAACAAAGCCAACATGAGATGGGAGAGTCCTGGACTTAACTTTAGGGACTGAAGCTGGGAAGAGGTATCATTGGGGGAGCATTTCAGTGACAGCGGTCAGCATTTAGATTTAGAGTAGTTATGGAAAGAATAAGATGGACTCAGTCGGGGAAAGGGCAATTTTCCGAAGCTGAAATGGGATTTAGCAAAGTGGACTGGAAACAGCGAATTGAAGGTAAATCTGTGTCAGAGCAGTGAGAGTGAGCGAAGCTTCAGAACAAATATGCTCCCACAAGGACAAAGGGCGAGGCTCCAAAATCTACCGCCCCTTGGAAGTCAAGGAGCAAACCGGGTAGGATAAGGCACAAAAGGGAAGCTTATATCAGATACTGAGAGCTCAATAACACAGCAAGCTGAGAGGAGTGTAGGAAGTTCAGGGGTGAAATTAAACATTCCCAAGCCAAGCGCAGTGTTGTGTTTGACAGAGCAAATTTCCCTCTGCACTGTCCCATCACACGCTCCCAGGGGCGGGATAGAATGGGATTAGATACAGAATAAAGACAGGGGCCTATTGCATTATAAACAGAGACATGGTCTTGTGCCATACAAACAGACTGGGTGAAACGCAGCATAAGCAGAGACGCTCACACACAGACAGGCACACGCAGGCATACACACAGGCACACACACAGACAGACAGTCACACAGACAGACAGAAGGAAAGATTTTAACCCCTCAATCCTGTTCCAGTATTCAATGAGATCAGGGCTGATCTGTGATCGAACTAACATCATAAAACCTGTCTCTGCCCCTTATGTCTTGATAACCTTGCTTCCAAATATCTAAGAATTCCTGATATAAAAATTAACAATTAAGCCGGCACGAATTGCTGTTTTCAGAAAACAGTTCCAAAATTCCACGTAAATCCAAAGGAATGATTGGACAGTCTGGAATTGTTTCCTTTGGAAGAGAGGACGGTGAGGGGAGATTGAGTTGAGGTGTATAACATCATGAGGGGCCTAGATAGAGTGGATAGGACGGACCTATTTCCCTTAGCACAGGGGAAATAGATTTCAAAATATCCACAATCAATATCATGAGGCTGTGATGGCTCCCACAGTGGAATAGTTTTCTGGATGTTTAAATGAAGGGTATTCGTTCTGGATCCTTACAAGTGTCCGGCTGGGCCCCAACTGCGTCTATATTTCTCCCTCCCTCGATGTTTCTCTCTCCAAACCTATCTCTTATATGTTTGTGCACACAGCAGTGAAGGATTATAACAAATTAATATATCTTACATTCACCCTTTCCAATCCACCGTAACAATCTCCATGTCTCCAACATTGTGCCGCTCCACAGCCCTCTCTCTGCCTGCAAATCTAACCCTCTCTCCCTCTCTCTCTCTCTCTTTGTGTCAGAGATCGCAGGAGGGAGAGATAGAAAGAGTAAGACAGCGTGAGAATGTTGAAGGAACTGTACTCTGTTCCTAAGCTGTGCTAAACTTGCTCTGGGAGTGTTTGATGGGCTACATTAATCGGTCGTGTACAGCCCTGTATCAGGCTGTGAAGATGCAGAGCATGCCAAAGAGCAAAACGGGTATGATAAGGCACAAAACGGAAGCTAATGTCAGATACTGAGAGCTCAATACCACAGAAAGTGGTGGGAAGGGTATGAAGTTCAGGGGTGAAATTAAACAGCAAATTATGAAATCAAAGAGAGGGCCAGAAGAAAGATAATCAAGTAAAAACAAGGAAACCCCAAAGATGCTTTATAAATGCATAAAAAGCAAGAGAACCACAAAGAATAGAGCATTAGGCTAACTGGATTGCTCGTCAAAGGAGACAGCAGAGACTCAATGGGCCGAATAGCCTCCAACAGTACTGAACTATTCTATGTTGCAATGGTCCTCTTCTGTTCACTACTATCTACACCAACGTACACTTGCTCCAGTACAATTTGTGATTACAAAAACCCTCGTTACCTGCAAATCCCCTCAGCCTTTTCACTCTGCTCTCTCCAGACAGAATTGGCTGCAAGACAGCAAGAAACAAACAGGAAACACGGAATTCAGGAGAGAAAGTTTTCACCTGATGTTCTTGTCGCTTAATTCTATGTCATGGAATAGGTCATCGCAGATCCTACAGAAAGAAACAACTTCATATCAGTCAGAGAATTTGAGTAAAATAGAGACAAGACAGATGAAAGCCTTCTGTTGTTAATAAAAAGCAAAATGGTCGAACAATGCCCTTAAGGGAGAGACTTGGCCAACATTTGACTCCACTCACATACTTAGATAGATAAATAGAGAGATAGGAATATAAATAACGATATATATTTGTCTGGGCTGGAGATGTAATCATTTTTGCTCATTCAAATACCTGCAGTCTTGTTCCTAGCTATCAGCAGCTGTGTACACTTTCTCATTATTCTGGTTTGATGTGGGTAATATTTATGTTTGAAAGGATGGGGTGAACCTTATCACAATCTCCCAGAGATGAAGTGCGATTGAGAGACTTGATAAAGGATTGGCAATAGTGCAATGCACGTTACACAACTTAGTAACAAACTCTGTTATGTTAAAGTTTAATAAGTCACACTTGTATTGCACTGTCACAAATTCTGGTAGATGTTTTTTTAACAATATGGATTGTTTTTCATGCAGGATTTTCGATTGTACAAATTTGATTCTGGCCCTTGATTTCACTGCCTATCACTTTTCTTATTACCCTTTGAGAGAGAGAGAGAGACAGAGAGAGGGAGATAGGGAGCCAGAGAGACAGAGAAATTGGGTGAGAGAGTGTGTGTGTGTGAGAGAGAGAGAGAGAGAGAGAGAGAGAGAGAGAGAGAGAGAGAGCGAGAGAGTGAGAGAGAGAGGGTGATGGAGAGAGAGAGTCAGGTTGAGGAAGATAGATAGAGAGAGAACGAGAGACAGAGTGAGGAAGAGGGAGAGAGACAGAGGGAGATAGAGGGATGGAGCGAGAGAGAGAGAGAGACAGAGTGAGGGAGAGAGAGAGAGTGACAGGGTGAGGGAGATAGAGAGAGAAAGAAAGAGTGAGAAAGGGTGAGGGAGAGAGAGATATTGAGAGATCAAGTGAGGGAGACAGGGTGAAGGACAGAGAGAGAGAGGCAGAGAGACAGGGTGAAGGAGAGAGAGAGAGCTGGTGAGGGAGGAAGAGATAGACTGGGTGAGGGACAGAGAGAGAGAGTGCGAGAGAGAGTGAGGGAGAGAGAGAAATAAAGAGAGAGAGAGAGAGAGAGAGTCTGGGTGAGGGGGGAGAGAGAGCGGGAAAGACATGGTTACGGACAGAGAGGAAGAGAGACACAAGTGAGAGAGAGAGCGAGCGAGAGAGGGGGGGTGAGAATTAGTAAGAAAGAGAAGGAGACACATGGGGTGAGGGAGAGAGAAAGAGAGACAGTGTGAGGGTGAGAGAGGGAGAGACAGGGTGAGAATTAGAAAGAGAGACACGGGGGAGGGAAAGAGAGGGAGAGGGAGAGAGAGAAAAAGAGAGAGAGACAGTGAGGGAAATAGGGACAGAGAAAAATACAGACAGGGTGATGGAGAGAGAGACAGGCTGAGGGAGAGAGAGTGACAGGGTAAGGGAGATAGAGAGAGAAAGAAAGTGTGCGAAAGGGTGAGGGGGAGAGAGAGATTGAGAGATCAAGTGAGGGAGAGTGATAGACTGCGTGAGGACAGAGAGAGAGAGAGACAGGGAGAGAGGCAGAGAGAGAGAGAATGAGAATTAGAAAGAGAGAGAGAAAGAGACAGGGTGAGGAAAAACGGGAGAGAAACAGGTTGAGTAAGATAGATAGAGAGAGAACGGCAGACAGAGTGAGGGAGAGGGAGAGAGACAGATCGAGATAGAGGGATGGAGAGAGAGAGACAGAATGAGGGAGAGAGAGAGAGTGACAGGGTGAGGGAGATAGAGAGAGAAAGAAAGAGTCAGAAAGGGTGAGGGGGAGAGAGACATTGAGAAATCAAGTGATGGAGAGGGAGAGAGAGAGAGACAGGGTGAAGGACAGAGAGAGAGGCAGAGAGACAGGGTGAAGGAGAGAGAGAGAGAGCGGGTGAGGGAGGAAGAGATAGACTGGGTGAGGGACAGAGAGAGTGTGAGAGAGAGAGAGAGAGAGAGAGAGGGAGAGAGAGTGTCTGGGTGAGGTCGAGAGAGAGAGGGAAAGACATGGTTAGGGAGAGAGAGGAAGAGAGACACAAGTGAGAGAGAGCGAGAGAAAGAGAGAGACAGAGTGAGGGGAAGATAGAGACAGGGTGAGGGACAGAGCGAAAGAGAGACACAAGTGAGAGAGAGAGAGCGACAGAGAGAGACAGAGAGAGAGAGAGACAGCGAGAGAGAGAGATAGAGAGAGAGTTAGAAAGAGAGAGAGAAAGAGATAGGGTGAGGGAGAGAGAGAGAGAGAGACTGGGTGATAGTTAGAAAGGGAAAGATAGACACGAGTGAGGGAGAGAGAGACAAAAAGAGAGAGCATGATGAGCGAGAGCGAGGGAGAGACTGGGTGAGGAAGAGGGAGAGAGTGAGAGACAGGGTGAGGTAGAGAGAGAGGGAGACAGGGTAAGGGAGTGAAAGAGAGAAGGCTGAGGGGGGCATGATTGAGGTAAACAAAATTATGAGGGGTATTGATAGGTTAAATGGGAAGAGAGTTTTCCCTTAGCGGTGGACCAATAACCAGGGGGCATAGATTTAAGGTAAGGAGAAGGAGGCTTAGAGCGGGTTTGCAGGAAACGTTTTTCACCCAGAGGGTAGTTGTAATCTGGAACGCACTGCCTGAAGAGCTGGTAGAGGCAGTGACCCTCACAACATTTAAGAAGTATTTAGTTGAGCACTTGAAACGTCATAACATTCAAGGCTACGGGCCAAGTGCTGGAAAATAGGATTAGAATAGTTAATTGCTTGATGGCCAGCACAGACACGATGGGCCGAAGGGCATTTTCTTTGCTGTATAACTCTATGACTCTAACTTTTTCAACTTTGCAGACGACACGAATCTGGGGTGGGTGTGGGTGGGGTGTGGTGTTTGTGGTGGGGAACTCTGAGCTGTGAGGAGGATGCAAAGAGGATCAATGTGATTTGGATATGTTGGGTGAGTGGGCAAATGCATGGCAGATGCAGTATAACGTGGATAAATATAAGGTTATCCACTTTGGTTGTAAAAACAGAAAGGCATATTATTATCTGAATGGTGATAGATTGGAAAAGGGGGAGATGCAACGAGACCTGGGTGTCCTTATACACTAGTTGCTGAAAGCAAGCATTCAGGTGCAGCGAGCAGTTAGGAAGGTGAATGGTATGTTCGCATTAATTGCAAGACGATCTGAGTGCAGGAGCAAGGAAGTCCTACTGCAGTTATGCAGGGCCTTGGTGAGGCCACAACTGGAGTATTGTATGCAGTTTTGGTCTCCTTATCTGAGGAATGAAGTTCTTGCCATGGAGGGAGTGCAAAGAAGATTTACTATACTGTTTCCTGGGATGGCAGGATTTATGTATGAGGAGAGATTGGGTCAACTAGGCCTATATTCACTAGAGTTTAGAAGAATGACAGGGGATCTCATAGAAACCTACAAAATTCTAACAGGACGAGACAGGCTAGATGCAGTGAAGAAGCTCCCAATGGCAGGGGTGTCCAGAACCAGGGACCACAGTCTCAGAATACGGGGTGTGCCACTTAGAATCGAGATGAGGAGAAGTTTCTTCACTCAGAGGGTGGTGAACTTGAGGAATTCTCGACCGCAGAAGGCAATGGAGGCCAAGTCATTAAATATATTCAAGAAGCAGCCAGATATATTTCTTAATGCCAAAGGTATCAAGGGACATGGGGAGAAAGCGGGAACAGGGGACTGAATTAAACGATCAGCCATGATGTTTTTTGAATGGTGGAGCAGGACCAAAGGGCCGAATAGCCTATTCCTGTTCATATTTTCTACGTTTCTAAGAGAGAGGCAGACTGAGAGAGCAGGGAGAGTCAGAGAAAGAGGTAGAGATAGAGGGAGAAAAAAAGACAGGGAGAGTTGCAGATGGAGAGAGGTGGCTCTGAGACTCTGATACAGACAGACAGACAAACAGACACACACACACACACACACACATACACACACACAAATACACACAGGCACTCACAGACAGACACTCACGTAAAGACACTCACGCACAGACTTTGCAATCCACACTGATGTTAGTAAAAATGGCCATCAGAACCTCAGTAAAAATCCCCAGTGTCTTCACAGCCCTGAGAGAGACAGAGAGAGAGATAGGGAGTTACAGAGAGAGACAGGGGAAGAGGAAAGATGAAACAGCTTGTCGGAGAAACTTTACATTTATTTGTGTTCAAAAGATTTTATTCTGTTTTTTATTTCCAAAATATTTCCAAAGAATCATAAAAATCTCTAAAAAATACATTACAAAACAGTTCAAAACAGCACCCAGTCAACAATACAAAGAGTGCAAAGGAGATCAGTTTCCTTCAATACAGGAGTGAGTTGCCTCACAACCCTTCCGTTTCATTTCACTTGCCATGTACATTTTGCAGCAAACTAATATTTTCTGGAACAAAAACAAGAAATGCTGGAATCACTCAGCAGGTCTGGCAGCATCTGTGGAAAGAGAAGCAGAGTTAACGTTTCGGGTCAGTGACCCTTCTTCGGAACTGACAAATATTAGAAAAGTCACAGGTTATAAGCAGGTGGGTCAAGTGATAACAAAGGAGAAGGTGCAGATTGGACCAGGCCACATAGCTGACGAAAAGGTCACGGAGCAAAGGCAAACAATGTGTTAATGGTGTGTTGAAAGACAAAGCATTAGTACAGATTAGGTGTGAATACACTGAATATTGAACAGCAGCTAGTGCAAACCTGAAAAAAAACCTGAAAAAAACAGTGGGTAAGCAAACTGAGCAAACTAAGATGAAATGAAATAAATGCAATAAATCACAGCCACATCTCCTTCCTTAATATTTTCTGGATGCAGTTCGAGGGGTTTTCCATAGATCCAGCCCCTCAATTCACCTTAGTGGGGGGACCATACACAGTTGTCTTTCCCCATTGAGCCTTTGCTGCTTCTGCCCCTAGCTTTAGTGCGTCCCTCAGCACGTAGTCCTGGACCTTGAAATATGCCAGTCTGCAACATTCGGTCGTGGAAAATAGTTTGCGCTGGAAGACCAGCAAGTTTCCAGCAGACCAAAGGGCGTCTATCACCGAATTGATAGTCCTCCAGCAGCAGTTGGCTGTTATCTTGGTGCGTGTCCCTGGGAACATCGCGGAGAGCACAGACTCCTGAGTTACAGAGCTGCTTGGGATGAACCTCGACAAAAAACACTGCATCTCTTTCCTTTCCTGTTTTGCAAAGACACATTCCAGAAGGAGGTGGGCAACCGTCTCGTCCCCACCACAGCCACCTTGAGGGCATTGTGCGGAGGGGGATGAGACTCCGGATGTGCTGGAAGGATCTGATGGGGACGGCTCTTCTCACCAGCAGCCAAGCTACATCTTGGTGCTTGTTTGAAAGTTCTGGTGATGAGGCATTCCGCCAAATGACTTTGGCAGTCTGCTCGTGGAACCATCAGACAGGATTCGCCATCGCCAAGTTAATCCACATTTGATATGTGGGAGGCTTTTAAAGAGAGGTTGATTAGCGTGCAGGAGAGACATGTTCCTGTGAAAATGAGTGAAAGAAATGGCAAGATTAGGGAACCATGGATGACAGGTGAAATTGTGAGACTAGCTAAGAGGAAAAAGGAAGCATACATAAGGTCTAGAAGGCTGAAGAAAGACGAAGCTTTGAAAGAATATCGGGAATGTAGGACCAATCTGAAACGATGAATTAAGAGGGTTAAAGGGGGTCATGAAATATATTTAGCAAACAGGGTTAAGGAAAATCCCAAAGCCTTTTATTCATATATAAGGAACAAGAGGGTAACTAGAGAAAGGATTGGCCCACTCAAGGACAAAGGAGGAAAGTTATGTGTGGATTCAGAGAAAATGGGTGAGATTCTAAACGAGTACTTTGCATCGGTATTCACCGAGAAGAGGGAAATGACGGATGTTGAGGTTAGGGACAGATGTTTGATTACTCTAGGTCAAGTCGGCATAAGGAGGGAGGAGGTGTTGGGTATTCTAAAAGGCATTAAGGTAGACAAGCCCCCAGGTCCGGATGGGATCTATCACAGGTTACTGAGGGAAGCGAGAGAGGAAATAGCTGGGGCCTTAACACATTATGAAACACGGGTGAGGTCCCGGAGGAATGGAGAATTGCTAATGTTGTCCCCTTGTTGAAGAAGGGTAGCAGGGAAAATCCAGGGAATTATAGACCGGTGAGCCTGACGTCAATGTTAGGGAAGCTGCTGGAGAAGATACTGAGGGATAGGATCTATTCCCATTTGGAAGAAAATGAGCTTATCAGTGATAGGCAACATGGTTTTGTGCAGGGAAGGTCATGTCTTACCAACTTAATAGAATTCTTTGAGGAATTGACAAAGTTGATTCATGAGGGAAGGGCTGTAGATGTCGTATACATGGACTTCAGTAAGGCGTTTGATAAGGTTCCCCATGGTAGACTGGTGGGGAAAGTGAAGTCGCATGGGGTCCAGGGTGTACTAGCTAGATGGATAAAGAACTGGCTGGGCAACAGGAGACAGAGAGTAGCAGTGGAAGGGAGTTTCTCAAAATGGAGACGTGTGACCAGTGGTGTTCCACAGGGATCCGTGCTGGGACCACTGTTGTTTGTGATATACATTAATGATTTGGAGGAAAGTATAGGTGGTCTGATTAGCAAGTTTGCAGACGACACTAAGATTGGTGGAGTAGCAGATAGTGAAGGGGACTGTCAGAGAATACAGCAGAATATAAATAGATTGGAGAGTTGGGCAGAGAAATGGCAGATGGAGTTCAATCAGGGCAAATGCGAGGTGATGCATTTTGGAAGATCCAATCCAAGAGTGAACTATACAGTAAATGGAAAAGTCCTGGGGAAAATTGATGTACAGAGAGATTTGGGTGTTCAGGTCCATTGTTCCCTGAAGGTGAAAACGCAGGTCAATAGAGTGGTCAAGAAGGCATACGGCATGCTTTCCTTCATCGGACGGGGTATTGAGTACAAGGACCCTTCTTCGGAACTGACAAATATTAGAAAAGTCGCAGATTATAAACAAGTGAGGTGGGGGTGGGGCAAGAGATAACAAAGGAGAAGGTGCAGATTGGACCAGGCCACATAGCTGACCAAAAGGTCTCGGAGCAAAGGCAAACAATGTGTGAATGGTGTGTTGAAAGACAAAGCATTAGCACAGATTAGGTGTGAATACAATGAATATTGAACAGCAGCAAGTGCAAACCTGAAAAAAAACCTGAAAAAAACAGTGGGTAAGCAAACTGAACAAACTAAGATGAAATGAAATATATGCAAAAAAAGATGGTAAAAATTGTAAAAAGGAATGTAAAAAAAAAGGAAGAAAAAATAACTAAAAATGATAGTAAAATGGGGGGCTGTCATGCTCTGAAATTATTGAACTCAATGTTCAGTCCGGCAGGCTGTAGTGTGCCTAATCGGTAGATGAGATGCTGTTCCTCGAGCTTGCGTTGATGTTCACTGGAACACTGCAGCAATCCCAGTACAGAGATGTGAGCATGAGAGCAGGGGGGAGTGTTGAAATGGCAAGCAACCGGAAGCTCAGGGTCCTGCTTGCTGACTGAGTGGAGATGTTCCGCAAAGCGGTCACCCAGTCTGCGCTTGGTCTCCCCATTGTAGAGGAGACCACACTGTGAGCAGCGAATACAGTATACTACATTGAAAGAAGTACAAGTAAATCGCTGCTTCACCTGAAAGGAGTGTTTGGGGCCTGGGATAGTGAGGAGAGAGGAGGTAAATGGGCAGGTGCCCAGGGAAAGGTGCCCTGGGATGGGGACGAGGTGGTGGGGGTAATGGAGGAGTGGACCAGAGTGTCGCGGAGGGAACGATCCCTTCGGAATGCTGACAGGGGAAGGGAGGGGAAGATGCGACTGGTAGTGGCATCACGCTGGAGTTGGCGAAAATGGCGGAGGATGATCCTTTGGATATGGAGGCTGGTGGGATGAAAAGTGAGGACAAGGGGAACCCTCTCACGGTTCTGGGAGGGAGGGGAAGGGGTGAGGATAGAGGTGCGGGGAATGGGTCGGACACAGCTGAGGGCCCTGTCAACCACAGTGGGGGGAAATCCTCGGTTGAGGAAAAAGGAGGTCATATCAGAAGCACCGTCATGGAAGGTAGCATCATCAGAGCAGATGCGTCGGAGACGGAGAAACTGGGAGAATGGAATGGAGTCCTTACAGGAGGTAGGGTGTGAAGAAGTGTAGTCGAGGTAGCTGTGGGAGTCAGTGGGCTTATAATGGATATTGGTAGACAACCTATCCCCAGAGATGGAGACAGAGAAGTCGAGGAAGGGAAGGAAGTGTCACAGATGGACCATGTAAAGGTGAGAGAAGGGTGGAAATTGGAAGCAAAGTTGATAACGTTTTCTAGTACGGGGCGGGAGCAGGAAACGGCACCGATACAGTCATCAATGTACCGGAAAAAGAGTTGGGGGAGGGGGCCTGAGTAGGACTGGAACAAAAAATGTTCGACACATCCCACAAAAGGACAGGCATAACTTGGACCCATGCGGGTACCCATAGCGACACCTTTTACTTGAAGGAAGTGCATGGAGTTGAAGGAGAAGTTGTTCAATTTGAGAACAAGTTCAGCCATGCAGAGGAGGGTGGTGGTGGATGGGGATTGGTTGGGCCTCTGTTCCAGGAAGAAGCGGAGAGCCCTCAATCCATCCTGGTGGGGGATGGAGATGTCGAGCGATTGGACGTCCATAGTGAAGAGGAGGCGGTTGGGACCAGGAAACTGGAAATTGTCAAAATGACGTAGGGCGTCAGAAGAGTCACAGATGCAGGTGGGAAGAGACTGGACCAGCGGAGAAAAGATAGAGTCTAGATAGGAAGAAATAAGTTCAGTCGGGCAGGTGCAGGCTGACACAATGGGTCTGCCGGGACAGTCCCGTTTGTGGATTTTGGGAAGGAGGTAGAAGCGGGCTGTCCGGGGTTGTGGGACTATGAGGTTGGAAGCCATAGAGGGAAGATCTCCAGAGGAGATGAGGTCAGTGACAGTCCTTTGGACGGTGGCTTGATGTTCGGTGGTGGGGTCAATCTGTAATTTTCTTTGTTCTTTGTTCTAGTTTGAGGGTCTGTATTAGTTTGAGGAACTGCAGTGGCGCAGTGCAACCTCATAGTTCCAATGACCCGGGTTGGATTCTGCGTACTGCTTTTGCGGAGTTTGCAAGTTCTCGCTGTGACAACGTGGGTTGTCGATGGTGGTCTGGTTACCTCCCACAGCCAATGACTTGCCGGTTGATAGGTAAATTGGCCATTATAAGTTGTCCCTCGTATAGATAGGTGGTAAGGGAAGGTGAGGATGTGAGAGGGTAGTGGGATTAATGTAGGATTAGTGTAAATGGGTGGTTGATGGTCGGCTCGGACTCGGTGGGCCAAAGGGCCTGTTTTATTGCTGTATCTCTAAATAAAAATAAACGCAGAGCCTGAAACTAATACAGCTCCTCAAACTAACACCACTCCTCAAACTAATGTGGACCCTCAAACTAATTCAGTTCATGAAAATAATAGTCGCTTAAACTAACACAGACCTCCAAACTAATGCAGCCATCAAAATATTATTCGCATGGACGCGGTGGGCCGAAGGGCCTGTTTCTATGCTGTACGAATCTATGACTTTATCTCAGCTAATGCAGCCGCTCAAACCAATACAGACCCTCAAAGTAATACAAGCGCTTAAAATAATACAGACCCTCAAGCTAATGCAGTCACGCAAACTAAGACAGTGCCTCAAATAATGCAGCCCCTCAAACTAATAGAGGTCCGCAAACTGATGGCGACCCTCATAGTAATGCAACGTCTTAATCTAATATGGTCTCACAAACTAATGGAGCCTTTCAACCTAATACAGTCCCTCAATCTAATGCAGCTCCTCATAATAATACAGACCCTTAAACTAATGCAGCCCCTCAAACTAATAGAGTTCCACAAACTGATGGAGACCCTCAAAGTAATGCAACGTCTCAAACTAATACAGTCCCAAAAACTAATGGAGCCTTTCAAACTAATATGGTCCCAAAAACTAATGGAGCCTTTCAACCTAATACAGTCCCGCAATCAAATGCAGCTCCTCAAATTAATACAGACCACATCCCCTCAAACTAATACAGATCCTCAAACTAATGCATCTCCACCACTATACACAACCCCTCAAACTAATGCAGGCCCTTAAATTTATATAGCTCCTCAAACTAATGTCTGGGCTTTAGCATTTCAACTATGAAGAGAGACGGAAAAGGCTCGGGTTGTTTTCCTTAGAACAGAGGAGGATGGGGTGTGGGCATGATTGAGGTATGCCAAATTATGACGAGCATTGATAGGTTAGATAGGAAGAGACTTTTTTCGTTAGTGGGGGGGGGGGGGTCAATAACCAGGAGGCATAGATTTAAAGTAAGGGACAGGAGGTTTAGAGGGGATTTGAGGAAAAAACTATTCACCCAGAGGGAATACACTGCCTGAAGGGGTGGTAGATGCAGGAACCCTCACAACATTTGAGAAGTATTTAGATGAGCACTTGAAAAGCCATAGCATACAAGGCTGCGGGCCAAGTGCTGGGAAATGGGGCTAGAAGAGTTATTTGCTGGATGGCCAGCACAGACACGACGGGCCTGTATAACTCTATGACGCTATGACTCGACTAAGAAACTGACATTGAAATGATTGTACTTCCACCACATTATTTACATCAGAATCAAAGCTCCTGATGGAAAGTGTTTGTTCAGATCAGTGTTGCTGATAGCAATGATCAGGGGTATAACCGTGTCAGTGGAGTCTTATCCCTGTATAAATCAGGACCCATTGGAATGGCTCAGCTCAGAATTCCTGCTGGAGCTGTGGTTTCCAGGAAAACAGAAGTCTCTGTATCTCAAAGAAATGGGATATCTATTAATGTATCAGATACAAGACATTTGTTATCCTGTACTTGCATCAATTGGAGTTCCTGATAAGCCAGTATCTCAGCTGTTAATGGTGTAAATTGATGTTAACTATGCTGATGTGCTCAGTATTGTTTGGCACTGCATGTTATACACAGCTGCCTGTTCTATTCCAGCAATTCCAGCCTGTGCTGGGACGAGGGAGCAGTACCCCAGGACATGCGCGATGCCAACATCATCACCCTCTATAAAAACAAAGGTGACCGCGGTGACTGCAACAACTACCGTGGAATCTCCCTGCTCAGCATAGTGGGGAAAGTCTTTGCTCGAGTCGCTCTGAACAGGCTCCAGAAGCTGGCCGAGCGCGTCTACCCTGAGGCACAGTGTGGCTTTCGTGCAGAGAGATCGACTATTGACATGCTGTTCTCCCTTCGTCAGATACAGGAGAAATGCCGTGAACAACAGATGCCCCTCTACATTGCTTTCATTGATCTCACCAAAGCCTTTGACCTCGTCAGCAGACGTGGTCTCTTCAGACTACTAGAAAAGATCGGATGTCCACCAAAGCTACTAAGTATCATCACCTCATTCCATGACAATATGAAAGGCACAATTCAACATGGTGGCTCCTCATCAGAGCCCTTTCCTATCCTGAGTGGTGTGAAACAGGGCTGTGTTCTCGCACCCACACTTTTTGGGATTTTCTTCTCCCTGCTGCTTTCACATGCGTTCAAATCCTCTGAAGAAGGAATTTTCCTCCACACAAGATCAGGGGGCAGGTTGTTCAACCTTGCCCGTCTAAGAGCGAAGTCCAAAGTACGGAAAGTCCTCATCAGAGAACTCCTCTTTGCTGACGATGCTGCTTTAACATCTCACACTGAAGAATGCCTGCAGAGTCTCATCGACAGGTTTGCGTCTGCCTGCAATGAATTTGGCCTAACCATCAGCCTCAAGAAAACGAACATCATGGGGCAGGATGTCAGAAATGCTCCATCCATCAATATTGGCGACCACGCTCTGGAAGTGGTTCAAGAGTTCACCTACCTAGGCTCAACTATCACCAGTAACCTGTCTCTAGATGCAGAAATCAACAAGCGCATGGGTAAGGCTTCCACTGCTATGTTCAGACTGGCCAAGAGAGTGTGGGAAAATGGCGCACTGACACGGAACACAAAAGTCCGAGTGTATCAGGCCTGTGTCCTCAGTACCTTGCTCTACGGCAGCGAGGCCTGGACAACGTATGCCAGCCAAGAGCGACGTCTCAATTCATTCCATCTTCGCTGCCTTCGGAGAATACTTGGCATCAGGTGGCAGGACTATATCTCCAACACAGAAGTCCTTGAAGCGGCCAACATCCCCAGCTTATACACACTACTGAGTCAGCGGCGCTTGAGATGGCTTGGCCATGTGAGCCGCATGGAAGATGGCAGGATCCCCAAAGACACATTGTACAGCGAGCTCGCCACTGGTATCAGACCCACCGGCCGTCCATGTCTCCGTTATAAAGACGTCTGCAAACGCGACATGAAATCGTGTGACATTGATCACAAGTCGTGGGAGTCAGTTGCCAGCATTCGCCAGAGCTGGCGGGCAGCCATAAAGACAGGGCTAAATTGTGGCGAGTCGAAGAGACTTAGTAGTTGGCAGGAAAAAAGACAGAGGCGCAAGGGGAGAGCCAACTGTGCAACAGCCCCAACAAACAAATTTCTCTGCAGCACCTGTGGAAGAGCCTGTCACTCCAGAATTGGCCTTTATAGCCACTCCAGGCGCTGCTTCACAAACCACTGACCACCTCCAGGCGCGTATCCATTGTCTCTCGAGATAAGGAGGCCCAAAAGAACTCATGGTATCTGCTCACTGTCTGTTATTTCTGTCTTGTAGCATTTGTATTATGTCTTTAATGGTTTTGGTTTCAGTACCCCTGGCATTTTTATTGGATTATTCAGTTTATTTACTGCATTGGAATCAGGCCCCTGGTTTAGGATTAAGAATCAAACCAGCTGGAGCTTTTAACAGTTTCATGATGTGGATCTAACCGCTCCTGGAATATTGTTATGAATGTTTTTTTCAATGCTTGTTAATGAAGCATCTCACGGTCTCTGCGTTACAATATCCTCCATCCCCAATAACATGATTCATATTTATTGGGATTTCAGTGTATTTATTGGCTATCACTGCTATAAAATAGTATTTCATTCTGTGTGTGTCTGACGCTACTTCGGAGGTCAGGCGACTGAACTGAGTTTGCTGCTGACGCTTTCACATCTCCTTCTCTGTTTCAGTGTGGAACCTTCACGGTCACTGGACTACATTGTAAAATAGAAAGTATTTATGTGATGTTTTATTGGTTTACACTCTATCAGTTGGAATCAAGAGTCTCCCATTTATCTGTAGATTATCATCTGCAGCACTGATGTTGGTGCTTTATTAATTAAACAATCCCACATTCTAACGGTGTACTTTATAATTCTAGGAGAAGGAATTTCAATAATTGTGAGGTTTGCCTGGAAAAAGCTTTCTATTTTGTTTATTCCATGCATTGTCGATGAAGTGAAGAGTGTAGGGGAACAGGTGGAGGGTTGGCTGTTCTGCAGACACATTAAATTATTCACAGAGGTTTCATTATTGGATAAACTGACTCTGAGAATCGAATCAATGAACACAGGGCTGGTGAACAGAGCAGAGGTGCAGAATGTTTTAAATACATCGTATGTGAAAAGTGGCATGAAGTAACAGTTTGTAAGGTGTGTGTACTCCTGAGAGATAGGGAAGGAGAAAAGGAGCTGGGAGAACGAAACCAAGCGAAAGTGATAAGCACAAGTAAAGGGAAAGGGAAAGCATCAGTGTGAATAATTCACTATCATAAAGTACTGGAATGTCCAGAACAATTAGTGAGAGAAACTGTGAGGTGAAGTTGTCTGTTGTCAGTTGTGCTCATTTCACTGTTGGATTTGATCCCTCTGTGTTTATTTCTGTCAGGTCCTCAATTTCTTTTGCAGAAAGTTCCTATTCCTTACTTACTGCATGAATAAACATCATGGAATCAGTTCTTCACCGATGGTAATTCATTATTTAAATGCTGCACTTTAAAAACATTGTTACTGCTGCATTCAATAAAGAATGAGGCTGATATCATAAATATATGTATATTGATATTTAATTGTCTGTACTAACTGAATATATTGACTATGTTGTATAAACAATAAACTGTTCTCTCGAAAGCCAACAAGCACAGAGATTACTGTTTGAATGTATTAAATAGGTTGTGTTACTGTGATCTATAGATTAGATTTCCTCTAACACTCTGCTGCAGTCTCTCTGTGAATCTCAGCCTCTCCTCTCAATGTATTGAATGCTCAGACTCCTCATCCTTTGCTTCAGATTATCCACTTCCCCAAACAATCTGCTCCAGTCTCCCCTCCATCTCCAACATGCACTTTTCCTTTTCTCCTTCCCAATCTCACTTACTGGCTCCACCTCCAGATACCTGGTCCAACCTGATAGGAGGTTCACCAGGATGTTGCCTGGTATGGAGGGCGCTAGCTATGAAGAGAGGTTGAGTAGATTAGGATTATTTTCATTAGAAAGGCAGAGCTTGCGGGGGGACCTGATTGAGGTGTACAAAATCATGAGAGGTATAGACAGGTTGGATAGCAAGAAGCTTTTTCCCAGAGTGGGGGATTCAAATACTAGGGGTCACGAGTTCAAAGTGAGAGGGGAAAAGTTTAGGGGGGATATGCGTGGAAAGTTCTTTACGCAGAGGGTGGTGGGTGCCTGGAACACGTTGCCAGCGGAGGTGGTAGACGCGGGAACGATAGCGTCTTTTAAGATGTATCTAGACAGATACATGAATGGGCAGGAAGCAAAGAGATACAGACCCTTAGAAAATAGGCAACATGTTTAGGTAGAGAATCTGGATCGGCGCAAACTTGGAGGGCCGAAGGGCCTGTTCCTGTGCTGTAATTTTCTTTGTTCTTTGTTCTTTGAATATAGGAACAAAGGAGCAGGGGAGGCCATTCAACCCTTCGTGCCTGCTCTGCCATTCTGGATCTTAGCGGATACGAGCATTCAAACTCAGTGCTGCAGTTTTCAGTCTTTTCCCATTTGGTAACATCCCCTGTCGGTTCTCTGAACCCAGAGCAACAAATCAGCTGCACATCCCTCTGCCGCCAAACCTTCCTGAACAACAGTCTGGAGCTAAATTCCCATTTTAACCCATTGGATTCGATCTATGTAAAACCCCTTCTCATTTCTCCATCGCTACTGCATCCTCACTCAGTACTTCCAGTCCATCCGGTGCTGACTTTATTCACTTTCTGTCCCAATTTCCCAACTCATTATTAGCAATTGTATTTCTAACGTTTCACTGACAAAGCTATGTACAGGTCAATGAATCAGTTTTCACTGTGCGATGCAGCAACAAAACTGGAATTTTCAGCCCAGATCCTGTCAAACTGCTGTTTCTCTCGATGTCTGATCAATAATTTCTTTGATCCCTTTTCTCTCTCTTCCAGTTAACTTGTTGGCGATTCTGATCCTGCCCCGAGGAAAGTCCGGTCTCTCCAAATGTATCACTGCATACCTGGTGGGAATGGCAGTGGCTGATCGCCTGGTCGTTATCACTGGTCCCATATTGAATTCGATTGCTTAATTTATTTCCAAGATCCATTCCTGAGAATTACTCCTGTGTGTTCTCTCAATCTCGTTCTGCTTTCTGCAGCCACAGTTATTTCTGTCTGGCTAACAGTCGCGTTCACCTTTGATCGTTTTGTGGCCATTTGTTGTGAGAAGTTGAAAACAAAATATTGCAACAAGAAAACGACGACTGTGATTGTCGGCACAGTGAATGTGCTGGTCTGTTTACAGTCTCTCCCTGGAACAATATTACATTATTGATAATGTTCCCATGAATTGTGTCTATAAACCGAGTTTCTATACTTCCCCCACATGGGGGGCATTTAAATTGTTTCACTACATTTCAATCCCTTGGGTTCCGACCTTTCTGATTTTGTTGCCAGTGTTCGGACGTTCAGGAGTATTATATTCACCAGTGAAGTCCGCAGGGGATTCCGAGGCCACAGCAGTGGAGAGAATCACAAGGACCCAGAGATGGAGAATAGGACAAAAATCAATTATATAATTCTTCAGTACATCCGGCAGTTTTGTACTCTTCTGGGTAACACTGGTTGTTTAAAACATTTATGAGCGAATTGTAGATATTCTGTATTATTCTTCCTGCACCAACACACTCTATATCACAGATTGCACATCAGAGATGCTGCAGCTTCTCAGTTCCTACACCAACACGTCTATTTACGCTGTGACCGACATAACTTGAGACAGGAGCTGAAGAAGGCAGTGAAATATAGTGAGGCTGTGCCGCCAGCAAATGGAGTTGGTGGGAGGGAGCGGTTTCTGCAGTGAGACAAAGACACCAGCAGATGGAGATCGTGAAAGCTGGCAGTAACGGCAGCAGGACAGGGATGCCAGCAGATCGGTGTGATGGGATGGGGAGTAACTGCAGTGAGACTGGGACACAAGCAGACGGAGAAGGTGAGAGATACAGTCACTGCAATGAAACAGGATCACCGGCAGATGGAGACGGTGAGGGGGTCAGTAACGGCAGTAAGACATGGACACCAGCCGATGGAGATAGTGAGGGTGGGGCAGTAGCTGCAATGAGACAGGAAAACCATCAGATGGAAACTGTGAGCCATGCTGATGGGTAGATTCTGTGTTACCGAGAGTTTGAAAGTTTCCAAAATGTTGAGGAATTTACTTTATGTGAACTTGAGTTGCTGAATAAATGAATTTCAATGCAATTTGTGTTAAATGGCTGATTTCCAACTATGTAAACTGTTCCTCCAGATGGCGGGCTTAGTAAGACAATATAGATTCAGTAACTCCATGGTGGGAAGTAGGGGCCATTCGTGCTGGAGTTGCCAGCGGAAACCCGAGGACAGTTCTCAGTCTGTCACTGGGTCTGGTGTCCTGATTGAGAGTGGCGCTGGGTCCTGTGAATGGCAGCTATCCCAGTTGCCAGCTGCTGTCGCCTGGGATGTAGCCGTTCCAGCAAGTATTGTAGAAAGCCCCCTGCCCACTGATTGGAGGGCGCTCGGGTGGAAGGAGATGACCCCCTCTCTCTGCCTCAGATCACGGCTCTAACTAAACTTTCTGACGCTGGGACCAGTGTGTCGGCCAGTAGATGTGGTTACCCAGAGGAGGTTGGGGACTTGGTGCTGGGCATGGTATAAGATTTTGAATCCATCGCTAATGAGGCGATGGACACATTCCTGCTCTCTACTGATTCCTCTCTCAACCAAATAATGGAAGTGCGGCACTTCCATGCTGTTAATATTGGTTGTCACAACAATGTTCAGCTGCCCCTCGACCGGTGGTCGAATTTGGCGCTGATCATTGGTTGCCTGTGCCAGACCCAGAACGATGGGAAGACAGTGGACGTGCAAATGGTTGTGTGGCACCCGTAAAGTGTTTTCCTATCTGGGTTGCTGGGGGATTGCTCGGCAACAAGCACTTTTGCTCCCTCCCATCGTTTACTTGTTTGGCTGACGAGATTTAAGTATTTTTGACATGATGATAACCAACACCAGCTTCAACAACAACAGCAGCATGGTGTCTCTGTGCAGATTTGGCACTTCCTCAATCCTCACGGAATGCAGAGAGCTTTCTTCAGGAAACCCTAAGCGTTCTGGGAGACGAAGCCACCTGGCTCCTGGAGTAGCAGGGTGGGGGCTACAGGCTCACCAGGGTGGCATGCTGCTCCACTTTGTGACCCTGCATATGACAAAGACTGTTGCATTGCAAGTGCACTCCTTTAAATAATTGTCTTTCCACTTGAGCTTGATCCATAGCAACACGTGCATCATCCTTGGAGGGAATTTTAAATGTACCCTCGAGGCGAGGATTACTCCAATCCCCAATCCTGTCAAGCGTCGGTGGAGAGGGTGTCGGAACTGATCAGCTCCCTCCGCTTGCTGCATGTCTGACAGAATCACCATCGAAACTCCATCACATTCACTTGGATGTCTAGAGGAGAAGGAAATTACCACGTTTACATTTTTCACACGTGCATCTCGTGCATCGTGACAGCCTCAATAAAACAGGTGTCATGCTACGAACACCACCTGAGTGGGCGGAGCTCAATCCACCCCCCCACATTCGTGCAGGCTGCGTACTGGCACTTTAACAACTGGCTTCCAAAGTGCGAGCCATTCCAGGACACATTCCTTCCATTCAGGGTTGACTGCAGAAGTAAGCAGTGGCACTTGCCCTTCTTGAGGCGATGGTGATATGTGGGTAAGATTTACATCGATGTCTTCTGTCAAGAGTAGGCGAAGGGGGCGACCAAGAGGAGAGAGGACAAGGTGAGGAAACTGGAGAGGGAGGTGCTCGACTCGAAGTTTCGTCTCGGTCAGGCCATGGTAGACACGGCCCTGAGGCAGGTGGACAAAGAGAAGAAGGGGACATTAAGGGGCATACAGCTCCTAGGATCCAGAGGATTGTCCGGGAGGTCACAGATCCAGATTCGGGAAGATTTTGACCATGCCTCACAAGTTTTCTCGTCGCTAGTAAAATGGCGAACTGCTTGATGATGTTGGATCCTCTGTCGCAGATCCGGATTGAACCATGCTTCTTATGGGGTGCATGTTCTCTCCCAATTCATCTAGCAAGGACACGCACAGTGCTTTGCGGGAGGACCTGCTGAAGGTCAGTCTGGAAGTTGCTTTGCGAATGGAAGGTCTGCTAATGTTGGTGGAGCTGTTGAGCATTCCCCACCATCTCTCAAGGGGCAAATCTCCAAAGCTGAATGGGCTCACCGTGGAGTTACTCAAGGCATTCTGGGAGGTACTGTGGGAAATTATGCGTCGGGTCTGTGCAAAAGCCTGCTGGAGATGAATGGCACAACCTGCTTAATAACTGGTGCCAGGTCTCCCATGGCAGCACAGTTATACGATCTTTGCCAGGCTATGTGTACCCACCTGGGCTCTGTACTGGCTCACATTATCCAGCGGACCAGGCCTACACATCTGGTCCAGCACCTGATTTACCTTTCACAGAGGACTGGACTGGCGTTCTCCCTTCTCTCCCTCGATCACGAGTAGGGGTTCGAGAGAATGGATCACAAATATTTTCTCAGACTCTGCAAGAGATCCGATTCAGGCTGCAATTTGTAACCTGGGTCCGACTTTTATACGCTGCCACAAAGTGTCTGGTCAAAGCTAATGGTCTTTAACGGAGCCCCTTTCCTTCGGGCAAGGACTATGTTGGTGATGCCCCGTGTCTGTCCAATTATCAAACAACTGACTGAAAATATATCCTGTGCCTCCTTCATTCGAGGTTGGCGGCTTTCAGTATACGTGGGCCGGGCATGTGGGTGATCCTCTCAGCTTCGGCCGATGATATGCTACACAAGGTCACAGTTCCCATTAACCTGCGGAATATGTACGAGTGCCAGCAGCTATTTTCTGCCGTATCCTTTGCGAGGATCAATTCGGAGAAAAGTTCCAGACTCCTGGTGAGTCGGTGACGGGTGACATCTCTGCCAGAAGAGTTAACAGCTTTTGCGTGGAGCATCACGCACTTCCTCTATTTGGGAGTCCTGGGCCCCACTGAAGAAGCCTGACCGGCAAACTGCCAGGAGTTGACGGCGAAATTCTTCACTTAGGTAGGGGGCTGGACAGGTCTGCTCTGAATGCTTTACTGCAGGGGCCGAGCACTGGTAAAAACGTCATAAGCCTTGATGCTGTGGTACCAATTTGCCACTTTCAACTCTGTATTTGCCATCAAGATCCAAAAGACGCCTATCGATTTCTTCTGGGGAAAGAGGAAACACTGGGTGGTCCCGAGTCTCCTGATTGAGGAGTGTGTGTCCGTATCCAGCCTGCGACTCTCCACCTTTGTCATTGCATGGTTAACTATATGTAGAGCATCCTCCCATATGATGTGTATTGGTGATGTAATTTTTCTGCAGGGGAAATGCCTTCAAGATGACATGCAGTCCTGGTGGCAACTGCTAGACGTTCCTCTCCAGGGATCTATTCCGAGTCTGCAACATGGTCGGGTCCAGTCAGGGCATCCACCCACCGGCAGAGGAAAGGGCTCTGACTATCTGGGGAGCAACTGTGGGGATGTAACAACAGTTGGAGTAGTAGCCAATGCCTCCGGGAATCTCCTCTTTGAGTCTGTCAAGGAGGCTCAAAGGTGTGGAGCGCTCCTAACCGAGCTGACTCCGGCTCAGATGGACCTGTTCATTGGACCTAAGCACCAAAATCTCATCAGGAGCTGCTCTTGCATAGCCCGAGCCACCTCTTGGAAATGCTCTCTGTGCCATTCCGCACTGCACAGCGGTGTTTCTTTACAGACTGCTCTGGCACACTCTACTTCACTTCGCCCTTGTCTGCCACCTAGACATGCCATGGCGTTCTGTGCTGCCATCTGGAGGTGAAGGGAATCCCCATTGGAGGTGACTCGACGCGGCAGTCTACTCCTTTTGTATCAGGAGATTGTCGCACATGGAAGTCCTGTGCAATAATCTTTTCCATCGGTTCATGGGCTCCCAGGCCGTCTATAATTTCTGAAGCCTGGACGAGTCCATCTATCATGTTTATATGGAGTGTGCGAGGTTGCAGCCGCAATTTGGATATTAATGGGGCTTTTCCTCAATTTTTAGCTGCAGTTCTGCTCAACACCCTTCACCCTTTTAGCACCCGGGGTGGAGGGGGTGGGGAGCAGGAGGAAGGTCTGCCCGTCCATCTGCTCTTGGTCGTGGCCAAGGTGGAACTCACAGGTTCTGGCAGCGGGCAATGGGGAGGGAGGTTGGCGGTGGTTTTGTCTGTCCTGATTGCTTGCCCCTCTTCAGAGGTTATATTTGCAAACATGTGGCCCTGGGGAAGGAACATGCGATGCACAACGGTTCACTTCAGGCATTCCATGGGACTTCAGTTTGAATTTTGTTTTATTTATCTGTTAGAGTAGATATCGAGTAAAGCTCCCTCTACAGTGTCCCGTTAAACCTGAGGATGGAAGGTACTGAACTGATTAGCCAAAGATCAAGCTACCAATTAACACTGTTTCGTTAACCATTCCCAAGGCAGCGAAAGACTGTCTCCACACTGTCCAACATTTCCAGAGCTGCCCGAGGAGTGTTTTGGGGCAGAGTATGTATTTTTTTTTCGATCTATTGCACTGTGATGGCTTTAACAGTTAACAATCAGTGAATATAATGTGACAAGTGATTGGGATTGAATATGTTTAATTAAGATGAGGGTTAGTTTGGGGAATCAATTAAATTATATGCTGTGACCTAAGAAAGGTTCATAGGGATTTGCGTAAATTTGTTGTTCTTAACTTACTGTATCTAATAAAAAGCAGAGAATTTTTTTTCAACAGAGTAGCATTAATTCCAGTCACTGAGCAGCATCATTATCCCTTTACAATCTGGGTCTTTTTATACGACTATATATTTAAATCCAGCTATTGGACAGATGCAAATTAAAACCCAAACAAACAAATTAATATGATTATTTGAATCACTATTGGGAACAGCTGAAACCAATCTCTCAATCTAACAAGAACAATGTGACGTGGGAAGTGATTTGCTAACAGATCTCTAATTATTTCCATGAACTGATGTAATTTTTCATTTGCGTTGATAGATTTTCTATCCACTTCTGAAGATTAAGCTCAGGACTCACATGGACACTGACTATTAACTGGTCAGATTCCATAAAAAAGTATCAGAAATGGGAAAATCAGACATTTCTGTTGCTTTAACGTCATGATTCCTTCTCAGGATTTTTGCAATAATCTAAAACGTGTTCTATACTCAGAATTTAATTAAAGTAATGGTCAGCATAGATACATTTACTGAACATGTTAACTCTCCCCTTATTGAACAACACTGTCTCTGATCAGAGAGCTGATGGTGGTGGGAAGATCACCACTTTCCCCTGCAGGTCACACACCATCCTGATTTGGAAATATATCGCCTTCACTGTCGCTGGGTCAAAATCCTGGAACTCCCTTCCTAACAACACTGTAGGGATACCTACCACACATGGACTGCAGCGGTTCAAGGATGTGGCTCAACATCAACTGCACCAGTGTTGTACCCGGATGGCAAGTGAAAGTACAAGTGAGGGCACTGATATACATGGAAGGGCAGCGACTGCAAAGTTGTCAGTGATATAACTGAAAGTGTAGTGGCAACAAGGTTGAAGCCTATGCTGCATTTAGCTGAGTAGTAACAGTATAATAGGGATCCATGATCTATCTGGATGAATAGCAACAGAAGCAGTGAGGTCAATGTTGCATCTTTATAAGTAATAGCAGTATAATAAGGGTCAATCAATTAAGTGGATGGGTAGGAACGGTGCAAGTGAGGTTAGAACGTATCTGGATAGTTAGTTACAGTACAAGTGAGTTCAGTAACATATTTGGATCGATATTTACTGTGAAAGTCAGGTCAGAGATATATCTGGATCGGTAATTGCAGTAAAGGTGTGGTCACTGCCACATTGGATGTGCAGTCACAGTATTAGTGAGGTCAGTGATATACCTGGATTGGTATTTACAGTAAAAGTGAAGTCAGGAATAAGTCTGAATGGCTTTTTACACTAAGTGGGACGTCAGTGATATATCTGGATGGTATTTAAGTGAAGGGGTGGTCAGTGATGTTACTGGATAGGGATTTAAGGGAAAGCTAATGTCAATGATTTAAAGAATGGGTGGCGATGGTGCAAGAGATGACGAGAGTGTTCAGCCACTGAGTGCAGTGAGGCAGAGACAGCAGTAGATGGAGATGGTGAGAGGGGCGGAAACTGAACTGAGTCAGGGACACCAGTAGGTGGAGATAGTGAGAGGGGTCAGTAACAGAGTGGACTGCGACAGGAAGACCAGCAAATGCAGCTGGAGAGAGGGGTAGCAACTGAGCGCAGTGAGACAGGGATGCCAGAAAATAGGGAAAGTAAGCGGGTGCAGTAACTGCAATGAGATCGGGACGCCAACAGAATAAGATGGTGAAGGGAGCAGTGACTGCAGTTGGAGAGGGATACCAGCAGATGGAGATGGTGAGGGAGCAGTAACTACGCTGAATCATGGAACTTTTTTTCTCCTCAGATTAAAACAGTGTGCTTTTAAAACACTAAGAGGCACAGTCGGGTACAGCTGCACCTGTTTCCTAGAGAATAGCAAGAGATTTGCTGTAATGCGACATTTGGTAGCTTCAACCAGGTTGAACAAGAGAGACACCAGTGAAGGGTGTGTGCCTTGAAGGAGAGAATTTTCTCAGCAGAAATTCTACAATGAGCCACAGGCTGTGTTAATTGCCTAAGGATAAACAAAAACCCTTTTGTCTGAGAAAACTTGTTTTGATCGAGGTAGCAAAAAATCCTTCATTTCCAATCTCAGTCTTAGCTTCAAGATTGACTCTCAGAATCACAGAATAATACAGTGCAGAAGAGGCCCTTCGGCCCATTGAGTCTGCACCGATGCATTAAAGACACCTGACCTGTCTACCTAATCCCATTTGCCAGCACTTGGCCCATAGCCTTGAATGTTATGACGTGCCAAGTGGTCATCCAGGTACTTTTTAAAGGATGTGAGGCAACCCGCCTCTGTCACCCTCCCAGACAGGGCATTCCAGGCCGTCAGCACCCTCTGGGTAAAAACAGTTCTTCCTCAAATCTCCCTTAAACCTCCCGCCCCTCACCTTAAACTTGTGACCCCTCGTAACTGACTCTTCAGCTAAGGGAACAAGCTGCTCCCCATCCACCCTGTCCACGCCCCTCATAATCATGTAAACTTGATCAGGTCACCCCTCAGTCTTCTCTGCTCCAGCAAAAACAACCCAAGCATATCCAACCTCTCTTCATAGCTTAAATGTTCCATCCCAGGCAACATCCTGGTGAATCGCCTCTGCACCCCGTCCAATGCAATCACATCCTTCCTATAATGTGGCGACCAGAATTTCACACAGTACTTCAGCTGTGGTCCTACCAAAGTTCTATGCAACTCCAACATGACCTCCCTGCTTTTGTAATCTATGCCTAGATAGATAAAGGCAGGTGTCCCATATGCCTTTTGCACCACCCTATTAACCTGCCCTTCTGCCTTCAAAGATCTATGGACAAACACACCAAGGTCCCTTTGTTCCTCGGAACTTCCCAGTGTCAGGCCATTCATTGAATACTTCCGTGTCACATTACTTCTTCCAAAGTGCATCACCTCACACTTTTCAGCGCTAAATTCCATCTGCCACTTTTCTGTCCATTTGACCATCCCGTCTATATCTTTCTGTAACCTAAGACACTCCACCTCACTGTTAACCACTCGGCCAATCTTTGTGTCATCCGCGAACTTACTGAACCTACCCCCCACATAGTCATCTATGTCGTTTATATAAATGACAAACAATAGGGGACCCAGCACAGATCCCTGTGGTACGCCACTGGACACTGGCTTCCAGTCACTAAAACAGCCATCTGTCATCAGGCTCTGTCTCCTACAGCAATGCCAATTTTGAATCCACCTTATCAAGTTACCTTGTATTCCATGCATTTGCTTTCTTGATAAGTCTCCCATGTGGGACCTTGTCAAAGGCTTTCAGGAAATCCATGTAAACTACATCAACTGCACTACCCTCATCTACACACCTGGTCACATGCTCAAAGAATTCAAGCAAATTTGTTAGGCATGACCTCCCTCTGACAAAGGCATGCTGACTATTCCTAATCATATTCTGCCTCTCCAAGTGGAGAGAGATTCTCTCCTTCAGAATTTTCTCTAATAGTTTCCCGACCACTGACATGAGATTCACTGGTCTGTAGTTCCCTGGCTTATCTCTGCAACCTTTCTTAAATAGTGGGACCACATTAGCTGTTCTCCAGTCCTCTGGCACCTCCCCCGTGGCCAGAGAGGAATCAAACATTCGGGTCAGCGATCCTGCAATCTCCACCCTCGACTCCCACAGCATCCTGGGACACAAATTGTCCAGGCCTGGAGATTTGTCCACTTTTAAGCCTGTCAAAACCTCCAATACCTTGACACTCCCTATGACAATTTGCTCAAGAACCTCACAGTCTCTCTGAGTTCCATATCTACATCCTCATTCTCTTGGGTGAAGACAGATGTGAAGTATTCGTTCAACACCCTACCAATGTCCTCTGGGTCCACCCACAAATTACCCCCTTGGTCCCTAATGGGTCTTACTCTTACCCTGGTTATCCTCTTCCCATTGATATACTTATCGAATATATTGGAATTTTCCCTACTTTCATCAGCCAGAGCTTTCCCATATCCCCTCTTTGCTCTCCTAATTGCTTTCTTAAGCTCCATCCTACACTTTCTGCTCTCCACTAATGCTTCCATTGATTTGCTGTCCTTGTATTTGCTAAAAGCCTCCCTTTTCCTTCTCATCGTACCCTGAATGCTTCTGGTCATCCAAAGTTCTCTGGGATTGTTGCTCCTACCTATTACCCTAGAGGGAACACGTTGGGTCCGTACCCTCCTCATTTCCTTTTTGAATGCCACCCACTGCTCTTCTGTAGATTTCCCAACAAGTAACTCTTTCCAGTCTACCTTGGCTAGATCCTGCCTTATTTTACCAAAATTCGCTCTCCCGCAATCCAAAATCTTTTTATGCAACGTGCCTATTTCTTTCTCCATAACAAGTTTAAATTGTACCATGTTGTGGTCGCTATCACCAAAATGTTTCCCCACCAACACATCAACCAACATCAACCACCTGTCCGGCTTCATTCCCCAGAATTAGGTCCAGCACTGCACCCTCCCTTGTTGGATCCTGTACATATTGAGCTAAAATGTTTTCTTGTATACACTTTAAGAACTCCACTCCATCTAAGCAGTTAACACGATGACTATCCCAATTAATGTTGGGAACGTTGAAATCACCTAATATAATTACCCTATTATTTTTACACACCTCTCCAGATTGCGCACATATTTGCTCCTCAATTTCCCGCTGACTATCTGGGGGTCTATAATAAACACCTAGCAATGTGGCTGTCCCTTTTTTATTCCTAAACTCTACCCATGAAGCTTCATTTAATGCCCCCTCCAAGATATCATCTCTCCTTACTGCTGTAACTGATTCCTTAACTAATATTGCAATTTCCCATCCTCTTTTACCCACTCCTCTGTCTCGCCTGAAGATTCTATATCCCGGGACATAGAGCTGCCAATCCTGCCCCTCCCTCAACCATGTCTCCGTGATGGCTACTATATCACAACTCCACGTGTCAATCCTTGCCCTTAACTCATCCGTTTTACCTGCAATACTCCTGGCATTAAAGTAGAGGCCTTCCATCCTGGTCTTACTCCCTTGAAACTTAATTCCGCTGTATTCCCTCTGACTTGTTTGCTTTCCTGTGTTTAGCTGTGTCCCTATTCTGCTAGGAGTCTGCATCCCCGCCCCCTGGCAAATTATTTTATACTCTTCCCAACAGCACTAGCAAACCCGCCAGCAAGGATATTAGTCCCCCTCTGGTTCAGATGTAGACCGTCCCACTTGTACAGGTCCCACCTTCCCCAGAAACGGTCCCAGTCGTCCAGGAATCTAAAACCCTCCCTCCTGCACCAACTCGCAAGCCACGCGTTCATCTGTGCTATTCTCCTATTTCTATACTCGCTAGCACGTGGCACAGGGAGCAATTCAGAGATTACAACCCGAGAGGTCCTGCTTTTTAGTCTACTGCCTAACTCCCTGAATTCTTGATGCAAGACCTCATCCCTCTTTCTACCTGTGTCATTGGTACCAACATGTACCATGACCTCTGACTCATCACCCTCACACTTCAGGATGCCCTGCAGCCGTTCAGTGACATCCCGGACCCTGGCACCAAGGAGGCAACACATCCTGGAGTTACGTTGACGGCCACAGTAGTGCCTATCTGTTACCCTGACTACAGAATCCCCTATTACTATTGCTCTTCCTCTCTTTCCCCTTTCCTGTCAGACAGGCTGTTTGCGGTGCCTGAAGCTTGGCTCTGTCCACACTCCCTGGAGGAACCAGCCTCATTAGCCTCCAAAATGGAATACCGATTTGCAAGCAGGATCCCAGGGGACTCCTGAACTACCTGCCTGTTTCTCTTGGACTGCCTGGTGGTCACCCATTCCATTCCTTCCTCAAGGCCCTTCAGCTGCGGTGTGACCATCTCTCTATACGTGCTATCCACAATGCTTTCAGACTCGCAGGTGCTCCACAGTGTTACCAGCCGCTGTTCCAGCTCTGAAACACGAGCTTCCAGGAGCTGCAGCTGGACACACTTCCTGCACACATGCTAGTCCCGGGGACTGGAAAAGTTCCTGGATTCCCACATGCAGCAAGAGGAACAATCCACGGCTTTAAGCTCTCCTGACATGACTAAACCCTTTAAATTTAAAACTTTAGAAGACTATTATAATTTTTAAAAAACAACTAAGTCTTGCTAAAACAATGACTTACAATTCAATCCAGTTTGAAAAATACCCCCCAGGACTGACTCACATGTCAGCTGTTCTCTCAGCTCCCCTCACTCTGAGGACAGGGAGGAAATGAAAGGAGCTCCTCGCTCCCTCCTCAGCGAACTTCTTCAGTCACAAAACTTCCACTTTAGCTCTCTAATGTAACCCAAGTCAGCACTCCAGTGCAAACAAGGTCAGCACTGTAAGATGGCCCACTTTTATACTGACAGTCTCTAGCCCCTGAAAACTGGTTTAAGCCAATTCTTTAATTAACAAGGTGCAGCTGCAAGCAGAGCCTGAGTGAACTCTATTTAAAGCTGGTCTAAAACTCACCTTCTCCAACCCGAACAGCAACTGTTAAGTTAATCTGCTAAATAAAAGAAAGACTGGACTTAGGATAAAATTAACCCTTCATTACCCTCAGTCACAAAACTTCCACTTTAGCTCTCTAATGCAACCCAAGTCAGCACCCCAGTGCAAACAAGGTCAGCACTGTAAGATGGCCCACTTTTATACTGACTGACTCTCGCCCCTGACCACTGATTTAAGCCAATTCTCCAATTAACAAGGTGCAGCTGCAAGCAGAGCCTGAGTTTAATGTGCTTGGTATGCCCAAAATGTTGCCTTGCATGCCCAAGAGTGAGCTCGGGGATGGCAGCAGTGTCATATGGGTGCCCAAGTGTGTGCTAGCGTTGCAGAAGTGTGCCTTAGGGGTAAGCAAGTGTGTGCTAAGTGATGGCGAGTGACTGCTAGGAGTGCCCAGATTGTGCCAGGACTGCCCAAGTGTATAATAGGGATGCTCAGAGTGCACTAGGTGTGCCCAAGTGTGAACAAGGTTCGGAAGTGTGTACTAGGGGTGCCCAAACGTGTGCTAGGAGTGGCCAAACATTTGCTAGGGTGTCCAAGACTGAGCTAGGTTTGCCCAAATCCTTGCTTGGTGTGCCTAAGAGTTTACTAGGTGTGCCAAAGTGAATTCGGGGTGCCCAACAGTGTACTAGTGATGGCGAGAGTTTGCTCGTGGAGTCCAAGAGGGTGCTGGTATGCACAACTGTGCGATAGGGGTACCAATACTGCAGTAAAGGTGCACAAAATGGCACTAGAGGTGCCCAGAGTGTGATAGATGTGCCCAAGGTTGTGCTAGGGAGCCCAGAGTGTACAAGGGGTGCCCATAGAAGCGCCAGGGTGCCCAGAGTGTTATGGCATGCTCTAACATGTGTTAGAAATTGGCAGGTGTGTGCTCGGGTCACAAGAGTGTGCAACGGGTGGCAAAGAAAGGGCTAAGTTGCCCAAATGATTGCTTGTTATGTCCATACTGTGCTCGTGTGCCCAGGAACATGCAACGGTTTGCGCGAGAGTGAGATATTCATGTCAGCAGTGTCCTGGGAGTGACACAACATGTGCTAGTGCTGCAGACGTGTGTCCTAGTGATGTCCAAGAGTGTGAAAGATGATAGCTTGTGCGTGATAGGAGTGCCCGGGTTGTGCTAGCATAGTACAAGTGTGTGCTTGGTGTGCACACGAAGGTACTACGAGTGCCCAATTGTGTACTATTGGGATCAAAAGAGTGAACTAGGTCATGCCTATGGTGTGCTACGGCTGGCAAAAGTGTGATAAGTTTGGCCAGACATGTGCTAGGGGATGGAAATAGTATGCCAGGGGTGCCCCAGTGTTTTCTAGGTGTGCCCACGAGTGTACTTTCGGTACCTATGAGTGCGAATGGGTTTCCAAAGACTGTTTTGGTGTTGTCCAGAGTGGTATAAGGGCTGAGAAGTATTCTGGGGTGCCCACGATTGCACTTGGGGATTGCAATTGTGTACCAGTGGTGTCCAAGTGTGTACTAAGGGTGTTCCCAATATATTACGTGCTACCAGTGTGCAATAGAGATGCCAAAGAGTGTTTTCAATGAGCCCAGTTTGCTTTAGGGGTATACAAGAGTGTGTTAGAGAATTACAAATGTGTGCTACAGTTGCCCAAGTGTGTTCTAGGTGTGAACATGTGTGTAATAGGGGTGCCCAAGCTCTACCTTGTGTCCAAGAGTTTTATAGAGGTGGTCAAGTGTGTGATACGGGTGCCCAAAGTGTACTAAATATGCCCAGAGTGTGATAGGGATGCCCAGAGTGCACTCGGTGTGGCCAAACCTGTGGTTGGGGATGGGATCAGTGAGCAGGCCGTGCCCAAGTGTGTGCTAGGGGTGCCCAGCAATATGAATGTGAATGTCAATAGTGTGCTAGGAATGGGCAGATTGTGCTGTGGGTGCCCAAGCGTGTCATAGGTGTGCCCAAGAGTGTACTGGTTGTGCCCAGATGGTGATACAGCGGACGAATAATGTTCTAGGGTGCCCAACAGTGTACTCGAGGATGGCAGGTGTGAGCCAGTTGTGTCCAAGAGTGAGCTTTTGCACACAAGAGTCTGCCAAGGGAGCCCAATGCGTGATGGATGTGCCCAAGAGTGTTCTTGGGAACCCAGGAGTGTACTAGGTCTGCCAAAGTACGTGATAGGTGTGCCCAAGAGCATTCTAAGTGTGAACAAGCATGTGCTAGGGGTATCGAGGAGAGTCATGGAGTGCCAAAAGTGTGCCCAAGAGTTTAATAGGAGTGCCCAAGAGTGTGCTAGGTGAAAGCAAGTGTGTGCTGCGGGGGTCTAGTGCGTGCAAGAGGTGCCAAAGAGATTCATCACTCTGCCCAGAGTGAGCTATGCCAGTCCAAGTGTGTGGTAGAGAATCACAAGGGTGTGCTCCGAATGCCCAAGTGTGTATGAGGTGTGCCCAAGTGTGTACTAACCGTGCCCAAGAGTGGACTACTTTGCCCAAATGTGTTCTTGGGGTGCCAGAGTGTGAAAGATGTGCCCAAAAACGTGCTCGTGTGGCTAATAGTGAGATGTCGTGAGCAAGTGTGTACTACTGGTGCCCAAGAGGGTTCTCAAGTTGACCTAACATGTGCTAGGGGTTGGCATTAATTTGATAGGGTATCTAAGTGGGTGATAGGGGTGAGAAAGTGGGAGATCGTTTTGCCCAAATGCGTGATTGCTGTGCCCATGAACGTGCCATGTCTGGCCAAGAACGAGCTAGGGGATAGCAGCAGTTTGCTAGGTATGCCAAAGCGTGTGATAAGTTTGCAATGGTGTCCAAGAGTGTGATGGGGTGCACAAAGGTGTGATCGGGGTGACCAGTATATGCTAGAGATGTCAAAGTGTATGCTCAGTGTGCCCAGAGTGTGATAGTGCTCTCCAAGAGTGTGTGCGGGCATGAGCAGTGTGTCATATGCGTGACCCAGAGTATACTAGGTGTGCCCAAGATTGTACTAGGGGTACCCAAGAGTGTACCAGGTGATGGCAATTGTGTGTTAGGAGTTTCAAGCTTGTTCAAGGTTGCCCAAGAGTATGGTAGGGCGCTGAAGAGTGTGCTAGCTGTGCCCAGATGGTGATAAAGGCGATGACGAATGTTCTGAAGTGCCCAAGACTGTACTCATGGATGGCAACTTTGTACCAGTCCTGTCTAAGTGTGCTGAGGTGCACAAGAATGTGCCATTAGAGCCCAGTATGTGCTAGAGGTGGCTGAGAGAGCGATCAGTGTGCCCAGAGTGTGATAGGTCTGCCCAAGTGTATGCTGGAGAATGACAAGACTGCGCTGGCAGTGAGCAAGAGTGTAATAGGTGTGCCAAGAGCACGCTAGGGATGGACAAGAGGGTGCTAGGGGATGGTAAGAGTGCGGTGGGTATGTCCAACAGTGTGATGGGGTGACAAATATTGTTCTAGGTTTGCCCAATTGTATGCTAGAGGCGGCCAAGGGGGTGCTCCGTATGCCCAGAGTATGATAGGTATGCCCAAGAGTGTGATAGGTGAAGGCAAGTGTGTGATAGGAGTGCCCAAATTGTTTTAGCCTTGTACAAGTAATTGATAGGGGTGCCCAGAGTGTACTAGCGGTGCCAGTGTGTGATAGGGCTGTCTAACAGTGTGCTAAAGAATGATGAGTGCTCTACACGTGCCCAAGAGTGTGCTGCGAGTGAGCAAGTGTGTGTTAGGGTTGATCAACGCTATGCTAGAAGTTATACTTGGAGTGAACAAATGTGGGCTAGGGGAGCCCAAGAGTTTGGTGGAGCTGCCCAAGAGTGTGATTGGTGAAGGCACGTATGTGATGGGGGGTGGGGTGGTGGTGCAGTACGTGCTGAAGGTAACAAAGAGGGTGATCAGTTTGCCCGAGGTTGCTAAGTCTGTCCAAGAGCATACTAGAGAATGACAAGAGTGCGCTATGGGTACCAAAGACTGTGGTGGGAGTGAGCAAATGTGTGCTCGTTGTGCTGACGTGTATGTTACGCCTGCCCAAGCGTGTTCTAGGGGTGCCCAATTGTGGGCTACTTTGCCCAAAATGCCATCTCGGAGTGCCTAAAATATGGTCGATGTGCCCCAGAAGGTGACTGGGGTGCCCAAAAGTGTGGTAGGAGTGAGCACGTGTATACTTGGGATACCCAGAAGGCTGCTAGATGTGACCAAGCATGTGCTAGGGGATGGCAGGAGTGTGCTAGGATGTCCAAGTGTCTGCTAGGGCTGCCCAAGAGTGGGGTAGCTTGCCCAACTGTGTTCTTCGACTGCCCAAGAAGGTGATAACGGTGCCCAGGTGTATGCGAAGTGATCGCAAGTGTTGCATACTTGTGCCCAAAATGTTCTAGGTTTACCCATGAGTGTGGTAAGGGTGCCAAGGACTGTTCTGGGATGGCCCAGATTGTAATTCGGGATGGTAAGTGCGTGTCAGTGGTGTCCAAGAGAGTGCTGTGGTGAACAAGAGTGTGCTAAGGCCTATGTCATAGCGGTGCCAAAGAGGGTGATCAGTGTGCCCAGAGTGTGAAAGGCCTGTCCAAGACTGTACTAGAGAATGACAAGGCAGTACTACCGGTACCCAAGAGTGTGCTATGAGTGAGCAAGTGTGCCCTAGGTCTACCCAGGAAAGTGCTTGGGGTGTACAATAGTGTGATAGTGGTGCGGAAGGTTGTGATGGGGGTGCCCAGGAGTGTAATTCGGATGCCCAAAACTATACTCGGGGATGGCAGCAGTGTGTCAGTAGGGTCCAAGCGTGTGCTAGTGGAGGCCATTGTGTGGTAGAGGTACCAACGAGAGCGATCAGTGTGCCCAGAGTGTGCTAGGGTATTCCAAGAATGAGTGTTAGAGAATGACAGGAGTGTGCAAAAGTTGGCCAAGAGTGCACTAGGAGAGAGAAAGTGCGTGATACGGGTGCCCAAGATCACGATAGGAGTGAACAAGAGCCTCTAGATTTGCCCAAGCATACTTTCGTGTGATAGGGGAATGTAAGAGTCTGCTAGGTGTGCCCAAGTGTTTTCTAGGGTTGACCAAACATGTACTAGGGAATGGCAAGTGTTTGCTAGGGGTGAGAGAGTGGGCTCGTTTGCCCATGTGTGCACAGTGTGCCCAGACGGTGATAGGTGTGCCCAGGTGTGTGGATGGGGGCCACAGGAACATGCGTGGGGTGCGTAAACGTGCGGTAGGGGTGCCCAGGAGTGTACTAGGGGTGCCTGGAGAGTAATAGGATAGCCCAAGTGTGTAATAGTTGTGCCCAAGTGAGTACTAGGGATGCCCAATAGGGTGTCCATAATGTGATCGGGTGCTGAAGATTGGTGTGGGTTGCTAGTACTGTATTCAGTGATGGCAGAGGGAGCCAATGGTGTCCAATAGTGTGCTGTGGTGTACAGGTGTGTGATAAGGGAGCCCAATGTGTCATACAGGTGCCAAAGCGGGCATTCAGTGTGCATAGACCGTGATAGGCTTGGCGAGGAATGTTCTAAAGAATGGCAAACTGTGATAAAAGGTGCTAAAGAGTGTGCGATGATTGAGCAAATGTTTGGTAGGGGTGCCGAAGAGTTTGCTAAGAGGAAACAAACATGTGCTATGGGATGGGACGTGTGTGCTAGGGTGTCGACGTGTCTGCCAGAGGTGCCCAAATGTGGGCTCCTTTGCCAAAATATGTGCTCAGAGTGCCCAGAGTCTGCCAGATGTGGTCAAAACGTGATAGGCGTGACTAAGTGTGTGATAGTGGTGCCCAAGGATGTACTGGAGTGCCCAGGAGAGTGATTGGTGTGGCAAGACTGTACTATCTGATGGTAACTGTTTGCTGGGAGTGCCCAGAATGTTATAGGATTGCCCAAGAGTAAAGCAGAGGGGGCCCAAGTGAGTGATGGGGGTGCCCAAGAGTGTGCCTTGAGTGCCCAGTGTGCAATAAGGGGGACGAGGTGTTTTGGGGTGCCCAAGCGTATACTCGAGGGTTGCAAGTGTGTGCCAGTGATGCCAAGCGTGTGTTGGGGTATAGAGAGGTAAAAGTTTGAAAGATGTGCTGTACGGAGTTCTTAGTGTGCTAGGTTTGTGCACGAATGGCAAGAGTGTGCTAGGAGTGAGCAACTGTGTGTTAGGGGTGACCAAGAGCGTTCTAGATGTGCCCATGAGCTTACCAGTGGTGCCCAGGAGTGTGCTAGGGTTAACCAAGCATGTGCTAGTGATGGCAAGTGACTGTCAGAGGTGCCCAAGAATGGTCTATTTTGCCATAATGTGTTTTTGGAGTGCCCAGAGTGTGATAGGAGTGGGCAATTGTTTGATAGGTGTGCCCCGAAATATGCTAGTGGTCCCCAAGCATGTTCTCGATGTACCCATGAGTGTCATGTGGATACCCAAGAGCATAAAAGGGGCTGGAAAGCGTGTGAAATGTGTGACCAGGAGAGTACTGGGGTGCCCACAAATGTCCTATGGTTACCCAAATATGTGTTGGAGGAAGCCAAGGGGCTGCTCAGTGTAGAGTGCCTAAGCGTGTGCTCGGAGACGGCAAGTGCGTGCCAGGAGTGTCCAGATTTTGCTAGTATTGTCCGAGAAAGCGCTAGGTGCACCCATGAGTGTGATAGAGGTGCCCAAGGGCGTGATAGGGCAGCCCAGAATGTGCAAGGGGTGCCCAGCTGTCTACTAAGTTTGCTCAAAGTGTAATAGGTGTGGCCAAAATTGTGCTAGGCGATGGAAGGACTGTGCCAGGGTGCCTAAGTGAATGATAGGTGTTACAAAGTGGGGAGTAAGGTTGCCCAAATCTGTGCTTGAAGTATAAAGATCGTGATAGCTGTGCCCAAGAAGGTACTAGGGCTGCCTAAGCGTTCAATAGATATGTTCAATTAAATGCTGGGTGTGACAAGAGTGTACTCGGGGATGGCAAGAGTCTGCTAGTGGAGCTCAGTGTGTGCTAGAGGTGCCAAAGTGGGTTCACAGTTTGCCCAGAGGGTGCGTTCTTTGTCCAAGAGTGTGCTAGAGAACGACAAGTGTGTTCTACAGGTGCCCAAGAGTGTGCTATGAGTCAGCAGGTGTGTACTGGTTCTGCCCAAGGGCATACTACGTGTGGTCAATCTAATGCTAGGTGATGGGATGAGTGAGCCGGGTTGACCAAGTGTGTGATAGGTTTGCGCAACAGTCTGAAAGTGGATGACAATAGTGTGCCAGGGATGTGATATTGTGCTATAGGTGCCCAAGCTTGTAATACGAGTGCCCAAGAAAGTGACAGGTGGGTCCAAGAGTGGGCTAGGGGTGCTCAAATGTGTATTCCGTGTGCCTAGTGTGCGGTGGGTGCCAAGAGTGCACTAGGTGTTCCCAAAAGTGTACTAGGTGTAAATAAGAGTGTGCTAGGTGATGGCAAGTGTGTTTTCGGAGTGCCCAGGTGTGGACTAGGGGCTGCACTGTATGCCTAGAGTGTATTAGTTGTACCCAAGTATGTGTTTGGAGATAGCAAGTGAGTACATGAAGTGCCCAGATTGTGCTAGTGTTGTTCAAGAGACTGTTTACTTGGGGAGCCCAGAGGGTGCTAGGAGATAGCAAGAGTATGATGGGGTACCCAGGATCGTGAAGGAGTGCCCGAAAGTCCTCTAATTGTGCCCAGGTGTGTGGTCGGTGTGCCCAAGTGGGTCCTGGGTCTGCCCAGTGTGTGTTACATGAAGGCAAGCGTGAGCTAGGAATGCTTAGATTATGCCACGGTTGTTCAAATGTGTGATAGGGGTGCCAACAGTGTACAAGGGGTGCACAAGAGTGTGAAAGGAGTGACCAATGTGTGTTAGACGTGCTAAAGAGAGTGCTCAGTTTTCCCATAGAGGGCTAGGTCTGGCCAAAAGTGTGCTACAGAGTGATTAGTGTGTGCTAAATGTGCCCGAGGGTGTGCTAGGAGTGAACAATTGTGTACTAGGTATGCATACGTCTGTGCTAGGAGTGACCAAAAACCTGCTAGGGGATGGCAAGTATAAGCTAGGGTGCCCAAGTGTCTGCTAAGGCTGTCCAAGAGTTGGCTAGTTTGCCCAACTATGTGCTTGAAGTGTCCAGATCGTGATAGCTGTGCCCAAGAAGGTACTAGAGCTGCCCAAGAGTGCAATGGTTGTGCCAAAGCTGGGTGTACCAAGAGTGTACTTGGGGAGGGCAAACTTGTGCTAGTGGAGCCTAGTGTGTGATAGATGTGCCAAAGAGCGTGCTCAGTTTGCCCAGAGTGTGCGAGGGCTGCCCATGCGTGCGCTAGAGAATGACAAGAATGTTCTACAGGTGCCCAAGAGTGTGTTAGGAGTGTGCAAGTGTATGCTACATGTGCCCAAGAGCATGCTTGGTGTGCCCCAGAACGTACTAGTTGTGCCCAGAGCATGCTAGGTAATGGCAAGTGGGTGGTAGGTGTGCCCAAGGAAGTGATCAGGGTACCCAAGAGCGTGGTTGTGGGGCCACAGTATGGGATGGTAGAAACCAAATGTGTAATAGGGGTGCCCAAGATTATATTTGGTGATGGCAATGTATGCTAGGAGTGACCAGAATGTGCAAATGTTGCCCAAGGGTGATGGGTGTGCTGAAGAGTGTAATCGCAGATCGCAAGAGTGTGACAGTAGTGCCCAAGTGCATGCTATATGGGCTAACAGATGATCTAGGTGTGCCCAAGTGTGCTCTAGGTGAGCCCAAGAATGTGCTAGGGGATGGCAAGAGATGATATGTGAGTCCAACAGATTACTGGTGTGCCCAAAAATGTTCTAGGAGTGCCCAAGCATGTTCTAGGGGCGCTCAGATAGTGAAATGGGGTGCGAAAGGCTCTTCTGGTGTGCCCAAGAGAGTCCTCGGGGATGGCAAGAGTGTAACGGTGTGATGGTGTGAATGCGAGTATGCTAGGGGATGCAAGTGTCTGCTAGGGGTGGCCAAGAGTGGGCTAAAGTTGACCAAATCGGCGCTTGTTGTGCCCATAGAGTGCTCGTGTGGCCAAGGATATAATAAGTGCGACGAAGGGTGTGATAGGGGATGGCAGCCTGCACGAGGCGTGCCTAGCATGTGAAAGGGTTGCAGATGTGTATCCTAGGGGGGCCAAGAGTGTGTCAGATGATGACAAGTGTGTGCTAGCAGTGCCCAGATTCTGCTTGGGTTGCCTAAGTACATACTCGGGGTGCACAGAGTGCACTGTGTGTGCCCAAGAGTGCACTAGGGGTGCAGAAATATAGGGTGTGGTAGCCAATTTTCTGCTTGTTATGTCCATACTGTGCTCATGTGCCGAAGAACATGATAGGTGCAACCAAGAGTGCGATATGGGATGATGGCTGCGTGCTAGGGGTGACCAAGTTATGCTAGATTTGCAGTAGTGTTTCCCAGGGGGTGATGGCACGTGTGATAGGAGTTCCCAGATTATGCTAGCATTGTCCAAGTGCCGCTGGGGGGTAGGGGGAGAGGGTGGGGGGTGGCGATGGGCGGTCTAAATATGTGATATGTGTGCCAAAGTTGTTTCTCGGTTTGTCCAGAGGGTGATAGGGGTATCCAAGAGTGTACTAGAGAATGACAAAAGAGTGCTACAGGTGTCCAAGTATGTTTGGAATGAGCGTGTGTCTGCTAGGTGTGCCAAAGTGTCTATTATGGGTGCCTAAGAGTGTTCTAGGGCTGCCCAAGTCTGTAATAGGGTTGCTAAGAGTGTGATAAGGATGCTAAGATCGTGCTAGGGATGACCAGAGAGTTCTAGGTGTGGCAAATCATGTGCGAGGGGATGGGAATAGTAAGCCATGGGTGAAAAGGTGTTTGATAATGGTGACCAACAGTGTGAAAGTCTATGGCAATTGCGTGCTAGGGATGTGCAGATTGTGAAATGGGTGCCCAAGGTTGTCATTAGTGTGCCAAGAGTGTGTTAGGTGGTTCCAGAAGTGATCTAGGTCTGCCCAAATGAGTGTTTGCTGTGCACAGAGTGCTGTGGCTGCCCAACAGTGTACTAGCGGTGCTCAAGAATGTACCAGGTAATTGAGGTCCCGGAGGACTGGAGAATTGCTAATGTTGTCTCCTTGTTTAAGAAGGGTAGCAGGGATAATACAGGTAATTATGGACCGGTGAGCCTGACGTAAGTGGTAGGGAAGCTGCTGGAGAAGATACTGAGGGATAGGATCTATTCCCATCTGGAAGAAAATGGGCTTATCAGTGATAGGCAACATGGATTTGTGCAGGGAAGGTCATGTCTTACCAACTTAATAGAATTCTTTGAGGAATTGACAAAGTTGATTCATGAGGGAAGGGCTGTAGATGTCGTATACATGGACTTCAGTAAGGCGTTTGATAAGGTTCCCCATGGTAGGCTGATGGAGAAAGTGAAGTCGCATGGGGTCCAGGGTGTACTAGCCAGATGGATAAAGAACTGGCTGGGCAACAGGAGACAGAGAGTAGCAGTGGAAGGGAGTTTCTCAAAATGGAGACGTGTGACCAGTGGTGTTCCACAGGGATCCGTGCTGGGACCACTGTTGTTTGTGATATACATTAATGATTTGGAGAAAAGTATAGGTGGTCTGATTAGCAAGTTTGCAGATGACGTTAAGATTGGTGGAGTAGAAGATAGTGAAGGGGACTGTCAGAGAATACAGCAGAATATAGATAGACTGGAGAGTTGGGCAGAGAAATGGCAGATGGAGTTCAATCAGGGCAAATGCGAGGTGATGCATTTTGGAAGATCCAATTCAAGAGTGAACTATACAGTAAATGGAAAAGTCCTGGGGAAAATTGATGTACAGAGAGAATTGGGTGTTCAGGTCCATTGTTCCCTGAAGGTGGCAACGCAGGTCAATAGAGTGGTCAAGAAGGCATACGGCATGCTTTCCTTCATCGGACGGGGTATTGAGTACAAGGGTTGGCAGGTCATGTTACAGTTGTATAAGATTTTGGTTCGGCCACATTTGGAATACTGCGTGCAGTTCTGGTCGCCACATTACCAAAAGGATGTAGATGCTTTGGAGAGGGTGCAGAGGAGGTTCACCAGGATGTTGCCTGGTATGGAGGGCGCTCGCTATGAAGAGAGGTTGAGTAGATTAGGATTATTTTCATTAGAAAGACGGAGGTTGAGGGGGGACCTGATTGAGGTGTACAAAATCATGAGAGGTATAGACAGGGTGGATAGCAAGAAGCTTTTTCCCAGAGTGGGGGATTCAATTACTGGGGGTCACGAGTTCAAAGTGAGAGTGGAATTGTTTCGGGGGGATATGCGTGGAAAGTTCTTTACGCAGAGGGTGGTGGGTGCCTGGAACGCATTGCCAGCGGAAGTGGTAGACGCGGGCACGATAGCGTCTTTTAAGATGTATCTGGACAGATACATGAATGGGCAGGAAGCAAAGAGATACAGACTCTTAGAAAATAGGCGACATGTTTAGATAGAGGATCTGGATCGGCGCAGGCTTGGAGGGCCAAAGGGCCTGTTCCTGTGCTGTAATTTCCTTTGTTCTTTTTTCTTCTTTGAAAGTGTGTGCTCGTAGTGACCAGAATGTTATGGTGTGCCCAAAGGCGTGGTAATGGTGACCAGAGAATGATAGGAGTGCTGAAGAGCATTCTGGGGTGCCCACAAGTTTACTTGGGTATGGGAAGAGTGTGCCAGAGGTGCCCAAGAGTGTGCTGGTTTGCAAGGGGACCCGATGTGTCATCGAGCTGCCAAACAGAGAGCTCAGTGTGCCCAGACTGTGTTCGGGTTGTCTAAGTCACCTAGAAAGTGACAAAAGTGTGCTACAGGTGCTGAAGAGTATGCAAGGAGTGATCAGGTGTGTGCTAAGGGTGGCAAAAGCATGCTAAGCCTGCCCAAGTGTGTGCTACAGGTGACCAAATGCGTGATGGGGGTGCCCAGAATGGATACGTGTGCAGAGGAGCATATTAGCTGCGCCCAGGAATGTTGTGGGTGCCCAGCTGTGTATTAGAGGTGGCCAAGGGGCTGCAAATCGTGCCTAGAGTGTGTGAGGTGTCCCCAAGTATATGATAGGAGAGGGAAAGTGTGTGCTATGAGTCCCCAGATTGTGCTCGTGTTATTTAAGAGAATGATAGGGCTACCGAAGTATGTGGTAAAGGTGCTCGTGATTATATTACGGGTCCCCAGAGAATGCTTGATGTGCCCAAGGCCATGGCAGGGCAGCCTAGAGTTTTCCAGGGGTGTCCAGAGGGTTCTACGAGATAGCAAGAGTGTGATAGGGGTGCGCAGGTGGGTGACAGAGTGCCCAAAAGTGTTCTAGGGGTGCCCCAGCGTGTGATAGAGGTGGCAATGTGTTAATTGGTGTGCCCAGTGTATGTTAGGTGAAGGCAAGCATGTTCTAGGCGTACCAGAGAGAGTGATCAGTTTTCCCATCGTGCGCCAGGGCTGGCCAAGAGTGTACTAGAGTACGACAAGTGGGTGCTAAGAGTGCCCAAGGGTGTGGTAGGAGTGAGCAGGTGTGTGCTAGGTATGCCCAAGACTGCTAGTAACCAAGCATCTGCTCGGGGATGGCAAGTGTCTGCTCGAACTATCCAAGAGTGAACTAGTTTGCCCAAATGCGTGCTTCGAGTGCCCAGTGAGTGATAGGTGTGACCAAGAATGTACTAGGGGTGCCCAAGATTGTGGTATTGGTGCCCAACAGTGGATTGGGTGTGCCCAAGTGTACTCGGGGTTGGCAAGTGTGTGCTGGTGGAGCCCGGTGTGTGCTAGAGGTGACAAAGAACGTGCTCAGTTTGCCCTAGTGTGTGAGGGTTGTCCAATAGTGTGCTCGAGAATGACAAAAGTGCTCTACAGGTGCATAAGGGTGTGCTTGGAGTGAGCACGTGTTTGCTAGATGTGCCCAAGAGCATGCTCGTGGTGCCCAAGAGCGTATTAAGTGTGCCCATGAATGTGCTAGGTGATGGCAAATGTGTGATAGGAGTGCCCAAGGATGTGCTGGGATATTTTGTTTTATTCATTCATGGGATGTGGGCGACGCTGGCCAGGCCAGCATTTATCGCCCATCCCTAATTGCCCTTGAGTAGGTGGTGGTGAGCTACTTTCTTGAACCGCTGCAGTCCATTTGGGGTAAATATACCCACAATGCTGTCAGCAAGGGAGTTCCAGGATTTTGACCCAGCGACAGTGAAGGAACGGTGATATAGTTCCAAGTCAGGATGGTGTGTGACTTGGAGGGGAACTTGCAGGTGGTGGTGTTCCCATGTATTTGCTGCCCTTGTCCTTCTACTTGATAGAGGTCGCGGGTTTGGAAGGTGCTGTCTAAGGAGCCTTGGTGCGTTGCTGCAGTGCATCTTGTCGATGGTACACACTGCTGCCACTGTGCGTCGGTGGTAAAGGGAGTGAATGCTTGTAGATGGGGTGCCAATCAAGCGGGCTGCTTTGTCCTGGATGGTGTCGAGGTTCTTGAGTGTTGTTGGAGCTGCACCCATCCGGGCAAGTGGAGAGTATTTCATCACACTCCTGACTTGTGCCTTGTGGATGGTGGACAGGCTTTGGGGAGTCAGGAGGTGAGTTACTCGCCACAGGATTCCTAGCCTCTGACCTGCTCTTGTAGCCACGGTATTTATATGGCATTTATATTTATATGTTATCCAAGTATTGTTGGGGGTTACTAAGTGTGAAATAGGGATGCCCAAGATTGTACTAGATGATGGCAAGTGTGTTATAGGAATGCCCTGAATCTCCTAAGGTTGCCCAAGAGCAGGCTAGATGTGCCGAAGTGTGTTTTAGGTGTGCCTAACAATGTGATAGGGGATGAAAAAGGTGATAGTTGTTTCGAACAGTGTTCCAATGTGCCCAGAATTGTTCTAGGTGTGCCCAATGGTGTGTGCTAGAGTGCCCAAGCGTTTACTAGGTGCGCCTAAGTGGGTTCTGAGGTGCTCAGAGTGTGATAGGTTGGCCAAACATGTGCTAGAGGATAGCAGCAGTGTGCTAGGTATGCCCAAGTGTGTGATAGGGTTGTAGAAGTGCATCTTAGGTCTGCCCAAGACTGTGCTAAATGAAGGCAAGGGTGTGATAGGTGCTGTAGGGGTGTCCAAGAGCGTGCTGGCGTGCCACATGAGTTGCAAGGGGTGCCCAAGTGTGTGCTTGAGAAGCCCAAGCAGATGCTTGGTCTGCCCAGTGATTGTTAGGGGTGCACAGGTGTATGCTAGCTGAAGGCAAGTGTATGCTAGGAGTGCCCAGATTGTGCTAGTGTTTTTCACGTGTGTGATAAGTGTCCCCAAGAGTGCAGTAGGCGTGCTCAGAGTGTGATAGGGATACACAGTGTGAACCAAATGTGCCAAGGACATTGATCAGTGTGCGCAGAGTGTGATAGGTCTGTGCAAGAGTGTGTTAGAGAATGACAAGAGCAAGCTGCGTGTGTCTGAGATAGTGCTATATATGGTCAAGTGTGTAATCACTGTGCCCAAGTGTGTACTAAGTGTGCTCAAGAGGGTGCTTAGGGTAACCACAGTATAATGGGGTGACAAAGTGTGTTATGCGGTCCCCAAGAGTGTACTCAGGGATGAAAAGATTGTGCCAGTGGCGTCCAAGAGTGTGATGGGGTGAGCAAGAGTATGATGAGCGGCCCAGACAGTCATCGATGTGCCAAAGAGATTGCTCAGTTTGCCCAGAGTGTGATAGGCCTGTCCACGAGTGTGCTCGAGAATGACAAGTGTATGCTAGGTGTACCCAAGAGTATGCTATGAGTGAGCAAGTGTGTGATAGGGGTACCCAAGAGAGCACTCGGGGTGCCCAAGTGTGTACTGCCATCTCCAAGAGTGTACTAGTGTGCCCAAGAGTGGGATAGTTTGCCCAAATGTGTGCTTGGAGTGACCAGTCTGTGCTACCTGAGCCCACGATTGTGTTGGGGTTACCATGAGTGCACTAGCAAAGAGCGGGTGTTTGATAGTGGTCACTAAAAGGCTGCTAAGTGTGACCAACATGTGATAGGGGATGGCAAGTGTGTGGTAGGATGGCCAAGTGTCTGCTAGGGTTGCCCAAGAGTGGGCGAGTTTTCCCAAATTAGTCATCGGAGTAGCTCGAGTGCGTGAGGGGTGCCCAAGAACTGCTAGGGGTGTCCAAGCGTGCACGAGGGATGCTCAGGACTGAACTGGGTGATGGCAAGTGTGTGCTAGGAGTGCCCCAGAGTGAGCTAGGGTTGCCCAAGAATGTGATAGGTGTGCTAGAGAGTGCTGTGGCGTGCCCAAGACTGTACTTGGGGATGAAAGGAGTGTGCGCCAGTCGTGTCAAAGAATGTGCTGGGGTGCGCAAGAGTGTGATAGGGCAACATAGTGTATGGTAAAAGTACCAGGAGAGTGATCACTGCGCCCAAAGTGTGTTTGGGTTGTCCAAGAGTATGTGTGCTAGAGAAAGACAAGAGTATGCTACAGGTGCCCACGACTGTGCGAGGAGTGAGCAAGTGTGTCATAGATGCGCTTGAGAGCATGCTGGGGTGCACACCATCGTTCTAGGTGATACCAAGAGTGCTGTAGGTGTGTCCAAGAGAGTGATGGTGTGCTCACGTGTGTTCGAGGGTTAATAGAAACATAGGAACGCAGAAAATAGGAGCAGGAGTAGGCCATTCGGCCCTTCGAGCCTGCTCCGCTATTCATGATGATCATGGCTAATTATCCAACTCAGTCACCTGTTCCCACTTTCGCCCCATACCCTTTGATAAATTGAGACCCAAGAGCTATATCTAACTCCTTCTTAAAAACATACAATGTTTTGGCCTCAATTGCTTTCTGTGGTAGCGAATTCCACAGGCTCACCACTCTCTGGTTGAAAATAAATTGTCCTCATCTCATTCCTGAAAGTTTTACCCCGTATCCTTAGACTATGACCCCTGGTTCTGGATTCCCCTACCATCGTGGTCATCCTTCCTGCATCTACCCTGTCAAGTCCTGTTAGAATTTTATAGGTTTCTATGAGATCCCCCTCACTCTTCTGAACACCAGCGAATATAATCCGAGGCGACTCAATCTCTCCTCATACGTCAGTCCTGCCATCCCAGGATTCAGTCTGGTAAACCTTTGCTGCACTCTCCCGACAGCAAGAACATCCTTCCTCAGCCAAGGAGAACAAAACTGCACGCAATATTCCAGGTGTGGCCTCATCAATGCCCTGTATAATTGCAGCAAGACATCCATTCTCCTGTACTCGAATCCTCTCTCTATGAAGGCCAACATACCATTTGCCGTTTTTGCCGCCTGTTGCACCTACATGCTTACCTTCAGTGACTGGTGCACGAGAACATCCAGGTCTCGCTGCATACTCCCCTGTCTCAATCTATAGCCGTTCAGATAATAATCTGCCTTCCTGTTTTTGCTACCAAAGTGGATAACCTCACATTTATCCACATTATGCTGCATCTGCCAGGCATTTGCCCACTCACTCACATTGTCCAAATCACCCTGGAGCCTCTTTGCTTTCTCCTCGTAACTCACCCTCCCACCCAGTTTTGTGTCATCTGCAAATTTGGTGATATTACATTTACTTCCCTCATCTAAATCATTAACATATATTGTGAATAGCTGGGGTCCTAGCACCTAGCACCGATCCCTGCGATACCCCACGAGTCACTGCCTGCTATTCGGAAAAAAGACCCATTTATCCCGACTCTTTGTTTCCTGTCCGCCAAACAATTTTCTATCCATCGCAATACACTACCCCGAATCCCGGTAATCACTTAAGTGAGACATTGTCGAAAACCTTCTGAAAGTCCAAATAAACCACATCCACTGGCTCCCCCTCATCAACTCTCCTAGTTGCATCTTGGAAGAATTCTAGTAGTGTTTCAAGCATGATTTCCCTTTCGTAAATCCATGCTGACTCTGCCCGATTCGACCACTGTTCTCCAAGTACTCTGCTATAAATAATAGACTCTAGAATTTTCCCCACTATCGATGTCATGCTGACTGGTTTATATTTCCCTCTTTTATCTCTACTTCCCTTTTTAAATCATGGGGCTACATTAACTACCCTCCAATCTGTAGGAACTGTTCCGGAGTCTATAGAATCTTGGAAGATGACCACCGATGCATTCACTATTTCTCGGGCCACTTCCTTAAGTACTCCGGGATGCATAGCATCAGTCCTCCGGGATTTATCGGTCTTCAATCCCATCAATTTCCCCAACACCATTTCTCTACTAATACTGATTTTCTTCAATTTCTCTCTCTCACTAAGCCCTGTGTTCGCCAACATTTCTGATATGATATTTGTGTCCTCCTTTGTGAAGACAGAACCAAAGTATGCATTTAGTTGGTCAGCCATTTCTTTGTTCCCCAAAACAAATTCCCCTTTTCTTTTCACTGTAACGGACCCACATTTGTCTTCACCAATCTTTTTCTCTTCACATACCTATAGAAATTTTTACAGTCAGTTTTTATGTTCCCCGCAAACTTGCTCTCGTATCCTGTTTTCCCCTTCTAAATCAATCCCTTGGTCCTCCTTTGATGAATTCTAAACTGCTCCCAATCCACAGGTCTGTTGTGTTTTTTTTTTCTGGCAAATTTTATGCTTCTGCCTTGGATCTAATGCTATCTCTAATTTCTCTTGTAAGCCTTGTTTTGGCTACCTTCCCCATTTTACTTTTGTGCCAGACAGGGATAAACAAATGATGCAGTTCATCCATGCGCTCTTTAAATCTTTGCCATTCCTATCTACCCTCAGCCCTTTTAGTAACGTTTGCCAATCCGTCATGGCCAACTCGCACCTCATATCTTCGTAGTTTCTTTTACTAAGAATGCATTCTGGGCTACCCCATCACACCCTTGGGCACCTCTATCACACACTGGGAACCCCTAGTACACACTTGTGCATCTCTATTTCACTCTTGGACACCACTAGCAAATACTTGCCTTTCCCCAGTACACTGTTGGGCATCCCAGAACACACTTAGACACACCTAACAATCTCTTGGGCATACGAAACACACATTTGGGCAAACCTAACCTAGTTTTGTGCACACCTAGCACATGTTTGACACCCTAGAACACTTCTGCCAACCGCTATCACACTATTGCCGTCCACCTTCACACTGCTGGGCATCCCTATCACACACGTGGGCTGCCACTAATACACTCTGGGCTAGCCTAGCATGCCCTTGATCACATCTATCACACTCTGGGCACCCATAGTATACTCTTGGGCACATCAATCACACTCTGGAAACCCCTATTACAAAGTTGGTAACCCCTCGCACACCGTTGGTAACTCTAATCAAACAGTTTGTAACACCTAGCACGCAGTTAGTTATCCCATTCACACAGTTGGGCACCCCATGACATTCCTGGGCATGCCTAGCATGCTCTTGGCCAGCCCTACTATGGCCTTGGGCACCCTGTCACACACTTTCTCACTCCTAGCATACTCGGACACCTGCAGCACACTTTTGTCATTCTCTAGCTCAATCCTGGACAGCCATATCACACTCTGGGCACTGAGAGCTCTCCTTGGCACCTCTATCACGCACTCAGCACATCTATCACACTATGGGCACCTTTAGTACGCTTGGGCATCTCTAATGCACCTCTTGCCAACACCATTCATGTACCTGACAAACTTTTCAAAATCTGGTTATCCCTAGCTCACACTTCCCTTCGCCTAGCACAAACTTGGTGACACCTATCACCCACTTGGTTACCCCTAACACACACTGGGTGCTCCGACGACCCCCTTGGGCATTTCAAGGACCCATTTGGAACACTTCTGGGAATTCAATGACTCCGTTGGCCACCCATAGCAGGCTTTTGGCATCTCCTAGCACACTCTTGGGCATTCCTATCACATTCTTCTTCACGCCCATCACGCTCTGGTCACACGGAGCACACTCTTTGGCACCTCTTGCATACACTGGGCACACTTATAACACTTTTCTCCATCCATCACTCTCTTGGACACCACTATGATACGCTTGGGCAACCCTAGAAATATCTAGCTACTCCTAGAACACAATTGCCATCACCTATAACATTCTTGGGCACTCCTAGGAAACTCTTCTGCAATACTATCGCACGCTTGGGCACCCCTATCATACTGCTGCCATACCCTAGCTCAATCGTGGGGCACAATGGCACACGTTTGGGCACTCCAAATACATTCCGCACGCAACAAGCACACATTTGGACAACACTAATCCTACTTTGGCACAGCTGTCACCAATTTGGAAACTCTTTCACACACCTGCATTCCACTGGCACATGTTTGGCCACGATTATCACACTCCAAACACCCTATCACTCACTTGCGCACCAGTAGTAAGTGCCTGGGCATACCTAGCACACCTTTTGGCACCACTGAACACTTTTAAGCACACCAACACTCTCTTGGACACATCTATTACATTCCTTCCATCCCCTAGAACACAATTGGGCTCACACTATCACACACTGTGCTCCCCTATCACACTTGGTGCACCCCAGCATACTCTTAGACACCACTAGCACACTGTTGTCATCCCTGAGTACACTCTTATGCACCTCAGAACACACTATGGGTCCCGTATGATACGCTGGGCATCCCAAGTGCACTCTTGGACAGACCCTATTGCACTCTTGGGCACCTGTAGCACACTCTTGTCATTCTGCAGCAGACTCTTGGACAGTTCTATGACAAACTGGGCACACTGAGCACACACTTTGGCACCTCTATGATGTGCTAGGCACCCCTATCGCACATTTGCCTTCTGCTATCAGAGTCTTGGACATACCTAACCCACACTGGGCTCATAAATCACAGCCTTGCGCACTCCTAGTGCTCACTTGGGCACCCTAGTACACTTCTGGGCGCTCCTGCACTCTCTTGGGCACATCTATTACTATCTTGCCATATCCTAGCACACATTTGGGCACCCTTATAACACTCTTCGGCACACATATTACACTATTCTGCACAATCTGGGCAAACTGAGAACACACTGGGCACCCCTAACACTCTCTTGTTCACTCCAGAACTCTCTTGGGCACCCGTAGCACACTCATGCCATGGCCTGGCGCACTGGTGCTCATCCCGGGTACACGCTCAGGCTCCCCTATTAAACTGTTGGATAGTCCCAGCATGCGCTTGGGCACGACTACCACGCCCTTTGGCACACCTAACTCTTCCTTGGACAACTCTCTGGGGACACTGAGCACACATTTGTCAAACTAGCCCGCTCTTGGGCACACCTGTCATAAACATGGACTCCACTAGAATGCACTTGGGCACACCTACAACAGCACATGTAGATTGTATTAGGTGTGCCCAGGCATGTGCGAGGAGTGAGCAGGTGCATTCTCGGATTGCCCAAGTGTGTGATAGTGGTGACCAACATCTGCAAGTGGAAGGCAACTGTGTGATGAGTGCCCAAGAGTGGGCTAGTTTGCCGACATTTGTGCTTGAACGGCCCAGATGGTGCCAGGTGTGCCCAGGAAGGTGCTAGGGCAGCCTAGGTGTGTTATAGAGGTGCCCAAGTGTACTTGGAGTGCCCCAATGTGTAGTAGGGGTACCCAGGAGTGTACCAGGTGATGGAACGTATGTGATAGGAGTGCCTAGAATATTCTGTGTGCCCAAGAGTGTGCTGGGTAAACAAGGGAGTGATAGATGTGCCAAAGAGAATGGTCAGCGTACCCAGTGTGCTACGTTTGTCCAAGGGTGTGTGATAGAGAAAGACAAGTGTGTAATACAGGTTTCAAAGTGTGTGACAGGAGTGAGCAACAGCGTTATAGGTGTTCCCAAGAGCGTGCTAAAGGATGGAAAGCATGCCATACGTGTGCCTAAAAGCGTGCTGGGGTGCCCATTAAGGTTCTTAATGTGCGCAAGAGTTTGATAGAGGTGTCCAAATCTGGTAGGGGATAGGAAATGGGTGCTAGGGTGTCCTAGTGTCTGTTAGGGTGCCCACGAGTGGGCTAGTTTGCCCAAATGAGTGATCCATGTACCCAGAGTGGGGTTAGATGTGCCCAAGAAGGTGATGGGCGTGACCAGGTGTGCTATGGTGGTGCCCAAGAGTGTGCTGGAGATGAACAAGTGTCTAATAGGGGTGCACAAGAGTGCACTGGGGTGCCCAAATGTATTCTAGAGTGTGCATTGCGATGGCAAGTCTCTGCTAGCAGTGACCAGAATGTGCTAGGGTTACCCAAGGGTGTGATAGGCGTACCCAGGTGTTAAGTAAGGGTGCACAGGAGCGTACTGTGGTGCTCAGGACGGTCATTGGGGTTCCCAGAGTGTAATAGGGGTATCAAAGGGTGCTCTGAGGTTCATAAGAGTGTCCTAGGGGATGGCAAGTGTATGCTAGTCCAAGAGTAATCTGGCGTGCACAAAAGTGTGATAGGGGAGCCCAGCGTGTGAGGAGTGAGGCCAATTGTGTGCTAGGAGATGGAAAAAATTTAATGGATGTGTCCAAGAGAGTGCTGGTGCCCGAAAGGGTTCCAGAGGTGCCCAAGGGTGTTCTAGGTATGTTCAAGCGTGTACTACGGGTGCCCAAGTGAGTGATAGGGGTGTTCAGAGTATGATAGTCATGGTCAAAAATGTTCCAGCGGATGGCAGAAGTGTGATAAAGTATCCAAATGCGTGCTAAGGGTGCCAAAGTGGGGATAGGTGTTGCCCAAATGTGTGCTTCTTGTGTGCAGAGTGCAATTGATGAGCTCAAAAGCGTGCCATTGTGCCCCAAGATTGAGCTAGGGTTTGGCAGCAGTGTTATATGGGTGCCCAAGTGGGTGATAGGGTTGCAGAAGAGTTTTCTAGGAGTGCAGAAGAATGTGATAGGTGATGGCAAGTGAGTGCTGGAAGTGGGCAGATAAGTTTAGGGTTGCCCAAGTGTGTGATAGTGCTGTTAAAGAGAGTGATGGGCGCAAATAAGTGTTCTACAGGTACCAGAGAGTGTGATCTGTGTGCCCAGAGTGTGATGCCGTGCAGAAGAGAGTTATAGGTGTGCCCAAGTTTGTGCTCGGAGATGGCAAGAGCCAGCTCTGCAAGTCCAAGCGAGTGATGAAATGCCCAAAAGTGTTCTCGGAGTGCCCAAATGTGTGCTTGAAAGGCCCAAGGGAGTGCTCAGAGCACCCAGTGTGTGTTAGGGGTAACCAAGTGGGTGATAGGTGTGACCATGTGAATGAAAGGTGATGGCAAGTGCGTGCTACGGGTAACCAGATTGTGAAAGGTTTGTCAAGTGCGTGACAGCTGTGCCCAAGAGTGCTTTAGAGGTGCCCAAGACTATTAGGGGTGCCCACAGTGTGATAAATGTGCCCAGTGTGTGACAGAGGTGCAAAATAGAGTTCTCAGCGTTCCGAGAGTGTGGTAGGGTTGCCCAAAATTGTGCTAAAGAATGAAAAAAGTGTGCTGCACGTGTCCAAGTGCATGGTCGGAGTGAGCAAGTGTGCGACAGGGGTTCCAAAGATCATGGTAGGGCTGGTCAAGTGCATGCTAGACGTGCCGACGTATGTGTTAGGCATGACCAATTGTGTTTTAGGGGTAACCAACTGCATGCTTTTGGTTACCAGCTGTGAGCTAGGCGTTTCCAGCGGTGTGATAGGGGTTACCAACCTTGTAATAGGGGTTTCCAGAGTGTGCTTTATGTGCCCACGAGTATACTAGGGGTGCCCAGAGTGTGATAAAGGCGCTCAAGGGCGTACTTGCGTAGCCCAGAATGTACTAGGTGTGCCCAACAGAGTGAAGATGGACTGCAATAGTGTGATAGAGGTTGGAAGAAGTGTTCTAAGGTGTCAAGTGTGTGATAGGGGTGCCGGAAATTGGACTAGGTTTGCCCAAATGTGTGCTTGGCATGCGCAAGATTTTGCTAGGCGTGCCCAAGAGTGTTCTGGGATGGTTAACAGTGTATTGGGGGATGGCAAGTGTTTGCTAGTGGTGTCCATGAGTGTGATAATGTTCAGAAGAGTGTGTTTGATGTTTCCATAGAGGTGTATAAGTGTGTACGAGCTGTTCCCAGTGCCTCCTAGATGTTCCTAAGGGGACACTAGGGGTAGCCCAGAGTGTATTCGGGGCTCCCAAATGAGTGATAGTGGTGCCCAGAGTGTTGAAGGTGCGCCCAAGCATGTCCTAGAGATTTTCAGGAGGGTGGCTGTGTGCCAAGAGCTTGCTAGGGGTAGCGATAAATGGGTTAGTGATACCAAACTTTCTGCTCGTTGTGTTCATACTGTGCTTGAGTGCCCAAGAGTGAACTATGGGATGGCAGTAGTATGAAAGGTATGCCCAATAACGTACTAGGGTTGCTGAAGTATGTCCTAAGGGTGCACAAGAATGCGATAGGTGATGGCACCTGAGAGATATGAGTGTCCATATTGTAATAGAGTTGTCCAAGAGTGTGTTAGAGGTGAACAAGAGTGTGATAGGCGGGTACAAGCGCATACTTGGAGTGCGCAGAGTATGATAGGGGTGCCAACTTTGTGCTGGAGTGCCCAAGAATATACTGGGGTGCCCGAGAGTGTACTAGGAATGCCAGTTGTGTTCAAGGGAGGTCCAAGAGTGCTCTATATGGGTCAAAGATGTGCTAGGGGATGGTAAGAGAGTGTTAGGGTGCCTAAGTGTGTGCTAGTAGTGCACAAGTATGAGCTAAGTGTGGTCAAAAGTGTGCTACGGGTTCCAGAAGGGTAATGGTCTGCCTAAGAAAGTGCTAGTGGCGCCCAAGCGAGTGCTGGCGTGGCAAGAGCGTCTTCTAGGATGACAAGCGTGTGCTCGAGTTATCCACGTGTGTGCTAGGTAATGGCAAGCGTGTGCTAGGATTGCCCAGAATGTAATAGGTGTTCCTAAGTGTGTCCTAGGTGTTAACATGAGTGTGATGGGGGTTCTTAATGGTTTTCTAGGAGTGCCAAGTGTGCAATAGGGGTGTCCAGAGTGTAATATGGATCCAAACAGTTTTCTGGCATGCCTAAGAGTGTACCTGAGGTTGGCAGGATTGTTCGAATGGCGTTCCAGAGGGTGATGGGGTGCTCAAAAGTGCAACAGTGTGCTCGAGGTACCCAAGTGTGTGCTAGGGGATGGCAAGACTGTGGAAGGTGGACCCAAGAGGGTTTAGGTGTGCCTAAGAGAGCGCTAGCTGTGCTGCAGATTGTGGTAGAGGTGATCAAGAGAGAGCTAGGGGTGCCAAGAGTATGATAGGCGATGGCAAGAATGTGCTAGGCTAGCCCAAGTGTGTGATAGGGTCGCGCAAGTATGTGCTAACGGTGTTCAAGAGCGTGTAAGTCATGTCAAGAGTGTGCCTGGGAGCCTAACAGTGTGATAGAGGTGCCCAGAAATGTGCTAGGAGAGCCCTAGTGTATGTCAGTGGTGCCTGAGTGAGTGCTGGTGTTGCCCATGAGTGTACAAACGGAAGGCGGGGGTATGCATGGGGAGCCCAAGAGTGTGATAGGTGCGTCCAAGAGTGTGATAGGGGTGCTCAAGTGTGTAATAGGGGTGCCCAAGTGTGTGCTAGGATTACCAACAGTGTGAGAGGGATCACCAACTGTGTGTCAGGGGTGCTGAACAGTGTGCTCGGTATACCCAAGAGTGCAAGAGGGATGACCAAGAGTGTGCTGGATGCTGCCCAAGGGTGTCTTCGGGGATGGCTGAGGTGTCTAAGAGTTTGCTCGGGGAGCACAAGTATATGTTAAGGGTGTCCAAGAGTGGGCTGGGGTGCCCGGAGTTTAATAGGGTTGAAAGTGTGTGTGCTGTGGATGGCGAACGTTTGATAGTTGTAATCAAGACAGTGATAGGGGTGGCAAGAGTGTGTGATGGGTTGGCAAGTGTGGGCTAGAGAAGGGCAAGAGTGTGATCGAGGTGTCTAGGAGTATGTTTGGGGATGGCAAGCGTGTACCACAAGTGTACAAGAATGTGAGAGGGGATGGCAAGTGTGTAAAAGTGGTGCCCAAGAGTGTGACACGTGTGACCATGTGTGTGATAGGAGTACCACATGAGAGTGATAGGTGTGCACAAGAGTGTGTCAGGAATGCCTAGGTGTGTGCTATTGGTTCCCAGGACCGTGATAGCCGTGCCTGAGAGTGTGCCAAGAATGACAGAGAATGTGTTAGATGTGTCAAAGGGATTGCTAGGAGATGGCAAGTGTATGCCAGCCTGCCCAAGAGAGTGACAGATGTGAGAAACTGTATTGTACGGAAGGCAAGAGTGTGCCCGGGTTGCCCAACTGGGTGATAGGCGTGCCCAATACTGTGGTATTTGATGGCAATAGCCTGCTAGGTGTGCACAGACTGTGCTAGGGGATGGCAAGAGTTTGATAGGTCTGCCAAAGTGCACGTTTGATGTGGACAAGTTTGTTCTGGTGTGCCCAAGAGTTGGCTTGGAGATGGCAAGAGTGTTCTATAGGTGAGCAAAAGTGTGCGATGGGATGGTAAGAAAGTGCCAGGTGAGCCCAAGAGTGTGATATGGGATGGTGAGAGTGCGATAATTAAGCCAAGAGTGTGACAGGTGTGCCCAAGAATGAGCCCGGGTGTGCCAGGGATGGAAAACGTGTCCTAAGGTGCCCAGGAGTGCGCTGCAGTGACCGTGTATGTGTTAGTGGCGCCCAAGCGCATGCTCGGAGATGGCAATTGTGTGCAATAGGTGCCAAAAGTGTCCAAGGGATGGCCAGTGCGTGACAGCATTGCCCAAGAGCGCATCAGGTTTTCCCAAGAGTGTGTTAGAAGTTGGCAAGATTGTTACAGGGGTGCACAGGTGTGTGATAGTTGATGGCAATAGAATGATAGGGGTACACAGAGTGTGCTAGGGATGGCAAGAGTGTATTTGGCATTCCAAAGAGAGTACTAGATGTGTCTCAAGAAATGGCAAAAGGTTCCTAGAGATTACCAGAGTGTGCTAGTGGTGCTCAAGTGTGTTATAGGTGTGTACAAGAGCAGGCTAGAAGTGACGATTCTGTGCTAGGGGTGATGAAGAGTATGCTAGGTGTGTCGAAGAATGTTCCAGGGATAACAGAGAGTCTGATACGAGATGGCAAGAGTGGGTTGCAGGAGTCGATGTGTGTGCTTTTGTGCCAAAGTGTTTGATCAGTGTGCCCAGAATGTGATAGGGGTGCCCAACAAAATGCTAAGTGTTCCCAAGAGTGTGTTAGGGGATAGCTAGAGTTGTAGTACTCAAGAGTGTAATAAGGGTGCCCAAGTGCATGCTCTGTGTGCACAGAATGTGATAGGGGTCTCAAAGTGCATGGTATTGTGTCCAGAAGTGCGCTAGGGGATGATAAACGTGTGATGGGGTATCCAGAGCGTACTACGTATACCGAAACATGCATTAGGTGATGGCAAGAGTGAACTAGGGGTGTCAAAGTGCCATATAAATGCCGTGGCTGCAAGAGCAGGTCAGAGGCTAGAAATCCTGCAGCGTGTAACTGCCTCTTCAAAGCCTGCCCACCATCTACAAGGCACAAGTCAGGAGTATGATGGATTACTCTCCACTTGACTGGATGTGTACAGCTCTGACAACACTCAAACAGCGGGACACGGTCCAGGACAAAGCAACCCGATTGATTTTTACCCTATTCACCAGCATTCACTACATCCACAACTGGTGCACAGTGGTAGCAAAGCGTATCATCCACAAGATGCACTACAGCAACGCACCAAGGCTCCTTAAACAGCACCTTCTAAAGTCACGATATCTACTACCTAGAAGGACAAGGGCAGAAAATGTTTGGGAACACCAACAAGTTCCCTTCCAAGCCACACACCATCCTGATTTGGAACTATATCGCCGTTCCTTCACTGTCACTGGGTCAAAATCCTGGAACTCTCTTCCAAACAGCACTGTGGTGTTTCATCCCCACATGGACTGCAGCAGTTCAAGAAGGCAGCTCACCACCAGCTTCTCAAGGGTAATTAGGGATTAACAATAAATGCAAGGCGACCTAGCGACGCCCACATCCCATGAATTAAAAATATATATACTAGGGGAGTCCAGATTGTGCTATGGCTGTACAAGTGCGAATTAGGGTTGCCCAAATGCGTATTCGGTATGCCCAGAGTAGGCTAGGTGTGCCCAAAAGTGTAATGGTGCAGCGAAGAGTGTAGAGTGGGTCCTCAGCATGGGCTAGGGGTTAAGACGTACGTGCGTGCTAGAGGTGACTAACTGTGTCCTGGGGTGTCCAGAGTGTGATAAGTGTGCAGATGAGAGTATATGTATGCCCAAAAGAGTTATTGGGGTGACCAAGAGGGTGCAAGAGTATGGCAAGAATGTGAAAGGTGAGTACAAGAGTGTGTTGGGATGCCAAATAATGTTCTAGGTGTGTCCACGTGCGTGTTAGAAGTGGCCAAGGGCTTGCTCGGTGAGCCTAATGTGTGTTAGGTGTCACCAAGTATGTGTTAGTAGATGGCGCTGTGAGTTAGGAGTGCCCAGATTGTCCGGGTATTGTTCAAGAGTGAGGGAGGGTTGCTCACGAGTGTCAGAGAGGTACCCAAGAGCATGCCAAAGGTGCCCAGAGTGCGCTGGAGGTACCCAATGGATCGCTAGGGCAGCCCAGAATGCACTAGGGGTGCCCGGGTGTGTGCTGAGGAGCCCAGAGAGTGATAGGTGTGCCCAAACTAAGCTGGAGTTTGGCAAGGGTGTGATAGGGTGTTAACTTTGTAATAGATGTGACCATGAGTGTGCTAAGGCTGTCCAAATGTGTGCTTGTTTTGCCCATTGTGTGCCCGTGTGGCCAAGAACCTGATCGGGGTGAAAAAGAGTATGTTAGTGGATGACAGCATGTCCTAGGTGTGACCAAGCTTGTGCAAGATTTGCAGACGTGCCTCTGAAGGTGCCCAAGTGTGAAATAGGTGATGGTACTTGCCAATATTGTGCTAGGGTTGTCCAAGTGTATTGTAGGGGTGCCCAAGAGTGTGATAGGTTTGCCCAAAGAGTGTTCTGGAGTGCTGAACGATATACTAGGGCATGGAAAGAATTTGCTAGTTGTGTCCAACAGTATCCTAGTGTGCACAGGTGTGGCAGGTGTGTCCAGGTGTGCACAGGAGTGTATTACGGTTGTCCAGAGTGTGACAGAGGTGCCCAGGTATGTGCTAGGGCAGGCCAGAGTGTGACAGAGGTGCCCAAGTGTGTGCAAGGGCAGGCCAGAGTGTGATAGATGTGCCCAAATGTGTGCTAAGGGTGACACGAGTGTTATAGGGGTGACCAAGCATGAGGTAGAGATTAGCAGGAGTGTGCTATGGTGTCAAAGGTGTGCAAGGTGTGACGAAGAGTGGGTGAGGGTTGCTCAAATGTCTGCTGGTTTTGCCCATAACGTGCTTGTGTGCCAAAATGTGTGCTAGGATTGCCCAACAGTGAGTTATTGGATGGCAGCAGTGTGATAACGGTGTCAAGGTATGTGAAAAGTTGCAGAAGTGTGGTCTAGGGGTGCCCAAGAATGTTCGGGTTGTCCAGGTCAGTGCTAGGCGTGAGCAAGTGTGTACTGGTGCACACAGGTGTGTGCTAAGGATGCCCAGAATGGTCTAAGGCTGCCCAAATGCACGATTGTTGAGCCCATAGGTGCTCGAATGCCAAAGAGTGTGCCAGGGGATGGTAGCAGGTGCTAGGGGTTCTCAAGCATGTGGAAGGTTTAGAGAAGAGTGTCCTACGGTGCCCAGGAGTGTGCTAGGTGATGATACATGTGTGCTAGGGAGGCCTAGATTGTGCTAAGGTTGACCAAGTGTAGAGTAGGCATGCACAGAGTATTATAGGGGTGACTGAATGTATGCTACGGGTGGCCAAGAGTTTACTAGCGGTGCCCAAGACTGCAAGGGAGGCCCAGACTGTGCTGGCAGTGGGCAAAAATCTGTAAAGTGCAGGCAAGAGTGCTCTATGGTGTCAAAGTCAGTGATAGGGTTTTGCCAGAGTGGTCAAGGGCTGCCCAAATGTGTGCTTGTTGTGCCCAAGAGTGTGATATGTGTGCCAAAGAGTGTTCTGTGTAGCCCAACTGTGTACTAGTGAAGGCAAGAATTTGCTAGTGGTGTCCAAGCTCGTGCTGGTTTAGAGAACAGTGTGCTTGTGTTGATCAGTGCATGCTAGTGGTGCCAAAGTGTGTGCTCAGTGTTCCCAGCGTGGGCTAGGGCTGTCCAAGCGTTTTCTAGAGAATGACAAAAGTGCGCTACAGATGCCCAAATGCGTGCTAGGAATGCCCAAGTGTGTGCTGGGGTGCCCAAGGGCCTTTTAGGCGCGCAGGTGTGCGTTAACGGTGACCAGAGTTTGACTGGGGCGAAGCAGAGGGTGCCACGATTGCCTAAAAACATAATAGGGGTGACCAAGAGTGATCTAGTGGATGGCAGCAGTTTGCTAGGGGTGCCCAAGCATGTGCAAGGGTTGCAGAAGTGTGTCCTACGGGTGCCAAATAGTGCACCAGGGATGTCACAGCGTGTTCAAGGGGTGCCCAAGACTGTTCTAAGTGTGGCCAAACATGTGCTAGGGGATTGGAGTAGTGTGCTAGAGTGTCCAAATGTGTGGTGTGAGTACCCAAGATTAGGCTTGGGTTGCCAATTGGTATACTTGTTGTGCCACAGAGTGTTATAAATGTGCCCAAGTATGTACTAGTGTTGGCCAGAATGTGACAGAAGTGCCCAGGTGTGTGCTAGGGCAGCCCAAATGTGATAGGGGTGTCCAGGGTATTATAGGGGTGTCCAAATCTGCGCTAGAGTTTAGCAGGAGTGTGCTAAGGTGTCACGTGTGTGAGACTGGTGCCAAAGAATGGGCTTGGGTTGCCCAAATGTCTGCTTGTTGTGCCTATACTGTGCTTGTGTGCCCAAGAGGTGCTAGGATTGCCCAAGATTGAGCTATTAGATGGCAGCAAGTGATAGGGGTGTCCCAAACATGTGCAAGGTTGAAGAAGTGCGCACTAGCGGTGCCCAACAATGTGCTTGAGTTGTCCAAGTGTATGTTAGGAGTACCGAAGAGTGTGCCAGGTTTGCCCAAGAGTGTATTACAGGTGCTGAAGACTGTACTCGGGGATGGCAAGAGTTTGCTAGTGGTGTCCAAGACTGTGATGGGGTGCAGAGGTGTGTAATAGGTGTGCCCAAATCTGTTCTAGAAGATAGCCACAGTATGATACGGGTGACTGAACATTTGCTAGGGCATGGCAAGTATGTGCTAGGCTGCCCAACTTTCTACTAGTGGTGTCGACGAGTTGGCTAGTTTACCCAAATGAGTGCTTACTGTGCTCGAAGTGTGAAAGCTGTGACCAAGAAGATGCTAGGATTTCCCAAGTGTCGGGTAGAGGTGTCCAAGTGTGATACTGGGGTATGGAAGAGAGCACTAGGGATGCCCAAGTGCATACAAGGGTTGTCCAAGCGTGTGATAGGTGATGGCACGTGTGTTCCAGGAGTGACCAGAATGTGCTAGTATCGCCCTCGAAGGTGTTAGGATTAGTCAAGTGTGTGCTGGGGATGGGCAAGAGGGTACAAGAGGTGCCTGGAGTGTGTTGGTGTACCAAAAAATATTCTGGGATGCCCCAAATTGTACTCGGGATGGTATGAATCTGCCAGTAATATCCAAGAGTGTTCTTGGTTGTGCAAATGCATGCTCGGGGAGCCCCGTATTTGCTGGAGATGACAAAGAGTCTTCTCAGTGTAGCCGTAGTGTGAACGGTTTGTCCAAGAGTGTGCTTGGGAATGGCATGCCCAAGAGTGTACTAGGAGTGAGTAAGTGTGCGCTGTGGGCGCCCAACAGTTTGCGAAGGGTGACCAAAAGTGTTGGAGGTGTTACCAAGAGTGTTTTGGATGTGCACAAGAGAGCAATTTGTTTTAACCAAGGCTGCCCAAAAGTGTTCTCGCGATGGACAAATGTGTGCTAGAGGTGGCCAAGGGTGCATTCGGTCTGGGTCACTGGAGCTGTGAGGCTGCGGTGCTAACCACTACGCCACTGTGCCGCCCTTGCTAGGAATGCTAGTGTGTGCTAGGAATGCGCAAGCGTGTAATTGAGGTGACCAAGCGTGTACGATGTGTGCCCAGAGCGTGTCATGGGTGCCCCAGGGAGTGTTAAGTGTGCCCAAGAGTGAATTGAGGTGCCCAAGAGTGTGATAGATCTTCTCCGATTGTGATGGGCTAATCAAACATATGCGAGGGGATGGTGGGAGTGTGCTAGGATGTATAGGTACCAGCTCAAGATGACAAATGTGTGCTTGTTGTATCCAGAGTGTTATTAGTGTACCCAAGAATGTGCCATAGATTCTAAAGAATGAGCTGGGTGATGGCAGCACAGTTCTAGGGGTGCCCATGTGTGTGCTAAGGAGACATGAGAGTGCCCTCAGGGTGCCCAGGAGTGTCATAGATGAGGCAACTGTGTGTTAGAAAGATCCATATTGTTCTACAGCTGCCCAAGCGTGTGATAGGGATGTCATGAGTGTGCTGGGGAACACAACATCGTACTGATGGTGCCTGTTGTATGCTAGATGTGCAAACGAGTGTAATCAATGTGCCCAGAGCGTGATAGAAGTGAAGATGAGAGTGCTGGGGGAAGGGTAAGACTGTTCCAAGGATGCCCAAGACTGTGATAGGGGTGAGCAAGTGTGTGCTGGGAGAACCGAAGAATATGCTCGGGGTGCCCAGGAGTGTGCTAGGTGATGGCAAATGTATGATAGCCGTGCCCACAATGTTCTAAGGTTGCCCAAGAGCGTAGTCGGGGTTCCCAAAAGCCGGTGGGGATGGCAAGTGTGTGCCAGTGGTGTCCAATAGTATGATGCGTTACACAAGTGTGTGATAAGGGAGCGTGGTGCATGCTAGATGTGCCAAAGAGAATGACCAGTCCAGAGTGTGCTAGCTCTGTCCAAGAGTGTGCTAGGAGAGTGCGAGCGTGTGCTAGGTGTGCCCAAACATGTAATAAGTGTGTCCAAACATGTGCTAAGGGATGGCAAGTGTGTTCGACTGCATACCAGAGGTACCAACGAGTGTGCTCTGTGTGCCTAGTTTGCCCAAGTACACAAGAAATAGGAGCAGAAGTAGACAATATTGCCCATCGAGTCTGCTCTGCTGTTCAATATGATCATGGTTGATCTTGGGCTTCATTTCCACTTTCCTGCCCATTCTCCATACCCCTTGATTCCCTGCAAGACCAAACATCTATCTATACCAGCCTTAAATGTATTCAACGAAGGAGCATCCACAGCCCTCTGGGGTTACGAATTCCAAAAATTCACAAGCCTTTGAGTGAAGTAATTTCTCCTCATCTCAGTCCTGAATGATTGACCCCTTATCCTGAGACTGTGTCCCTGTGTTCTGCATTCCACGACCAGTGGGAACAATCTCTCAGCTTCTACCCTGTCAAACTCTTTCAGAATCTTATAAGTCTCAATTGGATCACCTCTCATTTTTCTAACCTCCAGAAAATTTAGGCCCAATTTACTCAGCCTCTCATCAGAGGACAACCCCATCATCGCAGGGACCAGTCACGTGAATCTTCACTGCACTGCCTCCAGTGCAAGTATATTATTTCTTAAATGTGGAGACCAAAACTGTACACGGTGTTCCAGGCCCGGTCTCACCAAATTCCTGTACAATTTTAGTAAGACTTCTTTATTCCTGTAGTCTAATCCCCTTGCAATATCGGCCACCATGTCATTTGCCTTCCTAATAGCCTGCTGCACCTGCATGTTGACTTTCTCTATTTCTCGTACGAGTACCTCGAATTCGCTCTGAACATCAACACATACAAGTTTCACACCTTTTACATATATTCTGCTTTTGTATTTTTGTGACCAAAGTTAACGATTTCAGGAGTGTGTTAGGTGATAGCAAGTGGGTGCTAGTGGTATCCATAGGTATGCTAGGGTGCCTGAAAGTATGGTGGGGATGCCCAGTGTATGCTAGATGCGTGCGATCAGTCTGCTCAAAGAGTGCTGGTTGTGACAGGTGTACCCAAGTGTGTTCTAGGTGTGCCTAAAATGTGATAGATCTGTCCAAAAGTATGCTAGGGAATGACAAGAGTATAATACGCGTTCCCAAGAGTGTGCTAAGAGTGGGCAGGTTTGTGATAAGTGTACCCAAGACTGTGATAGGCATGATAAAACATGTGATGGGGGATGGCAAGTGTGTGCTCGGGTGTCCAAGTGTCTTGTCGGGGTGCCCAAGAGGGGGCGAGGTCACCCAAATGTGTGCTAGGAGCTCTCAGATAGTGCCAGATGTGCCCAAAAGTGTGGTAGTGTGCCTAGGAGTGTGTTGGATGGGCCAAGAGTGTACTAGGGATCTCTGAGAGTTAACTTGCTCTGCCCAAGAGTGTGCTAAGTGATGGTAAATGTATACTAAGAGTGACCAGAATGTTCTAGGGTTGCCCAAGTGTTGACCACCGGTGTCCAGGAGAGTAGTTGCGATCCCCGTAGTGTGATAGGTGTGCAGAAGACTCTTCTGGTATGCCCAAGACTGTACTCAGAGTTGGCTATAGTGTGCCAGGGGTGTCCAAGATTGTGATGGGGTGCACATAGTGTGCTCGGGTAGCCCGGTATGTAGTAGAGGTGCCAAATAAAGTGTTCAGTGCGCCCAGATTGGATAGGCTTGTCAAATAGGGTGCTGGAGAACGACAAGAGTGTTCTCTGGGCGCCCAAGAATGTGATAGGAGTTGGCAAGTGTGTGATGCGGGTGGCCAAGAGTTTGATGGAGGTGCCCAAGATTGTGATGGAGGTGTCCAAGTGTCCGCTAAGAATGACCAGGACCATGATAGGGGTGCCCAAGCCTATGTTAGCTGGGGACAAACATGGGCTAGGCAATGGCAAGTGTGTGATAGGGTGTCCAAGTGTCTGCGAGGTGTTACCCAGAGGGGCCAGTTTGCCCAAATGTGGGTTTGTAGTGCCCAAGAAGGTGGTAGGAGTGGTCAAGAGAGTGGTAGTGGTGCCCAAGTGTGTGCTGGGGAAGAACAAGAGTTAATTAGGCAGGCCCAAGAGTGCAGTTGGAGTGCCCAGAATGTTGTAAGAGTGCTGAAGTGTGTTCTAGGGTGCCCAAGAGTGTACTCGAGGATCTCAAGAGTATTTCAGTGTGTCATGGGGTGCAGAAGAATGCGCCAGTGGAGCCCGCTGTTTGATAGAAGTGACGAAGAGAGTACTCAATGTATCCAGAGGGAGCTATGGCTGTCCAAAAGTGTGCTAGAGAATGAAAAGATTGTGATTCAGGTTCCCAGGAGTGCGATAGGAGTGAGCACGTGCGTGACAGTGGTGTCCAAGAGCATGCTAGGGGTGCTCAAGTGTGCTCTAGCTGCGCCCAGGAGCGTGATAGATGATGGCAGCTGTGTGCTGGGAGTGCCCAGAATGTTCTGGAGTTGCCAAAGAGTATGTGAGTGATGCTGAAGTGTGTTCTGGTGTGCCCAAGAGTGTACTCGGGGATTCTAACAGTAGGCCAGTGGTGTTCAAGAGTGGGATGGCGTAAATGGGAGTGTGATAGAGGATCCCAGTGAGTGATAGATGTGCCAAAGAGAATGATCAGTGAGCCCAGCGTGTGCTCGCCTGTCCAGGAATGTGCTATGGAACGACAAGTATGTGAGATGGGTGCCCAAGAGTATGCTAGGAAAGAGCATGTGTGCACCAGAGTGCCCAACTGTGTGCTAGGGGAAACAGACATGTGCTAGCGGATGGCAAATGTGTTTAGTGGGTCCCAGTGTCTGACAGGGGTTACCCAGAATACGCTCCTTTCCCAAATGTGTAATTGGAGAGCCCAGAGTGTAATTGGGGTGCCAAATTATGTTCTGGGGTAGTGGCAGTTGTGGCCAAGAGTGCAATAGGTGATGGCATGTGTGCAATTGCTGTGTGCACAATAATAATGGGTTTCCTAAGAGTGAGTTAGTGGTGGACAACTATGTGTTGCGGTTCCCTGAAGTGTACTAGGGGTGCTAAAGAGGATGATTCGCGTGCTCAGAGTATGATAGGGTGTCAAAGAGTGTTGTGGGCTGCCCAAGAGTATACTCAGGGATGACAGAAGTGTGCCAGCGGAGTCCAAGAGTGTGCAGGGGTACACAAGAATGTGATAGTGGAGCCCAGTTTATGCTACAGCTGCCAAAAAGAATGTTCAGTATGTCCAGACTGCGCTCAGATTGTCCAAGAGTGTGTGCTAGAAAATGACAAGAGTGTGATATAGCTGCCCAAGAGTGAGCAAGTGTGTGCTAGGGGATAGCAAACCTGTACGAGTGTGTCCAAGTGTCTGTTAGGTGTGCCTGACAGTGTGCTGATTTTCCCAAATATGTGCTCAGAGTACCCAGGGTGTGCTAGTAGTGAAGCAAGTGTGTGATTGGGATGCTGAAGAGCACGTTAGGGGTGCCTTACAGTGTTCTAGACCTACCTAAGAGTGTGCTAGAGATGGCAAGAGAGTACTAGGTTTGTCCAAGAAGATTCTGGGGACGCCCAAAATAGCTCTGTGGTGCCCAAGAGTGTGAGAGAAGTGAACAAACATGTGCTAGGGGAGGAAAATGTGCTCTATGGTGTCCACGTATCTGCTAGGAGAGCCTAAGTGTGGGCTAGTTTCCCTAAACGAGTGAAAGGTGTGCCCAGAGAGTGAAAGGTGTGCCCAAGGAGGCCATAGGTATTCCCAAGTGTGTGATAGTGGCGTACAAGTGTGTACTAGGTGATGGCAGGTGAGCACTCGGAGCGCCCAGAATGTTGTAGGGTTGCACACTCATGTGTTTATGGAGTGATGGGTGTGCCCAAATTTGTACTGGGATGTCCAGGAGAGTGATTCGAGTTCCCAGAATGTGACAGGACGCTGACGAATGTTTTGGGGTACCCAATAGTGTCCTCGGGGATGGCAAAAGTGTGCTAGTGCTGTACAAGAGTTTGCAAGCGGTGCCCAAGAGTATTCCCGGTGTGCCCAAGAGCATTTAGTTATGCCAAAGAATGCTCTAGGTGTGTCAAAGAATGCTCCAGGTGTGTCTAAGCGTGTACTTGGTGTGTTCAAGAGTGTTCTTGGTGCGCCCAAGAATGTGATAGGTGTGTCGAACAGAGTGATGGTGTGTCCAAGAGTGTAATAGCTGTGGACAAGCATGTACTAGGGATGCACAAGTGCGGGTTCAGGGGTGGCCAAGTGTGTATAGGTATACCCAAGTGTGCACTTAGGGTGCTCAGAGTGTGATTGGGGTGAACAAACGTGCTAGCGATTAGCAGGAGTTTGCTAGGTTATCTACGTTTGTTATAGGGGTGCCAAAGTGGGGGTTAGGTCTACCCAAATGTATGCTGGTTTCACGCAGAGTGGGCCCGGTTGTCCACGAATGTGCCATGTGTGCCCAAAACATAGCGAGGTGATGGCAGAAGTGTGTTAACCATTCCCAAGCCTGAGTTGGGTTGCAGTGGTGTCCAAGAGTGTGATGGGGTGCACAAATGTGTAATCTTTGTGTTCTTGTTCTTGTGTTCTTGGTGTATCCTGGTGTATGCTAGATGTGGTCAAGGTATGTGCTCTGTGTGCCCAGTGTTTGATAGGCGTGACCAATTGTGATGAAGGTAAGGGTGTACTATGAGTGCATAAATTCTGTTAGGGTTGTTCTTGTGAGTGCTAGGTAAGCCCAAGAGTGTACTAACAGTACCCAGAGTATGCTATGACTGTCCAAGAGTGTGCAAAAGAATAACATGAGTGTTCTACGTGTGCCAAAGAGAGTGCAGGGAGTGAGCAAGTGTTTCCTAGAGGTAAACAAACATGTGCTCGTGGATGGCAAATATGAGCTAGGGTGTCCAAGTGTCTGTTAGGGCTTCCCAATATTGGGATAGTTTGCCCAAATGAGTGGTCAGAGTGCCCAGAGTATGATAAGTGTGTCCAAGAAAGTACGAGGGCAGTCCAAGAGGTTGGTGGAGGTGCTCAGGTGTGTAATGGGTGTGCCCAAGAGTGTACTGGGGTGTACGGGTGCCCAAGAGTGTACTATGGCTGCTCAAGGGTGTGCTGGATGATGGCAAGTGTGTGATAGGAGTGCCCAGAATGTTCTAGGGTTGTGCAAATCTGTATTATCGGTACTCAGGTGTATGATGCATGTGCCCAAGAATGGACTAGTGATACTGAAGCATGCGTTTTTGGTACCTAGAGTGTGATCAGAGAACAGAAGAGTGTTCCGGGGTGCCCAGGAGTGCACTCAGGGATGGCACGCGTGTGCCAGTGGTGTCCAAGCGTGTGCTGGTGTGCACAAGAGTGCTCTGGGGTGCCCAGTGTGTGATGTGGGAGCCCAGTGTGTGTTTGGTAATGGCAAGTGTCTGCTAGGATGGCCAATAGTGTAGTGGAGGTGCCCAAGAGTATACTAGGAGTGCTCAAGACTGGACTAGGTGATGGCAAGTGTGTGCTACGACTGCTCAGAAAGTTCTAGGGATGCTCAAGAGTGCGGTAGGGGTGACCAAGTATTTTCTGGGGATGCCCAAGAATGGACTAGGTGAGCGATTGTCGTGCCCAGAGTGTGCGACAGCGGTGTCCAAGAGTGTGCTTGGGGATGTCAAGATTGTGCCAGTTGTGTCCAAGTGTGCAATGGGGTGCACCAAAGTGTGCTGGGGAGCTCAAAGTTTCCTAGCGATGACAAAGACAGTGTTCAGCGTGCTCAGTGTTTGTTAGGGTTGTCCAAGAATGTGTACTGGAGAATGACAAGAGTGTGCTACAAATGCACATGAGTGTGATAGGAGTGTGTAAGTGTGTAATAGGTATGCCCATTAGAGTGATGGGGTGACCAAAAGTGATCAAGGGGTTCTGAGTGTCTGCTAGAGGTGGGCAAGGTGTAGTGCTTGGTGTTCCCAGAGTATGGTAGGCGTGCCCAAGAAGGTGCAAGTTGCTGGCAAGCCTATGCTCTGAGCGCTGAGATTGTGCGAGGGTTCCCCAAACGTGTGCTAGTGGTAACTCAGAGTTTACTGGGGTGCACAACGGTGTAATTGTGGTGCCCAGTGTAATTTGGAGGTGCAAACGAATGTGGTCAGTGTGCCCATAGTGTGATAGGGGTGACGATGAGTGTGCTAGGAGATGGCAACAGTGTAATAGGGGTATCCAAGTTTGTGATGGAATGCCCAAAATCTTTCTAGGTGTGCCCAAGTGTCTGACAGAGGTGCCCAAGGGAGTGCTCAGTGTACCCAGAATGTATTAGTTGTGACCAAGTGTGTGATAGATGACAGCAAGTATGTGCTAGGAGTGCCCAGATTGTTGTAGGGTTGTCGAAGTGTTTGCTAGGGATGCCCAAGAGTGTACTATTGGTGTCCCAGAGTATTATGGGGAACACAGAATTGTGATGTTAAGCGCCGTGTGTGATAGAAGTGCTAAAGAGCGTGCTCAGTGTGCCCAGAGTGACTGGGGCTGATCAAGAAGCTGCTAGAGAATGGAAAGAGAGCGTTACAGATGCACAAGAGCATGTCTGGAGTGAGCAAGATGGTGCTAGGTGTGGCAGATGGTGTTGATATTGGTCAACAGCGTGCTAGGTGCTCCAAAGTGTGTGACAGATGTATCCAGGTGTGTGACAGACGGGACCAAACATTTGCTTGAGGTTGGCAGTAGTGATGTAGGGTGTTAAGCGTGTTACAGGGGTGCCCAAGAGTGTGCTTGTGTGGTCTAGAACGTGCTAGATGTGACCAGGAATGGTCTATGGGATGGCAGCAGGTGTCAGGGGTGTTCAGGCATGCGCAAGGGTTGCAGAAGTGTGTGATAAGTGATGGCAAGTGTGTATTATCAGTGATCAGATTGTGCTCGGTTGTCCAACTGTATCCTGGGGTGCCCAGAGTGCGCTAAGGTGCCCAAATATATGCTAGGGGTGTCAAAAATGTGCTAGAGTTTGGCAGGAGTGTGATAGGTTGTCAAGTGTGTGATACAAGTGGCAAAGAGTGTGCTCAGTGTGCGATAGGGCAATTCCAGAGTGAGCTAGAGAATGATAAGTATGTGCTACGGATAAACAAGAGTGTGCTAGGAGAAAGCAAGTGTGTTATAGAGGTGACCAAGAGACTATTAGGTGTGGCCAGATGGTGACAAGAGGGACTAATAATGTTCTAGGGTACCCAAGAGTGTACTTGAGGATGGCAAGTGTGTGCCAGTTGTGTCCAAGAGTGAGCTTGTGTACAGAAGGGTGTGCCATGGGAGACCAGTGTATGCCAGAGGTGCCCAAGAATGTTATTTGTGTACCCGAGAGTGTACTAGGTGTACAGAATTATGTGCTAGGTGTGACAAAGAGAATTCTAAGTGTGTTCAGGCGTGTGCTAGGGGACGGCAAGTGTCTGATAGGGGTATAGAGAAGTGTCATGGATTGCCAAAAGTGTGCCCAAGAGATTAATAGGGTGCCCAAGAGTGTGCTAGATGAAGGTAAGTGTGCGCTATTGGTATCTAGGGCATAATAGATGTGACAAAGAGCGTCATCAGTGTGCACACATAGTCTTATACCTGTCCAAGAGTATGCTAGAGAATGGCAAGTGTGTGCTACTTGTGCCCAAGAGTGTACGAGAGGTAGCCAAGTGTGTACTAACGGTGCCCAAGTGTGGGCTACTTGGCCTAATTCTGTGCACGGAGTGCCAGAGTGTGATAGATGTACGTAAGAAGGTGCTAGAATACCCAATAATGTGATGAAGTGAGCAAAATGTACTAGGGATGCCCAAGAGGATGCTCAAGGAGACCAAAGATGTGCTAGGGGTTGGCAGAAGTTTGATAGGCTATCTAGGTGTGTGATAGGGGTGGCAAAGTGCGGGCTAGGTGTGCCCAAATGTGTGCTTATTCTGCCCAGAGGGCGCTCAGTGTGTCCACGCACATGCCACGTGTGCCCAGGAATGAGCTAGGGGATGGCAGCAGTTTGCTAGGTATGCCCAAGTGTGTGATGGCGTTGCAGTAGAGCACAAAAGTGTGATGGGGTGCAGAAAGGTGTCGTCGGGGTGACCAGTATATGCTCGAGATGCCAAACATTATGCTCAGTGTGTCCACAGTGTGATAAGGTTGCCCAAGAGTGTGATAGGAGATGGCAAGAGATTCATATGAGTATCCAAGAGAGTGATGGAGTGCCAAAATGTGTTCTTGGGGTGCCCAAATGTGTGCTCGACATGTACAAGGGGTTGCACAGTGCGTGCCGAGAGTGTGACAGAGCTGTCCAAGAGTGTGCTAGAGAATGACAAGAGTATGCTCGGAGTGAGCCAGTGTGTGATAGGTGTGCCAACGAGCATGCTAGCGGTGGCCAAGAGGGTTCTAGGGGATAGAAAGGGTGTGTGAGGGCAAGGGAAGTGTGTGGTAGTTATGTCCAACAGTGTGATGGGGTGACCAATAGGATTCCAGGGTTGCCTAAGTGTATGCTAGAGGTAACCAAGGGGGTGCTCCTTGTGCCGAGAGTGTGATAGGTGATTCCAAGTGTGTGATAAGCAAAGGCAAGCGTGTACTAGGAGTGCACAAATTGCACTAGAACTGTTCAAGTAAGTAATAGGGGTGACCAAGAGAGTACTCGTGGTGCCCAGAGTGAGATAGGGCTGTCCAAGTGTGTGCTAGAGAATGATAAGTGATTTCTACGCGTGCCGAAAGGTGTGCTATGAGTGAGCAAGTGTGTGGGATGACAAAGACTGTACTAGATGTGACCAAACAAGAGTGTGATAGAGTTGCCAAAGAGATGGCAAATATGCACTCAAGTGTCAAAGTGTCTGCTAGGGATGCCCAAGAGTGGGCTAGTTTGCCCCAATGTGTGATCAGAGTGCCCAGTGTGTGATATGTGCGCCCAAGAATATCCTAGGGCTGCCCAAGAGTGTTACATAGATGCCAAAGGGTGTAATATGCGTCCCCAAGTGTGTACTGCGGTGCCCAAGAGTGTACTAGGGATGAGCAAGGGTGTACTAGGGGTCATGTTAGTGTACTAATTGATGGCAAGTTTGTACTAGTAGTGACCAGAATGTTCTATGGTTGCTCAAGAGCAAGAGGGGTGCCCAAGTTTGTAATGGAGCAGCCAAAGAGTATACTAGGCATGCCCACGGGTGCACTTGGGGTACACAGAGTGTACTTGGGCAAGGAAAGAGTGTGCAAGTGGTGTCCAGGAATCTGATGGGGTGCACAGGTATGTGCGAGGGGAGCCTGATGTGTCTTTTAGGTGCCATAGGAGATGATCCAATTTCCCAGAATGTAGGGTTGTCCAAGACTGTGCCAGAGAATGACAAGTGTCTGCTACAGCTACCCGAGTGTGAACTGGGGGTTAGCAAATGTGTGCTAGCTGTGACCAAGAGAGTGAGGGAGTGGCCCGACAGCGTGCAGGGGTACCCAGGAGTATGCTTGGTAAAATCAAGTACGTGCTAGGGTGTCTGGTAATAGCTAGAGGTGCCAAAGAGAGTGTTCAGTAATCCCAGTGTGTGCTAGGTTCTGTCCAAGAGTGTGATAGAGAAAGACAAGTGTGGGTCCACAAGGGTGTGCTGGGTGTTAGAAAATGAGTGATGGGTGCACAAGAGTGTACGGGGTTCCCAATAGTGTTCTAGGGGTGCCCAAGAGTCTTCTAGGGGTGCCCAAGAGTGTGATAGAGTTGCCAAAGAGATTGAAGCTGAAGGCAAGTGAGTGCTAGCATTGAACAAGAGTGCAGTAGGGGTACACAGTGTGTACTGGAGGTGCCAAAGAGATTGATCAGTGTGTACAGTGTGTGATAGGGCTGTCCAAGAGTGTCTTAGAGAATGACAAGAGTGTGCTCCGGCTATCTAACAGTGTGCTAGGAGTGAGCAACTGGGTGCTTGCGGTTCCCAAGAGTTCGCAAGGGATGCCCAAGAAGGCGCTTAGGATAGCTAGACTGTAATACGGGTGCCAAAGAGTGTTCTGGTGTACCCAGGAGCTTACTTGGGAATGGCAAGAAGGTGCTAGTGAGGTCCAAGTGTGTGATGGGGTGCACAAGAGTGTGACGGGCGGCCCAGTGAGCAATAGAGGTGACAAAACGATTTCTCAGTGTGCCCAGAGAATGCTAGGGCTTTCCAAGAGTGTGCTAGAGAATGACAAAAGAGTGTCATGGGTACTGAAGAGTGTGCTAGGAGTAAGCAGGTTTGTGCTAGAGCGTCCAAGTGCTTGCTTGGGTGCCCAAGAGTTGGCGAGTTTGCCCAAATGTGTGCTTGGTGTGTCCAGAATTTGCTCGTAGTGCCCAAGAAGGTGCTAGTGGTGAGCAGGTGTGTGATGGCGATGCATAAGAGTGTACTAGGGGTGACAAAGACTGTAGTAGGTGATGGCAACTGAGGGTGATGAGTACTCAGAATAACCTATACTGTGGTAGGGGTGCCCAAGTGTCAGCTGACAGTGCACAAGTGTATTCTAGGTGTGCCCAGCAGTACACCTGGTGCGCCCAGAATGTAATAGTGCTGCCAAAGGCTGTTCTGGAGGGCCAGAGAGTGTACTCGGGGATAGCAAGATTGTATTAGTGTAATGGGGTGAACAAGAGTGTGCTGGGGGATGCAAGTGCCTGCTAGGGGTGCAAACGAGTGAGCTGACATTGTCGAAATGTGTGCTTGTTGTGCCCATTGTGTGCTTGCGTGGCCAAGAATATGCTAAGTGTGACCAAGAGTGTAATAGGGGATGGCAGCAGGTGCTAGGTCTGCCCAACCATGAGAAAGAGTTGCAAAATGTGTCCTCACGTGACCAAGAGTGCGCCAGATTGTGGCAAGTGGGTGCTGGTAGTGCCTATATTCTGCTAGAGTTGTCCAAGAGTGTACTGGGGGTGCAGAAGAATAGGCTAGGGTTGTCAAATGTCTGCTTGCTGTGTCCATACTGTGCTTGTGTGCCCAAAAATGTAGTAGGTGTGACCAGGAGTGAGATATGGGATAATAGCTGTGTGATAGAGGTGCCCAAGCACGTGCTAGTTTTGCTGACGTGTGTCCTAGGGTGGGCTAAGAGTGTGCTAGGTGATGGTACGTGTGTGATAGGAGTACACAGTTTGTGTTAGCATTGTCCAAGTGAGCGTCAGGGATGTCCAAATATGTAATAGGTGTGCCAGGTTCTGTGCTCAATGTGTCCAAGTGTCCATGAGGGATGCCAAAGTGTGTTTTGGGGATGCCCAAGTGCATGATAGGGGTACCCAGAGTGTGTTAGGGGTGCCCAGAATGTGCTATGTGTGGCCAATCATGTGCTTGGCGATACGAATAGTGAGCCATGGGCGATCAAGTGTCTGATAGGGGTACTCAACAGTGGATGGCAATAGTATGCGAGGGAGATGCAGATTGTGCTATGGGTGCTCAAGCCAGTAATAGGTATGCCAAGAGTGTGCTAGGTGGGTCCAGATGTGTGCTAGGGGTGCCCAAATGTGTGTTCAGTGTCCCCAGAGTGCGATGGGTCTCCACGAGTGTACTGGGGTGCCCAAACGTGTCCCAGGTGTGACCAAGAGTGTGCTAGGTGATTGCAGGTGTGTTCTGAGAGTGCCCAAATGTGACAAGTGTATCCAGGAGTACGGTAAGTGTGACCAAGAGCTTGCTCGGGGTCAAGAAGAGTGTACTTGATGTGCCCAAGGATGCGTTTGGAGTAACACAGGTATTATTGGAGTGCCTAAGAGTGTTCTGGTGTGCTGGCAAGTGTATTCGTGGATGGCAAGAGTGTGACACTGGTCTCCACGTGTGTGCTGGGGTGCACAAGATTGTGCAAGGAGACCTAGTGTGTAATGGATGTGCCAAAGAGGGTGCTCAGTGTGCCCAGACTGTGCTCGGGTTGTCCTAGAGTGAGCTACAGAATGACAGAAGTGTGTTACAGGTGCTCAGGAGTATGCTGGAGTGAGCAAGTGTGTGCTAACGTTGCCAAGAGCATGCTAGGCCTGCCCATATGTGTGCCCAGAATGGATAAATGTGCAGAAGAGTGTGATTGGTGTGCACAAGGATGTTCTAGGGGTGCCAGATGTGTATTAGAGGTGGCCAGCGGGCTGCACATAGTGCCTAGACCGTGCAAGGTGTGCCCAAGTATGTGATAGCAGAGGGCAAGTGTGTGCTAGGAGAGCCCAGCTCGTGCTATTGTTGATCAAGAGAGTGATAGTGTTGCGAAGTGAGTAATAGGTGTGCCTAGATTGTGCGAGCTTTGATCAGGTGTGTGATGGGGTGACTAAGAATGCACAAGGGCCGCCCAAAAGTGTACTGGGGTGGCCAGTGTGTGCTGGGCGTGCCAAACAGAGTGATCAGTTTTCCCATAGTTTGCTAGGGATGGCTAAGTGTGTGATAGAGAATGAAAAGTGCGTGGTAGGAGTGCCCAAGCATGTGCTGAGAGTAAGCAGGTGTGTGCTAGGTATGCCCACGACTGTGCTTGTGGTTATAAACATCTGCTAGCAGATGGAAAGTGTCTGTTAGGGCTGTCCAAGAGTGAGCTAGTTTTCCCAAAAGCGTAATTGGAGTGCCCAGAGTGTGCTAGGTGTGCCCAAGAGTGTGGTAGAGTTGCCCAAGATTGTACTGGGTTTGCCCAGGAGTGTACTCAGGGCTGGCAAGTGTGTGCTACTGGAGCCCATTGTGTGCTAGAGGTGACAAATAGCATGTTCAGTTTGTCCAGATTGTGAGAGGTTTATCCAAGACTGTACTGGAGAATGGCAAGTGTGATGTACAGGTGCCCAAGAGTGTGCTAGGTGTGAGCAAGATGGCCCCATGAGCTGGCTAGCCATGCCCAAGAGCTTACCAGGGGTGCCCAAGAGTGTGCTGGTGATGCCAAGTGTGTGATAGGTGTCCCAAAGGACGTGCTCGTGGTACCCAAGAGTGTGGTAGTGGCGCCCAAGTTTGTGATGTACGTTACCAAGAGAGCAATAGGGGTGCCCAAGACTGTACTTGATGATGGCCAGTGTGTGCCAGGAGTGCCTTGAATATTCTAAGGTTGCCCAACAGCATGCTAGATGTGCCCAAGAGTGTTCGAGATGTGCGCAAGTGTTTTCTAGGGGTTCCCTAGAAAGTGCTAGGGGATGGAAAGAGGTTTGTACAGTAGTGTGCTGGTGTGCCCAACAGTGTTCTAGGGGTGCCTAATTATGTGTGCTAGAGTATCCGAGCATTTACTCGGGGTACCCAAGTGGGTGCTAGGGTTACTCAGAGTGTGATGAGGTGGCCAAACATGTGGATGGGGATGGCAGCAGTGTGCTAGGGATGCCCTAGCGCGTAATAGGTTTGTTGAAGTGCTTCTTAGTGCTGCCCAAGTGAGAGCTAGATGATGGCAAGTGTGTGATGGATGCTGTAGGGGTGTCCAAGGGCATACTGGAGTGCCCAAATGTGTTTATTTAAGGTACCCAAGAATGTGATCGACAGGCCAAATGCAGGTGCTTGGTGTGCTCGGTGATTGTTAGTGATACCCAGGTGTGTGCCACCTGAAGGCAAGTGTGTGATACAGATTGTGCTGGGGTTTTCAAGTGGGTGCTCAGTGCCCTCAACAGGGCATTAGGGGTGTTCAGACTACGATAGTGGGACATAGTGTGAACCAGAGGTGCACATTTATAAGTGGTGCACAGATTGTAACTGGTCTGTCCAAGAGTGTGTTAGAGAATGCCAAGGTAGCTATGGGTGTCTAAGAGAGTGCTAGGTGTGATGAAGTGTGTGCTCGCTGTGCTCAAGAGTGCACTAGGCGTTCCCAACAGGACGCTTAGGGTGACCAGAGTGTAATAAGGGTGCTAAAGAGTGTTCTGCGGTACGCAAAACTATACTTGGGGGTGAGAAGAGGGTGCTAGTGGCGTCCACGTGTGTGATGGGGTGAACAATAATGTGATGGGCGGCCCAGTGAATAATAGAGATGCCAAAGAGATTGCTAAGTGTGCCCAGAGTGTGCTAGGGCTGTCCAGGTGTTTGCTAGAGAAGGAAAAGAGTGTGCTGCGGGTACCCAAGAGTGTGCTAGGAGTGAGAAAGTATGTGATTATTGTACCCAAATCTGTACTCGGTGTGCCCAAGAGTGTTCTGCTGTGTCCAAGAGTGTACTGGGGTGCCCAAGAGTGAGCTAGTTTGCCAAAAAAATTTGTGCTTGGCGTCTCCAGTATGTGCTACATGTGCCCAGGTTTGTGTTGGATTCACCAAGAGTGTGCTAGGAATGAACAAGTGTGTGATACTGGTCACTGGGAGGGTGCTAAGTGTGAGCAAACATGTGCTGGGGGTGACAATTGTATGCTAGAGGATGGCAAGTGCGTGCAAGGATGCCCAGGTGTCTGCTCGGGCTGCCCAAGAGTGGGTGAGTTTGCCCAAATGCGTAGTTGGAGTGCCCAGAGTGTGTGAAGTGTGCCCAAGAAGGTGATAGGTGTGCCCAGCGTGCACTAGGAGCGCCCAAGACTGTCCTCGGTGATGGCAAGTGTGTGCCAGGAATGCCCAGAATTATCTGGGTTTGCTCAAGCGTGTGCTGGAGTGCCTAAGTGAGTGATAGGTGTGCCCAGGGGTCCACTAGGGGTGCCAAGTGTGCACCTATCATGCCCAGAGTATGCCATTGGTGTCCAAGAGTGCTGTGGTCTGCACAAGAGTGTGATAGGGGAGTTTAGTGCATGCTGGAGGTAACAAAGCGAGTGCTGTGTGTCCATAGGGTGATTGGGTTGTCCAAGAGAGTGCTGCTAGAGAATGATAAGAGTGTGATACAGGTGCCCAAGTGTGTGCAACGAGTGAGCAAGTGTCTGCTGGGGGAGGTGGGGGGCGGGGATAAAGAGCATTTTAGGTGTGCCCAAGATTATTCTAGATGTGTCCAATAGAGTAATAGCGGTGACTAAGTGTGTGCTCATGTTTCCAAGTGTCTGCTATGTGTGCTCGGGAGTTGTCTAGTCTGCCGAAATGTGTGCTCAGAGAATGCTCGGAGTGAGCACATGTGTGGGGTGCCCAAGAGCATGCTAGGGGGCCCAGGAGTGTTCCAGAACAAAGAAAAGAACAAAGAAAATTACAGCACAGGAACAGGCCCTTCGGCCCTCCAAGCCTACGCCGATCCAAATCCTCTATCTAAACATGTCGCCTATTTTCTAAGGGTCTGTATCTCTTTGCTTCCTGCCCATTCATGTATCTGTCTCGATACATCTTAAAAGACGCTATCGTGCCCGCGTCTACCACCTGCGCTGGCAAAGCGTTCCATGCACCCACCACCCTCTGCGTAAAGAAATTTCCACGCATATCCCCCCTAAACTTTTCCCCTTTCACTTTGAACTCGTGTCCCCTTGTAATTGAATCCCCCACTCTGGGAAAAAGCTTCTTGCTATCCACTCTGTCTATACCTCTCATGATTTTGTACACCTCAATCAGGTCCCCCCTCAACCTCTGTCTTTGTAATGAAAATAATCCTAATCTACTCAACCTCTCTTCATAGCTAGCGCCCTCCATACCAGGCAACATCCTGGTGAATCTCCTCTGCACCCTCTCCAAAGCATCCACATCCTTTTGGTAATGTGGCGACCAGAACTGCACGCAGTATTCCAAATGTGGCCGAACCAAAGTCCGATACAACTCGAACATGACCTGCCAACTCTTGTACTCAATACCCCGTCCGATGAAGGAAAGCATGCCGTATGCCTTCTTGACCACTCTATTGACCTGCGTTGCCACCTTCAGGGAACAATGGACCTGAACACCCAAATCTCTCTGTACATCAATTTTCCCCAGGACTTTTCCATTTACTGTGTAGTTCACTCCTGAATTGGATCTTCCAAAATGCATCACCTCGCATTTGCCCTGATTGAACTCCATCTGCCATTTCTCTGCCCAACTCTCCAGTCTATCTATATTCTGCTGTATTCTTTGACAGTCCCCTTCAGTATCTGCTACTCCACCAATCTTAGTGTCGTCTGCAAACTTGCTAATCAGACCACCTATACTTTCCTCCAAATCATTTATGTATATCACAAACAACAGTGGTCCCAGCACAGATCCCTGTGGAACACCACTGGTCACACGGCTCCATTTTGAGAAACTCCCTTCCACTGCTACTCTCTGTCTCCTGTTGCCCAGCCAGTTCTTTATCCATCTAGCTAGTACACCTTGGACCCCATGCGCCTTCACTTTCTCCATCAGCCTACCATGGGGAACCTTATCAAACGCCTTACTGAAGTCCATGTATATGACATCTACAGCCCTTCCCTCATCAATCAACTTTGTCACTTCCTCAAAGAATTCTATTAAGTTGGTAAGACATGACCTTCCCTGCACAAAACCATGTTGCCTATCACTGATACGCCCATTTTCTTCCAGATGGGAATAGATCCTATCCCTCAGTATCTTCTCCAGCAGCTTCCCTACCACTGACGTCAGGCTCACCGGTCTATAATTACCTGGATTATCCCTGCTACCCTTCTTAAACAAGGGGACAACATTAGCAATTCTCCAGTCCTCCGGGACCTCACCCGTGTTTAAGGATGTTGCAAATCTATCTGTTAAGGCCCCAACTATTTCCTCTCTCGCTTCCCACTGTAACCTGGGATAGATTCCATCCGGACCTGGGGACTTGTCCACCTTACTGCCTTTTAGAATACCCAACACTTCCTCCCTCCTTATGCCGACTTGACCTAGAGTAATCAAACATCTGTCCCTAACCTCAACATCCGTCATGAATACCGATGCAAAGTACTCGTTTAGAATCTCACCCATTTTGTCTGACTCCACGCATAACTTTCCTCCTTTGTCCTTGAGTGGGCCAATCCTTTCTCTAGTTACTCTCTTGCTCCTTATATATGAATAAAATGCTTTGGGATTTTCCTTAACCCTGTTTGCTAAAGATATTTAATTACCCCTTTTAGCCCTCTTAATTCCTCGTTTCAGATTGTGCCAACAATCCCGATATTCTTTCAAAGCTTCGTCTTTCTGCAGTCGCCTGGACCTTATGTATGCTTCCTTTTTCCTCTTAGCTAGTCTCACAATTTCACCTGTCATCCATGGTTCCCTAATCTTGCCATTTCTACCCCTCATTTTCACAGGCACATCTTCTAGAAGTGCCCAAGAGTTTTCCAGGGGATGGCAAGAGTGTACTAGGTGTGTCCAAGGAAATTCTGGGGGTCCCCAAAATTCTGCAGACACTGCCCAAAATCGTTCTGGGGTGCCCAACAACGTGCTGCATGACGGCAAGTGTGTACTAGGAGTGTCCAGGTAGTGATAGGGTGATAGTGGTGTCCAAGAGTCTGATAGATGTGTCAAAGAGAGTGATCGGTGTGCCCAGGGTGTGCTAGGTTTGTCCACGACTGTGTGCTACAGAAAGATAAGGATGTGATACAGGTTCCTAAGCATATGCCAAGAGTAAATGTGTGATCGGGTTGCTGAACAGTTACTAGGTGTGCCAAAGACTGTACTGGGGTGCACAGGAGTGTGCTAGGTAAAGGCAATGTGTGCCAGGTGTGCCTAGATTGTGCTTGGGTTGTTCAAGGTATGTGATAGGGTTGCCCAGAGGGTGCTAGGTCTGCCTAAGAGTGTGATACAGAATTATAAGTGTTTGTTATGTGTGCACAAGACTGTGATATGGGTGAGCAAGCTTGTGATAGAGGTGCCCAAGAATTCTCTAGGGCTGCCCACGAGTTTGGTAGTGCAGCTGCCCAAGAGTGTACTAGGTTTGCCCAAGGGTGTACTGAGTGATGGCAAGTGTGTAGTAGGAGTGCCCACTATGTTCTAGGGTTGCCTTCGAGAGTTAGCTGGAAGTGCCCATTATTGTTCTGGGGTGAAAAATAGTGTTCTGCTACGTCCAAGAGTATACTAGGGGATGGCAAGAGTGTGCCAGTGGCTTCCAAGTATGTGCTGAGGTGCACAATAATGTGCTGCGGGAGCCCTGTATGTACTAGAGGTGACAAAGTGCATGCTGAGTTTACCCAGAGTATGTTAGGATTGTCCAAGAGTGTGATAGAGAATGACAAGGGTGTTCTATCGGTGCCCACGAGTGTGATAGGAATGAGCCATGGTATGCTAGGGCTGCCCAAGAGCATTCTAGGGGTGCCCAAGAGCGTACTAGGGGTGCCCAATAGTGAGCTAGTTGATGGAAAGTGCGTGATAGCTGTGACTATGAAAGTGCTAGGTTTGCTCAAGACTGCAGTAGTTGTGCACAAGAGTGTACTAAGGGTGTCCAAGTCTGTACTAGGGATGGCAGGTGTGTGCTTGGAGTGCCCTGAATGTTATCTGATTGCCCATGGGAATAGTAGGGTTGCCCACAGAGAATAGGTGTGCACAAGAGATTATTCAGGCATCGCAAGAGTGTGCCTGTGGTGTCCAAGAGCATGCTAAGGATGCCCAAGATTGTTCTAGGTGAGAGCAAGAGTGTTGTAGATGTGACCAAGGGTATTCTAGGGGATGCCAAGAGATTGCGTGGTGTGCCAGAAGTGTTCTAGGTGTGTTTAAGCGTCTGGTAGCTGTGCCAAGCATGTACTAGACATGCCCAAGTGTGTACGAGGGGTGACAGTGTGTGTGCTATGGTGCGCAGTGCGTGATACGGGTGGCCAAGCATGTACTTGGCGATGGTTAGAGAGTGCTAGGTTTGTCCAACAGAGTGATGGTGTGACCAAAAATGATCGAGGGGTGCCCAAGGGAATGATAGATGTGCCTAAGAGTGCACTAGTGGTTCCAAAGTGGGTGCTAGCGCTGCCCTTATGTTTGTTAGTGGCATTCAGAGAATATTGGGGTTTCCAAACATGTGGTATGGGGTGGCAGGAGGATGCGAGGGTATCCAAGTGTGTGCTATGGGTGCCAACATGAGGAATAGGGTTGCCCAAATAGCTGCTTGTTGTGCCCAGAGCGTTATTGGTGTGCCCAAAAAGATACTATGGTTGACCAAGAGTAAGTTAAGGGATGGCTGCAGTGTGCCAGGGATGCGCCAACGTGTTATAGGGTTGCAGGAGTGTGGCCTAGGGGTTCACAAGAGGGTGATACGTGATGGAAGTGTGTGATAGGTGTGTCCAGATTGTGCCATGCTTGCCCAAGTGTGTGATAGTGGTGTCCTGGAGTGTGCTGGAGTGCCCAAGTGTGTGCTCAGGGAACTCGATTTTGTGTTCGAGATGCCCAGGGGGGTGATCGGTGTGCCTAAGTGTCTAAGGGGTGCCAAGGTCTGAGCTAGGTGAAGGCAACTGTGTGCTAGGAGTGCCCAGATTGTGCGCAGGTTTTTCAAGTGTATGATAGGGGTGTTCTAGGCGTGCACTAGAGTGTGCCAGGGGAGCCCAGTGTGTAATAGATGTGCCAAAGTGCATGCTCAATTTTCCCAGAGCGTGCTAGGGCTGTCCAAGAATATACTGGAGAATAAAAAGAGTGTTCTACTGGTGCCCAAGATAGTGCTGGGAGTACCCAAATTATGCTAGCGGCGTTCAAGTGTGTGATAGGGGTGACCAAGAGTGTCCTAGGAGTGCGCAAGAGGGTGCTAGCGTCGCCAAGCGTGTGTTCGGTGTGCTCAGAGGGTGATAGCGTGCCCAAGTGTGTGATAGAGGTGGCCAAGAAGGTGTCTGTTGTGCTCACAGTGTGATAGGGCTGCCCAAGTATGAGATAGAGGTGGCCAAAGGGGTGATCGGTGTGCTCAGAGTGTGATAGGGCTGCTCAAGTATGTGCTAGGTGATAAGACGTATGGGCGAGAAGTGCCCAGATTGTGGTTGGGTTGTTCAAGTGTATGCTAGCAGTGCTCAGGTATGTACTAGGGGTGCTTAACGTGTGCTAAGGATTGCCCATGGGCGTTATAGATGTGCCCAAGAGTTCACTAGGAGTGACCAAGTGTGTAATAGGTGTGTTCAGATTGTGCTAGGGGATGGCACGTTCTTGGGCACAGCAAGCACATACTGGGCACACCAAGCACACATTTGGGCAACTCTAGCTCCCACTTTTGGGCTGCTCGCACACACTTGGACACGCTAGCACAATGCTGACATCCCCTTGCACATGTTTGCCAACCCCTATCACACGGCAGCCATCCCCATTTCACTCTTGGAAACCCATGACACGTTTTTGATCACACCAAGCACATACTGGGCACACCAAGCACACATTTGGGCAACTCTAGCTCCCACTTTTGGGCTGCTCGCACACACTTGGACACGCTAGCACAATGCTGCCATCCCCGAGCACATGTTTGCCGACCCCTATCACACTCTGAGCACCCGTATCACACTCTGAGCATACCTAGTACGCCCTTAGGCACGCCTATCACTCTCTTATTCATCCCATCGCACACTTTTTCACACGTACCGTACGCTTTCGTCACCTCTATCAGACCCTTGAGCAACCAGAGCACAATCTGGGTACTCCTCGCACGCACTTGTCTTATTTAGTATTTTTATTTTTTATTTAGAGATACAGCACTGAAACAGGCCCTTCGGCCCACCGAGTCTGTGCCGACCATCAACCACCCATGTATACTAATCCTACACTAATTCCATATTCTTACCACATCCCCACCTGTCCCTATATTTCCCTACCACCTACCGATACTAGGGGCAATTTATAATGGCCAATTTACCTATCAACCTGCAAGTCTTTTGGCTGTGGGAGGAAACCGGAGCACCCGGAGAAAACCCATGGAGACACAAGGAGAGCTTGCAAACTCCACACAGGCAGGACCCAGAATTGAACCCGGGTCGCTGGAGCTGTGAGGCTGCAGTGCTAACCACTGCGCCACTGTGTCATCATCTATCACACACTAGGGCACAAATAGAACACTTTTGGGCACCCAAGTACTCCCTTGGATACACATAGTACACTCTTGCCATCCACTAGCACGCTCAGGGAGCACCTATAACACTCTCGGGCACATCTCAAACACTCTTCATCACCCCTATCACACGTGCCTCCCCAGCACACACCTGCCAATCTCTCGCACATATTTGGGCACACCTATAAAACTCTGGGCAACCCTAACACAAATCTGGTCACCCCGAGTACACTCTGGGCTACCCTTGAGCACATCTACCAGGCTTTGGCACCTTTTTTACACTTTGCACCTCCAGTACACTATTGGGCAGCCCCATCACGCTCTTGTTTACCCCATCACACTCTTGGACAACACTGGCACACTCTTGTCTTCACGTGTACATCCTTGCGCTTCCCAGAATACACTTGAGCACTCCTACCACTCTCTTCACAACCCCAGGACATTCTGGACACTCCTCGCACTCAGTTTCCATTACCTAGCACACTCTTGGGCACCCCTAGTACACCCTTGAGCAGCCCTATCACGCTCTTGGGCAACGCTATGACATATGTTTTCACTCTTCGCACACTCGTGCACACCTGTAGCACACTCTTGTCATTCTCCATTACACTCTTTGACAACGCTGCCACAGTCTGGGAACACTGAGCACACACTTTGGCACAACAATCAGGCACTGGGCTGCCCTAGCACACTCTTGTGCACCCCAAAAGGCACTCGGACACAATTGGTACACGCTTACCATACCTGAGTACTCTCGTGGCCACACCACAGCCCTCTTGGGGATCCCTATCACACTCTGGGTGTCCCATGCGCACTCTAGGGCACCCTTAGTGCACTATTGTGCAAATCTATTACACTCTGTGTACCGCAGGGCACCCTTGACCATCCCTATCACACTCTTGAGCATCCCAAAACACACATCGTCACCCCATCACACTCTTGGGCACACTAAGCGCACGCTTGGGCACACTTAGTACACTCTTGAGCTGCCCCACTACTGACTTGGGCACTTCTCCCACACTTTTGGTCAACCCGAGAACATTCTGATCACTACTATCAATTGCCATCACCCAGCAGACTCTTGGGCACGCCTAGTACACTCTTGGGCACTCCTAGTACTCTCTTGGGCACCACTACTGCACGCTTAGTTACACCTAGCACATCCTTGGACCTTCTGAGCAACACCTAGTGCACATTTGGGCACTGCTATCAAACACTTGAACAACTCTAACACAACTGGACATTCGTAGCACACACTTGGCTTCACCTAGCATACACTTGGGCACGCCTAACGCTCTCTGGGAACACTGACCACTCCCTTTGGACCTCTAGAATACAGTGGGTACCAGTTTCACACATTTGTACTCCCAGGCACACACTTGGATACCACTTGCACTCGTTTGCGCAACCCTAGCACATTCCGGGCACACCTAGCACACACCTGCCATCAGCAAGGCATACTTCCACAACCCCAGTACACGTTTGTGTTCCCCCATCACACTGCTGCCATCCCCAAGCTCACTCTTGGGCACATATGGCTAGTTCTTGGGTACTGTGAGTGTACTCTTGTGCATCTGTAGCACACTCTTGTCATTCTCTAGTAGACTCCTGGACAACCTTATCACACTCTGGGCAAACTGGTCACTCTTTTTGTCACCTCTAGCACCCACTCTGCTTCCTTTTAACACTGTTGTGCACCCTATCACACTCTTGGACACCACTATCACACTATCACCATCACTCTTTCACTCTGGGGCAACCAGAAGACACTTTATCACCCCTATTACACTCTGGTTAACCCAAGTACCCCTTGGGCACCTCCGGCATACACTTGGCACCGCTACCATTCACTTGAGCAACCGTAGAGCATTCTGCTCACTCCGAGCACACACTTGCCATCACCTAGTACACTCTTGTTCACCCCTACCACATTATTGGGCACCCCAATCACATTCTGGGGCACCCATATTACACTCTTTTTCACCCCTGGCATACACTTGGTCTCCGTTAGCACACTCTGTGTACCCCTACTATGCACTTAGACAACACTAGCACAATCTAGGCACAACTATCACACACGTGTCATCACCTAGCAGAATCTTTCGCACCGAAGGACACAGCTCTGCAGCACTTTCACATGCTTGGGCACACCTAGTATCTGCTAGCAAATCTCTGGGCAGACGAACACAATATGGGTACAATAAGCACACAATTGGGCAACCTTTTCCCAATCTTGGGCACCCCTAGTAAACACATTATCCCCTAGCACACTCAGTTCAACCTCTAGCACTGTTGGAGCACCACTATCACACTTTGGGTACCCCTATCACATTCCTGGTCAGCCGTACAACACTATGGGCACCCCCAGTATACGGTTGGGCACCTCTATTACACTATTGTGCATCCTTATCACTCTCTTGGAAACAGCTTCCACACCCTTGCCATCCGCTTTCACACACATTTGGGCACCCCTAGAATGCCCTTGGACACACCTAGTAGTGACTCGGTCACCCCCAGCACACTCTTGCCACCTGTAGCACACTTTTGTCATTATCTAGCACACTCTTGGATAATGATATCACACTCTGGGCACACTAATCACTCTCTTTGGCAGTTCGACCACACACTGGTCACCCCTCTTACACTCCGGGCGCCCCTTGTTCATGCTTGGGCACACATAGTAAAATTCTGGGCTACCCCAACACGCCCTTGGGCACCTCTAACACATTTTGGGCAACTCTAGTATACTCTTGGGAACTTCTATCACACGCTTGGGGAACCTTATCACTTTCCTGAAAATACTAGCACAATCTGAGCAATCCTAGCACATACTTGCCGTCTCCTAGTCACAGACCTGTGCACACCTAACACTCACTAGGCTCACCGATCAGACCCTTGGCCACCTCTAACACACATTTGCGCAGCTGTAGAAAACTTTTGGGAATGCCATCGCACTCTTGTACAGTACTGGCATTATCTTACCATCCCCGAGTAAGCTCGGACACCCCAGAACAATCTTCGACACCTTATCACACGTTGCACAACCTACCGCACACTTGGGCATCCTTAGTGCCCTCTTGGTCACCTTTATTGCACATTTGGGCGCCCTTATCACCCTCTAGGGACTTCTAGCACAGCCTTGCCTCATCACCTAGCACACTCTTGGTCACCCTAAGACACACCTCTTCAACCCTTGGACCTGTTTGGATACCCTTAACAAACTGTTGCCATCCCCTAGCTCAGATTTGGTCATCTTTATCACGTTCGTGGGCACTCTTACCACACTCTTCTTTACCCCTGTCACACTATGGGCATCGCTAGAGCTCACATGGGCACCTGTAGTGCACTTTTGTAATTCTCTAGCACACTCGTGGATAATCCTAGCACACTCTGGCCTCACTGATCGTACTCTTGGACCCCGCTAGAAAACTCTGCCACCCCTCAACATATGTTTTCCCAAAACTAGAGCACTCTGGGCACGTCTATGACATGCTTGGTCACCCCTATCACACTCTGCGCACCCTTCATATACACTTCGAAAATGCTGGCATAATTAAGGCAACCAGCACACACGTCCCATCACCTAGCACACTCTTAGGCACATTAGGACACATTTCTTCAACCCTTTCACATGCTTGGTTACACCTAGCACCTGCTGCCAACCCTTATCCCACTCTTGGGCACACGAGCACATTATGGGTACTACAAGCACATAGTGGGAAACCTTTGCACACTCTTGGGCACCCCTAGTAAGCACTTGACGTCCTAGCACACGTCTGATAACCTCTAACACCTGTTTGAACACAGCTATCAGACAATGGGCAACCCTATCACACACCTGGGCACTCATAGTACACTCTGGGCTAATCGAGCACACCCTTGGAAACCTTTCTCACACTCTGGGAACCCCGAGTATTCTCTTTGGCACCTCTATTACATTCCTGGACACACCTATCACCCTTGCACAGTACTAACACAATCTGGATACTCCTGGCACACGCTTGCCATCTCCTATCACACAGTTGGGCACACCTAATACATTGTCGGCACAGTAACCAACACCTTGGCCGCCTCAAACACACATTTGGTCACCCCTCACACTCTTTGCCACCTGCAGCACACTTTGTCATTCTCTAGCACTCTCTTGACTATCCCTATCAGTCTCTGGTCACACGAAGCACACTCTTTGGCATCGCGACCACCCACTGGGTGCAACTAATGCACTCTAGACACCCTAGCAAACACTTGGACACCACTGGCACTCTTTTGCCATCCCCAAGTACAGTCTTGGGTACCCCAGAACATTGGCTGGCAACTTGTCTCACTCTGGAAACACACAGAACACTTTTCAACACCCCATCATATGCTTTGGCGCCCTTTGCGCACACTTGAGTGTCCCGAATACACTCATGGGTACACCCAGCACTCTCTTGTTGGCAACTATTACAATACTGGGCATCCCGAGTACACTCTTGGGTACCACTAGTACATACTTGGGCACCCATAGCACAATCTGCACATAGATAACACACTATTGTCATCCACTTTCACAATGTTGGGTACAGCTATCACACACCTGAGCATCCCTAGCCCACTTCTCCCTTCCACTTGCACACTTTGCGCATCCCTCGAACACTCTGGACATCCTTAGCGCACACCTGGGTGCCACTCATACACTCTTATCCACCCGTAGCTTTCACTTGGACTTCCCTTGACGCCCTTGCCATCGCGACAGTACACTCTTGTGCACGCCTAGCATGCACGTGGAGAACACTAGCACATTTTTAGGTACCCCTAGGACACACTTGTGCAACCCGAGCACATGCGTGGTCACCCGAGCAGACAGTTGCCATCCCATAGCTCACTCTTGGATAGCCCTATCACATTCTTGGCACACGAGCAAAGTATGGGCACAAAACACATACATTTAGGCAACCCTCATCCACTCTCCGGAACCCAAAGCACACAATTGATATCCTAACACCCTCCTGCCAATTTCTAGCACTTGCTCGGATATCCCTATAACACTCTGGGCACCTCAGCACCCATTTGTTCACCCCTGTAATCTCTGGGCGATCCTAGAACAGCCTTGAGAATCTCTATCACACTCTGGGCACACCTTTTGCACTCTTTGCACATTTATTGCACTGTTGGCCGGCCCTAACACGCTCTTATGCACACCAGCACGCTCTTGGACACCAGTGTCTGAACTTTCCATCCCTGGTGACACACTTGGTCACCCCAGAAAACTCTTTGGCACCCTATCATACACTTGGGCACCCCTACCACCTTATTGGGCAGTCCGATTACACATCTGGGCTAACTAGTCCACTCTTGGGCACAGCTAGCAGACACTTGTACACCCTAGCACACATTTGCCATCCCCTAGCACATGTTTGGTCAACCCTATCACACACCTGCTCACTTAGAGCAAACTCCTGGGCATCAGTAACACACTATGTCATTCTCTAGTACCCTCTTGGACAGCCTTAGCACTCTGTGGCTTACTGATTTCTCTCTTTGAAACTTCTATCAGACACTGGGTTCCCCTATCACATGCCTGTGCACCCCAGCACACCCTTGGGTGCCCAAGAACACACTTCAGTACCTCCAATACACTATTTCGCAATCCCAGAACATTTTGGGTACTCCTGGCACTCTCTTGGCCATGCCTATTACACTCTTGGCACCGCCAGTACGCTCTTGGGCACCGCTATAACACTCTTGCGCCCCTCTAGTACACCCTTGAGCGCCCATATCACACACTTACTCATTCCTATCACACTCTTGTTCACCTATAGCACACTCTTGTCATTCTCCAGCAGACTCTTGGGCAAAGTTAGCAGACTCTGGGCACACTCATCACTTTCTTTGGCACAGCTATCACCCACTGGAATCCCTATCACTCGCCTGTGCACCCCATCACACTCTCAGACACCACTGGCACAGTCTTGCCATCACTGAGTACACTTCTGTGTAACCCAGAATGCACTTTCACACCCCTACTGCTCACTTGATCACACCAAGCACACGCTTAGGCACACCTGGTGCACACTTGGGCTGCCCCATCACACACTTGTACACCCCATCAACACTCTTGGACACCACTACCACTCTCTTGTGCACTTCTATTACATTATTCTGCCCTCTGAGCACACATTTTCGCAACATTATTCAAATCTTGGGCACCCCTAGCAAATACCTGACTCCCTAGCACACTCCTGCTGACCTCTAGCATTGTTTGGGCACCATTATCATACTTTAGACAACACAAGTGTGCTCTTGGGCACCTTTAGAACTCGATTGGGCATTTCTGGCACATTCTTCATCTTCAAGCGCACTCTTGGGTACACCTGCTACATCTTCTGCACACTCTGGGCAAACTGAACACTCTCTGTCACATTTATCCTTCACTGGGCTCCCCGAGCAAACTCTAGTGAATCTCATCTCTCTCTTGATACTCCTATTCCAATCTTGCCATCCCTTAGCACATTGTTGGGCTCCCATAAAAAAAACTCTGGGCACACTGAGCATTCCCTTCGCCACCTCTGGCATATACTGGGCTCCTCTATCACATTCTTGTGCACCTTATCACCCTCTTGGAAACAACTGGCACACTCTTGCCATCCCCAAGTACACTCTTCTGCACCCCACAATGCACTTAGTCTCCCCCTAGTACACACTGGGAATATCAAACACTCTCTTGGGCACACCCATCACTCAGGTGGGCACCCCAGCACACTCTTGAGCAACCTGAGAACATTCTGAGCACTTCTGGCACACTCTTGGATACCACTAGTACCATCTTGAGAACCCCAGTACACTCCTGTGCACCCCTAGGACACTCCTGTGCACTCCTAGCTGAAACTGCAACACCATAGAACACACTTGTCATCCCACAGCTCATTTTGGTCACACCGAGCATACTCTTGGGCCCCTGCAGCACACTCTTATCATTCTTTCGCACACTCTTGGGCACTCCTAGCACTCTGTGGACACAGGAAGCACTTTGTTTAACACATCGGTCACACACTAAGCAACCTATCACACTTTGGGCACCCGAGTGCACTCTTGGTCACACCTATCAAACTCTTCGGCATCTGTAGCGCACTATGTCATTCTCTAGCACCCACTTAGACAGCCCTAGCATTCTTTGGGCATATTGAGTACTCCTTTTGACACTTCTATAAGCCACTGGGCTTCCCTATCACATCCTGTGCCCCCCAGCACTCCCTTGGGCGCCCACGAACACACTTCAGCACCCCCCAATACGCTATTTGGCAACCCCAGAACATTTTGGGTACTCCTGGTACTCAGCTGCCGTTACCTAGCACTCTCTTGGGCACTCCTACTAAACTCTTGGGCGCACCCATCACACAGCTGGGCAGCCCAGCACACTTTAGGCAACCCAAGAACATTCTGGGCACTTCTGGCACGCTTTTGCCATCACCTAGCACACTCTTGGACACAACTAGTACCATCTTGGGATGCCCAGTACACACTTGGGCACCCCTAAGATACTCTTGTGCACCCCGAGCTGACACTTCAACACCATAGAACACACTTGTCACACCGTAGCTCATTTTTCTCACACCGAGCACATTGTTGGCGGACCTCGCACTCTGTGGACACAGGAAGCACTTTGTTTGACACAACAGTGGCGCAGTGGTTAGCACCGCAGCCTCACAGCTCCAGGGACCCGGGTTCAATTCTGGGTACTGCCTGTGTGGAGTTTGCAAGTTCTCCCTGTGTCTGCGTGGGTTTCCTCTGGGTGCTCCGGTTTCCTCCCACATGCCAAAGACTTGCAGGTTGATAGGTTAATTGGCCATTATAAATTGCCCCTAGTATAGGTAGGTGGTAGGGAAATATATAGGTGGGGATGTGGTAGGAATATGGGATTAGTGTAGGGTTAGTATAAATGGGTGGTTGATGGTCGGCACAGACTCGGTGGGCCGAAGGGCCTGTTTCAGTGCTGTATCTCTAAACTAAACTAAACTAAACTGTCACACACTAAGCAACCCGGCACACTTTGGGCACCCTAGCACACTTTTGGTCACACCTATCAAACTCTTGGGCAGCCCTATCACACAGTTGATCAACGCTAACAAAGATGTGCACGCTTGCACTCACTTGCCTTCATCTAGCACGCAACTAGTTACTCCTAACATCCACTGGGCACACTGAGCACCCCCTTGTGCACTTCTCGCGCGCATTTGGGCACCCATAGAACAACTTTGGGCACTCCTGCACTGTCTTGGATACACCAATTACACTCTTGCCATCTCATATCACACTTTTGGTCACCCTTCGAACATTCTTGGGCACACCTGGAACACTCTTCTGGACACTCTTGCCAAACTGAGCACACTCTTCAGCACATCGATCACACACTGTGCTCAACAATCACACACCTGTGCACCATGTCACTCTCTTGGACACGACTATCACACTCTTGTCATCACCTACGACACTATTGGGCTGTCCTAAAAGACTGGGCACACGGAGAAGCCTCGTGTCCACCTCGATCACATATTGGTCTCCCCGAGCACAGTCTTGTGCAACCATTACACTCTTGGACGCGAAAATGAAATCAAAATACTGCAGATACTGGAAATCTGAAATAAAATCAAAAAGTGCTGGAAATACTCAGCAGCTCTGGCAGCATCTGTGGAGAGAGAAGCAGAGTTAACGTTTCAGGTCAGTGACCTTTCATCAGAACCTGTTAGACATTTAATGGGTTTTATGTAAATAAAGTGGTGTTGGGGCAAAATATAAACAATGGGACGATGCTGATAGGGCAGAGGGTCGCAGATAATAACTGACAAGGAGATCATGGGACAAAGAGAGTGTGTTAATGGTGTCGTGAAATACAAAGCCTTCGTGCAGAGAGGGTGCTAAATGACAGAGTAATGAAAGCCCGATCCAAAAGCAAAGCATGTAAAAGTGGACAGGCACATGGTAAAAAAGTGTAATGATGAAACAAGCTGAACCAAAGAGATATAAATATATAAAAATACAACGTAAAACAACAAAAAATAGGTGAAACTACAAAAAGTAGTTGGGGGGAGGGGGCAGTCATGCTCTGAAATTATTAAACTCAGTGTTCAGTCGGTAGGCTGTAACATGCCTATCGGTAAATGAGCTCCTATTCCTCGATCTTGCGTTGATGTTCACTTGAACACTACCACAATCTCAGGACGAGATGTGGGCATGAGAGCAAGTTGTGGGGGGTCAAATATCCGGCGGCAGGAAGCTTGTGGTCATGTTGTTGGACTAAGCGGAGATGTTCCATAAAGTGGTCACTCTTGGACACCGCATGGCACTCTTCGGCACCCTGATCATTCTCTGGGTAAAACAAGCTCACAATTGGGCTACCTTAGCCCCCACTTTGACACCCCTAGCAGACTCTTGGACAACCTACCACACTTCTGCCATCCCCACGATGTCATGCTGCAGCTGTTCAAAACTCTGGTGCGGCCGCACCTGGAGTATTGCATGCAGTTCTGATCACCGCATTATCGGAAGGATGTGGAAGCTATGGAAAGGGTGCAGAGGAGATTTACTAGGATGTTGCCTGGTATGGAGGGTAGGTCTTACGAGGAAAGACTGAGGGACTTGAGGTTGTTTTCGTTAGAGAGAAGGAGGAGGAGAGGTGACTTAATAGAGACATATAAGATAATCAGAGGGTTAGTTAGGGTGGATAGTGAGAGTCTTTTTCCTCGATGGTGATGGCAAACATGAGGGGACATAGCTTTAAGTTGAGGGGTGATAGATATAGGACAGATGTCAGAGGTAGTTTCTTTACTCAGAGAGTAGTAGGGGCGTGGAACGCCCTGCCTGCAACAGTAGTAGATTCGCCAACTTTAAGGGCATTTAAGTGGTCATTGGATAGACATATGGATGAAAATGGAATAGTGTTGGTCAGATGGTTTCACAGGTCGGCGCAACATCGTGGGCCGAAGGGCCTGTACTGCGCTGTAATGTTCTATGTTCTATACCTGATGTGCTCCCACCCTTATCACACTCTGAGCACTCCTAGTACGCACTTGGTCACAGCGGTACACATTTGGATACACCTAGCATTCCCTTGGGCACACCTATCACCCTCTGGGCACCCCTAGTATATCCTTTGACACCCCTTTGGCATTCTTGGTCACCCCTATCGCACTCTTGAACAACCTTAGCCAATCTGGGCATTCCTAGCCCACAATTTCCAATATCTGAGACGCATTTGGACACCCCTAGAACGCTTTCGCGCATCACAGCACTCCCTTGGACAGTCCAATCATATTCATGCCATCCCCTAGCAAAGAACAAAGAACAAAGAAAATTACAGCACAGGAACAGGCCCTTCGGCCCTCCAAACCTGCGCCGATCCAGATCCTCTACCTAAACATGTCGCCTATTTTCGAAGGGTCTGTATCTCTTTACTTCCTGCCCATTCATGTATCTGCCTAGATACATCTTAAAAGATGCTATCATGCCCGCATCTACCACCTCCGCTGGCAACGCATTCCAGGTACCCACCACCCTCTGCGTAAAGAACTTTCCACGCATATCCCCCCTAAACTTTTCCCCTCTCACTTTGAACTCGTGACCCCTAGTAATTGATTCCCCCACTCTGGGAAAAAGCTTCTTGCTATCCACCCGGTCTATACCTCTCATGATTTTGTACACCTCAATCAGGTCCCCCCTCAACCTCCGTCTTTCTAATGAAAATAATCCTAATCTGCTCAACCTCTCTTCATAGCTAGCGCCCTCCATACCAGGCAACATCCTGGTGAACCTCCTCTGCACCCTCTCCAAAGCATCTACATCCTTGCTCTTGGCACCCCAGCACGAACTTGCTCACTCTTATCACCCTCTTGGCTGCCTGTTTACACTCTTGTCATGCTTTTGCAGAAGCTTGGACAACTCGAGCACACTCTTGGGCACAGTGAGCACTCTCTTTCGCCACCTAGTACACACTTGGGAAACCCCATCACACTCTTGGGCACCGCTACCATGCTCTTGGGCACCACTACTACACACTTAGGCACGCCTATAATATTCTTAGGCACCCCATCACACACTTCAGTACCCCGGGTACAATTTTGGGCAACCTCGCCCAATTTTGGGAACCCCGAGCAGACACTTCATATCTCATCGCACATGTTTGATCTCCCCTAGCGCATGTTTGGTCACTCCTGTCACACTCTTGGCCCTCTATCACATACTTGCTCACGCCTCGCATACTTGTCGAAACACGTAGCACAGAATGGTCATTCTCAAGCACACTCATGGACAGTGCTAGCACACTTTGGGCAGACTGATCACAATCTGGGTTTCCCCAGCACTCTCTTGGACACAACTATCACACTCTTGCCATCTCCGAGACGTCTCTTAGGCACACCTATAACATGCTTGGGCATCCCTAGACCACTCTTTTGTCCCCCAGCCACACTTGCTCATTCCCAGCACATACCTGGGCACCCTTGGAACACTCTTGGTCAGACCTAGCACAATGTTTTTCACCACTATTACACACTAGATATACTGAGCACATTCTTTGGCACATCTAGTATCCAATGGGCACCCCATTTACACGCTTGGCATCCCCAGCACGATCTGGGAAACCTTACCTTTATATTGTACACTCTTGGGCACCGTAAGATCGCACTTCTGCAAAGCTATCGCATGCTTGGGCACACCTATCACATTTCTGCCATACCATAATTACTCTTGGGCACCCATGGCACGTTTTTGGGTACACCAAGCACTCTCGGGGTGCAACAACCGCTTATTTGAGTAAACTAGGAACCACTTTGGCACCCGTGTAACTCACTTGGATAACCTAGCATATGCCTCCCATCCCCTAGCACATGTTTGGTAACACCGATCAAACTCTGAGCACCCCTGGTATTCACCTGGGCATCCTTGGTACATGCCTGGGCACACCTATCACACACCTGGGAAAGCCCAAAACACATTTGGGCACAGGCAAACTCTCCAGGATACACCTATAACATTCTTGGGCACACCTAGAACACTCTTGGCCGCACCTATAACACTCTTGGATGCACCCAAAACATTCTTGAGCATACCTGTAAAGCTATTGGGCAACCTTGGAATGAGCGTTGCTACAAGTAGAATACTCTTAGGCACACCTGGAATGCTCTTTGACACCCCTGGCATTCTATTTGGCACACCAAGTACACAGTTGCTCGCACTTAGCACACTCTCGGCCACCTCTATCACATTCCTGTACAGACCATGCAAACTGTTGGAAAGACCTAGCACACTCTGTGCACCCTGATCGCTCTCTTTGGAGCCTCTAGAACAACTGGGCTCCCCCAGCATACTTCTGTGCACCCTATTGCACTCTTGGGCACAGCTTGTTCACATTTGCTATCACTTAGTACGCTCTTAGGCACTCCCATTACAGTATTGGGCACCAAGAGCACATGGTTGGGCAGCACTAGCACCTTCTTGGGCACAACTAGAACCTTTTGAGTAAAACGAGCACACATTTGCACAAATTATTTCACTCTCGGGCACCTCTAGCTGACACTGAGACACCATAGCTGACACTTGCCATCCCCTAACGCATGTTTACTCAACCATAGAATGCTCTTAGGAACTCATATCACATTCTTGCCATGCCCTAGCACACACGTGGGTAAACATAGGACACCCTGGGGCCCACCTGGCAAATTGTTGGGCACTCAAAGCAAGGATTTGGGCAAACTAGCCCCCTCTTGGGCAGCCTGAGCAGGCACTTGGACACACTGGCATGCACTTGCCATCCCCTAGCACATGTTTGATCCCATCTAACACAATTTTGGGCAACGATAGCACGCAGTTGCTCACTCCTAGTACACACTATGGCAACCGTAGCACACTCTTGGCAATCTCTAGCACACTCTTGGACAGACCTTGCACACACTGGGGGTGGTTAGCACGGCAGGCTCACAGCTCCAGCGACCCGGGTTCGATTCTGGGTACTGCCTGTGTGGGGTTTGCAAGTTCTCCCTGTGTCTGCGTGGGTTTCCTCCGGGTGCTCCGGTTTCCTCCCACATGCCAAAGACTTGCAGGTTGATAGGTTAATTGGCCATTATAGATTGCTCCTAGTATAGGTAGACGGTAGGGGAATATAGGGACAGGTGGGGGTGTGGTAGGAATATGGAATTAGTGTATGATTAGTATGAATGGGTGGTTGATGGTCGGCACAGACTCGGTGGGCCGAAGGGCCTGTTTCAGTGCTGTATCTCTAAACTAAACTAAACTGATCATTCTCTTTGGCACCTCTGTCACTAACTAGGCTCCCCTAGCACACTCTGGTCACCCCAATACACTCTGGACAACCCCAATGCACACTTGCGCGCCCCCCATCACACACTTGGGCATTCCTATCACACACTTCAAGAAACCTACGACAATCTGGGCACTCCTAGCACACACTTACCTTTACCTAGCACTCACCTAGGCTCACCTAACACACTCTGGTCAGATCGAGAAAACTTTTGAGCCCCTCTATTACATGCTTGGGTACCCCTATCATGCCTTTGTGCACCGCTTCACACTCTTCGACCCCATCACGCGTTTTGGCAGCACAAGCACAATTTCAGCGCACCTAGTACACACTTGCCATCACCTGTCACAGTCTTGGGCACTTCAAGGACACACTTCTGCTACCGTCTCACACTGCTGCCATCTAATAGCTCACTCTTAGGCAAACTTCTCACGTTCCTAGGCACATCGAGTGCTCTCAGGGCATAACAAGCACACATTTCGGCAACACCAGCCTTAATTTTGGCAGCCCTAGCACATACTTGGATACCCTAGTAAATGCCTGTCTTACTCTAGTACATGTTGGCTACTCCTACCACACTCTGAGCACCCCTATCACACACTTGGGCACTCCTATCACACAATTGGGCACAACTATCACTCCGTTTGGCACAGCACCACTCCATTGGAACCACCTAACACGCACTTGCCATCCCCTAGCACACTCTTGGGTGCACCTATCACACCTTTGGTCATACCTAGAACAATCTTGGCCACACATATAAAATTCTTTCCCATAACTAGAACCCCCTTGGGCACACCTGCATCGCTCTTGGGCACACCTGCATCGCTCTTGGGCACCACCAGCACAGTGTTCCCATCCCTGTGTATACTTTTGGGCGCGTTGAGGCAACTCTCGGCACTCGTAGCACACATTTGCCATCACCTAGTTCACTCTTGGGCACACATGGCATGTTCCTAGGCACACCGAGTGCACTATGGGCACAACAAGCACACATTCTGGCAGCACTAGTTCCCATTTTTTCAACCCTAGCATACACTTGGATACCCTAGCAAATACGTGCCATCATCTAGCACATGTTTGGCTACCCGTATCACACACTGATCGCCCCTGTCACTCACTTGGGCATTCTTATCCCATAGTTATGCCCAACTAGCACTCCTTTGGCACAATATCACTCCATTGAACACGCCTAGCAAATACTTGCCATCCCCTAGCACACTCTTGGATGCACCTACAACACCCTTGGCCACAACTGGACTATTCATGGCCACAAGTAGAGCACACTTTTCCATAACTAGAACCCCCTTGGGCACACCAGGATCGCTCTTGGGCACCCCATGCATCCTCCTGGACACCACTTGCACAGTCTTCCAATCCTCCAGTACACTCTTGGGCACCCTAGAGCACTCTTGGACACCGCTATCACACTCTGGGCACTCCTAGTAAACTCTGGGCTACTCTTGCATGCCCCTGGGCATCTCTATCACATTCTGTGCACCCCGGGTATACTCTTGGGCATCACTATCACACACTTGGCCAACCCCAGCACACGCTGGGCACTTTGATCCCATACGTGCCATCACCTATCACATTCTGGGGCACCCCTAGGACGGACTTGTGCAACACTTTCAAATGATTGGTCACCCCTAGCAAACTGCCGCCATCCTCTAGCTCACTCTTGGGTACCCTGATTACGTTCTTGGATACTCTTAGCACACACTTCTCTAACCCTATCTCATTTTCGGTACCCCTAGTGCACAGATGGCTGCACCTAAAATGCTGTTGGGCACCCCAGTATACACTTGGGCAATGTATCGAACACTTGGGAATCTGTCGCGCACTTTTGCCATTCTCTAGCATACTCCTGAACAGCCCTATCACACTCTTGGCAAACTCATCACTCACTTTGGCATGTCTATCAAACACTGTGCTAGAACAACTCCATCACAATCTGGACACTCCTAGCACAACAGATACCGTCAACTAGCAAAAACTTGGGTGCACCTAACACTCACTGGGCATGCAAGGCACAACCTTGGGCACCTCGAGCGCACACGCGGTCACACCAAGAGCACATTTAGGCCCTCCATCACAGTGTTGGACACACCTGTGACTCTCTTACCATATCCTATAACAATCTTGGCCACCCTTAGAACACTATAGGGCACACATATCACACTCTTTTTTACCCCTAGTACACTCTTGGGCACACTAAGCACACTCTTTGGACCCCTAGCATACAGTGAGTTCCGCCAACACGCCTTTTTTGCGTGCAATCACACACCTGAACACCACTACCACGCACTTGTTCAGCCCTATCATAACCTGGCTCCTCTTAGCACACACTTGCCATCACCTATCACACTCTTGGGTACCCCTGGAACAGACCTCTGAAACCTTATCACATGCTTGGGTATGCCTAGCACACGCTGCCATCCCCTATCTCTTGGGCACAGATTACACGCTCCTGGCCACACCGAGCACCTTCTGGACACTATAAGCAACCATTTGGTTAACCATAGCTCCCACTTTGGCAACCCTGGCGCACAATTCGACACACCGGCACACTCTTGCCATCTCTGAACACATGTTTGGCCACCCCCAAGATACACTGAGAAGCCCTATCATACACTTGGGCACCCCCTAGTACCAGGCTTGAGCATACCTATCACACACTTGAGGACACCAGCACCCTGTTAGACACACCTATTACACACTTGCCATCCCCTAGCAGATTCCTGGGCTCATATAGAGAACTCCGAAGCTCACCTAGAACACTCTTAGGCACACTAATAAATTCCTTGGGCACACCTGGAACGCTTTTGGGCACTCCTTGCATGCTCTGGGACATCACTAACATCGTCTTTCCATCCAGAGTACGCTATTAGACGCCCCAGAACACTCCTCCTCATGCCTATCAGACTCTAGGCACCAAAGTTGCTCTCCTTGGCACACTTAGTACACTGTTGGGCACCCATATTTCACATTTAAACAAACCTATCACACTCTTGGGCAACCCCGGCATTTTCAAGGAACTCGTAGCACAAACTTGCCATCACCTAGATGTTGGGCACACATCATACACTCTTGGACACCCCTATCATACTCTTGGGAACAGCTAGAATAGTGCAATTCTGGTCGCCACACTACCAGAAGGACGTGGAGGCTTTGGAGAGGGTACAGAAGAGGTTTACCAGGATGTTGCCTTCTGTGTAGGGCATTAGCGATGAGGAGGGGTTGGATGAACTCGGATTGTTTTCACTGGAACGACAGAGGTGGAGGGGCGACATAGAGGTTTACACAGAACATTGATCATAGAACATTACAGCGCAGTACAGGCCCTTCGGCCCTCGATGTTGCGCCGACCTGTGAAACCATCTGACCTACACTATTCCATTTTCATCCATATGTCTATCCAATGACCACTTAAATGCACTTAAAGTTGGCGAGTCTACTACTGTTGCAGGCAGGGCGTTCCACGCCCCTACTACTCTCTGTGTAAAGAAACTACCTCTGACATCTGTCCTATATCTATCACCCCACAACTTAAAGCTATGTCCCCTCGTGTTTTCCATCACCATCCGAGGAAAAAGACTCTCACTATCCACCCGATCTAACCCTCTGATTACCTTATATGTCTCTATTAAGTCACCTCTCCTCCTCCTTCTCTCCAACGAAAACAACCTCAAGTCACTCAGCCTTTCCTCGTAAGACCTTCCCTCCATACCAGGCAACATCCTAGTAAATCTCCTCTGCACCCTTTCCAAAGCTTCCACATCCTTCCTATAATGCGGTGACCAGAACTGCACGCAATACTCCAGGTGCGGTCTCACCAGAGTTTTGTACAGCTGCAGCATGACCTCGTGGCTCCGAAACTCGATCCCCCTACTAATAAAAGCTAACACACCATATGCCTTCTTAACAGCCCTATTAACCTGGGTGGCAACTTTCAGGGATTTATGTACCTGGACACCAAGATCTCTCTGCTCATCTACACTACCAAGAATCTTCCCATTAGCCCAGTACTCTGCATTCCTGTTACTCCTTCCAAACTGAATCACCTCACACCTTTCCGCATTAAACTCCATTTGCCATCTCTCAGCCCAGCTCTGCAGCCTATTTATGTCCCTCTGTAACCTACAACATCCTTCGGCACTATCCACAACTCCACCGACCTTCGTGTCATCCGCAAATTTACTAACCCACCCTTCTACACCCTCATCCAGGTCATTTATAAAAATGACAGACAGCAGTGGCCCCAAATCAGATCCTTGCTGTACACCACTAGTAACTAAACTCCAGGATGAACATTTGTCATCAACCACCACCCTCTGTCTTCTTTCAGCTAGCCAATTTCTGATCCAAAGCACTAAATCACCTTCAATCCAATACTTCCGTATTTTCTGCAATAGCCTACCGTGGGGAACCTTATCAAAGGCCTTACTGAAATCCATATACACCACATCCACGGCTTTACCCTCATCCACCTGTTTGGTCACTTCTCAAAAAACTCAATAAGGTTTGTGAGGCACGACCTATCCTTCACAAAACCGTGCTGACTATCGCTAATGAACTTATTCTTTTCAAGATGATTATAAATCCTGTCTCTTATAACCTTTTCCAACATTTTACCCACAACCGAAGTAAGGCTCACAGGTCTATAATTACCAGGACTGTCTCTACTCCCCTTCTTGAACAAGGGGACAACATTTGCTATCCTCCAGTCTTCCGGCACTATTCCTGTCGACAATGACGACATAAAGATCAAGGACAAAGACTCTGCAATCTCCTCCCTGGCTTCCCAGCAGTCCCGCGTGCGCTCCACCTATACACGAGAAATGGCTTCCGATTTCTTGGCGCGCTTTTCAAAGCTCTGCTCCCGCTTTTCTCTCTCTCTCTCGGTGGCTTCCGATTTCTTGGCGTGCTTTTCAAAGCTCTGCTCCCGCTATTCTCTCTCTCTCTCTGTGGCTTCCGATTTCTTGGCGCGCTTTTCAAAGCTCTGCTGCCGCTGTTCTCTCTCTCTCTCTCTGGGAGCAACTGCCCAAATATGTAACCTCACTTACCCAACAGTCCCGCGTGCGCTCCGCCTATACACGAGAAAATGAGTTATGAGTGGCAGGAAAGAGTGGATCGTCAGAAGCTTTTTCCAAGGGTGGAAGAGTCAGTTACTCGGGTTCATTGGTTTAAGTTGCAAGGGGCAAAGTGTGGAAGGGGTGGTGAATGCCTGGAACTTGCTGCCGGGGGAGGTGTGGGAAGCAGGTACAATAGCGACGTTTAAGAGGCATCTTGACAAATACATGAATAGGATGGGAATAGAGGGATACGGTCCCCGGAAGTGCAGAAGGTTTTAGTTTCGACAGGCATCAAGATCGGCGCAGGCTTGGAGGGCCGAATGGCCAGTTCCTGTGCTGTACTGTTCTTTGTTCTAGTCACATGGCGGTATCTTGGTACTTAGCTCATGAGCATACTGAAATCTAAAATGGACATCACTCTTTAAACAAACAGACAACAATGCTGGTCCCCGAGCGCAGCAGCAGGTTGGCCACCACGGAGCGTCACCGCCGCTGAGAAAATGAGCCTGGCCCTCCCTACATCGGACTATAGTTCGACAGCGGGCCTCTGACAGAATAATCTTCCGGCTTCCCCACCCCCGTCACGGATCTGACACTGGCGGCACGGTAAAATCTAGCCCGATGTGTGTGTAAGAGTGAGTCTCAGAGAGGCTATGTGTATGTGTTGGTGTGTCTCAGAGAGGCTGTGCATGTGAGAGTGATTCACAGAGAAGCTATGTCTGTTAGTGAGTCGCAGAGAGGCTGTGTATGGGAATGTTACTCTCAGAGAGGCTGTGAAGGCATGGAAATGAGTCACAGATACGCTGTGTGTGTGTTTGTGAGTCTCAAAGACGCTGTGTGTGTGAGTTAGTGAGGCACAGAGAGATCGTGTGTGTGTGTGTGTGTTAGTGAGTTTTCAAGACGCTGTGTGTGTATCTGAGACAGGCTGTGTGTGTGATCGTGAATCTCAGAGAGGCTGCGTGTGTGTAGTGAGTCATAGGGCTGGATTTTGAGCCCTGCCTGCAGGAGCCGTGACTGGCGCGAAAAATGAAGGCCCCACTACTGCAATTCAGCCGAAATCGACTGCAAGTCGGCTCATTTAAATACCCGGTTGGGCACACCCCCTATTACGTAGAGGGGCGGCCTGGCCAATACCGGCATCGGCTGCAGCGGCCTGTGTACAGGCGCAGGCACCATTTTTAAAGACCAGCCAGCCCTGCTGGTAATGTAAAATTTTTAAAGATATGCCCCCGAAAATGTACAGGTAAAATTCTAGTGCCTCTTTCCCACGCCCCTCCCCCACCTAATAACAATTAAATTCAGTGTCTGCCCTTTCTTGCACAAAACACTTATCTTTGGAACATGACCTTTCCACCCCCTCAAAACTGTACAATGTTCTCAGTTCACCCCTTCCTGCCTTCACCAAAACCGATAATGATGGTTTTACACCGTTACCCCACCCCCACACTAAAGATCTAATTCCCACCTTCTTCATCAGTATTACGCCTGATTTCCCCTGACTCGGAATTGCAGGTTTGGGACTCTGAAGTTGGTGGTGGGCGCATAAGTTCCCAGGTAAGTGTATTGCTAATTTACTGACTTTATTGAAATGCTTATGGTAATGCATGGCAGCAGTTTCTTTGCGTTCCCTTACACAACATAATGAGATTTGTGGATTATAGTTCCTGGAAGATATTTACAAGTTCCCTTAATAGCTAAATTAGTACATACAATACAGAGCAAACTATATACAGAACCTTTGTCAGGATGTGACAGTGCAGAGTGACTATGGCTTCTAGTCACATGACTACATACCCCTATTTTGCTACTTAGCTTACTGAGTTCTTAAAGGGACATCAATCTTTAAACAATCAGGGAACAATGCGGGTCCAGTTACCCAGCGGCGGGGGGGGGGTGTTGGGTGGGTGGCACCACGGTGTATCTCTGCTGGGAAGATTGGGCTTGGTCCTCCCTTTTTCGGCACTGTGGCGGGCCTCTGACGAATAATCTCCCAGCTTCCCCACCCCGCCATGGATTCCGATGCTGGTGGAAAAGTAATATCCAGCCCGCTGTGTGTGTGAGAGTGAGTCTCAGACACGCTGTGTGTATGTGTTAGTGAATCTCAGAGAGGCTTTGCGTGCGTGTTATTGAGTCTCAGAGAGACTGAGTGGGTGTCACTGAGTCACAGAAAGACTGCATGTTTGTTAGTGAGTCTCAGAAAGACTGTGTTTGTGTTCCTGAGTCTCAGAGAGTCTGTGTTTCTCTTTTACGGATTCTCAGAGAGGCTGTCTGCGTGTTAGTGAGTCACAGAGAGGCTGTGTGGGTTAGTGAGGCACAGAATGCCTCTGTGTATGCTGGTGATACTCAGAGAGGCTGTGTGTGTTTGTGTGTGTCTGTTAGTGAGTCTCCAAGAGGCTGTGTGTGTGCTTGTAATTCTCAGAGAGACTGTGTTAAGCGTGATAATGAGTCACAGACAGGCTGCCTGTGTTGGTGAGTCACAGAGAGGCTGTGTGTGAGTGCTGATGTTCTAGTTTCAGATACTGCATTAGTTTATGCACTGTATTAGTTTGAGTTAATAATATATTTTGAATTTCTGTATTAATTTGAGAGGCTGCATTACTTTAATGGTCTCCATGATTTTCAGGGGTTGTATTGTTTTCAGTGATTATATTAGTTTGATGTGCTATATTATTTTGAGGATCTATATCATTTTGAGGATCTATATTATTTTGAGTGTCTTTATTAGTTTGAACGGTTGTATGAGTTTGAGGGGCTGTATTTGCTTGAGGGTCTGTATTTGTTTGAGTTGCTGCATTAGTTTGAGCAGCTGTATTTTTTTGAGTGGCTGTATGAGTTTCAGGATTGGTATGAGTTTGTAGGAAAATATCAGTTTGAGGACATACAGGCACTTTTTCCTTCTTTAATAATTTAACTGAATGGTAGCAGTTAAAGTGAGCAGCCACATCCCTGAATACAGTATGACAGCCCTGATAGAGCTCACCAACATTAGGAATTGAATTACTGAATGGGCATAGCAGCGTGAAAGTCATCATTAAATCAATATGAGAAATACAGATGTGTCTGATGGTGCTTCAATGAACATCACAATTGTTCAGAGAATAAAGCTTCTAATTATCATGAGTTAATTAATGTGATCTGAGCCGTCCAGTCTTTGGGTTGTTCAAATTCAATCTCAGTGCTAAATATATTCAATCACAACAGGGACTTAACTTATCTGTCGTAATCCGTTTGTTTAAAATTTAAAATATGCATATATATAGATACATATGATGCAAGTTGCAACCTCAATGTCCCCGTGGAGTTCCTGCAAAGTATAAATTAAAAGCTCTGGGACTGTGCTGTTTCAGAGTTTAATGCAGATAAATTGTTTGCAGCACGGAGCTGACAGATCACTTCACACGGAAAATGCATCAACCAATTAACAGTCTCCAAAAAATATACTTTATCATCCTTGCTGTCATTGGTGTTCCTGGTAAGTGACTATACCCATCAAGGCTGTGTAAATATGTGCGTAAGCTGGTCTATAGAATTTGCTTGTGACTGATAACGTTACATATTGGTCGACTTGTGACTTTTATACAGATACCCGATCAGTTAAATTATTTCATTAAGTCAAATCTCTTGAATTATGTCTGCGGATTGATAACATTACCTTAACTAAAATTAAGCCTCGGTTTTTTTGTTTAGAGTTTTGCTGCATGATCAAGTTATTGTCGTTGAATATTGTGCACTGTTAAATGAGACCTCAGCGCAAGCAAATTTCTGAGGGAATGTATTACTGGGAGTATCTGTCTCTGCAGAATTGTATTGAGTGTGGGACACTAACTGGAGTGCAACACTTGATCCCAGTGACCATGGATGATTGAGAGTATCTGTAGTTGTAGATTTGTATTGATTGTGGGTCAGTAGCCGACTGGAACACTTGCTTCCAGTGACTATGTATTACTGAGAGTATCTGTCATTGTAGAATTGTATTGATTGCGCACCTGTAGCTGAAGTGGAACACCTGATCCCAGCGACTATGTATTACAGGGAGTATCTGCCATTGTAGACTTGTAACGATTGCGGATCTGTAACTAGAGTGGATCACCTGATCCCAGTGACCATGTATTATTGGGAGTATCTGTCATTGCAGAATTCTATTCATTGTGGTCCAGTAAGAGGAGTGGAACAAGTGGGTTCTAATTTGAAATAATTCTTTCGGGGTCACTGATCTCTGCACTCCACGGAGCTGTCAGCAGAACAAAACAAAAGAACACAAGAAATAGTGGACGACATGGCCTTGGAGCCTGATGCGCCATTCAATACGATCATAGTTGTTCGTAAATTGTACTTAAAAAGGCTTAAATTGTACTTGCCCACTCGCCATATCCCTTGATTCCCTATGAGACCAACAAGTTGTCTATTCCAGCCTTAAATGTTTTCAATGATGAAGCATCCGCAGCCCTCTGGTGTAGAAAATTCCAAATATACACAACCTTTGAGTGAAGTAATTTTTCCTCATCTCAGTTCTAAATGATCGGCCCCTTATCCTGAGACTGTGCCCCCAAGTTTTAGATTTCCTGATCAGCAGATCTCTCAGGTTCTAACCTGTCCAACCCCTTTAGAATATTGTATGTGTCAATGAGATCACTTCTCATTCTTCTAAACCCCAGAAAATACAGGTCCAATTTACGCAGCCTTTCATTATCGCACAGCCCCCACAACCCAGGGCCCTACTTATTGAACCTTCTCTCTGTCGCCTTCAATACAAGCATATCCATTCTTAAATGTGGAGACCCAAACTGCGCACAGTACTTCAGACGTGGAATCACCAAACTCCCGTAAAATTGTAGCAAGACTTTGTTTTATCACTGTACTCCAAGCCCATGGCAATAAAGGCAAACATGCCATTTGCCTTCCCAATTGCTTGCTGTAACTGCATGCGAACTCTTTGCATTCCTTGTATGTGTGCATCCAAGTATCTTTGAACATGAGCACTTACAAGTTTCACTCCTTTCCAAAAATGTTCTGCTGTTATATTCTTATGACCTAAGTGAATAACTTCGCAGTTTGTACATTATATTCTATTTGCCATGTTATTGCCCACTCACTTAACCCGTCGCTGTCTCCTTGCAGCCTCTCTGCCTGCTCCCCACAGCTTACCTTTCCTCCTAGCTTCATATAGTTAGCAAACTTAGATACATTACTCTCCAGCTCTTTGTCTAAGTCATTGATGTCGATTGTAAATAGCTGAGGCGCAGCACTGATCATTACCGCACTCCACTATTCATTGCTTGTCAACTGCAATATGCCCCGTGTAATCCCACTCTTTGTTTTCTGTCCGGTAACCAATCCTCTATCCAAGCTAATATATTACCCCCAACTCCGTGAACCTTTATCTTGCCCCTTAAGCTTTTGCGTGGCACATTTTCGAATTCCTGTTTGGAGAACCAGTTATACTACATCGACTGGTTACCCTTTATCTGACCTACTAGTTACATCCTCAAAACATTCTAATTTGTCAAACAGGATTTCTGTTCAGTGATATCATGTTGACTTGTTCTAATCATACTCTGCTCTCCTAAGTGCATTGTTAACAATATGGTGCAGTATTCTCCCAAAGATGATGTCAGGCTAACTGGCCTGTTGTTCACTGTTTTTTCTCTTTCTCCTTTCTGGAAAAGCAGTGTAACATTTGCCAACTTCTAATCCGATGGGAGTGTTCCCGAATCCAGGAATTTTGGAAACTCACTGCCAGGGCATCCACTGTCCCTGAAGCTATCTCTTTTGGAACCCTAGGGTGTAGGCTATCAGGTCCTGGGGTTTTTTGAATTTTAGTCCCTTCAGTTCCTCCGATACTTTTTCTCTGCTGATATTAATTCTTTAATTTCTTCACTCTTTTTAGTGCGTGGTTACCGTCTATTTCTTGTGTTAATCTATGTCTTCTACTGTGAAGACAGACACAACATTTTTGTTCAATGCCTCGGTGTTTTATGAAAGTAATCGGTGATGAAGGGGATTAATTTTGCTGTTGTTGTAAATGATGTGTAGTGAATATATGCATTGAAATGCATTGATATTGCTCTGTTTCCTATGGAACTGCGCCAACTGAACCAGATGGTACCTATTTATTCACAGGTAAACAGCAACACAGCACTGTTACAGTCGTCTACTCCTCTGGATAATGGCTTATTTTTACTCTAAGTATAGTGACTGTAAACACTGCCTAATAGCAACGTCCTTTTGTTGTCTTATCTTATTATGATGAATGTTTGGCTGTTGTTCGTGATTATTATGCCAACTCTGTAATAGCTTAGGTTTTTAAAAAATCAGTTCTTATCTATGATTCAGAGTCTTTACAATTAATAATATGCAGTGATCTCTGCTCTTAGCTCAGTGAGATATGTCCCTGTGAGAACAGACACCTATATCTAAAGAACGTATACTTTTCATGATACATTGATCTGTTCGGCTGCAGAAAATTATATAATTACTAAACTGTTAATTATAAAATAAACAGTGCAATGCTTCAATAAATACATGATCCCCTTTGCTTTGATCGCATTTCCATGCTGTTGTTAACCTTCCATTCTAATTTAAATCATTTGTGAATCTATAGCTGCAGCAGCCTTTGCCCGTTGATTACATTATCAAGTATTGGTCCCCTTTCTACCTTAAATCACTTGGAGTTGTTTGATGATTCCGTTTAATTATTTCTTGGCTGTTATTTTCTCCTGCTTCATATCCCTCTCACTTCTTCAGTCTCTGAATCATCACAAACTGCTCCATTCTACCATGACTGTCCCACAACACATATGTCTTCCTTCCATTTGAGTTCGGAGCTGCTCTCCAGATGTGCATTTATATTTCTGTCCATGTAACTCCGCGCCGCTCTGCTACAGAGTCTAGGAAGCCCGAGGTGCCCTTTAACCAGCAACAGACAAGGTCTTTCCTGACTCACAGCAGTAGATAGCTTCCCAGCCAATTTCCCCCGACCATCTCCCATTGGTATATTCAGAGGGCCCCATTTGGAATTTATTAGTTTGGCTGTGTATGCTTATCATTCCCGCTGGAATTCCTCTCCCTCACTCGCTCTGAAGTACTCATGTTCACTTTATCACCACTTTTTCTGGTACATCCTTTCACCTTGAACTGGAAAATAAATCAACTTTGCTTCCAATTGTTTCCCCTCCCTCCTTTTCATATGGTCCATCTCCGACATTTCCCTTCTATTCCTCAACTTCTTTAAATTCATTTCCGGGGGATTGTCTGTCCAACAATATTTACTATAATACCACCGACTGTTACATAGCTAAAATTTCTGCCATCCAATTTCCTCTAGGAACTCTATTCCATTCTGCCCGTCTTCTCACCTTCCACTCCAAAAACCTTCACATGAACACGGGAAAAATATGGCCAAGAGGAGAGGCTTGTGTAGCCCAGGAAGTGACGCAGACATTTGGGTAGACCCAAGGCATGAGGACCAAACTGTTGGCCGTGTGCAGAGAGGGGACCCACGCAGCCATCACCTCATTCCAGTGACTGCCATTTCCACCATGTCCAGCTAAACCCAACACTAAACACAGCTTCCCATCCGATCCTGTCTTTGGCCCCTTGCATCACACTGCTTGACACTGCTGTCATCCCCACCCCGCCAGGCACCTTCCAATTCAAGCACAATAGATGTTACATCTATCCTTTTACCTCCTTCCTTCCCACCATCCAGGGCCCCAAAATCTCCATCCAGATGAAACAAAGATTTACCTATACTTATTCCAATGTAGTTGCTGTATTCACATGCAGTCTCCTCTACCCTGGATATTGCGAAATGCATACTGAGCGATTTTCGTCTTGCTGAACACTTCCTTTCACTTTGCAAATATGACGCGGAACCTTTGGTTACTACCCGTGTAATTCTGCATCCTACACTTACCTCCCCATCCTCAGCCTCTTCCACTGTTCCACTTTTAAGCTGAATGAGGAACAGTATCACATTTTTCCATTGGCCAATTTACAGCTTGCCAGGCTCAACACTGAGATTAAAAGCTTTCGACCTTAACCACGGACATTTTCTTGGATGGCCTGTGCTTGCAGCAGATTGTGGCTGCACCAGAGTCACTAGAATGAGGTGTGGGCTGGTGATTGTTGTGAGGGTCCCCTCTTTGTACACGGCCGACTGCCTGGTCCTCATGCCTAGGGCCTACCCAAATGTCTGCATTTCGTTCCTGGGCTACAGAGCCTTTCACCTCTTGACCATGTTTTGCTCGTGTTCATCCCCCTCTGTTTATCTGCTGTAATCACTTTCTCTTCCTGTGAACCCATCTTCTTTTTCTTTAATTGTCCCATTCGCCTTGCGCCATGAGACCATTTGTCATCGGAATCTCTGCTGCCCTCCACTAGATCACACTCTTTGTTCTTTGCACCCCACACCCAACTTTTCTCTGACCCTGCCATTGCTTCGAAACGTTTAATCTGGAATAACTTGCAGTTCTGATGAATGTTTATCGAGCCGAAACATTGCTGGGAATTTTATGCCCCCTCCCATACCAGGAGCGGGTTGGGAGGTGGGGAGGGGGTGTAAAATCAGTTTCGATGGCGGAGAGTGCCATGCCCTTCATCTACCGACCACCATTAGTACCTTACCAGTGGAGGGACAGATGACAGGCAGATGCCTACTGTTAGGCCAGTTGATGTGCTTAAATGGCGAATTAATGGCCACTTAAAGGCAACTTGTTGCTGCCACTGGTATTTTCCCAACGGTGGAGGAGCACTGTGGCACATGAGGAGGCTACCCAGTAATACCTGGCGGCCTCCTTGCGGCCCCGGGGAGCCTCCTCATCGGACACCCTGTACCCCATGGAGGGCTCCCAGTAGCACGGGACATTGCTTGAAAAACTCTGTCTCTCTCACTCGACCTCTCGCCCTTCACTCGCCGGTGCTTGGTTGGACCCAGTGAGCCCCGATGTCTGCTTCTGAGGCAGGCGTTCATGGAACCTCTTCTCTTTGCTTGCAGTCGCAGCATTGGCTATTACTTCCAGTGGTGCTGCTGGGACTGAAGAGCTGCTTGACCTTTGATTGGCTGGAAACTGTTCGAGGCGGGACGTCCTGACTTAGAGGGGTGGAAGCCCCAACTGCTGGCAACTAATTGTCTGCAAAATACAGTTGTGGCTTCCATGGCCTGGTGGAGATTTCCAGCCAGTAGACGGGGACATAGCGTCCTGATAAAATTCCAGACGTTAACTCTGTGTCTCTCTCCACAGATTATGCATGTTCACTACTGTTATCAGATTTAAAGCAGGCTTATTATTTGGATTTCGCTCAAATACTTTTACCTGGATGTTAACAGCAGCAGATATGTTGGCAGGTGGGAGGGAATTTGGCCATAGTTTAACCATGCTATGATATTTGAATGTGTGTCCTTGAGTTTCCACTCAGAAGTAATAGAGGTTTGGCTTCCAGTTGCATGATGTGGACAGTGGGGGAGGCCACAGAGAGAAATCTACCCGAACCAGATCTCGAAGGGGTGTTGTCCAATTGGGGGCTGTCCAATATCTAATGCCTGTGTCGTCTCCTATCTTGAAGGAGAGCCCTCCACCCCCCACCGCTGGGAGTATCCAATCCCAGGAGAGTCCAATGCCAGACACTGAGGTGGTGCAAATGCCAGACAGAGTGGAGGTTGTTTCAAACCTTGGGGTGTCCAATCCATGGCCCAACAGTGGGGGTGTCGATCTGGGGTTTTGACTCATGCAGATCGTGGAGGGATTCGAGTCCCAGGAGGGATGCGGCAATTGTCAATTTGGAGTGTCTTTGTGTGGAAGGTAGTGCCTGATGGAGAAATGTGCCCCGTCAAGGGTAAATCTGTAAAGGAGGTTTTGTTTGAGGCTTGAAACCTCACTATAACATTTGACATGCTGACCTGCCTCCTGGTACAGTGGTCTTCCCCTCCTGTCCCTCTTCTGATAAACATGGACGTGGGCAGGTTGGAAGGGGATTGGGTTCATGGTTGAGATTTTTCAGTTTTAAACGCTGACCCTATTCCAATTCACCCATTCTTGGTGTTAAAATCGAGCCCTTACTCTCTGGGCTCAGACACGGAGAATGTTTGATCAGTAATTTCCAGTCTTCTTTCTTCTCTCTCCTGCAGTTAATTTACTGGCGATTGTGATCCTGTCACGGGGAAAGTGCGGACTCTCCGCCTGCACCACTCGCTACCTGGTGGCCATGGCAATGGCAGATCTACTGCTCATTATTACTGATGTCATACTGTGGCGGTTAAGTTATTATTATTTCCCGGAATCTTTGCTGAACATCACCCCTGTGTGCAGTGTCATCATTGTCCTCCGTTATGAAGCCGCAGACTGTTCGGTCTGGTTCACCGTCACTTTCTCCTTTGATCGATTTGTGGCCATTTGTTGCCAGAAACTGAAAACTAACTATTGCACCAAGAAAAGTGCAGCTGTGATTCTAGCAACAACCTGCATTCTGTTCTGTTTGCAAAACATCGCCTTCTACTTTACAAATGAACCTGGAGAGATAATCAACAATGTACCATGGGGATGTTATATGAAACCAAGCTATTATACTGATCCTGGATGGGTGGGATTTGACTGGTTTGATGTGATTTTCACCCCAGTGCTCCCATTTGTTTTAATTCTGTTGCTCAACGCTCTGACAGTCAGACACATTATAGTGGCCAGTCGGGTCCGTCAGGGACTGAGGGGTCAGGGCAAGGGAGAGAATCGCAGTGACCCAGAGATGGACAGCAGAAGGAAGTCTGTGATTTTACTCTTCACCATATCCGGCAGCTTCATACTTCTGTGGTTGACGTATGTTATATACTTCTTATCTTGTAACGTTGCAGGGAAAAATCTTGAGGATTACACTGATCCTTTCTATAACTTTGGACAGGTCAGATGGATGCTGCAGGTTTTGAGTTGCTGCACAAACACATTTATTTATGGGCGACGCAGTCCAAATTCAGAGAACAGTTCTTGAGTGCAGTGAAATATCCAGTTACATCAATTATTCAATTAATCAATAAACAAAGGTAAGAGAAGCCCAGAGGTGTGTCGAGTGTTTCCCGTCCAGGAATGTACAGGAGCCGACAGCCCTGGCGCCTCAGCTTGTTTTGGTGTCTGCTCGGATGGAGGAGGCTAATTCCCTACCTGGTCCCCATGTTATCTGCTAGCAGTTCTCTCTACTCACCTCTGTCAGTCTCTCCCTTCGAGTCTGCTGTCATCAAACCTCTCCTCAATAAAACAGTCCTTGACCTCCCTGCCTGTGGAATCACATTACCTACAACCTCTCAATCCTCTCTAAAGCCCTTACAGGTGTTGACATCTCACAAATCCATGCTTGCCATTCCCAGATGTCCGTATTTGAATCCCACCAGACTCCGTCTGCCACAGTCACAAAACGACTCTTATTGAAGTGACATGGCATCTGCAAGGGCGCCCAGTGAACCGGGGCTCTGGAAGAGGTTCTGGTGTACAGGGGGCTCTGAAAGGGGATCTGCGGTGGCAGGGCTCTGCGAGGGTGTCCGGCGTACTGGAGGCTTTGCAACGGGGTCCGGTGTACTGATGCTCTGCAAGGCCGTCCGGGTTATCGGGGCTCTGCAAGCGGGTCCGGGGCACCGGGCTCTGTAAGGTGGTGGGGGGGGGCGGCAGTGTGCTGGGTCACTGCAAGGGGATCCGGGTCAATGGGATGCTGCAAGACGGTTCAGTGTACCAGGGCTGGGCAAGGGAATCTATGGCCCTGGAGCTCTGCCAGGGGGTCTGGGACCCCTCGGGCTCTGCAAGGGAATCTGGGATCCTGCGAAATCTGGAAGGTGGTCCACTGTCCTGAGAGCTCTGCAAGGTGGTCTCGGGTCCTACGGGGGCTCTGAAGGGGGATAAGTGTGGATTCGGGTGTGGGCGGGGGGTGTGTCAGGGTATTTTAGTATGGGGCTGACAAACTGCTGTGTGATTGGTGAAAACTTTTCGTTCCTTTTTCGTTTATCTAAGTTAACACTAACTTAAGCTTAATATTGAAAATGGCAGGAGATCTCAGACCAGTGTTATGCTCCTCTTGCTCAATGTGGGAGCTCAGGGACATGGCTGATGTCCCTGACTCCTTCACGTGCAGGAAGTGTGTCCAACTGCAGCTCTTGTTAGACCGCATGACGGCTCTGGAGCTGCGGGTGGACTCACTTTGGAGCATCCGCGATGCTGAGGACGCCGTGGATAGCACGTTTAGTGAATTGGTCACACCGCAGATTAGGATTGCTGAGGGTGAAAGGGAATGGGTGACCAAAAGGCAGGGAAAGAACAGTAAGGCAGCGCTGGTGTCCCCTGCGGTCATCTCCCTCCAAAACAGGTATACTGTTTTGGAATCTGTTGAGGGAGATGGCTCACCAGGGGAAGGCAGCAGTCATCAGGTTCATGGCACCGTGGCTGGCTCTGCTGTTCGGAAGGGCGGGAAAAAGAGTGGAAGGGCTATAGTCGTAGGGGATTCGATTGTAAGGGGAGTAGATAGGCGGTTCTGTGGTCGAAAACGAGACTCCCGAATGGTATGTTGCCTCAAAGGTGCACGGGTCAGGGATGTCTCAGATCGGCTGCAGAACATTCTGAAAGGGGAGGGTGAACAGCCAGTTGTCGTTGTGCACATAGGCACCAATGATATAGGTAAAAAACGGGATGAGGTCCTACAAGCAGAATTTAGGGAGTTAGGAGCTAAGTTAAAAAGTAGGACCTCAGAGTTGTAATCTCAGGATTGCAACCAGTGCCACGTGATAGTCAGAGTAGAAATGGAAGAATCAGGATGAATGCGTGGCTTGAGAGATGGTGCAGGAGGGAGGGGTTCAGATTTTTGGGACATTGGGACCGGTTCAGGGGGTGGTGGGACTATTACAAATTGGACGGTCTACACGTGGGCTGGACTGGAACAAATGTCCTTGGGGGTGCTTTTGCTAACGCTGTTGGGGAGGGTTTAAACTAATGTGGCAGGGGGATGGGAACCAAATGAGGAGGTCAGTGGACAGTAAGGAGGTAGTAACTAAAGCCTGTAAGGAACTAGATAATGAAGTCAGCGTGACTAATGAAAAGAGTAGACAGGGAGCAGATGATGAACGCAAAGGGACTGGTGGTCTGAGTTGCATTTGTTTTAATGCAAGAAGTGTAGTCAGTAAGGCAGATGAACTTAGGGCTTGGATTAGTACCTGGGAGTATGATGTTATTGCTATTACTGAGACTTGGTTGAGGGAAGGGCATGAATGGCAACTAAATATCCCAGGATATCGATGCTTCCGGCGGGATAGAGAGGGAGGTAAAAGGGGTGGAGGAGTTGCAGTACTGGTCAAAGAGGATATCACAGCTGTGCTGAAGGAGGGCACTATGGAGGACTCGAGCAGTGAGGCAATATGGGCAGAACTCAGAAATAGGAAGGGTGCGGTAACAATGTTGGGGCTGTACTCCAGGCCTCCCAACAGCGAACGTGAGATAGAGGTACAAATATGTAAACAGATTATGGAAAGATGTAGGAGCAACAGGGTGGTGGTGATAGGAGATTTTAATTTTCCCAACATTGACTGGGATTCACTTAGTGTTAGAGGTCCAGATGGAGCAGAATTTGTAAGGAGCATCCAGGAGGGTTTTCTAGAGCAGCATGTAAATAGTCCAACTCGGGAAGGGGCCATACTGGTAGTGGTGTTGGGAATGAGCCCGGCCAGGTGGTTGAAGTTTCAGTAGTGGACTACTTTGGGAATAGTGATCACAATTCCGTAAGTTTTAGAATACTCATGGACAAAGACGAGAGTGGTCCCAAAGCAAGAGTGCTAATTGGGGGAAGGCCAACTATACCAAAATTCGGCAGGAGCTGGGGAATGTAGATTGGGAGCAGTTGTTTGAAGGTAAATCCACATTTGACAGGTGGGAGGCTTTTAAAGAGAGATTGATTAGCGTGCAGGAGAGACATGTTCCTCTGAAAATGAGGGATAGAAATGGCAAGATTAGGGAACCATGGATGTCAGGTGAAATTGTGAGACTAGCTAAAAGGAAAAAGGAAGCATACATAAGGACTAGACGGCTGAAGAAAGACGACGTTTTGAAAGAATATCGGGAATGTAGGACCAATCTGAAACGAGGAATTAAGAGAGCTAAAAGGGGTCATGAAATATCTTTAGCAAGCAGGGTTAAGGAAAATCCCAAAGCCTTTTATTCATATATAAGGAGCAGGAGGGTAACTCGAGAAAGGATTGGCCCACTCAAGGACAAAGGAGGAAAGTTATGCGTGGAGTCAGGGAAAATGGGTGAGATTCTAAATGAGTACTTTGCATCGGTATTCACCGAGGAGAGGGACATGACGGATGTTGAGGTTAGGGACAGATGTTTGATTACTCTAGGTCAAGTCGGCATAAGGAGGGAGGAAGTGTTGGGTATTCTAAAAGGCATTAATGTGGACAAGTCCCCAGGTCCGGATGGGATCTATCCCAGGTTACTGAGGGAAGCGAGAGAGGAAATAGCTGGGGCCTTAACAGATATCTTTGCAGCATCCATAAACACAGGTGAGGTCCCGGAGGACTGGAGAATTGCTAATGTTGTCCCCTTGTTTAAGAAGGGTAGCAGGGAAAATCCAGGTAATTATAGACCGGTGAGCCTGACATCAGTGGTAGGGAAGCTGCTGGAGAAGATACTGAGGGATAGGATCTATTCCCATCTGGAAGAAAATGGGCTTATCAGTGATAGGCAACATGGTTTTGTGCAGGGAAGGTCATGTCTTACAAACTTAATAGAATTCTTTGAGGAAGTGACAAAGTTGATTGATGAGGGAAGGGTTGTAGATGTCATATACATGGACTTCACTAAGGCGTTTGATAAGGTTCCCCATGGTAGGCTGATGGAGAAAGCGAAGTCGCATTGGGTCCAGGGTATACTAGCTAGATGGATAAAGAACTGGCTGGGCAACAGGAGACAGAGAGTAGCAGTGGAAGGGAGTTTCTCAAAATGGAGACGTGTGACCAGTGGTGTTCCACAGGGATCCGTGCTGGGACCATTGTTGTTTGTGATATCCATCAATGATTTGGAGGAAAGTATAAGTGGTCTGATTAGCAAGTTTGCAGACGTCACTAAGATTGGTGGAGTAGCAGATAGTGAAGGGGACTGTCAGAGAATACAACAGAATATAAATAGATTGGAGAGTTGGGCAGAGAAATGGCAGATGGAGTTCAATCAGGGCAAATGCGAGGTGATGCATTTTGGAAGATCCAATTCAAGAGTGAATTATACAGTAAATGGAAAAGTCCTGGGGAGAATTGATGTACAGAGAGATTTGGGTGTTCAGGTCCATTGTTCCCTGAAGGTGGCAACGCAGGTCAATAGAGTGGTCAAGAAGGCATACGGCATGCTTTCCTTCATCGGACGGGGTACTGAGTACAAGAGTTGGCAGGTCATGTTACAGTTGTATAAGACTTTGGTTCGGCCACATTTGGAATACTGCGTGCAGTTCTGGTCGCCACATTACCAAAAGGATGTAAATGCTTTGGAGATGGTGCAGAGGAGGTTCACCAGGATGTTGTCTGGTATGGAGGGCGCTAGGTATGAAGAAAGTTTGAGCAGATTAGGATTATTTTCATTAGAAAGGTGGAGGTTGAGGGGGGACCTGATTGAGGTGTACAAAATCATGAGAGGTATGGACAGGGTGGATAGCAAGAAGCTTTTTCCCAGAGTGGGGGATTAAATTCCTAGGGGTCACGAGTTCAAATTGAGAGGGGAAAGGTTTAGGGTGGATATGCGTGGAAAGTTCTTTACGCAGAGGGTGGTGGGTGCCTGGAACGCGTTTCCAGCGGAGGTGGTAGACACGGGCACGATAGCGTCCTTTAAGATGTATCTGGACAGATACATGAATGGGCAAGAAGCAAAGAGATACAGACCCTTAGAAAATAGGCAACATGTTTAGATAGAGGATCTAGATAGGCGCAGGCTTGGAGGGCCGAAGGGCCTGTTCCTTAGCAGTACTGTTCTTTGTTCTTCGTTTTGTTCTTTGTGATGGCTTGAAAGCAATCTTACACAAGGGGAAAACGGATGTCAACAAACACAAGAGCTCTGGGTGACCAAGGAGTTAAAGTGGCGGAGGAATCAGAAAATGGACAGATGAAAAATGTCAGCTTGATCACACAAGGGAAGATGACACTGAATATAAAAAGTACAGAAAGTAAGTGAAAACAAATGAGGCAAAATATCAGTTCCAAAATGGATTTCCGGCAATAATAATACAATGCTCTTTCTCCAACAACACTTTGCCAAGAACAATTAGGGATTGCCAACACATGATAGTCTTGAAGCGACGGTCACATCCCATGAAGGAATAAAAATGTGATACAACGGTGGTGCCAGACAATTGTAGGATTGCAGATATTAAGCCCTTGTTCAAACGGGAGTAGAATAAAAGTGGCAATTTGAGTCCAGTCACTTTAATGTCGTGGTGAAAGCATTAATCTGGGAATCGATGACAGTCATTTGTGCAATCACGAACTTTTGATGAATAATAGATAGGACATTGCTTGAATATGTCAAACAAAAAACAAAACAGTTCTTCAGATAGTGAATGACTCCCTCGGAGCTGGTACTGGGGGTCGCAGCCTGTATTATATTTGCTGGTTGGTACTCGAAACATCAAAAATCTAACTCATTGGGGATCATGCAGTCATTAGCCCAATGTTGATAGCTGTTTCTGGAGAGCTGCACTTAATGACCGGTACCTTTTCCTCACCTCACCTGCTGAGCTCAGCTATTTTGCCCATGTTTAAATCAAGGCTGGAATGAGGTCAGGAGCTGAGTGGCCCAGGCAGAAACCAAAATGAGCGTCACCATACAGGTTATGGCTAAGCAAGTGCCGCTTGATAGCACTCTCGATGACACCTTCCATCACTTTAGTGATGATTGAGAGTAGGCTGATAGGGCGGTAACTGGCAGTGTTGCACTTCTTTCTGTGTACAGGACATACCTTGGCAATTACATTACATTGCTTTTAAGGTAATTTAACTCCCTACGTGCTTCACATGACGATTATCCAAATGAATTTGGCACCAACACATTTTAGAAGTTATTCGCAGGTATTAGCACAGGTGTGCAATACCTAGGTCAAAGAGATAGATTTTAAGGAGAGTCGTAATGAGGAGAGAGATGCACGCACACACACATAGAGGTACAAAGAATCCACAACACAGAAATAACTCATTCGGTCCAACAAGGCTATGTCAGTGTTCGTATTCCATAGGACCTTCTTTCAACCACAGTTCCTCTCACCAATTTGGCATATACTCCTTTTCCTTTCCCTCTCATGTGCCTATCTAGCTTTCCCTAAAATACTTCTATGCTATTCCCCTCAAACTTTTGTTGCGGTAGCGGGTTTCATTTTGTTGACGTTATATGTGTAAAGAGGAATCTCCTGAATTCCCCATTAGATTGATTAGTGACAATGTTATATTTAGGCCCGCTAGTTTTGGACTGTCCACTAATGCAACACAGCTGAAGAGAATCAATTTGTAGGACTACGGGGAAAGCACGGGACGTCTAACAAGCCGAGTTGCTGTTGCAGAGAGACAACACGAACATGAAGGTTAGAATGGCTTCCTTCCGAACTGTAACATTTTCTGATTTTATGTTCCTACTTCTCCTTGTCTACCAGATCAAGTCCTTTCATTGTCTAAATACCTTTTTCAAGACACCCCTCAAAGTTGCATTTTCTAAAATCAAGAATGACATATTGTTCATATTTTCCTGATAACTACATCAACTCAGATCTGGTATGATCCTTTTGAATTTTTTGGCATTTTCTACAGTGTGTCCAGATATTTTTCATCATATGCAAATCCGAAATGTGCACAGTAGACCAAATGGTGTCTACCAATGTTCTTTTAAAATTAACATGACTTCTGTTTTTTTTGTGCGTGTTGTTTTTTTAAAATTATGTTCCTTTTGGAATGAACACTAGTGCTTTGTTAGCTCTGTAAAGCCTTACGAAAGGGCGGTGAAACGTTAAGCAATTTGTGTGTCTGTACCGTTCGCCCAATGCTACAAGTTAAGGATACTTGCAACCGTGAATGAAGGCCCTAAATGTCGACGATCGCAACTGGGACTCACCAGCTGGTGAAAGAGGGAAATGGAGATATCCTGTGGACTGGTGTGCACTACCACAGCGACCAGAAGCAACAGCAGCTTGCCAAATGCAACAACTTGCATCGTCAGTTGATAGCTTCATGTGCGGTACCTGAGGCAGAACCTGCCTCTGGAGCATTGGTCTTCACAGCCATCAGCAGTGGTGGCCCATGTGAAGCCACACCAACTACAATGATTGCTGTCTGCACGTCCATCATCTTTCGTAGATGAAAGGATGCCAACCAATCCCAGATCCCTCTGCCTCCCTACCCCATTTAGACACAGATTAGCCAAGAAGATGGTGGCCTCCGTAATCTCCCTATCAAAACCTGGCACATCGTACTTGCCTATATTCAAATCAATTTGGAAATTATACACCCAGCATGTTTCTTACTATTGTTCTGGTATTTGTAACAAATACTTAGAGGGGCTAAAATTTTGAAATTGCACTTTGATTCGCATATAAAAATCGTTCATCTAAATTGTGGGTTTCCGTGGGCCCAGCACAAATCCTTCTGGAACACCACTTCCCACAGTTTACCACATTTATACCCTACTCTCTGTTTTCTGCCTATCGTCACCTGGGTATCCATTCTACGACTTGTCTGTTGACTCTACATGCCTAGTTATGAGTCTATTATCCAGTATATCCACGAAGGCATTTTGAAATTTCAAATATATGAAAGAACTATGTTACATTTTCCATCGTTTTTGTAAGAATTCAATGAGTTGGGTCAATGCCTTCCCTTTTGAAATCCGTACGAAATAATCTATTATATATCCGTTTACTAGATGTTTTCTTCCTACATGTTAGAATGAAGATATTATTGTTATTTTCATCCACGGACGTTAAGCTAACTGGGATATAGTTCCCTCTGCTAGCTCTATCTCTCCTGTAAATGTAGAAATGTATTCTATCACTCTTGTATACAAACATATGACAACTGTCCACATTTTAAAATTTTGTTTTATATATAGGAAGAGGCAACTGCTTTTCCCTTCTGTAAGTCTCACTAGTTTCCAATTTATCTGCTCCTTTCCATCTTAAATTATTTCATATCTTTATATCTTATAACAGCTGCTTCAAAAGTCATGACGAAATGTTAGTTTTTTTTGCAAATACAGAGCCAAATATTTGTACAATATTTTTGCAGGCACAGTGGTGGAGACGCTTATGGAGGGAATTCCACAGCCCAGGGCCCAGGCAGCTGCAATTCTGCAGAAGGCGGAGTAAAGGAAAATGCGGATGCACACGAGTCAAGAATTGGAGGAGGACAGAGATCTCGAAAGATTGTGGAGTGGAGAATGTAACAGCCAAATACTAAAGAGAGACTAAGTCAGGCTGCAAGGCAGAGAAAATATAGACATGTTAAGGCACAAGTGAATAATGCAAGGCTGAATTGAATCTATTTCAACGTAAAGAGTCTTATAAGTAAGGCAGATGCATTGAGGGTGTTGATTAAGGCATGGAAATATGACATTAATGCTATCACAGAGACATGGTTGAGGGAAGGGCAGGACTGTCAGATTAATATTCCAGGGTATAGAATATTCAGACATGATGGAGGTGGGGGTGTAAAAGAGGAAGTGGTATTGCACTACTTATCAAGGAGTCAATTACTGCAGCAAGGAGGGATGATATCTTAAAAGCTTCCTCAAATAAAGCCATTTGGGTAAAACCTTAAAACAAAAAGGGGGAAATAACTTTGCTGGGAGTGGACTGCAGGCCTACAAATAGTCATGAAGAGATAAAATAGCAGATATGTAAGCAAATCTCAGAGAGGTGTAAAAATATTAGGGTAATAATAGTCAGGGATTTCAGCTTCCCAAATATTAACTGGGATAGCTTTGTGCAAAAGGCTTAAAGGGGTTGAAATCTTATAGTGCATCCAGGAGAGCTTCCTGAGCGAGCACATAGAAGGTCCTATAAGAGAAAGGGCGGGACTGGATCTAATCTTCGGGAATGAAGCCGGACAAGTGGTAGAAGTGTCAGTGGGCGATCATTTCGGGGATAGTGACTATAACTCTGTAAGATGTAAGGTAGTTGTGGAAAAGGACAAAGATGGACCGGAAATAAAAGTACTGAATTGGGAGAAGGCCGATTTCAACATGATAAAACAGGATCTGGCCAAAGTTGACTGGGAACAGCTTCTTCTAGGAAAGTCTACATCAGACCAGTGAGAGTCATTCAAAAGGGAAATAGTGCGAGTACAGGGCCAACATATTCCCGTAAAGGTGAAGGGTCAGACCAATAAGTCCAGGGAACCCTGGATGTCAAGGGATATAGAGGATTGGGTATGGAATAAGAGGAGGTTCATGGCAGATTCAGAGGGCTGAAGGCAGCGGAGGCCCCAGAGCAGTATAGAAAGTGCAGGGGGTGCTTAAAAGAAGTAATTAAGAGAGCGAAGAGGGGACATGAAAAAAACACTGGCGTGAAAGATAAAGGGAAATCCCAAGGCATTTTGTAAGTATACTAAGGGCAGGAGGATAACCAGGGAAAGAGCAGGGCCCACTAAGGGTCAACGTGGTAATCTGTTTCTGGAGCCGGAGGACGTACACGAGGTTTCAAATATTACTTTTCATCTGTGTATACTATGGAGAAGGATGATGTAGGTGTAGCGATCAGGGAGGAGGATTGAGATATACCTGAGCAAATTAACATTGCAAGGGAGGAGGTATTAGCCGTTTTAGCGCTTAAAAGTGGATAAATCCCCAGGCTCAGATGATATGTATTTCAGGTTGTTATGTAAGGCAGGAGAGGAGACTGCAGGAGGCCTGACACATATTTGAAAATCCTCTCTGGCCACAGGAGAAGTGCCAGAGGTCTGGAGGACGGAGAATATGGTACCATTATTCAAGAAGTGTTGTCGGAATAAACTTGGTAATTACAGGATACTGAGTCTAACATCAGTGGTAGAGAAACTATTGGAAAAAACTTCTGAAGGACAAGATTAATATCCACTTGGAGAGGCAGGGATTAATCAAGGATAGTCAGGGGTTTTATTAGGGGGAGATCAAGTCTAATAAGCTTGATTGAATTTTTTGAGGATGTCACTAGGTGTGTAGATGAGGATAAATCAGCTGAGGAACTACATGGGCTTTAGTAAGGTTGCTAAAGCTGTTGGGGAGGGTTTAAACCAATGTGGCGGAGGGATGGGAACCAAATGAGGAGGTCAGTGGACAGTAAGGAGGTAGTAACTAAAGCCTGTAAGGAACTAGATAATGAAGTCAGCGTGACTAAGGAAAAGAGTAGACAGGGAGCAGATGATGAACGCAAAGGGACTGGTGGTCTGAGGTGCATTTGTTTTAATGCAAGAAGTGTAGTAAACAAGGCAGATGAACTTAGGGCCTGGATTAGTACCTGGGTGTATGATGTTATTGCTATTACTGAGACTTGGTTGAGGGAAGGGCATGATTGGCAACTAAATATCCCAGGATACCGATGCTTCCGGCGGGAGAGGGAGGGAGGTAAAAGGGGTGGAGGAGTTGCAGTACTGGTCAAAGAGGATATCACAGCTGTGCTGAAGGAAGGCACTATGGAGGACTCGAGCAGTGAGGCAATATGGGCAGAACTCAGAAATAGGAAGGGTGCGGTAACAATGTTGGGGCTGTACTCCAGGCCTCCCAACAGCGAGCGTGAGATAGAGGTACAAATATGTAAACAGATTATGGAAAGATGTAGGAGCAACAGGGTGGTGGTGATAGGAGATTTTAATTTTCCCAACATTGACTGGGATTCACTTAGTGTTAGAGGTCCAGATGGAGCAGAATTTGTAAGGAGCATCCAGGAGGGATTCCTCGAGCAGTATGTAAATAGTCCAACTCGGGAAGGGGCCATACTGGACCTGATGTTCGGGAATGAGCCCGGCCAGGTGGTTGAAGTTTTAGTAGGGGACTACTTTGGGAAAAGTGATCACAATTCCGTAAGTTTTAGAATACTCATGGACAAAGACGAGAGTGGTCCCAAAGCAAGAGTGCTAAATTAGGGGAAGGCCAACTATACCAAAATTCGGCAGGAGCTGGGGAATGTAGATTGGGAGCAGCTGTTTGAAGGTAAATCCACATTTGATATGTGGGAGGCTTTTAAAGAGAGGTTGATTAGCATGCAGGAGAGACATGTTCCTGTGAAAATGAGGGATAGAAATGGCAAGATTAGGGAATCATGGATGACAGGTGACATTGTGAGATTAGCTAAGAGGAAAAAGGAAGCAAACATAAGGTCTAGGAGGCTGAAGAAAGACGACGTTTTGAAAGAATATCGGGAATGTAGGACCAATCTGAAACGAGGAATTAAGAGAGGTAAAAGGGGTCATGAAATATCTTTGGCAAACAGGGTTAAGGAAGATCCCAAAGCCTTTTATTCATATATAAGGAGAAAGAGGAAAACTAGAGGAAAAAGGAGGAAAGTTATGCGTGGAGTCAGGGAAAATGGGTGAGATTCTAAATGAGTACTTTGCATCGGTATTCACCGAGGAGAGGGACATGATGGATGTTGAGGTTAGGGACAGATGTTTGATTACTCTAGGTCAAGTCGGCATAAGGAGGGAGGAAGTGTTGGGTATTCGAAAAGGCATTAAGGTGGACAAGTCCCCAGGTCCGGATGGGATCTTTCCCAGGTTACTGAGGGAAGTGAGAGGGGAAATAGCTGGGGCCTTAACAGATATCTTTGCAGCATCCATAAACACGGGTGAGGTCCCGGAGGACTGGAGAATTGCTGATGTTGTCGCCTTGTTTAAGAAGGGTAGCAGGGAAAATCCAGGTAATTATAGACCGGTGAGCCTGACGTCAGTGGTAGGGAAGCTGCTGGAGAAGATACTGAGGGATAGGATCTATTCCCATTTGGAAGAAAATGGGCTTATCAGTGATAGGCAACATGGTTTTGTGCAGGGAAGGTCATGTCTTACCAACTTAATAGAATTCTTTGAGGAAGTGACAAAGTTGATTGATGAGGGAAGGGCTGTAGATGTCAGATACATGAACTTCAGTAAGGCGTTTGATAACATTCCCCATGGTAGGCTGGTGGAGAGAGTGAAGTTGCATGGGGTCCAGGGTGTACTAGCTAGATGGATAAAGAACTGGCTGGGCAACAGGAGACAGAGAGTAGCAGTGGAAGGGAGATTCTCAAAATGGAGACGTGTGACCAGTGGTGTTCCACAGGGATACGTGCTGGGACCACTGTTGTTTGTGATATACATAAATGATTTGGAGGAAAGTATAGGTGGTCTGATTAGCAAGTTTGCAGACGACACTAAGATTGGTGGAGTAGCAGATAGTGAAGGGGACTGTCAGAGAATACAGCAGAATATAAATAGATTGGAGAGTTGGGCAGAAAAATGGCAGATGGAGTTCAATCAGGTCAAATGCGAGGTGATGCATTTTGGAAGATCCAATTCAAGAGTGAACTATACAGTAAATGGAAAAGTCCTGGGGAAAATTGATGTACAGAGAGATTTGGGTGTTCAGGTCCATTGTTCCCTGAAGGTGGCAAAGCAGGTCAATAGAGTGGTCAAGTAGGCATACGGCATGCTTTCCTTCATAGGACGGGGTATTGAGTACAAGGGTTGGCAGGTCATGTTACAGTTGTATAAGACTTTGGTTCGGCCACATTTGGAATACTGCGTGCAGTTCTGGTCGCCACATTACCAAAAGGATGTAGATGCTTTGGAGATGGTGCAGAGGAGGTTCACCAGGATGTTGTCTGGTATGGAGGGCGCTAGCTATGAAGAGAGGTTGAGTAGATTAGAATTATTTTCATTAGAAAGACGGAGGTTGAGGGAGGACCTGATTGAGGTGTACAAAATCATGAGAGGTATAGACAGGGTGGATAGCAAGAAGATTTTTCCCAGAGTGGGGGATTCAATTACTAGGGGTCACGAGTTCAAAGTGAGAGGGGAAAAGTTTAGGGGGGATATGCGTTGAAAGTTCTTTACGCAGAGGGTGGTGGGTGCCTGGAATGCGTTGCCAGCAGAGGTGGTAGACGCGGGCACGATAGCGTCTTTTAAGATGTATCTAGACAGATACATGAATGGGCAGGAAGCAAAGAGATACAGACCCTTAGAAAATAGGCGACATGTTTAGCTAGAGGATCTGGATCTGCGCAGGCTTGGAGGGCCGAAGGGACTGTTCCTGTGCTGTAATTTTCTTTGTTCTTTGTTCTTCTTTGTTTTTGATAAGGCCCCGCCTTGGAGATTGGTAAAAAAGGTGAGAGCCCATGGGATCCAGGGCAATTTGGCAAATTGGATCCAAAATTGGCTTGGTGGCAGAAGGCAGAGGGTGATGGTCGAGGGTTTTTTTCAGATTGGAAGCCTGTGACCAGTGTTGTACAGCAGGGGATGAGCTGGATCCCTTGCTGTTTGTCGTGTCCGACTTCGACGTGAATATAGGAGGTATAATCAGTAAGTTCGCAGATGACACGAAAATTGGTGGTGACTTAAATAGTGAGGAGGAAAGTCTTAGATTACAGAACGATATAGATGGTCTGGAAAGATAGGCAGAGCAGTGACAAATGGAATTAAATCCTGAGAATGGTGAGGTGTTGTAGTTTGGGAAGACTAACAAGGCAAGGGAATTTACAATGGTTGGTAGGAGCCTAGGAATTACAAAGGGTTCGAGGGACCTTGGTATACTTGCCCATAGATCACTGAAGGCAGCAGCAGAGGTAGCTAAGGTGGTGAGGAAGGCATGTGGGATACTTGCCTTTATTAGCCAAGGCATAGAATATGAAGAGCAGGGAGGTTATGATGGAGCTGTATAAAACGCTAGTTTGGCCACAGCAGGCATAATCTGTGCACTTCTGGGAGCACACTATAGGAATGTTGCGGTTGCACTGGAGAGGGTGCAGAGGATATTCACCATGATGTTGGCTTGGTTGGAGAATTTCAGCAATGAAGGGAGACTGGATTGGCTGGGGTTGTTTTCCTCAGAGCAGAGAAGGCTCGGGGGGTAACTCATTAAGGGGTGCAAAATTATGAGGGGCATTGATAGGTTAGATATGAAGAAACGTTTTCCCTCAGCGGAGCTGTCTATAACCAGAAGGCATAGATTTAAAGTAAGGGGTAAGAGGTTCAGAGGGGATTTGAGGAAACATTTTCTCTTCACCCAGATGGTGGTTGGAATCTGCAACGCACTGCCTGAAGGGGTGGTAGAAGCAGAAACGCTCAAAACATTTAAGAAGTATTTAGATATAGAAGTGGTGGCGGGGGAACCAACACGAAGGAAAAACATACTTGACCTCGTCCTCACCAATCTGTCTGCCGCAGATGCTTCTGTCCATGACAGTATTTGTAGGAATGACCACCACATAGTCCTTGTGGAGACGGAATCCCGCCTTCACATTGAGGATACCGTCCATTGTGTTGTCTGGCACGATCACCGTACTAAATGGGATAGATTTCAAACAGATCTAGCAATGCAAAGCTGGGCATCCATGAGGAGCTGTGGGCCATCAGCAACAGCAGAATTGTACTCAAGCACAATCTGTAACCTCATGGCCCGGCATATCCCCACTCTACCATTACCATCAAGCCAGGAGACCAACCCTGGTTTAATGAAGAGTGCCGGAGGGCATGCCAGGAGCAGCACCAGACATACCTCAAAATGAGGTGTCAACCTGGTGAACCTACGACACAGGACTACTTGCATGCCAAACTGCGTAAGCAGCATGCAATAGACAGAGCAAAGCGATCCCATAACCAACGGATCAGATCGAAGATCTGCAGTCCTGCCACATCCAGCCGTGAATGGTAGTGGACAATTAAACAACTAACTTGAGGAGGTGGCTCTACAAATATCCCCATCCTCAATGATGGGGGAGCCCAGCACATCAGTGCGAAAGATACGGCTAATGCATTTGCAACAATCTTCAGCCAGAAGTGCCGAGTTGATTATCCATCTAGGCCTCCTCCTGAAGTTCCCAGCATCACAGATGCCAGACTTCAGCCAGTTCGACTCACTCCACGTGTTATCAAGAAACGAATGAAGGCACTGGATACTGCAAAAGCTATGGGCCCTGACAATAATCCAGCAATAGTACTGAAGACCTGTGCTCGAGAACTTTCCACGCCCCTAGCCAAGCTGTTCCAGTGCAGCTGCAACTATCCTGCATCTATCCTGCAATGTGGAAAATTGCCCAGGTATGTCCTGTAAACAAAAAGCAGGACATTTCCAACCCGGCTAATTACTGCCCCATCAGCCGACTCTCAATCATCAGTAAAGTGATGGAAGGTGTCATCAACAGTGCCATTAAGCGGCACTTGCTTAGAAATAACCTGCTCAGTGACGCTCAGTTTTGGTTCCGCCAGGGCCACTCAGCTCCTGACCTCATTACAGCCTTGCTTCAAACATGGACAAAAGAGCTGAACTCAAGAGGTGATGTGAGTGTGAATGCCCTTGACATCAAGGCAGCATTGGACAGAGTATGGCACTAAGGAGCCCCAGCAAAACTGAAGTCAATTGGAATCAGGGGGAAAACCCTTCGCTGGCTGGAGTCATACTTCGTACAAAAGAAAATGGTTGTGTTTGTTGGAGGACTATCATCTGAGCTCCAGGACATTACTGCAGGAGTTCCTCAGGGTTGTGTCCTAGGCCCAACCATCTTCAGCTGCTTCATCAATGACCTTCCTTCAATCATAAGGTCAGAAGTGGGGATGTTCACTGATGATTGCACAATGTTCAGAACCATTCGTGACTCCTCAGATACTGAAGCAGTCCATGTAGAATTGCAGCAAGACCTGGACAATATCCAGGCTTAGGCTGATAAGTGGCAAGTAACATTGGCGCCACACAAGTGCCAGGCAATGTCCATCTCCAACAAGAGAGAATTTAACCATCTCCCTTTGACATTCAACGGCATTACCATCGCTAAATCCCCCACTATCAACATCCCAGGGGCTACCATTGACCAGAAACTGAACTGGAGCAGCCATATAAGTACCGTGGCTACAAGAGCAGGTAAGAGGCTAGGGATCATGCGGCGAGTAACTCACCTCCTGACTCCCTAAAGCCTGTCCACCATCAACAAGGCACAAGTCAGGAGTGTGATGGAATACTCTCCAGTTGCCTGGATGGGTGCAGCTCCAACAACACTCAAGAAGCTCGACACCATCCAGGACAAAGTAACCCACTTGGTTGGCACCCCATCTACGAACATTCCCTCCCTCAACCACCGACGCACAGTGTTAGCAGTGTGTACCATCTACAAGATGCACTGCAGCAATGCACCAAGTGTCCTTGGACAGCACCTTCCAAACCCGCGATCTCTACCAACTAGAAGGACAAGGGCAGCAAATGCATGGGAACAGCACCACCTGCACGTTCCCCTCCAAGTCACATACCTTGCTGACTTGGAACTATATCGCCGTTCCTTCACTGTCGCTGGGTGAAAATCCTGGAACTCCCTTCCTAAAAGCACTGAGTATACCTACCCCAAATGGACAGCAGCGGTTCAAGAAGGCAGCTCACCACAACCTCCTCAAGGGCAATTAGGGATGGGAATAAATGCTGGCCTGGCCAGTGACGCCTACATCCCATGAGTGAATAAAAAATAAAGATGAGTATTTGAAACACCATAGCAAACAAGGCTATGGGCCAAGTGCTGAAAATGGGATTGGAATAGATAGGTTTTGATGGCAAGCGTGGACATGGTAGGCCGACGGGCCTGTTTCTGTGCTGTATAAATCTATGACTCTATGAGGTGCTGGGCCATGAAGTATTAAATTGACAATTTGGAACCAAGTGATAGACATGTGATCATACCAAGACGTTAAAGTGGAGCTCAGGATATTACTTCAATTATTTTTGTTTCTTGACTGTTGATATTGATTTCTCGAAATCGATTTTTTCCCAATGTTTTCAATCGTGTTGCAACGGATCAGTGATAGACCATGATTTTTGAAATTTATTCTAACAGTGTTCACAATTACCCAGAATAAGATGTGCACCTGTAGATGTGGTTCAGATCGGCTTTTCCAAAGTTTTGTTGCAATCAAAATCCCATTGTTGCTACTGAAGGAGCAGCAGGAGTACATCCAGCCCCTCGATCTTTTACGACCATTCAATTCTAGTCTCTCGCATCTAACTAACCTGATTATGTAAACCTTAATACTCGCTGGAAAAAATAAACTAGCAATCTCCATTTTGAAATTGTCCATTGACACCCATCCTCAGCTGCCTTTTTTGGTGAAATTTGCAGATTTTCAGGACCCTTTGTGTGAAGATATTCTTCCCATTCATGATCCCATTTCTAAAGACGACCGTGGAACGAAAAATATTGCTGTTTCAGAGGAGCGAACAAAACAACAGTTGCAAATGATATCGAAACACAATTAGATTAATAGAAAAGTGAAGCATTCTGAATGAATAAGGGACTGTGCTCTAATGACAGAGATCATGGAATATATTTGATAAGTACTACCTTGTGTTCTCGCACCTACACTGTTTGGGATTTTCTTCTCCCTGCTGCTCTCACACGAGTTCAAATCTTCAGAAGAAGGAATTTTCCTCCACACAAGATCAGGTGGCAGGTTGTTCAACCTTGCCCATCTAAGAGTGAAGACCAAAGTACGGAAAGTCCTCATCAAGGAACTCCTCTTTGTTGACGATGCTGCATTAACATATCACACTGAAGTGTCTGCAGAGTCTCATCGACAGGTTTGCAGCTGCCTGCAACGAATTTGGCCTAACCATCAGCCTCAAGAAAACAAACATCATGGGACAGGACGTCAGAAATGCTCCATCCATCAATATCGGCGACCACGCTCTGGTAGTCGTTCAAGAGTTCACCTACTTAGGCTCAACTATCACCAGTAACCTGTCTCTCAATGCAAAAATCAACAAGTGCATGGCAAAGGCTTCCACTGCTTTGTCCAGACTGGCCAAGAGAGTGTGGGAAAATGGCGCACTGACACGGAATACAAATGTCCGAGTGTATCAAGCCTGTGTCCTCAGTAATTTGCTCTACGGCAGCGAGGCCTGGACAACGTATGTCAGCCAAGAGCGACATCTCAATTCATTCCATCTTTGCTGCCTCCGGAGAATACTTGGCACCAGGTGGGAGGACCGCATGTCCAACACAGAAGTCCTCGAGGCGGCCAACATCCCCAGATTATACATACTACTGAGTCAGCGGCTCTTGAGATGGCTTGGCCATGTGAGCTGCATGGAAGATGGCAGGATCCCCATGGACACATTGTACAGCGAGCTCGCCACTGGTATCAGACCCACCGGCCGTTTATGTCTCCGCTTTAAAGACGTCTGCAAACGCGAAATGAAGTCCTGTGACATTGATTAGAAGTCGTGGGAGTCAGTTGCCAGCGATCACCAGAGCTGGCGGGCAGCCATAAAGACGGGGCTAAAGTGTGGCGAGTCGAAGAGACTTCGCTGTTGGCAGGAAAAAAGACAGAAGCGCAAGGGGAGAGCCAACTGTGTAACAGCCCCAACAGCCAATTTTTTCTGCAGCGCCTGTGGAAATATCTGTCATTCCAGTATTGGCCTTTATAGCCACTCCAGGCGCTGCTCCACAAACCACTGACCACCTCCAGGTGCTTACCCATTGTCTCCCGGGACAAGGAGGCCAAAGAAAGAAAGAAAGATTCTGTGTGCTTTGTATGCTGTCATTAATTAATCCCTAATGGTCAATCAAATCTGACATTGATTACTGCTTGACGATCTCAAGGTTTACTTTCCTTCCAGGGCTGATTAAAAACACTGATATTAGTGTCGAGGGGAGTTCGAGTTTAACTCACTGTTTTGAAAATTTAAAACGTTGATCCCACACACAGAAAAGTATATCATATTGTGGGACGCTGCAAATGTTGTTACACTCAGTACGCACGGTACCTTCCTGTTGCAACAAGATGTTATGCGCTCCATTCCGATAAAACTCATCCCACTGGGGCAAAATTTCACTGGGTCAACATTCTGACCAAACATTAACACATTACAGAAATCGTGGCTCACAAATTCAACATAAGTTTCCTTTTCTGAGTCTTACTGTTCTGTTTTGAAATTCTGATGGGTGGCATCAGCCTAAACTTTGTGCGCTGACCTGGATCCACAATTTTTAATCTCAGAGGCAAGTTTACTACCCAATGAACCACAGCAGGCTCCAATGTTCCCCAGAAAATATAATTGTTACAGAGGTAGATAGAGAGAAACTCTGCTCGCTGGTTAAGGGAGTCTCGGACGCGGGGCACAGACGAAAAATATGTCGTCATTGTCGACAGGAATAGTGCCGGAAGACTGGAGGATAGCAAATGTTGTCCCCTTGTTCAAGAAGGGGTGTAGAGACAGCCCTGGTAATTATAGACCTGTGAGCCTTACTTCGGTTGTGGGTAAAATGTTGGAAAGGTTATAAGAGATAGGATTTATAATCATCTTGAAAAGAATAAGTTTATTAGCGATAGTCAGCACGGTTTTGTGAAGGGGAGGTCGTGCCTTACAAACCTTATTGAGTTTTTTGAGAAGGTGACCAAACAGGTGGATGAGGGTAATGCCGTGGATGTGGTCTATATGGATTTCACTAAGGCATTTGATAAAGTTCCCCACGGTAGGCTATTGCAGAAAATACAGAAGTATGGGATTGAAGGTGAATTAGTGCTTTGGATCAGAAATTGGCTAGCTGAAAGAAGACAGAGGGTGATGGTTGATGGCAAATGTTCATCCTGGAGTTTAGTTACGAGTTGTGTACCGCAAGGATCTGTTTTGGGGCCACTGCTGTTTGTCATTTTTATAAATGACCTGGATGAGGGTGTGAAGGGTGGGTTAGTAAATTTGCGGATGCCACGAAGGTCGGTGGAGTTGTGGATAGTGCCGAAGGATGTTGTAGGTGACAGAGGGACATAGATAGGCTGCAGAGCTGGGCTGAGAGATGGCAAATGGAGTTTAATGCGGAAAAATGTTAGGTGATTCACTTTGGAAGGAGTAACAGGAATGCAGAGTACTGGGCTAATGGGAAGATTCTTGGGAGTGTAGATGAGCAGAGAGATCTTGGTGTCCAGGTACATAAATCCCTGAAAGTTGCCACCCAGGTTAACAGGGCTGTTAGGAAGGCATATGGTGTGTTAGCTTTTATTAGTAGGGGGATCGAGTTTCGGAGCCACGAGGTCATCTGCAGCTGTACAAAACTCTGGTGCGACCGCACCTGGAGTATTGCATGCAGTTCTGGTCACCGCATTATAGGAAGGATGTGGAAGCTTTGGAAAGGGTGCAGAGGAGATTTACGAGGATGTTGCCTGGTATGGAGGGAAGGTTTTCCGAGGAAAGACTGAGGGACTTGAGGTTGTTTTCGTTAGAGAGAAGGAGGAGGAGAGGTGACTTAATAGTGACATATAAGATAATCAGTGGGTTAGATAGGGTGGATAGTGAGAGTCTTTTTCCTCGGATGGTGATGGCAAACACGAGGGTACATAGCTTTTTGTTGAGGAATGATAGATATAGGACAGATGTCAGAGGTAGTTTCTTTACTCAGAGGGTAGTAGGGGCGTGCAAAGCCCTGCCAGCAACAGTAGTAGACTCGCCAACTTCATGTGCTTTTTAGTGGTCATTGGATAGACATATGGATGAAAATGGAATAGTGTAGGTCAGACGGTTTCACAGGTCGGTGCAGCATCGAGGGCCGAAGGGCCTGTACTGCGCTGTAATATTCTATGTTCTATGAAACAGGTCCTTCGGCCCACCGAGTCTGTGCCGACCATCAACCACCCATTTATACTATTCCTACACTAATTCCGTATTCCGACCACATCCCAACCTGTCCCTATATTTTCCCTACCACCTCGCTATACTCGGGGCAATTTCTAATGTGCAATTTACCTCGCAACCTGCAAGTCTTTGACATGCGGGAGGAAACCGGAGCACCCGGAGGAATCCCACGCAGACACAGGGAGAACTTGCAATCTCCACACAGGCAGTACCCAGAATTGAACCCGTGTCACTGGAGCTATGAGGCTGCGGTGCTAACCACTGCACCAAAGGGAAAACATGTTGGAGGCGTACATCAATCTTTTCAATCGTGCCTGTTTCATGCTGTCGCGCCAAATTGAATTCATATAGAAATGTAATAAGACCATCTGCAAAAATATTACATCATCTTCATGCATTTATCCTCTTTGTTACTCTTTTTGGCTTTTCTTTTTCTTGGATGATTGTTGTTTCTAAAAGTCAGAAGTGAATTGAAATGCATGCTTGATGTAATGCTAGAATTAGATATTAGAATGACATTTATATATTCAACGTAATAAGGACTTTGGCACAATTATGTTTATTTGTATCTGAATGAACAGTGCAATCTTACACAATTATAACGATAACATTTTTCAGTATTTATAAATAATAGTATCACAAAACGGGATGTACCTGAAGTTCGAAGCTGTTCACTGAATTATATTGCAATTTTAATGTAAGTGCGACGCCCTTCCAACCCTGAAACATCAGTTTGTTGAAAAGTGCAGAGAAAACTCAATTTACAACTAGACATTTACGATTTAAGAACGAATGGCAGCGGATGAATATCAGGCAGAACACCAAGCTTGAATTCAGCAATAATTGTTGAACCACTGGGGCCCAAATCCATTTTCCGTCCAAATTTCAACGCTGGGGAAGGCTTTTTGGTTCAGAGGTTTAGGTGTTTCGGGTTTTATAAACTGAAAGAGTAATATCCTGAACAGGTGCTTGGTGCTTGATGAACGCAAAGGGACTGGTGGTCTGAGGTGCATTTGTTTTAATGCAAGAAGTGTAGTAGGTCAGGCAGATGAACTCAGGGCTTGGATGAGTACCTGGGAGTACGATGTTATTGCTATTACTGAGACTTGGTTGAGGGAAGGGCATGATTGGCAACCAAATATCCCAGGATATCGATGCTTCAGGCGGGGTAGACAGGGAGATAAAAGGGGTGGAGGAGTTGCATTACTGGTCAAAGAGGATATCACAGCTGTGCTGAAGGAAGGCATTATGGAGGACTCGAGCTGTGAGGCAATATGGGCAGAACTCAGAAATAGGAAGGGTGCGGTAACAATGTTGGGGCTGTACTACAGGCCCCCCAACAGCGAGCGTGAGATAGAGGTACAAATATGTAAACAGATTATGGAAAGATGGAGGAGCAACAGGGTGGTGGTAATAGGAGATTTTAATTTTCCCAACATTGACTGGGATTCACTTAGTGTTAGAGGTCTAGATGGAGCAGAATTTGTAAAGAGCATCCAGGAAGGTTTTCTAGAGCAGTATGTAAATAGTCCAACTCGGGAAGGGGCCATACTGGACCTGGTGTTGGGGAATGAGCCTGGCCAGGTGGTTGAAGTTTCAGTCGGGGACTACTTTGGGAATAGTGATCACAATTCCGTAAGTTTTAGAATACTCATGGACAAAGACGAGAGTGGTCCTAAAGGAAGAGTGCTAAATTGGGGGAAGGCCAACAATACCAAAATTCGGCAGGAGCTGGGGAATGTAGATTGGGAGCACCTGTTTGAAGGTAAATCCACATTTGATATGTGAGAGGCTTTTAAAGAGAGGTTGATTAGCGTGCAGGAGAGACATGTTCCTCTGAAAATGAGGGATAGAAATGGCAGGATTAGGGAACCATGGATGACAGGTGAAATTGTGAGACTAGCTAAGAGGAAAAAGGAAGCAGACATAAGGTCTAGGAGGCGGAAGAAAGACGAAACTTTGAAAGAATATCGGGAATGTAGGACCAATCTGAAACGAGGAATTCAGAGGGCTAAAAGGGGTCATGAAATATATTTAGCAAACAGGGTTAAGGAAAATCCCAAAGCCTTTTATTCATATATAAGGAGCAAGAGGGTAACTAGAGAAAGGATTGGCCCACTAAAGGACAAAAGAGGAAAGTTATGCGTGGAGTCAGAGAAAATGGGTGAGATTCTAAACGAGTACTTTGCATCGGTATTCACCGAGGAGAGGGACATGACGGCTGTTGAGGTTAGGGACAGATGTTTGATTACTCTAGGTCAAGTCGGCATAAGGAGGGAGGAAGTGTTGGGTATTCTAAAAGGCAGTAAGGTGGACAAGTCCCCAGGTCCGGATGGGATCTATCCCAGGTTACCGAGGGAAGCGAGAGAGGAAATAGCTGGGGCCTTAACAGATATCTTTGCAGCATCCTTAAACACGGGTGAGGTCCCGGAGGACTGGAGAATTGCTAATGTTGTCCCCTTGTTTAAGAAGGGTAGTAGGGATAATCCAGGTAATCCAGACGGTGAACCTGACGTCAGTGGTAGGGAAGCTGCTGGAGAAGATACTGAGGGATAGGATCTATTCCCATTTGGAAGAAAATGGGCTTATCAGTTCCCCACGGTAGGCTGATGGAGAAAGTGAAGTCGCCTGGGGTCCAGGGTGTACTAGCTAGATGGATAAAGAACTGGCTGGGCAACAGGAGACAGAGAGTAGCAGTGGAAGGGAGTTTCTCAAAATGGAGACGTGTGACCAGTGGTGTTCCACAGGGATCCGTGCTGGGACCACTGTTGTTTGTGATATACATAAATGATTTGGAGGAAACTATAGGTGGTCTGATTAGCAAGTTTGCAGACGACACGAAGATTGGTGGAGTAGCAGATAGTGAAGGGGACTGTCAGAGAATACAGCAGAATATAGATAGATTGGAGAGTTGGGCAGAGAAATGGCAGATGGAGTTCAATCAGGGCAAATGCGAGGTGATGCATTTTGGAAGATCCAATTCAAGAGTGAACTATACAGTAAATGGAAAAGTCCTGGGAAAAATTGATGTCCAGAGAGATTTGGGTGTTCAGGTCCATTGTTCCCTGATGGTGGCAACGCAGGTCAATAGAGTAGTCAAGATGGCATACGGTATGCTTTCCTTCATCGGACGGGGTATAGAGTACAAAGGTTGGCAGGTCATGTTACAATTGTATAAGAGTTTGGTTCGGCCACATTTGGAATACTACGTGCAGTTCTGATCTCCACATTACCAAATGGATGTAGATGCTTTGGAGAGGGTGCAGAGGAGGTTCACCATGATGTTGCCTGGTATGGAGGGCGCTCGCTATGAAGAGAGGTTGAGTAGATTAGGATTATTTTCATTAGAAAGACGGAGGTTGAGGGGGGACCTGATTGAGGTGTACAAAATCATGAGAGGTATAGACAGGGTGGATAGCAAGAAGCTTTTTCCCAGAGTGGGGGATTCAATTACTAGGGGTCACGAGTTCAAAGTGAGAGGGGAAAAGTTTAGGGGGGATATGCGTGGAATGTTCTTTACGCAGAGGGTGGTGGGTGCCTGGAACACATTGCCAGTGGAGGTGGTAGACGCGGGCACGATAGCGTCTTTTAAGATGTATCTGGACAGATACATGAATGGGCAGGAAGCAGAGAGATACAGACCCTTAGAAAATAGGCGACATGTTGAGGTAGAGGATCTGGATCGGCGCAGGCTTGGAGGGCCGAAGGGCCTGTTTCTGTGCTGTCATTTTCTTTGTTCTTGTTCACTTCTCACGAATGAATGTCTTAATGAACAAAATAAAAAGAAAATCCAGCTCATAACTTAGAAAGCCAACGTGAAGCCACTGGAGATGGTTTCCACTACTAACAATATCCAAAATAGATCTTCATAAAGCAGCTGTCAAGCAGAGAGTGTGCAAAAGGAAAAGGGTGATATTTTTGATTAAAACATGTTCCAATGTGCATGAGACGCTCAAGAACATCTTGCCGACAGCAAAGGCAAAGGACACGATGCTGAAGTATGCTTTGATTAAGCATGAGCAGCACTATAATCCCAAGCCACTGGGGTTTGCAGGAAGCTATCCTTTTAGAACAAGGAATAAGATTTCTAATGAGGATATTAGGCAGATTATTGTGACCTTGAAGAAGCTGTCAATTCATTGCAATTTTGGAGAATTTCAAGAGTGTGAATTGCTTGACAGATATGTTTACGGCTTAAAGTGACTGCGTCAGCAGTAGGTTGATGACATTGTCAAAGTTGACTTTGACAGAGTTTGTCAAACAGCATTGTCCATGGCCATGGAGAAACGCTTTAAAAAAAATCGTTCATGGGATGTAGGTGTTGGAATTGGCCAGCATTTATTGCCCATTCCAAATTGACCTTGGGAATGTGGTGATGCCTTCTTGAACAATGAAGTCCTTGGATGTAGATACACGAACTGTTCTGTTAAGAAAGGAGTTGCAGGATTTTGACCCAGCGACCATGATGGAATGGTAATATAGTTCCAAGGCAGGACGATGTGTGGTTTTGGAGTGGAACTTGCAGGGAGTAATGTCCCCATGCACCTGCTGCCCTTGTCCTCCTCGGTGGTAGATGTTGGGGGTTTGGAAGGTCCTGTCGGCCGAGCCTTGGTGAGTTTACAGAATCACAGAATCGTTACAGTGCAGAAGAGGGCCTGTCAACCCACCATGTTTGCAATGGCTCTCTGAAAGTGCAATTCTCTCTGTTCCATTCCCCTGCCTTTTCCCCGTAATTCTTCATCTTCATATAACTGTCCAATTCCCTTTTGAAGGGTTCAATTGAACCTACATCCACCACGATCTCAGGCAGTGCATTCCAAACCTTAACCAGTTGCCATGTGGAATTTTTTTTTTCTCATTTCACACTTGCTTCGTTTATCAAACACTTTAAATCTGTGCCCTCTCGTTTTCAATGCTTTCACGAGGGGGAACCGTCTCTGTCTATGCACTCTGTCCAGATCCCTCATGATTTTGAACACCTCAGCCTTCTCTTCTCCAATCTATTGTGTTAAATGAAATTCCGCATCCCTGAAACCTTTCTTGTGAATCTTTTCTATTCTTTATTCGATGTCCTCACGTCTTTCCTGAAGTGCGGCACCCAGAACTGGATGTGATACTCCAGCTGAGGCTGCACTAGTGTCTTTATCAAGTGCAACGTAATGTCATTGCTTTTGTACTCTATCCCTCTTTTAATAAAGCCCAAGATACTGTATGCTTAATAACAGATCCCTCAAACTGTTCTGCCACCTTCGATGACTTATGCACATATACACCTAGGTCCCTCTTCTCCTGCACCCCCTTTAGAATTGAACCCTTTATTGTATTATTGTCTTACCATGTTCTTTCCACCAAAATGAACAACTTTGCATTTCTCTGCATTGAACTTCACGTACTACTTGTCTGCCCATTCCACTAACTTGTCTATGTCCTTTTGAAGTTCTACACTATCCTCCTCACTGTTCACAATGCTTCCAAGTTTCGTATCACCTGAAAAATTTGAAATTGTGCCCTGTACACCAAGGTCTTGGTCATTAATAAATATCGGGAAAAACAAGAGTTCCGTCACTGATACCTGGGGAACTCCACTACCCACTTCCCCCAACCCAAACAACATCCAATAACCACTACCCGTTGCTTCCTGTCACTCAACCAATTGCGTATCAATTTGGCTACCGTTCCCATTATTCCATGAGCTACAGGTTTGCTCACAAGTCTGTTGTGTGGAACTGTATCAAATGTCTTTTGAAAGTCCATGTACACCACATCAACTACATTGCCCTCATCAGCATTTTCTGTTACCTCCTCAAAGAAACTCCAGCAAGTTAGTTAAACTTGATTTTTCCTGATGAAATACATGCTGGCTTTCCTTAGTTAACTCGCATTGGTCCATGTGACTATTGATTATGTCTCTAATTATTTTTCTATAAGTTTTCCCACCACCGAAGTTAAACTGTCTGGTCTGTATTTCCTTGGCGTATTTTCACACCCGTTTGTGAACAAGGGCGGAACGTTTGTAATTCCCCATCCTCTGGAACCACCGCTGAGTCTAAAGAGGACTTAAAATTATGGCCAGTTTCTCTGCGATTTCCACCTTTACTTCCCTTAGTATTCTTGGACGCATCTCATCTGGTCCTGTCGTTTTCTCCACTTTAATGCAGACCGAATATTTCCTCTCTTTCAGTTTTAAAGCCCTTTAGGGTCTGACTTACCTCCTGTTTCATTATTGCTTGTGTTGCATCTGCTTTCTCGGTAAAGTTAGATGCAAAGTATTCATTTAATCCCTCATCTATGCCCTCTGCCTCCATGTGTAAATCCCCTTTCTGGGCCCTAATCGGCCCCACCCCTCCTTGTACCACCCGTTTACAATTTTTATGCCAATAGAAAACTTTCAGAATTCCTTGAATACTAGCTGCCGGTATCTTTTCATGCTCTCTCCTTGCTTTCTTATTTGCTTTTTCACTACAACTCTGGTCTTTCTATAGTCAGCCTCGTTCTGAATGGTATTTTCACCCTGGCATCTGTCATAAGTACGCTTGTTCTTCGTTATCTTAATGTCTGCATCTTCTGGCATCCACGGAGTTCTGGATTTATTTTCGCTAATTTTCCCCATTCAAGGGAACATACCTTGACTGTGCCCGAACTATGCCTTCTTTGAAGGTGGCCCATTATTCATCTCCCTGTTTTTCTGCCAGCTTTTGACGCCAATTTATTCGTCCCAGCTCCATTCTTACCCCATTGAGTTTGTCCTTCCCGCAGTTAACTATTATTACCCTGGATTGTTCTGTATCCCTTTCCATAGTCAATTTAAACGTAATGATACAATGATCACTGTCCCCAAAATGGTCTCCAACTGATCCTTTATCCACTTGGTCCACCTCATTCCCAAGAACAAGGTCTATCAGTGCCTCAGTTGGCGTTGGACTAGCAACATGCTGTTGTAAAAAAACTTTCCTCAACACTTTCTAGGAACTCTTGCCCCTCACTGCCCTGAACACTATTTTCCCAGTCTGTGTTTGGATAATTAAAGTCCCCCATTATAACTACCCTATAAGTTTTGAACCTCTCTGCAATTTCGTTGCAGAATTGTTCCTCCACGTCCTTCTTATTAGGAGAGTGGCCTACAGACAATTCTGAGCAATGTAACCTCACCTTAGTTTTTTCCTTAGCTCTAGCCAAATTGATTCTGTCTTCGACCCCTCTGGCACATCATATTTTCTCCAGAACTGCAATGCTCCCCTTAACGAATACCTTCACTCTTCCCCCTTTTTCACTTTCCTATCTTTCCTGAGCATCTTGTATCCATGGCGTCTTATAGATTGTTCACGGTGCTGCTATTGTGAGTTGGTGGTGAAGCGGGTGAATGTTGAAAGGGGTGGATAGACTGCGCTGTTCTGGATGGTATTGAGCTTCTTCAGTGTTATTGGAGCTGCGCCATCCAGTCAAATAGAGAGCATTATATCAGACTCTGGGGAGTAAAGAGGTGACTTAATTGCCTCAGAATTTCCAGCCTCTGTCTTTTAGGATCTATTTCTGAGCATCTTCGTTCACCATTTCACATGAGGTTCCTTTACTAGAACACGACTGGATACTTCAACACTATGCAGATACTGTGCTTTTCCACCAGATGTAATTGAGGTCTGGAGGAACCTCAGTTTCTCGCCTCACAACACTTCATCGATTTCAACTTAATTACACTGCTACCTGTCTTCCCATGCCTCTCTCTAAATTCAAAATAAATCCACAGCCCTAATATGTCTACCTCCCCATAAACTAGTATCCCTCCAAAACAAACCCATTGCACAAATTTCCCACATAGTCCTCTGTCAATCTAAAACAAATCCACTTCCCCGATCCCTGCCAATATTGGTGAATCAATCCAATAGTGATGCCATTATCTCACCCACCCAATAACCTTCATCAATACTAAATTAATCCCACCTCCTCGGTAACTCTGTAACGTTGTATCAGTCCCGAACTATCCTTTTGTCCCACGAATTTCCAATTGCCCTGTACCAATGCCAAGCTATTTTCATTCTCTACTTACATATTGGTATCAACACAGAATTCCTGGATGAAGACAGTTCCAACAACATCATCGAAGTTCAACACTATCCGGGATAAGGAATCCCAATTGATTGGCACCCCATCCACCACCTTAAAACTTTACTCCCTCCACCACCGCTGTACAGTGTCAGCAGTGTATACCAGTTGCAACACTCACTGCAGCAAATCCCCCAGACGCTTTTGACCGTACCTTCCAAGCCTGTGACCTCTGCCACCTCGCTAAATAGGGGCAATGGGCACATGGGTACACCACCACCGGCAAGTTCCACCCCAAGCCAAACACCATCTTGATTTGGGAATATATTGTTTTTCATTCACTGTCACTGGGTCGAAATTCTGGAATTCCTTCCTCAACACTACTGTAAGTGTACCTACATTACGTGGCCAGCAACCATCAAAAATATGGCTTAACACCTCCTTTTCTCGGGCAATTAGGATGGGCAATAAATGTTGGACTTGCCATTGATGCTAACATTCCATGAAAACATAAAAACACATAACCACGCTCCCCCCATCCATCTAATATTCCCAAATTAATCCAAAACCCCATTACACATCCCATAGTTTGTAGCAATCCAAATCTTATTTCAGTGCCAATCGCTCTCGCCAGTTCGCTGTCTCAATCACAAACTAATGTTCCTGACGCAATTTCTGCGCAATGCCCTTTATGAAACCCAACCTAAACCTACTCTACCACTATCTATCCATGTTTCTTCATCAATCCCAAATTATCCCCCCACCATTTCTTCGCATCAACTGACTTCCATATCTACTACCAATGTCCCCACACTCTTAAAGTTAAACAAATATCAATTTCAAACAAACCCACTGCCCAGTTTCCACATAGTGCAGCATCAATCCAGATCTAATCCCACTGCCCTACTCTCTCCATTGAGCGCTGTAGCAAACCTAATCTAATCGCCATGCCACATTCGATCTTCCTATAATGCTTTATTAATCAGTACCTAATCTAATCCATTCTCATGACGAAGCCCTGTATCAAATCAATTCTAATATCACTATTCCTTTGTCCGTCCATAGAGCTGAATCAAACAAAAATTAGTCTCATTGCTCCATTCGTTACCCACTGTTCCATATTGTAACAACGGGGTGAGAAAGTTATCTCGGGGTCTGTTACTATCTTCACCTGGTCTAATTGTAACAGGGTATTATTGTTAAACACACTGTATTTTGAACTCCCACTTTGCGGTTGTTCACAACTTTCCAACATAAGGCAAAGAAATGAGCTTTAACAGGCTTTCTCCGTTTTAAAGAAGAAACGTGAAATATATTAAAACTTAAAAATTAACTTTAATATGGTTGACGCCTTTGGATATATGATGCGCCCACGTTAGCATGCACACACAATATAGACATGCAAATAGTGACAAAAAGAGAAGTAAAGATAACGTGGAACAGTTTGAGGCAATATCTTGTTACTGTTATTCGAGTTCAAGGTATAGTCCTTCTGTAAGTATTTTTGCGTTTCACTGGGGCCCAGTGTTCTTCTTAAACCTTGTTCACATAGGAGACTTTTGTCTCTTTGAGATTCACGTGTTTTCACAGCATTCAGTTCCGTGGGAAGGAGATGGGAGCTGGCAAACAGGAGAGGGTTCTGCTTCAGTTCCAGGAGCACACGGGTTTCTGAGTTCAAGTCCTTGTTGGAAGCTCAAATTACAACATGCAGCTACTCATGTGGCTAAAACTGCTCTGACCACTTCTTCTGTGTTTGTGGATTCTGCTATCTTAGCAGTCAACCTGAGATGCTAGCTTCAACCCACTTTCATTGTCTGGTCATCAAAAGTCTATTGTTGGTTGAATGGGTCAGGGCATGTTCCTTTATCCCTTGTTTTAATATTGTCTGTTACCATGCAAATGTCGTTCCAGTCAGCAGCTTGCAACTTTAAGTTTTAATATTCATGTGAAATAATGTATGCTGCAGTCTTGGAAGGATGGGAGGTTGCCTGACAATATAAATACCAAACGAATTCAACTAACCTATTCTTGCCCACAAATTTGTATGTATCCCGATACAATATACGTTGTCCTGCCCTCTTCCACGCGCAATATATGAATCTAAACTTTGTTTTGAGCTTGCACCTTCTCAGCATTCTTCCTAATAAATTTCAACCTAATCGCATTGTTCCACGCTCTCTGCCTCTATAAATCCCAGAAAAAAATCCCATTGCTCTGTGAACTCACAATTATGTTAAGACCTGTAACTACTTCCAGAGCTGTACACTCTCAGAAATGGATTTATACCGGTTTCAGGCTAATCTCCCTGCTGCTCACTCCCCAGATGCCATGTATCAATCCCTAATTAATCGCTCTGATCCTGCCTGTCCCCGTAGTCATGCATTGAACAAAGAACAAAGAACAGTACAGCACAGGAACATTCGGCCCTCCAAGCCGGCGCCAATCTTGATGCCTGCCTAAGCTAAAATCCTCTGCACTTCCGGGGCCCATATCCCTCTATTCCCATCCTATTCATGTATTTGCCACGATGCCTCTTAAACGTCTCCATGGTATTTGCTTCCACCACCTCCCCTGGCAACAAGTTCCAGGCACTCACCACCCTCGGTTTAAAAAACTTGCCTCGCACAACCCCTCTAAACTTTGCCCCTCTCACCTTAAACCTATGTGCCCTATTAACTGACACTTCCACCCTGGGAAAAAGCTTCTGACTATCCACTCTGTCCATGCCGCTTATAACTTTGTAAACCCCTATCATGTCGCCCCTCCACCTCCGTCGTTCCAGTGAAAACAATCCGAGTTCATCCAACCTCTCCTCATAGCTAATGCCCTCCAGACCAGGCAACATACTGGTAAACCTCTTCTGTACCCTCTCTAAAGCCTCCACGTCCTTCTGGTAGTGTGGCGACCTGAATTGCACGCAATATTCTAAGTGTGGCCTAACTAAAGTTCTGTACAACTGCAGCATGACTTGCCTATTTTTATACTCTATGCCCCGACCGATGAAGACAAGCATGCCATATGCCTTCTTGACTACCTTATCCACCTGCGTTGCCACTTTCAGTGACCTGTGGACATGTACGCCCAGATCTCTCTGCCTGTCAACACTCCTAAGGGTTCTGCCATTTACTGTATACTTCCCACCTGCATTAGACCTTCCAAAATGCATTACCTCACATTTATCCGAATTAAACTCCATCTGCCGTTTCTCCGCCCAAGTCTCCAACCGATCTATTTCCTGCTGTATCCTCTGACAATCGTCATCACTGTCCGCAACTCCACCAACCTTTGTGTCATCTGCAAACTTACTAATCATACCAGCTACATTTTCCTCCAAATCATTTATATATACTACAAACAGCAAAGGTCCCAGCACTGATTCCTGCGGAACACCACTAGTCACATCCCTCCATTCAGAAAAGTACCCTTCCACTGTTACCTTCTGTCTTCTATGACCGAGCCAATTCTATATACATCTTGCCAGCTCCCCTCTGATCCCATGTGACTTCACCTTTTGTATCAGTCTGCCATGAGGGACCTTGGCAAAGGCTTTACTGAAGTCCATATTGATAACATCCACGGCCCTTCCTTCATCAATCATCTTTGTCACTCCCTCAAAAACTCAATCAAATTAGTGAGACATGCTGCCTCTCGCTAATAAGTCCATTTGTTTCCAAATGGGAGTAAATCCTGTCTCGAAGAATCCTTTCTAATAATTTCCCTACCACTGACATAAGGCTCACCGGCCTATAAATTCCTGGATTATCATTGCTACCGTTCTTAAACATCGGAGCAACATTGGCTATTCTCCAGTCCTCTGGGACCTCACCTGTAGCCAATGAGGATGCAAAGATTTCTGTCAATTTCTTCCCTTGCCTCCTTCAGTATTCTGGGGTAGATCCCATCAGGCCCTGGGGACTTATCTACCTTAATGCTTTGCAAGACACCCAACACCTCCTCCTTTTTGATAATGATGAGATATTGATTGAAAGTTTATGCCACTTCTCCTCTCTATCATACGATGGATATGCATGAAGTGAATACTGAACCAACCACCCAGCTGTCTTCTCAAAGCACGATATCCATATGAACAAGCAACATAAGAACTAGGAACTCTGTTGGGCATCCAGCCATTCTGCACCATTAAATAAGAACATGGATTATGGCCTACCGGATATCCATTTTCCAGCTCTGCCCCATATCCTTCGATTCTCTTGATATCCACTTACACTTTGTATCATGTGAATTGAAGTGAACTGGCTGAAGACTGGTATCTGTGATGCTGGGGATCTCCGGAGGTTGCCGATATGGATCATGCCCCGACGACCATTGGCTGAAGATGATTGCAAATATGTTCAAGGAGCCTTTTCCTCTAGTTAGCTGTTGTCTGTATATCTAGCATTCATGACTGAATGTAGCAGGCTTTAATCTGATCCGTTGCTGCGGGATTGTTTTGCTTTGTTTATGCCATGCTGCTCCCACTGTTTCACATATATGCAGTCCTGTCATATAGCCTCATCAGGATAGCACATCATTTTAGGTGTACCTGGTGCTGCTCCGAGCATATTCTCTTATACTCTTCATTGAACCAGAGTTGTTCCAGTGCGTTACAAAAGCAAAATACTGCGGATGTTGGAAATATGAAAAATACAGAAAATGCTGAAATTACTCAGCAGTGAAAGGGGATCGGATACTGCCATCTACACCTCATCCAGACATATATATATATATATATCTGTTTTTAGTCTTTATTCCGCTTTGTGCCATGAAACTTCTGTCACATAATCTCTCCTGCCCTTCATTCTATCACAGATGTTTTGTTCTTCTCCGATCTCTCCCCACTTTCACTTGCTCAAATCCTAATACATTTTTAACCTTTGCGAGGATGACATAGGCAGGGGCAGCGAAGCTGGGATGGGGGTGGATACAGAGAGGAGTGACACAGAGAAAGAGACAATGAGAGAGAGTGAGAGTGCAGAAAGTAATCACTATCACTCCTGACAGATGAACACCTATCCAGAGTAGTCCGCATCTCTACAACAAGTATGTGGGCAAACATTGACTACTCCTGCAAGCAAAAAAATGGCAGGCATCTCATTAATTCAGCGTCCACAATAATGAAGAGAAAGTAAGTCAACTAATTAGTCTTCTCATTAAAGATTCTTCACAAAAATGTGCATTTGTTTTTGTTGTGATTCATAGTAAGATGAATTTGCCCTTATATTTCGGAAATTGTCTCACCGTCCCCTATGTGAGATAAAAATTGTAACATGGCCACTAACGTGGAAAGGTTGGACAACACTGCTCCAGGGTATCATTCTGTGTGTATGACTTTGTCAGTCTGTTGTTTCACTAGTTTGTAAGACAACTCTTCAACTTTTGGCACAAGTCCCCAGATTTTACTGAGGAGGTTTCTGCACCTTTGTTGTTTGCTTTCCTAGCTCCTGGTTCACAACAAGCCCGCCTGTGGCCACTGCACTCAATCTCTGCCTCCTGGTTTGCAACAAGCCAGCTTCCAGCCATCATGCTCGACTCCAGCCTTGCACCAAACTCACCTCTACAACTGGCACTCAGCTGCTGCCTCCCAGTTCGCGCTAAACTGCCCCCAGGAGCTGAACTCCACGGAAGACTCCCAGCTCACAACAAGCCCACTATTGACATCTGCCCTCCATTCCCATCTTCTGCCTCCAGCTTGCACAAACCTAGCTTCTGGCCGCTGCACTCTGCTCCTGCCTCGCAGTTCGCATTAAGCAGCTTCAAGCCATCTCAATCCACTCCTGCCTCCTGGTTCACACCAAGCCACCTCCCAGTGCCAAACTCAGCTCCAGCCTCCTTGATTACATCAAGCTTGCCTCTATACCCCACATCTCTTGTGTCTCCTGCCTCCCACTAAGCTGCTGCAACCTGCTGATGCCTCCCGGTTCACAACAAGCACCCCTCCAGCCCCATGTTTTTCTCCTGCCTGCTAGCTTGCCCCATCTCCGGCTGAAACACTCCACTCCTGTCTCACATCAAATCCTCCTCTAACCACTGCACTTTGCGCCCGCCTTACAGCAACTGACCACCTGCCACGGCACCTTGCACCATGCCTGGCTTTGACGCTGCTAATTAATTTAGTTACGGATCCCCCACAGAGTCCCTATGGATTGCAGTTTGAAAACATCTGTCTTAGTTAAATGCATAATAAATAGAAGTTGCAGTAATCCATACACCCCATCGATCCTGCTCAAACATTCAACAAGGTCATGGTTGATCTTTGACCTCAATTTCATTCTCGACGTTGTGCCTTATATTGTTTATAATAAAGAATGCTCAGGTTCAAAAACTAAATTGAACCTGATAACTCATACAAAGTGTTATAATGTCGAAGGTGATTCTTAACTTGGCCTTGATAACTATTACTGAGGGAAATAATGTTTGACATTATTGTTAAACAATACACGATGAACAGTAGTCCGGGGAATAAACTGACATTGAATTGTGAAATTGGGCTTGTAATCAATGCAGGGGCATGCAGTTGGAGTTATTTGTTACGTTGAACAGGATAACTAATACATAGCATATAAACTTACGGTTAATTGTTCAGTTGAGCTTGATAATGAATACATAGGTGGGTAAAATTGCTTTTAATAATACAGAATATAATAACTAATATCCACAATATAAATATACAGCTAAAATTTTATATTGGGCTTGTAAAACAGTGAAGAGTGTAAATAATTTCCAACTTTTTCTACATTCAACCATTTAAGCAAAACACGCTACATACAGTGACATTTAATTGTTAAATTAGGCTTGTTCACCAGAACTGAAAAGAACACTTTACCGATAATGCCTAAATTGGGATGATAGCCATCATTTGAAGGAATAAATGTAACTTAATTGTTAAATCAGAGCTTTAAACTAATGGGCAGAGCATAATCCTACAGTTAATGAATATATTGTGTTTTATAACTGATGCAACGGGAATAATTTTGAAGTTAAGTATTATACTATTTGCAATAACGAGTGCATAGACATAAAGCTTTAGTTCATTGCTAAAGTTTGGGCACCGTAACTAAAACAAAGGGGAATAAAGTTCAGGTTTATTGTTATATTGGGCATGAGGAGCATTGCTCATGAAATAATGTTTAAGTTAATTGCTAGATAGTACAAGATAAACAATAGGTGAGTTAAAAAACTGACATTCAATTGTTAATTTAGACTTGGTAATCAATGCAGGGTTACACAATTTCGGTCATGTGTTATTTTGGACATGTTAACTATTAAACAGGACATAACGTTACAGTTAATTGTTAAATTGAACGTGATAAGAAAGAAACAGTTGGATAAAATTACTGTCAATGTAGGCGGCACAGTTGCGCAGTGCTTCGCACTGCAGTCTCACAACTCCAGCGACCCAGTTCTGGCTCTGGGTACTGCCTGTGTGAAGTTTGCAAGTTGTCCCTGTGACCGTGTTGCTTTCTGCTGGCTTTTCTGGTTTCCGGACTTACAAGTTAATAGGTAAATTGGCCATTGTAAATTGCCCTCGTGTAGGTAGGTGGTAGGAGAATTGAGGGAAGGTGGGAATGCGGTCGGGAATATGGGATTAATGCAGTATTTGTATAAATGGGTGGTTGATGGTCGGCACAGACTTGGTGGGCTGAAGGGCCTGTTTCAGTGTTGTATCTCTCTATGACTCTAATTGTGAATTGGACATGATGATTATTACACAGAATTTAAAGTTGCATCAAATTGTTACGTTGAGCACGAAAACCAAGACGCTGGGGAATAAAGTACAGGTAATTGTGGATGGTGTCTGTTACACAGAACACGGTGTACGCATTTACAGTAATTTTTAAATTGGCCTTGATAAAACTGCACAGGGGAATAAAATTGTAGTTACAAGTTAAATTGGACTTTATTACCAATGCATAGGGGAAGAAAATTGCAGAGTATTGTTCAAATAAATATAGACAATGTATTGGATAATAACATTAGTGAATTGTAAAATGTTCTTGATAACGAGTGCATGAAGTAGAAAGCTACAGTTAGTTGTTCAATTGGAAATGACAACCAAGACACGGGTTCTCTGGTTATTTGTTAAGTTGTCCTGAAAAACTCATACACTGTGAATGGATTTACATTTCATCATAAAATGTGATAGAAGTGTGCAACATAATCCCTATAACTCTGGAAATTAATCAGCACACTTCCCCCTCCCCATTATCACTCCTCCAATTAGCCCTCCCCATTATTTCCCTGTCTCGACCATTCATTTACCCTCCTCATTAACCTTGACAATTGCCCCTCGCCTCCCCACCCTTTGTCTTTCCCCATTACCCCTCTCCATTACCTCATCCTCCCCATCTATTACACCTCCCACATTACCACTCCCGATTACTCCTGTATGCCAAATGTTATTACCAGTTGCCCATTACCCTTGCTCCATTATCCCTCTCCATATCCCATCCAATACAACTTCCCATTACCTCTCACACACACCCCCATTACCCTCCCCCTTTTCACCTCTTTAGCATTCGCCCTCCTCCAAACAGTTCTCCTCCCCATTATGCCTCCCGCTTCCACACACAATGCTTCATAATCACATGTACCCATTACCACTCCTCCATTTTCACATAAACCCCCTTCTCCACCCATTATTTATCCCACATTACCTACCCTCAGTCCAGTACTGCAGTCCCATTACCCCTCCCTCCTTGCCATCCAGTTTCCCGCAACCACCCCTACCAATTATCCCTCCCTATTGTGTCCTCACCCACCCATTATCGCTCCCCTATTATCCTCTGTGTGCATGCGCCCAACCTCTCCATCTGGTACTGCGGTGTGAATGCCCCGATCTGTTCACGTGTTTGTTCATATGGTCCACGCCAAATCGAGTATTTCCGCCAAGAGGGAGAGAGAAAGAGACAAATAGATAGAGCCTGACAGGAGCAGTAATGTAGATGGGTAATGTAAAGTGGTAAAGGGGAAGCAGCAATGGGAAGGGGCAGTGGATGTACAAGGTTTAATGCGGAGGTTTAGTAGGTTCATAGGCTGCGAATATCTTAGGGACGTGTCGAGTTGCTGATAGGCGCAAAAGAAACGGCAATTCTATCATTATTTTAGCTGTTAGCCATGTCTTGGTGGGTGACGCTCTTTCTCATCTTAAAGTCCAAAGGTTATGTGTTCGTGGCCACGCTCCAAAGTCCCGAATCCCATAATCCAAGCCGACTCTCCCCAGTGACAGTACTGAGGGAGAAAAGCACTGTCATCGGGGCAGTATGGAGAGATCTCTGCACTGTCTGAGGTGCAGTATTCAGCGTGCGCTGCACTGTCAGAGGGGCAGAACTGAGGTAGCACTGCACTATTAGACAAGCAGGGCTGAGGAGCTCTGTACTGTCAAGGGGGTGATAATGAGCAAATGCTACAATGTCGATGGGGCTTTGCTGAGTGAACTCTGTGCTGTCGGAGCAGCAGTATTGACGGATTGCTGCACTGTCGTATAGTCCGTTCAGAAGGATTGCTGCACTGTTGGATAGTGAACACTGAGGGAATGCTGCACTGTCAGAGAGGCAATACTGAGGGAAGGCTGTATTGTTGGGGACATTTTTTAACTGATTTTAATCTGACGTCCTGTCTGCCCTCTCCGGTGGATGTAAAAGATCCCACGGCCACTACTCTAAGAGGAGCTGGAGGTGAGTTTCTTCCTGGTGTTATGGGAACCAAGCATTCCCCCTCGATAGGTATTAGCAAACGAAATAGAGGAAAATCTCTGGTTTCTCACATTGCTGCTTGTGGGAACGTGTTGCCCGCAAATTGCATGCCCCTACATTTTCACACTTCAGAAAGTTCCTTCATTTGTTGTGAAGTGCTTCAAAAGGCCTGGTGGTAATGAAACGCGTTGCAAAATGCACAAGTCTTTTATTTTTCGTCCAGCCATCCGCATTGGTAGATGTGCCTGTGCTGCACGTTGAATCGATTGAGGAAGTGGGGAACAGTCCCAAGCTAATACCCTGTATCAACAGGGAACTGAAACTTTTCACCCTGAAAACAACTCTTCATTCCAATACAGCTTTCAGATCTGTGGCCCATGCCACAGTTTAACCGGTGTATCAAACATGCCTCACTAAACTTAAATCAGTAACAGTGGCTGCCGATTTGTACAACGCTTTAACGTGGCTGAAAACATCCCAAGGTCATCACAGTGACGATATGAAACATCTTAAAGATAGATTTGGAGAGCAATGTTCTCTTTAACCCAAAATTACTCATACAGTCCGCACATATGTCGTCCGCTTTAAATTACTGCGCATGCACGGCTACACAAAAAACTTTTAAAAGTCTTATGTATTCAAACAACTTCACACTCAAAGGAAATAGAAGTAATTTTGATGGAGAGGTTTAAGGAGGGCATGCCAGATCTTGGGGGCCGAAGCAGTTTAATCCACGGCTGCCAATGTAGGAACAATGGAAATTGAGGAATATCAAAATTAGAGGACCACAGAGATATCAGAGGGTTGTCGGGCTGGAGTATGCTAAAGAGATCAGGTAGGTTGTTGGAGAAAAGGCGGTTACAGAGACAGGGAGTGTTTTAGGGCTGAAAGCGTTTGCACAGATTGGGAGGTCTGTCGGTGCTGTAAGAGTTTACGGGAACAAGCAGCAATGTAGGGGTGTAAAAGTTTATAACGATTGGGCGCTATAGGGGCTGGAGGATGCTACAGATATAGAGACGCTTGTTGGGACTAGAGTAGGTTACAGAGATAGGGAGGGTATTAGGCCTGGAGGAGGTTGTAGAGATCGGGACTGTTGTACGAAGATTAGACCTTCGGAAATAGGAGCAGGTGTAGGCCATTGAGCTCCTCTAGCCTGCTCCGCCATTCAACTAGATGCTGGATTATCTTCCACCTAAACACATTTTCCTTCACTCTCCCATATCCCTTGATGCCTTTAATATCTAGAAATCTATCGCTCTCCATATTGCACATACTCAGTGGCTGAGCCTGCACCCGCCCTCTGGGGTAGAGAATTCCAAAGTTTCACCACCCCCTGAGTGAAGATATTCCGCCTCATCTCAGTCCTAAATGATCTACCTTTTATTATGAGAACGTGTTCCTTGTTTTCAGAACCAGTCTCCCATCCAAGAGAAACATCCATCCTGTATATAGCCTGTCGAGCCCTGTGAGAATTCTGTATGTTTCAATGATATCACCCCTCATTCATCTCCATTCTACAGAACACAGGCCCAGCCTCTTCAACCTCTCCGCATTGGACAATCTGCCATGCTAGGAATTAGTGTAGTCAACCTTCGTTACATTCCTTCCAGAGCAAGTATAGCTTTCTTTATGGATGAAGAGCAAAACTGTACACAATTCTCCAGATGCGGTCTCACCAAGGCTCTTACAATTGGAGCAAGACACATTTACTCCTATACCCAAATCCTCTTGCAATAAAGGCCGACATATAATTTTCCTGCTCGATTGTTCAGTGCCTCATCATGTTAGCTTCAGTGACTCATGAAGAAGCGGCTCTAAGCACTTTACTATACCAGCCTACCAACTTGAAAATGACCCGTTTGTTCCAACTAAGGTTTGTTAGTAATGCTGGTGTACATATCTTTAATGTATCATTTTAAAACCGTTATTTGAACAGTCCAATTATGGGCTAAAAGTTCTATTTTTCAAACTGTGATCCTTGGACACACATTCAGCACTTTGATTGGGAAACTGAATGTTAACAGTTGAAGAGGTCAGCCGCATCCCAGAATGCAGGGAAACAGCTCTGAGAGAGACAATGTGACATTTGGGACTTAATTGCTGAATGTTCACAGAAAAGTGAAGGACATTTACGAGCCAATATGAGATGAGAGGTCGGTTGAGTGAACAAAACTGTTGCTGGGAGACTGCAGCTCCCAAGTGTGTCTGCTAATTAATGTAATCATATTTGTCTAACACAGCCTTAGTGCAAAATAGCTTCTAATCACTACAGAGAGTTAACTCGCTGTCATAATCTGTTTGTTCATATTAAAACAAAACAATGGTGCAACCTCAATATCCCCGTGGAGATTGCAAAGGGTATAAATTAATGGCTCGGAGAATGTATCAGCTCAGAGTTTATTACAGAGAGATTGGCTCCAGCTAGAAGGGATAGATCACTTCCCACAGAAAATAATGGGACCATTATACAATTTCCAGAAAATATACTACTTAATCGTTGCCGTCATTGGTGTTCCTAGTAAGTACAAATAAGCATTAAAGTTGTGCACATCTGTGTGTGAGCTGGTCTCTGGTGCATCACTAACCGAGTGGAACATCTGATCCCAGTGACCATGTATTACTGAGAGTATCTGTCATTGTATAATTGTACTGAGTGTGGATCACAAACCAGAGTGGAACACCTGATCCCAGTGATCACATATTATTGGAGTATCTGTCATTGTAGAATTGTACTGACTGTGGACCGTGAACTGGAATGAAGCACCTGACCCCAGTGACCATGTATTACTGGGAGGATTTGTCAGTGTAGAATTGTACTGAGTGTGCGTCACTAACTGGCATGGAACAAAATGGTTCTACTTTAAAATGGCTGTTCTAATTGACTCATCTCTCCACTCCATGGAGCTTTCTGTCTGTCTAACTGGTTCAATGCTCGGCTAACGGGAAGATTTTCCTGTTGGTTGATGGAGTTTGTTTTATTATTATTCTTTCATCGGATGCAGGTGTCGCTGGAAAGCCAGCATTGCCTGCCCATCCCAAATTCCCATGACAACTGAATGGCTTGCTAGGTTATTTCTCAGGACAGTTCATAGTCACCTGTGGGTCTGGAGTCACATGTAGGCCAGACCAGGTAAGGTAGGCAGATTTCCTTCCTGAAAGGACATTCGTGAACCAGATTGTTATAATGCAAATCGATGATAGTTCCATGGAGGTATTGCTGAAACTGGCTTTCAATTGCAGATTTGTTTTTAATTACTTAATTGAATTTGTTAGTTAATTGAAGTTAAGTTCCACCAGTTGCCACGGTGGAATTTGAATCCGTGTACCCTGGACATTGGCCTGGGCCTGTGTATTACTGGTTCAGTGACATTACCACGACGCGATCATCTCCCTAATAAGTGTATGAATGTGAAATGTACTGTTATTGCTTTGTCTGCTAGTGAACAGCTCCAACAGAAACATATATTAACAATTTACTGACAGTTAAACAGCATGTGAACACAGCTGAGTATTCAAATCCTCTGTAGAATGAGTTATTCTTACCCTGACTATAGTTACTGTATTTTCGAGATGATTAAACCCTTTCCCCTAACACATTCCTGAGAACCTGTGGATCATTACTGCTGATTTTTTTTTAGTATTACGCTGGATAAATATTGGGATGCAGTTTTGAATCGATAATTTCTGTAACTTTTTTTTTATTTCCAAAATATACTTTATTCATAAAAATCTGTAAAAATTACATTGCCAAACAGTTTCCAAACAGCACCAAAAAATACAAACATTGCAAGGGAGATCAGTTTCCTTCAATACTGTCATGAGTTTCTTCACAACCCTTCCGTTTCACAATTGTCATGTCAATTACAGTTTTACATTTACAGCAATTGAGAATATTAACGATACAGTTCGAGGGGTTTCCCATTGATCCAGCCCCTCAGTCCAGCTTGGTGGGGAACCTTACACTGTGGTCTTTCCCCATTGAGCCTTTGCTGCGGCTGCCCCAAGATTTAGTGCGTCCCTCAGCACGTAGTCCTGGACCTTGGAATGTGCCAGTCTGCAACATTCGGTGGTGGACAACTCTTTGCGCTGGAAGACCAGCAAGTTTCGGGCAGACCAAAGGGCGTCTTTCACCGAATTGATAGTCCTCCAGCAGCAGTTGATGTTTGTCTCGGTGTGCGTCCCTGGGAACAGCCCGTAGAGCACAGACTCCTGTGTTACAGAGCTGCTTGGGATGAACCTTGACAAAAACCACTGCATCTCTTTCCACACCTGCTTTGCAAAGGCACATTCCAGGAGGAGGTGGGCGACTGTCTCTTCCCCACCACAGCCAACGCGGGGGCACTGTGCGGAGGGGGCGAGACTTCGGGTGTGCATGAAGGATCTGACGGGGAGGGCCCTTCTCACCACCAGCCAAGCTACGTCTTGGTGCTTGTTTGAAAGTTCTGGTGATGAGGCATTCCGCCAAATGACTTTGACGGTCTGCTCGGGGAACCATCCGACAGGATCCACCGTTTCCTTTTCCCGTAGGGCCTTAAGGACATTCCGTGCAGACCACTGCCTGATGGACCGGTGGTCAAAGGTGTTTTTCCGCAGAAACTGCTCCACGAAGGATAGGTGGTACGGCGCCGCCCAACTGCATGGAGCGTTCCGCGGCAATGTGACCAGGCCCATCCTTCGCAACACCGGGGACAGATAGAACCTCAGCACGTAGTGACACTTGGAGTTTGCGTACTGGGGATCTACACATAGCTTGATGCAGCCGCACACGAAGGTGGTCATCAGGATGAGGGCCACGTTGGGTACATTTTTCCCGCCCTTGTCCAGAGATTTGAACATCGTGTCCCTCCGGACCCGGTCCATTTTAGATCCCCAGACGAAGCGGAAAATGGCTCGGGTGACTGCCACGGCGCAGGAGTGGGGTATGGGCCAGACCTGCGCCACGTAGAGCAACAACGTGAGCGCCTCGCACCTGATGACCAGGTTCTTACCCACAATGGAGAGAGATCGCTGCCCCCACATGCCCAACTTTTGTCGTACCTTGGCTACTCGCTCCTCCCATGTTTTGGTGCACGCCCCGGCCCTTCCGAACCATATCCCCAGCACCTTCAGGTAATCTGACCTGACGGTGAAGGGGACAAAGGATCGGTCAGCCCAGTTCCCAAAGAACATGGCCTCGCTCTTGCCGTGGTTAACTTTGGCTCCCGAGGCCAGTTCGAACTGGTCGCAGATGCTCATCAGTCTGCGCACGGACAGCGCATCCGAGCAGAAAACGGCGACGTCATCCATGTACAGGGAGGTTTTGACCTGAGTGCCTCCGCTGCCTGGGATTGTCACCCCTCTTATGCTCGCATCCTTCCTAATAGACTCAGCAAAGGGTTCAATACAGCAAACAAACAAGACCGGGGACAGAGGACAGCTCTGTCTGACTCCAGATTTGATCGGGAAACTTTCAGATTCCCACCCGTTGATTGACACTGCGCTACTGATGTTTGTGTAGAGCAGTTTGATCCAATTGCAGATTCCCTCCCCAAACCCCATTTTGGAAAGCACGTCCATCATGTAGGTGTGCGATATCCTGTCAAAAGCCTTCTCCTGGTCCAGGCTGATGAGGCAGGTGTCCACCCTCCTGTCCCGTACGTAGGCGATCGTATCCCTGAGTAGCGCGAGACTATCAGAGATCTTCCTGCCGGGTACAGTACAGGTCTGATCGGGGTGAATCACCAACTCCAGAGCAGACTTGACTCGACTGGCTATGACTTTGGACAGAATCTTGTAATCAACATTAAGCAGTGAGATGGGCCGCCAATTTCTGATTTCTGCCCTCTCCCCCTTCTGCTTGTAAATGAGGGTGATGATGCCTTTTCTCATGGACTCTGATACGCTGCCGGCCAGGAGCATACTCTCGTATACTTCCAGCAGGTCCGGGCCGACCCAGTCCCACAGGGCCGAGTACAACTCGACCGGTAAGCCGTCGCTCCCGGGGGTTTTGCTCGTCTCGAAAGACTCGACGGCCTTTGTCAGCTCGTCCAGAGTTAGCGGCTTGTCCAGTCTCTCCCTCCTGCTGTCATCTAGGACCTCTGTGATAGATGACAGGAAGGACTGGGAGGCTCTGCTGTCTGTGGGCTTCGCGTCATACAGCCCAGCATAAAAGGATTTGCTGATCCTTAGTATGTCGGACTGCGAAGACGTTACCGAGCCATCTTCTTCCTTCAGGCTGCTGATAACAGAGCTCTCTCTGGAATTTCTGTAACTGATTATGGTATGTCAAATCAGTTCTTTCCTATGATTTAGTGTCTCCACACATGGACCCTATACCAATCTTTGCCCTTAGCTCATTGAGGTGATTCTATGTGAGAAAAGACAGCTATAGCTGAGGAACATATAGAGTGGGGTTTCATAATACAGAGATCATCCCAAGGACAATAGAGAACAATATTAGTAAGCTGTTAATGATAAAACAAACTATACTCTTCTCTCAGTTCTAGTATTATTCTAATTAAAATGATTGCACCTTCTTTAGTACATTATTCCCATGTATCTAATATGGAGATCAGGACTGTATACAGTATGCTAAGTGTTGTAAACCAAGGCTTTATATCAGTTTAATATCAGCTATTTGCTTTATTTCAATAGCAGCCCTGTAGGAATGAAGTCCAGCGCTTTCTTTGCAATTTTATGGTCTTGCTAACCTGCGTTGCTACTTTTAATTATATGTGAATCCGTCACACATCTTTCCCCCTTCCCACTCAGACGATTTTTTTCAAAGGGTAATTGATAAGCTTATACGTCCGATCAAAATGCATCATTTCACACTTAGCTACATTGAAATGGATTTGCTTTATCAAAGCCCAGTCTATTAATTATTATTTTAATGCATTATTCCACTGTATTAATTAAACTCTCAATTTGGATTTGCCTGCAAATTTTGAAATTGTGCTTTTCGTTCCTATTACCATATCATTCATGTAAATGGTGAATGGCAGAGTTCCCAGCGCTGATCCTTGGGAACACCAATTCCCAACTTCCACCAATCTAAGTAAATACCATTAACACCTACTCCCTGCTTACTGTTACTGTCCAGTTTTCTTTCCATTCTTCTGCTTGACCCCTAACTCCACTTGATCTGAGATTAGCCTTGGGTCTGCTTGTGGCACCTTCTCAAAGGCCTTTGGAAAATCAGTTTATATCGCATCTAATGCAATAGTTTTGTCTACTCTCTCTCTCTGATATCATTCAGATAATTCTGTAAGGTTGGTCAAGTTTGACCTTCCTTTTGGAATATGTGCAGACTATTCCTTATTGTATTATGTGTCTCTAGGTAGTTTTATATCTTACAGCTTGCATAAGAATTCCGTTATTTTTCCAACAATTGATGTTATAGGAACTGGTCTACGTTATGTGATTGCCTTTCAGAGTGAAGTTCCTTTAAGATCTTAGTATGCTAATGAGCTGCGTTCCAGGATGTAGTCACGTGACTACTTGCCAGACTCACTCTGTAACTGCAACACCAAGAGGCACCTGTGTAAATAGTTAGTTCTGCGCTGTATATACTTTTTAGCTGTTAATAAACCTGTTTCAAATCTTCAACAATCTTGACTCCACGCATCTCATTTACGTTGCATCACGACCACATACAAAGCTTCTCGTTACATGGTGGAAACAGTGGTGAGAAGACAGAATCCAAGGTGGAATTCATCAGGAAAACAGTTTTAAAAGCTACCTCCAGCCAAAAGCAACGCATACTGTCTCAAAGTGGAAAAGGAGAAAACACTTACCTGAAGGTGTAGAAGACAGAGCGCTGAAACACAGGCTGTAAATCAATTATTGTGATTAGGTGAGTCATGCAGCCATCGGTAGAGGAATCCCAGTTTCAAAAGAGAAGTCCTTAAAAGATTGACTTTTTTTAATCTTTCAACGGCTTCCTGGGAGACTACAACAATCGGGAAGACCTGATCCCCAGGCTGATCGGCTCCACGCCATTGCAGGAGGCACATGACAGTCAGAAGCATGGGAATCTCCCATTCACGCAGCTAGAACTATCGAAAAATCATCAAACCACTCGAACGCTGAAGCGTTTTCACCCACTTAGCCAGAGACCTAAGTAAACATGAAACCACTCAACTGTGAAGAATTGCCTATGAATGTCTGTATACACATACATAGCAACACAAAGATCATAAGAACTGCCTATTGGATAACAGTGTAAAGGGAACACTCTTAGTACTGGAAGCGATATAAACATACTGCTCTGCAAAACACTTGCTTTTATCAATTGAAACAGCTAGTCGAGTGAACATTTTATTTTAAATGCACGGTGAGACACAAACAATCAGACAACTGGGCAACCACAGCAAGGAAAACGCCAGAGATCGGCGTAAATGTATGTAACACATGAACATAGAACATAGAACATAGAACAGTACAGCACAGTACAGGCCCTTCGGCCCACGATGTTGTGCCGAACCTTTAACCTACTCTAGGATCAAACTACCTACCTACCCTTCATTCTACTATCATCCATGTACCTATCCAAGAGTCGCTTAAATGTCCCTAATGTATCTGCTTCTACTACCACCGCTGGCAGTGCATTCCACGCACCCACCACTCTCTGTGTAAAGAACCTACCTCTGACATCTCCCCGAAACTTTCCTCCAATCACCTTAAAATTATGCCCCCTGGTGATAGCCCTTTCCACCCTGGGAAAAAGTCTCTGGCTATCCACTCTATCTATGCCTCTCATCATCTTATACCCCTCAATCAAGTCACCTCTCATCCTTCTTCGCTCCAATGAGAATAGCCCTAGCTCCCTCAACCTTTCTTCATAAGACATGCCCTCCAGTCCAGGCAGCATCCTGGTAAATCTCCTCTGCACCCTCTCTAAAGCTTCCACATCCTTCCGATAATGAGGCGACCAGAACTGAACACAATATTCCAAGTGTGGTCTAACCAGGAGGTCCACAGTGAAGCAGAACTGAGATAAGACTCATAAGTACCAGCATTCCACATTGTGAACCTGATACATCACGTTGATAAAGTCAAGCAACTGGAAGCTATCACCGCTATAAACATCATGTCCCCAAAGAAAGCTGCCAAACATGAATTCAAGATCAAAATTGACACCGTCACTAGTGCAAATATCCTATCAGTCTGAATCTTCAGAGATATGTACTGGAGTCGCTGGAAATCCTTGATATAACCAGCAACTGCCAAGTAATGTGCATACAGTGTGTTGGCCCTCAATTATGGTGGCACATTAACAATGCAACACAGCTATGGCAAGTTGGCATGATAAGCACAAACATTCCACCTTGTAGATCTGAACGGGCCAGCAGTGATAGGACAACCAGCATGCAAGTACCTCAACATCATAACTATCCACCAGAGCATTGTCAAGGGGAAATGTTCAAGGAATGGAGTTCGCTTGCAGACTCCAATCAGTATCACACGGTGCAGTCTGGAAACCCAGCAACAGCACAAGCATATTGTGCCTTCACTTCTACTGTCTAGACAGATGACAAGACCACAACGAGTCAGAACAGACGGTTATCTCCATGAGAACAAGCGCTCTTCTCTCTCAAATCCTCTACCTTGCGCTCCATGCCTTCGGTCGTAGAGGATGAAGAAAGGCAAAGACACACAACCTCTTGAAGACGCAGAGGAAGAATGAGCTAAGGGCATTGTCTGTTGGTTCTTTGAGATGATGGGAACTTTCCCAAGAATGAAAAGGCCTCAAGAGTGGTCACCTTGAGAAAAGCAACAGAGTATGTGAGCAGGCTGAAGGCAGAGCAACAGAGACTGAATGCAGACAGAGAGAGACGTCATAAAGAACAGCAGCAGATGATATGCAAGCACCCTGAGCAAGAGTTGTCAAACCACCGAGATGATATATGGACATTTGAGCCTCTATATTTGTAAGGTTAATCATTTATACCCATGTGAGGGAGAGGGAGAAGGAGATAAAAAGGGGGGGAGGGGGTCATAGCATTATTGGTTAAGGAATTAATAACGGATTTGAGGAGGGATGATATGCTAAATTAATCATCAAAAGAGGCCAGATGGGTGCAGCACAGAATGGAAAACGGGCAACAACATGACTGGGAGTGTACAACGGACCCAAAATAGTGTGAGGGAGCTAGAGGAACAAATATGCAGGCAAATTTCTGAGTGCAATAACTTCAGGGCGGAGATGGTTGGGGATTTCAACTACCCCAATGTCGACTGGGATACAAGCAGCGTGAAGGGAACAGAGCGAGCAAAATATTTGAACTGCATTCAAGAGAACGTGTGTTTTAGCCAGGACGTAACAAGCCCAACGAGAGGAGGCTTAATTCTAGATATGGTTTTCGGTAATAAAGCTGGGCAAGTGGATGAAGTAACAGTGGGTGAACATTCTGGAAATAGCGACCATTTTGGAGATAGTGACCCTAGTACAGTCAGTTTTACGGAAAAGGACAAATATCCAACAGGAGAAAAGCTTCTAAATCGGAGGTAGGCAAATTTTACGAAACTGAGTGGTGACCTTGCCTTCGCTGTACTGGATACAGCTACTTGAAGGACAATTAGTGGCAAACCAGTGGGAGGCATTCAAAAACAAGATACTACAGGCACAGTGTAGCTATGTCCCCACAAACATAAAGGGCGGCACTGCTAAATCTAGAGCTCCCTCGTTATCTGGAAGCTTACAGAGTAAGTTAAAGCAAAAAAAAGCTTATGATGATCACAAATATATTGATACTTAAAAAATCCTAGAGGAGTATTGCAAATGTAAGTGTGAATAAGAAAAGGAGATTAGAAAAACAAAGAGAGGACATGAAAATTTAGTGGCAGGTGAAATCAAGGAAAACTTGATATTTTATCAGTACATTAAGAGTAAGAGGATTACTAAGGTAAGGGTAGGGCCTATCAGAGATGTACAAGGGAACTTCTGCATGGATGCAGACGATATGGAAAGGGCTCTTAACGAGTTTTTGTCTCTGTCCTCACAGAGGAGAGAGTTGATGCCAGAATTGCAGCTAAAGAGAAGGGGTGTGAAATGTTAGATACGATAAGCATAATGAGAGAGGAAGTGCTTGAGGGTCTGTCTTCCCTGAAAGAGGATACGTCGCCAGGACCAGATGTTTTGCATCCCAGGCTGTTAAAAGAAGCCAAGGACGAAACAGTAGATGTGCTGAAGGTCATCATCGAATCCTTACTAGATACAGGCGAGGTACCAGATGGTTGAAGTTCTGCAAAAATTGTACCATTTTTTAAAACATAGGGGTAAACCAGGTGATTATAGGGCAGTCAGCCTGACATCGGTGGTGGGTACATTAGCGTCATAGAGAGATACAGCAGCGAAACATGCCCTTCAGCCCACCGAGTCTGCGTCGACCATCAACCACCCATTTATACTAATCCTACATTAATCCCATTTTCCCTCTCACATACCCACCTTCCCTCAATTCTCCTACCACCTACTTACACTGGGTTATTTTTTTACAATGGCCAATTTACCTATCAACCCGCAAGTCTTTTGCATGTGGGAGGAAACCGGAGCACCTGGACAAAAACCATGTGGAGGAAACTCCACACAGGCAGTGCCCAGAACCGTTCAACATTGTTATAATCTATTCTGAGGGACGGTATAAACTGTCACTTAGAAAGGCAAGGCTAAATCAGCGATATTCAGCATGGATTTGTTAAGGGAAGGCCATGTCTTACTGACTTGATTGAGTATTTTGAGGAATTAACAATGAGGATTGATGAGGGTAGTGCAGTGCATGTGGTTTACATGGATTTTAGTATGGCATCTGACAAGTTCCCGCATGGCAGATTGGGCAATAAAATGAAAGCCCATGGTATCGAGGGGAAGATGGCAAGTTGGATCCAGAATTGGCTCAGTGACAGGAAACAAAGGGTAGTAGTCGATGGCTATTTTTTGTGAATGCAAAGCGGTTTGTAGTTGTGTTCCACAGGTCTCAGGCTTGGATCTGTTGTCATTTGTGGTATAAATTAATGATTTTGACTTATGTGTGCGAGGCATGACACAAAAATTGGCCGTGTAGTTCATAGTGAGAAGGAAAGACATGGACTCCGGAATAATATCAATGCTTTGGTTAAGTGGGAGTAAAAGTGGCAAATGGAATTCAATTCTGAGAGGTATGAGGTGATGCCTTTGGGAAGGTAAATAAAGCGAGTGAATATACAATAAAAGGCAAGATATTGAGAGGTGTAAAAGAAGTGAGAAACCTTGGAGTGAATGTCCAAAGGTCTAAAAGGTGGCAGGACAGTTAGATACGTGATGAAGAAGGAATATGAATTCCTATCCTTCATTGGCCCAGGTATAGAGTACAAAAGCCTTGGTGTGATGCCAGAGCTGTGTAGAGCGCTGCTTAGACTTCAGCTGGAGTATTGTGGGCAGTTCTGGTCACCACATTACAGGAAGGAAATAATTGCTCTGGAGACAGTGCAGATGAGATTTATAATGATGTTGTCAGGACTTGAGGGTTGCAGCTATGAAAAAAGATCGGATAGGTTGGTGTTGTTTACCCTAGAATTGAGGAGTCTGACGGGCGACTTGATTGAGGTGTACAACATTATGAAGGGCCTGGATAGAGTAAACAGTAAGCACCTCGTTCCCTTGATGAAAAGATCGGTTACCATGGGCCACAGATTTAAGGTGATTTGTAGAAGGATTAGAGGGGACATGTGGAGAAAACTTTTCACTCAGAGGGTGGTAGGTGTTTGGCAATCACTGACTGGATCTGTGCTGGAGGCAGAACCCCTCAATTCTTTTATAAAGGTACCTGGACATGCACCTAAGGTGCTGTAAACTGTGGGGCTATGGACCTGGTGCTGGAATGTGGGATTAGTTTGAGTGGATAGCTTATACGGCCGGAGCGGGCACGATGAGCTGAATGGCCTTCTTCTGTGCTGCATTTTCTTCTATGTTCTACGTGTAAATCATTTTGATGTTATCTAATTTTATGTATTTTTTTACTGTTAGTATAGCAGACTTAATTTTGGAAAGAAGGGGGGTGTTATGTGATTGCCTTTAAGGCTGATGTCCCTTTAAGATTTTAGTATGCTAATAAGCTACGTGACAGGATTCAGTCACGTGACTACTTGCCCGAATCGCTCTTTAACTGTAACACCACGAGGCGAGTCATGTAAATAGTTAGCTCTGCACTGTATATGCTTGTTAGCTTTAATATACTGTTCGAACTCTGCAGCAACCTGGCCTCCACGCATCTCATGTATGTTGCATCACTCCCACACAAAACGCTTCTCATTACAGTCTATGGTTCCTTGGACTTATTCTATCTTCTGCTTTAAATATAGGAATTACATTAGCTGCCTGTCAGTCCTCTCGTACCATTCCCTGTTCCGATGATTATTGAAGAACAGATATTCGTACCTCTACCATCAATACCCTATCATATTTCAGTATGAGCAGATACAACACATCTGAACCAGGGAGTTTATCCTCTCTGAATATTTTAGCAAATATCTCCCTACTTTCGACCTTAAATCTTTTGGATTTTTGTTGTTGTTGTTCAATGTATTCATTATTATTTGACAGTTTAGATCCCCCCTTGGAGATCTCTCTCCCTTCTTCAGGCACTGAATTCTCATCCACTGCTTCATTTTGCGCTGACTATCCCACAGTGCAAGTGAATTCTTTCTGTGCTTGGAGGTGTGCTCAAGAAGTCCATTTACATTTCTGTCCATGTCTGCCTGCCCCTACCTGGTCCAAAGCCCAGCAAACCTGATCTTGCCTTCAAAGCACAGATGGGATCAGACACCACGAGGCCTCTCCCCAGCGAGATTCCCTCCACCATCTCCTGCTGGTGCATTCTGATGACCCCATTTGGAATTGATTCGTTTCGTTTCATTCCCGTTAGAATTCCTCTCTTCCTCACCTGCTCTGGTTTGGGAATGAAAACGTTTGCATGATCCTGATATTTAGGCCTGTGCAGCGAATCTGTTTTAAAGTATAAGTGTATGGACCTCAGGTGCAAACATTGGAATATTCTACACTCAGGTGCTGTCGTTAAGGGAACTGTTTGGTTCCTAGCTCTGCTGCTTTATTGCAGGATACATGGGCCATTCTTTGTTACAATCCTACTCAGGTCCTCTCCTTCACGTATTTATTTCCAATACTTTGATGTATTTGCTGGTGCAAGTTCCTTCTATTGCCTTGAACTGCACAATTTCATCAACTTTGTTTCTAACTTCCTCACCTCCATCGTCATCACATGGTTCATCTCAGACACTTCCGTTCCCTTCCTCGACGTCTTTACCTCCATTTGAGGGGATGGGCTGTCCACCAATATCTACTATAATCCCACAGACCCCCACAGCTACCTTGATTATAATTTCTACCACCCACATCCTGGAAAGACTCTATTCCAATATCCCAGTTTCTCCACATCTGTTACAACTGTTTTGATGATGCCAATATCATCACCCTCTATAAAAACAAAGGTGACCGCAGTGACTGCAACAACTACCGTGTAATCTCCCTGCTCATCATAGTGGGGAAAGTCTTTGCTCGAGTCGCTCTGAACAGGCTCCAGAAGCTGGCCGAGCGTGTCTACCCTGAGGCACAGTGCGGCTTTCGTGCAGAGAGATCGACCGTTGACATGCTGTTCTCCCTTCGTCAGATACAGGACAAATGCCGTGAACAACAGATGCCCCTCTACATTTCTTTCATTGATCTCACCAAAGCCTTTGACCTCGTCAGCAGACGTGGTCTCTTCAGACTACTAGAAAAGATCGGATGCCCACCAAAGCTACGAAGTATCATCACCTCATTCCATGACAATATGAAAGGCACAATTCAACATGGTGGCTCCTCATCAGAGCCCTTTCCGATCCTGAGTGGCGTGAAACAGGGCTGTGTTCTCGCACCCACACTTTTTGGGATTTTCTTCTCCCTGCTGCTTTCACATGCGTTCAAGTCCTCGGAATAAGGAATTTTCCTCCACACAAGATCAGGTGGCAGGTTGTTCAACCCTGCCCGTCGAAGAGCGAAGTCCAAAGTACGGAAAGTCCTCATCAGGGAAATCCTCTTTTCTGACGATGCTGCTTTAACATCTCATACTGAAGAGTGCCTGCAGAGTCTCATCGACAGGTTTGCGGCTGCCTGCAATGAATTTGGCCTAACCAAAAGGGCGGCACAGTGGCGCAGTGGTTAGCACCGCAGCCTCACAGCTCCAGCGACACGGGTTCAATTCTGGGTACTGCCTGTGTGGAGTTTGCAAGTTCTCCCTGTGTCTGCGTGGGTTTTCTCCGGGTGCTCCGGTTTCCTCCCACAAGCCAAAAGACTTGCAGGTTGGTAGGTAAATTGGCCATTATAAATTTCCCCTAGTATAGGTAGGTGGAAGGGAAATATAGGGACAGGTGGGGATGTGCTAGGAATATGGGATTAGTATATATGGGTGGTTGATGGTCGGCACAGACTCGGTGGGCCGAAGGGCCTGTTTCAGTGCTGTATCTCTAAAACTAAAACTAAAACTCTAAAACCATCAGCCTCAAGAAAACGAACATCATGGGGCAGGACGTCAGTAATGCTCCATCCATCAATATTGGCGACCACGCTCTGGAAGTGGTTCAAGAGTTCACCTACCTAGGCTCAACTATCACCAGTAACCTGTCTCTAGATGCAGAAATCAACAAGCGCATGGGTAAGGCTTCCACTGCTATGTCCAGACTGGCCAAGAGAGTGTGGGAAAATGGCGCACTGACACGGAACACAACAGTCCGAGTGTATCAGGCCTGTGTCCTCAGTACCTTGCTCTATGGCAGAGAGGCCTGGACAACATATGTCAGCGAAGCGCGAGGTCTCAATTCATTCCATCTTTGCTGCCTCCGGAGAATACTTGGCATCAGGTGGCAGGACCGTATCCCCAACACAGAAGTCCTCGACAACAAAAACAAGAAATGCTGGATTCACTCAGCAGGTCTGGCAGCATCTGTGGAAAGAGAAGCAGAGTTAACGTTTCCGGTCAGTGACCCTTCCGAAACGTTAACTCTGCTTCTCTTTCCACAGATGCTGAGTGAATCCAGCATTTCTTGTTTCTGTTTCAGATTTCCAGCATCCACAGTATTTTGCTTTTACAGAAGTCCTCGAGGCGGCCAACATCCCCAGCTTGTAAACACTATTGAGTCAGCGGCGCTTGAGATGGCTTGGCCATGTGAGCCGCATGAAAGATGGCAGGATCCCCAAAGACACATTGTACAGCGAGCTCGCCACTGGTATCAGACCCACCGGCCGTCCACGTCTCCACTTTAAATACGTCTGCAAACGCGACATGAAATCCTGTGACATTGATCACTAGTCGTGGGAGTCATTTGCCAGCGTTCGCCAGAGCTGGCGGGCAGCCATAGAGACAGGGCTAAAATGTGGCGAGTCAAAGAGACTTCGTAGTTGGCAGGAAAAAAGACAGAGGCGCAAGGGGAGAGCCAACTGCGCAACAGCCCCGACAAACAAATATCTCTGCAGCACCTGTGGAAGAGCCTGTCACTCGAGAATTGGCCTTTATAACCACTCCAGGCGCTGCTTCACAAACCACTGACCATCTCCAGGCGCGTATCCATTGTCTCTCGAGATAAGGACGCCCAAAATAAAGAGAAGAACCTGCAGCCCCACCTCCCCCCTCCCACCCCCCCCCGCACCAGTACTTCTGTATTGGCTTCATTATTCCTGAGCTGAAGATTCCATTCCACTTTGGTTAACAGGGCGCTGGACCATTCCCATCCCATTTTCCGCATTTCTGGCTTCGCCCCTTCCATTCCCTGCCAGATCCACGAATAGGTTCACCTCACCCTCACCTTCCAACTCACCAACCTCCACATTCAATGCACCATCCTCCAACATTTCCGCCACGTCCATCTTTGTCCATCAGCAATTATATTCTGCTCCCCTCCCACTTCAAGAATAACTCTGAACTCCTGTTCCACCTTTCCAGGCCTCCACCATCTACTTCGTTTCCTAAAGCACCTTTCTATTCAAACGCAGATAAAGCAACACCTGCTATTTCACCTCCACCGTTTCGACTGCCCAAGGCACCACACACGCCTTCTAGTTGATTTGCTTGTTCTTCTTATACTTTAGTGACAATATCCACTGCACACGATGGAGTCTCCTTTACTATAAAAAAAGCAAAATACTGCGGATGCTGGAAATCTGAAATAAAAACAACAAATGCTGGAAATAATTAGCTGGTCTGGCAACATCTGTGGGGAGAGAAGCAGAGTTAACGTTTAAGGTCAGTGACCCTTCTACAGAACACGTATACATTGGGAGAGGAGCAAATGCAAATTTTTTTGGTTGCTTTGCTGAACTCCCCCATCCAGTTTGCAAGCGTGACCCTCAGCTTCCAGTCACTTTTCACTTTATTTCTATATCTCATTCCCACTCCTATTACTCTATCCTAGACCTGATACACTCTTCCACTGAAGCTCCATGAGGAACACCGCTGCAATTTTCAATTGGGCATTTAATTTCCAGTCGGATCGAACGTTGAGATTAAAAGCTTCAGGTTACAAGCACTGGCCCCACTTTCTGGGAATGCCTGTGCTAGTAATGGAGCATTAAAATAAAAGCAAAATACTGCGGATGCTGGAAATCTGAAATAAAAACAAGAAATGCTGGAATCACCCAGCAGGTCTGGCAGCATCTGTGGAAAGAGAAGCAGAGTTAACGTTTCGAGTCAGTGACCCTTCTTCGAAGCTCCTAGTAATGTAACATACGTCCTCCAGAGTGGCTGGGAATTAAGGGGGCGTGGGCTGGTGCTTGGGGTGAGTTTGCTGTATCGGTGCACAACAGGCAGGCTGGACCACACCCCTGGGGTTTACCCATTATTCTCTGTAACTCTTCCAGTTCGCTGGAGGCTTCCTCTCTTTTCCAGATTTGTCATGTTTCCCTCCCCCTCTGTTATTCTGCTGCAAACGCTTAGACCTCCTCTGGACCCATCCTCTGATTCTTCAATTGTACTAGTCACCTTACACCATGCCTTTTGTCATTGAATCACTCTTGCCCTCCACCTGATCACAAACCTTCTCCTTTGTTCTTTCTTCCCCCTTAGCCCACTTTTCACTGACTCTATCATTGCTTTAAAACTGTTAATCTTTCATGTTTTCCATTCTGATGAAAGTCTATCAGACTAAAATATTAACTCTCTTTGTCTCTCGACAAATCGCTGGAGATGGAGATGGGGAATATCTGATCCTGAATCCCGGGGAGGGGTCTGCAATCCTGAAATGTGATCAGAGTTTGGGGGTTTAGTGGGGGGAAGTGTCTTATCCCCAATGCCATGTAGGTGTCTCATATTCTTCCAAGGCAAATGTCTCCCATCCTGGAGCGTGGTCCGAGTCCCGTCAAGGGGAAGGAGGGTGGCAGAAGGATTTTCTGATCTAAGGCACCATGGGGAACTGATTCCTGTGGATTCCAAACGCGGAAAGCAGCCCTGATCCTGGGGAGAGTGATCTGAGCTCATTGCGGTCGAATAGTTCCGATCCAGTTTGGGGACTCCCACCCAGGCGAGGGTTTGTTCCTGAGGGGCGATGTCAAATCCCGAAGTGCCGGATTTCTAACCCATTGGGATTCTGTCTAATTCTGACGAGTTGTGGGGTCCGATCCCTGTTTGGTTCTACGATTCAGGGTGTTTAACATCCCGAAGCTGGTGGGGTCGAATTCTAGGAGTGCTAAGTTACGATCTATCAGGGTGCAGTCCGATCAGTGAGGTGGTGCTGCCGGAGCGCAGGGAAGGTGGAGTGCCATTCCAGGGTGGAGAGCCCCAATCCCGATGTAGCATTCCAATCCGGTGGGGAAATGGTTCTGATTACCAATCCCAGATGTGTTTACTTGTGGCGTGAGTTTTAAAGGGGATACCCAGATGGCCAGAGTTAAACTCATAAAATAATTTAAATCAGAGACATCCAGGCTCATTAAAGTATTTACATTTCCAAACTGGTTACTGGGATTGTTTGTCTGCCCTTCCCCTGTCCTGACTGCATTAAACCCGGAAGTGTGTGGATCGGTGGCAGGTTGGGTTCAGGATTGACATTATTAAAGTTAAACCACTGACACCACCCCCACCACCCCCCCACCAACCTACTTGGTTTTGTTGCTAAAATCCTCTATTTGGGACTGGGTCAGACACGGAGAATGTTGGTTCAGTCATTTTCAGTCCTTTTCCTTTCTTTCTTTTAGTTAATTTACTGGCGATTGTGATCCTGTCCCGGGGAAAGTGTGGACTCTCCACCTGCACCACTCGCTACCTGGTGGCCATGGCAATGCCGGATCTACTTTTCATTATCACTAATGTCATACTGTTCAGAATCATTTATTTTTATTTTCCGGGATCTTTCCTGAGATTCGACTCTGTATGTAGTGTTATCACAGTCCTGGTTCGTACAGGTACAGACTGTTCTGTCTGGTTCACCATCACTTTCACCTTTGATCGATTTGTGGCCATTTGTTGCCAGAAGCTGAAAACAAAATATTGCACCGAGAAAACTGCGGCTGTGGTTCTAGCAACAACATTCATTCTGCTCTGTTTAAAAAACATCCCCTTCTATTTTGTATATGAAGCTGTCGAGATAATCGACAGTGTAGCATGGTTGTGTTATCCAAAGGAAAGCTATTTAACTGAGCCAGGATGGGTGGGATTTGATTGGTTTGATAGGATTTTAACCCCGCTGCTCCCATTCACTTTAATTCTGTTGCTCAACGCTTTGACAGTCAGACACATTTTAGTGGCCAGTCGAGTACGGAAGAGACTGAGGGGTCAGAACAAGGGAGAGAATCGCAGTGACCCAGAGATGGAGAGCAGAAGGAATTCTGTGATTTTACTCTTCACTATATCCGGCAGCTTCATACTTGTGTGGTTGGTGTATGTTATGGAATTTCTATATTATACCATTACAGGAACACATCCTGGGGATTATAATGATTCGGAATATATATTTCAACAAGTCGGATGGATGCTGCTGGTTTTAGGTTGCTGTACAAACACATTTATTTATGGCGTGACTCAATCCAAGTTCAGAGAGCAGCTCAAGAGCGCGGTGAAGTATCCGTTTGTATCAATTATTCAATTAATGAATAAACAAAACAACTGAGAACAACCTGGAGGCGGGTCGCAGTGTTTACATTACATGAATGTTATTTTTCCCCATGTGCAATTCGTGATAGACTGTGAATGACCTGAAATTATCTGTGAGGTGGGGGTGGGGTGGCTGGGGTAGACATGCACCTCAAAGTTCAGCCGGACTATGGCAACAGGTGACAGACGGATGACATGAAATTCACTGGAAAGGGAGCATATGTGGATGTCACACGCGCTACGGAATAGCGGGGAGGCAGTCAAAAGGTGATTGATATCTGGATGGCTTCAGAAACACAGGTGGGGGAGTGTGGTGGGTTGTTACACGAGCCACACAGAGTTGTAACAGCTGGCAAGATGTGACCAACAGCTGGATCACTCAAAATACTCTGACCTGAGTTGATGGAGGGGGTTCACATACACCAAAGAGCAGCAGAGAGGCGGTCAAAAGGAGACCGACAGCTGGTTGATCCAAAATGCAATGGCAGGGTGAGGGGGGTTGGAAGGGGTGTTCCACACACACCAAAGAGAAGCGGGCTGGCAAGAAACAGGTGTCCTTTGGAGGTCCACATGCAATGTGGGCAGGAGGAGAGTTACAGTACCCCCCTGCAGGACATATGGCGAACAACAGCCACTGTCTCTCTTCCACATCCACTGTTTGAATTTTCAGCGCCTCAAATCTGCTCAGATAGAAATAATTTTACAAAGGTCAAAATGCTGCAGTTGCTAAGAATCCTCTCGTGTTAGTTAATTATTATTATTATATATTTTATTTTTGGGAACACTTTAGAGGGTACATCGCCCTTCCATTACCCCCATCCGGTCCCTGCCATCTCTCTCTCGTTCTGTCTCTGTAAGTCACAACATGACTTTTGGGGGAGATTCTCAAGACGCCAGAATTAGTGGATTGCAGAAATCATGGAGGGTTGCAGGGCTGGAGGAGGCTATAGAGATCAGGAGGAAAATAGGGGATGGAGAAGGTGACAGAGATTTCAATGAGCTGTAGTGGCTGGAGGAGGTTACGGAGTTACGGACATAGAAAGATAGGAAGATATGAAGTAGGAGCAGGAATAGGCCATTTGGCCCCTTCAAGCTTGCCCCGCCATTCAATAAGATAATGGCTGATCTGACTATGGCCTCAAGTTCACTTTCCCGAATTTCCCGAGACCATTCGACTCCCTTGTTCGTCAAGAATTTATCTACATCTGTCTTAAAATATTCAATGACCCTCCCTCCATCGCTCTCTGGAAAGAGAGTTCGAAAAGCCTACAACCCTGTGGGAGTAAAAAAACACAATCCTTATCTCCTGATTAAATGGGCGTCCCCTTATTTTTAAATTGTGTCCCCTCGTTCTAGTCTCTCCCACAATGGGAAACATCCTTTCAGCAAACAACCTCTCAATTCGCCTCAAGATCTTATATGCTTCAATATCATCACCTCTCATTCTTATAAACTGCAACGGATACAAACACAACTTGTACAACCTTTATTCACAAGATAACTCCCCATAAGTTGAGCAAACCTTCTGCGAAATGCCTCTAACGCATGTATATCCTTTCTTAAATAAGGATAGAATGACTGTACACAGTACTTCAGATGTGGTTTCGCCAATAACCTACGCAACTGTAGCAAAACATACCTAATTTTTGTTTCCACCACCTTCCAATAAACGACAACATACCGTTTGCCTTCCTAATCACTTTCTGCCATCTGCATACCAACCTTTTGTGATTCATGCACCAGATCCCTCTGTACCTCAGATATCGGAGGGCTGTAGGGTATGACGAGATTCTAGATATCGAGAGAGTTGTGGGGAGGGAGGAGGCGGCAGAGATATGGAGGGTTGTAGGGGCTAAAGGAGGTAACAGAGGTAGGGCGTGTTGTAGGGCTTGGGGAGGTTACAGGGATGCGGGAGTGAGGCGATAGGGATTTGAACATGAGTATGAGGATTTCAACATTGTGATGTAGTTTGACCATGAATACGGGAGAGATCATTCAATGGGACCTGTTGTGAGTTAGAACACTTGGCTGCAGGAAGTTGGATGAGCTGAAGTTTATGGTGGTTGGGAAATGGGACGTAATCAGGAGAGCATTGCAATCACCAAATTTGGAGAAAAAGAAAGTATGGATGAGGGCTTCAGCAGCAGATGAGCTGAGGCTGAGGAGGAGACTGTCATTATTCATCCACCGCTCATATTCAGTGGCACTGTGAGATTTAAACCGCACAACAGCACATATATACTCACAGATCCTGAATACATACTATTAGATAGTCTCTCTACTCACCAGGGTCTGTGAAATACCTTGAATAAATAATTGTCTTTTTTAACTCTTGTTCATTGTATCGTTTGATTTGTTGTATGTAGGTGCCGCTGGCAATGCTGGCTTAAATTGTCCAACCTCAATTGACCCTTGAGAAGCTGGTGATGGGCCTTCTCTCTTCAATCAGCTGTTTTCCCTTCTGGCGATGGAGCTCCCAATTTTGCTGCTATCGAAGGAATTCAAGGATCCAGCTCAGTGAAGCAGCCTTCCATCGCTGAATAGACTGTTTTCGCAGATAAAGATCAGGTCACCTTAATGGTGGAAGCTACATATTAACTTCCTAGAACGCAAATTAAAATATTTTGCTTCATATTTATTTTAAACGAACAAAATAATCTGATTGCTGCAGCTGGATGGCCACAAGCTCCCACTGGCGTAGTTGGAGGAGATGGATAAATTTTGGTCACTCTTGTCTCCTCCCAGTTTCTCTTCATCAAGATTTGGGGTCATGGCCGGTTCAATGCCCCGCAGCGGGCGCCATCTTTGTGAGGTGCAAAGTTCAAAACAATAATTTTGAGAAGTAATCAACCAAACGGGAAAGGATTAAAAACTGACCACTCTCAATAAAAAAAGAAAATTGATAGTTTTAAAATGATTAATCCTTTTTTGAGGGAGTGTTATGTTGCCCATATTTAAAACTTTTATCTCAACTTACCGGTCAAGGTGGTATCCGACCATGGATTTATCATGTGGCTCCCCCTTGCTTTTACTCTCCCTGCCATCTATTTTTCTCTCTCTCCCTGCCCCTCTAACTTTCTTCCTCTTTCTCCTTGCCCCTGTCACCCCTCTCACCCCGTGCCCCTCCCACTTTATCTCTCTCCATTCCCTGCTTACTTTCCCACTCTTCCTTCCCCTCTCACTATTTTCTCCCCTGTTGTCCGACTTCCTCTGTCTCTCTGCTCCTTTCACTTGATTTCTGTCGCAGCCTTGTAACTTTCTCTCTGTCCCGAGATCCCTGTCAAACTGTTTTCTCCCTGCACCTCTCACTTTGCGTCTCTTCCTGTCACTCTCACATACACTCTTTCCTTGTTCCTTTTACTTTATCTCCCTTAGTTCTCACTTCCCTCCACTGCTTCCTGTCTCTCACTTTCTTTCTCACCCTTGCCCTTTCATTTTCTCTGCCGCTTTTCCCCCTGTCAAGTTCACTTTCTCCTACCCCACTCACTTTCACACGCTTTGCCATTTTACCTACTCTCTCCCGCTGTCCCACTCACATTTTCTCTCTCCATGCCCCTGTGCTTTATCTTTTTTCTCCTCTTACTTTTTCTCACGCTGCCGCTCTCACTTTCTCTCTCTCCCCCACTCCATCTTGCTTTCTATCTTCGCTATCACCTGTTCCTCTTCCTCACCTTCTCACTTTCTCTCTCTGCCTCTCTAACTTTCTCTCATTCCTCGCCTGTCCCACTTTTTCTCTCACTGTCACTTTTGCATTCTCTCACTCACTGCCCCCGTCACTTTTTCTACCTCTGCTCCTCTCACATTCTCTCACCCTGCTTGTCTCGCTTTCCCTCTCTCTGCCTCTCACTTTCTCTCACTCCCAAAGAAGAGTACAGCACAGGAACAGGCCATTCGGCCCTCCAAGCCTCCTCCGAAAAAGAACAAAGAACTACCACTCTCACTTTCTTTCTCCCTGCTCCTCTAACTTATCTCTCCCCCTGGCCTCTCACTTACTTTCAATCTCATACAAACATAGTATCATGGAAATTTTGTGGCCCAGAAAGAGGCCTCAGGCCAAAGAAAAAGAGCCACCCAGCCTAACCCCAATTTTCAGCATACGGTCTATAGCCCTGCAGTTTACGACACTTCAGGTGTACATTCAGGCATCTTTTAAATACGATGACGTTTTCAGCCTCTACTGCCTTTGCAAGCAGTGAGTTCGCGTCCCTACCACTCTCTGGGTGAATTTTGCCCAAATCTACATTGTAATACTTTCATCAATCACCTTCAAACCTATGCCCCTAGTCACTGACCTCTCGGCTGATGCAAATATCCCCTTCACATCCACAGTAACCAGGGCTCTCACAATTTTGTACATTTCAATCAAATCTCAAATCAGCCTCCTCTTTTCCAAGGAGAACAACCTCAGTCTATCAATGTGTCTGCACAGCTGCAATTTTCCAGTGCTGGCAACATCCTGTATTTATAGATTTTCAGCATAACCTCCCTGCTTTTGTATTCCATACCACGTCTAACAGAGGAAGGAATTCCATATGCTTTCTTAACCACCTTATCGACCTGCCCTGCGACCTTTCGGGATCTGTGGATATACACTCCAAATCCCACACTTCCTCTGCACCTCTTCAGTATCATCCTATTAAATCCTTTGCCTTTTGGACCTTCCCAAATGCATCACCTCATACTAGTCCGGGTTGAATTCGATTTGCCATTTTTCTGTCTACTTGACCAGTCAATTGATATCATCCTGCAGTTCACAGTTATCTTCCTCACTATCAACCACATGGCTATTTTATTTTGTATTGTCTGCAAAGTGTTTGCTCATTCCCACTGACTGACGGGGGGCGGGGCATATGCTGCAACTCACTGACTGACAGGAGGGTGAATGCAATGCTTACAAACAAAGGGCGGCACAGTGGCGCAGTGGTTAGCAACGCAGCCTCACAACTCCAGCAACCCGGGTTCAATTCTGGGTACTGCCTGTGTGGAGTTTGCAAGTTCTCCCTGTGTCTGCGTGGGTTTCCTCCCACAGCCAAATGACTTGAAGGTTGGTAGGAAAATTGGCCGTTATAAATTGCCCCTAGTATAGGTAGGTGGTAGGGGAATAGAGGAACAGGTGAGGATGTGGTAGGAATATGGGATTAATATAGGATTAGTACAGCTGGGTGGTTAATGGTCGGCACGGACTCGGAGAGCTGAAGGGCCTGTTTAAGTGCTGTATCTCTAAATTAGAATTAGAACATTACAGCGCAGTACAGGCCCTTCGGCCCTCGATGTTACGCCGACCTGTGAAACCATCTGACCTACACAATTCCATTTTCATCCAAATGTCTATCCAATGACCACTTAAATGCCCTTAAAGTTGGCGAGTCTACTGCAGTTGCAGGCAGGGCGTTCCATGCCCCTACTACTCTCTGAGTACAGCAACTACCTCTAACATCTGTCCTATATCTATCACCCCTCAACTTAAAGCTATGTCCCCTCGTGTTTGCCATCACCATCCGAGGAAAAAGACTCTCACTATCCACCCTATCTAACCCTCTGATTACCTTATATGTCTCTATTAAGTCACCTCTCCTCCTCCTGCTCTCCAACGAAAACAACCTCAAGTCGCTCAGCCTTTCCTCGTAAGACCTTCCCTCCATACCAGGCAACATCCTAGTAAATCTCCTCTGCACCCTTTCCAAAGCTTCCACATCCTTCCTATAATGCGGTGAACAGAACTGCACGCAATACTCCAGGAGCGGTCGCACCAGAGTTCTGCATAGCTGCAGCATGACCTCGTGGCTCCGAAACTCGATCCCCCTACTAATAAATGCTAACACACCATATGCCTTCTTAACAGCCCTATTAACCTGGGTAGCAACTTTCAGGGATTTATGTACCTGGACACCAAGATCTCTCTGTTAGTCCACACGACCAAGAATCTTCCCCTTACCCCAGTACTCTGCATTCCTGTTACTCCTTCCAAAGTGAATCACCTCACACATTTACGCATTAAACGCCATTTGCCATCTCTCAGCCCAGCTCTGCAGTCTATCTATGTCCCTCTGTCACCTACAACATCCTTCGGCACTATCCACAACTCCACCGACCTTAGTGTCATCTGCAAATTTACTAACCCACCCTTCTACACCCTCTTCCAGGTCATTTATAAAAATGACAAACAGCAGTGGCCCCAAAACAGATCCTTGCGGTACACCACTAGTAACTAAACTCCAGGATGAACATTTGCCATCAACAACCACCCTCTGTCTTCTTTCAACTAGCAAATTTCTGATCCAAAGCTCTAAATCACCTTCAACCCCATACTTCCGTATTTTCTGCAATAGCCTACCGTGGAGAACCTTATCAAACGCCTTACTGAAATCCATATACACCACATCCACGGCTTTACCCTCACCCACCTGTTTGGTCACCTTCTCGAAAAACTCAATAAGGTTTGTGAGGCACGACCTACCCTTCACAAAACCGTGCTGACGATCGCTAATGAACTTATTCTTTTCAAGATGATTATAAATCCTGTCTCTTATAACCTTTTACAACATTTTACCCACAACCGAAGTAAGGCTCACAGGTCTATAATTACCAGGGCTGTCTCTACTCCCCTTCTTGAACAAGGGGACAACATTTGCTATCCTCCAGTCTTCCGGCACTATTCCTGTCGACAATGACGACATAAAGATCAAGGACAAAGGCTCTGCAATCTCCTCCCTGGCTTCCCAGAGAATCCTAGGATAAATCCCATCTGGCCCAGGGGACTTATCTATTTTCACACTTTCCAAAATTGCTAACACTTCCTCCTTGTGAACCTCAATCCCATCTAACCTAGTAGTCTGAATCTCAGTATTCTCCTCGACAACATTTTCTTTCTCTACTGTAAATACTGACAAAAATTATTCATTTAACACTTCCCCTATCCTCTGATTCCACACACAACTTCCCACTACGATCCTTGATTGGCCCTAATCTAACTCTGGTCATTCTTTTATTCCTGATATACCTATAGAAAGCCTTAGGGTTTTCCTTGATCCTATCCGCCAATGACTTCTCGTGTCCTCTCCCTGCTCTTCTTAGCTCTCCCTTTAGATCCTTCCTGGCTAGCTTGTAACTCTCAAGCGCCCTAACTGAGCCTTCACGTCTCATCCTAACATAAGCCTTCTTCTTCCTTTTGACAAGCGCTTCAACTTCTTTAGTAAACCACGGCTCCCTCGCTCGACAACCTCCTCCCTGCCTGACAGGTACATACTTATCAAGGACACGCAGTAGCTGCTCCTTGAATAAGCTCCACATTTTGATTGTGCCCATCCCCTACAGTTTCCTTCCCCATCCTATGCATCCTAAATCTTGCTTAATCGCATCATAATTTCCTTACCCCCAGCTATAATTTTTGCCCTGCGGTATATACCTGTCCCTGCCCATCGCTAAGGTAAACCTAACCGAATTGTGATCACCATCACCAAAGTTCTCACCTACATCTAAATCTAACACCTGGCCGGGTTCATTACCCAGTACCAAATCCAATCTGGCATCGCCCCTGGTTGGCCTGTCTACATACTGTGTCAGAAAACCCTCCTGTACACACTGGACAAAAACTGACCCATCTAAAGTACTCGAACTATAGTATTTCCAGTCAATATTTGGAAAGTTAAAGTCCCCCATAACAACTACCCTGTTACTATCGCCCCTGTCGAGAATCATCTTCGCTATCCTTTCCTCTACGTCGCTGGAACTATTCGGAGGTCTATAGAAGACTCCCAACAGGGTGACCTCTCCTCTCCTGTTTCTAACCTCGGCCCATACTACCTCCGTAGACGAGTCCTCAAACGTCCTTTCTGCCGCTGTAATTCACTCCTTGATTAACAATGCCACACCCCCTCCTCTTTTACCATCTTCTCTGTTCTTACTGAAACATCTAAATCCCGGAACCTGCAACATCCATTCCTGCCCCTGCTCTACCCATGTCTCCAAAATGGCCACTACATCGAGATCCCAGTTACCAACCCAGGCTGCAAGCTCACCCACCTTATTCCGGATGCTCCTGGCGTTGAAGTAGACACACTTTAAACCAAGTTCTTGCTTGCCAGTGCCCTCTTGCGTCCTTGTAACCTTATCCCTGACCTCACTACTCTCAACATCCTGTACACTGGAACTACAATTTAGGTTCCCATTCCCCTGCTGAATTAGTTTAAACCCCCCCGAAGGGCCCTAGCAAATCTCCCCCCGCCGCCCCCCCCCCCCCCCAGGATATTGGTACCCCTCTGGTTCAGGTGAAGACCATCCTGTTTGTAGAGGTCCCTCCTACCCCAGAAAGAGCCCCAATTATCCAGGAAACCAAAACCCTCCCTCCTACATCATCCCTGCAGCCACGTGTTCAACTTCTCTCTCTCCCTATTCCTCGCTTCGCTATCACATGGCACGGGCAACAACCCAGAGATAACAACTCTATTTGCTCTCGCTATAAGCTTCCACCCTAGCTCCCTGAAATTCTGCCTTAAATCTAAATCAAATCAAATAATTCCACTCCCTTTACGTCCAAATCTTCAATATACAGCACAAAAAGCAGGTCACCTAGTAATGAGCTCTAATTGGGAAAGGAAAAATCGTAAACAATTACTCTTTGTTTCCTGCCACTGAATCAATTTTGTACCCAGCTTGCTGCATTTCACTGGATGACATGGGCTGAAGTTAGTCAGCCAAGACCTTCCATGGGCTGAAGTTAGTCAGCCAAGACCTTCCCTGAACCTCTCAGAATTGATCCCAACAATTTTCCACTGACTTGCCTTTAGTTATTTGGTCTCTCCCTCGCTCCCTTTTTAAACAAAAGTGCAACATTATCAGACCTCCAATTCTCTGGCACCACACCTATATTCAGTGAGATTTGGAAATGATGGTCAGACCTTCCGTTATTTCCTCCGTTGCTTTTTTTAACAGCCTAGACTACATTTCATCCCACCCTGGTGATTTATCGACTTTCAAGGATGCTGATCCCATTAATACTTCCTTTTTCCCGAGGTTATCATATGCAATACTTCACACTCTTCCTCCTTATCTACAATGCCTGCACTGTCCCCTTCTTTTTGTGGACACAGATGCAAATAATTCATTAAGAACCATAGCCACATCTCTGTCTCCACACGTAGGTTACATTTTTGGACTATCATGGGCACTGCTTTTAACTTAGTTATCCTATTACTCTTAATGTATTGGAAACAAAACACTTTTGGGTTCACTGTATTTTACTTGGAAATGTTCTTTCATGGCCTCTCTTTGCCTTCCTAATTTCCTTTTTGACTTCACCCCTCCACTTTACATACTCCTCTCAGCTTTCTGTAGCATTGCATTCTTGGTGTCAGACATAAGATTTCCTACCTCCTGTAAGGACTCCATTCCATTCTCCCAGTTTCTCCGTCTCCGACGCATCTGCTCTGATGATGCTACCTTCCATGACGGTGCTTCTGATATGACCTCCTTTTTCCTCAACCGAGGATTTCCCCCCACTGTGGTTGACAGGGCCCTCAACCGTGTCCGACCCATTCCCCGCACCTCTACCCTCACCCCTTCCCCTCCCTCCCAGAACCGTGACAGGGTTCCCCTTGTCCTCACTTTTCATCCCACCAGCCTCCATATCCAAAGGATCATCCTCCGCCATTTTCGCCACCTCCAGCGTGATGCCACTACCAGTCGCATCTTCCCCACCCTTCCCCTGTCAGCATTCCGAAGGGATCGTTCCCTCCGCGACACCCTGGTCCACTCCTTCATAACCCGCACCACCTCGTCCCCGTCCCAGGGCACCTTCCCTTGCAATCGCAGGAGGTGTAATACCTGCCCATTTACCTCCTCTCTCCTCACTCTCCCAGGCCCCAAACACTCCTTTCAGGTGAAGCAGCGATTTACTTGTACTTCTTTCAATGTAGTATACTGTATTCGCTGCTCACAGTGTGGTCTCCTCTACATTGGGGAGACCAAGCGCAGACTGGATGACCGCTTTGCGGAACATCTCCGCTCAGTCCACAAGCAGGACCCTGAGCTTCCGGTTGCTTGCCATTTCAACACTCCCCCCTGCTCTCATGCTCACATCTCTGTCCTGGGATTGCTGCAGTGTTCCAGTGAACATCAACGCAAGCTTGAGGAACAGCATCTCATCTACCGATTAGGCACACTACAGCCTGCCGGACTGAACATTGAGTTCAATAATTTCAGAGCATGACAGCCCCCCACTTTACTTTCATTTTTAGTCATTTTTAGTTATTTCTTCTTCCTTTTTTTGCATTCCTTTTTACATTTTTTACAATCTTTTTTTGCATTTATTTCATTTCATCTTAGTTTGTTCAGTTTGCTTACCCACTGTTTTTTTTCAGGTTGTTTTTCTTCAGGTTTGCACTTGCTGATGTTCAATATTCAGTATATTCACACCTAATCTGTACTAATGCTTTGTCTTTCAACACACCATTAACATATTGTTTGCCTTTGCTCCGTGACCTTTTGGTCAGCTATGTGGCCTGGTCCAATCTGCACCTTCTCCTTTGTTATCTCTTGCCCAACCCCCACCTCACTTGTTTATAATCTGTGACTTTTCTAATATTTGTCAGTTCCGAAGAAGGGTCACTGACCCGAAACGTTAACTCTGCTTCTCTTTCCACAGATGCTGCCAGACCTGCTGAGTGAATCCAGCATTTCTTGTTTTTGTATAAGATTTCCTGCCCATTTACCTCCTCTCTCCTCACTATCCCAGGCCCCAAACACTCCTTTCAGGTGAAGCAGCGATTTACTTGTACTTCTTTCAATGTAGTATACTGTATTCGCTGCTCACAGTGTGGTCTCCTCTACATTGGGGAGACCAAGTGCAGACTGGGTGACCGCTTTGTGGAACATCTCCACTCAATTCGCAAGCAGGACCCTGAGCTTCCAGTTGCTTGCCATTTCAACACTCCCCCCTGCTCTCATGCTCACATCTCTGTCCTGGGATTGCTGCAGTGTTCCAGTGAACATCAACGCAAGCTCGAGGAACAGCATCTCATCTACCGATTAGGCACACTATAGCCTGCTGGACTGAACATTGAGTTCAATAATTTCAGAGCATGACAGCCCCCCATTTTACTTTCATTTTTAGTTATTTTTTTCTTTCTTTTTATATTCTTTTTTACATTTTTTACAATCTTTTTTTTTGCATTTATTTCATTTCATCTTTGTTTGTTCAGTTTGCTTACTCACTGTTTTTTTTAGGTTTGCACTTGCTGCAATGCAATATTCAGTGTATTGACACCTAATTTGTACTAACGCTTTGTCTTTCAACACACCATTAACATATTGTTTGCCTTTGCTCCATGACCTTTTGGTCAGCTATGCGGCCTGGTCCAATCTAGACCTCCTTTGTTACCTCTTGCCCCACCCCCACCTCACTTGCTTATAACCTGTGACTTTTCTAATATTTGTCAGTTCCGATGAAGGGTCACTGACCCGAAACGTTAACTCTGCTTCTCTTTCCACAGATGCTGCCAGACCTGCTGAGTGGTTCCAGCATTTCTTGTTTTTATTTCAGATTTCCAGCATCCGCAGTATTTAGCTTTTATATAAGATTTTCTTTTCTGGCTTATCCTACCCCGTAAGCTCCTTGACAACCAGGGGGCTCTAGATTAGGCTGGTCCACCATTTTCTCTTTGTGGGAACTCTGAACCGCTTTGCACATTCACTTTGAATGCCTCCCACTGTTCTGACACTGATTTACCTTAAAGTAGCTGTTTCCAGTAAACCTTCACTTTTTCTCTCTCCCTATTCCTCTCACTTTCACGTTCTCCCTGCACCTCTCTCTCTCAATTTTATTCCCTCCCTGCCAATCTCACTTTACTAATCCCATGCCCCCTCACTTTTTCTCTCTCCCTGTCCTCTAATCCCCTCTCTATCCCCGCCCCTCTCACTTTCTCCCTGGCACTGGTCCTCTCGCTTGACCTCTTCGCCTGCCCTCATATTTTACTCTCTCCATGCCCCCGCATTTTCCCTCTCTCCCTGCCCCTCTCACTTTGGTTTTCTCCCTGGCCCTCTTATTTTCTCTCTTATCTGGTCCCTTCCTTTCTTTCTCTCCCTGCCCTGCTCACTCTCTGTCTCTCGCCCTGTCCCTCTAATTTCTCTCTGACCCCGCTCCTCTTACCTTATCTCTCCCCATTCACTCTCATTATTTCTTTCTCCATGCCCCTCTCTCTGCACCATCACTTGTCTTTCACCCTGCCCCTCACGTCACTCTTTTCCTGCCCCTCTCACTTTCTGACTCGCTCTCGCTCACCTTTCTCTCTCCCCGACCTCTTTCTCACTCTTTCACTATGCCTGCACCCTCACCTCCTCTCCTTGCACCTCTCACTTTGTCTCCTTCCCTGCTCTCTAACATTCTATCTTTGTTCCTCTCAGTTTCTCTCTCTCCCTGCTTTTTCACGTTTCTCCCTCTCCCTTCCCCTCTCCCTTTAACTCTCTCCCTGCCCCTGTCACATATCTCTCTCCTTACCTCTTTGCCTGCCCACTCACTTTACATCACTTCCTTCCTCTTTCACTTTCTGTCTCTGTCTCTGTCTCTCTGTCTCTCTCTCACTCACTCACTTCCTCTCTCTCTTCCTGGCTTTCTCGTATTCTCTCCCAAGCTCTAGATGGCGAGTTTGTTTTAAAAATCAAAACGCGACACAATTTGTTTGTTACTATGTGGCTGAGTAGCTACGGCTTCGGGTTCGAATTCCACAGGTTCTAAATTGGAATTCCCCAGGGTGAAGTTTATATATTTTACAGTCCGGCATCACGGTTAAATAAATGCTTCACAGGATGAATTATTGTTTAAAACCGCAACCAGATCACCCTACATCCCTCACCATATATTGAGATTCGATATGAAAAGAATGGGACACAGACTGGGAATCAAGTTTCTGAAATGCAGAGTGAATGGTTCTTGCTGATGGTGCAACCATGCTCTTAACTAACTGTGAATTTATCAACACAAATCAAAATTGAGTTCGGATCAGTAAAACTTGAACTCATGATCTCTGGTTTACAGGATCAGTGCTCCAACTTGCCTTGCATATTCGAGTCAGTTCATTTCTTGACCTATATTAATAAATTAGAATTGGATGCACAGAGCAACATATCAGAATTTGCGCCTGACACATAACTTGGATGCATTGTCAAATGTGAAGAGGATCGTGATAAACCTCAAGAGAACAGACACAGGTTTGTGAACTTGACGGACACTTGGAAGATGAAATTTAATGTGGAACACTGTGAAGTGATACATTTGGGTAAAGACGTAGAGAGGGGGTCTTCCATTTAAGACTGTGATGATATGGGTTTTTCTAAGAGAATCGTTAGTCTGTGAAATTCTCTTTCTCAGAGTACACTGGTGACTGGGTCATTGGATACATACAATGCTGAGATAGTTAGATTTTTCATCATAAATGGAGTCAAGAGTTATGGGACAGACGGGAAAGTGGAGTAAAGGCCACAATCATGATATTATTGAATGGCGAAGCAGGTTCGAGGGGCCAGAAGAACTAGTCTTGCTCCTAATTCTTGTATTCTTCAGATACTGTGATCTAGTGTTCTTGTGAGAGGTGACACAAAATGAAAGACACAATTCTAGCAGAAGCAGAGGGACATGGAGTATATCTGCACAAATTGTTGAGCAGTTTGCGAAATAATAAAGCTTACAGGATTCTGGGCTTTATCGATAAAGGCAGAGAGTACAAAAGCAAGGAAGTAATAATGAAGATTTATAAAACACTAGTTCACCTTGAGGTGGAGAGTGGGAGAAACTGTTCCCACTGGTGGAAGAGTCGAGAAGTAGAGGACACCCATTTAATGTAGTTAGCAAAAGAGGCAACATCAACATCATGTGAACCTATTACACAGCAAGTCGTTTGAATCTGGAGTGCACTGCCTGAGAGTGTGTTCAAGGTAGATTCAATCATGGCTTTCATAACAGAAGGATTTGCATCTGTAGAGAAAAAAAGACACTGATATGGGGAATGGGTAGGGCAGTCTGACGAAATGAGTTGCTCTTGTAGAGATCCAGCATGGATACGATGGGGTGAATGGGTTCCTGTGGAATAAGCATCCTATTTTCTGCGAGATAGACTCAATAACGCATCTCCCAAAGTAAATTAAATAATAAAGAATTCGCACGAGATGTTTTCAAGCATTTTCATCATTTTGGCTTTTGTAAGAGCAAGTTTATTTCTTTTTTGAACAGATGCAAGGTCCTGAGATACGAACCAGTGGACGTGGAGGAGTGTCTGTGGCTGCTCTTTGTCCTCCTATCCTGCAGAGGACGCTCTGAACTCCTGTCCTGCAGAGGACGCTCTGAATACCCTCCAGGACTATTACATCTGGTCCTTCGGTGGGCACCTCTTGCCCGCCGCCCAGCTGTCATTTCTCAAGCCCGGCTCCGCCCCATTTTTAAAATAAAGTGTCTCAAAGGGTGGGAGGAATTCTTATTTCAGATGGAGGGCGATTTAAATGGGTGGCTGACCCATCATTTCTACTGCTCATGGAGTAGTGTCCCAACGGTGGCATGAGGTGGGGGAGGGGGTTGGGGGGGGGCGGGGGTGGAGTGTAAGAGAACACTCCAAACAGACATCTCTCTCTTCAGAGGATTATTTAGGCCATGATAGGCAACATATGGTACTTACATCACAGAATCATGCCATTTGGCCCAAAAGTCTATGCCCGTGTTTATGCTCCACATGAATCCCCGTCCGCCTTCCTCGTTTCACCCCATCAACATATCCCCCTATTCCTTTACCCTTCTTATGTTTATCAATTTTTCCCTTAAACACATCGACACTTTTCACCTCAACCACCCCCTGTGGCAGCAAGTTCCACATTCTCAACACTCTCTGGGGAAAGAAGTGTCTCCTGAGTTCCCGACTGTATTTATTAGTGATTATTTTATATTTATCATCCCCTAGTTCTGGACTTACCCGCAGGTGGAAGCATCTTGTCACAATTGAAAACCCTCATAATGTTAAATATCTCGATTAGGTCACTTCTAAGTCTTACCATTTTAAAAGAAAGTAGCCCTGGCCTGTTCAATTTCCCATAAAAGTTGCAACCTCTCTGTGTATTCTTCCTAAAAGTTCGAAGCTTAATATCGCATGGCTGCTTCATTCACCGTCCTTTTCGGTCTGGCAAAGTTGACATTTATTGCCCATCCCTAGTTGCCCCTCGAGAAAATGGTGGCGAGCTTCTCTCATGATCCACTACAGTCCGTGTGGTGTATGTACATCCACAGTACTGTTAGATGGGGAAATCATAGGATTTTGACCCCGTGGTAATGAAGGAAGGACCACTGGATAACAAGTCGGGATGCTGAGCATGGCCAGAATTGGAACTTGCAGGTGGTGGTATGCCCATGCACCTCCTGACCTTATACTTGTAAGTAATAGAAGTCATGGGTTTGGGCGTTGCAGCCTTGGTGATTATAATTACCATGTTCAAACACACAAACATGTGCAGAAACTCATCTTAAGGTTGCATACAGATACATATAACTCTCGCAAATGTGTTTATACTCAGAAAAATAGAGATACAATAACTCAGCCGCCCACCAGAGCAGGAGGTTGCCATTCAAACCCTCAAGCATGTTATATTGGAACAGACTCAGGTCATAAAGGTACCCGGCCTGTTGTACAGCAACAGAAGAAGGCAATTCAAACCCTCGAACGAGACAGCAGCTTTGATAGAGCTGTTCAGGATCATGAGGGACCTTGACAGAGTAGATTTGGACAAATTGTTCCCATGGGTAGAAGTATCGAGAACCAGAGAAATACTGATTTAAGATGATTGGCAAAAGGACCAGATGCCGACAGGTGAAAACGATTTTTTTTTAATGCAACGTGTGGGAGGGAATGCAAATTAAATTAAATTAAACCGTGGCTTGCGGCAGGGATTTGGATAATTATCTGGGGAAAAGTTGCTGGGCTATGAGAAAAGACAGGGGAGTGGGAATAGGTTAGGTAATCTTGCGGAGAACTGGCATGTACACGATGGGTCAAATGGCCTCCTCCTGCATTACAACCATTCGATCATTCTATTTGCATCAACTTCTTGCTTCATACAAGCACTCAGTCTGCAACATGAATGCAAGCAGGAACCCAGCCAAGTCTATCCCCTCTAGTTAACACATACGTATAGGACCAGATCTCCATAACCAAATGCTGTTGGTCATCGCAGAAATGCCATGACAAATAGTCAGGCTGAGGAGATGGTCATTAACGTAGAATATCGTTAAACAACAACAGTAAACACCTTGACACCACAAGGAATATCTTCAGACAACAAGAGGTACCTTTCCACAATCGGGTGCTACTTGAGCCCACAAGACGGCAGCTTACCCAACACAAAACACATTTACGCAACAACACATTTCTACACAGGAAACATCATAATACAACTGTTCTTTTTCTCCCTATTTGCCTGCACCTCTTTACCTCCCTCCAACCCCCCTGCCTCCCTCCATCTCCGTATCTTTCTCTTCTTCCTTTTCTCTTTTTCTCCCCCTCTTTCTCTGTCTCTCCTTCTGTCTCTCACTCTTCCTCTGTCCCTCCCCTCGTTATGTCTCTCCACCTACCTCCTTCTCCCTCTCTCTGCCTTACTCTCCGTTTCTATTTCCATATACCCCTCGCTCTATATCACTCTTGTAAGGTGACGCTGGGTTTCTGGCTTTCCAGGTTTCTCCCGCACAAGGTGGATTGCAGCTTTGCATTCATTTAAATACCATGCACATAGTTACAATATAGTCCAACTGCCATATGAACTGAATGGTGAATGATATTCCTGTTTAAACGTTGTCTGCAACAGTCAGATTTATGCTGTCGAGTCCCAGGTCTGTTCTTTTCTCTCTTTAAATCATCACTAAACTAACACCAGGATGTTTGCCTCCATGCCGACATTGCAATGGATTTTCCCCTCCATGCCAGCATTTCAATGGATACATGCCTCCATGCCAGCATTGCAATTGATTGTTTTCCCTCCAGGCCAACATTGCAACTGAAGTTTGCCTCCAGGTTTCGCACCAGCAAGGATGAACCTTCTCAGGTAAAGGCATGGGCGCAGGATGCATGGAGGAGCAGACAGGGTACTCGGGAAGGGAAGGATCGGGTTCAATAGTGCAGGGAGGAGCTGGACAGTGTTCTCAGGGATGGAAAGGTGGGGCTGATCAGGTGCATGGAGGATCAGGGTAGGGACCTGCGGACGGAAGTGTGGGGTTGATTGGGAGTATGAAGAAACAGGGAAGTGTGGAGTGGAGCGTCCATGCTATTGACCGTTGTTATTGATGCTGAAGCTGCGTGTTGTCAGCTGCAGCCATGATCGGTCGATTAGATCAGTAATGTAAGAAGATATTAGGCAAGAGGCTACTAAAGGGAGTGATGAGTGCTGAGATCTGTGGGACAAATTAGGGCACCTATGAGCAGAGGGAACGGGCACCGTCATTGGAGGGAAATATATTCTGTATGTGAGAAGGTCAAGACTAATAGTTGGGTATTCAAAATCTTCACATGGAGGGGAACGGGACTCGACAACAATGATCAGGCCTATGTGAAGATGTTCCATGTTGAGAGTCAGCATGGCGATAGTAACGGGAGTAGAAGCAGGGGGTTGGATGATATGAATTAATCGATGATTACACTGTACACGGTAATGGCAAAGGCTCAATGGTGGTGGGGGGCAGGGAAACGGTAACATTGGGCGGAGCCAAGGGTGACAGACTCTCGCTGAAACGTTGCAGGTGGAGGTTGGAAAGTGGGGAGACTTGCTCTGTATTCCATGTGCACCATTTTCTCCAATGATAATGAAAAACGCATGGATACTCAAGGAGAGCGGAGGAGACAAATAATGGCCAGCATGCCTTAGTTTTAGTTTAGTTTTAGTTTTAGAGATACAGCACTGAAACAGGCCCTTCGGCCCACCGAGTCTGTGCCGACCATTAACCACCCATTTTATACAAATCCTACACTAATCCCATATTCCTGTCACATCCCCAACTGTCTCTATATATTTCCCTACCATCTACCTATACTAGTGACAATTTATAATGGCCAATTAACCTATCAACCTGCAAGTCTTCTACCTGGTTGCAGTCTGAAGGCAGACATATGGCAGCTGTCCCTAACCTCGATGTTTCCGCTCACTGGCAAAAAAGAGGACTGCATCAAGATGCTGTTTAGTTAGTGTTTAGAAAAGACGCAGTGAAATGTGTCTCATACACCCAATTTGTCGAGTAGCACGCAACAATGAACAAATGGAGAGACTAAGGGGGGCGCTTTTCCCTCGAATCATGACGTCTCAGTGCAAGAAACAGGTAGAAAAGGACGTTGAGGATTCTCTGAGTGATAACATCCAGGCTTATCAAAGACTGATGCTAGGATGTCATCACATTCTCAGGTCAAGAACAAATGCCAGAAAGGCAATGCCAGAGTTTATCATGTGAAATATTCACATAAGTGTGTGGGATCCTACAGCATGACCTGTAGCCACTTGACTTCAATGGGAATCCAATGCCCATTGCCCTCAAGGTGACTGCTGCACGCAATTTCTTTGCTAGTGCGCGAGGGATCCACTGACAACATATATGACCTCTGAGTCTGTGACACACAGCTGTATGAATAGGTAACCAATGCCCTTTTTCGATGTGGCAATGATTTCATGTACTTACCTGTAGACGAGTACAGTCAGGCAGAAAGGCTTGCGGCCTTCGGTGCCATCGCTAGGTTCCCTAGAGTACAATGGGTTGATTGACTGTATTCATCTGGCCATTAGATCTCCCTAAAACAGTCTGTGGAGTTTGTTAATCACAATGGCTTCCACTCGTAATGCATACAACTGGTTTGTGACAGCAGGAGAAGAATCATGCATGTTTGTGCACGTTTACCAGGGAGATGTCATGACTTTTTGAGGAACCCCCAGCCACAAGCAGTTATCGAGGAACCAGCAGATGTGGACGGATGGATCCTGGATGAAAAGTGTTGCCCCTTTGTACATGGTTAATGACACCAGTACATCATCTCCAAAGTGATGCTGAAGAGAGGTGCAGTGTTTCGCACAAAACCACAAGAGCCATCATTGCATACAGAATTGACCTATTGAGAATGCAAATGTTTGACAGGTCTGGAGGGGCTCTTCACTACAAGCCACAGTGGGTATCATGAATAATCCTTGTCTGCTATGCCTTGCAAGAAATCGCAATTAGAGGCGACAACATTCTGCAGACAGAGGAACAGGAAGAATACCAGCCCTCCTCAATTGAGGACCATTAGAAGAAGCTGGGGAGGAAGACAACAGTGCCAACGATGACATCATCAATGTGAGAGCCATGGAGAGACATTCGAGTGACACCAGGGAGAACCTCATTCATGCACGTTTCATCCAACAATAAGCCACATCATTAAGGAATGTTGGGAGGGGAAACATAACAATTCCCCATAGACAATCACTACTGCCTGAGATGTTATTCATCGTTGCATTCTTAATGACGTATTGCTGCCCTTTCATGTAATTGGCATTTGAATCATTTATAAACTACAATGAAGGCGACTGCAGACCACCCAAGCTGTATTGCTATGGCACGGAAACACAAACGTAAGTGCAGATCAGATCGCGTATGACTCGAGTGCTGAACCAAACTCGCCAGGGAGTTCGCTAAACTCTCAACTGACGAAGCTGTACACACAAGTGCCTGGCATATGGCAGACATCATAGCTTGCATGGACTCCGCAACGGCAGGCGAAAAGCCACGCATGACCTCAGGCATCTCCGACATATTTCCCATCTGGAAAAAAGTTTATTAATAAGAAAGCAGCCATCATTGAAGACTGAAGGATCAAATCAATGAGAAATAGACACGGGACATTATCTGAGATGCTTTGCAAATAACAATGCGTTCCTGCCATAGGTCTGCAAAAAATATCTTTGTGTCCATCTGAAACCAAGCAAAAATTAATGGGAGTGGATAAAATTTTAAATGAAATAAAGATGTGTTGAAAAATCTTTATTACTTTCACAACATGTGCATCACCCGTGCCACCTTCATGCTCAAAATCTTTTCATTTTTTTTTTGCTACAACTATGTCGAGATGCTACCCCGACATTAGCAGCTCAGGTGGAGGCTATTTGCTCCGTGCGCTGCCCTGTTGCTATAGATGATCATGGAGGATGTCTGCAGCAATGGTGCCTGCGTATTCCCCGTGTGCTCGCCTGCTGGTGGTAAAGAGGTCAATTTCAGATGCAGGACGAGACACCATTTACCTGGAAGTGTCCTGAGAGGAAGGTCCTGAGGCAGCTGGCAGGTGCTCCTCCTCCACCTGTGGGTACAATGGGAGGTTCCTGTCTCCCACAGTAGAAGGACACTCAGGGAAAGGTCCAGGCTCGTTGTTATCACTCGCTTAGAGTTGCTGCATGGCGCCCACGCCAACAGTGATGGAGTGCAGGTAATATCACATAATCCTCGAGTGTTGAACCAGACTAACCAGGAAACTCGCCGAACTCTCGACTCAGGAAGCTGCACACACAAATGCCTGGACATAGCATACGTCATGGCTTGCATAGACTTCTCCATGGCAGGCGCAAAGCCAGTCATGACTTCAGGCATCTCTGGCATACTTTTCATTTGGCTGTGCTGCACTTCCAGCAGATTTCTCATCGGTACAAACAAAGGATAATCATGAGCGTGCGGCTAAGCAGGGGCCTGGTACTCAGCAGTCCTCTGATTGTCGGGGGACCCGGCTGACATGTGCTCACTCAGCTGCTGGGATGTGTCTGTCATGCAATCTAGATTCTGGCCCAAATTAGAAACTTAACACCACCCCCTCCCCCCAAGGACCGTGTGAATGTATCTGCACTGGCAGAGTTGGACAAAGAGGCAGGCGATGGTGCGTCCTGTTGGACATTGACTTCTTCCTCCCGGCAGGAGGATTCTTGGCCATGCATCGTTCTGTGACGCGAGTGCAGGCACCTGCAGTGTAGACACAAACTGAGGAACTTTAAGCATGTGCTTCACATGAGTTCACAAAACTTCCTTCAGTTTACATTGTGATTGCAAGTGCAGAGATGGCACTTCATCCTTACACCTCGTGGCTCCCGCCTCGACATCTCTGCTCGCCCCGCCCCCTCCCCTGTTTTGATCTCCGAAGTCTCCTCCTCATCGTGGTCAGCGGCCTGCAGTCAGGACTCATCCTCCCACCTTAGCAGGCTCACGCTAGTTGTGGCTTCGTTTATCCTGCAATAGACCGTGAAGATTTAATAGCGTGGAACATGGTGCATCACAACCATTGCATATATGCATCAACATCACTCATTCTACATTGACTTTTGCACGACATAGCCTATCAAATAAACAATGCCAATCTTCGTCATTTAGTGAACGGCACCAAAGATGCTCACACATTCCATTGCATTCCTTGCATAACATTTCCCTTAAAGTCACGGAGCCATGGAAGAAAACATTGGAGCAGCTTTGCCAGAACCACTTACCCTCGCTGATCTCAGCAGGTCATTCATTCACTTGCAGTACTGCAACCATGTGCTACGAGTTACCCCACGGTTTGAGATCTCCTCTGCTACCTCAATCCAGCCCGCCTTGGTGAGACAGGAGGGTCTTTGAACTGCATTTACAGGGAAGAGGACCTCTTTCCTTTCCCTGACGGCCTGGAGGATAACCTACAGGGAGGCATCACTGAGCAATGTGGCGGGATGCTGCCTACTGGCTGCCATGAGATTCAATTTGGCTGTAGGGAAAACTGATGGTGGCAATTTTCAAAACATGAGGGAGTCAAATTCATTTTGATGAAAGTAAAAAGTTTCAATTTAAGTTAGTCTGCAGATAGTTACAGGAAAGGATGGTTGCTGTCCCTGTTTGTGTGTGTGAAGGATCAATGGCATTCCAGTCACCCTGTGTGTGGGGAGGGGGCCAGAAACGGTAGGAGTGTAAAGATTATCTGTCTAGTGGGGGCATTCGATGAAGCTAGTAAAATCGTTATGTGAGCAGGCTGTGCCACACTGACTGTGAGCTAAAATGGGCGATCCCATGTCACGCCACGTAGATAATCCATGAAATCACCTGATGTACCCGCCAATAACAATGCCTGCCCTGTTAGGAACCTTCAAATAAATGAAGGATACAACTTTATTTATCACATGGACAAGGCACTGGCTCATCGTAGATTGTGTGATACGTTTCTCCTAAGGATCCAATTGTGCTGCAGGGAAAACCAACAGGCAGGTGCAGCCCACGCAGAGGCCCCAAGTCATGAGGCGCAGCGCTCAAGGGGAGCTCGACACGATGAATGCCGTGCATCTACAGGTCCCACATGACGTACCAGCGGTTGTCGGAGGGTCAGTGTCATAGGTCACTATGGATGTCGAGAGATGTGGTGACAGATCTTTGTGCTCTGCTCAACGCTGATCTACAACCTATTGGCTTCGGTGGATATCCTATGCATGTGGAAGCAGAGTCTTTGAATATTTTTAAGGTTGTGGTAGATAGATTCTTGATAATCGAGGGGATGGAAGGTTATCGGCGGTAGGTAGAAATGTGGAATAATCAGTTCAGCCATGAACTTAATGAATGGCGCAGCAGGCTCGAGGGGTCGAGGGGTCTTTTCCTTCTCCTTATTCGTAAGTTCGTATGCATGTTTGTATGTCATCATAGTGACAACGGCTCTTAACTTTACGCATATGCATCATTTCAGGGACCCACCAGAGTCTTCTGTGGGGTCACACAATCAGCAGTGTACTGCTGAACCAGGGAGGTCACCGATGCCCTGTACCAGAGGGCCAGTGAGTATGTCAGCTTGAGGACCGACCCTAACAGCCAGGCCCAGAGGGCCATCAGTTTCGGCACCATTGCCGGAGAGGTGCACCCATGTGGTCATTAGTCCTCATGCCAGGCTACCTGTTGCAGAATTACAAGTGATTCCTCTCATTCTAGGTAAAGCAGGTATGTGTTCACCAGAGATGCTTCATGCAAATTTGTGCTTGCTCCTTAGCCAGCTGCCATGATGCCTGGATCCTGTGCCATTCCCATCTGCCACTGCTGTTCACTAAACTGGCTCAGATGGAGGGGTGGCTTTTTGGAAACAGGTGACACCCCTTACAGACATGCCTCCTGACACCACTAAGAGACCCCACCACTGCTTCAGAGGAGAGATACAACACCAGCCATGGAGCTACAACAGCCAACATTGAGCAGGCAATCGGCCTGCTGAAAATACTCTCCCACTGCCTGGACAGATCGGGTGGTGCCCTATTCTATGAGACACAAAGGACAGCTCCTTTCTTTGCTGTTCACAGTGCTCTGCACAACTACGCACCCAATAGAGGGCAGGCCTGGCATGATGAGGTGCGACATTAGCAGGAATTGTTCTGGAACTATGAAGACACTGAGGACTTAAAACACTGAAGGCGCATGGGAAGACAGAGGGCATCCAGGCTCAAATTTCAGGGCGAGCAGCGAGCTAGGGAGACATGGCAGAGTCTCTGATCCATAGGAACCACAATGAACTTTGAAAGCCGCACAGCACCCTCGATCACCTGCTGTGCAGCAGTCCACATCAGAAACATTTTGTCTGACCCATTAGAGCCTGCAGCAGATTGAGACAATAGCCATGTTACTAACTCCGTCGATATGCACATGGGTAATGCTGGCATGACAATAATATTATTCCACACATTGCCACCTGTGAAAGGCCCATTATATAATCGGAGGAAACATGATCGGTATATGCTGGCACAATTCATTCACACAGTGAACGCAACATAGATGTTAGTGAAGGGCGGCACAGTGGCGCAGTGGTTAGCACCGGAGCCTCACAGCTCCAGCGACCCGAGTTTAATTCTGGGTACTGCCTGTGTGGAGTTTGCAAGTTCTCCCTGTGTCTGCGTGGGTTTCCTCCGGGTGCTCCGGTTTCCAAAAGACTTGCAGGTTGATAGGTAAATTGGCCATTAGAAATTGCCCCTAGTATAGATAGGGGAATATAGGGACAGGTGAGGATGTGGTAGGAATATAGAATTAATATAAATGAGTCGTTAATGGTCGGCACAGACTCGGTGGGTCGAAGAGCCTGTTTCAGTGCTGTATCTCTAAAAAAAAAAGATTTAGAGATTAAAATGTTCAAAATGTTGTGTCACCCGTGCAGACACATCTGTGTCACGGTGGTTTTTGGAAACGTCTGTTGTGCTCCTTTGTGGTGCCACTTCTGCACGACCAGCCTAACTAGAGGACGGCTGCTGATCACATTACTCTTTGGCTGCAAATGGCTTTATTTGGCAGCTGTCAGGAAGCAGGTGCTGGGGCGCTTTAAATAGGGCCCCAACACCTGCGACACATCTGAGCCAACGTCCATCATGGCACTGGATGTCCCTCCTCTCCCCACATAACATGGGTGTGGGAGCGGCATTGCTGTAATGTGAATGAGCTTCCGTGTGAAATGTCGTAGGGGCTCAGTGGCGGTTGGTGCACGCAGGCACATCGCCAACTTCAAAGTGTATCACCATAACGTGCAGTGTGGTGGTAAATCCCAACCCATTAACTCTTCTTTCTCTCTCCACAGATGCTACCTGACCTGCTGAGAGTCTTCAACATTTTGATCAGATTTACAACTGTCTCAGTATGTTACTTTTGCTCCAATGTGGATATTAAAAGGTGTGAGTGAAGGGATAGGTGGGAGAGGAGTTTCAGAGATTTAGCTCCACTATCTGCCTTTTTTTTTTATCACTGACAGGATCCCCACCCTGACATCAGCCTGATTGTTAATTCTGGCTTCCTCTTGGACATGGGGAACACTGGAGTAGGCCTCAGGACCAGGGAAGTGCAAACCATGACCCTGGGGATCTGTCTGATACCAGGGGTGTCCAATCCACAACTCCTGGGAGGGGTCTCCTACCCTTTTGCGTTGTCCGTACAGGGGGAATGGGGAGCGTGAGGGGCAGGGGAATGGGAGGAGGGGAAGGGGAGGTGGGAAGATAAATGGGAGGGATGAAAGAAGGATAGGGGTAGTGTCCGATCCACAACCTCAGTGGGGCTGGTTCTCCTATCCTGGAGCGCTGTCCAATTCCAGGGGGCGATTACTCCAGGGTAATGTTCTGATCTCAGCTGCGTCCGATCAAGGGGTGAGATTGATTCTGTGGGGGTTCATCCATAGTGGCCCTTTTCTGAGGTGTCCAATTACAGGTGTTGGCATCAGATTCCGGGGTGGTCCAATCTGGCGGCGGGGGGCGGGGGGGGCGGTAAGGGTATGGTGGAGGTGTTGGATTCTATGGGTGGGCTGACCCCGGGAGCGGTGAGTGTTGGATTCCGGGGAATGTCCAATCCCGGGTGTGGTGATTGTTGGATACTTGGGGCGATCCAATCCCTGGAGCGGTGAGCTTTGGATTCTGTGTGGGGGGGGCTGAGGGGTCCAATCCCAGGAGCAGTGTTGGATTCTTGGACGAGGGGTGGGGGTGAGGGATCCAATCCCGGAGGAAATGTTGGATTCCATGGGGAATCCAATCCTGGGAGGAGTGTTGGAATCTGGGAGGCGTGACGGATCCAATCCCGGGGTTCCTGTTGGAATCCGTTGGGGAATCCCATCCTGGGAGGAGTGTTGAATTTCGGTGCGGGTGCAGATGCTGGGTGTTTTCCATTGATAATCCTCGGGGGTCTTTGTGTGGTACGTGCAGTCCATCTGAGAACAAAGAACAAAGAACAGTACAGCACAGGAACAGGCCATTCGGCCATCCAAGCCTGGGCCGATCTTGATGCCTGCCTAAACTAACACCTTCTGCACTTCCAGGGCCCATATCCCTCTATTCCCTTCCTATTCATATATTTGTCAAGATGTCTCTTAAACGTCGCTATCGTATCTGCTTCCACCACCTCTCCTGGCAGCAAGTTCCAGGCACTCACCACCCTCTGTGTAAAAAACATGCCTCGCACATCCCCTCTAAACTTTGCCCCTCGCACCTTAAACCTATGTCCCCCTACTAACTGACTCTTCCACCCTGGGAAAAAGCTTCTGACTATCCACTCTGTCCATGCCGCTCATAACTTTGTAAACATTTATCATGTCGCCCCTCCACCTCCGTCGTTCCAGTGAAAACAATCCGAGTTTTTCCAACCTCTCCTCATAGCTAATGCCCTCCAGACCAGGCAACATCCAGGTAAACCTCCTCTCCAAAGTCTCCACCTCCTTCTGGTAGTGTGGCGACCGGAATTCACGCAATATTCCAAGCATGGCCAAACTAAGGTTCTGTACAACTGCAGAATGACTTGCCTATTTTTATACTCTATGCCCCGACCGATGAAGGCAAGCATGCCGTATGCCTTCTTGACTACTTTATCCACCTGCGTTGCCACTTTCAGTGACCTGCGGACCTGAACGCCCAGATCTCTCTGCCTGTCAATACGCCTAAGGGTTCTGCCATTTACTGTATACCTCCCACCTGCATTAGACCTTCCAAAGTGCATTACCTCACATTTGTCCAGATTAAACTCCATCTGCCATTTCTCCGCCCAAGTCTCCAACTGATCTATATCCTGCTGTATCCTCTGACAATCCTCACCATTATCCGCAACTCCACCAACCTTTGTGTTGTCCGCAAACTTACTAATCAGACCAGCTACATTTTCCTCCAAATCATTTATATATACTCCAAACAGCAAAGGTCCCAGCACTGATCCCTGTGGAACACCACTAGTCACATCCCTCCATTCAGAAAAACACCCACCACTGTTACCCACTGTCTTCTGTGACTGAGCCAGTTCTGTAACCATCTTGCCAGCTCACCTCTGATCCCGTGTGACTTCACCTCTTGCACCAGTCTGCCATGCGGGACCTTGTCAAAGGCTTTAATAAAGTTCATATAGACAACATCCACCGCCCTTCCCTCATCAATCATCTTCATCACTTCCTCAAAAAACTCAATCAAATTAGTAAGACACGACCTCCCCTTCACAAAACCATGCTGTCTCTCGCTAATAACTTTGTTTGTTTCCAAATGGGAGTAAATCCTGTCCTGAAGAATCCCCTCTAATAGTTTCCCTACCACTGACGTAAGGCTCACCGGCCTATAATTTCCTGGATTTTCTTTACCATCCTTCCTAAAGAGAAGGAACAACATTGGCTCTTCTCCAGTCCTCTGGGACCTCACCTGTAGCCAATGAGGATGCAAAGATTTCTGTCAAGGCCCCAGCAATTTCTTCCCTTGCCTCCTTCAGTATTCTGGGGTAGATCCCATCAGGCCCTGGGGACTTATCTACCTTAATGCTTTGCAAGACACCCAGACCAGACACAGTTAAACTTGGAAAACAGATTAAATCACAGACTTCTTTAAGATTAAGATATTTAAATGACCAACCCGCCTCTTCGGAGAAGTTTTATGCCCCTCCGCCGTCCTAACTGTTAAAGCAGAAAATGGGTTGGTTCGAAGTGGATTAAGGTCTGGGTTGAGGGTTTTACGTTTAAACTGGGTGGCACCCTGGTTGTCAATACAGTCCCACATCTCCAGTCCCCCGACTTCTGTTTTTAGTACTGTCTGTGCGCAATTTGAAAATTCTCCCTGTGGCCACGTGGGTTTGCGCCATATACTCCAGTTTCCTCCCACAGCCGAAGTTGGTAGACAAATTGGCTATTGTAAATTGCTCCTAGTGTAGATAGGTGGTGGGAGAATTGAGGGAAGCTGGGCATGTGGTTGGAAAGATGAATTATGTAGGATTAGTGCAGGTGGGTGGTTGATGGTCAGCACAGACCCGAAGGGCCTGTTCCAGGTCGGGGCTGTTCCACAGTTGGCTCTCCCCTTGCGCTTTTCTCTTTTTTCCTGCCAAATGCTATGTCTCTTCGACTCGCCACACTTTAGCCCCGCCTTTATGACTGCCCGCCAGCTCTGGCGAACGCTGGCAACTGACTCCCACGACTTGTGATCAATGTCACAGGACTTCATGTCGCGTTTGCAGACGTCTTTGAAGCGGAGACATGGACGGCCGGTGGGTCTGATACCAGTGGCGAGCTCGCTGTACAATGTGTCTTTGGCGATCCTGCCATCTTCCATGCGGCTCACATGGCCAAGCCATAACAGGGACCTTGAAATTGTTTAATCTACCTTCTTAAAGTGGAATATCTGTAAGTCTTGAAAACCTGGCCATTTATTCAATCTTTCATTCTAAAAGGTATAATATGTTAACTATTTCTAAATTCTACCTAATTAAGCCTATTATACCTATAGTCAATCACAGACAGGTCTTGCCAAAAAAGGCAAAGATAAAGCCTTATTAGAGTTCCTTATTGCGAAATTTTATCCGGAAATAATAAGGTTTTTCAGTAGGTGTGTTTTTTAACAGGCATCTGTATCGAATTTTAGTACTGTGGCTGCTGCATTAACCGATTTGCTATAAAAAAAAGAGCAATAAAGTTGTATGCCCAGATGAATACCAGGCAGCTTTTAAAAAGCTTAAGACAATCTTAACTAACGAACCAGTATTATCTGCTACAACTTTCAGTAAACCCTTTAAAATGGCGATCGATGCGAGTGACCTGGGGGTGGGTGCCGTTGTATTGCAGGATAACAAGTCGCGCTTGGAGAACCGAGTAGTGTATTAACCAAGCAAACTAAATTGCCATCAAACAAGAAGGATTCCACAGTGGACAAAGAAACATTGGGATTTTCTCTGGTTATCAAACTTTTTAAAGCATATGCCCACCAGGATTATAAGGAAATACTAATATACACTGACCATAACCCATTAACGTTTGTGGAAAAGTTTAAAAATCTTTAGATGGAGTTTGTGGTTACAGACTTGTCATCAAAAACTTGCATATATTTTGAGTATATATAATATCATCGCTGAAGCTTTGTCACGAATTAAACCATGTCAGCTCATATAGATGGTGATGGTTAAAGAAAATGCTGTCAATTGTTGGCAGAGTGCAGAATGCGAAATAAAAAAAAAACGATAGAGTGTTTTTCCAGTCCCTTTTTTTTGGCATTGCAGTGAAATACATTTCAGGAATGGCATTTTATTTCGCCATGTGTGGAGGTGTCACGGATCTGTAATTATTTTTTTCTCCTCGGAACAAAAGCATTGTGCATGCCTTTAAGACATCGTTTGAAACAGTGCACCTTGAAGGGAGAATGTACTGGAATTTTTGGAGAGCTAGTGTGCCACAGCTGCATATTTTGTTTCTCTGGGCAACAACTGCAGAGAAAGAGAGAGGTCACATGATGCAATGTTCCCACCTGGCTGTGTGTGAAACTGGCAGAAACCGGCTGAAACCAGTTAGTGTTGAGAGAGTTCCCAGCGAGACGAACTAAATAGAAAAGGAGCTGTTTTATTTACTCTCAGCAAACATTTGACAGGAAGATGCAAGCCAAGTTAATTCCCCAATTAAAAGCGAAAAACCTTAGTTTTCAGTAATCCATTGTACTGCTGTGCTCATCATTCAAAGGACTGTGTAATGCTTGGTTCAGCTGAAGAATTGAATGCCTATCTTCTGAAGGACTGTTTTCATCAAATCCAGATGAAGACCTTGAGTGATCTTTGATTATTCACATTGGAAGACTGCATCCATCAGGAATGTGACCTACAAAAACGTCCTTATTTCATTTATTCATAAGAGACAGCTAATTAAAAAAAAAGAAACTCCACGTTTAAAACAGGTTAAGCATAGTTTATCTTAAGTGTAAGTGTGTGAAATGAGAAGTTAGATTAAAATAAAATGTTATAAGCTCTTTAGACATAGGCTTATCTTAACAGTGTTCAAGATTTAGTTTTCGTAATACATTATGAATTTGTTATTGTCTAAAGGTACCTGATTTGGACCCCATCATTCTGGGTAACTAGAGTATTTAATTTGCTTGTTTACGACCTGTGGTGTGAGGGGACTGAATTGAAAATGCTTTGCTCCCACTGCGATCGAAACATATTGGTGGAAATACCTTGTTTGTCACATTTCTCCTAGATAACTCAGTGGAATAATTCTCGACATCTCCAGAATGGACAACTTCTGAAACGATCCTAGTGACCTGTCTCCGTATAACTGGATGCTAGCCTAGAAATGGGACGACTGACTTCCTTCTGTGACTTCTTTTTCGTCAAAAATTAGCAAGTGTTTGGCCAAAGTTGTTTTTTTCTAGGTCTTATTTGTAACAGACCTCTGCTGAGTGAATTTCAGTATTTTTAGTTTTAGTTTTAGATTATACAGCACTGAAACAGGCCCTTCGGCCCACCGAGTCTGTGCCGACCATCAACCACCCATTTATACTAATCCTACACTAATCCCATATTCCTATCACATCCCCACCTGTCCCTATATATTTCCCTACCACCTACCTATACTAGGGGCAATTTATAATGGCAATTAACCTATCAACCTGCAAGTCTTTTGGCATGTGGGAGGAAACCGGAGCACCCGGAGGAAACCCACGCAGGCACAAGGAGAACTTGCAAACTGCGCACAGGCAGTACCCAGAATCGAACCCTGGAGCTGTGAGGCTGCGGTGCTAACCACTGCGCCACTGTGCCGCTCCTACTTTTACAAGTAGTGTCTGTCTGAGTGGATTTGGGGATATTTTAAAAAGAGAACTTTCATATTTAATCGCCATATTAATGCTTTGCTTTGTTGCTGCTTAAGTCTTATTTTATAATAAACTGATAAGTTTGTTGTGTAGTAAATGAATATGGCTGGTGTATTTTGTTCTGGGATCAAAAATAGAGCACATCTGTAACTGGGTAAAAATTGAATTATGTTTTAAGACCTGTGAAGAAGTGGAACAGAAACGGTACTGCACACCACCTGCCTCTGTCGTAACAGTAATCAGATACCCCTTGGGTAAAGAAATCGAATGAATCACAACCCTGTGAGAGAAGAAATGTCTCTTCATTGCAAAGCTAAATGGCAAATCCTTTATCCTGAGATGACAACCCTTTGTTCTAGATTCTCCAGACAGGAACATCAGCCTCTCAGTATCTACCCTGTGAAATTCTCAGAGAGTTTGTTTCATGTCTCAATAAATTACCTCCCCTATAAACCTCAGTGAATATCGGCCCATTCAACCCAATCTCTCCTCTCCTTACAGGACAGTTCTTTCGTCCAATTCTAGCGTTCAGAAGGACAACTGAATTTCTGCTTTGTAACCATCTCACCCGACCGTGGTTGTGGAAGAGCACTGGTAAGGTGGTGCCAGGGCACTGTTAAAATTCCACCTGATGCAAATAAAGACTCTCGGGATCTTAGAGACACCACATCTCTCCATTAATCCGCTACAATATATAAACTGCACTTCTCCCTTCGATTCTGGATTCTGTAGCTCGTGCCATCTCGAAGCTCCTCAGCTATGCCCGAGACCCAACAATCCCTTCATCGTTCCACATGCATGCTCCCTATTTGGGAAGGTCCATCACCCGAAGGTGTCATGCAGTTATGTATAAAACATAATGGTTTTCTTGGAGATCGAGCAAACATCCGGAATACACCTAGCGTGGCATGGTTAACAGTAGGCGGCTGGTGACCTAACACCTCCCTCGTGTATGTTGGATCAGGGTTCAGTTAGTTATCATGGTTAACTTTAGATCAATGTTCTCTTTCGTTTCAATACAAGTAGGTCATTTTACATTTACAATAGGGATTAACTTAATTTTAAGATAATTGTTAGGGTTAGGATTATAATTGAGATTAGATTTAGGTTCATGGATCGGGTTAATGTTAGTATTAGGCAGAGGTTAGGGTTAGGGATAGAATTAGACTTTTGATTAGGGTTTCAGTTAGGTTTAGCTTCAGGGTTATCGATCAGGTTAGCATGAAGTCTAGGGTTACAATTTAGATTAGGGCTATGTTTATGGTTATTGTTATGGTCAGGATAGGATGCCTGGACTATCGGCGAATTGCCCTGTTTTGTGTTTACGTTCTCATTTTTTGATTTTTTTTTCAGTGGTACCGTCCTCCTTTGATTATATCATGATTTTAATTGCTTTCGTCCAGACCTACCACCCATTGTCTATCCCCAGTTGGGTGTTTAGATAAGGTTAAAGGTATATAGTAGTTTCCTGAAAGAAGGCACATCTACCTGGAGAAGTGGTCGTTCTAAAGACCAAGATAAGGATCAATATGGAAGCTTTTTTCTTTCTCTCAGGGTGAGGATTTTAGATTAGAGTAATGATATAGGCACAGTAGATTTAAACTGTTTGTAGTTGGGGTCATTATGTTTCATATCTATGTTTAGCTGTTTCGAGTTGTGGTTAGTGTTTGTGAGTTAGATATTGATTTGCTTAGGTTTGGGGTTTGGGTTAAAGTGTGTTATAGTTGCGAAGATTGAGGTTGGTGTGGTGGTTTGGCGCGAGTGTTACGGTTAGAGGGTCATGGTTAGGTTTAGGGCTTACAATTGTACATATCTTTGGGTTAGCAATTCAGCATTATGGTTGGGATTAGGGGTAGGGAGTGAACATCCGGTTGAGGAATAGACGTAGACGTTGAGGTAGGTGTCCTTGTCATGGCTATTGTTGTAGGTTATGTTTCGGATTAGGAGGTTAGAGTTAGGCTTGGTGATTCGGCATTGGGTTACTCGATTAGTTCTTGGCGTCCAGATTAGGGTTAGCTGTTCGCCATTTGCATCAGGGTGAAGAGTTTGGTCATTGGATTAGATGCTGTGGTTAGCATCCCAGTTACGGTTGGATTTAGGGGTTAGAGATTGTGGGTTAGGGGTTATACTTATGGTTTGTGTTGGAGGGTAAAATGTTCGGGGTTGGGGTCAAAGGTAAGGGTAATGTTAAAGTTTTACTTAGAGTTAGGTTTATTGCTCCAGTTTGGTTTAGATTTAAGATTGTAGTTAGGTTTAGAGTTAGAATCATGGTTATTTTCAGGGTTAGGTTAAGTGTTACATTTCAGCTTTGGTTTAGAATTATAGTTAATATTAGGCTGAGGCATATGGTTACAATTAAGGTTAGGAATAGAGTGCCAGTTACATTGAGGTTGAAGTTCACTATCAGGATTAGGTTTAAATTTAGGTTCAGAGTTAGCATGACGTTTATGTTTAAGGTTAGGTTTTGGATTTGCGTTTAAATATATTTGTAGAATTATGGTGAGAGAGAGGAGTATGGTCAGTGTTGGGCAAGGGTTAAGGTTCGGGTGACATTTAGATTCTGATTTGTGTTTAACTTTAGGTTCACATTTAAAGTTAACTATATGGTTAGGGTGAGGATTGACAGTTACGCTTAGGGTAATGGTGGGGTTAAAAGTAGTTTTTGGGCGAGGGATATATTTGTGTTTAGGGTTAGCAAGATATTACAGTTAGGTTTACTGTTATTGTTCGGGTTAGGGCTTCAGTTGAAGTTAAGTTTATGACTATATTTAATGTAAGGTTCAGTTTAGTATTGTAGTTAATTTTACAGTTAGGCTTTAGTTTCGTCTCAGGATTAGTGTTGAAGGAACGGCCACCAAAGGTGGAACATTAAAAATCGAGAAAGCACAAGAGGTCAGAAAAAGCGGAGCAAACATATCTCGGAGGTTTGTAGGACTGCAGAAGTTTACTGATAGAGGGAAGAGAGAGAAATGTGTGGGAATATGAAGACAAATTTTAAAATCGAGCTGGAGCTTGACTGGGAGCCAATGTAGGTGAATGAGCACAGGGGTGATAGGTGAAATGGACTTGGTGAGAGTATGGACAGTAAAGGCAGCAGAGTTTCAGATGACCTCAACTTGATGAATAGTAGATTCTTGCAAGATGTCTTTCGAATAGTCTCGTCTAAGGTAACAAGGGCATTGATAAGTGTCTCAGCGGCAACTGATCGAAGCCAGTGGCAGAGTGTAGCAATATTGTGGAGACGAAAATCGATGCTCTTAGTGATGGCGCAGCGATGTGGACAGAAGCTCATCGCGGGGTCAGATATCACACCAACGCTGTAAAGTATCTGTTTCAGCATCAGACAGTTGTCAAGGAGTGTGACGGAGTCAATAGCTGGAAAAAATTAATGTGTCATAGGGCCAAAGATGTTAGTTTTCACTATATTTAACTGGAGGAATATTTTCCCCATCTAATACTGGATGTTGGACAAAAAGTCGGGAAATTTAAAGACAGTGGTGGAATTGACTGAAGTGCTTGTGAGATACAGCTGTATGTTGTCAGCCTGCTTTTGAAAACTGATGCCGTGTTTTTGAAGATGTCATGGAGGGACATCACGAGCATAAGGAATCGGAAGTGGTCATGTCCAGATCCTCGGGGTCACCAGAGGTAATTGTGTGGAAGCAGGAAGTTAAAACTTTGTTAGTGATTCTCTGTCTGTGTTTAAGTGGATAACAATTGAACACGGCGAGTACATTCCGACCCAGTTGGCTGACGGTGAACAGACTTTGGCGGAGTAAGGTGTGTTCAAAGGCTGGAGACAAGATGGGAAGGGCAAGGAGGGGTTGCTTACCTCTGACACCGTTCAATAGGATGCCACGGTGGGCTTTGATAAGAACCGTTCGAGTACTGTGGCAGGGGTGAAAACCAGATTGGAGGGATTCAAATAGGGTTTATGGATAGATAGGCACAAATTTGGGAAGCAGCAACACATTCAAGGAACTTTTTCGTGGAAAAAGAGTTGGAGATAGCGTGGCAGTAGGCATGATCGGAACGATCATTTTATTTGAGGAGAAGATTGATGAGTTCATTTTTGAAGGAGAACCTAAGGAGAGGGAACTCTTAACAATATCAACTGAAATGTGGACCAGGACGGGAATCAGCCTCGTTAGTCCGGTTAGCTTACAAGATGAGGTACTGGGTCTGTCGACTCATGAGCAAATACTTGCACCGCTCCCTCACCCTAGATAACATCTGCCTGTCGAAGCCCCTCTGTTGGCTTTTCCCAAGAGCAAAACCCCTCTCCCATCCCAATGTCGTACTCTGGGAAGGAGAGAGGGAGAGAGAGAGAGAAATTGAAAACGACACAATAAAGATCTCCAAAGCGCTAAATGCAAAATAATCAAATGACTCAAGAAATTCTCCAGCAGCGGCAGCATTTTACTTGCGTAAGAACAAGTTTTCTTTTCTTTCTGAGCAGCTGCATGTGGCTAAAAATCGAGCCAGTGCAAGTGGAGGTGAGATTGTGGTTGCTGTTTTCCCTCCTGTCCTGAAGAGTGCGCTCTGACCCTTTTCCTGCTCCCTTTATTTCCGGGCAATTGAATGTCATCTCTTGCCCTCATTCCACTGCTCGTTACTTTGTATGAGCTGTTCTGACAGTTCACTTGCTGTGCAGCTATCACCGCTTACCCAGCGCTCAAAGCTGTTTATTTGCTATTACTCCTGCAGACCCTTTACTTCTGTTCCTCCTCTGGTCACCTGTTCTCCATTACCGTCTGGATCTTTTCCTTTGTTTTCTATCTAGCCTCTCCCAATCAGATCTAGTCCCCTGTAATAAATACCCTCAATCCCCATTGTCACAGGGGGTATTTTCAGATCTAAAAGAAAAACAGAAAGAGTTGGAGTTGCTCAGCAGGTCAGGGTAAATCGGTGAAGAGAGAAACAGTATTAATGTGTCAGGTCTGTTTCTCTCTCCACAGGTACTGCCTTTCATTAGAACTGGCAAAGATTAGAAAATAATTAGATTTTAACCGGTGAAGTTTGTGGGGGGTGGGGGTGGGGGACGTTGTGTGGGGAAGATAGGGCAGACAGCATGAGAGATTAAAGAACAAAGATATTCTATGACGAAGGCAAGGAACATGCTAATGCTTGTACTGAAAGACAAAGCAATAACGTGTTAATAGCAGAATAATGAGCAGCTCCCTCTGCATGAAGAGAAATAGGCACATGCTTAAAACATAAAATAACATATACAAACAAAACGACCAGTCATACTCTGAAGTTATTGATGTCAATTTTCAGTCCACAAGGCTGTAGAGTGACGAATCGAAAGATCAGGTGCTGCTGCTCGAGCTTGGGTTGACGTTCACTAGAACACTGGATCAGGCCAAAGACAGAGCTGCTGGCATGAGAGCAGGGGGGTGGTCTTGAAATGGCAAGCGACCGGAAGCTCGGGTTCATGTTTTTAGACTGAGTGGAGGTGTTTGGCAAAGGAGTCAGCCAATCTGCGTTTGGTCTCCCCAGCGTAGAGGATACCAATTGTGACCAGCGAATACAGTATACTAAATTGAAAGAAGTACATGTAAATCACTGCTTCACCTGGAAGGAATGTTAGGGGCCTCGAATTGCGGAGGGAGGAGGTAAAAGGGCAGGTATTACACCTCCTGTGATAGCATGGGAAGGTGACGTGGGAAGGGGTCGAGGTGTCAGGCAGATAGAGGAGTGGACCAGGGTGCTGCAGAGGCAATGATCCTCCGAACGATTTTCGGATCCCCAGCTATTCCTGGTGACATTCATTTGATGAGTCTGGAGATAAATATTGCATTCATGGACTGGAAAAACTGAGACTAGTTATTTATTAACTAACTGAAGAATTGATGTAACTGGATATTTTACCACGTTCTTGAACTGTTCTCTGAATTTGGACTGAGTCACCCCATAAATGAATGTGTTTGTGCAACAACTTAAATTTAGCAGCATGAAGCCAACTTGTTCAAATATATAAAAAGAATCATCTTCGAAGTGATATGCCACATTAAAAAAATATAAAACGTATACCAACCACAGAAGTATGAAGCTGCCGGATATAGTGAAGAGTAAAATCATAGACTTCCTTCTGCTCTCCATCTCTGGGTCACTGCGATTCTCTCCCTTGCTGTGACCCCTCAGTCCCTTACGAACTCGACTAGCCACTAAAATGTGTCTGACTGTCAGAGCATTGAGCAACAGAATTAAAGCGAAAGGGAGCAATGGATTTAAAACTGTATCAAACCAGTTAAATCCCACCCACCCGGGCTCCGTAAAATGGCTTGGCTTTGCATTACATAACCATGGCACGCTGTCAGTTATCCATCCAGGTTCATGCGCAAAGTAGATAGGGATGTTTTTTAAACAGAGCACAATGCAGGTTGTTGCTCGGACCACAGCAGCAGTTTTCTTGGTGCAATATTTAGATTTCAGCTTCTGGCAACAAATAGCAACAAAACGATCAAAGGTGAAAGTGACCGTGAACCAGACCGAACAGTCTGTGGCTGCACGCAGCACGACCGTACGAATACTACATACAGGGGTGATATCCAGGAAACACAAAGGGAAATAATAATAATTGATCTGATTCAGTATGACCTCAGTGATAATGACCAGTAGATCCGCTGCTACCATGGACACTAGGTAGCGAGTGGTGAACGTGGAGAGGCCGCACTTTCCCAGGGACAGGATCAAAATCGCCATTAAATTAGCTGGAAGGGAGAGAGAAGGGAAAAGAGGCTGGGAATTACTGATCGAACATTCTCGCTTTCTGAGCACGGGTAGTAAAGACTGTATTTGTACATCAAAAACAGTTAGGTTGGGGGTTGGGTTAGAGTTAATGCAACTCAACCATGAACTCAAACCACCTCGAAAACGCCCATTTTAACGTTTTACAGAGGTGGACTGGGCCCCAGCAGCAGACTACTCCCAAAAGCCAGTTAGGCAGTTAAATATTACAGTGAGGCTGACAGTCTCCGATTTAGCGTGTTTTACAGGTTAGTCTTGATGGCCAGTTTTCCCCATTGAACCCCACCCTCCACACAAAGACACTTGAAATCAGTGATCGAACATCCTCCAGAAATAGAAGCTCACATTAAGGTCTAGACCTGAACAATCCCAGTGCTTGGGGTTTGGACCCCAAAACAGGATTTCTTCCCTCGACCCTGTCTGAGGTGCGGCAACCCCAAAATCTGAATAACTGCAACATCCGGGATTGGAACCTGTCAGGTCTGGGCACACACAATAATGACTGGATCATAAATCACCTCCTTTCCAAAGTCGGGAGAATCAGCTACCACACCTCATGCTCGGATACAAGGAAAACTCACGGATAAGAACCCATCTCCAAGTTAGGAGACCACCGGACCTTGGACCACTCTATGGGATAGCCGACCACCTCTGGACTCAGACCACTCCCCGGACACAGATCAATTCCTAGCATTGGAGATCCTCGCTGAATTGGACTGCTCCCCAGGATAGGTGAAAATCATGGAAGTGGACAGCTCTATGGCATAGGCGACTCACCTGGACTCAGATTACGCCATTAGAAGTGAGACAATCCCCCCCACCCTCCAGTATCAGATCATACCAGGGTTAAGAGACCTTCCATCTTCTGACCACCCACTGGGGTAAGAGACTGCTACGGGCTCAGTGCAATCCCCAGCTTTGGAGATTTCACAGTCTCGGACCTTTCACGAGGATAGGAGACATTACCTCAAGCTCGGACCACCCCCTGGGATATACGGCCTTCCCCTGGATTCAGACGACTCCCCGGATTGGAAATATATACCCTAGACTGGGCGCACTACATGGTATACAGACCCAGTGTATTACAACAACTTTCCGGGTTAGGAGAGCCTTGAGAGTCAGAGCTCCCCTTGATAGGAGATGCCTGTGGGCATGGCTATTCCTGGAACAGTGCAGAATTGGACCACATCCCGGGATCGGAGACACCCATGGACTCAGACTACTCCTTGGTATAGAGACCACCCCAAGGTCAGAGCGATCCCTGGGATAAATTTAAAAACCGCGCTAACGCAGACCATTCCGAGGGATAGATGCCCACCCTGGACTCGGATCAATCACCACTGTTAGTGAAAGAAGACCCCTGCAGCCCACTTCCCAGGATTGGATTCCCTATCCCTGGACTCAGACCACTCCACCTGTCAGGAGACCATGACCCAGATTTATTTATTTAGAGTTGCAGCACTGAAACAGGCCTTTCGGCCCACCGAGTCTTTGCCCACCGCTATACTAATCCTACACTAACCCCATTTTCCTACCACATCCGCACCTTCTCTACCATATTCCCCTACCACCTACCTATACTAGGGGCAATTTATAATGGCCAATTTACCTGCAAGTCTTTGGCTGTGGGAGGAAACCAGAGCACCCGGCGAAAACCCATGTGCAAACTCGGCACAGGCAGTACCCAGAATTGAACCCGCGTCGTTGGAGCTCTGAGGCTACGGTGCTAACCATTGCGCCACTGTGCCGCCCTACAAATTTGTACTATTCTGCAGGACAGGACATAATCTCTGCAGACTCCGAGCACTCCATCGAATAGAAAACTCCCAGACTTGGACCATGCTCAAGGATAGGAGTTTCCTCCCATACTCAGACCACTCTGCCAGAGAGGAGACACCCCTGACACAGATAGCTCCCTGGGATGTGAGACAACACGCCTGTCCGCCCTCGCACCAGACTCAGACTTTTCCCCAGGATAGGAAACACTTCTGGACATAGAAAACTCTCCATGCTAGGAGCACTCCTCCCCCATACACTGAATTTTTCCTGGAGTAGGAGATGCACTAGACTTAGGCCAGTACTTAAGTTAGGTGGAATATGGGATTCTGACATTATCCTGGATAGGAGATAACACTTGACTGGGAACTCTATCTCTGGGATGGTTGACACCTTCAAGACTCGGACCACTTTCCAGTCCCAGATTTGGACCGCCCATTCGGATAGGAGACCTTCACCGGAATCAAACAACTCCACCGCTTTTGAAGATACTCCTTGGCTCAGATCACTCACTGTGATACCAGATACTACCTGTGGACTCCTATCATTCCCTGGGATGTGGTAGCGTCCCCGAGCTCGGACCACTCCCCGTGAATGGAGATATCCCATAATTGTAACACAGCCCTGGATAACGAATGTCTTAAAACTGGATCACTCTCTGTGATCGGAGGCCTTAACCATCCTTGGATGATCACCCAGGATAAGAAATCGCCCAGGTTTGGATCTCTGCCCAGGGTAGGAGACACCCCTGACTCGGACCACTTCCTGTGATCGGACAATCTCCTAGATTTGCACCACTCCCCAGAAGAGGAAATATCCCCGACCTGGACTCAGACTACTATTTGGGTAGGTTTCTCCCAGGACTGGGAGATTTCCAAGGGATTAGATTAGATTAGATTAGATTAGATTAGAGATACAGCACTGAAACACGTCTTTCGGCCCACCGAGTCTGTGCCGAACATCAACCACCCATTTATACTAATCCTACACTAATCCCATATTCCTACCAAACATCCCCACCTGTCCCTATATTTCCCTACCACCTACCTACGCTAGTGACAATTTATAATGGCCAATTTACCTATCAACCTGCAAGTCCTTTGGCTTGTGGGAGGAAACCGGAGCACCCGGAGAAAACCCACGCAGACACAGGGAGAACTTGCAAACTCCACACAGGCAGTACCCGGAATCGAACCCGGGTCCCTGGAGCTGAGAGGCTGCGGTGCTAACCACTGCGCCAATGGAGCAGGACCTGTAAAACACCCTTGATAGGAGACTATCCCAAAATGGAACCACTCCCCGGATTAGCAGGCACATGCATAGCTGCCACACCCCCGAAGACGAAACACCCCTGCCTGAGATCACCGGTGGAGGTAGGAATCCACACTGGGGACTGGGACCAGTACCCTGGAGTGATTGTACCTTCGAACACGTTCCCCTGCCTATGAGAGGAGACCATCACCGGGCCTTGGATCACTCGTCAGGATAGGAGATACAATCCGTGTACTCATACCATGCCACAGAATAGGAAACCCAGGACGAGTACCACTTTGCAGGATAGGGTACTTCGCCATACTCTGACCACTCTACAACATAGGAAAATCTGCCGACACAGACAATTCCTGCAATCGGAGACCTTCCCCTGGGCTCAGACGATTTTCCATGATAGGACCCTGTTTCACCCTCCGGGATAGGAGCAGCTCCCCCTGGCACTCGGAATTCTGCCCAGGAAAGAAGCCCCACGGGATTCAAAACACTATCCAGGATAAGAGGCACCACTGTACAGGAACGACTCTCTGGAATAGGAGAGGATAATTAGACTTGGACTACTTCCCCCCCCCCCCACCACCAAACATAGACCACACTTCCAAGATGGGAGATCCCCATGGGCTCAGATCTCTGTCCTGGATAAGACGCCTTGCCTCCAGACACTGGCCACTTGCCAGGAAAGGATAGCCTCGCAGACGCTGACCAGTCCCCAGAATATGACACCCTATTTCCATATTTAAACCACTCCCATAATAAGATTTTGCCCCAGATACGACAACAACCCGCGAGTAGAAGCTTCCAATAATTGGACCCCACCCTGGAGTACGCGAAACTACTGGAATCCGATGGCTCCCCGTGATAGGAGAACACCTGGACTTGGACCACTCACAAGGTCATAAGATATGCCTTACTCCGACCATTTCCCAGGATGGAATAATCTCACAGACATGAACCGCTCCCTGGGCCAGGAGACCCTCCCTCAGAATGGGACTAATCGCTGGGATAGATAGCCCTCTTGACTTGTGTCCCTCTACGGAATAGGAGACTCTCCCCACCCGGACAGTTACAACTCTCCAAGAGAGGAGACCCACCCCACTCTGGGGACACTCCAGGAATACATGAACCCTGGACTTGGGCCAGACCATGGGATATAAGACTCAGATGAGGACCACTGCCTGTGGTAGGAACCCACCTCGGACTTGTACCACTCTTTTAGATAGATAGCTCCCTGGGATTTAGACGACTCAGATTATAGGAGCTTCCCCCACAGTCACAGACCATGCCTGGGATAGGAAACCACCCGTAATTGTAGGAATCGACAGCCCCTGTTTGGGCACCCCTTCTGGGAATCGAATTCAGAGAATTCTGGGATCGTTTAGCAACCAGAGTCACCTCGTGGGGTCGGGTGTATGTGGTTCAGACCTGCACGCTGCTGCGGCCTGCTCTACAATGCTCATAATCCGACTGGAGCCAAACTTCAGGCTCGTTTCCGAATACGGTACCTGTTCAGGTGAAAATACACACTGCGTATGGAAAAAAGAAACAGAATTTATGGTAAAACCTCCATCCTTTGCCTACGTAAATGGAAAAGTCCTGGGGAAAATTGATGTACAGAGAGATTTGGGTGTTCAGGTCCATTGTTCCCTGAAGGTGGCAACGCAGGTCAATAGAGTGGTCAAGAAGGCATACGGCATGCTTTCCTTCATCGGACGGGGTATTGAGTACAAGAGTTGGCAGGTCATGTTACAGTTGTATAAGACTTTGGTTCGGCCACATTTGGAATACTGCGTGCAGTTCTGGTCGCCACATTACCAAAAGGATGTGAATGCTTTGGAGAGGGTGCAGAGGAGGTTCACCAGGATGTTGCCTGGTATGGAGGGCGCTAGCTATGAAGAGAGGTTGAGTAGATTAGGATTATTTTCATTAGAAAGACGGAGGTTGAGGGGGGACCTGATTGAGGTGTACAAAATCATGAGAGGTATAGACAGGTTGGATAGCAAAAAGCTTTTTCCCAGAGTGGGGGATTCAATTACTAGGGGTCACGAGTTCAAAGTGAAAGGGGAAAAGTTTAGGGGGGATATGCGGGGAATGTTCTTTACGCAGAGGATGGTGGGTGCCTGGAACGCATTGCCAGCGGAGGTGGTAGACGCGGGCACGATAGCGTCTTTTAAGATGTATCTAGACAGATACATGAATGGGCAGGAAGCAAAGAGATACAGAGCCTTAGAAAATAGGCGACATGTTTAGATCGAGGATCTGGATCGGCGCAGGCTTGGAGGGCCGAAGGGCCTGTTCCTGTGCTGTAATTTTCTTTGTTCTTTTTGTTCTTTGTAAGCCATCCCTTTTAATATGCACGCCTGCGTTTTGGAGCCAAAGAAAAATACTGACGCTGCTATTAATATGATGCAAACAAGGAGAGTGCCAAAACAACCAATACGTCAGGGAGCACCTGTGGAGATAGCAACAGAGTTAACGTTTCAGGCCAATAGCATTTAATCAGAACTGGAATATGTTAGAGATTAACAGTTTTAACAAAAAAGTTATCAATGGGGTGTATATGGAGGAAATAACGAAAAGGTAGTTCTGTAATCGGGTTGATGGCAAGCGATGTAAAATGACAAACGTCATGATGGTGCAAGGTGAATGGGACAATTGAAGAAGCAGAGGATAGGTCCAGAAGAGGGGTAAATACTTAGGGCAGAATAGCAGAGCAAGAGGGATCAATGGAAAATCTGGCCAAGAAGAGAATGCTTCAGCGCTTCAGGAGTGTGATGGAGAAAGGTAGGTAGACGCCTGGGTAAGGACGAGTCTAACAGATCCGTCGCAATATGAGATCCCCACCTCCAGCAGCAGCCCGCTCCTGCTCCACTCCCAGTCTCTCTGTTGTACCCATCTTGCATTACAAGCACACGTTGTCTCGGAAAAGGGAGCAATGATATCAACTGAAGCTTTTAATCTCAGTGTTGAGTTGAGTAGACAGTTCGGTGCCCAGACGACAAATATGGTGCTGTTCCTTGTTGAGCATTAAAGTGGGGCAGAGTGGAACGGCGGGGAGAGAGATGCCAGCCCAGGAGCATGATGGAGAATTAAAGTGGGATGCAACCAGAAGTTCAGGGTTGTGCTTGTCGACTTAAAGGGCGCGTTCAGTAAATCAATCATGTCAATCTGAAATTTCCAAGTTACAGGAGACTGTAGTAACTAAATTATAAGAAATACAAGCACATCACTGTTTCGGGATGACGTATTTGTGGAGTTGGTTGATGGGAAGGGAGGCGATGAAAGGACAGTTGTTGCATCTCCTGCGCTTGCATACAAACATGCATGCGGTGGGGAAGCGTGGAAGGGAAGACGATATAAGGGGTGAAGGAAGAGTGAAGCAGTATGTCGTAAGGGGCAGGGTGAAAGAGGAGATGGGTAAGGTGTGTTTGCCGATGGTTTTAGCTGTGCTTGGTGGAAGTGGAGGAAGATGGGTTCAATGAGGAGGATGTTGGAGTGCAAGGAGAAATATATTATGGTTCTGACAGGGAGGGGAGAAGATAGGGCAGTTATGCTGGAAATGGAATGGATATGGGTGAGATTCCAGAACAACTGCCGTGGAGGGGAATCATCGGCTGAGAAAAAATGAATACACAGTTGCAGCACTGGTTTGTAAATTGGCATCGTGGTAACAGATGGAAAAGCGTCAGAGAAGTTCGGAAAATTGAATAGAGTACTGACACGAAGCGGAATTGGAGAAAAAAAAAGGTGTAGGCAAAGTAGCTATGCGAATCCGTGGGTTTGTAGCAACTATTGTAGACTGCCTAGCCCCTAAAATGGAGATAGAATAGTAGAGCAAGGAAAGGGAAGAGACAGACTTGGATCTTTCGAACACGAGAGAGGGGCGGAATTTAGATCCAAAGTTGAAATACTTTTCCAGTTTAAGACATAAAAGGAAAATGTCACTGTTAGTCATCAAAACACTGGGAAAAAAAGAGGTGAAGTAGGGAATCCGAGTAGCTCAGAGCTAATGAGTGAGTGAAAGAGAGAGAGAAGAGAGAGAGACGTTCCAAAGGGAATGGTGAACAAACAGAACTACCAGAACTACACTAATGAATTCTAAATGGTGCTCTTGGAATGTAACCCCAAGAGAAGGTCGAGGGAAACTATCCAGAAGCAACCTACTGCTGTGGGTTAGGAAAGGTCCCATATGCTGTGAGTTTAAGTGCATCTCGCATTTGCATGAATGTGAGCGAGAGAGAGGGCACTGACATGGACAGAAATATAAATTGACATCTGGGGTGCAGCTCAGAAAGAAAGAAGCCACGCATGTTGTGGGACAGTAGGGGCAGACAGGACAAGTTGGTGAAAATTCAGAGGCGTCAGAGGCTGAATAAGGGAGAGAGAGCTCTGCAAGTAATAATTGAGTGAAATCATCAAACAACTCCTGGGAATTTAATGTAGGCCTAATATTCATCCAATGTAACAGAAAGGTAATAACCTTCAGGTCTGACGACTCACAATGCTCAGGACCGTGCAGGATGATGAAGATAAAGCAGCAGCACACAGCGTTACAGTAATTCCACTTCGAGTAAGATTCAGTCATGATGCAGTAGATTTCAGTACAGTATTAATGGCTTATTTATCCGTCAGTACAGAGTTAATATCTGTTTCTGTTGGTAGAGTTCAATCGGAACGAGATCAATATTAAAGCAAGCCACTTTATATACGTATTCGCAAACTTGTTCAAACAACTGCTAAAATTTTCGCCTTCTCCACTGATCATATTTGAGAAAAATGAACGCAGCTCTATTAAGTGTGGAAATCAGTCATCTGAAACACGGTAATGGATGATCACTGAGGTCAAGAGTTCCAGTCTGGGTAGTGAGCCACGCTCAATATAATTCGAAACTGACACACTCCCAGTAATAACTTCGCTCAGAAACTTAACATTATCAATCACAAAGCAAAACCAGAGAACACTCACATAGATATTTACACAATTTCAAAGATTAAAGTCATTTACCAGGAACAGCAATGGTGGCAAGGATCGTGTAGTATATTTTTTCTGCACTCTCAAATGTTTCACGCATTTTCTCTGTGAAGAGATCTGTCTCTTTGAGATACAAGCAATCTCTTTAAATTAATCCCTGGGCCCATACGTTCCCAAAACATTTAATTTATACATTGCGCGATCTACACAGGGGCATTGAGGTGAGTTTGATTTGAAAATTTTGAACAAACAGATTACGACACACAAGTTAAGTCTCTGTTGCAATACTTAATGCTCAGATTGAATTAGAAAACCCAAAGATTGGGCAATTATGACCACCGTAATTAACTATCGATACTTGAATGTCGCATTCTTCCATCTGACCCATCTCTATGTCTTGTATAGTTACACGTCCGTTCTTCACACTGCTGTGGTCATTACTGGCATGAGTGTGCCCCAAACACAGCCACTTATAATAAAACAGATTCTCAGTAAAATGCAACACTTAAAATAATACAGTCTCTCAAGCTAATACAGCCTCTCAGATTAATGCAGTTGTCCCGGGGACCGTTACCCTCTATCCCCATCCTATTCATGTATTTGTTAAGATGCCTCTTAAACGTCACTATTGTACCTGCTTCCACCACCTCCCCCTGCAGCAAGTTCCAGGCACTCACCACCATCTGTGTGAAGAACTTGCCTCGCACATCCCCTCTACACTTTGCCCCTATCAACTTAAACCTATGTCCCATAGTAACTGACTCTTCCACCCTGGGAAAAAGCTTCTGACTCTGTCCATGCTGCTCATAACTTTGTAAACCTCTATCATGTCGCCCCTCCACCTCTGTCGTTTCAGTAAAAACAATCCGAGTTTAATCCAACCTCTCCTCATAGCTAATGCCCTCCAGACCAGGCAACATCCTGGTAAACTTCTTCTGTACCCTCTCCAAAGCCTCCACGTCCTTCTGGTACTGTGGTGACTAGAATTGCACGCAATATTCTAAGTGTGGCCGAACCAAAGTTCTGCACAGCTGCAGCATGACTTGCCAATTTTGAAACTCTATGCTCCGACTGATGAAGACAATCATGCCGTATGCCTTCTTGACTACCTCATCCACCTGCCTGGTCACTTTCAGTGACCTGTGGACTTGTACACCCAGATCTCTCTGCCTGTCAATACTCCTAAGGGTTCTGCCATTTACTGTATACTTCCCACCTGCATTAAACCTTCCAGAATGCATTACCTCACATTTGTCTTAATTAAACTCCATCTGCCATTTCTCCGCTCAAGTCTCCAACCGATCTATATCCTGCTGTATCCTTTGACAATCTTCATCACTATCCGCAACTCCACCAACCTTTGTGTCGTCTGCAAACTTACTAATCAGACCAGCTACATTTTCCTCCAAATCATTTATATATACTACAAAGAGCAAAGGTCCCAGCATTGATCCCTGCGGAACACCACTGGTCACAGCCCTCCATTCAGAAAAGCATCCTTCCACTGCTACCCTCTATTTTCTATGACCGAGCCAGTTCTCTATCCATCTTGCCAGCTCACCTCTGATCCCGTGTGACTTCACCTTTTGTACCAGTCTGCCATGAGAGACCTTGTCAAACGCTTTACTGAAGTCCATATAGATAACATCCACGGTCCTTCCATCATCAATCATCTTTGTCACTTCCTCAAAAAACTCAATCAAATTAGTGAGACACGACCTCCCCGTCACAAAACCATGTTATCTCTCGCTAATAAGTTCGGTTGCTTCCAAATGGGAGTAAAGCCTGTCCCGAAGAATCATCTCTAATAATTTCCCTACCACTGACGTAAGGCTCACCGGCCTATAATTTCCTAGATTATCCTGGCTACCCTTCTTAAACAAAGGAACAACATTGGCTATTCTCCACTCCTCTGGGACCTCGCCTGTAGCCAATGAGGATGCAAAGATTTCTGTCAAGGCCCCATCAATTTCTTGCCTTGCCTGTATCGGTATTCTCGGGTAGATCCCATCAGTCCCTGGGGACATATCTACCTTAAAGCTTTGCAAGCCACCCAACACCTCCTCCGTTTTGATAATGAGATGCCTAAAACTGTCTACACTCCCTTCCGTAGGCTCATCATCCACCAAGTCCTTCTCTTTGGTGAACACTGATGCAAAGTACTCATTTCGTACCTCACCCATTTCCTCTGGCTCCACACATAGATTCCCTTCTCTGCCCTTGAGTGGGCCAACCCTTTCCCTAGTTACCCTCCTGCTCTTTATATACGTATAAAAAGCCTTGGGATTATCCTTAATCCTGTTTGCCAATGACTTTTCATGACCCCTTTTAGCGCTCCCGACTCCTTGCTTAAGTTCCTTCCTACTGTCTTTATATTCCTCAAGGGATTTGTCTGTTCCTAGCCTTCCAGCCCTTACAAATGCTTCCTTTTTCTTTTTGACTAGGCTCACAATATCCCGCGTTATACAAGCTTCCCGAAACTTGCCAATCATATCCTTCTTCCTCACAGGAACATGCTGGTCCTGGATTCTAATCAACTGACGTTTGAAAGACTCCCACATGTCAGATGTTGATTTACCCTCAAACAGCAGCCCCAATCTAAATTCTTCAGTTCCTGCCTAATATTGTTATAATTAGCCTTCCCCCAATTTAGCACCTTCACCCGAGGACTACTCTTATCCTTATCCACATGTACCTTAAAACTTATGGAATTATGGTCACTGTTCATGAAATGCTCCCCCACTGAAACTTCGACCACCTGGCCAGGCTCATTCCCCAATACCAGGACCAGAATGGCCCCATCCCTCGTTGGACTATCGACATACTGTTTTAGGAAGTCCTCCAGGATGCTCCTTACAAGGTATCATAAGAAAGGATTCACATCCAGATCACTGCATGCTACATAAAAAAATAAGAGAAATAGTTATAAAGTAAATTATGCATAGAGGGAGGCCATTCATGGAGTCCATTCAGGCTCTCCATGGAGTAATGCAGTCATTCATACTGCTGCATTCAATCACAGAAGCCCTGCATGTTTATTTCGTCCAAGTGCCGGTTCAATATCCTTTTGAAATCATTGATTTTCTCACCTTCCCTTGTGGGCAGTGAGTCTCAGGTCATAGCCACGGACTGCGTAGAAATGTTCTTCCTGATATTGCCTCTTTATTTCTTTGCCTGAAGCATTAAATCTGTGACAACTAGCCCTTGCACCATTAGTGAATGGAGATAGCTTTTTAAAAAAAATCTAACATCTATTCCTGTCATAATCTTGTGCACCTTTGTAAAATCTCCCCGCAATCTCCTTTGTTCTAAGGAGAACAATCCCCGTTTTTCCAACTTAAACTTGTAAGTAAAATCCCCCGATCTTGGAACCTTTCATTTAAAACTCCACTGCACCCTCGCTAGGGCTCTCACATCCTTTTTAATATGTGCTGACCGCAACTGGAGGCTAAACTCCAGAGATATAAAAAAAATCAGCATACCTTCACTGCTTTGTACTCAAAGCCTCTATTTAAATATTAAATAAACTAATCAAGCTTAATGACGACAACATTCTAATCTGGGCAGATTATATCCACACAAGTTAAATAAAATATTGATGGAGATAGCAGAGGCATTATGCCACCTTTTTGACAATTATCTATAGAAAGGTGCAATTCCAGAACACTGGTGGATAGCTAACAGTATGTCTATATTTAAGAAGGGAGGTTGAATATGCCCATTGAACTATAGCTCTGGTGGCTTAATATAGGCGGTAGGGGGGAAATGACTAAATTCGTAATAAATGATATAATAGAGGAATACCCCAAAATTAAAAAATATATATAATAATGAATAGTCAGCATGTATTGTAAAAGTGAACGTCCTTCTTGACCAACATCGTTGCACATTTTGAAGAGGTACCAGGGATAGAAGGCAAGGATAATGCAGTAGATATACATTTATCTAGATTTGCAAAAGAGCATCGATTAGGCACTCATATTAGACTATTGAATAAGTTGAGAGAATGGGGTTCATGGGTCAAGCAGGAAAATAGGTAGCAAGTTGGAGTCATGCTGAAAGCAGAGTGTCGGGGTAAAGGGTAACTATACAGTGTGGCAGATGATGGAAAATTGTATTCCACAAGAATCGGTGCTGAGAGAACTGCTGCTCATAATTTGTATTCATTATTTAGAATTGGGAATGAAAAAACACGATATTTAAATTTGCAATTCAGAACAAATTCATAGGAGGTGGAGGGTAGTGGGGTAATCAATTCTGAGAGCCACTCCAACGCATTGCAAGGAGACAATAACAAACGTGCAAAATGACAAGTAACTGGCAGATGCATTTCAGCATAGATAAGTGTGAACTATGAACTTTTGGAAGAAAAATACGGAGCTGCATATGACTTAGAAAGAAATAGTCTAAATAGGAGAGCAGACCAAGAGTATCTGGGGTATGAAAACACAAAGGATTAAATTAGAGATTTTGCTCAACTACATTATAAAAAAGGAAGTCAAACAGTAGGGTTTATTTATCGAAGGAGAGAACTGAACAGTAAATAACTTGTCTTAATCTTGAAGCGAGCCATGTTCAGATGAAACCTGGGGGATTGTGTTCAATTCCATTCGACATTCGAGATATATAGGCACTAGCATGAGAGAGCATTTAAAAAATGCGTTACAAGGATGATACCAGAAATACGGGAGTATACCTATCAGTAGAGGATGAACAGTTTGGTCTGTTTTCTCTTAAAACAAAACAAGTCTGTGGGGTGATACAATAGAAGTATTTAAAATTGAGAGAATCATTCTACCTTAGCAGAAATTCAGCAGTACATACTATAAGGATAAGACAGTCAAGTACAAGAAATTAAAAAGAGAATTCAGATGAAACGTCTTTCCACAGAGCTTGGTGAAAACATGGAACTCGTTACTTCAGTGTGTGATTGAACTTAATAGTGTGGATGTGTTCGAGAGGAGACAAGATAAGCATATGAGGGAGCAGGGTTTAGAGAGTTACGAGAATAGTTTTGGGTGAGGAAAGCCAGGAGGAGATACGGCTGGAACATGATTGCCACATGGGCTGGTTGGTCGAGTGCCTTATTTCTGAGCTCTGTATCCTGTTCAATCCTATGTAAGACAACCACTTCAATAAAGCCGGGGCCACTTTAGACAATCAGTTAAATCTGACTCCATTTTGGTAATATAGAAGATTTTTTTTTAATTTCAGCGTAAATGTGAATTAGTGCATTACAGTATTTGAGAAAACGTTTACAATACCCCATACAGAATAACATCACACGTTGCTGTCCTTTCAGTAGCAGGCGTGCCTCTTCTCTACTCAAGTACACTTGTGCACCTGTCTGGTGTCCTCTTTGTTGGTTCCATATTGATAATGACCCAAACAATAATGGACATTCCATAAAAAAAACACAGAACTGCAGAAAAGTCCACCCAACCATAGACAAAAGTTCTATGTACAAGCACAAGTCTTGTCCTGCCCCGAATGAGTTTTAGCCAGTGTACCAGGTTTGTCTGTTTTCACAGTTGATTCTGTAGGCCGTAAACCTTGAAAACAAGAGTTCTAACTTTAAATTAACCCGAGATTTAACGTGCTTTTACCTCATTCTAATAGAGGAGGAAAAATAATCATTAATAAAACTATAAAGGATCAAACTTAACATTTATCTACAATCTAGCAAAGTTTAATAATGAATACTTGTGATTGGGGACTTTGATCGATTACATTGCAACTGATATCATAAGTTCTCAACACATTCCCACAGTCTTCGCAAAAGACAAGAGACATCCCTGTACACAGTTTTAATCCCCTCTTTTATTTCCCTCTTTTCGAGCAATAAAAGTCAGTCTTTTCAATGTCAAACGTATAATGCTACAATTGTCAGGAATGAGCAGCAGTCTGAAACAGTGCATGTTTGCAGAACAATAGCTCAAGCAACAACACTTCGGGTCAATTCACTCTTTCAATAGATAATCTCTCTAAATGGTCACATAAGCCTTGATTGTTAAATTGTCGGCCTGAGAGAGCAGATGCAGACCTCATGTCAATACCGTTAGACTGAACCTCCAACTATGCAGTTCTCCATCAGCCTCCTCAGTACTGACTGTGTTTGTAGCAATGTTCCATATAGTGCAAGGTCATTGTGGAGGAAGGAGACGCACAGTTTCCCACAATGTTACAATTATCAGGAAAGAGACGGATACCCACATACCCGGTGTCTGTTATTAGAAAAGATTATGTATTAAATTGAATGTTGCCAGACATGATGCACATTCATGGTGTGGTAATAGAGAATGCAAGGATTTTTCTATTTAACTTTCCAGATTCACAGCTCTGGAAATTCTAGCAGTTCTAGACGGTTAACACCCTGGTCATTTATATCGTGCTTTTGAGAGCGTATGTGTCAGAATTAAGGTAAACATTAGCTGTAATTCATGGATCTGCATACAGTTTATCATGTCCATTTTAATAATTAACTTTAATCTTATGAATTAGGGCATTATTGCTCACATCAAATTGAAATAACTTTTATTTTGGCTCTCTCAATGCTCTCCTATCTAGCCTCACCATTTGTACCCTCTGTGAACTTAAGTTTATCCAAAACGCTGTTGCCAGATTCCTAATTTTCAGCAAATTCTGTCCATCTATCATCGCAAAACAACATTGGTTTCACGTCGGGCAACGGAACCGTTTTAAAATGTTCTTCCTTGTTTTCAAATCCGTCCATGGCCTTGTCCCTCGCTACCTTAGCAAATTCCTCCAGACCGACACACCTCCGTGTTATGTGTGCATCTCCATTCCTGGTCTCTTGCACATCCCTGCTTTTCTTGTCTTTGCCACTGGGGGCCGTCGCTTCAGCTGCCTGGACCGAAACTTCAGTTTTCACTGGGGAAAATTCCCTGATAATCAACCACGTTCAAATCCTTTAATGCACTCCTTACAGTTCTTCCTCGTTGGACTGAACTGCTGATTAAATTTAACAAAATTGCTTAATGATTAGATTGTCCATGTTAACAAGTGCCGTCTGCTACAAAGTTTGTTAATTGATAAGTTGGTATTGATATTCAACACAAAGAGAAATAAGGTGAGACAATTGCTAAATTGGACGTGATAATATTTCAGTTCTTCCAGCAGCAACTTAAGGCATTTTATTTTCATCAATTCCAATTTCAATACACGATTGATGCCAACGCTTGTTGGTTTGACATAAGAGACCGAATTGTTCACAATTATTTTGGAGGTCACTTGTATATCTCTAATTTTCGCACACATTGTCTTGGAAGATATCAAATCATCCTAAATGAGGTGAGTCTGAGCATCGGAAAGGCCAAATATTAACTGTAAATTATTAACATGCCGTTACATTTGATGTTTGCAGATAAATTCTTAGAATGGTGGATCTCTTGCTCGAACATCAAAATCCATGTTGTTTACTTAACAAGAAATGAAAATCAGGGAATTCATTGTGGCTGTACTTGAGAGCTCAAGGTGCGATTTTTTCAATTGTGTTAACGTGGAGAAACAATACAACATCGGTTGTTGCTGAATTAAAAACAACTATCAGCGTAAAATGTTGCCTATAGGTGCATAACAAACTGAAGCAAAAGTCACCAGATGTAAGTAGTTAAGTTTCTTATTGTTCGAAGTAAAGCAATGACATAAATTTGGCATTTTTTCAAAGTCTCTGTACCTTCAACACTTGTTTACGAATTACCTCTCTGATAAGTTAGTACAGTCCAACGATAGGTGTTTCCATATTGTTGCCACAGCGATAGGGATTTCTACTTCAAATCATTAACCACTTAAGGAAACGTTTGCACCATTTTCAATTTATTACTATCAAGCCTGAATTGGGACGCCCAAGCAATTTATATTAACAGAGTTTCAATGTGACCACAAGAAACGTTTGCTCCACACAAATTGATAGGATAGGCAAACTCAATAGTTCCACTGTAATTCAGATGAATATTCCCTTAATAAAGCACATTTCTTAAGAGATGGGGATGGGAACCTAAATTGTACTTCCAGTGCACAGGATGTTGAGAGTAGTGAGGTCTGGGATAAGGTTACAAGGATGCAAGAGGGCACTGGCAAGCAAGAACTTGGTTTAAAGTGTGTCTACTTCAACGCCAGGAGCATCCGGAATATGGTGGGTGAGCTTGCAGCATGGGTTGGTACCTGGGATCTCGATGTTGTGGCCAATTTCGGAGACATGGGTAGAGCAGGGACAGGTATGGATGTTGCAGGTTCCGGGATTTAGATGTTTCAGTAAGAACAGAGAAGATGGTAAAAGAAGAGGGGGGTGGGGGGGGGGGGGGGGGGGTGGTGTGGCATTGTTAATCAAGGAGAGTATTACGGCGGCAGAAAGGACGTTTGAGGACTCGTCTGCTGAGGTAGTATGGGCCGAGGTTAGAAACAGGAGAGGAGAGGTCACCTTGTTGGGAGTTTTCTATTGACCTCCGAATAGTTCCAGAGATGTAGAGGAAAGGATAGCGAAGATGATTCTTGACAGGAGCGAGAGTAACAGGGTAGTTGTTATGGGGGACTTTAACTTTCCAAATATTGACTGGAAATACTATAGTTCGAGTACATTAGATGGGTCAGTTTTTGTCCAGTGTGTGCAGGAGGGTTTTCTGACACAGTGTGTAGACAGGCCAACCAGGGGCGATGCCACATTGGATTTGGTACTGGGTAATGAACCCGGCCAGGTGTTAGATTTAGATGTAGGTGAGCACTTTGGTGATAGTGATCACAATTCGGTTTGGTTTACCTCAGCGATGGGCAGGGATAGGTATATACCGCAAGGCAAGAATTATAGCTGGGGGAAAGGAAATTATGATGCGATTAGGCAAGATTTAGGATGCGTAGGATGGGGAAGGAAACTGCAGGGGATGGGCACAATCGAAATGTGGAGCTTATTCAAGGACCAGCTACTGCGTGTCTTTGATAAGTATGTACCTGTCAGGCAGGGAGGAAGTTGTCGAGGAGGGAGCTGTGGTTTACGAAAGAAGTTGAAGCGTTTGTCAAGAGGAAGAAGAAGGCTCAGTTCGGGCGCTTGAGAGTTACAAGCTAGCCAGGAAGGATCTAAAGGGAGAGCTTGGAATAGCGAGGAGAGGACACGAGAAGACATTGGCGGATAGGATCAAGGAAAACCCTAAGTCTTTCTATAGGTATATCAGGAATAAAAGAATGATTAGAGTTAGATTAGGGCCAATCAAGGATAGTAGTGGGAAGTTGTGTGTGGAATCAGAGGAGATAGAGGAAGCGTTAAATGAATATTTTTCGTCAGTATTTACAGTAGCGAAAGAAAATGTTGTCGAGGAGAATACTGAGATACAGACTACTAGGCTAGATGGGATTGAGGTTCACAAGGAGGAGGTGTTAGCAATTTTGGAAAGTGTGAAAATGGATAAGTCCCCTGGGCCAGATGGGATTTATCCTCGGATTCGCTGGGAAGCCAGGGAGGAGATTGCAGAACCTTTGTCCTTGATCTTTATGTCGTCATTGTCGACAGGAATAGTGCCGGAAGACTGGAGGATAGCAAATGTTGTCCCCTTGTTCAAGAAGGGGTGTAGAGACAGCCCTGGTAATTATAGACCTGTGAGCCTTATTTCGGTTGTGGGTAAAATGTTGGAAAAGGTTATAAGAGACAGGATTTATAATCACCTTGACAAGAATAAGTTCATTAGCGATAGTCAGCACGGTTTTGTGAAGGGTAGGTCGTGCCTCACAAACCTTATTGAGTTTTTTGAGAAGGTGACTAAGCAGGTGGATGAGAGTAAAGCCGTGGATGTGGTGTATATGGATTTCAGTAAGGCGTTTGATAAGGTTCCCCACGGTAGGCTATTGCAGAAAATACGGAAGAATTGGATTGAAGATGATTTAGTGCTTTGGATCAGAAATTGGCTAGCTGAAAGAAGACAGAGGGTGGTGGTTGCTGGCAAATGTTCATCCTGGATTTTAGTTACTAGTGGTGCACCGCAAGGATCTGTTTTGGGGCCACTGCTGTTTGTCATTTTCTTAAATGACCTGGATGAGGGTGTCGAAGGGTGGGTTAGTAAATTTGCGGATGACACGAAGGTCGGTGGAGTTGTGGATAGTGCCGAAGGATGTTGTAGGTTACAGAGGGACATTGATAGGCTGCAGAGCTGGGCTGAGAGATGGCAAATGGAGTTTAATGTGGAAAAGTGTGAGGTGATTCACTTTGGAAGGAGTAACAGGAATGCAGAGTACTGGGCTCATGGGAAGATTCTTGGTAGTGTAGCTGCACAAAGAGATCTTGGTGTCCAGGTACATAAATCCCTGAAAGTTGCCACCCAGGTTAATAGGGCTGTTAAGAAGGCATATGGTGTGTTAGCTTTTATTAGTAGGGGGATCGAGTTTCGGAGCCACGAGGTCATGCTGCAGCTGTGCAGAACTCTGGTGCGGCCGCACCTGGAGTATTGCGTGCAGTTCTGGTCACCGCATTATAGGAAGGATGTGGAAGCTTTGGAAAGGGTGCAGAGGAGATTTACTAGGATGTTGCCTGGTATGGAGGGAAGGTGTTACGAGGAAAGGCTGAGGGAAATGAGGTTGTTTTCGTTAGAGAGAAGAAGGAGGAGAGGTGACTTAATAGAGACATATAAGATAATCAGAGTGTTAGATAGGGTGGATAATGAGAGTCTTTTTCCTCGGATGGTGATGGCAAACACGAGGGGACATAGCTTTAAGTTGAGGGGTGATAGATATAGGACAGATGTTAGAGGTAGTTTCTTTACTCAGAGAGTAGTAAGGGCGTGGAACTCCCTGCCTGCAACAGTAGTAGACTCGCCAACTTTAAGGACATTTCAGTGGTCATTGGATAGACATATGGATGAAAATGGAATAGTGTAGGTCAGATGGTTTCACAGGTCGGCGCAACATCGAGGGCCGAAGGGCCTGTACTGCTCTGTAATGTTCTACGTTCTATGTTCTATAACTTGAGCAAAATTGCAAGTCTTTACAAAATACCTGGTAAGTTACATCATTCTTTCGTGATTTTCACATGACCATAAATTGCTGAATATAACTGAAGAAAATTTGTTTTCACGAAACCAGTTCAATGCATCTACTTTCAAAAGTTCAAATAAGGTAAAAGGCAGCACCAACTACAACGTTAAACATTTCCTTGCTTTCAAAATAATTGCCTCTGATTTATTATTGCACAAGTTACTGCAGCCAAAATAAACCCCCAGCTGTGCATTTAACATAGAATGCAACATGCAATGCTTTTCTGACTTCTCGGTGCAAAAAATAAAATTTAAATGAACATAGTCAGCATAGTCATACTTCCATGCAACTTATTTATTGATTTCTTTAATTGGTCATGAACTCTCCCGCAACATTTTTATGTGTTATTCCCTGGTCATGAGTCCAAGGAGTATCCACATATTTTAAACAACAGCCATAGAATGACTCGAAGTATCACAAGAATAATACAATTGTCTATACATAAATAGAGACAGCAAGCCACCAGCATAAACCGACATGTACATATAGAACACCTGCTATCTCCAAACCAAATGAAGCCACCGCAGACGCACCAATGTTAGTGCTTTACCATCGAAACAAAGTGCTTACTCAACCAGTGGCGATAGTTCTGCTAACGATTCAAGGGCAATTATTTTATTTCATACTAACAAGCTGCATTTCATTAATCTATTTGGCCTTACATTCATTAAATGACATGTAAACAACACAAACTGATTCCAAGACTCTGTCTACATCCAAGAAAATGATCTTTTTTAAGAGTTCAACGAAAGTCCCACACTCACCACCTCCTGCCCTCCAGACACTCCACATGTCGGCACTGCTCCTGACTCTCGAGAAAACACTAAATTTTAAATGGAACCGTTTCGAATACTATACTATTATACAACATTTGCTTACATAATGCTTAAATACCAATCACCTATATTGTTCTTTTCGCAGAAGCTGCATTTTTAGGTTATATACAAAATGCAGAGTACTGGGCTAATGGGAAGATTGTTGGTAGTGTAGATGAACAGAGAGATCTTGGTGTCCAGGTACATAAATCCCTGAAAGTTGCTACCCAGGTTAATAGGGCTGTTAAGAAGGCATATGGTGTGTTAGCTTTTATTAGTAGGGGGATCGAGTTTCGGAGCCACGAGGTCATGCTGCAGCTGTACAAAACTCTGGTGAGACCGCACCTGGAGTATTGCGTGCAGTTCTGGTCACCGCATTATAGGAAGGATGTGGAAGCTTTGGAAAGGGTGCAGAGGAGATTTACTAGGATGTTGCCTGGTATGGAGGGAAGGTCTTCCGAGGAAAGGCTGAGGGACTTGAGGTTGTTTTCGTTGGAGAGAAGGAGGAGGAGAGGTGACTTAATAGAGACATATAAGATAATCAGAGGGTTAGATAAGGTGGATAGTGATAGTCTTTTTCCTCGGATGGTGATGGCAAACACGAGGGGACATAGCTTTAAGTTGAGGGGTGATAGATATAGGACAGATGTGAGAGGTAGTTTCTTTACTCAGAGAGTAGTAGGGGCGTGGAACGCCCTGCCTGCAACAGTAGTAGACTCGCCAACTTTAAGGGCATTTAAGTGGTCATTGGATAGACATATGGATGAAAATGGAATAGTGTAGGTCAGATGGTTTCACAGGTCGGCGCAACATCGAGGGCCGAAGGGCCTGTACTGCGCTGTAATGTTCTACTTCTACTCTACTACTGTGCATGCTGGGAATCTGCAAAAAAACAAACAAACAAGCAGTGCTGGAAATAATCAGCAGGTCTGGCGGCATCTATGGAGAGGGAAACAGAGTTACAATTCCAGACCTGTGGCCTTTCATCAGAACTGGCAAAGTTAGAAATGTAACAGGTTTTAAACAAATAAAGTGGGTATGGATGAACAAAAGAACAAGGGGGGTGTCGATGGACAGAGGGTCAGAGAGAGTGAATGACAGGGAACTCACGGGCAAAAGCAAATAGTGTGCTAATGGCTTGTTGAAAGAAAAAAGCATTAGTGCAGAGAAGGTGATAAATAGCAGAATAATGTTAGCCAAAAGCACAAACATGAACAAACAGTGGACAGGCACATAGTGAAAAATAAATAAATAAAATGAATGGTGAAACAGACTAAAATAAAATACAAAAAATAAAAAGGCCTGTTATGCTGTGAAATAATTGAATTTAGTGTTCAGTCTGGTCGGCTATAGAGTGCCGAATCAGTAATTGAGACGCTGTTTCTTGAGCTCACATTGATGTTTACTGGAACCCTGCAACAAACCCAGAACTGAGATGTAGGCATGAGAGCAGGGGGGTGTGTTGAAATGGCAAGTGACAGGAATCTCGGGGTCATGCTTTCGGACAGAGCGCAGGTGTTCAGCAAAGCGGTCACCCAGTCTGTGTTTGGTCTTTTCACTGCAGATGAGACCACATTGTGAGCAGCGAATACAACTAAATTGAAAGAAGTACAAGTAAATCGCTGCTTAACCTACAAGGAGTGTTTGGGGCCTTGGATAGTGAGGAGAAAGGAGGTAAAGTGGCAGGTTTTATAACTCTTACAGTTGCATGCGAAGGGCGGTGAGGAATCGGAGGTAATGGAGGAGTGAACCAGGATATCACGGATGGAATGATCCCTTTAGAATGCTGACAGGGGAGGAAAAGATGCATTCCATGGTGGCATCATGCTGAAGGTGGCGGAAATGGCGGAGGATGGTTCGTTGGATATGAAGGCTGGTGAGGTGGAAAAACAAGGACAAGGGGAACCTTGTCGGTGTTCTGGGATGGAAGGGAAGGGGTAAGGGCAGAAGTGTCGGAAATGGGCCAGGCACGCATGAGGGCCCTGTCAAACACAGTGGAGGTGAATCCACTGTTGAGGAAAAAGGAAGACATGTCAGAAACGCTGCTGAGGAAGGTTGCATCATCAGAGCAGATGCATTGGATGCGGCGAAACTGCGAGATTGGAATCGAGTCTTCACAGGAGGCAGGATGTGAAGAAGTGTTTTTGAGATAGCTGTGGGTGTCGGTGGGCTTATAATGAATATTCGTGGACAGCCTATCCCCAGAGATGGAAACAGAGCTGACGAGGAAGGGAAGGGAAGTGTCAGAGATGGGCCATGCAAAGACGACAGTATAGTGGAAATTGGAAGCAAATTTGATAGCATTTTCGTTCAGGGCAGGAGCAGGGAACGGCACCGATACAGTCATTAAAGTACCAGAAAAATAATTGGGGGATGGGTCCTGAGTAACACTGGAACAAGGAATGTTCAACATATCCCTCAAAAAAAAAGGCATAACTAAGACCCATGCGGGTAACCATGGTAAAATATTTTATTTGAAGGAAGTGAGTAGAGTTGAAGGAGAAGTTCTTCAATGTGAGAACAAGTTCAGTCAAGGGGGAAATGGGTGGTGGCGGATGGGACTGGTTGGGCCCCGGTTCAAGGAAGAAGCAGAAAGGTCGCAAATCGTCTTGGTGGTGGATGCCGGTATACAGGGATTGGCATTTACCTTCCCGGAGGGCAGCAGAGAGGAGCAGGTCTGCGGGAAGAACCCAGAGAGGGGAGGTGATAAATACAGCCCGGGGATCATGGCCTAGAGCACTTGTTTTCTGGGACAGCAGCGGAGAAGAGCTGACCCGAGGGGAGAATACAGAGCGGGGAACCGATAAAGACAGCCTCAGGATCGCGGCCTACCACACTTCCCTTCTGGGAGAGCAATGGAGCGGACCCGTGGCACGCCGGATTTGAAAATTGAAGTGAACAGTGGCATCACAGGAATGCTACAAGGTGATTGGCTGCTGAGTGACTGATGTTACTGTGTATCAGTAAATAGCTGATTTAGTATTTTACTGTTAGGGTGCGTGTTAAATATATTAACAATAAGGAACAAATGAATAGCTTTTTTTGAGTAAGGTTTATTTTAACTCGTGCACTGTATTGAATTTTAGTATGATTTATCAGTACTAGGAAAGTATTATTAATAATTTTAAGGTGTTGATATATTGATAAGATTTTCTTAGCAGTAGCAAATAATCAACTAATAAATAAAGGCATGGCAGGATTGCTTCAACCTCGAAAGTGCACCTCTTGTGCTTTGTGATTACTCCAGGATCCTTCCTGTATCCTGGAGAACCATCTGTGCAGGAAGTGTCGTCAATTGAACCAGCTTGAGCTCCGGGTTTTGGAACTTGAGCAGCAACAGACGATACTGCGGTGCATTCATGAGGATGAGAGCTAGCTGGATAGCACGTTTATAGATGTGGTCACACCACAGCTTAATAGTATGCAGTAAAAGATTGAATGGGTGACCACCAGGTAGTCAAAAAGAATCAGGCCTTCCGCGAGAAAAGCAGAGAGGAGCGAACCGGCAGGGAAACCACAGAGCGAGAGAAGAGGATAAATGAAGCCGAGGATCACGGCCCAGTCACTTACCTTCCGGGAGAGCAGTGGAGAGAAATCCAGATTAAAGGGCGTTATGGAAAAGGACAAAGATGGACCGGAATTAAAGGTACTAAATTGGGGTAAGGCCAATTTCAATCCGACAAAACCGGATCTGGCCAAAGTGGACTGGGAGCATCTACTTGTAGGAAAGTCTACATCAGACCAGTGGGAGTCATTCAAAGAGGAAATAGTGAGTTCAGTGCCAACATGTACGCGTTAAGGTGAAGGGTTGGACCATCAAGTCCAGTGAACACTGAATGTCAAGTGATATAGAGGATTGGATAAGGCAAAAAAGAAGCTTATGGCAGATTCAGAGCGTTGAAAACAGCGGAGGCACGAGAGGAGTATAGAAAGTGTAGGGGGGTAATTAAACAAATGTAATTAGGAGAGCGCAGAGTGGGCATGAGAAAACACTGTTGTGAAAGATAAAGGGAAATTGTAAGGCGTTTTATTAGTGCATTAGGGGCAAGAGGATAACCAGGTAAACATTAAGGACCATTAGGGACCAAAGTGGCAATCTGTGTGTGGGGGCCAGAGGATATAGGTGAGGTTTCAAATTAGTACTTTTCATTTGTGTTCGCTATGGAGAAGCACGATGGAGGTGTAGGGATCAGGGGAGGGGGTTGTGATATACTTGAACAGAATAGCACTGAAAGGGAGGAAGTATTAGCTGTTTTAGCGGGCTTAAAAGTAGATAAATCCCCAGGCTCAGTTGAGATGTATCCCAGGCTTCTATGTGAGGCAAGGGAGGAGATAGGGATAAATGAGTTAATTACAGGCCAGAGAGTCTCACATCAGTGGTATGGAAACTATTGGGAAAAAAAATCTGAGGGACCGGATTAATCTCCACTTGGAGAGGCAGGGATTAATCAAAGATAGGCAGCATGGCTTCGTCAGGGGGACATCGTGTCTAACTAATTTGATTGAATTTTTCGAGGCGCTGACTAGATGTGTAGATGAGGATAAAGCAGTTTATGTAGTCAACATGGACTTCACTAAAGCTTTTGATAAGGTCTAGCATGGGACATTGGTTAAGAAGGTAAAAGCTCATGGAATCTAGCTCAACTTGACAAATTGGATCTAAAATTGGCTTAGTGGCAGCAGGCAGAGGGTAATGGTCGAGGGTTGTTTTAGTGAGTGGAAGCCTGTGACCAGCGGTGTATCACAGGCACCTGTGCTAGGACCCTTGCTGTTTGTCGCGTACTTTAGTGATATAGACATGAATATAGGAGGTATGATCAGTAAGTTCGCAGATGACACGAAAATTGGTGGTGTTGTAAAGAGTGAGGAGGAAAACGTCAGACTACAGGACCATATAGATGGGCTGGCGAGCTGGGCAGAGCAGTGGCAACTGGAATTGAACCCTGAGAAGTGTGAGGTGATGCATTTTGGGAGGACAAACAAGGCAACGGAATAGACAATGGATGGTAGTACCCTAGGAAGTACGGAGGGTCAGAGGGACCTTGGTGTACTTATGCATGGATCACTGATGCCAGCAGCACAGGTAGATAAGGTTGTCAGGAAGGCATATAGAATACTTGCCTTTATGAGCCGAAACATAGAATATAAGAGCAGGAGCGTTAAAATGGAGCCGTATAAAACTCTAGTTCGGCCACAGCTGGAGTATTCTGTACAGTTCCGGGCACCACACTATAGGAATGATGTGATTGCACTGGAGATGATGCAAAGGAGATTCACCAGGATGTTTCGTGGGCTGGAGCATTTCAGCTATGACGAGAGACTGAAAAGGCTATGTTTGTTTTCCTTAGAGCAGGGAAGGCTGAGGAGGCATATGATTGAGGCGTACAAAATTATGAGGGGCATTAACAGGAAGAAACTTTTTCCCTTAGTGGAAGTGTCCATAACCAGGGCACATAGATTTTAGGTAAGGGGCAGGAGGTTTAGGGGGGATTTGAGCAAATAAATTTGACCCAGAGTGTGCTTGGAATGTGGAGCGCACTGCCTGAAGAAGTGGTAGAGGCAGAGACTCTCACAACATTTGATAAGTATTTAGATAAGCACTTGAAGCACCGTAGCATACAAAGCTATGGGCCAAGTGCAGGGATATGTGTTTAGAATAAATAGGTGCTTGATGACAGCAGCGGTCAGGAGTGAATCTGGGCGTGGAACACAAAGTGGGGAGCAGTTAAATCGAGCCCGAGGATATCGGCCGACATCAATTAGCTTCCAGGCCAGTAATGGACAAGAGAGGACCTGGGGAGGAGCAGTTAAATGGAGCTCGAGGATCGCAGCCTACAGAACTTTCCTTCCAGGACAGCAGCAGAGGGCAGCCTAGGTGCGCCGGAGTTTGAAATAAATCGTGAACAGTAACATCGCATGAAAGCTGCAAAGTGATTGTTTGGTGAGTATCTAATGTTAGAGAGTATCAGGAATAACAAGGTTCGTACACTGCTGTTACTGTGCGTGTGTAAATAGCTGGGTTACAGCATCACAATAACTGGCAGACTGAAAACGAGTAAAAAATTAAGTATTAATAATGAACAGGTGATCAGCTAGTGAATTTTTTTGTGTGTGGTTTATTTTAACTAGTGAACTGTATCGATTATTATTAGGATTTATCAATGCTGGTAAGGTTTTATTCATAATTCTGAATATTATTATGATATACTGAGCGAGAGGGGGAATGGATGACCACCAGGCAGTCAAAAATGGTAGTGCAGGAGACTCCTGAGTGCATCTCACTCTCCAACTGGTATTCAGTTCTAAATACTGAGGAAAGTGATGTTTCACCTGGAGAGTGCAGCCAGAGCCAAGTCCATGGCACGAATGGTATGTTGCCAACCAGGTGCACGGGTCAGGGATGTCTCAGATCGGCTGCAGAATATTCTGAAGGGGGAGGGTGAACAGCCAGTTGTCGTTGTGCACATAGGCACCAATGATGTAGGTAAAAAACGGGATGAGGTCCTACAAGCAGAATTTAGGGAGTTAGGAGCCAAGTTAAAAAGTAGGACCTCAGAGGGAGTAATCTCAGGATTGCTACCAGTGCCACGTGATAGTCAGAGTAGAAATGAAAGAATAGTCAGGATGAATGCGTAGCTTGAGAGATGGTGCAGGAGGGAGGGGTTCAGATTTTTGGGACATTGGGACCGGTTCTGGGGGAGGTGGGACTATTACAAATTGGACGGTCTACACCTGGGCCGGACTGGAACCAATGTCCTTGGGGGTGCTTTTGCTCACGCTGTTGGTGAGGGTTTAAACTAATGTGGCAGGGGGATGGGAACCAAATGAGGTCAGTGGACAGTAAGGATGTAGTAACTAAAGCCTGAAAGGAACTAGATAATGAAGTCAGCGTGACTAAGGGAAAGAGTAGGCAGGGAGCATATGATGAAAGCAAAGGGACTGGTGGTCTGAGGTGTATTTGTTTTAATGCAAGAAGTGTAATAGGTAAGGCAGATGAACTTAGGGCTTGGATTAGTACCTGGGAGTATGATGTTGTTGCTATTACTGAGACTTGGTTAAGGGAAGGGCATGATTGGCAATTAAATATCCCAGGATATCGATGCTTCAGGCGGGATACAGAGGGAAATAAAGGGGTGGAGGAGTTGCATTACTGGTCAAAGAGGATTCACAGCTGTGCTGAAGGAAGGCACTATGGAGGACTCGAGCTGTGAGGCAATATGGGCAGAACTCAGAAATAGGAAGGGTGCGGTAACAATGTTGGGGCTGTACTGCAGGCCTCCCAACAGCGAGCGTGAGATAGAGGTACAAATATGTAAACAGATTATGGAAAGCTGTAGGAGCAACAGGGTGGTGGTGATAGGAGATTTTAATTTTCCCAACATTGACTGAGATTCACTTAGTGTTCGAGGTCTAGATGGAGCAGAATTTGTAGGGAGCATCCAGGAGGGTTTTCTAGAGCAGTATTTAAATAGTCCAACTCGGGAAGGGGCCATACTGGACCTGGTGTCGGGGAATGAGCCTGGCCAGGTGGTTGACGTTTCAGTAGGGGACTACTTTGGGAATAGTGATCACAATTCCGTAAGTTTTAGAATACTCATGGACAAAGACGAGAGTGGTCCTAAAGGAAGAGTGCTAAATTGGGGGAAGGCCAACTATACCAAAATTCGGCAGGAGCTGGGGAATGTAGATTGGGAGCAGCTGTTTGAAGGTAAATCCACATTTGATATGTGGGAGGCTTTTAAAGAGAGGTTGATTAGCGTGCAGGAGAGATATGTTCCTGTGAAAATGAGGGGTAGAAATGGCAAGATTAGGGAACCATGGATGACAGGTGAAATTGTGAGACTAGCTAAGAGGAAAAAGGAAGCATACATAAGGTCCAGCTGGCTGAAGAAAGACGAAGCTTTGAAAGAATATCGGAATTGTAGGCGCAATCTGAAACGAGGAATTAAGAGGGCTAAAAGGGGTCATGAAATATCTTTAGCAAACAGGGTTAAGGAAAATCCCAAAGCCTTTTATTCATATATAAGGAGCAAGAGGGTAACTAGAGAAAGGATTGGCCCACACAAGGACAAAAGAGGAAAGTTATGTGTGGAGTCAGAGAAAATGGGTGAGATTCTAAACGAGTACTTTGCATCGGTATTCACCGAGGAGAGGGACATGACGGATGTTGATGTTAGGGACAGATGTTTGATTACTCTAGGTCAAGTCGGCATAAGGAGGGAGGAAGTGTTGGGTATTCTAAAAGGCATTAATGTGGACAAGTCCCCAGGTCCGGATGGAATCTATCCCAGGTTACTGAGGGAAGCGAGAGAGGAAATAGTTGGGGCCTTAACAGATATCTTTGCAACATCCTTAAACACGGGTGAGGTCCCGGAGGACTGGAGAATTGCTAATGTTGTCCCCTTGTTTAGGATGGGTAGCAGGGATAATCCAGGTAATTATAGACCGGTGAGCCTGACGTCAGTGGTAGGGAAGCTGCTGGAGAAGATACTGAGGGATAGGATCTATTCCCATCTGGAAGAAAATGGGCTTATCAGTGATAGGCAACATGCTTTTGTGCAGGGACGGTCATGTCTTACCAACTTAATAGAATTCTTTGAGGAAGTGACAAAGTTGATTGATGAGGGAAGGGCTGTAGATGTCGTATACATGGACTTCAGTAAGGCGTTTGATAAGGTTCCCCATGGTAGGCTGATGGAGAAGGTGAAGGCCCATGGGTTCCAAGGTGTACTAGCTAGATGGATAAAGAACTGGCTGGGCAACAGGAGACAAAGGGTAGCAGTGGAAGGGAGTTTCTCAAAATGGAGACGTGTGACCAGTGGTGTTCCACAGGGATCCGTGCTGGGACCACTGTTGTTTGTGATATACATAAATGTTTTGGAGGAAAGTATAGGTGGTCTGATTAGCAAGTTTGCAGACGACACTGAGATTGCTGAAGTAGCAGATACTGAAGGGGACTGTCAGAGAATACAGCAGAATATAGATAGACTGGAGAGTTGGGTAGAGAAATGGCAGATGAAGTTCAATCAGGGCAAATGCGAGGTGATGCATTTTGGAAGATCCAATTCAAGAATGAACTATACAGTAAATGGAAAAGTCCTGGGGAAAAATTGATGTACAGAGAGATTTGGGTGTTCAGGTCCATTGTTCCCTGAAGGTGGCAACGCAAGTCAATAGAGTGGTCAAGAAGGCATACGGCATGCTTTCCTTCATCGGACGGGGTATTGAGTACAAAAGTTGGCAGGTCATGTTACAGTTGTATAGGACTTTGGTTCGGCCACATTTGGAATACTGCGTGCAGTTCTGGTTGCCACATTACCAAAAGGATGTGGATGCTTTGGAAAGGGTGCAGAGGAGGTTCACCAGGATGTTGCCTGGTATGGAGGGCACTAGCTATGAAGAGAGGTTGAGTAGATTAGGATTATTTTCATTAGAAAGACGGAGGTTGAGGGGGGGACCTGATTGAGGTGTACAAAATCATGAGAGGTATAGACAGAGTGGATAGCAAGAAGCTTTTTCCCAGAGTGGGGGATTCAATTACTAGAGGACACGAGTTCAAAGTGAAAGGGGAAAAGTTTCGGGGGGATATGCGTGGAAAGTTCTTTACGCAGAGGGTGGTGGGTGCATGGAACGCATTGCCAGCGGAGGTGGTAGACGCGGGCACGATAGCGTCTTTTAAGATGTATCTGGACAGAATCATGAATGGGCAGGAAGTAAAGAGATACAGACCCTTCGAATATAGGCGACATGTGAAGATAGAGGATTTGGAGCGGTGTAGGCTTGGAGGGCCGAAGGGCCTGTTCCTGTGCTGTAATTTTCTTTGTTCTTTGTTCTTTGACGGGTGACTCAGCTGCACAGCAGGGTACAGGGAAGACCGGAAAAATCACAGTGATAGGCTATTCCGAAGTCAGGGGAACATTCAAGCGTTTCTGCGGCCGCAGACATGCATCCAGGATCGTGTGTTGCTTCCCTGGTGCCAGCTTCAAGTTGTCACTGAGCGGCTGCAGAGCATCCTGAAGAGGAAGGGTGAGCAGCCAGAAGTTGTGGTCAGCATCGGCGCCAATGACATAGATCGAAAGAGGGATGTGTCTTGCAGTCAGAATTTAGGGGGCGAGGAAATAAATTAGCAAGCAGGACCTCAAAAGTCGTCATCTCCGGTTTACTCCCAGTGCCACGCACAAGTGAGTTTAGAAATAGAAGGATAAGACAAATGAATATCTGGCTGGAAGGATGCTGCAGAAGGGGGGCTTTTGATTCCTGAGACAGTGGGACCGACTCATGCGCGAGATGGGACCTGGACAAGCCAGATGGTTGCACCTGAACAGAGCCGGGATGGAGTTTCTGGCGCGAATTTTTGCTAGTGTTGTTGGGGAAGGTTTAAACTAGTTTGGCAGGGAGATGGGGACCTGAGGGTAGGCACAGTCTGGCCAAAATCAGAAAATGGAAGGCAGACAATTAATCGATGAATGTGGAAGACAAAAGGAACAAGGATTAGAAAATAAAACAATAGTTTGGAAGTGCTCAAGGATATCTATTTCATTGCAAGGAGTATAACAAATAAAGCAGATGAGCTGAGGGCACAGATAGGCATGTGGCAGAATGGCATCATAGCTAAAACAAAAACGTGGCTAAAGAAGGGAAAGGAATAGCATCTCTACGTTCCTGGTCACAGGGCTTTCAGATGCAATAGGAAGGGGAAGAAGAAAGGAGGGGAAGTAACAGTTTTGTTCAAGGAAACTATTACAGCTATGAAGAGCGATGATATATTGGATGGTTCATTAAATGAGGCCATATGAAATCAGCTCAGACAGAGAAAAAGGGTAAAGCTGGGAGTGTACGATAGATCCCCAAACAGTCAGAGGGAGATATGTAGGCAAATCTCTGAGCAATGCACGAACAATAGGGCAGTAATACCCGGCGATTTTAACTACCCGATATTAACTGGGATAGTTTTAGTCTGAAAGGAATTGAGGGAGCAGAATTCTTAAGGTGCATTCAGGAGAACTTTTTTGCCCAGTATGTAGCCAATCCAACAAGAGAGGAGGCAGTTTTAGACTTAGTTTTCAGAAATGAAGACCAGCAGGTGGAAGGGGTGACAGTGGAGAGCATTTTGGTGGCAGTGATCCTAATTCAGTAAGTTTTAACATAATTAGAAAGAAGGTCATAGATATAACAGGAGTTACAGTTCTCAATTAGGGAAAGGCCAATTTTACTAAACTGAGGTGTGATTTCGCGAAAAATGGACCTGAAACAGCTACTTGAATGTAAATCAATGTCAGAACAGTGGGAGGCATTCAAAGGGGAGATTCAAGGGATTCCGAGTAAACATTTTCCCACAAAGAAAAAGGGTGCGGCAGCCGAATCTGGAGCCCCATGGATGTGAAGGAGCCTACAGGGTAAGATCAGGCGACACAGAGAACTCGAAACTACAGAAAGTCGACAGGGGAATAGAAAGTGGAGGGGTGAAATCAAAAAGAGATTCGGGAAAGCAAAGAGATGGAATGAAAGAATTTTAACAAGCAAAAGTAAGGTGAAACCAGAGAAGTTTTATCAATACGTTAAGAGTAAGAGGAAAACTAATGGAGAGAGTAGGGACCATAAAAGACCAAAAAAGTTAACAAAAGTGCAGGAGCAGAAAATGTTGGTATTGTTCTGAATGAATAGTTTGCATCTGTCTTCACAAGAAGGGGACGATTGAGATATTGTCGTTAAGGAAGAGGGGTCTGAAGTATTGGATGTGATAAACATCGGGAGAGAGGAAATGTTAATGGGATTAGCATCCTTGAAAGTTGATAAATAATCAAGGCCAGATGAAATGTACCTCAAGCTGATAAGAGAAGCAAGAGATGAAATAGCAGAATGTCTGACCATCATATCACTGGATACAGGTGTGCTGCTGGAGGATAGGAGAATTGCTAACGCTGTACCTCTATTTAAAAAGGGAGCGAAGGATAGACCGAATCACTGCAGGTCAGGCAGTCTAACCTCAGTAGTGGGCAAATTATTGGAATCTATTTTAAGAGGCGGGATAAACCGTCACTTAGAAAGGCAATGGTTAGTCAAGGATAGCAAGCATGGATTTGTTAAGAGAAGATCTTGTTTGACCCTCTTGATCTAACTTTTTGAAGAAGGAACAGGGAAGATAGATGAGGGTAGTACAGTTGATGTGGATCCCAGCAAGGCTTTCGACAAGGTTCCACATAGCAGACTGGTTTAAAAGTAAATTCGCATAGAATCCAGGGAAATGCAGAACTCTGGATGCAAAACTGTCTCAGTGGCAGTGTTTTAGCGACTGGAGGGCTGTTTTCCGTGGCAATCGGCAAGGCTCAGTACTGGGTCCCCTGCTTTTTGTGGAATATATTTGGACATAAATGTAGGTGGCATGATCAAGACGTTTGCAGCTGACACAAAGATTGGCCGTTTGGTAGATAGCGAGGAGAAGAGCTCTAGGCTGCAGGAAGATATTGATGGTCTGGTCAGAGGGCCATAAAAGTGGCAAATGGAATTCGACCCAGAGATGTGTGAGGTGATGCATTTGGGGAGGTCACACAAGGCAAAGGAATACACGTCTAAATGGAAAATACTGAGAAATGTAGATGAAGTGAGGGACCTTGGAGTGAATGTACACAAATCCCTGAAGGTAGTAGGACAGGTCGATAAGGTGGTTAAGAAGGCATATGGAATCCTTCATCATCCTCCGCCATTTTCGCCACCTCCAGCGTGATGCCACTACCAGTCGCATCTTCCCCTCCCTTCCCCTGTCAGCATTCCGAAGGGATCGTTCCCTCCGCGACACCCTGGTCCACTCCTCCATTACCCCCACCACCTCGTCCCCGTCCCAGGGCACCTTCCCTTGCAATCGCAGGAGGTGTAATACCTGCCCATTTACCTCCTCTCTCCTCACTATCCCAGGCCCCAAACACTCCTTTCAGGTGAAGCAGCGATTTACTTGTACTTCTTTCAATGTAGTATACTGTATTCGCTGCTCACAGAGTGGTCTCCTCTACATTGGGGAGACCAAGCGCAGACTGGGTGACCGCTTTGCGGAACATCTCCGCTCAGTCCGCAAGCAGGACCCTGAGCTTCCGGTTGCTTGCCATTTCAACACTCCCCCCTGCTCTCATGCTCACATCTCTGTCCTGGGATTGCTGCAGTGTTCCAGTGAACATCAACGCAAGCTTGAGGAACAGCATCTCATCTACCGATTAGGCACACTACAGCCTGCCGGACTGAACATTGAGTTCAATAATTTCAGAGCATGACAGCCCCCCACTTTACTTTCATTTTTAGTCATTTTTAGTTATTTTTTTCTTCCTTTTTTTTACATTCCTTTTTACATTTTTGACAATTTTTTTTGCATTTATTTCATTTCATCTTAGTTTGTTCAGTTTGCTTACCCACTGTTTTTTTCAGGTTGTTTTTCTTCAGGTTTGCACTTGCTGCTGTTCAATATTCAGTATATTCACACCTAATCTGTACTAATGCTTTGTCTTTCAACACACCATTAACATATTGTTTGCCTTTGCTCCGTGACCTTTTGGTCAGCTATGTGGCCTGGTCCAATCTGCACCTTCTCCTTTGTTATCTCTTGCCCAACCCCCACCTCACTTGTTTATAATCTGTGACTTTTCTAATATTTGTCAGTTCCGAAGAAGGGTCACTGACCCGAAACGTTAACTCTGCTTCTCTTTCCACAGATGCTGCCAGACCTGCTGAGTGATTCCAGCATTTCTTGTGTTTGTGTTTTGATATGGAATCCTTTCCTTTGTTAGCTGAGATAAAGAATATAAAACAGGGAGGTTATGCTGGAACTGTATCACTCATTGGTTAGGCCACAACTTGAGTTCAGTGTGCAGTTCTGGTCACCTCATTACATAAAAGTTGTAATTGCACTTGAAAGGGTACAGAGGAGATTTACAAGAATTTTCCAGAACTGGAAAACGTTTGCTTTGAGGAAAGATTGGATTGCCTGGGGCAATTCCCTTGGAACAGAGAAGGCTGAGGGGAGATCTGATTGAAATGGACAACATTTTGAGGAGCCTGGATAGAGTTGAGGTGAGGGGTTTATTGACCTTAGCAGTGAGGTCAATGGCGAGGGCGGATATATTTTGAGTGATTGGTAGAAATCTTAGAGGGGTGATTAGGAAAAACCTTTTCTCCCAGAGGGTGGTGAGGGCCTGGAACTCATTGCCTGAAACTAGTTGAGGGAGAAACCATCAACCCATTTACAATACGTCTGGATATGCACCTCAAGTGCCATAATCTGCAGGGCTACGGACCAAATGTTGTAAGTAGAATTTGAATAGGTGGATCGTTTTTAGGCCAGCATAGACATAATGGGCCAATTGGCTTCTTTCTGTGCCTTAAAGTTTCTATGATTCGATGATTCGTGTCATCAGCAAACGTGGATATATTATGGAATTCATCAAAATTTAACAGAACAAGAGGGATGAGAATCGAACTGCTGGCTAATGTTGCAAAGCATCGGGAGCTGGAATGTGAAAAAACAGCCTCCAATGCTCTGCTTATCGCCAGATGACAACACAGATAAATGCATAAGAAGAGGACATCAGATATGGGAACAGGAGTAGGCCATGTGGCCCCTCGAGACTGCTCCATCTGGCACTGTGTCCATGGCTCATCATTAACCTCAATTCAAGTATCCTGTTTGATTCCCAAATTTATTCATTCCCTTGGAGTCCGAATATCCATGGATCTCAGCATGGAATATACAAATTGACTGAGTATCACAACACTCTGGACTGGAAAATTTCAAAGATTAAAACAATATGAGTAAAGGAATTTCTCCTCACCTCAGTCTACCCGAGAGAGCTCAGTGATTTAAGATATTGAAGACTCAAATTAATATTTGTTTTCAATCCCAAGGGTATCGGAAGATATGGTGATCATGTGAGAAAGTGGAGTTGATGTAAATGTTTAGCTTTCTTTATTTAATCAGCAAATTTAATAGTCTGATCAACAGAAGCAAGGCAGGGCATCTCAGACCCGTGTAGTGCACATCGCAATCCATGTGGGAATTCCAGGATTTCCTCATCTCCTGGACAACCACACGTGCTGGAAGGGTCGTCAACTGCAGTATCTCGAGCTCGGAGTTTTAGAGCTTGAGCAGCAACTGGAGACACTGCAGTACATCCGTGAAGCTAAGGGTTTTGCGGGCAGCACATTTATTGACGTGATCACTCCACAACTTGAGGGTATGTCGGCAGAGAGGGAATGGGCAGCCGCCTAACAGTCAAGAATGAGCTAGTAGGTAGTGGGAAATTGATGGGATTGAAGGCCGATAAATCCCCAAGGCCTGATAATCTACATCCCAGAGTACTTAAGAATGAGGCCCTGGAAATAATGGATGCACTTGTGATCATCTTCCATGATTCTGTAGACTCTGGAACAGTTCCTACAGATTGTCGGGCAGCTAATGTAACCCCACTATTTAAAAAGGGAGGTAGAGAGAAAACAGGGAATTATAGAACAGTCAGTCTGACGTCGGTAGTGGAGAAAATTCTAGAGTCCATTATCAAAGATTTAATGGCTAAACACTTGGAGAACAGTGGTAGAATTGGACAGAGTCAGCATGGATTTACGAAAGGGAAATCATGCTTGACAAATCGACGAGAATTCTTCAAGGATGCAACGAGTAGAGTTTGCCGAGGGGGAGTAGTGGATGTGGTTTATCTGGACTTTCAGAAGGCTTTCGACAAAGTCCCACATAAGAGATTAGCGTGTTAAATTAAAGTGCATGGGATTGGGGGTAGTGTATTGCGATGGATAGAAAATTGGTTGGCAGACAGGAGACAAAGAGCAGGAATAAACTGGTCTTTTTTTCCTGAGAGGCTGGCAGTGACTGGGGTACCACAGGGATCGATGCTAGGACACCAGCTATTCCCAATATATATTAATGATTTAGATGAGGGAACAAAATGTAATCTCTCCACATTTGCAGATGACACATAACTGGGTGGGAGGGTGAGCTGTGTGGAGGATGCAGAGAGGCTTAAGGGGGATTTGTACAATTTGAGTGAGTGTGCAAATGCATGGCAGATGCAGTATAATGTGGATAAATGTGAGGTTATCCACTTTTGTAGCAAAAACAGGAACGCAGATTATTATCTGAATGGCTATAAAATGAGAGAGGGAATGTTCAATGTGATCTGTGTGCTCTCGTCCACCAGTCATTAAAGGTAAGCATGCAGGTGCAACAGGCGGTAAAACAAAGGCAAATGGTATGTTGGCCTTCATAGCGGAAGGATTGGAATACAGGAGCGGAGATGTCTTGCTGCAATTATACAGGACCTTGGTGAGGCCACACCTGGAATATTGTGTGCAGTTTTGGGGAAGGATGCTATGGAGGGAGTACAGCGAGGGCTTGTCAGACTGTTTCCCGGAATAGCGGGAATGACGTATGAGGAGAGATTGAGCCGATTGGGATTATATTCGTTGGAGTTCAAAAGACTTAAGGGGCATGTCATAGAAATCTGTAAAATTCTAACAGGGTAGATGCAGGAAGAATGTTCCCGATGTGGGGGAGTCCAGAAGCAGGGGTCATAGTCTAAGGATACGGGGTAAACCATTCAGGACTGAGAGGAGGAGAAATGTCTTCACCCAGAGAGTTGTGAGCCTGTGGGGAATTCATTACCACAGAAAGCAGTTGAGGCCAGAACATTGTATGTTTTCAAGAAGGGGTAAATATAGCTCTTGGGATGAAAGGGATCAAAGGATATATGGGGAAATCAAGAACAGTTTATTAAGTTGGATGATCAGTCATGATCATAATGAATTGCTGATCAGGTTCGAAGGGCTGAATGGCCTACTCCTGCTCCTATTTTCTATGTTTCTATTAATTCCCTGAGTGCATCTCACTTGCCAATCAGTACTCCATTCTGAGAATGACGTTTCCTCTGGGATGTGCAGCCAGAGTCCAGTCCATGGCACCACGACTGTCTCAGCTGTACAAAGGGCAGGGGGAAGATTATAAAAACAATCTTGATTGATGTTCTACTGTTAAGGCATAGATAGGTGTTTCTGTGGACCCAGACGAGAATCCATGATGTTGTGTTGTCTCGCTTGTGCCAGGGTCAAGGATGTTATTGAGGGTGAGGGTGAACAGCCAGAAGTAAGAGTCCATATCAGTACAAACACCGTATGTAGAAAGAGGAATGAGACAGATTTTAGGGAGCCAGAAAAGAAAATAGAAAGCAGGATCTCAACAGCAGTTATCTGTGGATTATTCCCAGGAACTCATGCAAGTAAGTATTGGAATAGGAGGTAAGGGCAGATGATTGCATGGCTGAAAAGATAATGCAGGAGGTGGGGCTTTAGATGACTTGAATATTGGCATTGGTTTTAAGGGAGATTGGACCTGTTCAGAGTGGAAGGGTTGCACCTGAACAGAGCCAAGACCAATGTCGTTTTGGAACAATTTGTGAGCACCATTGGGGAGGATTTAAATGAACTTGGCAGGAATGTGGAAAGCAGGAAGTAATATGACAGAACAAAAGCATGGTGCACAGAGAATTTGGAAAGAGAAATATTACGAGAGTCAAAGTGAGAGTGAACGTCTAAATTTAGGTTTACTGTGAGTGTACATGAATGCACGCAGTGTGGTAGATAATGTTGGTGAGATGCAGGCACAGATAGATGCATGGAAATAAAATGTAGGGGACTGACTGTTCTGCACTTAGTGTGTTTATTCCTCTCGTTTTATTTTAATCACTAACTTTATTAGCTCTCCAGTTGTCTGGCGTCATTCCCATATCCAAAGATGGTTGACAGATTGTGGCTCAAGACTCCACTGTTTCCACGCTTCATTCCCAAAGTCGCCGAGGATGCATCCCATCAAGACTGGGTGACTTCTCAACTATGAGTGCTGCCAACCTTGCAATTGCTCCCTCTTTATTTTCATCGACTGCAATTTCTCCAGAGCTTCATCCTTCACTGTGACATGTGTAGCATCCGCTTTCTTTGTGATGACGCATGCAATGTGCGGCACAGTGGCGCTGTGGTTAGCACCGCAACCTCACAGCTCCAGGGAACCGGGTTCGATTCCGGGTACTGCCTGTGTGGAGTTTGCAAGTTTCTCCTGTGTCTGCGTGGGTTTTCTCCGGGTGCTCCGGTTTCCTCCCACAAGCCAAAAGACTTGCAGGTTGATAGGTAAATTGGCCATTATAAATTGTCACTAGTATAGGTAGGTGGTAGGGAAATATAAGGACAGGTGGGGGTGTTTGGTAGAAATATGGGATTAGTGTAGGATTAGTATAAATGGGTGGTTGATGTTCGGCACAGACTCGATGGGCCGAAGGGCCTGTTTCAGTGCTGTATCTCTAATCGTAATCAATCTAATCATTTAGTACTTCAGCCTCTATTTCTGCTATTCGGCATCTCTTTCATTGACTGTCCGAATGTTGGTAAAAGGCTTCCATGTTCCCAGTTCTGTTACTTGCTAATCTTTCCACATACACTCTCTTACTGATCTAATTTCCTTTCTCAACTCTCCTCTGTACTTCCTGTCTTCTGCTTGGTTCGCTGCTGCATTTCGAATCTACAATTTATCACTGACCTCATTTGTTCCCACATGGCACAGGATGTGCTGGCAATGGTTCTCAGTTGTCCCAACATTTAAATGATATGAACTATCTATTTAATTAAAATTTCCGTTCCTTAGAGTGCTCTGCTCTTCCCCTTCTGTAGTTTTGGTGTTGTCTATCGGTTTCAATTACACAGCAGCTCTTTCCACCGCCCCCACCCCACCACCACCAACACCGCCCCCCGTCCCCGCCCAGTCCCACTCTCAACGAATCCACATTTTCAAGTCCCCACTCAGTCTTTAATTCACTCCGTTCACCAGTTCACGCTCTCTGTGCTTGAACCCCCTCTGTTCACTCGATTTCTTGTTTGGGATTTAATTGCTCCACTTAATTTCTCCAAAAGTAGAACTTTTAAAAAAATATATCATTTGATTTTCATTGTAATTCTAGTTTTGTTGAATACATTATCTCAGCAAACTGTAACTTTTCAAAAAACTACAAAGCTGACTTGCTTGTTCTTCAATTAATTGTCCATTCAACTCAGTTCAATAACATCATTTCTAAACATATTGCTTTATCCATAAAATATCTCCATTTGATGGACTGATGATGTATGAGAGCACAGAATGGTCATCTTTTACTCATTGGTCTTCACAAGAGTTGATCCAGTTTCTGATGTTGACATGTTGCATGGTCTCGATTTACTCGACTTCTTCACCCCATTTGTATACTGTCCAATGAAGTTCCCGCAGCAGAGTTCTCAACAATAAACTGACTTTCCCTCATAGGATTTCTACTGTAATGGATATTAAACTATTTTGTTAAAGGATTTAGTTTTGTAAGTCTCTCCCTCGTTGTCCTTACGGTTATACAGAAAGTGTAACTGCTCTGTTTCAAGCAGTAACAACTTTATTTGAAAATTCGTTGTGACAGGATTTCGGGTTTTAATGCAGTCACAAATCAGGCTTTGATGCCTTGTGGCTCCGGCTGTCACGTGACCTGAAGAGGATGACCTCATATTGACCTGGTCATGGAGCTGTCGGTTGATATTCAAATTGATACAAAATTATTTTCCAAAAAGGACAAAGAAAACGAATCGATATATAAAAGATAGATTTTGTGACTTTTTGCTCCCAGTAGAATTTCCTGCAGAGTGCGCTCGGTTTCATATCTCCAATTCCCCCAGTGGAAGCTCTGAACTCGGAGTTTGTATTCATTTCATCGACATTATACAGAATCATTTCATGGGAGACACGAGTGTGAATTGTGGTCAGGTGGAACAGTTTTAACTTTTAAAGTAATAGATGCAAGATACTGCAGATCTGAAATAAAAGTAGAAAATACTGGAAATACTCAGCATGTAAGGCAGCATGCGTGCAGAGAGAAACAAAATCAACTTTTCAGGTCTGTGACCTTTCATCAGAACTGGGCAGAGATTATCTGAGAAACATATTGTGGAATCAATTTCAAGGGAGGAAATAGTGTACTCCGTAAGTATTGGCAGATATAAATAATGAACTACAGTTCATGAATATTTGCGTTTTTACATGATTTTAAATAAAATTGAGGTAAACATTGTGCTCACGAATCCTATCTTTTGACCACAATGACACTGATTAGAATGGAGAAAAGCAAGACATGCATTTCACGACCACAGCATGTTGCAAAGCAACAAGTTACAGCCAATGAAGGACTTTCCAAGTGTAGTCACTGTATTCATGTCGGAAGTGTGGTGGTCAATTTGATTTAGCCTGTGTGGAGTTTGCAAGTTCTCCCTGTGTCTGCGTGGGTTTTCTCCGGGTGCTCCGGTTTCCTCCCACAAGCCAAAAAAGACTTGCAGGTTGATAGGTAAATTGGCCATTATAAATTGTCACTAGTATAGGTAGGTGGTAGGGAAATATAGGGACAGGTGGGGATGTTTGGTAGGAATATGGGATTAGTGTAGGATTAGTATAAATGGGTGGTTGATGTTCGGCACAGACTCGGTGGGCCGAAGGGCCTGTTTCAGTGCTGTATCTCTAATCTAATCTAATTTGAACACAGCATGATGCCAGAAACGGAAATTCGATAAAGACCAGATAATCATTTTTTTTTAGTAATGTTGATTGAGGTATAAATATTGACACAGACACATTGCAATAACATCCCTGCTATTCTCCAAAATAATGCCATGGTACCTTTTACATCCAGCTGAGAGGGCAGAGCACAACTCAGTTGGCCATCATACCTAGAAGCTGGCACCTCTGTCAGTGCAGCAGCCCCTCAGTGGTTGACTAGTCTATTAGTTTGTGCTCAAGTTTCTGGAGTCAAATTTGAACTCACAAAGTGCCTACTGTTAAAAGCCAGATTGCAACTGACTGAGACTCAGTCAACAGCTGGAAAATGAGGAACGGAATTTCAGGGATAAGACATGGTACTCTGTAAGGATAGACAGAAACAGATTATTAATAACAATGAGGTAATTGGCATTATACAGAACTGAATAATATTGAGCAATACACACACCCAGCTGAAAGAGGCAGAATTTTATCACAGAAGGAGGGAGTGTGAAGGAGGGATTTCGATAACCAGTGTTGATAACAGACAATGTTGCCTCTGCATTAATAACTGGAAGCAATAATTTATTAGAGGCTGAAACAAATAATGATAACACAGGGTCAATATGCATTCATCTCAATATCCTATAATACCCCCACGCAGAGGCAACAAGGATTTAGGACAGTATCCTGCAATATCCCCACCAAGGAGCAATAAGGATATATAGCAGTATTGTATAATAACATGGGATTTTCTTCTCCCTGCTGCTTTCACATGCGTTCAAATCCTCTGAAGAAGGAATTTTCCTCCACACAAGATCAGGGGGCAGGTTGTTCAACCTTGCCCGTCTAAGAGCGAAGTCCAAAGTACGGAAAGTCCTCATCAGAGAACTCCTCTTTGCTGACGATGCTGCTTTAACATCTCACACTGAAGAATGCCTGCAGAGTCTCATCGACAGGTTTGCGTCTGCCTGCAATGAATTTGGCCTAACCATCAGCCTCAAGAAAACGAACATCATGGGGCAGGATGTCAGAAATGCTCCATCCATCAATATTGGCGACCACGCTCTGGAAGTGGTTCAAGAGTTCACCTACCTAGGCTCAACTATCACCAGTAACCTGTCTCTAGATGCAGAAATCAACAAGCGCATGGGTAAGGCTTCCACTGCTATGTTCAGACTGGCCAAGAGAGTGTGGGAAAATGGCGCACTGACACGGAACACAAAAGTCCGAGTGTATCAGGCCTGTGTCCTCAGTACCTTGCTCTACGGCAGCGAGGCCTGGACAACGTATGCCAGCCAAGAGCGACGTCTCAATTCATTCCATCTTCGCTGCCTTCGGAGAATACTTGGCATCAGGTGGCAGGACTATATCTCCAACACAGAAGTCCTTGAAGCGGCCAACATCCCCAGCTTATACACACTACTGAGTCAGCGGCGCTTGAGATGGCTTGGCCATGTGAGCCGCATGGAAGATGGCAGGATCCCCAAAGACACATTGTACAGCGAGCTCGCCACTGGTATCAGACCCACCGGCCGTCCATGTCTCCGTTATAAAGACGTCTGCAAACGCGACATGAAATCGTGTGACATTGATCACAAGTCGTGGGAGTCAGTTGCCAGCATTCGCCAGAGCTGGCGGGCAGCCATAAAGACAGGGCTAAATTGTGGCGAGTCGAAGAGACTTAGTAGTTGGCAGGAAAAAAGACAGAGGCGCAAGGGGAGAGCCAACTGTGCAACAGCCCCAACAAACAAATTTCTCTGCAGCACCTGTGGAAGAGCCTGTCACTCCAGAATTGGCCTTTATAGCCACTCCAGGCGCTGCTTCACAAACCACTGACCACCTCCAGGCGCGTATCCATTGTCTCTCGAGATAAGGAGGCCCAAAAGAAAAGAATAATAACATGCAGTAGGAAATACATCTGAAAACTGAAAATATAATAAAGAATACTCGGCATGGATTTCAAAAGCGAAGTTCATACTTGCTAAACCATATTAAATTCCTTAAATAATTAACAGAAAGAGTAGATAAGGAAAATTCCACCGATATAATAGATTATAATTTTCTAAAGACCTTTTACCAGGTACCTCGTACTAGTTACATGACTATGCTGAGAGCAGGTGGGGTCAGGGAATGGGTAACAGAATGGATAGCAAACTGGCTGAAGAACATAAAACAAAGGCCAGAGCTGCTCAGACTGGCTAAAGGAGGGAAGTTGTGTTCCACAAGTATCTGTGCTGGAAGCACTTGTTCACTGTTTATATGAACGATTTGGACTCTGGAATCAGAAATTCAATTTCCAAATTTGCACATATCAAACTGGAGCGCATAGTTAACATGAAGAAGACTGCAATAAAATACACTCACGTCTATCTTTTAAATTCCTTCTTCGGTGCTACTCGCCCAAGTATCAGTCCAGGTTTTACACTGAGATATTTTCTCTGCTTCCCTCCCTCTGCTTCAGAACTGAGCGACTTCTCATTTTGACCCCTCCACTGTATCCAAACTATCAGACAGCTCATCTGACTTCCCGTACTGTATGAGCAGAAATTTCCTCCAACAGAAAAACTCGGAAGACAGCAGCCATTGTCTTCAGTCTCAAAGCCAATGTATTATTTTACATTTTAATGTACAATAATTTTTAACCAGGTAACTGTTCCTTTATTTCTTTTGTATTAACGAATGTAGACTGGTTATGGTGGTGTCCTGTGTTTGCGTGGAGTGTATCTCGTGGTGGCAACGTGGACCATCGGAGTAACCAGACTAAAGATATTGAATGAAACTAAAATTATGAACCTGAAGGTACAAGGCTGGTTGGTCAATTTTGGTGATGATAGCATCTTGCTAGAATTCGGAAAGTTTTCAAGGTTAATTAAACTGCAAAAGTGTGAGCATCTGGGAAGAGATCAAAGCCTTGTTCGAAAGGAGCTAAAAAAAAAGTATCGATTTGTACCAGTCTGAAGATAATGATGCGAGAGATAATGAAACAATGTAAGGTTTTTGTTATCTGAAGCAGTGGGCCTTGAAGTTCCCACATGAAGCCCAGCTTCCCACCTGGAGAAGCAATTTCCTTGTTTTGGAAATATCTAAGTTAATGCAGACTAATTGAAGGAGTTAAAGATAGGTTTTACCTTATATGGATCAGAGCCATCGCAAAAAAAGGTATAAATAGCCCACAGGAACATCTTTGCTGTACTGGTTAGAGTGCCGTGGTTAGGGTTAGCCATCCAGAAGCTGCACGCGAAATATTTGTCTGTCGGTCGATTGACCACCGGGAATGACTCTGGTTAGCAGGGCTACTCAGCAACTAGTATTGTTATGATATGTACTATTGCTTAGTGTAGAATAAAGGTGTACCGCATCTAGTGAAATGGTGTCCAAGTTTTTTTCAGTATTATTCATTCATGGGAAGTGGGCATCGCTGGCTATGCCAGAATTTATTGCCAATCCCTAATTGCCCCTGAGAAGGTGGTGTGAGCTGCCTTCCTCGAACAGCTGTGGTCCATGTGAGATAGGTACACCCACAGTGCTGTTAGGAAGGGAGTCCCAGGCTTTTAACCCAGCAAAACTGAAGGAACGGGTGATATAGTTCCAAGTCAGGATGGTGTGTGACTTGGACAGGAACTTGCACTTGGTGATGTTCCCATGTATCTGCTGCTCTTGTCATTCGAGCTGGTGGAGGTCGCGGGTTTGGAAGTTGCTGTCCAAGGAGCTTTGGTGCGTTGCTGCAGTGCATCTTGTAGATGGTACACACTGCTGTCACTGTGTGTTGGTGGTGGAGGGAGTGAATGTTTGTGGATGGTGTGCCAATCAAGCGGCTGCTTTGTCCTGAACGGTATTGAGCTTCTTGAGTGTTGTTGGAGCTGCACCCATCCAGGCAAGTGCAGAGTACTCCATCACACTCCTGACTTGTGCCTTGTAGATGGTGGACAGGCTTTGGGGAAATAGGAGGTGTGTTACTCGCCGCAGGATTCCTAGCCTCTGACCTGCTCTTGTAGCCACGGAATTTATATGGCTACTCCAGTTCAGTTTCTGGTCAATGGTAACCCCGAGGATGTTGATAGTGGGGGATTCAGCGATGGTAATGCTTTTGAATATCGAGGGGAGATCGTTATTGCCTGGCACTTGTGTGGCGGAAATGTTACTTGCTACAACACTGGCATCTACCCTGCAATGTGGAAAATTGTCCAGGTATGTCCTGTACACAAAAAGCAGGACAGGTCAATCCGGCCAATTACCGCCAATCAGGCTCCTCTCAATTATCAGTAAAGTGATGGAAGGTGTTATCAGCGGCACTTGCTTAGCAATACCTGCTCAGTGAGGCTCAGTTTGGGTTCCGCCAGGGCCACTCAGCTCCTGACCTCATTACAGCCTTGGTTCAAACATGGACAAAAGAGCTGAACACACGAGGTGAGGTGAGAGTGACTGCCTTTGACATCAAGGCAGCATTGGACCAAGTATGGCATCAAGGAGCCCTTAGCAAAACTGAGGTCAATGGGAATCAGGGGGAAAACCCTCCGCTGGCTGGAGTCATACCTAGCGCAAAGGAAGATGTTTGTGGTTGTTGGAGGTCAATCATCTGAGCTCCAGGACATCACTGCAGAAGGTCCTCAGAGTAATGTCCTCGGCCGAATCATCTTCAGCTTCTTCATCAATGACCTTCCTTCAATCATATGGTCAGAAGTGGGGATGTTCGCTGATGATTGCACAATGTTCAGCACCGTTCGTGACTCCTCAGATACTGAAGCAGTCCGTGTAGAGATGCAGCAAGACATGGACAATATCCAGGCCTGGGCTGAGAAGTGGCATTTTAATTCATTCATGGGATGTGGGCATCACTGGCTATGCCAGCATTCATTGCCCATCCCTACTTGCCCTTGAGAAGGTGGTGGTGAGCTGCCTTCTTGAACTGTTGCAGTCCATTTGGTGCAGGTAGACCCACAGTGCTGTTAGGATGGAAGTGCTGCTTAGTTGTACTACTGATGACTGTTGTTGTCATTGATACCTATCGTAAAGGGTAGAAACATTAGACCAGGTAGAGGGCCTTACAGAATTTGGCGAGCCAGCCAGGAAACTAGAAGGTTCATAGATGTGTTAGTCACAAATATGGGGCAGGGGAACTACATCTCATACAGAGGTGGGTTCGGGTTATCCTGAAGGGATGTCATCCGGTACATGAGGCAGAACAGCGGACAAAGGGGTCCATTTGACATCAGACCTTGATGAAAGAAATTTGGCTGCTGGCATATCACTGACACTGCAGGAGAGATCAGGCTGAGAACATCAAACTCAGGTAGGAACTTTCAAGTAAAAAAAAAGATACTGTCTATGCTATTCAAGTCTGTACGAATGTTGGAACCTTCCACGAATGAATGTCCTTATCTGTGTAGCTTGTGTTCTGTAAAACTAACAGTCCCTAACAATTTGCAGCCTTGCTTTAATGGTGAAGTCTTGAGTCTGTTCCCTTTTTATATGTTTTTATTTATACAGGTATATATATATATATATACATTTTTTTTAGAACATTACAGCACAGTACAGGCCCTTCGGCCCTCGATGTTGCGCCGACCTGTGAAACCATCTGACCTACACTATTCCATTTTCATCCATATGTCTATCCAATGACCACTTAAATGCCCTTAAAGTTGGTGAATCTACTACTGCTGCAGGCAGGGCGTTCCACGCCCTTACTACTCTCTGAGTAAAGAAACTACCTCTCACATCTGTCCTATATCTATCACCCCTCAACTTGAAGCTATGTCCCCTCGTGTTTGCCATCACCATCCGAGGAAAAGACGCTCACTATCCACCCTATCTAACCCTCTGATTATCTTATATGTCTCTATTAAGTCACCTCTCCTCCTCCTTCTCTCCAATGAAAACAACCTCAAGTCCCTCAGCCTTTCCTCGTAAGACCTTCCCTCCATACCAGGCAACATCCTAGTAAATCTCCTCTGCACCCTTTCCAAAGCTTCCACATCCTTCCTATAATGCGGTGACCAGAACTGCACGCAATACTCCAGGTGCGGTCTCACCAGAGTTTTGTACAGCTGCAGCATGACCTCATGGCTCCGAAACTCGATCCCCCTACTAATAAAAGCTAACACACCATATGCCTTCTTAACAGCCCTATTAACCTGGGTAGCAACTTTCAGGGATTTATGCACCTGGACACCAAGATCTCTTTGTTCATCTACACTACCAAGAATCTTCCCATTATCCCGGTACTCTGCATTCCTGTTACTCCTTCCAAAGTGAATCACCTCACACTTTTCCGCATTAAACTCCATTTGCCCAGCTCTGCAGCCTATCTATGTCCCTCTGTACCCTACAAGATCCTTCGGCACTATCCACAACTCCACCGACCTTAGTGTCATCTGCAAATTTACTAACCCACCTTTCCACTCCCTCTTCCAGGTCATTGTGGGATCCATTACAGGAATCAATATTTCTAAGTCGTTTTGGAACTCAGAAAATGGGAATGTGATCACTGAGAATGGGCCTGTGCAAATTTAATGTAAAGTAAAGTTTAAATGAGGATCTTTGGGAACTCAGTAACAAGTTGAATGTGGAAATTGTAATTCTAAATTGATGTGAAAATGGTGTTGGGATTTTATTGTGTTATGACATCTTGCCTTGATAAAACAAGATACTTTTTCAGGTGGCAATGTGTTTGGGTGAGAATGTGCTTGAGATCTTGAATCAATACAGAATGGGTCATGCGGATAACATGAGGAATTGGAAGTTGGTTTAAGTGATGCTAGTTTGTGTGTTTGCATGTAAATCTCATAATCCTCCACGTTCAGTCTCCCTCCATCCTCCTCTTTCATCGTCCTGTCTTCCCAAACTCGTCATGACTTCCCTCCCATCTTTCCTTCCCCCATATCCTCTCCACTGGTCACGGGCTCTATAGGACTCTCCAACCACTGACCCCGGGCTCGAAGAACCTCCTCCACTGACCCCCGGTACGGGGAATCTCCTTCTGCTGACCTTGGTCATGGGGACTCTCGGTCTCCCGATGACTCCATTCTCGGGGAATCTCCTTCTCGTGGCCCCGGGCTCGGCGACTCTTGTCCCGTTGACCCCGAGCTCTGGGACAATCGTCCCGCTGACCCTTGGCTATGGGAGTCTTCTTCTGGTGACCCTCGGCTCGGGGACTCTCCTACCACTAACCCCGGGCTAGGGGACTCTTGGACTCCAGCTGACCAGGGGATCGGGGACTCACCTCCCGCTAGTCGCGTGCTCGCAGACTCTCAGGTGCGTCAGGGCAGTTTAAGCGGCCCCATTCACAGAAAAAGTGATTTCCGTTTACACTGCTCGCGCTAAACCCCAGAAACTGTTTCTCCCATGCGGGAATTTGTAGAATGCAGCGTGGCTTGTCTCACAGTTCAAGGCTGTTCACTACCGCTGTAGTGGGAGCTGCAGCCATCCTTTACGGTCCAGTTATTTGACTGTCTCCAAACAGAGGGGAGGTTTTGTGGACTGCTGGAACCAAGGGGTTGCAGGTGTCCTGTTGAGTGACAAAATCTCTCGGAGAAGAGGAAGCAGCAATCGGGAAGTGAACGGAGGATGACCTGTCATCAACCTGATTGGTAAATGATGCTTTGAACCAAGTAAAGAAGAAACCCCACCGTTTCCTGCTCAGGATGTTTTGCTTCATCCCAAAGTAATTCCCTCCCTGAAATAAAAACAAGATGGTAATACTCTGGGAGCAGCTGCAGAGAGAGAGATGCAGAGTTAACGGTCCAGGTCAGTGAACTTTCATCAGAGCAGAAACGTTAACTCTTCTTCTCTCTCCTCAGATGTTGCCGGAGCTGCTTAGTAATTCCAGCACTTGCCATTTTGATTTCAGATTCTGCAGTATTTTGCTTTTATTTTAATAATCTCCCTGTCCTTGCAATATAGCCACATTATATTCATTTCATGGATAGTTTGCCTGTAACGTAAGATTTTAGTTTTAGAGATACAGCACTGAAACAGGCCCTTTGGCCCACCGAGTCTGTGCCGACCATCAACCGCCCATTTATACTAATCTTACACTAATCCCATATTCCAACACATCCCCAGCTGTTCCTATATTTTCCCTACCACCTACCTATACTAGGGGCAATTTCCAATGGCCAATTTACCCATCAACCTTTGGCATGTGGGAGGAAACCGGAGCACCCGGAGGAAACCCACGCAGACACAGGGAAAACTTGCAAACTCCACACAGGCAGTACCCGGAATTGAACCCGGGTCGCTGGAGCTGTGAGGCTGCGGTGCTAACCACTGCGCCACTGTGCCGCCTTATGAAGCGAGCGCATGAATCTCCATTGTCGCTGGACATATTTTCATCTGCAGTGTTTAAGGTCACCTGAGACACAAGTTATAAAATAAGGCTCACAGTTAGTGTGAGGAGAGGCTGTCGATTCGCGGTTCCAGCTGCTGCTGCTGTTAAACAAAGATCACTTTAAGTGTGTGCAGTGACCAGAAAGGAATTGCCGTTATTTGGAAATATAAATGTCGGTGACTGTAGCTTAAATAACAAAATACTAACATGATTTACACTCAATGCAGTAAATACTTTAACATAGCTGTAGCTTTCCTGCTACTTCAGAATTCAATTCAATCCAAGAAGTGTGAACTGCCTGTAACAACAACAAATCACAATGCGTATAGGTACATACTGGTTATAAGTATAGAACATCTATTAAGTAGTTTATATCCAGTGCAAAGAGATAATACTTAACAGAGACAATAGTCACAGTCTGTCGCTGAGAACCACAGCGGTAGCCCTCCATGGGACTGTGGCGTGATCTCTCTTTCTTTTGCTGTGTTCTGTTGACTGAAAATTCTTCCTCTTTTTTTGTGCTGCTTCGCATGTTCGATAGTTGTTCTTTTCTACACTTTTATTCCTTTGAGCCTACATGGTAAATGACAAACGCCTGGGTTATCTCACTCATTCAGTTTCATCAACATTGTGTTTAAAATATTAACATTAAATTAATGCTTCATCTTCTGGTATCAGATTGTTCCATTTACTTGCAACTAAGTTATTTTTTATCCAAGAACTTCATGCAAACAATTGTTACATCCGTTGCAGCAATCTCTTTTACTCTGGAGATAACCAATCTTGGATTATTTAAATGTTCTGCCTTAATTTCTATTGTATAAATATAAGGGTTGAAGAGGTGTGAAAGGCTCAATTCCAGAAATTGAATAGCAGCAAGATGTAGGTGAGCACAGTTTTCAGAAGACCTTTTGTTCCAACAAAAAAGGTATATCAAGGACGAGGACATACGTGGCCCATCAGAATTAAAGGTTTGGAGCATTGCCAAATTTGAGACCAGATGGCCCAGTCAGCAGCAAGAAATGTATAAATGCACATGGCGAACAGAGTATATTACTGTTCCTTCTGGCAGTCAAGGGTGATGGTATAGCTTGTACAAATCCACTGAGAGACCTACAAACACCATTGACTGACCAACCGAAGGGTGATTGTAAGTATTAATTTAGAAAATTAAGTTGGGAAATTAAGTTAGGCATAAGTTAGGGAGTTTAACCTATGTTCAGACTCTCGAAGGATAGGGTCCTGGGTCACATAACTGTAGTTGCAACTGTAACTTGTGATTACTGAGTATAAGCCTTCTCTAATGATTGTGGATTATTCAATAAAGTAATTGCGAGTTATCAAAAGAAATCTGTCTCGTTGGGTATTTTGTTTGCACCACTCATTTGGAATTCTGGTGTCACAAACTCGAGTGTGGGATGGAGATGACTGGTATCTTCGTGTAAGGAAGAGAATCCCCTACAGTTTCCTGGCGACCACGAGAAGAGACAGCAGTCGGTGTTATTGCTGAACAGATGGCACCACAGACAAAATGGAGGAGGAAAAGTGATCTTCCCGCAACTATGGAATTGAGGTTACTGAAGTGCATCTGTGAGAATGTATAGGCAATCAAGGTGTGGCTAAGGAAAACAGCTAGTTCAGAGGATCACTTAGGGCAGGTCGAGGCGTGGACAAAATCATTCCAAGGACTGAAGAGGAGATAAAAGGTGATGTTGTTGTCTGCATACACCCTTCAACACCGTTAAGATTTATGTGAAAACATGTCACCCTGAAAGGAAGGTGAGACTCTGAGAAAGCAAGTTTCAGACAAAGATGCAGTAGTTAACCATTTGATGAAAAAACTTGAGGAAGTAAAAACAAAATAAGCCACTGAAAAGTCAGGGCATGGTTAGACCGTGAGTTATTATCAGGGACAGGTCTGAAAGATAGAGGAGATGAAAATTGAGTGTTGGAGTTGTATTTTGAGGTTGATACCCAGGCGCAGGACCTTAACCTAAGTGTGATGGTATGAAGGCGGCTTACCGTCTGATAAAGTAACAGAATGAGGAGAGGCATGATCGCATTAAGTGCCCAGGAGAGACCAGGCAATTGCAAGAGCAGGTCATGGCCCAACAGGGTATAATCAACCTAATGAGCAAGGGAGATGAGGGAGCATTTCCGGAATGTGGACACACCCTGGGAGCAGGAGGTCATCCACCGCCCAAAACCCCCTTTACGCAGACGAAGTTTGGGCCAGTGCTGCCAGCCGCAGTGGAGGGGCGGGGAGGGGGGGTGTGGAGGGGTACAATCACCAGCTCCCATTACTGCATGGCATACATGGTCATACACCACTGCTGAATTCAAGGAGAATCTGTCGAGGGTCACTCCCCTCAGACAGGTCACGGTCTTTATAGAGCATATGGAACAGTTGAGAGACATCCAGGGTTGGGATGATGATGAGATAAAAAGGCGGCTTTGATGGTCCTGCACCCCTCCTTGTTTGGGACATTGGATGCAAACTCTAAGAGAGTGAGGTGGAACTTGGGGTACCCTTAAGGAAGCAATTGCAGAAGCAATGGGATGGGAATGGCGGACCCTTTTGAACTAGTGACAAACACCAAGCAGGAAGCCATAGACAATTAAGCAGAGTGCACGGGGGTGTATTTGAACAAACGATCGGAGGGCACCTGGAGAGGAACCAATTGAATGGGGAACCCCGAGCCAATTATTTAAGGCCCCTGATTAATGGGCTTCACTCAGAGATAAAGGAAAGGTGGAAACATGAGATGACCCGGTGCTCTTCCTACAACTGCGGGTCAGGAAATACGAAAGGCTTCCCTAAAACACCCTTGTGGTCATTAAGAAGGAAGGGGAAGATCAAAACGAGACATACAGGAATGGGAGAAGCTGTGGGGGAGACTCCCGTGACATGGAAACAGGTAGGGGTTAAGCTGAGTATGGCTCCATTGGGGACAAAAGGGTCCTGTTACAACTGTGGGAAGGCAGGACCCTTTGCCCAAGATTGCCAAACATCCCAAAGGGCAGGTAAAAGTCAGGAAAATTGGAAATCTAAGGAAGTATATGCGGCAGCTTTATGCTTTTGTGGTCGATAACATTTATAGAATCCTTATATTATAGCATTACAGGAAAAGATCCCAGGGCTACAACTATTCTGGAACTATATTACAAGAAGTTGGATTCATGCTGCAGGTTTTAAGTTGCGACACAAACACATTTGTTTATGTGGTAACTCAGTCCAAGTTCAGAGAGCATTTAAAGAGCGCAGTAAAATATCTGTTTACAACAATTACTCAGTTAATTAACTAGCAAAACAACTGAGAAATGCTCAGAGGCCTGTCTTCGTGTTTCCAGTACATGAATGGGGGATTAACGGCTGAACACGTCCAAAAAAGCGACTCAGATCTGGAGACGGGACCCGGGGTGACAGAGCGGGGCCGGGCTCAGCACAGGAGCCAACAGTCCCCGTGAGTCAGCTTGGCGGTAGCTCAGATGGACGGGGCCGAATCCCTTCCTGGTCCCCATGTTAGCTGATATTGTTAATAATTCTGTCTCTTCAGGAATCCAAGTCGGACAACCCGTTGGGAAGGGGAGTGTCGCTCACCTGCGACTCAGCAGCTCAGCGGTTCCAGTCACAAAGTCGCAGACACTCCCCGGGACCAGGGTACCCAATGCTGATGGAACACTGCAGTATCATCGGGTCCGGACTGAGAGAGCACTGCAGTGCTGTCGGGTCATTACTGAGGTTGCGCTGCACTGTTTGAGGTTCGATAATGAGGGAGCGTTGCACTGTTGGAGGATCAGTACTGAGAGAGCGCTTCGGTGTGAGAGGGTCAGTACAGACAGAGCGCTGCACTGTCTGAGGGGCAATATTGGGGTAATGCTGCACTGTGGGAGGGTTGTTATTTAGGCAGTGCTGCACTGTCAGAGGGGCAGCAGTGAGGGAGTGCTGCACTGTTGAGTTGTCGGTACTGAAGGAGTGCCGCGTTGTCAGAGGGTCAGTACTAAGGGAGCATGACAGTGTCGAACGTTCAGTATTGTGGTAGTGCTGCACTATCGGAGGTTGAGTGCAAAGGGAGTGATGCATTGCCAGAGAGTCAGTACTGAGGGAATGCTTCACTTATGGATGGTCAGTATTGAGGGAGCACTGAAGTGCCGGGGGGTCTGTACAGAGGGGACGCTGTACTGTTAGATTGTCAGCACTGAGGAAACACTGTCCTATCGGAGGGTCAGTAACGAGGGTGAGCTATACTGTCAGAGGGTACTGAGGGAGTGCCACACTGTCAGAATGTCACTGCTGAGGGATTGCTGCACTGTCAGAGGCCCAGTACTGAAGGATTGTGTCGAACCTTTTATTCATCTTATTCTGGTTCAAACCTGAGAATTACATGAACAATGAAATTCACCGAACACACTGAGTCAGAGATACAACTTTACTGAGTTACTCAAGATATCTGAAAATCATGCAATACAATGATCTCACCTTGTATGGGCTACTTAACATTTATGTTTACTTTTTCCTGAAATATGAAGCAAATGAAATATTTACCGACGCCTGAGAGTGATCGCATCACATTGATTTTTGTTTCCTGGTGACTGCGCAATCACACCTTCTCCTCTGGTTACAACACCAAATTTTCTCCAGCAGTTTATTTAATTCTTTTAATTTAGGGAGCAACACGACATCACACTGACAGTGGCTTATTGTTCAATTGATATTTGTCTTACACCAAAATGCCCGACCACATGCTGATTCCTTTGTTTGAGGAAGCCCGCGCTGTTGCTGTGCATCTTCCTTCGACTACCTTCAGTACTTTGCCATCATGCGAAGAACAGTGGACACTGAGAAATGTTTGTAAATCTCATCCATTGAGTTGGCGAACATTCATAAGATGTGTTTGCAGAAGAATCCAACAGATCATTAAAATATAGGAAACTGAAGTGGACAGCTTCAATGGCACTGGTCCAGAGAGAAACGTTATAGCTCTGTAGTTTGGGAGTGTTCTTTGAAAGTCTTCATTCATCTTTAATGGAGCTTTGGTAGGTCCGACTCCTGCTTCACATTCAACATTAGATTATGGATATCTAGTGCAAACTGTAAGATATACAAATTCACATTTTCCACATAGTGCATGAAGTATTCTTTTGAAAATTGGGGACCAATATCCGACAACATCTTATCTGAATGCGATGTTTTGCAAAGATCACCGTTAAAGTGCTGCACAAATGCCGCTGTGTACAAACGTTTGACTTCTATCCACAGTTAAATAAAAAAAAGTTAACAACAATCAGGGAGGATTTCCCATTAAACATGAATAGATCCGTCCCCACCTATTCCCTCAATCTGGTTGGAAATTGGATCGGGATAAGGGGTTCCCTTTAATCTGGTCCATGCACGGAACTTACCTGGCAATTCGAAATCATTTCTTCTACAGCTCTTGATAATCCTGGCCACCACATGGACGACTGAGTCCGTGCTCTGCATTTCGTGACACCCAAGTGGCCCTGGTGTATTTTGGCCCAGATATACCGCTTTGGATACTGTTGGTGGTGGATGACCTCCCAAGGGAAGCAGCAACAGACAAGTTTGTGGCACCAAAGAGGGCTCTGCTGCACAGCAGCGGAGGAAAAGTGTTGGAAGAGCTACAGTGATAGGGGATTCTATCGTAAGGGGTGCAGATAGGCGTTTCTGTGACCGCAAACGAGACTCCAGGATGGTATGTTGCTTCCATGATGCTAGGGTCAAGGTTGTCTCGGAGCGGCTGCAGGACAGTCTGAAAGAGGAGGGTGAGCAGCCAAAGGTAGTGGCCCATATTGGTACTAACGACATAGGCAGGAAGGGAGATGATGTCCTGCAAAGTGAATATAAGGAGTTAGGCAGAAGTTTAAAAACAGGACCCCAAGAAGTGTAATCATAGGATTACTCCCTGTGCCACGTGCTAGTGAGGGGAGGGATGGGAGGATAAAGCAAATGAATGCGTGGCTGAAGAGCTGGTGTAGGCGGGAGGGCTTCAGCTAATTGGATCATTGGTATCTCTTCTGGTGCAGAGCTGATCTGTAGAAGAGGGAAGGGTTACATCTGAACTGGAAGGGGACCAATATCCTTGCGGGGAGGTTTGTTCGTGCTACTCGGAGGGCTTGAACTAGTCATGCAGGGGGTGGGACCCAAAGTAGCAGTCTCTCCGATCAGATAGTTGAGGCAAATGTAGAGGTTAAAGCAAGCAAGTCCAGTAGGCAGGCCGGGCAGGGGAAGGACAGGGAGCGTGGAAGGTCTGGTAGGCTAAACTGCATTTACTTTAATGAAAGAAGCCTTGCAGGTAAGGTAGATGAACTCAGAGCATGGATCGGTACATGGGATTGTGATATTATAGCTATTACGGAAACGTGGTTGAAGGATGGGCAGGACTGGCAGCTCAATGTTCTGGGGTTCGGATGCTTCCAGTGAGACAGAGGTGGAGGTAAGAGAGGAGAAGGAGTTGCACTATTGATTAGGGAGGACATCATGGCAGTACTTAGAGAGGATATCCTGGGGCGGAACATCCAGTGAAGCCATAAGGATAGAACTTAGTAATAAAAAAGGGGTGATCTCTTTGATGGGATTATACTATAGGCCCTCCAAAAGTCAGAGGGAATTGCAGGAGCATATATTTAGGGAAATCACAGATAGGTGTAGGAATTATAGGGTTCTAATAGTAGGTAATTTAAACTTCCCTAACATTGACTGGGACTCCCTTAGCGCAAAGGGATCAGATGGGGAAGAATTTGTTAAGTGTGTCCAGGATATTTTTCTGAAGCAGTATGTGGATGGCCGTACTAGAGAAGGGGCTACACTCGACCTCCTCTGGGGAAATGAGGCTGGTTGATGTGTCAGTGGGGAAGCACTTTGGGACCAGTGACCAGAACTCGAGTGACATCAAGATAGTTACGGAAAAGGATAGGACTGGACCACAGGTTGAAGTGCTAAATTGAAGGAAGGCTAATTTTGATGGCAAAATCAGACATGAACTCTCAAAACTAAAATGGGAGAGGCTGTTTGCAGGTAAACGGATGTCTGGCAGGTGGGAGGCTTATAAAAGTGAAATAGGAAGAGTTCAGGGCCGTCATGTTCCTGTTAGATGGAAGGACAAGGCTGGCAAGTTTAGGGAAACTTGGTTGATGAGGGATATTGAGGGTCTGGTCAGGACAAGGAAGGTAGCATATGTCAAATATAAGCATCTGGGATCAAGCGAGTCCCTCGAGAGTATAGGGGATGGAGGGGTACACTTAACAAGGAAATTAGGAGGGCTAAAAGGGGCCATGAGATTTCCCTGGCAGATAATATAAAGGAGAATCCTAAAAGATTCTACAAGAATATTAAGAGTAAAAGGGTAGCTAGGGAGAGAGTAGGTCCCCTTAAGGATCAGTGTGGTAATCTACGAGTGGAGCCACGGTAAATGGGCGAGGTCTTAAATGAATACTTCTTGTCTGTAGTTACCGTGGAGAAGGTCATGGAAGCCAATGAGTTCAAGGGAGGGAACAGCGATATCCTGGAGCATATCAACATTATAAAGGATGAGGTGTTGTAGGTTTTGAAGTGCAATAAGGTGCATCAATCCCCAAGGTCTGTCCAGGTGCATCCAAAGATGCTATGGGAAGCAAGGGAGGAGATTGCTAGGGCCCTGGCAGAGATTTTTGTATCATCCTTATCCACGGGTGAGGTACCAGAATACTGGAGGATAGCTAATGTTGTGCCTTCATTTAAGAAGGGCAGCAGGCATAAGCCAGGGAACGACAGGCCGGTGAGCCTTACATCAGTGGTGGGAAAGTTATTGGAAGGGATTCTGAGAGACAGGATTTACATGCATTTGGAAAATCAAGGTCTGATTAGGAATAGTCAGCATGGATTTGTGCGTGGGAAATCGTGTCTCACGAATTTGATTGAGTTTATCGAGGAGGTGACAAAGAGGACTGACGAGGGCAGGTGATGGACATTGTCTACGTGGACTTTGGCAAGACTTTTGACAAGGTCCCGCATGGTAGGCTGGTCCAGACGATTCAAACACATGGGATCCAGGGTGAGCTAGCAAATTGGATACTAAATTGGCTTGGTGATAGGAGACAGAGGGTGGCAGTGGCGAGTTGTAATTCAGATTGGATGCTGGTCACCAGTGGTGTGCCGTAGGGATCGGTGCTGGGCCCTCTGTTGGTCAAATGAAAGTGTGTTATAGATTCCAAAGTCACACTGTGGAGGACACTGACAGTGTGTTATAGATTCTCCCGTCACTCTGTGTAGGATTCTGACACTGTATTATAGATTCCCCAGTGAGTCTGCGCAGGACACTGACAGTGTGTAATAGGTTCCCCCGATCACTCCGTGTAGGAAAGTGACAGTGTGTTATAGATTCCCCGGTCACTCTGTGTAGGACACTGACAGAATGTTATACATTCTCGGGTCACTCTGTGTGGGACACTGACATTATGTTCTAGATTCCCCGGTCACTCTGTGCAGTACACTGACAGTGTGTTATAGATTCTCCCCGGTCACTCTGTGGAGGACACTGACAGTGTGTTATAGATTCTCCCCGGTCACTCTGTGGAGGACACTGACAGTGTGTTATGGATTCCCCGGTCACTCTGCGTTGGACACTGACAGTGTGTAAAAGATTCCTGATCACTCTGTGTAGGGCACTGACAGCATGTTATAGATTCCTGATCACTCAGTGTAGGACACATACAATGCGTTATTGATTCCACCTGGTCACTCAGAGTAGGACACTGACAGTGAGTTACAGGTTCCCCGGTCACTCTGTGTAGGACACTGACAGTGTGTTATAGATTCTCCGGTCACACTGTGTAGGACACTGACAGTGTGTTAGAGATACACTGGTCACTCTGTGGAGGACACTGACAGTGTGTTAGAGATTCCCCAGTCACTCTGTGTTGGACACTGACAGATTGCTACAGATTCCCCGGTCACTCTGCATAGGACACTGGCAGTGTGATATAGTTTCCCCAGACACTCTGTGTAGGACACTGTCAGTGTGTTATAGAATCCCCGGTCACTCTGTGTAGGACACTGACAGTGCATTTCAGATTCCACGGTCACTCTGTGTAGGACGCTGACAGTCTGTTATTGATTCCCCGGTCACTCTGTGTAGGTTACTGACAATGTGTTATCGATTCTCCGGTCACTCTGGGTAGGATTCTGACAGTGTGTTGTAGATTCCCTGGTCACTCTGTGCAGGACACTGCCAGTGTGTTATAGATTCCCACGATCACTCATTGTAGGACACTGACAGTGTGTTACAGATACCTAGGTCACTCTGTGTAGGACACTGACAGTGTGTTACAGATACCCAGGTCACTCAGTGTAGGACAATGACAGTGTGTTATAGATTCCCCGGTCACTCTGTGTAGGACACTGACAATATGTTATACATTCTCGGGTCACTCTGTGCCGGACACTGACATTGTGTTATAGATTCCTCGGTCACTCTGTTGAGGACACTGACAGTGTGTTAAAGATTCTCTGGCCACTCTGTGTCAGACACTGACATTGTTCTATAGATTCCCCGATCGCTCTGTGTAGGACACTGACAGAGTGTTATAGATTCCCGCCGGTCGCTCTGTGTCGGACACTGACAGTGTGTTATCGATTCCCCCCGTACACTCTGTGCCGGTCGCTGATTGTGTGTTATAGATTCCCCCCAGTCACTCTGTGTAGGACACTGACGGTGTGTTATCGATTCCTGATCACTCTGTGTAGGACACTGACAGTGTGTTATAGATCCCCCTGTCATTCTGTTTAGGTCAATGACTGTGTGTTATAGATTCCACAGTCAATCTGTGTAGGACAATGACAGTATGTTGTAGATGCCCCGGTCGCTCTGTGTAGTGCACTGACACTTTGTTTTAGATTCCCCGGTCACTCAGTGTAGGACGCTGAGGCTATGTTATAGATTCCACTGTCATTCTGTTTAGGACAATGACTGTGTGTTTTAGATTCCCCAGTCATTCTGTGTCGGACAATGACAGTGGGTTATAGATTCCCCGGTCGCTCTGAGTAGGACACTGACAGATTGTTTTAGATACCCCGGTCACTTTGTGTAGGACGCGTACAGTGTGTTATAGATTCTCCCCGGTTACTCTGAGTCGGACACCGACAGTGTGTTCTCGATTCCCCGGTCACTCTGTGTAGGACACTGACAGTATGTTATAGATTTCCCGGTCTCTCGAATTAGGACAATGACAGGGTGTTATAGATTCCCCGGTCACTCTGTGTAGGACACTGACAGTGTGTTATAGATTCCCCGGTCACTCTGTGTAGGACACTCACAGTGTGTTATAGATTCCACCTGGAAACTCTTTGTAAGACACTAACAGTGTGTTTTAGATTCCCAAGTCACTCCATGTTGGTCACTGACAGTGTGTTATAGATTCCCCGGTAAGTCCGTGTAGGACATTGACAGTGTGTTATAGATTCCCCGGTCACTCTGTGTAGGACATTGACAGTGTGTTATAGATTCCCCGGTCACTCTGTGTAGGACATTGACAATATGTTATAGATTCCCCGGTCGCTCTGTGTAGGACACTCACAGTGTGTTATAGATTCCACCTGGAAACTCTTTGTAAGACACTAACAGTGTGTTTTAGATTCCCAAGTCACTCCATGTTGGTCACTGACAGTGTGTTATAGATTCCCCGGTAAGTCCGTGTAGGACAATGACAGTGTGTTATAGATTCCCCGGTCACTCAGTGTAGGACATTGACAATATGTTATAGATTCCCCGGTCACTCTGTGTAGGACATTGACAGTGTGTTATAGATTCCCCGGTCACTCTGTGTAGCACGCTGAGAGTATGTTATAGATTCCCCAGTCACTCTAAGTAGGAAAATGACAGTTTGTTATAAATTCACCGGTCTCTTTGTGTAGCTAAATGACAGTGTTTTTTAGATTCCCACGGTCACTCTGCTTAGGACACAGACAGTGTGTTTTAGATTCCCGAGTCATTCTGTGTGGGACACTGACAGTGTGTTATAGATTCCCTGATCACTCTGTTTAGCACACTAGCAGTGTGTTCTAGATTCCCCGTTCACTTTGTGTAGGAAAATGACAGTGTGTTATAGATTCCCCTGCCACTCTGTGTCGGACACTGACAGTGTGTTATACATTCTCCACGGTCACTCTGTGTAGGACACTGACAGTGTGTTATAGATTCTCCACGGTCACTCTGTGTAGGACATTGACAATATGTTATAGATTCCCCAGTCACTCTGTGTAGGACGCTGAGAGTATGTTATAGATTCCCCTGTCATTCTGTTGAGGACACTGACAGTGTGTTATAGATTCCCCAGTCACTCTGTGTTGGACACTGACAGATTGCTACAGATTCCCCGGTCACTCTGCATAGGACACTGGCAGTGTGATTTAGATTCCCACGGTCACTCTGCTTAGGACACAGACAGTGTGTTTTAGATTCCCGAGTCATTCTGTGTGGGACACTGACAGTGTGTTATAGATTCCCTGATCACTCTGTGTAGGACACTGACAGTGTGTTATAGATTCCCAGGTGACTCTGTGTAGGACACTGACAGTGTGTTAAAGATTCCCCGGTGGCTCTGTGTGGGACGCTGAGGGTATGTGATAGATTCCCCTGCCACTCTGTGTCGGACACTGACAGTGTGTTATCGATTCACCACGGTCACTCAGTGTAGGACACTGACAGTGTGTTGTAGATTCCCCGGTAAGTCTGTGTAGGACATTGCAAATATGTTATAGATTTCCCGGTCACTCTAAGTAGGAAAATGACAGCGTGATAGAGATTCCCCGGTCACCCTAAGTATGAAAATGACAGTGTGTTATAGATTCACCGGTCTCTTTGTGCAGGACAATGACAGTGTGTTATAGATTCCCTGGTCACTCTGCGTAGGACACTGACTGTGTGTTTTAGATTCCCCAGTCATTCTGTGTGGGACACTGACAGTGTGTTATAGATTCACTGATCACTCTGTGTAGGACACTGACAGTGTGTTATAGATTCCCAGGTCACTCTGTGTAGGAAACTGACAGTGTGATAAGGATTCCCCGGTCGCTCTGTGCAGTGCACTGGCAGTGTGTTGTAGATTCCCCGGTCACTTGGTGCAGGACAATGACAGTGTGTTAAAGATTCCCCGGTCGCTCTGTGTAGGACAATGACAGTGTGTTATAGAATCCCCGTTCGCTCTGTGTAGTGCACTGGCAGTCTGTTCTCGGTTCCCCGGTCACTTGGTGCAGGACAATGACAGTGTGTTATAGATTCACTGGTCACTCTGTGTAGGACGCTAAGGGTATGTTATAGATTCCCCTGTCATTCTCTTTAGGACACTGAATGTGTGTTATAGATTCCTCAGTCAATCTGTGTAGGACACTGACTGTGTGTTATAGATTCCCCTGTCATTCTCTTTAGGACACTGACATTGTTTTATAGATTCCCTGGTTCTCTTTGTCGGACACTGACAGTGTGTTATAGATTCACGATCACTCTGTGTAGGACACCGATAGTGTGTTCTAGATTCCTGATCACTCAGTGTCGGACACTGACAGTGTGTTATAGATTCAACCTGGAGACTCTGTGTAGGACACTGACAGTGTGTTATAGATTAATGAACACTCAGTGCAGGACATTGACATTGTGTTAAAGATTGCACCGAGTCACTCTGTTTCGGACACTGACAGTGTGTTATAGATTCTCCACGTTCACTCAGTGTCGGACACTGACAGTGTGTTATAGAGTCCCCGGTTAGTCTGTGTAGGACACTGACAGTATGTTCTAGATTTCCCGGTCACTCTAAGTAGTAAAATGACAGTGTGTTATAGATTCACCCGTCTCTTTGTGTAGGACAATGACAGTGCATTATAGACACCCCGGTCACACTGCGTAGGACGCTGAGAGTATGTTTTAGATTCACCAGTCATTCTGTTTAGGACAATGACAGAGTTTTTAGATTCCCACGGTCACTCTGCGTAGGACACTGACAGTGTGTTTTAGATTCCCCAGTCATTCTGTCTGGGGCAGCGACAGTGTGTTATAGATTCCCCGGTCACTCTGTGTAGGACACTGACAGTGTGTTATAGATTCCACCTGGAAACTCTTTGTCAGACACTAAAAGTGTGTTTTAGATTCCCAAGTCACTCCATGTTGCTCACTGACGGTGTGTTATAGATTCCTGATAACTTAGTGCAGGACATTGACATTGTGTTACAGATTGCAGCAAGTCATTCTGTGTCGGAAAATGACAGTGTGTTATAGATTCTCCACGGTCACTCATTGTAGGACACTGACAGTGTGCAATAGATGCACCGGTCAATCTGTGTAGGACACTGACATTCTGTTATAGATTCCCTGGTCACTCTGTTTAGCACACTGGCAATGTGTTCTAGATTCCCCGTTCACTTTGTGTAGGAAAATGACAGTGTGTTATAGATTCCCCTGCCACTCTGTATCGGACACTGACAGTGTGTTATACATTCTCCACGGTCACTCAGTGTAGGACACTGACAGTGTGTTATAGATTCCCCTGTCATTCTGTTGAGGACACTGACAGTGTGTTATAGATTCCCAGGTCACTCTGTTGAGGACACTGACAGTGTGTTAAGGATTCCCCGGTCGCTCTGTGCAGTGCACTGGCAGTGTGTTGTAGATTCCCCGGTCACTTTGTGAAGGACACTGACAGTGTGTTCTAGATTCCCTGGTCACTCTGTGCAGGACACTGACAGTGTGTTAAAGATTCCCCGGTCGCTCTGTGTAGGACAATGACAGTGTGTTATAGAATCCCCGTTCGCTCTGTGTAGTGCACTGGCAGTCTGTTCTCGGTTCCCCGGTCACTTTGTGCAGGACAATGACAGTGTGTTATAGATTCCCCGGTCACTCTGTGTAGGACGCTGAGGGTATGTTATAGATTCCCCTATCATTCTCTTTGTCGGACACTGACAGTGTGTTAGAGATTCACGACCACTCTGTGTCGGACACCGATAGTGTGTTCTAAATTCCTGATCACTCAGTGTCGGACACTGACATTGTGTTAAAGATTGCACCGAGTCACTCTTTGTTGGACACTGACAGTGTGTTCTAGATTCCCCGGTCACTCTGTTTCGGACACTGACAGTGTGTTATAGATTCTCCACGTTCACTCAGTGTCGGACACTGACAGTGTGTTATAGAGTCCCCGGTTAGTCTGTGTAGGACACTGACAGTATGTTCTTGATTTCCCGGTCACTCTAAGTAGTAAAATGACAGTGTGTTATAGATTCACCCGTCTCTTTGTGTAGGACAATGACAGTGCGTTATAGACACCCCGGTCACACTGCGTAGGACACTGACAGTGTGTTATAGATTCCACGGTCACTCTGTGTAGGACGCTGAGGGTATGTTATAGATTCACCAGTCATTCTGTTTAGGACACTGACTGTGTGTTATAGATTCCCCGGTCACTCTGTGTAGGACGCTGAGGGTATGTTATAGATTCACCAGTCATTCTGTTTAGGACACTGACTGTGTGTTATAGATTCCCCAGTCAATCTGTGCAGGACAATGACAGAGTTTTTAGATTCCCACGGTCACTCTGCGTAGGACACTGACACTGTGTTATAGATTCCCCAGTCATTCTGTTTGGGGCAGCGACAGTGTGTTATAGATTCCCCGGTCACTCTGTGTAGGACACTGACAGTGTGTTATAGATTCTCCCGTCACTCTGTGTAGGACACTGACAGTGTGTTATAGATTCCCCGGTCACTCTGTGTAGGACACTGACAGTGTGTTATAGATTCCCCGGTCACTCTGTGTAGGACACTCACAGTGTGTTATAGATTCCACCTGGAAACTCTTTGTAAGACACTAACAGTGTGTTTTAGATTCCCAAGTCACTCCATGTTGGTCACTGACGGTGTGTTATAGATTCCTGATAACTTAGTGCAGGACATTGACATTGTGTTACAGATTGCAGCAAGTCATTCTGTGTCGGAAAATGACAGTGTGTTATAGATTCTCCACGGTCACTCATTGTAGGACACTGACAGTGTGCAATAGATGCACCGGTCAATCTGTGTAGGACACTGACATTCTGTTATAGATTCCCTGGTCACTCTGTTTAGCACACTGGCAATGTGTTCTAGATTCCCCGTTCACTTTGTGTAGGAAAATGACAGTGTGTTCTAGATTCCCCGTTCACTTTGTGTAGGAAAATGACAGTGTGTTATACATTCCCCGGTCACTTTGTGAAGGCCAATGACAGTGTATTCTCAATTCCCTGGTCACTCTGTGCAGGACACTGCCAGTGTGTTAAAGATTCCCCGGTCACTCTGTGTAGGACACTGACAGTGTGTTATAGATTCCCCTGTCATTCTGTTGAGGACACTGACAATGTGTTATAGATTCCCCAGTCACTCTAAGTAGGAAAATGACAGTTTGTTATAAATTCACCGGTCTCTTTGTGTAGCTAAATGACAGTGTTTTTTAGATTCCCACGGTCACTCTGCTTAGGACACAGACAGTGTGTTTTAGATTCCCGAGTCATTCTGTGTGGGACACTGACAGTGTGTTAAAGATTCCCCGGTGGCTCTGTGTAGGACGCTGAGGGTAGGTGATAGATTCCCCTGCCACTCTGTGTCGGACACTGACAGTGTGTTAAAGATTCCCCGGTCGCTCTGTGTAGGACGCTGAGGGTAGGTGATAGATTTCCCTGCCACTCTGTGTCGGACACTGACAGTGTGTTATAGATTCACCACGGTCACTCAGTGTAGGACACTGACAGTGTGTTATAGATTCCCCGGTAAGTCTGTGTAGGACATTGAAAATATGTTATAGATTTCCCGGTCACTCTAAGTAGGAAAATGACAGTGTGATAGAGATTCCCCGGTCACCCTAAGTATGAAAATGACAGTGTGTTATAGATTCACCGGTCTCTTTGTGCAGGACAATGACAGTGTGTTATAGATTCCCTGGTCACTCTGCGTAGGACACTGACTGTGTGTTTTAGATTCCCCAGTCATTCTGTGTGGGACACTGACAGTGTGTTATAGATTCCCCGATCACTCTGTGTAGGACACTGACAGTGTGTTGTAGATTCCCCGGTCACTTTGTGAAGGACAATGACAGTGTATTCTAGATTCCCTGGTCACTCTGTGCAGGACACTGACAGTGTGTTAAAGATTCCCCGGTCGCTCTGTGTAGGACAATGACAGTGTGTTATAGAATCCCCGTTCGCTCTGTGTAGTGCACTGGCAGTCTGTTCTCGGTTCCCCGGTCACTTGGTGCAGGACAATGACAGTGTGTTATAGATTCACCGGTCAATTGGTGTAGGACACTGACAGTGTGTTAAAGATTCACGATCACTCTGTGCAGGACACCGATAGTGTGTTCTAGATTCCTGATCACTCAGTGTCGGACACTGACAGTGTGTTATAGATTCAACCTGGAGACTCTGTGTAGGACACTGACAGTGTGTTATAGATTCCCCGGTCACTCTGTTTCGGACACTGACAGTGTGTTATAGATTCTCCACGTTCACTCAGTGTCGGACACTGACAGCGTTTATAGAGTCCCCGGTTAGTCTGTGTAGGACACTGACAGTATGTTCCAGATTTCCCGGTCACTCTTTGTAGGACACTGACAGTGTGTTATAGATACTGCGGTCTCTCTGCGTAGGAAACTGACAGTGTGTTCCAGATGCCCTGGTCACTCTGTATCGGACACTGACAGTGTATTATAGATTCCTCGGTCGCGCTGTGCAGGACACTGACAGTGTATGATAGATTCCCCAGTCGCTCTGTGTAGGACACTGACAGTGTGTTATAGATTCCTCAGTCACTCTGTATCGGACACTGACAGTGTGTTATAGATTCCCCGGTCACTCTGTGCAGGACACTGACAGTGTATTATAGATTCCCCAGTCGCTCTGTGCAGTGCACTGACGAGTGTTATCGATTCCCAGGTCGCGCTGTGTAGGGCACTGACAGTTTGTTTTAGATTCCACGGTCGATTTGTGTCGGACACGTACAGTGTGTTGTTGACTCCCCGGTCACTCTGTGTGGGAAACTGACAGTGTGTTATAGATTCCTGATCGCTCTGTGTAGGATACTGACAGTGTGTAGTTGATTCTCCTTGGTCACTCAGTGTAGGACAATGACAGTGAGTTAAAGATTCCCTGTTCACTCTGTGTAGGACACTGACAGTGTGTTATAGATTCCCCAGTCATTCTGTGTAGGACACTGACAGTGTGTTATAGATTCCCCGGTCACTCGGTGCAGGAAACTGGCTGTGAGTTATAGATTCCCCAGTCAAATGTGTAGGACTCTTACAGTGTGTTATAGATTCCCCGGTCAGTCTGTGCAGGACACTCACATTCTGTTATAGTTTACCTGGTCTCTCTGTGTAGGACCCTGGCAGTGTGTTATAGATTCCCCAATCGCTCTGTGTTGGGCACAGACAATTTGTTTTAGATTCCCCGGACACTTTGTGTAAGACACGTACAGTGTGTTACAGATTCCCCGGTCACTCTATGCAGGAAACGGACTGTGAGTTATAGATTCCCCAGTCAATCTGTGTAGGACACTGACAGTGTGTTATAGATTCCCTGGTCACTCTGTGTAGGACAATGACAGTGTGTGATAGATTCCCCGGTCACTCTGTATCGGACACTGACAGTGTCTTTTAGATTCCCCAATCATTCTGTGTGGGACACAGACAGTGCGTTATAGATTCCCCGATCACTCTGTGCAGGCCACTGACAGTGTGTTACAGACTCATTAGTCACTCTGTGTAGGACACTGACAGTGTGTTATAGATTCCCCGGTCGCTCTGTGTAGTGCACTGACACTTTGTTTTAGATTCCCCGGTCACTCAGTGTAGGACGCTGAGGCTATGTTATAGATTCCACTGTCATTCTGTTTAGGACAATAACAGTGTGTTTCTGACATTCTGTTATAGATTCCCTGGTCACTCTGTTTAGCACACTGACAGTGTGTTCTAGATTCCCCGTTCACTTTGTGTAGGACAATGACAGTGTGTTATAGATTCCCCGGTCACTCTGTGTAGGACATTGACAGTGTGTTATAGATTCCCCGGTCACTCTGTTTAGGACACTGACAGTGTGTTATAGATTCCCCGGTCAGTCTGTGCAGGACACACATTCTGTTATAGTTTACCTGGTCTCTCTGTGTAGGACCCTGGCAGTGTGTTATAGATTCCCCAATCGCTCTGTGTAGGGCACAGACAATTTGTTTTAGATTCCCCGGACACTTTGTGTAAGACACGTACAGTGTGTTACAGATTCTCCCCGGTTACTCTGTGTAGGATACTGACAGTGTGTTACAGATTCCCCGGTCACTCTGTGCAGGAAAACAGTGTGTTATAGATTCACCCGTCTCTTTGTGTAGGCCACTGACAGTGTGATACAGATTCCCTGGTCACTCTGTGTAGGCCACTGACAGTGTGATACAGATTCCCTGGTCACTCTGTGTAGGCCACTTACAGTGTGATACAGATTCCCTGGTCACTCTGTGTTGGCCACTGACAGTGTGATACAGATTCCCTGGTCACTCTGTGTAGGACAATGACAGTGTGTTATAGATTCTCCCCGGTTACTCTGAGTCGGACACCGACAGTGTGTTCTCGATTCCCCGGTCACTCTGTGTAGGACACTGACAGTGTGTTACAGACTCATTAGTCACTCTGTGTAGGACACTGACAGTGTGATACAGATTCCCTGGTCACTCTGTGTAGGCCACTGACAGTGTGATACAGATTCCCTGGTCACTCTGTGTAGGCCACTGACAGTGTGATACAGATTCCCTGGTCACTCTGTGTAGGGCACTGACAGTTTGTTTTAGATTCCCCGGTCGCTTTGTGTAGGACACTGACAGTTTGTTATAGATTCCCCAGTCACTCAGTGTAGGACAATGACAGTGAGTAATAAATTCCCTGTTCACTCTGTGTAGGACACTGACATGTGTTGTAGATTCCCCGGTCGCTCTGTGTAGGGCACTGACAGTTTGTTTTAGATTCCCCGGTCGCTTTGTGTCGGACACGTACAGTGTGTTGTTGATTACCCGGTCACTCTGTGTGGAAAACTGACAGTGTGTTATAGATTCCTGATCACTCTGTGTAGGACACTGGCAGTGTGTTATTGATTCCCCATTCACTCTGTGGAGGTCACTAACATTGCGTAATAAATTCTGTGGTCACTCTGTGGAGGACTCTGACAGTTTGTTATAGAATCCCCGGTCACTCTGTGTAGGACACTCACAGTATGTTAAACATTCTCTGGTCACTCTGTGTAGGACACGTACAGTGTGTACGAGATTCTTCCCGATCACTCTGTGTCGGACACTGACATTGTGTTATAGATACCCCCCTGTCACTCTGTGTAGGACACCGACAGCGTGTTATAGATTCCCCGGTCACACTGTGTAGGATACTGACAATGTGTTATAAATTCCACGTTCGGTCTGCGTAGGGCACTAACAGTATGTTGAAGATTTCCTGGTCACTTTGTGGTGGACACTGACACTGTGTTACAGATTCCCCGGTCGCTCTGTGTCGGACACTGACATGTGTTATAGATTCCCCGGTCTCTCTGTGTCGTGCACTTTCAGTGTGTTATAGATTCCCCCCCTGCCACTCTGTGTAGGACACTGACAGTGTGTTATAGATTCCCCGGTCGCTCTGAGTCAGAAACTGAAAGTGTGTTATAAATTCCTCTTTCAGTCTGCGTAGGGCACTAACAGTGTGTTGAACATTCCCCGGTCACTATGTGGTGGACACTGACAGTGTGTTATAGATTCCCCGGTCACTCCGTGTAGGACACTGAAAGTGTGTTATAGATTCCCCGGTCACTCCGTGTAGGACACTGAAAGTGTGTTATAGATTCCTGATCCTCCAATGCAGGATACTGACAGTGTGTTGTAGATTCTCCCTGGTCACTCACTGTAGGACACTGGCAGTGTGTTATAGAATCCAATGTCTCTCAGTGCAGGAAACAGACTGTGAGTTATAGATTCCCCAGTCAGTCTGTGTTGTACACTTAAAATATGTTATAGATTCCCCGGTCACTCTGTGTAGATCACTGACAGTGTGTTATAGATTCTCCCCGTTCACTCAGTGCAGGATACTGTCAGTGTGTTGAAGATTCTCCCTGGTCACTCACTGTCGGACACTGACAGTGTGTTATAGATTCCCCGGTCACTCTGTGCAGGACACTGACAGTGTGTTATAGATTTCCCGGACAGTCTGTGTAGGACACTCACATTCTGCTGTAGATTACCTGGTCTCTCTGTGTAGGAAACTGGCAGTGTTTTTTAGATTCCCCAATCATTCTGTGTAGGACACTGACAGTGTGTTATAGATTCCCCGGTCACTCTGTGCAGGAAACTGACTGTGAGTTATAGATTCCCCAGTCATTCTGTGTAGGACACTTAAAGTGTGTTGCAGATTCTCCCCGTTCACTCAGTGCAGGACACTGAAAGTGTGTTATAGATTCCCCGGACAGTCTGTGTAGGACACTCACATTCTGTTATATATTACCTGGTCTCTCTGTGAAGGACACTGGCATTGTTTTTTATATTCCCACGGTCACTCTGTGTAGGCCACTGACAGTGTGATACAGATTCCCTGGTCACTCTGTGTAGGGCACTGACAGTTTGTTTTAGATTCCCCGGTCGCTTTGTGTAGGACACGTACACTGTGTTATAGATTCCCCAGTCACTCAGTGTAGGACAATGACAGTGAGTAATAAATTCCCTGTTCACTCTGTGTAGGACACTGACATGTGTTGTAGATTCCCCGGTCGCTCTGTGTAGGGCACTGACAGTTTGTTTTAGATTCCCCGGTCGCTTTGTGTCGGACACGTACAGTGTGTTGTTGATTACCCGGTCACTCTGTGTGTAAAACTGACAGTGTGTTATAGATTCCCCGGTCACTCTGTGTAGGACACTGGCAGTGTGTTATTGATTCCCCATTCACTCTGTGGAGGTCACTAACATTGCGTAATAAATTCTGTGGTCACTCTGTGGAGGACTCTGACAGTTTGTTATAGAATCCCCGGTCACTCTGTGTAGGACACTCACAGTATGTTAAACATTCTCTGGTCACTCTGTGTAGGACACGTACAGTGTGTTCGAGATTCTTCCCGATCACTCTGTGTCGGACACTGACATTGTGTTATAGATTCCCCCCCTGTCACTCTGTGTAGGACACCGACAGCGTGTTATAGATTCCCCGGTCACACTGTGTAGGATACTGACAATGTGTTATAAATTCCACGTTCGGTCTGCGTAGGGCACTAACAGTGTGTTGAAGATTCCCTGGTCTCTTTGTGGTGGACACTGACACTGTGTTACAGATTCCCCGGTCGCTCTGTGTCGGACACTGACATGTGTTATAGATTCCCCGGTCTCTCTGTGTCGTGCACTTTCAGTGTGTTATAGATTCCCCCCCTGCCACTCTGTGTAGGACACTGACAGTGTGTTATAGATTCCCCGGTCGCTCTGAGTCAGAAACTGAAAGTGTGTTATAAATTCCTCTTTCAGTCTGCGTAGGGCACTAACAGTGTGTTGAACATTCCCCGGTCACTATGTGGTGGACACTGACAGTGTGTTATAGATTCCCCGGTCACTCCGTGTAGGACACTGAAAGTGTGTTATAGATTCCCCGGTCACTCCGTGTAGGACACTGAAAGTGTGTTATAGATTCCTGATCCTCCAATGCAGGATACTGACAGTGTGTTGTAGATTCTCCCTGGTCACTCACTGTAGGACACTGGCAGTGTGTTATAGAATCCAATGTCTCTCAGTGCAGGAAACAGACTGTGAGTTATAGATTCCCCAGTCAGTCTGTGTTGTACACTTAAAATATGTTATAGATTCCCCGGTCACTCTGTGTAGATCACTGACAGTGTGTTATAGATTCTCCCCGTTCACTCAGTGCAGGATACTGTCAGTGTGTTGAAGATTCTCCCTGGTCACTCACTGTCGGACACTGACAGTGTGTTATAGATTCCCCGGTCTCTCTGTGTAGGACCCTGGCAGTGTGTTATAGATTCCCCAATCGCTCTGTGTAGGGCACAGACAATTTGTTTTAGATTCCCCGGACACTTTGTGTAAGACACGTACAGTGTGTTACAGATTCTCCCCGGTTACTCTGTGTAGGATACTGACAGTGTGTTACAGATTCCCCGGTCACTCTGTGCAGGAAAACAGTGTGTTATAGATTCACCCGTCTCTTTGTGTAGGCCACTGACAGTGTGATACAGATTCCCTGGTCACTCTGTGTAGGCCACTGACAGTGTGATACAGATTCCCTGGTCACTCTGTGTAGGCCACTTACAGTGTGATACAGATTCCCTGGTCACTCTGTGTTGGCCACTGACAGTGTGATACAGATTCCCTGGTCACTCTGTGTAGGACAATGACAGTGTGTTATAGATTCTCCCCGGTTACTCTGAGTCGGACACCGACAGTGTGTTCTCGATTCCCCGGTCACTCTGTGTAGGACACTGACAGTGTGTTACAGACTCATTAGTCACTCTGTGTAGGACACTGACAGTGTGATACAGATTCCCTGGTCACTCTGTGTAGGCCACTGACAGTGTGATACAGATTCCCTGGTCACTCTGTGTAGGCCACTGACAGTGTGATACAGATTCCCTGGTCACTCTGTGTAGGGCACTGACAGTTTGTTTTAGATTCCCCGGTCGCTTTGTGTAGGACACTGACAGTTTGTTATAGATTCCCCAGTCACTCAGTGTAGGACAATGACAGTGAGTAATAAATTCCCTGTTCACTCTGTGTAGGACACTGACATGTGTTGTAGATTCCCCGGTCGCTCTGTGTAGGGCACTGACAGTTTGTTTTAGATTCCCCGGTCGCTTTGTGTCGGACACGTACAGTGTGTTGTTGATTACCCGGTCACTCTGTGTGGAAAACTGACAGTGTGTTATAGATTCCTGATCACTCTGTGTAGGACACTGGCAGTGTGTTATTGATTCCCCATTCACTCTGTGGAGGTCACTAACATTGCGTAATAAATTCTGTGGTCACTCTGTGGAGGACTCTGACAGTTTGTTATAGAATCCCCGGTCACTCTGTGTAGGACACTCACAGTATGTTAAACATTCTCTGGTCACTCTGTGTAGGACACGTACAGTGTGTACGAGATTCTTCCCGATCACTCTGTGTCGGACACTGACATTGTGTTATAGATACCCCCCTGTCACTCTGTGTAGGACACCGACAGCGTGTTATAGATTCCCCGGTCACACTGTGTAGGATACTGACAATGTGTTATAAATTCCACGTTCGGTCTGCGTAGGGCACTAACAGTATGTTGAAGATTTCCTGGTCACTTTGTGGTGGACACTGACACTGTGTTACAGATTCCCCGGTCGCTCTGTGTCGGACACTGACATGTGTTATAGATTCCCCGGTCTCTCTGTGTCGTGCACTTTCAGTGTGTTATAGATTCCCCCCCTGCCACTCTGTGTAGGACACTGACAGTGTGTTATAGATTCCCCGGTCGCTCTGAGTCAGAAACTGAAAGTGTGTTATAAATTCCTCTTTCAGTCTGCGTAGGGCACTAACAGTGTGTTGAACATTCCCCGGTCACTATGTGGTGGACACTGACAGTGTGTTATAGATTCCCCGGTCACTCCGTGTAGGACACTGAAAGTGTGTTATAGATTCCCCGGTCACTCCGTGTAGGACACTGAAAGTGTGTTATAGATTCCTGATCCTCCAATGCAGGATACTGACAGTGTGTTGTAGATTCTCCCTGGTCACTCACTGTAGGACACTGGCAGTGTGTTATAGAATCCAATGTCTCTCAGTGCAGGAAACAGACTGTGAGTTATAGATTCCCCAGTCAGTCTGTGTTGTACACTTAAAATATGTTATAGATTCCCCGGTCACTCTGTGTAGATCACTGACAGTGTGTTATAGATTCTCCCCGTTCACTCAGTGCAGGATACTGTCAGTGTGTTGAAGATTCTCCCTGGTCACTCACTGTCGGACACTGACAGTGTGTTATAGATTCCCCGGTCACTCTGTGCAGGACACTGACAGTGTGTTATAGATTTCCCGGACAGTCTGTGTAGGACACTCACATTCTGCTGTAGATTACCTGGTCTCTCTGTGTAGGAAACTGGCAGTGTTTTTTAGATTCCCCAATCATTCTGTGTAGGACACTGACAGTGTGTTATAGATTCCCCGGTCACTCTGTGCAGGAAACTGACTGTGAGTTATAGATTCCCCAGTCATTCTGTGTAGGACACTTAAAGTGTGTTGCAGATTCTCCCCGTTCACTCAGTGCAGGACACTGAAAGTGTGTTATAGATTCCCCGGACAGTCTGTGTAGGACACTCACATTCTGTTATATATTACCTGGTCTCTCTGTGAAGGACACTGGCATTGTTTTTTATATTCCCACGGTCACTCTGTGTAGGCCACTGACAGTGTGATACAGATTCCCTGGTCACTCTGTGTAGGGCACTGACAGTTTGTTTTAGATTCCCCGGTCGCTTTGTGTAGGACACGTACACTGTGTTATAGATTCCCCAGTCACTCAGTGTAGGACAATGACAGTGAGTAATAAATTCCCTGTTCACTCTGTGTAGGACACTGACATGTGTTGTAGATTCCCCGGTCGCTCTGTGTAGGGCACTGACAGTTTGTTTTAGATTCCCCGGTCGCTTTGTGTCGGACACGTACAGTGTGTTGTTGATTACCCGGTCACTCTGTGTGTAAAACTGACAGTGTGTTATAGATTCCCCGGTCACTCTGTGTAGGACACTGGCAGTGTGTTATTGATTCCCCATTCACTCTGTGGAGGTCACTAACATTGCGTAATAAATTCTGTGGTCACTCTGTGGAGGACTCTGACAGTTTGTTATAGAATCCCCGGTCACTCTGTGTAGGACACTCACAGTATGTTAAACATTCTCTGGTCACTCTGTGTAGGACACGTACAGTGTGTTCGAGATTCTTCCCGATCACTCTGTGTCGGACACTGACATTGTGTTATAGATTCCCCCCCTGTCACTCTGTGTAGGACACCGACAGCGTGTTATAGATTCCCCGGTCACACTGTGTAGGATACTGACAATGTGTTATAAATTCCACGTTCGGTCTGCGTAGGGCACTAACAGTGTGTTGAAGATTCCCTGGTCTCTTTGTGGTGGACACTGACACTGTGTTACAGATTCCCCGGTCGCTCTGTGTCGGACACTGACATGTGTTATAGATTCCCCGGTCTCTCTGTGTCGTGCACTTTCAGTGTGTTATAGATTCCCCCCCTGCCACTCTGTGTAGGACACTGACAGTGTGTTATAGATTCCCCGGTCGCTCTGAGTCAGAAACTGAAAGTGTGTTATAAATTCCTCTTTCAGTCTGCGTAGGGCACTAACAGTGTGTTGAACATTCCCCGGTCACTATGTGGTGGACACTGACAGTGTGTTATAGATTCCCCGGTCACTCCGTGTAGGACACTGAAAGTGTGTTATAGATTCCCCGGTCACTCCGTGTAGGACACTGAAAGTGTGTTATAGATTCCTGATCCTCCAATGCAGGATACTGACAGTGTGTTGTAGATTCTCCCTGGTCACTCACTGTAGGACACTGGCAGTGTGTTATAGAATCCAATGTCTCTCAGTGCAGGAAACAGACTGTGAGTTATAGATTCCCCAGTCAGTCTGTGTTGTACACTTAAAATATGTTATAGATTCCCCGGTCACTCTGTGTAGATCACTGACAGTGTGTTATAGATTCTCCCCGTTCACTCAGTGCAGGATACTGTCAGTGTGTTGAAGATTCTCCCTGGTCACTCACTGTCGGACACTGACAGTGTGTTATAGATTCCCCGGTCACTCTGTGCAGGACACTGACAGTGTGTTATAGATTTCCCGGACAGTCTGTGTAGGACACTCACATTCTGCTGTAGATTACCTGGTCTCTCTGTGTAGGAAACTGGCAGTGTTTTTTAGATTCCCCAATCATTCTGTGTAGGACACTGACAGTGTGTTATAGATTCCCCGGTCACTCTGTGCAGGAAACTGACTGTGAGTTATAGATTCCCCAGTCATTCTGTGTAGGACACTTAAAGTGTGTTGCAGATTCTCCCCGTTCACTCAGTGCAGGACACTGAAAGTGTGTTATAGATTCCCCGGACAGTCTGTGTAGGACACTCACATTCTGTTATATATTACCTGGTCTCTCTGTGAAGGACACTGGCATTGTTTTTTATATTCCCACGGTCACTCTGTGTAGGCCACTGACAGTGTGATACAGATTCCCTGGTCACTCTGTGTAGGGCACTGACAGTTTGTTTTAGATTCCCCGGTCGCTTTGTGTAGGACACGTACACTGTGTTATAGATTCCCCAGTCACTCAGTGTAGGACAATGACAGTGAGTGATAAATTCCCTGTTCACTCTGTGTAGGACACTGACATGTGTTGTAGATTCCCCGGTCGCTCTGTGTAGGGCACTGACAGTTTGTTTTAGATTCCCCGGTCGCTTTGTGTCGGACACGTACAGTGTGTTGTTGATTACCCGGTCACTCTGTGTGTAAAACTGACAGTGTGTTATAGATTCCCCGGTCACTCTGTGTAGGACACTGGCAGTGTGTTATTGATTCCCCATTCACTCTGTGGAGGTCACTAACATTGCGTAATAAATTCTGTGGTCACTCTGTGGAGGACTCTGACAGTTTGTTATAGAATCCCCGGTCACTCTGTGTAGGACACTCACAGTATGTTAAACATTCTCTGGTCACTCTGTGTAGGACACGTACAGTGTGTTCGAGATTCTTCCCGATCACTCTGTGTCGGACACTGACATTGTGTTATAGATTCCCCCCCTGTCACTCTGTGTAGGACACCGACAGCGTGTTATAGATTCCCCGGTCACACTGTGTAGGATACTGACAATGTGTTATAAATTCCACGTTCGGTCTGCGTAGGGCACTAACAGTGTGTTGAAGATTCCCTGGTCTCTTTGTGGTGGACACTGACACTGTGTTACAGATTCCCCGGTCGCTCTGTGTCGGACACTGACATGTGTTATAGATTCCCCGGTCTCTCTGTGTCGTGCACTTTCAGTGTGTTATAGATTCCCCCCCTGCCACTCTGTGTAGGACACTGACAGTGTGTTATAGATTCCCCGGTCGCTCTGAGTCAGAAACTGAAAGTGTGTTATAAATTCCTCTTTCAGTCTGCGTAGGGCACTAACAGTGTGTTGAACATTCACCGGTCACTATGTGGTGGACACTGACAGTGTGTTATAGATTCGCAAGTCAATCTGTGTAGGACAATGACAGTGTGTTATAGACACCCGGTCCCTCTGTGTAGGACACTGAAAGTGTGTTATAGATTCCCCGGTCACTCCGTGTAGGACACTGAAAGTGTTTTATAGATTCCTGATCCTCCAATGCAGGATACTGACAGTGTGTTGTCGATTCTCCCTGGTCACTCACTGTAGGACACTGGCAGTGTGTTATAGAATCCAATGTCTCTCAGTGCAGGAAACAGACTGTGAGTTATAGATTCCCCAGTCAGTCTGTGTTGTACACTTAAAATATGTTATAGATTCCCCGGTCACTCTGTGTAGATCACTGACAGTGTGTTATAGATTCTCCCCGTTCACTCAGTGCAGGATACTGTCAGTGTGTTGAAGATTCTCCCTGGTCACTCACTGTAGGACACTGAAAGTGTGTTATAGATTCCTGCTCACTCAGTGCAGGATACTGTCAGTGTGTTGAAGATTCTCCCTGGTCACTCACTGTCGGACACTGACAGTGAGTTATAGATTCCCTGTTCACTCTGTGTAGGCCACTGGCAGTGTGTTTTAGAGTCCCCCGGTCACTCTTTGTAGGACACTGACAGTGTGTTATAGATTCCCCGGTCACTCTGTGCAGGACACTGACAGTGTGTTATAGATTTCCCGGACAGTCTGTGTAGGACACTCACATTCTGCTGTAGATTACCTGGTCTCTCTGTGTAGGAAACTGGCAGTGTTTTTTAGATTCCCCAATCATTCTGTGTAGGCCACTGACAGTGTGTTATCGATTCCCCGGTCGCTCTGTGTCGGACACTTAAAGTGTGTTGCAGATTCTCCCCGTTCACTCAGTGCAGGACACTGAAAGTGTGTTATAGATTCCCCGGACAGTCTGTGTAGGACACTCACATTCTGTTATATATTACCTGGTCTCTCTGTGAAGGACACTGGCATTGTTTTTTATATTCCCACGGTCACTCTGCGTAGGACACTGACAGTGTGTTTTAGATTCCCTGGTCACTCTGCGTAGGACACTGACAGTGTGTTTTAGATTCCCTGGTCACTCTGTGTAGGACACTGACAGTGTGTTTTAGATTCCCTGGTCACTCTGCGTAGGACACTGACAGTGTGTTTTAGATTCCCTGGTCACTCTGTGTAGGACACTGACAGTGTGTTTTAGATTCCCTGGTCACTCTGTGTAGGACACTGACAGTGTGTTTTAGATTCCCTGGTCACTCTGTGTAGGACACTGACAGTGTGTTATAGATTCCCTGGTCACTCTGTGTAGGACACTGACAGTGTGTTTTAGATTCCCTGGTCACTCTGTGTAGGACACTGACAGTGTGTTTTAGATTCCCACGGTCACACTGTGTAGGACACTGACAGTGTGTTATAGATTCCCTGGTCACTCTGTGTAGGACACTGACAGTTTGTTATAGATTACCCGGTTGCTCAGTGTAGGACACTGACAGTGTGTTATAGATTCCCTGGTCACTCTGTGTAGGGCACAGAAAATTCTTTTAGAGTCCCCGGACACTTTGTGTAGGAAACGTACAGTCTGTTATAGATTCTCCCCCGTTACTCTGTGTAGGACACCGACAGTGAGTTATAGATTTCCCGGTCGCTCTGTTTCGGACACTGACAGTGTGTTATAGATTCCCCGGTTAGTCTGTGTAGGAAAACAGTGTGTTATAGATTCACCCGTCTCTTTGTGTAGGCCACTGACAGTGTGATACAGATTCCCTGGTCACTCTGTGTAGGCCACTGACAGTGTGATACAGATTCCCTGTTCACTCTGTGTAGGGCACTGACAGTTTGTTTTAGATTCCCCGGTCGCTTTGTGTAGGACACGTACAGTGTGTTATAGATTCCCCGGTCGCTCTGTGTCGGACACTGACAGTTTGTTATAGATTCCCCAGTCACTCAGTGTAGGACAATGACAGTGAGTAATAAATTCCCTGTTCACTCTGTGTAGGACACTGACATGTGTTGTAGATTCCCCGGTCGCTCTGTGTAGGGCACTGACAGTTTGTTTTAGATTCCCCGGTCGCTTTGTGTCGGACACGTACAGTGTGTTGTTGATTACCCGGTCACTCTGTGTGGAAAACTGACAGTGTGTTATAGATTCCCCGGTCACTCTGTGTAGGACACTGGCAGTGTGTTATAGATTCCTGATCACTCTGTGTAGGACACTGGCAGTGTGTTGTTGATTCCCCATTCACTCTGTGGAGGTCACTAACATTGCGTAATAAATTCTGTGGTCACTCTGTGTAGGACTCTGACAGTTTGTTATAGAATCCCCGGTCACTCTGTGTAGGACACTCACAGTATGTTAAACATTCTCTGGTCACTCTGTGTAGGACACGTACAGTGTGTTCGAGATTCTTCCCGATCACTCTGTGTCGGACACTGACATTGTGTTATAGATTCCCCCCCTGTCACTCTGTGTAGGACACCGACAGCGTGTTATAGATTCCCCGGTCACACTGTGTAGGATACTGACAATGTGTTATAAATTCCACGTTCGGTCTGCGTAGGGCACTAACAGTGTGTTGAAGATTCCCTGGTCACTTTGTGGTGGACACTGACATGTGTTATAGATTCCCCGGTCTCTCTGTGTCGTGCACTTTCAGTGTGTTATAGATTCCCCGGTCGCTCTGAGTCAGAAACTGAAAGTGTGTTATAAATTCCTCTTTCAGTCTGCGTAGGGCACTAACAGTGTGTTGAACATTCCCCGGTCACTATGTGGTGGACACTGACAGTGTGTTATAGATTCGCAAGTCAATCTGTGTAGGACAATGACAGTGTGTTATAGATTCCCCGGTCCCTCTGTGTAGGACACTGAAAGTGTGTTATAGATTCCCCGGTCACTCCGTGTAGCACACTGAAAGTGTGTTATAGATTCCTGATCCTCTAATGCAGGATACTGACAGTGTGTTGTAGATTCTCCCTGGTCACTCACTGTAGGACACTGGCAGTGTGTTATAGAATCCAATGTCTCTCAGTGCAGGAAACAGACTGTGAGTTATAGATTCCCCAGTCAGTCTGTGTTGTACACTTAAAATATGTTATAGATTCCCCGGTCACTCTGTGTAGATCACTGACAGTGTGTTATAGATTCTCCCCGTTCACTCAGTGCAGGATACTGACAGTGTGTTATAGATTCCCCGGACAGTCTGTGTAGGACACTCACATTCTGTTGTAGATTACCTGGTCTCTCTGTGTCGGACACTGACAGTGTGTTATAGATTCCCCCATCACTCTGTGTCGGACACTGACAGTGTGTTATAGATTCCCCCATCACTCTGTGTCGGACACTGACAGTGTGTTATAGATTCCCCCATCACTCTGTGTCGGACACTGACAGTGTGTTATAGATTCCCCCATCACTCTGTGTCGGACACTGACAGTGTGTTATAGATTCCCCCATCACTCTGTGTCGGACACTGACAGTGTGTTATAGATTCCCCCATCACTCTGTGTCGGACACTGACAGTGTGTTATAGATTCCCCCATCACTCTGTGTCGGACACTGACAGTGTGTTATAGATTCCCCCATCACTCTGTGTAGGACACTGACAGTTTGTTCCAGATTCCCCGGTTGCTCAGTGTAGGCCACTGACAGTGTGTTATAGATTCTCCCCGTTCACTCAGTGCAGGATACTGACAGTGTGTTATAGATTCCCCGGACAGTCTGTGTAGGACACTCACATTCTGTTGTAGATTACCTGGTCTCTCTGTGTCGGACACTGACAGTGTGTTTTAGATTCCCCGGTCGCTCTGTGTAGGGCACTGACAGTGTGTTATAGATTCCCCGGTCGCTCTGTGTAGGGCACTGACAGTTTGTTTTAGATTCCCCGGTCGCTTTGTGTTCGACACGTACAGTGTGTTTTTGATTCCCCGGTCACTCTGTGTGGGATGCTGACAGTGTGTTATAGATTCCTGATCACTCTGTGTAGGATACTGACAGTGCGTTGTTGATTCTCCCTGGTCACTCAGTGTCGGACAATGACAGTGTGTTTTTGATTCCCCGTTACTCTGTGTTGGACACTGACAGTTTGTTCCAGATTCCCCGGTTGCTCAGTGTAGGACACTGACAGTTAGTTATAGATTCCCCGGTCACTCTGTATAGGGCACTGACAGAGTGTTATAGATTCGCAGGTGGCTCTGTGTAGGGCACAGACAATTCTTTTAGATTCCCCGGAAACGTTGTCTTGGAAACGTAAAGTCTGTTATAGATTCTCCCCGGTTACTCTGTGTAGGACACTGACAGTGTGTTATAGATTCCCCGGTCACTCTGTGGAGGTCACGAAAATTGCGTAATAAATTCTCTGGTCACTCTGTTAAGGACATTGACAATGTGTTATAGATTCCCAGGTCGCTCTGTGTAGGACACTGACATTTTGTTCTAGATTCCCCGTTCACTCAGTGTAGGACAATCACAGTATGTTAAACATTCTCTGGTCACTCTGTGTAGGTCACGTACAGTGTGTTATAGATTCTCCCCGGTCACACTGTGTCGGACACTGACAGTGTGTTATAGATTCCCCCCCCCCCCCCCCCCCGGTCACTCTGTGTAGGACACTCACAGTATGCTAAACATTCTCTGGTCACTCTGTGTTGGTCACTGACAGTGTGTTAGAGATTTCCCGGTCATTCTGTGTAGGACAATGACAGTTTGTTATTGATTCCCCGGTTGCTCAGTGGAGGACACTGACAGTTTGTTATAGATTCCCCGGTCGCTTTGTGTAGGAAACTGACAGTTTGTTTTAGATTCCCTGTTCACTCTGTTTCGGACACTGGCAGTGTGTTTTAGATTCCCCAGTCATTCTGTGTTGGTCACTGACAGTGTGTATAGATTCCCTGTTCACTCTGTGTAGGACACTGACAGTGTGTTATAGATTCCCCAGTCATTCTGTGTTGGTCACTGACAGTGTGTATAGATTCCCTGTTCACTCTGTGTAGGACACTGGCAGTGTGTTTTAGATTCCCCAGTCATTCTGTGTTGGTCACTGACAGTGTGTATAGATTCCCTGTTCACTCTGTGTAGGACACTGACAGTGTGTTATAGATTCCCCCCCCCCCCCCCCGGTCACTCTGTGTAGGACACTCACAGTATGCTAAACATTCTCTGGTCACTCTGTTTCGGACACTGGCAGTGTGTTTTAGATTCCCCAGTCATTCTGTGTTGGTCACTGACAGTGTGTATAGATTCCCTGTTCACTCTGTGTAGGACACTGACAGTGTGTTATAGATTCCCCAGTCATTCTGCGTAGGACACTGTTAGTGTGTTTTAGATTCCCCAGTCATTCTGTGTTGGTCACTGACAGTGTGCTATAGATTCCCCCGGTCACTCTGTGTAGGACAATGACAGTTTGTTATAGATTCCCCGGTCGCTTTGTGTGGGACACGTACACTGTGTTGTTGATTCTCCCTGGTCACTCTGTGTAGGACAATGACAGTGAGTTATAGGTTCCCTGTTCACTCTGTGTAGGACACTGGCAGTGTGTTTTAGATTCCCCCAGTCACTCTGTGTAGGACACTGACAGTGTGTTTTACATTCCCCAGTCATTCTGTGTTGGTCACTGACAGTGTGTTAGAGATTTCCCGGTCATTCTGTGTAGGACAATGACAGTTTGTTATTGATTCCCCGGTTGCTCAGTGGAGGACACTGACAGTTTGTTATAGATTCCCCGGTCGCTTTGTGTAGGAAACTGACAGTTTGTTTTAGATTCCCTGTTCACTCTGTTTCGGACACTGGCAGTGTGTTTTAGATTCCCCAGTCATTCTGTGTTGGTCACTGACAGTGTGTATAGATTCCCTGGTCACTCTGTGTAGGACAAAGACAGTGTGTTATCGATTCCCCAGTCATTCTGTGCAGGACACAGACAATTCTTTCAGATTCCCCGGACACTTTGTCTAGGAAACGTACTGTCTGTTATAGATTCTCCCCGGTCACTCTGTGTAGGACACTCACATTCTGTTATAGATTACCTGGTCTCTCTGTGTAGGACACTGGCAGTGTTTTTTAGATTCCCACGGTCACTCTGCGTAGGATACTGACAGTGTGTTGTTGATTCTCCCTGGTCTCTCAGTGTAGGACACTGACAGTGAGTTATAGATTCCCATTCACTCTGTGGAGGTCACTAACAGTGCGTTATAGATTCTCTGGCCACTCTGTTAAGGACACTGACAATGTGTTATAGATTCCCAGGTCGCTCTGTGTAGGACACTGATACTGTGTTATAGATTCTCCCCGGTCACTCTGTGTAGGACACTGACAGTGTGTTATAGATTCTCCCCGGTCACTCTGTGTAGGACACTGACAGTGTGTTATAGATTCCCCCCCAGTCACCCTGTGTAGGACACAGACAGTGTGTTATTGATGCCCGATCAGTCTGTGTAGGACGCAGACAGTGTGTTATAGATTCCCCAGTCACTCCGTGCAGGACACTGATAGTGTGTTATAGATTCCTTGTCACTCAGTGCAGGACATTGAGAGTGTGTTGTAGATTCCCTGTTCACTTGGGAAATTTTTTTTTTTGGAGGTACAGCACTGAAACAGGCCCTTCGGCCCACCAAGTCTTTGCCGACCATCATCCACCCATTTATACTAATCCTACACTAATTCCACATTCCTACCACATCCCCACCTGTCCCCATATTTCCCTACCACCAACCCATACTAGGGGCAATTTATAATGGCCAAATAACCTATCCACCTGCAAGTCTTTGGCATGTGGGAGGAAACCGGAGCACCCGGAGAAAACCCACGCAGACACAGGTAGAACGTGCAAACTCCACACAGGCAGTATCCAGAATTGAACCCGGGTCGCTGGAGCAGTGAGGCTGCGGTGCTAACCACTGCGCCACTGTGCAGCCCTCACACATTGGCAGTGTGTTTTAGATTCCCCTGTCACTTTGTGTAGGACACATACAGTGTGTTATAGATTCTCCCCGGTTACTCTGTGTTGGACACTGACAGTGTGTTCGAGATTCCCCTGATCACTCTTTGTGGGACACTGACAGTTCGTTATAGATTCCTGATCACTCAGTGCAGGGCATTGACATTTTGCTATAGATTCCACGTAGTCACTCTGTGTAGGACACTGGCAGTGTGTTTTCGATTGCCACGGTCACTCTGAATAGGACACTGACATGTGTTATAGATTCCCCGGTCACTCCGTGCAGGACACTGAAAGTGTGTTTTAGATTCTCCGGTCATTCTTTGTAGGACACTGATAGTCTGTTATAGATTCGCCGGTCACTCTGTGTCGGTCACTGACATTGTGTTATAGATTCCCCGGTCGCTCTGTGTAGGACACGTACAGTGTATTGTTGATTCCCTGGTCACTCTGTGTGGGAAACTGACAGTGTGTTGTAGATTCCTGATCACTCAGTGTAGGACACTGACAGTGTGTTATAGATTCCCAGGTCACTCCATGTAGGACACTGACAGTGTGTTATAGATTCCCCGGTCACTTTGTGTAGGACACCTACAGTGTGTTATAGGTTCCCCAGTCACTCTGTGTGGGACAGTGACATTGTGTTGTAGATTCCCTGGTCACTCTGTGAAGGTCACTGACAGTGTGTATGAGATTCCCGATCATTCTATGTAGGACACAGACAGTGTGTTATAAATTCCCCGGTCACTCCGTGCAGGACACTGACAGTGTGTTATAGATTCCTGATCACTCATTGTAGGAAATTGACATTGTGTTATGGAGTTCAACTGGACACTCTTTATAGGACACTGAAAGTGTGTTATAGATTCCAGATAACTCAGTGCAGAACAATGACAGTGTGTTGTAGATTCTCCCTTGTCACTCAGTGTAGGACACCGACAGTTTGTTATAGATTCCCTGTTCACCCTGTGTAGGACACTGGTAGTGTATTTTAGATTCCCCAGTTATTCTGTGTAGGACACTGACAGTGTGTTATCGATTCCCCAGTCACTCTGTGCAGGAAACTGACTGAGTTATAGATCCCCCAGTCACTCTGAGTTGGACACTGACAGTGCGTTATGGTATCTCTGGTCACTCTGTTTAAGACACTGACAGTGTGATATAGATTCCCCAGTCACTCTGTGTAGGACACTAACATTGTGTTATAGACTCTCCGGTCATTCTGTGTAGGGCACTGGCAGTGTGTTACAGATTCTCCGGTGGAGTAGCAGATAGTGAAGGGGACTGTCAGAGAATACAGCAGAATATAGATAGATTGGAGAGTTGGGCAGAGAAATGGCAGATGGAGTTCAATCAGGGCAAATGCGAGGTGATGCATTTTGGAAGATCCAATTCAAGAGTGAACTATACAGTGAATGGAAAAGTCCTGGGGAAAATTGATGTCCAGAGAGATTTGGGTGTTCAGGTCCACTGTTCCCTGAAGGTGGCAACGCAGCTAAATAGAGTGGTCAAGAAGGCATACGGCATGCTTTCCTTCATCGGACGGGGCACTGAGTACAAGAGTTGGCAGGTCATGTTACAGTTGTATAGGACTTTGGTTCGGCCACATTTGGAATACTGCGTGCAGTTCTGGTCGCCACATTACCAAAAGGATATGGATGCTTTGGAGAGGGTGCAGAGGAGGTTCACCAGGATGTTGCCTGGTATGGAGGGCTCTAGCTATGAAGAGAGGTTGAGTAGATTAGGATTATTTTCATTAGAAAGACGGAGGTTGAGGGGGGACCTGATTGAGGTGTACAAAATCATGAGAGGCATAGACAGAGTGGATATCAAGAGGCTTTTTCCCAGAGTGGGGGATTCAATTACTAGAGGACACGAGTTCAAAGTGAAAGGGGAAAAGTTTCGGGGGGATATGCGTGGAAAGTTCTTTACGCAGAGGGTGGTGGGTGCCTGGAACGCGTTGCCAGCGGAGGTGGTAGATGCGGGCATGATGGCGGCTTTTAAGATGTATTTAGACAGATACATGAATGGACAGGAAGCAAAGAGATACAGACCCTTAGAAAATAGGCGACATGTTTAGATAGAGGATCTGGATCGGCGCAGGCTTGGAGGGCCAAAGGGCCTATTCCTGTACTGTAATTTTTTCTTTGTTCTTTGTCACTCTGTGTAGGACACTGACAGTGTGTTATAGATACCCCAGTCACTCTGTGTATGAATCTGACAGTGTGTTATAAATTCTCCAGAGACTCTGTGTAGGACACTGACAGTGTGTTACAGAGTGTCCTGTCACTCTGTTTAGGAACACTGACAGTTTGTTATTGATTCCCCAGTCACCCTGTGTAGGACAGTGACAGTGCGTTAGAGATTCTCTGATCGCTCTGTGTAAGACACTGACAGAGTGTTATAGATTCCCTGGTCGCTCGGTGTCGGGCACTGACAGTTTGTTATAGATTCCCAGGTCGCTCTGTGTAAGACACTGACAGAGTGTTATAGATTCCCTGGTCGCTCGGTGTCGGGCACTGACAGTTTGTTATAGATTCTCCCGGTCACTCTGTGTAGGACACTAACTGTGTGTTATGGTTTCCCCGGTCAGTCTATGTGTAGGACACAGCCAGTGTGTTATCTATTCCCTGGTCACTCCGCGCAGGACACTGACAGTGTGGTATTGATTCCTGATCACTCAGTGCTGGACACTGGCAGTGTGTTTTAGATTCCCAGGTCGCTCTGTGTAGGACACTGACACGGTGTTCTACATTGCTCGGTCACTCTGTGTAGGGCTCTGACAGTGTGTTATTGAATCCCCGGCCTATCTGTGCAGGACACTCACAGTACGTTATACATTCTCTGGTCACTCTGTGGAGGGCACTGAAGTTATGTTATAGATACCCCGGTCACTCTGTGTAGTACACTGACAGTGTGTTATAGATTCCACGGTCACTCTGTGCAGGACACTGACAGTATGTTATACATTCTCTGGTCTCTCTGTGCAGGGCACTGAAGTTATGTTATAGATTTCCCGGTCACTCTGTTTCGGACACTGACAGTGTGTTAGAGATACCCCCGATCATTCTGTGCAGGACACTGACAGTGTGTTAGAGATTCCCCCGATCACTCTGTGTAGGACACTGACTGTGTGCTATAGATTCTGCGGTCACTCTGTGTCGTACACTGACAGGACCCTACGAGAGTGCAGCAATCGCACTGCACTGACCCTCTGGCTGTGCAGTGCTCCCTCAGTACGGACCCTCCGACAGTGCCGTGCTCCCGCAGTACTGACCTATCGACAGTGCAGAACTCCCGCAGTTCTGACCCGACGACAGTGCAGCAATCGCACAGTACTCACCCTCTGACAATGCAGCAATCCCTCAGTACTGACCCAATGACGCTGCAGTGTTTTTTATTACTGACAATCTGACCGTGCAGCACTCCTTCCGTACTGACCCTATGACACTGCAATGCTCCCTCAGTACTGACCCTCTTACAGTGCAGCACTCCCTCAGTACAGACCCTATGACACTGCAGTGCTCCCTCAGTCTTGAGCCTATGAAAGTGCAGTGCTCCCTCTGAACAAACCGTCTGACACTGCAGTGCTCCCTCAGTCATGACCCTCCGACAGTGCACTGCTCCCTCTGTCATGACCCTCCGACAGTGCAGTGCTCCCTCAGTCATGACCCTCCGACAGTGCAGTGCTCCCTCTGTCATGACCCTCCGACAGTGCACTGCTCCCTCAGTACTGACCCTCTGACAGTGCGGCAATCACTCAGTACTGACCCTATGACTCTGCAGTTCTCCCTCAGTTCTGAACATCTGACAGTGGAGCACTCCCTCAGTACTGACCCTTTGCCACCGCAGTGCTCCCTCAGTACTGACCCTATGACGATGCAGTGCTTCCTCTGGACTGACCATATGACAGTGCAGTGCTCCCTTATTACTGACCCTCTGACAGTGCAGTATTCCCTCAGTCCTGACACTCTGACAGTGCAGTACTCCCTCAATACTGACCCTCTGACTGTGCAGTGCTCCCTCAGTACTGACCCTATGATGATGCAGTGCTTCCTCTGTACTGACCATATGACAGTGCAGTGCTCCCTTATTACTGACCCTCTGACAGTGCAGTACTCCCTCAGTCCTGACACTCTGACAGTGCAGTACTCCCTCAATACTGACCCTCTGACACCGCAGCGCTCCCTCAGTACTGACCCAAAGATGCTGCAGTGCTCCCTTATTACTGACCCTCTGACAGTGAAGCTCGCACTCAGTACTGACGCTATGCACCGCAGTGTTCCCTCAGGACTGACCCTACGTGAGTGCAGCAATCGCACAGTACTGACCTTCTGACAGTGCAGTGCTCCCTCAGTACTGACCGTCTGGCAGTGCCGTGCTCCCGACGTACTGACCCTATGAGTGTGCAGCAATCGCACAGTACTGACCTTCTGACAGTGCAGTGCCCCCTCAGAACTGACCCTCTGACAGTGCAGTGCTCCCTCAGTACTGACCGTCTGGCAGTGCCGTGCTCCCGACGTACTGACCCTACGAGTGTGCAGCAATCATACAGTTCTGACCCTCTGACAGTGCAGCACTCCCTCCGTACTGACCCTATGACACTGCAGTGCTCCCTCAGTGCTGACCCTCTTACAGTGCAGCACTCCATCAGTACAGACCCTATGACATGGCGTGCTCCCTCAGTACTGACCCAAAGATGTTGCAGTGCTCCCTTCTTACTGACACTCTGACAGTGCAGCACGCCCTCAGTATTGACCCTATGACAGTGCAGTTCTCACTCTGCACAGACCATCTGACACCGCACTGCTCCCTCAGTACTGACCCTCTGACAGTGCGGCAATCACTCAGTACTGACCCTATGACTCTGCAGTTCTCCCTCAGTTCTGAACAACTGACAGTGGAGCACTCCCTCAGTACTGACCCTCTGACAGTGCGGCAATCACTCAGTACTGACCCTATGACTCTGCAGTGCTCCCTCAGTACTGACACTCTGACAGTGCAGCACTCCCCCAGTACTGACCCTCTGGCAGTGCAGCACTCCCTCAGTTCTGTACCTAAGACACTGCAGAGCTCCTTCAGTACTGACCCTCTGGCAGTGCAGCACTCCCTCAGTACTGTCCCTGCGACACTGCAGTGCTCCCTCAGTACTGACGCTCTGACAGTGCATCAACCGCTCAGTACTGACCCTCTGACACTGCAGTGCTCCCTCAGTACTGACCCTCTGACAGTGCAGCACTTGCCCAGTACTGACCCTCTGGCAGTGCAGCACTCCCTCAGTTCTGTCCCTAAGACACTGCAGTGCTCCCTCCGTACTGACCCTCTGACAGTACATCACACGCTCAGTACTGACCCTCTGACACTGCAGTGCTCCCTCCGTACTGACGCTCTGACAGTGCATCACTCCCTCAGTACTGACCCTATGACACCGCAGTGCTCCCTCAGTACTGACCCAAAGATGCTGCAATGCTCCCTTATTACTGACCATTTGACACCGCAGTGCACCCTCTGTACAGACCTTCCGAAATTGCAGCACTCCCTCATTGCCGACCCTCTGACACTGCAGTGCTCCCTCTTTTCTCACCCTCTGACATTGTGGCACTCCCTCAGTACTGTCCCTATGAGACTGCAGTGCTCCTCATTACTGACCCTCCGACATTGCGGCATTCCCACAGTACTGACCCTCCGACAGTGCAGTGCTCCCTCAGTACTGACCCGCCGACAGTGCGGCTCTCCCTCAGTACTGACCCTATGACACTGCAGTGCTCCGAGTACTGACCCTCTGACAGGGCAGTGCTCCCTCAGTACTGACCCTCCGACAGTGCCGTGCTCTCACAGTACTAACCCGCCGACAGTGCGGCTCTCCCTCAGTACTGACCCTATGACACTGCAGTACTCCCTGAGTACTGACCCTCTGACAGGGCATTGCTCCCTCAGTCCTGACCCTATGACTGTGCAGTGCTCCCACTGTACTGATCATCTGACGCTGCAGTGCTCCCTCAGTACTGACCCTCTAAAAGTGCAGTGCTCTCTCAGTACCGACCCTCTGACAGTGCAGCACTCCCTCAGTACTGACCCTATGACCCTGCAGTGCTCCCTCAGTACTGAACCTCTGACAGTACATCACCCGCTCAGTACTGACCCTCTGACACTGCGGTGCTCCCTCCGTACTGACCCTCTGACAGTGCAGCACTGCCCCAGTACTGACCCTCCAACAGTGCAGCACTCCCTCCCTACTGACCATCTGACAGTGCAGTTCTCCCTCAGTACTGACCCACTGACAGTGCAGCGCCCCCTCATTCCTAACCCTGTGGCGTTGCAGCACTCCCTCTGTACTGATCCTTTGACAGTGCAGTTCTCCCTCAGTCCTGGTTCCCCTCCTTCAGCCCTGTCCATTCGTGCAGCCACTAAGCAGAGTCACCGGGACTGTCGTCTCCTTTGCCGAGCCCTGCCCCTCTCCCTCGGCCTGGGTCCAGTTTCTCCATCTGAGCATCTCGGCTGGGCTTGTCTATACGTCAACAACCCCCATTCATAACCTGGAAACAGTGGGACCTGCCTGTGAGCTGCTCTCAGTTTTGTTTATTAATTAATTGAATAATTGATTTAACTGGATATTTCACCACACATTTGAGCTGTTCTCGGAACTTGGACTGAGTCACAGCATAGATAAATGTGTTTGTGCAGCAACTTAAAAGCTGCAGCATGTATCCAACATATACAAATATATATTCAGAATTGTTGTAATCCCTGTGTTGTGTTCCTGTAATGCTGTAATAGAAGAAATGTATGACATACACCAACCACAGAAGTATGAAGCTGCCAGATATGGTGAAGAGTAAGATCATAGACTTCCTTCTGCTCTCCATCTCTGGGTCACTGCGATTCTCTCCCTTGCTCTGACCCCTCAGTCCCTTACGGACTTGACTGGTCACTAAAATGTGTCTGACTGTCAGAGTGTTGAGCAGCAGAATTAAACTGAATGGGAGCAATGGGATTAAAACCGTATCAAACCAATCAAATCCCACCCATCCGGGCTCAGTAAAATAGCTTGGCTTTACTGAACAGCCCCACGGTACATTGCCGATTATCTCTCTACTTTCATATGCAAAGTAGAAGGGGATGTTTTTTAAACAGAGCAGAGTACAGGTTGTTGCTAGAACCACAGATGCAGTTTTCTCAGTGCAATATTTAGTTTTCAGCTTCTGGCAACAAATGGCGAAAAATCGATCAAAGGTGAAAGTGACAGTGAACCAGACAGAACAGTCACTGGTTGCACGGAGCAGCACAATGTTAGCACTACACACAGGGGTGATGTTCAGGAACGATCCCTGGAAATAATAATTAACAATCCGCATCAGTATAACCTCAGTGATAATGACCATTAGATCTGCTGTTGCCATGGCCACCAGGTAGCACGTGGTGCAGGTGGAGAGTCCGCACTTTCCCCGGGACAGAATCACAATGGCCAGAAAATTAACTGTAAGAGAGAGAAGGGAAAAGAGACTGGAAATTACTGATCAAATATTATCCCTGTCTGACCCTCACAGTAATACAGGATTTTAGCAGAAAAAACAGCTGGAATGGGATTGAGTCAGAGGTTAAAATGTAAAAATCTCATCCCAGACCCCAATCCACCTCCGATCCATCCACCTCCGGGTTTAACCGAGTCGAGACAGGGGGAGGGGCAGAAAACCACTCCCAGGAGGGAGGATGGTCATTTAAATATTTTAATGTGTTTGGAAGTCTATGATTGTATCTGTTTTCCAGGTTTAACTGTGTCCAGCTGGGTTTCTCCATTAGATCGCACGGCCTGCACAAAGTCCCCGGGATTGGCGATCGGAAACCCCCAAGATCAGCACACTCTCCCCGAAATCCAACAGCCACCTGGGATCAGACACAGCCACCCATCCCTCTGGATTACAAACCCCCGAACCCCACCCCCTCTCCACTACCCCATGACCCGGGAGCAGAACCCCATTCCAGAATCCAACACTCACTGCCCCCGGGATCAGATGCAAACACACGGGACTGACCGCCCTCAGAAACAGAACCCTCTGGATTACCCCCCGCAGAATCAGATTTACCCCCAGGATCAGACCCAGCTGAGATCGGACCTCTACCACTGATTCATCAACCCCTGGGATTGGACAACACTCCAGGATAGGAAACCCGCCTGAGGTTGGGAATCAGGCACCATCCCTCCACTTCCCCCTCTCCTTAGCACTTCCCCTCCCCTGTTCCTCCACTACCCCTTTCCTTCCTACTTCCATTCCCCTACCCCTTCCCCTCACCTTCCACTTACCCCCTCCTTCCCACTGCCCCTACCCCTCCACTTCCCCCCTCCTTCCGACTTCCCATCCCCTCCCCTCCACTTTCCCCTCTCTTCCCACTTCCCCTCCCCTTCCACTCCAATTTCCCCTCTCCTTCCAACTTCCTTCCCCTCCAATTTCCCCTCTCCTTCCGACTTCCCCTCCCCTCCCCTTCACTTTCCCCTCCCCTCCCCACACCCCCTCCCCTCCCCCTCCAATTTTCCTAATCCTTTCCACTTCCTCTCCCCCTCCACTTCACCCTCTCCCTTCGACTTCCCCTCCCCTCCCCCTCACTTTCCCATCTCCTTCCCGCGTCCTCTCACCTCCCCCTCCACCTTTCCCTCTCCCTTCCACTTCCCCTCCCCTTCCCCTCCACTTTCCCGTCTCCCTTCCACTTCCCTTCCCCTTCCCCTCCTTTTCCCCTCTCCCTTACACTTCCCCTCACCCTCCACTTTCCCTCCCCCTTACTCTCCCCAACTCCCTGGACTCAGACCACACTCCAGGCTAGGAGACCCCTGACCGGAAACGGGGATTGATAGCCCAATGATTGCTGATATGATCACACTCTTTCCCCTCCAGAGTTGGGGATTGGACAGCCCCGGTATCAGTCAGGCCCCCATACCCCGGGGTCATGGTTCAGACCTCCCTGGTCCTGAGGCCTACTGCAGAGACCCCGCCTGCGCGACAGAAGCCAGGCCTGTCAATGATCCTGATGTCAGGGTGGGGAACCTGTCAATGAGAAAAGAGGCAGATCGTGGAGTTAAAATTCTGAAACTGCACTCCCCACCAATGTCACTCACACCTGGTAATATCCAGGCCTAAACATTGGAGTAAAAAAACCAAATCCTGAGACTGCTGTAAATCTGATCAAAATAGGAGAATATTGAAAACACTCAGCAGGTCAGGCAGCATCTGTGGAGAGAGAAACAGAGTTAATGGGCTGGGTTTTAATAGCACCCACAACTCATGGCCGTGTGCATTGAAGTTGACAAAAAGCCCACGTGCAGTGTCACCGCTGAGTGCCTGTGATATTTCACACGGGGGCTAATTGACATCACTGCGATGGGCTGCCTTCACCCCCATATTATGCGGGGAGAGGCGGGACATCCGGTGCCATGATGGACGTTGGCTCAGATGTGCAGCAGGTACCGGGACCCTATTTAAATCACCTCAGCACCTGCTTCCTGACAGCTGCCAAATAAAGTCACTCAGAGCCAAAAGGCAATGGGATCAGCAGTTTCCTGCAGTCAGGCTGCTCGTGCAGAAGTAGCACCGTGAAGGAGTACCCGCAAACCATTCCAAAAAGCACCACAACAATGGTGTGCACGGGTGACACAACACTGTGAAAGGTTCAATCTCTAAATCTTCTTCATGGTGGTTCCTTTGGAGTAGAGACCCTTTGGTTGATAAGCCACTGCCACGTATCCCTAGCTCGTGTAGCCTGGGTTCCCCACTGCCCTCCCTTGCAACTTTTCTGCTGTACGTCCTCAGCGTCCTATTCGTTTGAGGAGGATTCCTGCTGACGTCTTTCCTCATCACACCAGGCCTGCCCCCTATTGAGTGCGTAGTTGTGCAGAGAACAGTCAACAGCAAAGAAAGGAGGTGCCCTTTGTGGCTCATAGTGTGGCTCACCCACCCGATCTATCCAGGCAGTGAGAGAGCATTTTCAGCATGTCGATCACCTGCTTAATGCTGGCTCCTGTAGCTCAGTGGCTGGTGTTGTATCTCTCGTCTGCAGCAGTGGTGGACTCTCTCACTGCTCTCAGGAGTCATATCTGCAAGGGGTATCCCTTCTCTCCACGAAGCCATCCCTCTATCTGAGGCAGTTCAGTGAACAGCGGTGGCAGCTGGGACTGGCACAGGATCTGGGTGTCATGGCAGCTGCCTGGGAAGCGGGCACAGATTTGATTGTTGTGGAGCTTTTATCAATCTGTCCTTGGCTGCCTGGGGCAATATTATAACTTAAAATTATGCTTTATGAGATTGTATATATTTTTTTTACATTTAAGGGAAGATTATAGGAACAAAGAAAATCAAGGTAAACACAAATGTAAAATAAGAATTGGGTCTCTTCCCCCATATCGCCCAACAAGGGCTCCTCGTCCTTCCAGCGCAATCAGCCTTCTGTTTTACTCAATAATAAGCATACGAAAGAGCTGTTTGAACATAACTGAAGGATTATCTTCTTTCTTAAATGACAGATACAAGATCAAATTCCCACTGTAAGTTACACTTACTAAATGGATAGTACAGTTTAATCATGAAACATCTCCGGTGATCTCACACCAGCTGTACATAGATTGAGAGGAATCCCTAAATGGTAGCGTCTACAGCTGGTAGCCTGGCAGGAACCCGAATGGTCACATGGGTGCAGTCGATGACTCCACAATTCGGTTAGGTTTACCTTAGCGATGGGCAGGGACAGGTATATACCGCAGGGCAAGTATTATAGCTGGGGGAAAGGAAATTATGATGCGATTAGGCAAGATTTAGGATGCGTAGGATGGGGAAGGAAACTGCAGGGGATGGGCACAATCGAAATGTGGAGCTCATTCAAGGAGCAGCTACTGCGTGTCCTTGATAAGTATGTACCTGTCAGGCAGGGAAGAAGTTGTCGAGCGAGGGAGCCGTGGTTTACTAAAGAAGTTGAAGTGCTCGTCAAGAGGAAGAAGAAGGCTTATGTTAGGATGAGACGTGAAGGCTCAGTTAGGGCGCTTGAGAGTTACAAGCTAGCCAGGAAGGATCTAAAGGGAGAGCTAAGAAGAGCAAGGAGAGGACACCAGAAGTCACAGGCGGAAAGGATCAGGGAAAACCCTAAGGCTTTCTATAGGTATATCAGGAATAAAATAATGACTAGAGTTAGATTAGGGCCAATCAAGGATAGTAGTGGGAAGTTGTGTGTGGAATCAGAGGAGATAGGGGAAGTGTTAAATGAATATTTTTCGTCAGTATTTACAGTAGAGAAAGAAGATGTTGTCGAGGAGAATACTGAGATTCAGACAACTAGGCTAGATGGGATTGAGGTTCACAAGGAGGAGGTGTTAGCAATTTTGGAAAGTGAGAAAATAGATAAGTCCCCTGGGCCAGATGGGATTTATCCTAGGATTCTCTGGGAAGCCAGGGAGGAGATTGCAGAGCCTTTGTCCTTGATCTTTATGTCGTCATTGTCGACAGGAATAGTGCCGGAAGACTGGAGGATAGCAAATGTTGTCCCCTTGTTCAAGAAGGGGAGTAGAGACAGCCCTGGCAATTATAGACCTGTGAGCCTTACTTCGGTTGTGGGTAAAATGTTGAAAAAGGTGATAAGAGACAGGATTTATAATCATCTTGAAAAGAATAAGTTCATTAGCGATAGACAGCACGGTTTTGTGAAGGGTACGTCGTGCCTCACGAACCTTATTGAGTTTTTCGAGAAGGTGACCAAACAGGTGGATGAGGGTAAAGCAGTGGATGTGGTGTTTATGGATTTCAGTAAGGCGTTTGATAAGGTTCCCCAAGCAGGCTATTGCAGAAAATACGGAAGTATGGGGTTGAAGGTGATTTAGAGCTTTGGATCAGAAATTGGCTAGCTGAAAGAAGACAGAGGGTGGTGGTTGATGGAAAATGTTAATCCTGGAGTTCAGTTACCAGTGGTGTACCGCAAGGATCTGTTTTGGGGCCACTGCTGTTTGTCATTTTCATAAATAACCTGGAAGAGGGTGTAGAAGGGTGGGTTAGTACATTTGCCGATGACACTAAGGTCGGTGGAGTTGTGGATAGTGCCGAAGGATGTTGTAGGGTACAGAGGGACATAGATAGGCTGCAGAGCTGGGCTGAGAGATGGCAAATGGAGTTTAATGCAGAAACGTGTGAGGTGATTCACTTTGGAAGGAGTAACAGGAATGCAGAGTACTGGGCTAATGGGAAGATTCTTGGGAGTGTAGATGAGCAGAGAGATCTTGGTGTCCAGGTACATAAATCCCTGAAAGTTGCTACCCAGGTTAATAGGGCTGTTAAGAAGGCTTAGGTGTGTTAGCTTTTATTAGTAGGGGGATCGAGTTTCAGAGCCACGAGGTCATGTTGCAGCTGTACAAAACTCTGGTGAGACCGCACCTGGAGTATTGCGTGCAATTCTGGTCACCGCATTATAGGAAGGATGTGGAAGCTTTGGAAAAGGTGCAGAGGAGATTTACTAGGATATTGCCTGGTATGGAGGGAAGGTCTCACGAGGAAAGGCTGAGGGACTTGAGGTTGTTTTCGTTGCAGAGAAGGAGGAGGAGAGGTGACTTAATAGAGACATATAAGATAATCAAAGGGTTAGATAGGGTGGATAGTGAAAGTCTTTTTCCTCGGATGGTGATGGCAAACACGAGGGGACATAGATTTAAGTTGAGGGGTGATAGATAGAGGACAGATGTTAGAGGTAGTTTCTTTACTCAGAGAGTAGTAGGGGCGTGGAACGCCCTGCCTGCAACAGTCGTAGACTCGCCAACTTTAAGGGCATTTAAGTGGTCATTGGATAGACATATGGATGAAAATGGAATAGTGTAGGTCAGATGGTTTCACAGGTCGACGCAACATCGAGGGTCGAAGAGACTGTACTGCGCTGTAATGTTCTAATTCTAATTGCTTTCACCTTTGGTTATCCGGCAATCCGGCCAAAACCTTTGGCTCTCTGTGCTTGTCTGTGAGACCCGGTCCTGAAGTGGGCATACTGAATGGCCCTCTGGTACAGAGCATCAGTGACCTCCCTGATGCATGGTGTATTGCTGACTGTGTAAACCCCACAAAGGACTCCGGTGGGCTCCTGAAATGATGCAGAAGCGTCAAGGTTCAGAGCAGCGACCACTATGAGGGCACCGGCATAGGATGTCCCATGAGCTGCAGGTCATCCTTGATCAGGGCACAAATACGTGTCCCCACCTCTCTCTACATCCACAGTCATCTCTGACACTGGTGCTCTGACATCCACTGGTGTTAGAACATTAGAACATTGCAGCGCAGTACAGGCCCTTCGGCCCTCGATGTTGCGCCGACCTGTGAAACCATCTGACCTACACTATTCCATTTTCATCCATATGTCTATCCAATGACCACTTAAATGCCCTTAAAGTTGGCGAGTCTACTGCTGCTGCAGGCAGGGCGTTCCACGCCCCTACTACTCTCCGAGCAAAGAAACTACCTCTAACATCTGTCCTATATCAATCACCCCTCAACTTAAAGCTTTGTCCCCTCGTCTTTGCCATCACCATCCGAGGAAAAAGACTTTCACTATCCACCCTATCTAACCCTTTGATTATCTTATATGTCTCTATTAAGTCACCTCTCCTCCTCCTTCTCTCCAACGAAAACAACCTCAAGTACCTCAGCCTTTCCTCGGAAGACCTTCCCTCCATACCAGGCAACATCCTAGTAAATCTCCTCTGCACCTCTTCCATAGCTTCCACATCCTTCCTATAATGCGGTGACCAGAACTGCATGCAATACACCAGCTGCGGTCTCACCAGAGTTTTGTACAGCTGCAGCATGACCTTGTGGCTCCGAAACTCGATCCCCCTACTAATAAAAGCTAACACACCATATGCCTTCTTAACAGCCTTATTAACCTGGGTAGCAACTTTCAGGGATTTATGTACCTGGACACCAAGATCTCTCTGTTTATCTGCACTACCAAGAATCTTCCCATTAGCCCAGTACTCTGCATTCCTGTTACTCCTTCCAAAGTGAATCACCTCACACGTTTCCGCATTAAACACCATTTGCCATCTCTCAGCCCAGCTCTGCAGCCTATCTATGTCCCTCTGTACCCTACAACATCCTTCGGCACTATCCACAACTCCACAGACCTTAGTGTCATCCGCAAATTTACTAACCCACCCTTCTACACCCTCTTCCAGGTCATTTATAAAAATGACAAACAGCAGTGTCCCCAAAGCAGATCCTTGTGGTACACCACTAGTAACTAAACTCCTGGATGAACATTTGCCATCAACCACCACCCTCTGTCTTCTTTCAGCTAGCCAATTTCTGATCCAAAGCTCTAAATCACCTTCAACCCAATACTTCCGTATTTTCTGCAATAGCCTACCGTGGGAAACCTTATCTGAAATCAGCCTTACTGAAATCCATAGACACCACATCCACTGCTTTACCCTCGTCCACCTGTTTGGTCACCTTCTCGAAAAACTGGTATGTCATGAGGGGCCAGTAGATGCACGGAGTTCGAAAGTGGTGAGCTCCCCTTGGCGGTTCTTGCTCACGACTGGTCGCCTCTGCGTGGGCGGCACCTGCCTATTGGTTTTCTCCACTGCGCATATGGATCCTCAGGAGAAGAGGATCACACAATCTAGGATGAGCCAGACCCGTTTCCATGTGATAAATAAAGTTGCAACGTTCAGTTATTCGAAGGTTCCTAACTGGGCAGGCATTGTTATTGACGGGTACATCAGGTGTTTTCATGGAGCAGCTATGTGGCATGACGTGGCATTGCCCATCTTCGCTCACACTCAGAGTGGCACAGCATGATCACATAAAGATTCTACCAGCTGCATCGAATACCCCCACCAGCCAGATAACCTTTGCACTCCTACCATTTCTGGCACCATCCCCACATACAGGATGACTGGAGTGCCATTGCTCCTTCACACACACAAACAAACAATAGCACAGAGCAGTCACTGTTTGCAGAGGGAGGGTACTCAATACTTCTCTTCATGCCTGCAGAGCTTTACCCCCTCGTAACCCCATCCTCCCCCCCTCAACTCTGCAAAGCCGTTCCCCCAGTAATGCCTTCTCCCCTCCTCCATCCCTTCCAGTAAGCAGAGTTGAGACGGGGTTTACAGAGATTTACCTGCATTGTCTTCCATTGCTCTTCTTCTGTCCAACTGGCTTCTCTCATTCATGAAAAAATCATGACTGAGGAAAGACGAGAAGCGGGATGCAGAATCCTGTAAGGTAAGTAGTGTTTAACATATTTAAATGAGGGTTCAGCCGCTGTGTGGCGGAGGGAGGGTGGAAGGGGGAGGGCAGGGGTGCACACCGAGGTCCCGCCGTCGTCGGTAAAATGGCACAGGACATATACGGCGTCGGGGGCACGGCGGCCCTCTCCAGGTAGAATGTTCCGGGCTGCCCGCCAAGACCCCCGAAGTCGGAGGGCTGGCAAAATTCAACCCAACGTTTCAGGTCAATAACCGTTCATCTGAATTGGAACATATGAGAGATTAACAGTTTTAAAACAATGGTAGAGCCAGTGAAAAGTGGGCGATCGGGGGAGGAAAGAATGAAGGGGTAGGTCTGTGATTGGGTGGAGGACAGGAGTGATTCAATGGGAGAAAGGATGATTGTTTCAGGAGAATGGGACTATTAAAGAAAGAGAAGATGGATCCAGAGGAGCTGTAAATGTTCCAGCAGAATAAGAGAGGGATTGGGAAGCATGGAATATCTGGAAAAGAGAAGAAGGCTCCAGTGGCCTCGGAACGTGATGGAGAATGGTGGGTAGAGCCCAGGGGTGTGGAGCAGCCTGCCAGCTGTGTCTCAATAGCGAATCCCCCTCCCCAAGGCCCAGCCCACACCCCCTCCACTCCGAGAGTTGGATTCCACACATCCAGTAGGGGTCACAGCACTGGGCCACAACAGGGATATGTTGCACTGTGTGTATTTGACAAAATTATTGACACAGCCCCGGACATGGGGGTCATTAATCTGTAAATAAAGAGTATTGACAACCTAATACCATCAAAACACAGATAATGTAAACTACATGTTCCCTTATTCAGTGAGATACCTGGCATTGTTTTTGCTTTCACAAGTAGTCAATGTCTGCTTGTCCACTTGATGTAGAAATGCAAAGAATTTTGGATAGATGTCCATCCGTCAAGAATGATCATGATCTCTCCCTCCCATTTTGTATCCACCCTATCACTGGCTCCATCACTCTGGACCACCCGTTGTGTCCATCCCTCTCTGTCTCCATCCCACTCTGTCCCCCTCTGTATCCATCGCCCTCTCCCGACTCTGTGTCCATTCCCCTCTCCCGACTCTGTGTCCATTCCCCTCTGTCCCCCTCTGTGTCCAACCCCCACTCTCCCATGGACACACCACTCTCACTCTCTGTGTCCATCCCACTTTGTGTCCATCCCCCTCTCCCCACTCTGTCTCCATCCCCCTCTCCCCACTCTGTCTCCATCCCCCCCTCTCCCCCTCTTTGTCCATCCCCCAGTCCTTATGTCCTTAGCTCTCCCTCTCTCTGTGTTCATCCCCGTCTTTGTCCATCCCCCTCTCGCCATTCTGTATCCATCCCCCTCCCCCACACTGTCTACATCCCCCTGTCTCCCTCTCTGTGTCCATCCCCCTTTTTTCCACCCCCTCTCCCCACTCTGTGTCCATCCCCCTCTCCTCACTCTGTCTCTATCCCCCCTCCCTCCCTCTGTGTCCACCCCCTTCTTTCCCGTTTGTCTCCATCCACAACTCCCCTCCCTCTGTGTCTATCCCCCTCTAACCCCCGGTGTCCATCCTCCTCTCTCCTCCTCTGTGTCCATCGCCCTCTCTCCCCCTAGGTGTCCATCACCCTCTCTCCCCATCTGTGTCCATCCGCCGCTCTCCTCCTCTGTGTCCATGCCTCTGTCCCACCTCTGTGTCCACGCCCTCTCCTATCCCTCTCTCCCCATTCTGCATCCATCCCCTCCTCCCCTCTGTGCCCATCCCCCTCTCCCCTCCCTCTGTGTCCATCACCCTCTCTCCCTGTCTGTGTCCATCCCCCCTCCCATTCCTGTGTCCATAACCCTCTCTCCCCATCTGTGTCCATCCGCCTCTCTCCCCCTCCATGACCATCTCCCTCTCCCATCCCTCTGTGTCCATCCCCTTCTCCCCTCCCTCTGTGTCCATCCCCCTCTCTCCGCGTCTGTGTCCATCCCCCTCTCCCATCCCTCTGTGTCCGTCCCCCTCTCTTCCCCTCTGTGTCCATCGCCCTTTCCCATCACTCTATTTCCAACCCCCTCTCCCCTTCCTCTGTGTGCATCCCTCTCTCTCCCCCTTTGTGTCCATCCCCCTGTCCCATTCCTCTGTATCCATCCCCCTCTCCCCTCCCTCTGTGTCCATTCCCCTCTCCCCTCCCTCTGTGCCCATCCCCCTCTCTCCCCTGTGTTTCCATCGCATTCTCTCCCCCTCTATGTCCATCACACTCTACCTTCACCCTCTGCTCCCAGAGCCAGTGCTTGGTTAAGGGGTTGCCTGACTCTCAGAGATCCCCCTTGTTGCCACTCTGCCACTCTGCCCCTCTGCCTCTGAATGTGCACACACCCACTTCCCGCTCTCTCCTCAACCTCTCTCTGTCTCATCCCCGCAGCATCCATTCCCACTCACTCCCTGAGCCTTGTGAAAGCAGCAGGTTCGGCCAATCCCGGCACGCCTGCGCCGTGAACTGCCAATCAGCGACGACACCGCCCATGCAGCCGCTGTCAGTCACAGACACTGACCAATCACGGACAGGCATCCGACGTCCAGCACACACAGGTCCCGCCTCCGCCTGACAGACACTTTAATAGGTGATAAAAGAACAGGAAATGCTGGAAATACTCAGCAGGTCTGGCAGCATTTGTGGAGAGAGAAGCAGAGTTAACGTTTCAGGACAGTGACCTTTCATCAGAACTGGGAATGGTTAGAAATGTGAAATGTTATAAGCAAGTAAAGCGGGGGTGGGGTAAGAGATAACAAAGGTCAAGGTGTAGATAGGGCAAGGTCACAGAATTAATGACCAGAAGGTCATGGAACAAAGGCAAATGATATGTTAATAGTGTGTTGAAAGACAAAGTGTTAGTACCAAGAGGGTGTGCATTGACAGAAAAATGAACAGCCCTGACCCCAAGAACAAGCATTGGAATAAAAACAGTGGACAGGAACAGTAGAAACAAACTAAAATAAAATAAACAAAGAAAAAGAAAAAATAACGAAAAATAAAAAGTGGGGCCCATCATGCTCTGAAATGATTGAACTCAATGTTCAGTCCGGCAGTCTGTAGTGTGCCTAATGGGTAAATGAGATGCTGCTCCTCGAGCTTGTGTTGATGTTCACTGGAACACTGCAGCAATCCCAGGACAGATATGTGAGTATGAGAGCAGGGGGGAGTGTTGAAATGGCAAGCAACCGGAAGCTCGGGGTCATGTTTTCAGACTGAGTGGAGGTGTTCTGCAAAGTGGTCACCCAGTCTGCGTTTGGTCTCCCCAATGTAGAGGAGACCACATTGTGAGCAGCGAATACAGTACGCTGCATTGTACAAGTACAAGTAGCTTGCTGCTTCACTGAAAGGAGTGTTTGCGGCCTGGGATAGTGAGGAGCGAGGAAGTAAATGGGCAGTTAATACACTTCCTGCGATTGCAGGGGAAGGTGCTGTGGAAAGGGGATGAGGTAGTGGGGGTGATGGAGGAGAGAGGCAGGGTGTCGTGCAGGGAATGATCCCTTCGGAATGCGATAAGGGGAAGGGAGGGGAAGATGCATTTGGTAGTGGCATCACACTGGAGGTGGTGGAAATGCCGGAGGATGATCCTTTGGATTTTGAGGCTGGTCGGGTGGAAAGTGAAGACAAGGAGACCCTGTCGCGGTTCTGGGAGGGAGGGGAAGTGGTGAGGGTAGAGATGCGGCAAATGGGCCGGACACAGTTGTGGGCCCCATCATCCACATTTGCCAGTTCTGATGAAGAGTCACTGTCCTGAAATGTTAACTCTGCTTCTCTCTCCACAGATGCTGCCAGACCTGCTGAGTATTTCCAGCATTTCCTGTTTTTATTTCAGATTCCCAGCATCTGCAGTATTTTGCTTTTACTTTAATAGGCGATCCATCCAATAGGAAAGTTGTCAATCAAAGCCGAGCCCCGGGCAGCCCGCTGTCAGTCACAGAGTACTGTCGGCCGGATGGAAACCACGGACCTCAACATTTATTACGACAGACACTGGTGTCTGTGTGCAGACACTTTGTTGACTCCTGGACCAGGAAGATAAGGGTCCCCGCCTCAGCCATTTTGGTAAACGCTGGCTGCAGTTAACAGCGCACAGGCAATTAACTGCCTGCTGCCGGGTTCTCTATCCCTTTAAGAACGGGAATCTCGCCTCCAAGAGCTGCGGCCAATCAGAGGGTCAGCAGTCCAGCAGTGCCACTAGGAGCGGTGCGCACTGCTGGAATTGCAAGATGCCTAGAACCAGGAGCAGCACTGGAGCCTCAGACAGCAGGGTTGTGGGACTGGGATCACCGGGTCCACTCGGGGGACGGGGGTTGGGGGTGTGGGTAGTTGGGTTGTGGTGGGAGGGGGAAAGTGGTGGGATGGGGGTTGGGTGTTGACACGGGGGAAGCCTTTGCCGTTGGTGTCCCTTTGTGGGCCGCAGGTTTCCCAAGCCACACTGGAACAGCTTGGCTAGGAGCGCAGCTAGTTCTGGAGCACAGATCTTCAGTACTATTGCTGGAATATTGTCAGGGCCCATAGCCTTTGCAGTATCCGGTGCCTTCAGTCGTTTCTGGATATCATGCGGATTGAATCGAATCGGCTGATGTCTAGCATCTGTGCTGCTGCGGACTTGAGGAGGAGGCCGAGAAATAATCATCAACTCAGCACTTCTGGCTGAAGATTGTTGCAAATGCTTCAGCCTTATCTTTCACACTGATGATCAGGGCTGTCACATCATTGAGGATGGGGATATTTGTGGAGCCACCTCCTCCAGTTAGTTGTACAATTGTCTACCCCTATTTACCACTGGATGTTGCAGGATGGCAGAGCTTAGACCTGATCCATTGGTTCTGGGATCGCTTAGCTCTGTCTATCGCATACTGCTTATGCATTTTGGCACATAGACAGTCCTGTCTTGTAGCTTCACCAGGTTGAAACCTCATTTTGAGGTATGCCTGGTGCTGCTGCTGGCATTCCCTCCTGCACTCTTGATTGAACCAGGGTAGGTCCCCTGACCTGAGGCCTTGGACCAGCCATTATATCATTGAATTACAGAGCAGACTCAATGGGCTGAATGGCCGTCTCCACCTCTTATTTTTCTCCATTCAATCTCATGTAATACATTACATGCAATAAATCTCAGATTCTATTCCATAAGAGCATTTATTTAGTCAGTATATAAGAAAAAAGTAACATTCGATAAAACCAGTCTGAGGTGATAGTGATAAATACACTCTGACAGTACAATGAAACTCTCACAGTCTGACAACATCCTAATAACACCTTCAACTCACATTTCCTCATCAGGATTGTACTGGACGATTATCAGTTCATCCTGCTGAATTATTCACACGCTCTCTCTCGTCTTGCATGTTTCGTCCCCCTTCCTCGAAATTTCCACCTCAGTCTCTTTCTCTATCACTCCTCTGTCGATCTCTCCGCACTCTCATGCTCTCTTTCTCAATAATCCATTTCCCATCCCTTTCAATCCTAATACTCTGAGCCTGCATTCTGTTTACCAGCCCCGTGTTCAATGATTCTATTCTCAGAGTCAGTCTATTCAATGTTGAAGCCTCTGTGAATAGTTTAAAGTTTCTACATTTCACACAAGTCTCCACCTGTTCACCTACACTGTTCACTACATCTACAATGCATGAAATAAACAGAATTGAAAGTCTCATCCAGACACACCTCCCAATCATTGAAATTCCTTTTACTTGATTTATAAAGTACATCCTTAGATAGGGGGATTGTTTATCTCATAAAACACCAAAATTTATGTTACTACTTATAATCTACAGATACATAGAAGGACATGATTCAAATAGATACAATGTAACCTGATAAAAGATCACATCAACATATTTCATTTTACAATGCAGCCCAGTGAGAGTGAATTCATCCACAGTGAAGCAGAGAAGGAGATGTTAAAGAGTCAGCAGTAAACTCAGTTCAGCAGCCAGACCTCTGAAGCAGCGTCAGACACACAAAGAATGGAATCATATCTAATAACAGTGATAACCAATAAAACAGTGACATCCCAGTTAAACTGAACCATGTTACTGGGAAGGGAGGACATTGCACTGCCTTCTGGTAACACAGACTGTGATCTGTCCCTTTATCAATCACTGAGGACATGCTCATAACAAGATTCCAGGACAGGTAAGTTCACAACATGCCAAAGACTTGCAGGTTGATAGGTTAATTGGCCATTGTAAATTGCCCCTAGTATAGGTAGGTGGTAGGGAAATATAGGGACAGGAGGGGATGTGGTAGGAATATGGGATTAGTGTAGGATTAGTATAAAGAGGTGGTTGATGGTCGGCACAGACTCAGTGGGCCGAAGGGCCTGTTTCAGTGCTGTATCTCTAAACTGATCAAAAACATAAACAACATGAAACTTTTAACAGCTCCTGATGGCCTGACTCCTATTCCAGACACCAGATTGCAATACATTCAATATAGAGAACAATCCAGCAACAGTAACTGGATGGGATTAACTTGTATCATTACAGATATATCGAAAGGAGATCGAAAGAGCAGTGACTGAGGATATTCCATCATTCAACTGATGGAACAGAACAGACAGTTGTATGAAACACAGAGTGAGAAACAATACGAGTACAGCAGTACAGTTAACACTGACTCCACCATTAAGAGCTGAGATAACAGCTTACCAGGAGCTCCAACAGCTGCAAGAAAAGGATAGTAAATTTTTTTGATAAGTTCAAATTCCATTTCTGTGAAAAGCAGTGACTTCTGTTGGTTTGCAACCCACAGCTCCGGCAGGCACTGTGAGCTGATCCATTCGGATGGATCCTGATTTATACAGGGGGTAAGTCTCCAGGGACACGGTTTTACCCCTGATCATTGCTATTAGTTACACTCACCTGAACAAACAAAAGATAACAGCAGCTTTGACGCTGATGCAAATAATTATGGAAGAAGTTTTGCTGTGCTTGCTAATTATTGCTTAAATTTGTAGAAACAGAAAAACAGGACGCAGCTTGTAGCTAATCTAACCAATGGTCATAAAATGTAGACAGTGCAGCTAACCACAATCAGACGTTATGGCCAGATAGATGTCTGGAGTAGGCATTGAATTAAGGAACCATAGTTTGTTATTGTCGAAACTAATGCTTTACTCATAACAGACTCTGCATGGTGCACCGTCATGTAGGCAGTCTTGTGAACATCTTATGGGCGTTTATCTAATTGTGAAACTGTCTGTTCGGCATCTTTTATACTATATAAGTCCACGGCGATCTGTAGCTCTTTGGAATAGCACTGGACTGCCTTTACGAAAGGTGTTCGCCCCATGATATCATGCAATAAAGTGTTTATTCTCAACGTCTGAGTCCGGAGAATTTGTTCAACAATTGGGCATAATTTGGATTTCTCCAACAATAATGGAGTGGATAAAGCAAGAACATCTCAATGTCAAGGGCATTATCATAGTTAGAGCTCTCTCAGGAATAAAGCTGAGAGCTGTATTCATACAGGACTGAAAACACAATCTTGAATAACTTAAGTTACAATTTTGATATGATTGTATTCACCATGTTCACTCTTGTCGATTTAATGATAAAAGTTATTGATTTCTCTGTGGTTTATACTGAGTCCAGAGACCTGCAGACCAGGTTTACTCTGTTCTGCCAGTTTTTCAGATGAAATATGAACTTTGAGTCTTTGACACAGGAACAGTTAAAGGTCCCATTCAGGATTGCAGCCTAGAAATGACAGTGGGTGATATTAGGGGACAGACACTGAATGTGGCCCACTGATATTCCTCTTTCAACTATTTCACTGCAGATGTTTACCTGTTTATTCTACATTGGTTCATGGCTCCAGTAAAATTAGAAATGTGTCACCTCCTGACTCAATTTCCCCGGTTCACTCCTGACCGGACACCCAACCTCCACCTTCCATCATTGTCAACTGATCCCAAGCTCTGCTGTCCATACCCAGACCTCAGCAAGTCCCACTCACCCATCACCCTCATCCTCACTGACCCACATTGGCAACCAGTCCCCCAGCACCTTAAACTTAAAATTCTTATCATTGGGCTAAAATTCCTCCATGTCCTCACACTTCCAAATCTCCACCCTCTCCTCCAAACCTAAAGCAAACCCACCCATGATCTCTCCATACCTCTGACATTACAGGGGAGGTCACAGAGGGATGGAGAATAGCCAATGTTGTTCCTTTGTTTCAGAAGGGTAGCAAGGATAATCCAGGAAATTATAGGCTGGTGAGCCTTACATCAGTGGTAGGGAAATTATTAGAGAGGATTCTTCGGGACAGTATTTGCTCCCATTTGGAAACAAATGGACTTATTAGCGAGAGGCAGCATGGTTTTGTGAAGGGGAGGTTGTGTCTCACTAACTTGATCGAGTTTTTTGAGGAAGTGACGAATATGATTGATGAAGGAAGTGCAGTGGATGTTGTCTACATTGACTTAAGTAAAACCTTTGACAAGTTCCCTCATCGCAGACTGGGACAAGAGGTCAAGTCACACGGGATCAGAGGTGAGCTGGCATGATGGATACAGAACTGGCTCTGTCATAGAAGACAGAGGGTAGCAGTGGAAGGGTGCTTTTCTGAATGGAGGGCTCAGACTAGTGGTGTTCCGCAGGGATCAGTGCTGGGACCTTTGCTGTTTGTAGTATAAATAAATGATTTGGAGGAAAATGTAGCTGGTCTGATTAGTAAGTTTGCGGACGACACAAAGGTTGGTGGAGTTGCGGATAGTGATGAGGATTGTCAGAGGATACAAGAGGATATAGATCGGTTGAAGGCTTGGGCGGAGAAATGGCAGATGGAGTTTAATCCGGACAATTGAGAGGTAATGCATTTTGGAAGATCTTATACAGGTGGGAAGTACACAGTAAATGGCAGAACCCATGGGGTGTTGACAGGCAGGGGGATCTGGGCGAATATGTCTACAGGTCACTGAAAGTGGCAACGCAGGTGGATGAGGTAGTCAAGAAGGCATACGACATGCTTGTCTTCATCGGTCGGGGCATGGAGTATAAAAATTGGCAAGTCATGCTGCAGCTGTACAGAACCTTAGTCAGGCCACACTTGTAATATTGCGTACAATTCTGGTCACCACACTACCAGAAGGATGTGGAGGCTTTGGAGAGTGTACAGAAGACGTTTACCAGGATGTTGCCTCATCTGGAGGCTATTAGCTATGAGGAGAGGTTGGATAAACTCGGATTGTTTTCACTGGAACGACGGAGGTGGAGGGGCGACATGATAGAGGTTTGCAAAGTTATGAGTGGCATGGACAGAGTGGATAGTCAGAAGCTTTTTTCCACGGTGGAAGAGTCAGTTACCAGGGGACATAGGTTTAAGGTGCGAGGGGCAAAGTTTAGAGGGGATATGCGAGGCAAGTGTTTTACACAGAGGGTGACAGGCATGATGGTTGCAAGCTCGGAGGGCCGAATGGCCTGCTCCTGTTCTGTATTGTTCTTTGTTCTTTTTGCTTATTATCCTCTTTCAGTGGGACTTCCTCGCTTCATTCCACTCTTAATGATCAGATTGTAATCAGAGTATCTCCAGCAATGGTCTCTCTTCCCACACCAGCACTATTACCTCTGGAGTCCTTTACTTTCCATTCTCACTCCCTCCTCTTCCCCATATCCACACTGTCCACTGGCGACATCAGTTACAGATGTTGGGTCTGCTTCCACGTGAGTGCTGACAACAGCCAGCTCCAGATCTCCATCATCTCTCTCGACCCTCCACTGTCTCTGTGTTATCAGACTGTAACAGTCTGTTTCCCATGAGTTGCAATTTTATCCAATTAAACACTGTGAAGAGCAAAGCCTCCACCTTTGGCCCCACCACAAACTCCTCATCCTTGTCACAGATTCCATCCCCCGTCCTGGTTTTTGTCTTCGGCTGTATATGATGTTTTGTAATTTCTGAACCATATTCACTCCTGACCTGAGCTTCAGTTATCATATCCTCTACATCCCAAAAGTCACCTCCTTCTGCCTCCATAACCTCCACAGCCTCCTCTCCTGCCTCAGTGTATCAGGCACTGAAAACCTCACTCACACATTTGTCAGTTCCAGACTTTCCCTCCTCTCCTCCAATCGATCAACTCCTCATTTTTTCTAACACTGGTCTCTTGGTGGGAATTCCCTTGCTTGTTCCCACTCTTACCCTTCCGATCAGTGCCCGAGAATCTCCAGCAATATCCTTTCCTCTTCTTCGGCTTCAATGATTTCAAAGGATGTATGTTGCTCTATCATTCTTGCTGATCTACAAGTTCCCATTGGCTCTCCCATCCACATGTATGGATCAGCTGTTGCATGTACACTGACAACACCAGTTTTACCGTTTGATCCCCTGTCCCGACCACCCTCACCTCCAACTCCAATAGTTGTTTGTTTAATTCTGTCATGGAAAGTGAATGTCTCTTGCAAGGACAGTATTTATTGCCCATCCCTAATTGTCCTTGAGAAGGTGGTGGTGAGCTGCCTTCTAGAATTAATGCAGTCCATCTGTGCGAATGCTCCCACAGTGCTGTTTGGAAGGGACTTCCAGGAATTTGACGCAGCGACAGTGAAGGAACAGCGATATAGTTTCACATCAGGATGGTGTATAACTTGGAGGGGAACCTGCAGGTGGTGGTTTTCCTATGCATCTGCTGCCCTTGTCGTTCTAGGTGGTAGAAGTCACGGTTTGGAAGGTGCTGTCTAAGGAGCCTGGTGAGTTGCTGCAGTGCATCTTGCAGATGGTACGCACTGCTGCCATTGTGTGCCATTCGTGGAGGGAGTGAATGTTCATGGTGGTGGATGGGGTGCCAATCAAGTGGGTTGCTTTGTCCTGGATGGTGTCGAGTTCTGAGGGTGGTGTTGGAGTTGCACCCATCCAGGCAAGTGGAGAGAATTCCATCACACTCCTGATTTGTGCCTGGAAGATGATGGACAGGCTTTGAGGAGTCAGGAGGTGAGTGATTTGCCACAAAATTCCCTGCTGCTGACATGCACTCCTAGCCATAGTTTTTACATGGCTTGAGCAGTCATGTTTCTGGTCATTGGTATCCCCCAGAATGTTGATGGCGGTGGGGAGGGGAGTGGGGGGCTGGTGGCGTGTGGTGGAGTGGGCAGATGCAGCGATGTTAATGCTGTTGAATTTCAAGGGGAAATGGTTAGATTCTCTCTTGGAGTTCGTCAATGCCTGGCCTTATGTCGCCCAAATGACACTTGCTACCTGTCAGCCCAAGTCTGATTGTTGTCCAGGAAATGCGGCATATTGTCCTGGACTGATTCAGTATCTGAGGAGTTGCAAATGCTATTGTACATTCTGCAATCATCAGTGAACATCGCGATTCTGACATTATGATGGAGGGAAGGGCATTGATGAAGCAATTGAAGATGGTTGGGCTATGAACACGGCCCTGAGGATTTCGTGCAGTGATTTCCTGGGCTAAGATGATTGGCCTCCACCAGCCACAGCCACGTCCCTTTGTGCTGGCACCATGAAATGCCTGGCGCTTTACTAATGTTGTAATTTTCCCATCCTACATTCTCTTCATTTTACAATTTGCAGCCATGTCTTTAGATGACTGTGTTGTACTTTTGAAAACCAGTCCTTCTCCTTCAACCCCATCCCCTCATTAAACCCCATTTGTCTTTTCTCCTAATGTTTCCTTCATTCTTTGTGCCAGCTATGTCACGTCTCTGTGAAGCCTCTTGACAATGAATATTATGGAAAAGGTGTCCTCTCAAAAAAGTTATTGCTAACATTCATGACAATTTGTTCATGATTGTTCACTATATGAGCAACAGCAGATGAATCAAAAGGAATTATCAGACCTGACATTTCTGATCGGGTTCATTGAGGAAGTAATAGACATGGTAGATGGGGAACTGCCATGGGTTTAGTATAGATGGAAATCTAGGCACCATATGAGTATGAGAATAGATTCAGAGATATTATTCAAGGAGGGTAAATGCCTGCATTCTTAGAAGTTACTCCTCAATTCAATCAGGTTCTCAACATTAAATGTCAGATGTCAAAGATTTGAAAGGATTTTGAAAGCATTATTAAAAATGAACTGAACAATAGCACTCTGCCAAAAAGCATGTGAGTTGCAGCTGGAGAACTCTAACATATTACAGTTCTGAGTTCAGTATCCAGATTGATCAGGCATTAACCAAGTTAGAGATCATCTCTTCCAACATCAACCTTTTATATCTTTTCCTTACACATTTTACATGATAATTCGCATGTTGTTACATTATAGTGTTACATTAAAAGTTGTCTTTGTGCATGAGTAAATACTGGTTTTGTCCTTGCCGTTACAGATCCCAGTTACAATGACAGACATTGGTGAAAATATCAAGATTCACGGTATCTCTGTTTCTAACTCCATTTATCTGATGTACACTCACTATTTTGCAGCTCCACGCTGTGCTCTCTCTCAGACTTTTCCGAAGCAAGGATTCAAAGTCTCTCTTCTGATGAATACAATCTTTCTCACGTTCTTTGGTAAAAATAGAGTTCTGCTGGTCTGTGGCTGTACTACTGACGTTAGTAACCCTTTCTTGCCCATGTGTGCTATCAACGTTTCCCATGAAGCACATCTTCAGAACTTTAGAATTGCCATATACTTCGAACTATTTTAACAAATAACAGTTTAACAATCCTTAGTTAACATACAATGGGTAAATACCAGCATTCCAACAAATAAATAATGATCATTAGCAGTATTACAACAGCACATTTCTTCAATCTGATTAACCCTTTCCTTACTGTGCTACCTTTCTTGGCGTTAGAGTATTTAATGTGAACTTTATAGATTATTTCAGCATTATCATAGATCTCTAAACATTGGTTGTACACAACATATCAAAAACATTGTGTATATCATGATGCATTGAAAAGTAAACATGGGTCAAAACCTATCCCTCTATGAATTTCCATCTATCTAAACCACATCATCTGTGTAGAAATGGTCCTCCTGTTTTCTTCTACTGCTATCCATACACTAGATAATTTAAGTTCAAGTTTGGGGATCTGAATGAATTTTGAGTTTCCATTTTTCTATCTTTCTCTATTTGAATGAGCTTCCCGCTGTTAGATCCCAATGTGTTTAATACTGTCCTGGTTGTTCTGTTAAGTTTAGTGGAGTAGTTTGGTTTTCCCTATGGAACATGTTTCAGAGCCTTGAGTAAAGCTTTTCAATCAGTAATAATCCAGTAAATGTTCACATCCTCCTGATCTACATGAACCATTTCAGATAATGGTGCTGTCAGTGTGACTGACCATGTCTGAGACCCCGTCTTCAGTTCATCTTCATCATGCATTCCACATACTGGTTACCTCATGGATAACATATCACATTTAAACTCACCGCAGCATCCCAAGGCCATGCCACATGTGACATGAGACACAAGCCATTCCTGTGCTTCTGGGCTGTCGGATCGAAATATCCAAAGGCCTGCAGGTCTTTGCTCTCCCCCTGCATTGCCGTGACTAGTTTATATAATACATCCTCTCACTGTCCACTGACATGTATATCTGCGGACCAGAATGCCTGATTAGGGTCATTCATCTCACCAAGGAGGTTTTATGCTTTCTCTTCTGACTGAGATTGTTCAACTTCATTAATGTCTGTACGCGAGAAGACTTTTCTGTTCGAACCTGTGAAAGTAAAGGCTTCACTTTGGCACATCTTCCCAAAATGACCAACTTTCTTGCAATGAAAGCATTCTGTTTTGTTTGCAGGACACTGCTCGTACCTGTGGGTCTTTCTGGTGCCACTGCACTTGAAGGGTTTTATGGCGTCTTGCTCTTTCCTTGCCAGGTGAACCTTCCTTTCTGGTGCTTCCTTTACAGTCCTGCTCTTAATGAACTGTGTGGACACTGGAGGTTGTGTGAATCAAGGCTTCTCTTCACAATTCCGGATTGCTCTGTACTGCTCATGGGCCTCTGCTTGTATCACCAGCTGTATTGCTTTTTCTAGGCTGAGGTTTTCCTTAAACTGCAACAAATCGGATAATGATCTATCAGCAAAGGTCTTGTATTGATTAAGCTTTAAGGACTCCATATTCACTTCCTTCAACTAGCCTTCAAAGGTCATTATTACAAACATCTACCCGTTCACCTGGTTTCTGGAACCTTCTGTTGAATTTGGCCGTTTCTACAATCGTGTTTCTCCTCAGATCGAAGTGCTTCTCAAAGGCATTTAAGACTTCATCAAATTTATCTGATGTCTCATTAATGCCCTATCTTGCAATAACATCATCTGCTCTTGCTCCACTGGAGTACAGTAATGTGTTAACTTATTCTGAATCAGTCTTTCGGTCTAGTTGAGAATGGCTCAAAAATCTTTTCCTCGGCAGTGACCAGTTTTGACGATCCTTCCATGTGTTCAAACCTCTTTGGCAGTGTAAATGTAAGATCCATGGCATTTCTAAACATTATGGGCAGTTTACTTTGTATCTTAAATTTTCCTTCCCAGACTGGAAGTTCTCCCACACTTTTTAAACGTTTTCCCATGCTTTACAGCCACACGATCGCCTCATGTAATGGCACCTATTGGTACTGTTAATGCTCAATAATCTCAGCTCCCTTCAATGTTTGAATTAGTTACCAGATTCAACTTAGCAATTAACTGTAACTTTATTCAACTGTACATTTATTACCATGTCCAACGGAACAATAAGTTAGAACATTATTCCCCTTGGTGATGGTATATAGCCCAATTTAAAAGCTAACTGTAGCGTTATAGCGCATATGTTTTACTGAACATGTCTAATTTATTTAAGAAACCTACAACATTTGTTATTTTCTTTTGGGCCTCCTTATCTCGAGAGACAATGGATACGCGCCTGGGGGTGGTCAGTGGTTTGTGAAGCAGCACCTGGAGTGGCTATAAAGGCCAATTCTGGAGTGACAGGCTCTTCCACAGGTGCTGCAGAGAAATTTGTTTGTTGGGGCTGTTGCACAGTTGGCTCTCCCCTTGCGCCTCTGTCTTTTTTCCTGCCAACTACTAAGTCTCTTCGCCTCGCCACAATTTAGCCCTGTCTTTATGGCTGTCCGCCAGCTCTGGCGAATGCTGGCAACTGACTCCCACGACTTGTGATCAATGTCACACGATTTCATGTCGCGTTTGCAGACGTCTTTATAACGGAGACATGGACGGCCGGTGGGTCTGATACCAGTGGCGAGCTCGCTGTACAATGTGTCTTTGGGGATCCTGCCATCTTCCATGCGGCTCACATGGCCAAGCCATCTCAAGCGCCGCTGACTCAGTAGCGTGTATAAGCTGGGGGTGTTGGCCGCTTCAAGGACTTCTGTGTTGGAGATATAGTCCTGCCACCTGATGCCAAGTATTCTCCGAAGGCAGCGAAGATGGAATGAATTGAGACGTCGCTCTTGGCTGGCATACGTTGTCCAGGCCTCGCTGCCGTAGAGCAAGGTACTGAGGACACAGGCCTGATACACTCGGACTTTTGTATTCCGTGTCAGTGCGCCATTTTCCCACACTCTCTTGGCCAGTCTGGACATAGCAGTGGAAGCCTTACCCATGCGCTTGTTGATTTCTGCATCTAGAGACAGGTTACTGGTGATAGTTGAGCCTAGATAGGTGAACTCTTGAACCACTTCCAGAGCGTGGTCGCCAATATTGATGGATGGAGCATTTCTGACATCCTGCCCCATGATGTTCGTTTTCTTGAGGCTGATGGTTAGGCCAAATTCATTGCAGGCAGACGCAAACCTGTCGATGAGACTCTGCAGGCATTCTTCAGTGTGAGATGTTAAAGCAGCATCGTCAGCAAAGAGGAGTTCTCTGATGAGGACTTTCCGTACTTTGGACTTCGCCCTTAGACGGGCAAGGTTGAACAACCTGCCCCCTGATCTTGTGTGGAGGAAAATTCCTTCTTCAGAGGATTTGAACGCATGTGAAAGCAGCAGGGAGAAGAAAATCCCAAAAAGTGTGGGTGCGAGAACACAGCCCTGTTTCACACCACTCAGGATAGGAAAGGGCTCTGATGAGGAGCCACCATGTTGAATTGTGCCTTTCATATTGTCATGGAATGAGGTGATGATACTTAGTAGCTTTGGTGGACATCCGATCTTTTCTAGCAGTCTGAAGAGACCACGTCTGCTGACGAGGTCAAAGGCTTTGGTGAGATCAATGAAAGCAATGTAGAGGGGCATCTGTTGTTCACGGCATTTCTCCTGTATCTGATGAAGGGAGAACAGCATGTCAATAGTCGATCTCTCTGCACGAAAGCCACACTGTGCCTCAGGGTAGACGCGCTCGGCCAGCTTCTGGAGCCTGTTCAGAGCGACTCGAGCAAAGACTTTCCCCACTATGCTGAGCAGGGAGATTCCACGGTAGTTGTTGCAGTCACCGCGGTCACCTTTGTTTTTATAGAGGGTGATGATGTTGGCATCGCGCATGTCCTGGGGTACTGCTCCCTCGTCCCAGCACAGGCATAGCAGTTCATGTAGTGCTGAGAGTATAGCAGGCTTGGCACTCTTGATTATTTCAGGGGTAATGCTGTCCTTCCCAGGGGCTTTTCCGCTGGCTAGGGAATCAATGGCATCACTGAGTTCCGATTTGGTTGGCTGTATGTCCAGCTCATCCATGACTGGTAGAGGCTGGGCTGCATTGAGGGCAGTCTCAGTGACAGCATTCTCCCTGGAGTACAGTTCTAGGTAGTGCTCAACCCAGCGGTCCATCTGTTTGCGTTGGTCAGTGATTATGTCCCCCGATTTAGATTTGAGGGGGGTGATCTTCTTGATGGTTGGCCCAAGAGCTCTCTTCATGCCATCATACATTCCTCTGATGTTTCCGGTGTCTGAGGCCAGCTGAATATGACTGCATAGGTGTTGCCAGTAGTCGTTTGCGCAACGCCTAGCTGTTCTTTGTGCAGTACTTCTGGCTGCTTTAAGTGCTGCGGATGTTAAATCGCTGGGGGCTTTCTTGTAGTTCAAAAGTGCAATGCGCTTAGCGGCTATGACAGGTTACGAACATTATAACAGTAACATTATAAACAGTGTATTAGTGATCACACAAACATAACAAATAGCTGTAACTTTATACATGTCATTCTGTTATCATGTTCAATTTCACAATTAACTGTAAATTTCTACACTGAGTAATAAGTACCAATCTCAGTACAACTATTGACTATAACAATATATACTGAGTAATAGATACCATGTCCAACTTAACAATCCTGGGTACCTTTGTAAACATATATATTGTTTATCAAGCACAGATAAACAATGTACTGTACCCTTAAATCCATGACTGTGCGTCATAATTTACAATTGAACCTGTAGCTTGGTACTCCATGCATTTGTTACTAAGATAAATTTAGCAATTATCTAATGTTATGAGCCTGTGTATTTATTATATTTAATTGAACAGTTAACTGTATCTTTAATCTCTGTGTATTGGTTATCAAGGCCAATTTCATAATTAGATAATTTCATGAGCCAGTGTTTTCATTATGTTCAATTTTCATATTAAATGAAACCTTATTGCCCATGTGTATTAGTTATCAAATTCAAGTTAACAATTAAATATAACATTTTAAATGTGGACTATTTATAAGGATACTTTAACAAATAATTGGATTTTTATTCTCCTGTTATCTAGCTCAATTTAACAATAAATTGTAAATGCAAATGGTGTGTCTTAGTTATCATGTCTAATTTCACAATTAACTCTACCTAAGGTTTTATCTCAGCTTTTTCAATTCGTTTGTGGGATGTGAGCATCGTTGGCAAGGCCAGTCTTTAGTGTTCATCCCTAATTGCCCATGAGAAGGTGGTGGTGAGCCGTGTTCTTGAACTGCTGCAGTCTATGTGGATAGGTCCACCCACGGTGCTGTTCGGAAGGGACTTTCAGATTTTTGACCCAGTGAAAGTGAAGGAATGGCGATAGTGTTCCAAGTCAGGATGGTGTATGACTTGGAGGGGAACCTGAAGGTGATGGTGTTCCCATGGATCTGCTGCCCTTGTCCCTCTAGGTGATAGAGATCGTGGGTTTGGAAGGTGCTGTCTAAGGAACATCGGTGCATTGCTGCAGTGCATCTTGGTAGGTGGTACACACTGGTGCCACTGTGCGTCTGTGTTGGAGGGAGTGAATGTTTAAGATGAACTGCCAATCAAGCGGGCTGCTTTGTCTTGGATGGTGTCGAGCTTCTTGAGTGTTGTTGGAACTGCACCCATCCAGGTAAGTTGAGAGTATTCCCTCACACTCCTGACTTGTGCCTTGTAGATGGTGGACTGGTTTTGGGGAGTCAGGAGGTGAGTTACTGGCAACAGGATTCCTAGCCTTTGATCTGCTCTTGTAGCCACAGTATTTGTATGGCTACTCCAGTTCAGTACCTGGTCAATGGCAACCCCACAACATGTTCATAGTGGGGGAATCAGTGATCCTAATGCCATCTAACGTCAAGGGAAGATGGGTAGATTCTCTATTGTTTGAGATAGTCATTGCCTGGCACTTGTTTGGTGTGAATGTTACGTGTCACTTATCTGCCGAAGCCTGGATGTTGTCCAGGACTTGCTGCATATGGATGTGGGCTGCTTCAGTATCTGAGGAGTCAGGAATGGTGCTGAACATTGTGCAATCATCAGTGAACGTCCCGACATCCGACATTATGATAGAGGGAAGATCATTAATGAAGAAGCTGAAGATCGTTGAGCCTAGACACTAACTTGAGGAACACCTGCAGTGATGTCCTGGGACTGAGATGATTGACCTCCAACAACCAGAGCCATCTTCCTTTGCATTAGGTATGACTCCAAGCAGTAGAGAGTTTTCTCCCTGATTTCCATTGAATCCAGTTTTGCTAGGGCTCCCTGATCCCATACTCGGTCAAATGCTGCCTTGGTATCAAGGGCAGTCACTCCCACGTCACCTTAATGCTCATGGATTTGCACACAATACATGAGCATAGATTCAACATGAACAATCTCTATTATTGATAGAGATGAAGAGACAGGGACTAATGTATCTAAGTTTCCTGACGATACAAAGTGAGGTGGGAATGCAAGCTGTGAGAAGGACACAAAGAGGCTGCAAAGAGATATCGACAGGTTAAGTGAGTGGGTAACAAGTTGTTAGATGGAGTATAATGGGGGGTAGAGTGAGGTTATTCACTTTGATTGTTAGAAAAGAAAAGCAGAATATTTTTTAAAAAGCGTGAAACTGGTAAATGTTGATGTTCAGAATGACTTGGCTGTATAAAAACAAGGAGCATGGGTATTTAGCATACAGGCAGAACAAGCAATTAGGAAGTTAAATTATTGCAATAGGGTTAGAGTACAAGAATAGGTAAGTCTTGATACAATTTGACAGGGCTTTGGTGAGACCACACCTGGAGTACTGTGTGTAGTTTTGGTCTCCATACCAGAGGAAGGCTATTCTGACACTGGAGGCAGTACAGTGAATGTACACTAAGTTGGTCTCTGGGATGAATGGGTTGTCCTATGATGAAAACCTGAGTAAATTGGGCTGATCCTCTGTGGAGTTTATCAGAATGTGAGATGATTTTATTAAACATTGATGATTGTGAAAGGGCTGGACAGGGTAGATAGTGAGAGATTGTTTCCCCTGTCTGGGGAATCTAGAACATGGGGGCTCAGTATTAGGATAAGAGTTCAGTTATTTAGAGCTGAGATGAGGAGCAATTTCTTCACTCAGAGGGTTGTGAATCTTTGGATTCTCTATCCTCCAGGATTTTGGATGCTTCATCATTGAATATATTTATGGCTGATTGGACAGATTTTTGTGATGTCAGGACATCGAGGGATATGAGGAGTGGGTGGGAAAGTGGAGTAGAGGCTAAAGATCAGCCATGATCGTATTGAATGCCAGAGCAGGATGGAGGGGCTGAATGGTCTAATCCTGCTCCTTTTTCTGATGTTCTTAACAGTCTCGAGTGGGTGAATGACCTCCTTCTGTTCCTGCGTATCAGGAACAAGGGGCTGACTGACCTCCACATGTGTCTATGCAACAGGCTTGAAGGGCTGAATGGCCTTCCTCTGGTTCCAAGACAAGAGGATCGAGGGGCTGAATGGCCTCCTCCTGTTCCTTTGTAACATGCTCGAGTGGCTGACTGGCCTCTTCCTAATCTTGAGTCAGTTTTGAAGGGCTGAATGGCCTCCCCCAATTCCTGTGTAACAGGCTGAAGGTTTTGTATGCCCTTCTCCTTTGTGATGGCTGAATGGACTTTATCTGTTCCTGTGTAACATTCTCGAGGGGCTTAGTGGCTTTATGCTGTTCCTGTGCAATAGCCTGGAGGGGCTGAATGGTCTCCAACTGTTCCAGTTTTGGAGGTTTCTGGGAGCTGTTGTGTCGACCCATGTGTCTATGTCACAGACTCAAAGGAGAAGATGAGAAAACTCTTGTTCCTGTGCAATAGGTTCAAGTGGCTGAATGAAACTAACAAATAGAAGTAGCAGTAGACCATTCGGCCCTTCAGTCTCCCCTCCGCCAGCAGAACGCTTCAGTAGCCTCGGCCTCTGGGGAATTCACATACGAGCTGTCCTATCCCCCTGGCCTGGCTGCTGCGCATTCGTACCCAGTGACACACCACGTGCTGATCCCGCTTCTGCACTAGCCTCTAAAGTTTACACAGTGCCAGTATCTGAGCTGGTGACTGTGAGTGACACTGTCTTGGGTTTAGTCTTCCTCTTCCTCATGGCACTTTGGAGGCTGAGCAACATCAGTTCATTTAATCTCCATATATTAGTACACAGGGACCTGTCCTTTGCAGACAGAAACAACATGTACAAACATTGCGCCTGTTTCAGCTAAACAAAATAAATGACAGCATTTCGCTGGTTCATCCCTCAGGGCAATGCCTTGACCAATCAGAGTCAAGCTGTGCCTGCTTTAAATTTCAAACAAAGCTTGTCAATTAACTGTCAGTCACCGTAAATTGGTGCATTCTCCATGGCAACGCCTCTACCAATCAGAGTTCACTTGCCAACCAATCAGCACTGTCTTCTCATACAGTATTAGTTATTGTTTTCCCTTCCTTTGTTTATTCTTGTGGATTGCCTTGATGAGTGCAAGACGAAAAGATTGGACAAGATGTCTCCATTTTCAGCAATACAAACATTAACTTTTTATTCCAGACTAATTGAATGAACTGAATTGAAATTCTCCAGCTGCTGTACTGTGATTTAAATTGCAGCCTGCAGACCATGAATCTAGAGATGTAAATGTCCAATCCAGTAACATCAGCACTATGCTAGCATCTACTAACAGACAGATAATCAAACACCTCACACTGTTGGACACAGTGAAATACACTGAATTGTTTCCAAACACAGAAAACTGATTGACGGGAAAAGTCTCACACTGTTAGGCACAGTGAAATGCACTGAAGTGTTTCTAAACACAGAGAGCTGATAGACCAGGGGAGGGCACACACTGTTGCACACAGCGAAATTTAATGAAATGTTTCTAAACACCAAGAGCTGAAAGACCGGACTGGCTCACACTGTTGGACACAGTGATATACACTGAAGTGTTTATAAGCACAGAACGCTGACAGACCAGTGAAGGCCTCATGGTGTTGGACACCAGCACAGTGGCGCAGTGGTTAGCACCGCAGCCTCACAGCTCCAGCGATCCGGGTTCAATTCTGGGTACTGCCTGTGTGGAGTTTGCAAGTTCTCCGTGTCTGCGTGGGTTTCCTCCGGGTGCTCCGGTTTCCTCCCACAGCCAAAAGACTTGTAGGTTAATTGGCCATTATAAATTGCCCCCAGTATAGGGAGGTGGTAGGGAAATATAGAGACAGGTGAGGATGTGGTAGGAATATGGGATTAGTGTAGGATCAGTATAATGGGTGGTTAATGGTCGGCACAGACTCGGTGGGCCGAAGGGCCTGTTTCAGTGCTGTATCTCTAAATCTAAAATACATTGAAATGTTAATAAACACTGTCATGGACCAGTAGGCTTTTTTACTCTTCAGGAAATATGTGGTGTCTCTCTCAGGCTTGCAAAGGATAAGTACTGCTTTAATAACCAGAAAACCTCAGGAGTTAGAGAAAATGCTTCTTTAGTTGCTGTTGGATACAACCATTCGGAGACTGCGATTCAAAGGGTGCATTCTCGTTACCTTGGATACAGTCACTCGATACATTTGCTACTATTCAATTTTGAACTGGATTTTGTTGGAGTCAGAAGGAAAAAGAGCTCTCAGCCATTTAACCTGAAGGAAGAGAATTTAGTCTGTTTAATTATTTTCTCTCAAAATTCTAAAAACAGTCACGCCAAAACAGAGATATCTGGCAATTTAATCTGAAGGAAGTGAAGTTAGACTGTGACAATATGTTATCCCTCAAAATATCTAAAGTCAGATTGATTCTATTGAAAGTGCTTGCAAGTTGCTAACTGTTGAAATTCACTGTAAAGGAAAGAATCACTGACTGCTGGAATTAGACTACAGACTTTGTTGCACTGTAGAGGAACCTTTTTTCCCCATCGGACGGCTATGAGGACTTCAAACAACATTGGACTGTAAATTTGCAAGGCCGCTAATTTTTTTTAAATTTTAAATGTTGTTTTATCTTCATAGTGTTTAAGAATTTAGCTTTTCTAATCAAATAGTTAATTTGTTCACTTAAAGGCACCTGGTTTGCTTAGCCTCATATGGGGGTTAATGGACAGTGCAATTTGGCTGGGTCTTTCTTTATCTTGGAAAGTTTAAAATGATACGTTAGGCGATCTGTGGAGGGACGGGATTGAATTAAAAGTGCGTTTCTCCGACCACAATCAGAATCATATATTTTGAATGGGGGCTTTGACTGGAGTGGTCGGTGTTAAGAACACAGAGAGCTGACAGACTGGGGAGACATCACACTGTTGGACACAGTGAAATACAGAGAAGAATTTATAAACACAGAGATCTGACACACCAGGGGAGGCCTCACACCGTTGGAAATTGTGAAATAAGCAGAAGTGTTTATAAACACAGAGAGCAGAAAGACCAAGAGAGGCCTCACAATGTTAGTCACAGTGATATTCACTGAAGTATTTATAAACACAGAGAGCTGACAGACCAGGAGAGGCCTCACAGTGTGGGACACAGTGATATACACTGAAGAGTTTATAAATGCAGAGAGCATATCAAACACTGGAAACACTGGTACCCACCTCTCGGCTGCTCTCAGTTGTTTTGTTCAATAATTTATACAGAACATTGTAAGCTACACCTTTCCTGAATTCACTGTTCCTCTTTCTAATTGTCAATCTATTCACAATCATTGGCCAAATGTCCAGCTGTCCTTTTAATGCTGAAACTACACAACATGATGGTCCTCCATTTGAGATGATGGGCAGAGTCAAATTTCTCAGAATGTGTAGCCGAAACGTCTGAATATCTGGTTAATATTAGTTTTTTCTATTCGAGACAACACAAGTCTGACAGTGCGGCACTCCCTCAGTACTGACCCTCAGACAGTGCGGCACTCCCTCAGTACAGACCTTCTGACAGTGCGGCACTCCCTCAGAACTGACCCTCTGACAGTGCGCCACTCCCTCAGTACTGACCATCTGACAGTGCGACACAACCTCAGTACTGACCATCTGACAGTGCGACACAACCTCAGTACTCATCCTCCGACCGTGCGGCACTCCCTCAGTAGTGACCCTCCAAAACTGCGGCATCCCTCAGTACTGACCCTCCGACAGTGCAGCACTCCCTCAGTACTGACCCTCCGACAGCGCAGCACTCCCTCAGTACTGACCCTCGAACAGTGCACCAATCCCTCAGTACTGACCCTCGGACAGTGCGGCACACCCTCAGTACTGACACTCCGACAGTGCACCTCTCCCGCAGTACTGACCTTCCGAAACTGCGGCATCCCTCAGTATTGACCCTCCGACAGTGCAGCAGTCCCTTAGTACTGACCCTCTGACAGTGCAGCACTTCCTCAGTAATGACCCTCCAACAGTGCAGCAATCCCTCAGTACTGACTCTCCGGCAGTGCAGCGCTTCCTCAGTGCTGACCCTCTGACAATGCGGCACTCCCTCAATACTGACCGTCCGAAAGTGCAGAACTCCCTCAATACTTACCCTGAGACAGTGCGGCACTTCCTCAGAACTGACCCTCCGACAGTGAGCCACTCCCTCAGTAATGACCATCTGACAGTGCGGCACTCCCTCAGAACTGACCCTCCGGCAGTGCGCCATTCCCTCAGTACAGCCCTTCTGACAGTGCCACACTCCCTCACTACTGACCCTGAGACAGTGCGGCACTCCCTCAGAACTAACCCTCCGACAGTGCGCCACTCCCTCAGTACTGACCATCTGACAGTGCAGCACTCCCTCAGAACTGACCCTCCGGCAGTGCGCCATTCCCTCAGTACAGCTCTTCTGACAGTGCGGCACTCCCTCACTACTGACCCTGAGACAGTGCGGCACTCCCTCAGAACTAACCCTCCGACAGTGCGCCACTACCTCAGTACTGACCATCTGACAGTGCAGCACTTCCTCAGAACTGACCCTTCGACTGTGCGCCACACCCTCAGTACTGACCATCTGACAGTGCAGCACTCCCTCAGAACTGACCCTCCGGCAGTGCGCCATTCCCTCAGTACAGCTCTTCTGACAGTGCGGCACTCCCTCACTACTGACCCTGAGACAGTGCGGCACTCCCTCAGAACTAACCCTCCGACAGTGCGCCACTACCTCAGTACTGACCATCTGACAGTGCAGCACTTCCTCAGAACTGACCCTTCGACTGTGCGCCACACCCTCAGTACTGACCATCTGACAGTGCAGCACTCCCTCAGAACTGACCCTCAGACAGTGCGGCACTCACTCAGTACTGACCCTCCGACAGTGCGGCACTCCCTCAATACTGACCCTTTGACAGTGCAGCACTCCCTCAGTACTGACTCTCCAACAGTGCAGCGCACCCTCAGTACTGTCTCTCCGACAGTGCGCCACTCCCTCAGTACTGACCATCAGACAGTGCGACAGACCGACAGTACTGATCCTCCGACAGTGCACCACTCCCTCAGTACTGACCCTCCGACACTGCAGTTCTCGCTGAGAGTGTGTTGCACTGTCAGACGATCTGTACTGAGCGAGTGCTGCACTGTTCGTGGGTCAGTACTGAGGGAGTGCTGCACTGTCAGAGGGTAAGCACTGTGGTAGTATCATACTATTGGTGGGTCAGTACTGAGTGAGTTTTATAATGGTGAAGGATCAGTACCAGGCGAGAGCTGCACTGTGAGAAAGTCAGTGCTGAGGGAGTGATGCCCTGTCAGATGGTCAGTACTGAGAGAGTGCTATACGGTCGGAGGTTGAGTACTGAGAAAATGCCATACTGCCGGAGGGTCAGTACTGAGGGAGTACCAAACAGTTAGAAGATCAGTACTGAGGGAGTGCCATACTGTCGGAGCTTCAGAACTGAGGGAGTGCCATACTGTCAGAGGCTCAGTACTGAGGGAGTGCCATACTGTTGTAGGCTCAGTACTGAGAAGTGCTGCCCTGTTGAATGGTCAGTACTGAGGAGTGCCACACTGTTGGATGGTCAGTACTGAGGGTGTATCACATTATTGGAGGGTCAGTACTGAGGTTGTGACATACTGGTGGAGGGTCAGTACTGAGGGGATGCTGCACTGTCTGAGGATCAGTACTGAGGGAGTGCTGCACGGTTAGATGGTCAGTACTGCAGGAGTGCTGCACTGTCGGAGGATCAGTACAGAGGGAGTGCGGCCCTGTTGAAGGGTCAGTACTGAGGGAGTGCCAGACCGTCGGATGGTCAGTACTGAGGAAGAACAAAGAACAAAGAACAAAGAAAATTACAGCACAGGAACAGGCCCTTCGGTCCTCCAAGACTACGCCGATCCAAATCCTCTATCTAAACCTGTCGCCTATTTTCTAAGGGTCTGTATCTCTTTACTTCCTGCCCATTCATGTATCTGTCTAGATACATCTTAAAAGACGATATCGTGCCCGCGTCTACCACCTCCGCTGGCAAAGCGTTCCATGCACCCACCACCCTCTGCGTAAAGAACTTTCCACGCATATCCCCCCTAAACATTTCCCGTTTCACTTTCAACTCGTGTCCCCTTGTAATTGAATCCCCCACTCTGGGAAAAAGCTTCTTGCTATCCACCCTGTCTATACCTCTCATGATTTTGTGCACCTCAATCAGGTCCCCCCTCAACTTCCGTCTTTCTAATGAAAATGATCCTAATTTAGTCAACCTCTCTTCATAGCTAGCGCCCTCCATACCAGGCAACATCCTGGTGAATCTCCTCTGCACCCTCTCCAAAGCATCTACATTCTTTTGGTAATGTGGCGACCAGAACTGCACGCAGTATTCCAAATGTGGCCGAACCAAAGTCCTATGCAACTGTAACATGACCTGCCAACTCTTGTACTCAATACCCTGTCCGATGAAGGAAAGCATGCCGTATGCCTTCTTGACCACTCTATTGACCTGCGTTGCCACCTTCAGGGAACAATGGACCTGAACACCCAAATCTCTCTGAACATCAATTTCCCCCAGGACTTTTCCATTTACTGTGTAGTTCACTCTTGAATTGGATCTTCCAAAATGCATCACCTCGCATTTTCCCTGATTGATCTCCATCTGCCATTTTTCTGCCCAACTCTCCAATCGATCTATATTCTGCAGTATTGTCTGACAGTCCCCTTCAGTATCTGCTACTCCACCGATCTTAGTGTCGTCTGCAAACTTGCTAATCAGACCACCTATACTTTCCTCCAAATCATTTATGTATATCACAAACAACAGTGGTCCCAGCACGGATCCCTGTGGAACACCACTGGTCACACATCTCCATTTTGAGAAACTCCCTTCCACTGCTACTCTGTCTCCTGTTGCCCAGCGAGTTCTTTATCCATCTAGCTAGTACACCTTGGACCCCATGCGCCTTCACTTTCTCCATCAGCCTACCATGGGGAACCTTATGAAACGCCTTACTGAAGTCCATGTTTATGACATCTACAGCCCTTCCCTCATCAATCAACTTTGTCACTTCCTCAAAGAATTCTATTACGTTGGTAAGACATGACCTTCCCTGCACAAAACCATGTTGCCTATCACTGATAAGCCCATTTTCTTCCAAATGGGAATAGATCCTATCCCTCAGTATCTTCTCCAGCAGCTTTCCTACCACTGACGTCAGGCTCACCGGTCTATAATTACCTGGATTATCCCTGCTACCCTTCTTAAACAAGGGGACAACATTAGCAATTCTCCAGTCCTCCGGGACCTCACCCGTGTTTAAGGATGTTGCAAAGATATCTGTTAAGGCCCCAACTATTTCCTCTCTCGCTTCCCACAGTAACCTGGGATAGATTCCATCCGGACCTGGGGACTTTTCCACCTTAATGCCTTTTAGAATACCCAACACTTTCTCCCTCCTTATGCCGACTTGACCTAGAGTAATCAAACATCTGTCCCTAACCTCAACATCCGTCATGTCCCTCTCCTCGGTGAATACCGATGCAAATTACTCGTTTAGAATCTCGCCCATTTTCTCTGACTCCATACTGCCATACTGTCGGAGGATGAGTACTGAGCAAGTACCATACAGTCAGAGGGTCAATACTGTGGGAGTGCCATACTGTCAGAAGATCAGTGCTGAGGAATTGCCATACCGTCGGAGGGTCAGTACTGGGTGAGTGCCATACTGTCGAGGGTCAGTACTGACGGATTGCTGCACTGTTGAAGGGTCAGTACTGAGGGAGTGCCATACCGTCGGAGGGTCAGTACTGAGGGTGGACTGCACTGTTTGTTGAGTCAGTACTGAGGGAGTGCTGCCCTGTCAGATTGTCAGTTCTGAAGGAGTGCTGCATTGTTGTTGTGTCAGTACTGATGGACTGCTGCCATGTCAGAAACTTAGTGATGAGGGATTGCTGCACTGTCGGAGGATCAGTACTGAGGGAGTGCTGCACTGTCAGAGTGTCAGTACTGAGGGAATGCTGCATTGTTGTTGAGTCGACACTGAGGGAGCGCTGCTCTCTCAGATTCTCTGTACTTAGGGAGTGCGCACTTTCACATGGTCAATTCTGAGGGAGAGCTGCACTGTCAGAGGATCAGTACTGATATCGTGCTGTACTCTCGGAGTGTCAGTACTGTCAGAATGCTGCACTGCCAAAGGATCAGTACTGAGGGAGCGCTGCACGGTCCGAGGATCAGTTATGAGGTAGTGCTGCAATGTTGAAGGGTCACGACTGAGGGAGTGCTGCAATGTCGGAGGCTCTGTACTGAGAGAGTGCCATACTGTCAGAGGTTCAGTACTGAGGGATGCAATGCGGTCGGAGGCACAGTACTGCGGAAGTGCTGCACACTTGGAGGGTTCGTACGAAGGGAGTGCCACATTGCTAGAGGGTCTGTACTGAGGGAGTGTTGCAGCGTCAGAAATTCGGTACTGAGGGAGTGCTGCACTGTCGGAGGGTCAGTACTGAGGAAGCGCTGCACTTTCAGAAAGTTGGTGATGAGGGAGTGCTGCACTGTAATGGGGTCAGTACTGAGGGAGTGCTGCACTGTTTGAGCGTCAATACTGAGGTAGTGCCGCACTGTCGGAGGGTCACTACTGAGGGAGTGGCATACTGTCGGAGGTTCAGTACTTGACTGTGCCGCGCTGTCGGAGTATCAGTACTGAGGGAGTGCCAAATTGTTGGCCGGTCAGTACTGAGGAAGTGCTGCAATGTCGGTGGCTCTGTACTGAGAGAGTGCCATACTGTCAGAGGTTCAGTACTGAGGGATGCAATGCGGTCGGAGGCACAGTACTGCGGAAGTGATGCACTCTTGGAGGGTTCGTACTTAGGGAGTGCCACATTGCTAGAGGGTCTGTCCTGAGGGAGTGTTGCAGCGTCAGAAATTCGGTACTGAGGGAGTGCTGCACTGTCGGAGGGTCAGTACTGAGGAAGCGCTGCACTTTCAGAAAGTTGGTGATGAGGGAGTGCTGCACTGTAAGGGGGTCAGTACTGAGGAGTGCCATACTGTTGGAGGGTCAGTACTGAGGGAGTGCCATATTTTCGGAGGGTCAGTAATGAGGTTGTGCTGCCCTGGCGGAGGATCAGTACAGAGGGAGTGCCATACTGTCAGAAGATCAGTACTGTCGGAGTATCATACTATGGGAGGGTCAGTACTGAGGGAGTGTCATAATGTCGGAGGGTCAGATCTGAACGAGTGCCATACTGACGGAGCATCAGGACTGTGGGAGTGCTGCACAGTTAGAGGGTCAGTACTGAGGGATTGTTGCCCTGGCAGAAAGTCGGTACTGAGTGAGTGCTGCACTGTCGGACGATGAGTACTGAAGTGGTGCTGCACTGTCGGACGATCAGTACTGAGGGAGTGCTGCACTGTCAGATGTTCAGTACTGTGGGAGCGCTGCATTGTTGCTGAGTCAGTACTGTGGGAATGCTGCACTGCCGGATGATCAGTACTGAGGGACTGCACATTGTCGGTGGATCAATACAGAGGGACAGCTGCACTTTCAGTCACTTGGTGATGCAGGTTCGCTGCACTGTCCGAGGATCAGTGATGAGGGAGCGCTGCAGTGTTGTTGAGTCAGTACTGAGGGAATGTTGCACTCTCAGAGTGTCAGTACTGAGGGAGTGCCATACTGTTGGAAGGTCAGTACTGAGCGAGTATAATACTATTGGAGGATCAGTACTGATGGAGAGTCATATTGATGGAGGATCAGTACTGTGGGAGTGCTGCGCTGTTGCAGGATCTGTTCTGAGGGAGTACTGCACTGTCGGGGGATCAGTACTGAGGGAGTGCTGCACTGTTAGATGGTCAATACTGAGGGAATGTTGCATTCTTAGAAAGTCGGTACTGTGTTAGTGCTGCACTGTCGGAGTGTGAGTACTGATGGAGTGCTGCACGTTCGGAGGATCAGTACTGAGGGACTGCTGCACTTTCAGAATGTCAGTACTGAGACAGAGCCGCACTGTCGTCGGATCAGAACTGAGGGGGTGGCATACTGTCAGATGGTCAGTACTGAGGGAACGCTGCATTGTTGTTGAGTCAATACTGAGGGAGTGCTGCATTGTTGAAAGGTCACTACTGAGGAAGTGCTGCAATGTTGGAGGGTCAGTACAGAGAGAGTGCCATACTGTCAGAGGGTCATTACTGAGGGATACAATGCGGTCGGAGGCACAGCACTGAGGGAGTGCTGCACACTTGGAGGATTAGTAGAAAGCGAGTGCCACACTGTTAGAGGGTCAGTACTCAGGGAGTATTGCACCGTCAGAAAGTCGGTACTGTGGGAGTGCTGCACTGTCAGAGGATCAGTACTGAAGAAGTGCTGCACTGTCAGAAAGTTGCTGATGAGGGAACGCTGCACAGTCAGATGGTCAGTACTGAGGGACTGCCGTACTGTCGGAGGGTCAGTACTGAGGGAATGCCATACTGTCAGTGGATCAGTACTGAGGGAATGCTGCACTGTTGAAGGGTCACTACTGAGGTAGTGCTGCAATGTCGGATAGTCAGTAATGAGAGATTGCCATACTGTCAGAGTGTCTGTACTGCATGTTGCAATGCTGTCGGAGGCAGAATACTGAGGAGTGCGGCACTCTTGGAGGGTTAGTATGAAGGGAGTGCTGCACTGTTAGAGGGTCAGTACTGAGGGAGTGTTGCATATCAGAAAGTCGGTACTGAGGGAGTTAAACAATGTCAGAGGATCAGTACTGAGGAAGTGCTGCACTGTCAGAAAGTTGGTGATGAGGGAGTGCTGCACTGTTGGAGGGTCAGTACTGCAGGAGTGACATTCCGTCAAAGGGTCAGTACTGAGGGAGTACCATAATGTCGGAGGGTCAGTACTGAGGTAGTGCTGCCCTGACGGATGGTCAGTACTAAGGGAGTGCCATACTGTCGGAGGGTCAGTACTGAGGTAGTGCTGCCCTGATGGATGGTCAGTACTAAGGGAGTGCCATACTGTCGGAGGGTCAGTACTGAGGGAGTACCATAATGTCGGAGGGTCATTACTGAGGTAGTGCTGCCCTGACGGATGGTCAGTACTAAGGGAGTGCCATACTGTCGGAGAGTAAGTACTGAGGAAGTGCCTTACTGTCGGAGGGTCAGTAGTGAGTGATAGCCACAATGTCAGAAAATCAGTGCTGAGGGAGTGCCCTACTCTCGTTCAATACTGAGGGAGTGCCATACTGTCGGAGGGTCATAGTGCGGGAGTGCCATACTGATGGAGGGTCAGTACTGAGTGAGTGCCATACAGTCAGTGGATCAGTACTGAGGGAATGCTGCACTGTTGAAGGGTCACTACTGAGGTAGTGCTGCAATGTCGGAGAGTCAGTGCTGAGAGATTTCCATACTGTCAGAGTGTCTGTACTGCATGTTGCAATGCTGTCGGAGGCAGAATACTGAGGTGTGCAGCACTCTTGGAGGGTTAGTATGAAGGGAGTGCTGCACTGTTAGAGGGTCAGTAGTGAGGGAGTGTTGCACATCAGAAAGTCGGTACTGAGGGAGTAAAACAATGTCAGAGGATCAGTACTGAGGAAGTGCTGCACTGTCAGAAAGTTGGTGATGAGGGAGTGCTGCACTGTTGGAGGGTCAGTACTGAGGGAGTGACATTCTGTCGAAGGATCAGTACTGAGGGAGTGACATTCTGTCAGAGGGTCAGTACTGAAGGAGTGCCATACTGTCGGAGGGTAAGTACTGAGGGAGTGCTGCCCTGAAGGATGGTAAGTACTGAGTGAGTTCCAAACTGTCCGAGGGTTAGCACTGAGGAAGTGCCATACTGTCAGAGGGTCAGTACTGAGGGATGGCCACAATTTCAGAAGATCAGTACTGAGGGAGTGCCCTCCTGTCTTTCAATTTTGAGGTAGTGCCATACTGTCGGAGGGTCAGTACTGAGGGAGTGCCATACGGATGGAGGGTCAGGACTGAGGGAGTTCTGCCCTGTCGGAGCGTCAGTACTGAGAGAGTGCTGCCCTGTCGGAGCGTCAGAACTGAAGGAGTGCCGCACTGTCGGAGTGTCAGTACTGAGGGAGTGCCTAACTGGTGGAGGGTTAGTATTGAGATGGTGCTCCACTGTCAGATGGTCAGTAATTAGGGAGTGTTGCACTGTCAGAGGGTCAGAAATGAGGGAGTGCTGCACCCTCAGAGAGTCAGTACGGCGGAGGGGCTGTCAGAATGTCAGAAGTGCTGTACTGTCAGAATGTCGGTACTGAGGGAGTGAAGCACTGTCGGAGGATAAGTACTGAGGAAGTGCTGCACTGTCAGAACGTTGGTGATGAGGGAGTGCTGCACTGTTGGAGTGTCAATATTGAGGGAGTGCTGCAATGTCGGAGAGTCAGTACTGAGGGAGTGCCATACTGTCGCAGGGTCAGTACTGAGGGAGTGACATTCCATCAGAGGGCCAGTACTGAGGGAGTGTCATACTGTCGGTGGGTCTGTACTGAGGGAGTACCATACTGTCGGTGGGTCTGTACTGAGGGAGTACCATACTGTCGGAGGGTCAGTACTGAGGGAGTGCCATACTGTCGGTGGGTCTGTACTGAGGGAGTACCATACTGTCGGAGGGTCAGTACTGATGGAGTGCTGCCCTGACGGATGGTCAGCACTGAGGGAGTGCCATACTGTCGGAGGGCCAGTACTGAGGAAGTGCCATACTGTCGTAAGGTCAGTTCTGATGGACGGCCACAATGTCAGAGGATCAGCACTGAGGGAGTGCCATCCTGTCGTTCAATGCTGAGGGAGTGCCATACTGATGGAGCGTCAGTGCTGAGGGAGTGTCGCACTGCCGGAGGATAAGTACTGAGGAAGTGCTACATTGTCAGATGCTCAGTTGTGAGGGAGTGCAGAATTGTCTGACGGTTCGTACTGAGGGAGCGCTGCACTGTTCTTGAGTGCGTAATGAGGGAAAGCTGCACTCTCAGAATGTCAGTATTGAGGGATGCATCACTGTCAGAAGCTCAGTACTGAGGGACTGCCGTACTGTCGGAGGATCAGAACTGAGGGAGTGCCATACTGTCGGGAGGTAAGTTCTGAGGGAGTACCAGGCTGTCGGAGGCACAGTACTGAGGGAGTGCAATACTGTCGGATGGTCAGTACTGAGGGACTGCCATACTGATGGAGAGTCAGTACTGATTGAGGGCTGCACTGTTTGAGGGTCAGTACTGAGGGAGTGCCATACTGTTGGAGGGTCAGTACTGAGGGAGTGCCTAACTGGTGGAGGGTTAGTATTGAGATGGTGCTCCACTGTCAGATGGTCCGTAATTAGGGAGTGTTGCAGTGTCAAAAAGTCGGCTCTGAGGAAGCGCTGCACTGTCCGAGTGTCACTACCGAGGGACTGCTGCACTGTCAGAGGGTCAGAGATGAGGGAGTGCTGCACCATCAGAGTGTCAGTACAGAGGAAAGGCTGTCAGAATGTCAGAAGTGCTGTACTGTCAGAATGTCAGTACTGAGGGAGTGAAGCACTGTCGGAGCATAAGTACTGAGGAAGTGCTGCACTGCCGGAGGATCAGTACTGAGGGAGTGCTACATTGTCAGATGCTCAGTTGTGAGGGAGTGCAGAATTGTCTGACGGTTAGTACTGAGGGAGCGCTGCACTGTTCTTGAGTGTGTGATGAGGGAAAGCTGCACTCTCAGAGTGTCAGTACTGAGGGACTGCCGTACTGTCGGAAGGTAAGTACTGAGGGAGTACCATACTATTGGAGGGACAGTAATTAGGTAGTGCCATACTGTCGGAGGTTCAGTACTGAGAGGGTGCTGCACTGTCAGAAATTCAGGACTGATGTAGCGCTGCACTGTCGGAGGATCATTACAGAGGGTGTGCTGCACTGTCGGAGGATCAGTACTGAGGGAGTGCCATTCTGTTGGAGCGTCAGTACTGAGGGAGTGCCTAACTGGTGGAGGGTCAGTACTGAGATGGTGCTCCACTGTCAGATGGTCAGTAATTAGGGAGTATTGCACTTTCAGAATGTCGGCTCTGAGGAAGCGCTTGCACTGTCCGAGGATCAGAAATGAGGGAGTGCTGCACCATCAGAGTGTCAGTACTGAGGGAGTGCTGCACTGTCCGAGTGTCAGTACTGAGGGAGTGCTGCACTGTCCGAGTGTCAGTACTGAGGGAGTGCTGCACTGTCAGAGTGTCAGTACTGAGGGAGTGCTGCACTGTCAGAGTGTCAGTACTGAGGGAGTGCTGCACTGTCAGAGTGTCAGTACTGAGGGAGTGCTGCACTGTCCGAGTGTCAGTACTGAGGGAGTGCTGCACTGTCCGAGTGTCAGTACTGAGGGAGTGCTGCACTGTCCGAGTGTCAGTACTGAGGGAGTGCTGCACTGTCCGAGTGTCAGTACTGAGGGAGTGCTGCACTGTCAGAGGATCAGAAATGAGGGAGTGCTGCACCATCAGAGTGTCAGTACTGAGGAAGTGCTGCACGGTCAGAAGGTTGGTGATGCGGGAGTTCTGCACTGTTGGAGCGTCAATACTGAGGGAGTGCCATACTGTCGCAGGTTCAGTACTGCGGGATTGACATTCCGTCATAGGGTTAGTACTGAGGTAGTGCCATACTGTCGCAGGTCCAGTACTGAGGAAGCGCCTTACTGTCGGAGGGTCAGTATTGAGTGATGGCCACAATGTCAGAAAATCAGTACTGAGGGAGTGCCATACTGTCGGCGGGTCATAGTGAGGGAGTGCCATACTGATGGAGGGTCAGTAATGAGGGAGTACCATACTGTTGGAGGGTCAGTACTGAGGGATTGCTGCCCTGTCGGAGCGTCAGTACTGAGGGAGTGCCATACTGTCGGAGGGTCTGTACTGAGGGAGTACCATACTGTCGGAGGGTCTGTACTGACGGAGTACCATACTGTCGGAGGGTCAGTACTGACGGAGTGCTGCCCTGACGGATGGTCAGCACTGAGGGAGTGCCATTCTGTCGGAGGGCCAGTACTGAGGAAGTGCCATACACTCGGAGGGTCAGTTCTGAGGGATGGCCACAATGTCAGAGGATCAGCGCTGAGGGATTGCCCTACTGTCGTTCAATGCTGATGGAGTGCCATACTGATGGAGCGTCAGTACTGAGGGAGTGCCGCACAGCTGGAGGATCAGTACTGAGGGAGTGCCGCACTGCTGGAGGATCAGTACTGAGGGAGTGCCGCACTGCTGGAGGATCAGTACTGAGGGAGTGCTACATTGTCAGATGCTCAGTTGTGAGGGAGTGCAGAATTGTCTGACGGTTCGTACTGAGGGAGCACTGCACTGTTCTTGAGTGCGTAATGAGGGAAAGCTGCACTCTCAGCGTGTCAGTATTGAGGGATGCTGCACTGTCAGAAGGTCAGTACTGAGGGAGTGCCATACTGTCGGATGGTAGGTTCTGAGGGAGTACCATGCTGGAGGAGGTACAGTACTGAGGGAGTGCAATACTGTCAGATGATCAGTAGTGAGGGAGTGCCATACTGTTGGAGGGTCATAGTGAGGGAGTGCCATACTAATGGAGGGACAGTACTGAGGGAGTGCCATACTGCCGGATGATCAGTAGTGAGGGAGTGCCATACTGTTGGAGGGTCATAGTGAGGGAGTGCCATACTAATGGAGGGACAGTACCGAGGGAGTGCCATACTGTCGGAAGGTAGGTTCTGAGGGAGTACCATGCTGGAGGAGGTACAGTACTGAGGGAGCGCAATACTGTCGGATGATCAGTAGTGAGGGAGTGCCATACTGTTGGAGGGTCATAGTGAGGGAGTGCCATACTAATGGAGGGACAGTACTGAGGGAGTGCCATACTGTTGGAGGGTCAGTACTGACGGAGTTCAGCCCTGTCGCACGTCAGTACTGAGGGATTGCTGCCCTGTCGGAGGGTCAGTAATGAGGGAGTGCCATTCTGTCAGAGGGTCAGCGCTGACGGATTGTCATAATGTCTGAGGATCAGTACTGAGGGTGTCCTGCCCTGACGGATGGTAAGTACTGAGAGAGTGCCTTACTGTCGGAGGGTCCGCACTGAGGAAGTGCCATACTGTCGGAGGGTCAGTACCGAGGGTTGGCCACAATGTCAGAAGATCAGTCATGAGGGAGTGCCCTACTGTTGTTCAATACAGAGGGAGTGCCATACTGATGGAGGGTCAGTACTGAGGGAGTGCCATACTGTTGGAGGGTCAGTACTGAGGGAGTTCTGCCCTGTCGGAGCGTCAGTACTGAGGGAGTCCTGCACTGTGGGAGGATCAGTACGGAGGGACTGCGGCAATGTCAGAAACTTGTTGGTGAGGGATTGCTGCACTGCCGGAGGATCAGTACTGAGGGAGAGCTGCATTGTCAGATGGTTAGTACTGAGGGAGAGCTGCATTGTTAGATGGTTAGTACTGAGGGAAAGCTGCAGTGTTCTTGAGTCCGTAATGAGGAAAAGCTGCACTCGATAAGTGTCAGTACTGAATGAGTGCTGCATTGTTGTTGAGTCATTACTGATGGAGCGCTGCACTGTCAGAGTGTCAGCATTGAGGGATGCTGCACTGTCAGAGCGTTAGTCTTGAGGGACTGCCGTGCTGCCAGAGGGTCAGTTCTGAGGGAGAGCCATAGTGTCGGAGGGTCAGTACTGAAGGAGTGCCATACTGTCAGAAGGTAACTACTGAGGGAGTACCATGCTGTCGGAAGCACAGTACTGAGGGAGTGCCATACTGTCGCATGGTCAGTGCTGAGGGACTGCCATACTGATGGAGGGGCAGTACTGAGGGAGTGCCATTAGTTGGAGATTTAGTAATGAGTGAGTGCCACACTGTTGGAGGGTCAGTACTGATGGAGTGCCATACTGTTGGAGGGTCAGTAATTAGGGAGTGCGATACTGGTGGAGGATCAGTATTGAGAGAGTGCTGCACTGTCGGAGGTTCATTACTGAGGGATTGTTGCACTGCCGGAACGTCGGTACTGAGGGAGTGCTGCACTGTCGGTGGATCAGTACAAAGGGAGTGCCGCACTGTCGGAGGGTCAGTAATGAGGGAGCGCCATACTGCCGTCGGGTCAGTACTGAGGCAGTGCCATACTGTCAGAGGCTCAGTACTGAGCGAGTGCCATACTGTTGAAGGGTCAGTACTGAGGGTGCGCCGTACTGGTGGAGGGTCAGTAATGTGTGTGTGTTGCACTGTCAGAAAGTCGGCACTGATGTAGCGCTGCACTGTCAGAGGGTCAATACAGCGGGAGTGCTGAACTGTCGGAGGATCAGTACTGAGGGAGTGCCATACTCTCGGAGTGTCAGTACTGAGGGACTGCCATACTGATGGAGGGACAGTACTGAGGGAGTGCCATTTGTTGGAGATTTAGTAATGAGCTTGTGCTGCACTGTTGGAGGGTCAGTACTGAGGGAGTGCCATGAGGGTCAGTAACTAGGGAAGTGCCACTCTATTGGAGGTTCAGTACTGATGGAGTGCCGTACTGTTGGAGGGTCAGTAATTAGGGAGTGCGATACTGGTGGAGGATCAGTACTGAAGGAGTGCTGCACTGCCGGAGGTTCATGACTGAGGGAGTGCTGCACTGTTAGAGGGTCAATACAGAGGGAGTGCTGCTCTGTCGGAGGATCAAAGAACAAAGAACAAATAAAATTACAGCACAGGAACAGGCCCTTCGGTACTCCAACCCAAAGCCGATCCAAATCCTCTATCTAAAACTGTCGCCTATTTTCTAAGGGTCTGTATCTCTTTACTTCCTGCCCACTCATGTATCTGTCTAGATACATCTTAAAAGACGCTATCGTGCTCGCATCTACCACCTCCGCTGGCAATGCGTTCCAGGCACCCACCACCCTCTGCGTAAAGAACTTTCCACGCATATCCCCCCTAAACATTTCCCCTTTCACTTTGAACTCGTGTCCCCTAGTAATTGAATTCCCCACTCTGGGAAAAAGGTGAGCCTGACGTCATGGTAGGGAAGCTGCTGGAGAAGATACTGAGGGATAGGATCTATTCCCATTTGGAAGAAAATGGGCTTATCAGTGATAGGCAACATGGTTTTGTGCAGGGAAGGTCATGTCTTACCAACTTAATAGAATTCTTTGAGGAAGTGACAAAGTTGATTGATGAGGGAAGGGCTGTAGATGTCGTGTACATGGACTTCAGTAAGGCGTTTGATAAGGTTCCCCATGGTAGGCTGATGGAGAAAGTGAAGGTGCATGGGGTCCAAGGTGTACTAGCTAGATGGATAAAGAACTGGCTGGGCAACAGGAGACAGAGAGTAGCAGTGGAAGGAAGTTTCTCAAAATGGAGACGTGTGACCAGTGGTGTTCCACAGGGATCTGTGCTTGGACCACTGTTGTTTGTGATATATATCAATGATTTGGAGGAAAGTATAGGTGGTCTGATTAGCAAGTTTGCAGACGACACTAAGATTGGTGGAGTAGCAGATACTGAAGGGGACTGTCAGAGAATACAGCAGAATATAGATAGACTGGAGAGTTGGGCAGAGAAATGGCAGATGGAGTTCAATCAGGGCAAATGCGAGGTGATGCATTTTGGAAGATCCAATTCAAGAGTGAACTATACAGTGAATGGAAAAGTCCTGGGGAAAATTGATGTCCAGAGAGATTTGGGTGTTCAGGTCCATTGTTCCCTGAAGGTGGCAACGCAGGTCAATAGAGTGGTCAAGAAGGCACACGGCATGCTTTCCTTCATCGGACGGGGTATTGAGTACAAGAGTTGGCAGGTCATGTTACAGTTGTATAGGACATTGGTTCGGCCACATTTGGAATACTGCGTGCAGTTCTGGTCGCCACATTACCAAAAGGATGTGGATGCTTTGGAGAGGGTGCAGAGGAGGTTCACCAGGATGTTGCCTGGTATGGAGGGCGCTAGGTATGAAGAGAGGTTGAGTAGATTAGGATTATTTTCATTCGAAAGACGGAGGTTGGGGGGGGGACCTGATTGAGGTGTACACCCTCAGTACTGACCCTCCGACAGTATGGCACTCCCTCAGTACTGACTCTCCGACAGTGCAGCGCTTCCTCAGTACCGACTTTCTGACTCTGCAACACTCACTCATTACTGACCCTCTAACAGTGCAGCACCATCTCAGTATTGACCCTCCACGAGTAAGGCACTCCCTCAGTACTGATCCTCCAACAGTATGGCACTCCCTCAGTACTGACACTCCGCGAGTATGGCAAGACAGATAGTCAGCACTGAGGGAGTGCCATACTGTTGGAGGGCCAGTACTGAGGGATGGCCACCTTGTCGGAAGATCAGCACTGAGGGAGTGCCCTACTGCCGTTCAATACTGAGGGAGTGCCATACTGATGGAGCGTCTTTACTGAGGGAGTGCTGCACTGTCAGATGATCAGTACTGAGGGAGTGCTGCATTGTCTGACGGTTAGTGCTGAGGGAGCTCTGCAGTGTTCTTGCGACCGTAATGAGGGAAGGCTGCACTCTCAGATTGTCCGTACTGAATGAGTGCTGCATTGTTGTTGAGTCAGGACTGAGGGAGCGCTGCACTCTCAGAGTTTCAGTATTGAGGGATGCTGCACTGTCAGAGGGTCAGGACTGAGGGAGCGCTGCACTCTCAGAGTTTCAGTATTGAGGGATGCTGCACTGTCAGATGGTCAATACTGAGGGACTGCCGTAGTGTTGGCGGGTCAGTACTGAAGGAGTGCCATACTGTCAGAAGGTAAGTACAGAGGGAGTACCATGCTGTCGGAGGCACTGTACTGAGAGAGTGCAATACTGTCGGATGGTCAGTACTGAGGGACTGCCATACTGATGGAGGGTAAGTACTGAGGGAGTTCCAAACTGTTGGAGAGTCAGTACTGAGTGAGGGCTACGCTGTTGGAGGGTCGGTACTGAGGGAGTGCCATACTGTCGGAGGGTCAGTACTGAGGGAGTGCTGCACTGTCGGAGGATCAGTACTGAGGGACTGCTGCAATGTCAGTAACTTGATGGTGAGGTATTGCAGCACTGCCGGAGGATCAGTACTGAGGGAGTGCTGCATTGTCAGATGCTCAGTACTGAGGGAGTGCAGAATTGTCTGACGGTTAGTACTGAGAGAGCGCTGCACTCTCAGAGTTTCAGTATTGAGGGATGCTGCACTGTCAGAGGGTCAGTACTGAGGGACTGCCGTACTGTCGGAGGATCAGTACTGAGGGAGTGCCATACTGTCAGAGTGTCAGTACTGAAGGAGTGCCATACTGTCAGAAGGTAAGTACTGAGGGAGTACCATGATGTCGGAGGCACAGTACTGAGGGAGTGCAATACAGTCGGATGGTCTGTACTGAGGGACTGCCATACTGATGGAGTGTCATTACTGAGGGAGTGCCATACTGTTGGAGAGTCAGTACTGAGTGAGGGCTGCACTGTTGGAGGGTCAGTACTGAGGGAGTTCCATACTGTTGAAGGTACAGTAATTGCGTAGTGCCATACTGTTAGAGTGTCAGTACTGATGGAGTGCCATACTGGTGGAGGATCAGTACTGAGGGAGTGCTGCACTATCGGAGGACCTGTACTGAGGGAGTGCTGCACTGTCAGAAATTTGGTGAAGGGGGATTGCTGCACTGTCAGAGGATCTCCTCTGAGGGAGGGCTGCATTCAGATGCTCAGTATTGAGAGAGTGCTGCACTGTCAGATGGTCAGTACTGAGGGAGCGCTGCATTGTTGTTGAGTCAGCACTGAGGGCAACGGCTCAAACTAAGGCAACCCCTCAAACTGAGGCAACCCCTCAAACTGAGGCAACACCTCCAACTGAGGCAACCCCTCAAACTAAGGCAACCCCTCAAACTAAGGCATCCCCTAAAGCTAGTGCAGACCCTCAAACTAAGGCAACCCCTCAAACTAAGGCAACCACTCAAACTAAGGCAGACTCTCAAACTAAAGCAGAAGCTCAAACTAAGGCAACCCCTCAAACTGAGGCAGCAGCTCAAACTAAGGCAGAGTCTCAAACTAAGGCAGACGCTGAAACTAAGGCAACCCCTCAAACTGAGGCACACTCTCAAACTGAGGCAGAAGCTCAAACTAAGGCATCCTCCAAAACTAAGGCAACATCTCAAACTAAGGTAGGCTCTCAAACTGAGGCAACCCCTCAAACTAAGGCATCCTCTGAAAAAAAGGCAGAAGCTGAAACGAAGGCAACCCCTCAAACTAACGCATCCCCTCAAACTAAGGCAAACCCTCAAACTAAGGCATCACCTCAAACTAAGGCAGAAGCTCAAACTAAGGCATCCCCTCAAATTAAGGCAACCCCTCAAACTAAGGCAGAAGCTCAAACTAAGGCAACCCCTCAAACTAAGGCAACCCATCAAAGTAAGTCATCCCCTCAAACTAAGGCAACCCCTCAAAATAAGGCAACCCCTCAAACTAAGGCATCCTCTGAAAAAAAGGCAGAAGCTGAAACGAAGGCAACCCCTCAAACTAACGCATCCCCTCAAACTAAGGCAAACCCTCAAACTAAGGCATCACCTCAAACTAAGGCAGAAGCTCAAACTAAGGCATCCCCTCAAATTAAGGCAACCCCTCAAACTAAGGCAGAAGCTCAAACTAAGGCAACCCCTCAAACTAAGGCAACCCCTCAAAGTAAGGCATCCCCTCAAACTAAGGCAACCCTTCAAAATGAGGCATCCCCTCAAACTAAGGCAGAAGCTCGAACTAAGGCAACCCCTCTAACTAAGGCAACACCTCAAACTAAGGCAACCCCTCAAACGAAGGCAGACTCTCAAACTGAGGCAGCAGCTCAAACTAAGGCAACCCCTCAAACTAAGGCAACCCCTCAAACTAAAGCAGACTCTCAAACTAATGCAGAAGCTCAAACTAAGGCAACCCCTCAAACTAAGGCAGACTCTCAAACAAAGGCAACCCCTCAAACAAAGGGAGCCCTCAAACTAAGGCAACAGCTCAAACTGGAGCAACCCCTCAAACTATGGCAACCCCTCAAACGAAGGCATCCCCTCAAACTAAGGCAGAAGCTCAAACTATGGCAACCCCTCAAACTAAGGAAACCCCTCAAACTTACGCAAACCCTCCAACGAAGGCAGCAGCTCAAACTAAGGCAACACCTCAAACTAAGGAAACCCCTCAACTAAGGCAACCCCTCAAACTCAGGCAACCCCTCAATCTAATGCAACCCCTCAAACTAAGGCAGCAGCTCAAACTAAGGCAACCCATCAAACTGAGGAAACCCCTCAAACTAAGGCAACCCCTCAAACTTCGGCAGACTCTCAAACTAAGGCAACCCCTCAAACTTGGCATCCACTCAAACTAAGGCACCTCCTCAAACTAAGGCAACCCCTCAAACCAAGGCAACCACTCAAACAAAGGCAGAATCACAAACTAATGAAGCAGCTGAAACTTAGGCAACCCCTCAAACTAAGGCAACCCCTCAAACTCAGGCAAACCCTCAAACTCAGGCATACTCTCAAACCAAGGCAAAAGCTCAAACTAAGGCAACCCCTAAAACTAAGGCAAACCCTCAAACTAAATCAGACTCGCAAACTAAGGCAACCCCTCAAACCAAGGCAGAATCACAAACTAATGAAGCTGCTGAAACTAAGGCAACCCCTCAAACTAAGGCAACCCCTCAAACTGAGGCAAACCCTCAAACTAAGGCAATCCCTCAAACTAAGGCATCCTCTGAAAAAAAGGCAGAAGCTGAAACGAAGGCAACCCCTCAAACTAACGCATCCCATCAAATTAAGGCAACCCCTCAAACTAAGGCAGAAGCTCAAACTAAGGCAACCCCTCAAAGTAAGGCATCCCCTCAAATAAAGGCAACCATTCAAAATGAGGCATCCCCACAAACTAAGGCAGAAGCTCGAACTAAGGCAACCCCTCTAACTAAGGCAACACCTCAAACTAAGGCAACCCCTCAAACGAAGGCAGACTCTCAAACTGAGGCAGCAGCTCAAACTAAGGCAACCCCTCAAACTAAGGCAACCCCTCAAACTAAAGCAGACTCTCAAACTAATGCAGAAGCTCAAACTAAGGCAACCCCTCAAACAAAGGCAGACTCTCAAACTAAGGCAACCCCTCAAACAAAGGGAGCCCTCAAACTAAGGCAGCAGCTCAAACTAGAGCAACCCCTCAAACTATGGCAACCCCTCAAACTAAGGCATCCCCTCAAACTAAGGCAGAAGCTCAAACTATGGCAACCCCTCAAACTAAGGAAACCCCTCAAACTTACGCAACCCCTCCAACGAAGGCAGCAGCTCAAACTAAGGCAACACCTCAAACTAAGGAAACCCCTCAACTAAGGCAACCCCTCAAACTCAGGCAACCCCTCAATCTAATGCAACCCCTCAAACTAAGGCAGCAGCTCAAACTAAGGCAACCCATCAAACTGAGAAAACCCCTCAAACTAAGGCAACCCCTCAAACTTAGGCAGACTCTCAAACTAAGGCAACCCCTCAAACTTGGCATCCACTCAAACTAAGGCACCTCCTCAAACTAAGGCAACCCCTCAAACCAAGGCAACCACTCAAACAAAGGCAGAATCACAAACTAATGAAGCAGCTGAAACTTAGGCAACCCCTCAAACTAAGGCAACCCATCAAACTCAGGCAAACCCTCAAACTAAGGCATACTCTCAAACCAAGGCAGCAGCTCAAACTAAGGCAACCCCTAAAACTAAGGCAAACCCTCAAACTAAATCAGACTCTCAAACTAAGGCAACCCCTCAAATTAAGGCAACCCCTCAAACCAAGGCTGAATCACAAACTAATGAAGCTGCTGAAACTAAGGCAACCCCTCAAACTAAGGCAACCCCTCAAACTGAGGCAAACCCTCAAACTAAGGCAACCCCTCAAACTAAGGCAACCCCTCAAACAAAGGCAACCCATCAAACTAAGGCAGAATCTCAAACTAAGGCAACCCCTCAAACTGAGGCAACCCCTCAAACTGAGGCAATCCCTCAAACTAAGGCAGAATCTCAAACTAAGGCAACCCCTCAAACTAAGACAACCCCTCAAACTAAGGCAACCCCTCAAACAAAGGCAACCCCTCAAGCTAAGGCAGACTCTCAAACTAAGGCAACAACTCAAACTAAGGAAACCCCTCAAACTACGGCAACGGCTCAAACTAAGGCAACCCCTCAAACTGAGGCAACCCCTCCAACTGAGGCAACCCATCAAACTCAGGCAACCCCTCAAAATAAGGCATCCCCTAAAGCTAGTGCAGACCCTCAAACTAAGGCAACCCCTCAAACTAAAGCAACCCCTCAAAATAAGGCAACCACTCAAACTAAGGCAGACTCTCAAACTGAGGCATCGTCTGAAACGAAGGCAGAAGCTGAAACTGAGGCAACCCCTCAAACTAAGGCATCCCATCAAACTGAGGCAACCCCTCAAACTAAGGCAGCCTCTCAAACTTAGGCAAACCCTCAAACTAAGGCAACCCCTCAAGCTCAGGCAAACCCTCAAACTGAGGCAGACTCTCAAACTAAGGCAACCCCTCAAACTAAGGCAACCCCTCAAACTGAGGCAACCCCTCAAACTAAGGCAAGCCCTCAAACTAAGGCAGCCCCTGAAACTGAGGCAATCCCTCAAACTCAGGCAAACCCTCAAACTAAGGCAGAATCTCAAACTAAGGCAACCCCTCAAACTAAGGCAACCCCTCAAACTCAGGCAACCCCTCAAACTAAGGCAGACTCTCAAACTAAGGCACCCCTCAAACGAAGGCAACCCCTCAAACGAAGGCAGACTCTCAACCTAAGGCAACCCCTCAAACTCAGGCAAACCCTCAAACTGAGGCAGACTCTCAAACTAAGGCAACCCCTCAAACTGAGGCTGCAGATCAAACTGAGGCAAACCCTCAAACTAAGGCAACCCCTCAAACTAAGGCAGACGCTGAAACTAAGGCAACCCCTCAAACTAATGCACACTCTCAAACTGAGGCAGAAGCTCAAACTAAGGCATCCTCCAAAACTAACGCAACATCTCAGACTAAGGCAGGCTCTCAAACTAAGGCAACCCCTCAAACTAAGGCATCCCCTGAAACGAAGGCAGAAGCTGAAACTAAGGCTACTCTCAAACAAAGGCAGACACTCAATCTAAGGCAGATGCTCAAACTAAGGCAACCCATCAAACTAAGGCAACACCTCAAACTAAGGCATCCTCTGAAACGAAGGCAGAAGCTGAAACTGAGGCAACCCCTCAAACTAAGGCATCCCCTCAAACTGAGGCAACCCCTCAAACTAAGGCAGCCTCTCAAACTGAGGCAAACCCTCAAACTAAGGCAACCCCTCAAACTCAGGCAAACCCTCAAACTGAGGCAGAATCTCAAACTAAGGCAACCCCTCAAACTAAGGCAACCCCTCAAACTCAGGCAACCCCTCAAACTAAGGCAGACTCTCAAACTAAGGCACCCCTCAAACGAAGGCAACCCCTCAAACGAAGGCAGACTCTCAACCTAAGGCAACCCCTCAAACTCAGGCAAACCCTCAAACTGAGGCAGACTCTCAAACTAAGGCAACCCCTCAAACTGAGGCTGCAGATCAAACTGAGGCAAACCCTCAAACTAAGGCAACCCCTCAAACTAAGGCAGACGCTGAAACTAAGGCAACCCCTCAAACTAATGCACACTCTCAAACTGAGGCAGAAGCTCAAACTAAGGCATCCTCCAAAACTAACGCAACATCTCAGACTAAGGCAGGCTCTCAAACTAAGGCAACCCCTCAAACTAAGGCATCCCCTGAAACGAAGGCAGAAGCTGAAACTAAGGCTACTCTCAAACAAAGGCAGACACTCAATCTAAGGCAGATGCTCAAACTAAGGCAACCCATCAAACTAAGGCAACACCTCAAACTAAGGCATCCTCTGAAACGAAGGCAGAAGCTGAAACTGAGGCAACCCCTCAAACTAAGGCATCCCCTCAAACTGAGGCAACCCCTCAAACTAAGGCAGCCTCTCAAACTGAGGCAAACCCTCAAACTAAGGCAACCCCTCAAACTCAGGCAAACCCTCAAACTGAGGCAGACTCTCAAACTAAGGCAACCCCTCAAACTAAGGCAACCCCTCAAACTGAGGCAACCCCTCAAACTAAGGCAACCCCTTAAACTAAGGCAGCCCCTCAAACTGAGGCAATCCCTCAAACTCAGGCAAACCCTCAAACTAAGGCAGAATCTCAAACTAAGGCAACCCCTCAAACTAAGGCAACCCCTCAAACTCAGGCAACCCCTCAAACTAAGGCAGACTCTCAAACTAAGGCACCCCTCAAACGAAGGCAACCCCTCAAACGAAGGCAGACTCTCAAACTAAGGCAACCCCTCAAACTCAGGCAAACCCTCAAACTAAGGCAGACTCTCAAACTAAGGCAACCCCTCAAACTAAGGCAACCGCTCAAACGAAGGGAACCCCTTAAACTGAGGCAGACTCTCAAACGAAGGCAACCCCTCAAACTAAGGCAGCCTCTCAAACTATGGCAGCAGCTCAAACTAAGGCAACCCCTCAAACTAAGGCAGCCTCTCAAACTAAGGCAGCAGCTCAAACGAAGGCAACCCCTCAAACTAAGGCAACCCCTCAAACTGAGGCAACCCCTCAAAATAAGGCAGCCTCTCAAACTAAGGCAACCCCTCAAACGAAGGCAACCCCTCAAACTAAGGCAGCCTCTCAAACTAAGGCAGCAGCTCAAACTAAGGCAACCACTCGAACGATGGCAACCCCTCAATCTAAGGCAACCCCTCAAACTAAGGCAACCCCTCAAACTAAGGCAGACTCTCAAACTAAGGCAACCCCTCAAACAAAGGCAACCCCAAAATCTAAGGCAGACCCTCAATCTCAGGCAACGCCTCAAACTAAGGCAACCCATCAAACTCAAGCAACCCCTCAAGCTAAGGCATCCCCTCAAACTAATGCAGACCCTCAAACTAAGGCAACCCCTCAAACTAAGGCAGCAGCTCAAACTAAGTCAACCAATCAAACTAAGGCAGCAGCTCAAACTAAGTCAACCACTCCAACGAAGGCAATGCCTCAAACTAAGGCAACCCCTCATACTAAGGCAACCGCTCAAACGAAGGCAACTACTCAAACTGAGGCAGACTCTCAAACGAAGGCAACCCCTCAAACTAAGGCAGCCTCTCAAACTAAGGCAGCAGCTCAAACTGAGGCAACCCCTCAAACTAAGGCAGCCTCTCAAACTAAGGCAGCAGCTCAAACTAAGGCAACCCCTCAAACTAAGGCAACCACTCAAACTGAGGCAACCCCTCAAAATAAGGCAGCCTCTCAAACTAAGGCATCACCTCAAACTAAGGCAGAAGCTCAAACTAAGGCATCCCCTCAAATTAAGGCAACCCTTCAAACTAAGGCAGAAGCTCAAACTAAGGCAACCCCTCAAACTAAGGCAACACCTCAAAGTAAGGCATCTCCTCAAACTAAGGCAACCCCTCTAACTAAGGCGTCCCCTCAAACTAAGGCAACCCATCAAACTAAGGCAACCCCTCAAACTAAGGCAACCCCTCAAACGAAGGCAGACTCTCAAACTGAGTCAGCAGCTCAAACTAAAGCAACCCCTCAAACTAAGGCAACCACTCAAACTAAGGCAGACTCTCAAACTAAAGCAGAAGCTCAAACTAAGGCAACCCCTCAAACTGAGGCTGCAGATCAAACTGAGGCAAACCCTCAAACTAAGGCAACCCCTCAAACTAAGGCAGACGCTGAAACTAAGGCAACCCCTCAAACTAAGGCAGACGCTGAAACTAAGGCAACCCCTCAAACGAAGGCACACTCTCAAACTGAGGCAGAAGCTCAAACTAAGGCATCCTCCAAAACTAAGGCAACATCTCAAACTAAGGCAGGCTCTCAAACTAAGGCAACCCCTCAAACTAAGGCAACACCTCAAACTAAGGCAACCCCTCAAACGAAGGCAGACTCTCAAACTGAGTCAGCAGCTCAAACTGAGGCAACTCCTCAAACTAAGGCAACCCCTCAAACTAAAGCAGACTCTCAAACTAATGCAGCAGCTCAAACTAAGGCAACCCCTCAAACTAAGGCAGACTCTCAAACTAAGGCATCCTCTGAAACGAAGGCAGAAGCTGAAACTAAGGCAACCCCTCAAACTGAGGCACCCCTCAAACTGAGGCAACCCCTCAAACTAAGGCAGCCTCTCAAACTAAGGCAGCCCCTCAAACTGAGGCAATCCCTCAAACTCAGGCAAACCCTCAAACTAAGGCAGAATCTCAAACTAAGGCAAACCCTCAAACTAAGGCAACCCCTCAAACTCAGGCAACCCCTCAAACTAAGGCAGACTCTCAAACTAAGGCACCCCTCAAACTAAGGCAACCCCTCAAACGAAGTCAGACTCTCAAACTAAGGCAACCCCTCAAACTCAGGCAAACCCTCAAACTAAGGCAGACTCTCAAACTAAGGCAACCCCTCAAACTAAGGCAACCGCTCAAATGAAGGCAACCCCTCAAACTGAGGCAGACTCTCAAACGAAGGCAACCCCTCAAACGAAGGCAGACTCTCAAACTAAGGCAACCCCTCAAACTCAGGCAAACCCTCAAACTAAGGCAGACTCTCAAACTAAGGCAACCCCTCAAACTAAGGCAACCGCTCAAACGAAGGCAACCCCTCAAACTGAGGCAGACTCTCAAACGAAGGCAACCCCTCAAACTAAGGCAGCCTCTCAAACTAAGGCAGCAGCTCAAACTAAGGCAACCCCTCAAACTAAGGCAGCTTCTCAAACTAAGGCAGCAGCTCAAACGAAGGCAACCCCTCAAACTAAGGCAACCACTCAAACTGAGGCAACCCCTCAAAATAAGGCAGCCTCTCAAACTAAGGCATCACCTCAAACTAAGGCAGAAGCTCAAACTAAGGCATCCCCTCAAATTAAGGCAACCCTTCAAACTAAGGCAGAAGCTCAAACTAAGGGAACCCCTCAAACTAAGGCAACACCTCAAAGTAAGGCATCTCCTCAAACTAAGGCAACCCCTCTAACTAAGGCATCCCCTCAAACTAAGGCAACCCCTCAAACTAAGGCAACCCCTCAAACGAAGGCAGACTCTCAAACTGAGTCAGCAGCTCAAACTAAAGCAACCCCTCAAACTAAGGCAACCACTCAAACTAAGGCAGACTCTCAAACTAAAGCAGAAGCTCAAACTAAGGCAACCCCTCAAACTGAGGCTGCAGATCAAACTGAGGCAAACCCTCAAACTAAGGCAACCCCTCAAACTAAGGCAGACGCTGAAACTAAGGCAACCCCTCAAACGAAGGCACACTCTCAAACTGAGGCAGAAGCTCAAACTAAGGCATCCTCCAAAACTAAGGCAACATCTCAAACTGAGGCAGGCTCTCAAACTAAGGCAACCCCTCAAACTAAGGCATCCCCTGAAACGAAGGCAGAAGCTGAAACTAAGGCTACTCTAAAACTAAGGCAGACTCTCAATCTAAGGCAGAAGCTCAAACTAAGGCAACCCCTCAAACTAAGGCAACACCTCAAACTAAGGATTCCCCTCAAACTGAGGCAACCCCTCAAACTAAGGCAGCCTCTCAAACTTAGGCAAACCATCAAACTAAGGCAACCCATCAAACTCAGGCAAACCCTCAAACTAAGGCAGACTCTCAAACCAGGGCAACCCCTCAAAATAAGGCAACACCTCAAACTAAGGCAACCCCTCAAACGAAGGCAGACTCTCAAACTGAGTCAGCAGCTCAAACTGAGGCAACTCCTCAAACTAAGGCAACCCCTCAAACTAAAGCAGACTCTCAAACTAATGCAGCAGCTCAAACTAAGGCAACCCCTCAAACTAAGGCAGACTCTCAAACTAAGGCATCCTCTGAAACGAAGGCAGAAGCTGAAACTAAGGCAACCCCTCAAACTGAGGCATCCCCTCAAACTCAGGCAACCCCTCAAACTAAGGCAGCCTCTCAAACTAAGGCACCCCCTCAAACTGAGGCAATCCCTCAAACTCAGGCAAACCCTCAAACTAAGGCAGAATCTCAAACTAAGGCAAACCCTCAAACTAAGGCAACCCCTCAAACTCAGGCAACCCCTCAAACTAAGGCAGACTCTCAAACTAAGGCACCCCTCAAACTAAGGCAACCCCTCAAACGAAGGCAGACTCTCAAACTAAGGCAACCCCTCAAACTCAGGCAAACCCTCAAACTAAGGCAGACTCTCAAACTAAGGCAACCCCTCAAACTAAGGCAACCGCTCAAACGAAGGCAACCCCTCAAACTGAGGCAGACTCTCAAACGAAGGCAACCCCTCAAACTAAGGCAGCCTCTCAAACTATGGCAGCAGCTCAAACTAAGGCAACCCCTCAAACTAAGGCAGCCTCTCAAACTAAGGCAGCAGCTCAAACGAAGGCAACCCCTCAAACTAAGGCAACACCTCAAACTGAGGCAACCCCTCAAAATAAGGCAGCCTATCAAACTAAGGCAACCCCTCAAACTAAGGCAACCCCTCAAACTAAGGCAGCCCCTCAAACTAAGGCAGACTCTCAAACTAAGGCAACCCCTCAAACAAAGGCAACCCCAAAATCTAAGGCAGACCCTCAATCTCAGGCAACCCCTCAAACTAAGGCAACCCATCAAACTCAAGCAACCCCTCAAGCTAAGGCATCCCCTCAAACTAATGCAGACCTTCAAACTAAGGCAACCCCTCAAACTAAGGCAGCAGCTCAAACTAAGTCAACGCCTCAAACTAAGGCAGCAGCTCCAACTAAGTCAACCACTCCAACTAAGGCAATCCCTCAAACTAAGGCAACTCCTCAAACTAAGGCAACCGCTGAAACGAAGGCAACTACTCAAACTGAGGCAGACTCTCAAACGAAGGCAACCCCTCAAACTAAGGCAGCCTCTCAAACTAAGGCAGCAGCTCAAACTAAGGCAACCCCTCAAACTAAGGCAGCCTCTCAAACTAAGGCAGCAGCTCAAACTAAGGCAACCCCTCAAACTAAGGCAACCACTCAAACTGAGGCAACCCCTCAAAATAAGGCAGCCTCTCAAACTAAGGCATCACCTCAAACTAAGGCAGAAGCTCAAACTAAGGCATCCCCTCAAATTAAGGCAACCCTTCAAACTAAGGCAGAAGCTCAAACTAAGGCAACCCCTCAAACTAAGGCAACACCTCAAAGTAAGGCATCTCCTCAAACTAAGGCAACCCCTCTAACTAAGGCATCCCCTCAAACGAAGGCAACCCCTCAAACTAAGGCAACCCCTCAAACGAAGGCAGACTCTCAAACTGAGTCAGCAGCTCAAACTAAAGCAACCCCTCAAACTAAGGCAACCACTCAAACTAAGGCAGACTCTCAAACTAAAGCAGAAGCTCAAACTAAGGCAACCCCTCAAACTGAGGCTGCAGATCAAACTGAGGCAAACCCTCAAACTAAGGCAACCCCTCAAACTAAGGCAGACGCTGAAACTAAGGCAACCCCTCAAACGAAGGCACACTCTCAAACTGAGGCAGAAGCTCAAACTAAGGCATCCTCCAAAACTAAGGCAACATCTCAAACTGAGGCAGGCTCTCAAACTAAGGCAACCCCTCAAACTAAGGCATCCCCTGAAACGAAGGCAGAAGCTGAAACTAAGGCTACTCTAAAACTAAGGCAGACTCTCAATCTAAGGCAGAAGCTCAAACTAAGGCAACCCCTCAAACTAAGGCAACACCTCAAACTAAGGATTCCCCTCAAACTGAGGCAACCCCTCAAACTAAGGCAGCCTCTCAAACTTAGGCAAACCATCAAACTAAGGCAACCCATCAAACTCAGGCAAACCCTCAAACTAAGGCAGACTCTCAAACCAGGGCAACCCATCAAACTAAGGCAACACCTCAAACTAAGACAACCCCTCAAACGAAGGCAGACTCTCAAACTGAGTCAGCAGCTCAAACTGAGGCAACTCCTCAAACTAAGGCAACCCCTCAAACTAAAGCAGACTCTCAAACTAATGCAGCAGCTCAAACTAAGGCAACCCCTCAAACTAAGGCAGACTCTCAAACTAAGGCATCCTCTGAAACGAAGGCAGAAGCTGAAACTAAGGCAACCCCTCAAACTGAGGCATCCCCTCAAACTGAGGCAACCCCTCAAACTAAGGCAGCCTCTCAAACTAAGGCAGCCCCTCAAACTGAGGCAATCCCTCAAACTCAGGCAAACCCTCAAACTAAGGCAGAATCTCAAACTAAGGCAACCCCTCAAACTAAGGCAACCCCTCAAACTCAGCAACCCCTCAAACTAAGGCAGACTCTCAAACTAAGGCACCCCTCAAACGAAGGCAACCCCTCAAACGAAGGCAGACTCTCAAACTAAGGCAACCCCTCAAACTCAGGCAAACCCTCAAACTAAGGCAGACTCTCAAACTAAGGCAACCCCTCAAACTAAGGCAACCGCTCAAACGAAGGCAACCCCTCAAACTGAGGCAGACTCTCAAACGAAGGCAACCCCTCAAACTAAGGCAGCCTCTCAAACTATGGCAGCAGCTCAAACTAAGGCAACCCCTCAAACTAAGGCAGCCTCTCAAACTAAGGCAACCCCTCAAACTGAGGCAACCCCTCAAAATAATGCAGCCCCTCAAACTAAGGCAACCCCTCAAACTAAGGCAACCCCTCAAACTAAGGCAGCCTCTCAAACTAAGGCAGCAGCTCAAACTAAGGGAACCACTCGAACGAAGGCAACCCCTCAATCTAAGGCAACCCCTCAAACTAAGGCAACCCCTCAAACTAAGGCAGACTCTCAAACTAAGGCAACCCCTCAAACAAAGGCAACCCCAAAATCTAAGGCAGACCCTCAATCTCAGGCAACCCCTCAAACTAAGGCAACCCATCAAACTCAAGCAACCCCTCAAGCTAAGGCATCCCCTCAAACTAATGCAGACCCTCAAACTAAGGCAACCCCTCAAACTTTGGCAGCAGCTCAAACTAAGTCAACCCCTCAAACTAAGGCAGCAGCTCAAACTAAGTCAACCACTCCAACTAAGGCAATCCCTCAAACTAAGGCAACCCCTCAAACTAAGGCAACCGCTCAAACGAAGGCAACTACTCAACCTGAGGCAGACTCTCAAACGAAGGCAACCCCTCAAACTAAGGCAGCCTCTCAAACTAAGGCAGCAGCTCAAACTAAGGCAATCCCCTCAAACTGAGGCAACCCCTCAAAATAAGGCAAACCCCTCAAACTGAGGCAACCCCTCAAAATAAGGCAACCCCTCAAACTAAGGCATCACCTCAAACTAAGGCAGAAGCTCAAACTAAGGCATCCCCTCAAATTAAGGCAACCCCTCAAACTAAGGCAGAAGCTCAAACTAAGGCAACCCCTCAAACTAAGGCAGCACCTCAAAGTAAGGCATCTCCTCAAACTAAGGCAACCCCTCTAACTAAGGCATCCCCTCAAACTAAGGCAACCCCTCAAACTAAGGCAACACCTCAAACTAAGGCATCCCCTCAAACGAAGGCAGACCTCAAACTGAGTCAGCAGCTCAAACTAAGGCAACCCCTCAAACTAAGGCAACCCCTCAAACTAAAGCAGACTCTCAAACTAATGCAGCAGCTCAAACTAAGGCAACCCCTCAAATTAAGGCAGACTCTCAAACTAAGGCAACCCCTCAAACTAAGGCAACCCCTCAAACTAAGGCAGACTCTCAAACTAAGGCAGACTCTCAAACGAAGGCAGAAGCTGAAACTAAGGCAACCCCTCAAACTGAGGCATCCCCTCAAACTGAGGCAACCCCTCAAACTAAGGCAGCCTCTCAAACTAAGGCAGCCCCTCAAACTGAGGCAATCCCTCAAACTCAGGCAAACCCTCAAACTAAGGCAGAATCTCAAACTAAGGCAACCCCTCAAACTAAGGCAACCACTCAAACTCAGGCAACCCCTCAAACTAAGGCAGACTCTCAAACTAAGGCACCCCTCAAACTAAAGCAACCCCTCAAACGAAGGCAGACTGTCAAACTAAGGCAACCCCTCAAACTCAGGCAAACCCTCAAACTAAGGCAGACTCTCATACTAAGGCAACCCCTCAAACTAAGGCAACCGCTCAAACGAAGGCAACCCCTCAAACTGAGGCAGACTCTCAAACGAAGGCAACCCCTCAAACTAAGGCAGCCTCTCAAACTATGGCAGCAGCTCAAACTAAGGCAACCCCTCAAACTAAGGCAGCCTCTCAAACTAAGGCAGCAGCTCAAACGAAGGCAACCCCTCAAACTAAGGCAACCCCTCAAACTGAGGCAACCCCTCAAAATAAGGCAGCCTCTCAAACTAAGGCAACCCCTCAAACTAAGGCAACCCCTCAAACTAAGGCAGCCTCTCAAACTAAGGCAGCAGCTCAAACTAAGGGAACCACTCGAACGAAGGCAACCCCTCAATCTAAGGCAACCCCTCAAACTAAGGCAACCCCTCAAACTAAGGCAGACTCTCAAACTAAGGCAACCCCTCAAACAAAGGCAACCCCAAAATCTAAGGCAGACCCTCAATCTCAGGCAACCCCTCAAACTAAGGCAACCCATCAAACTCAAGCAACCCCTCAAGCTAAGGCATCCCCTCAAACTAATGCAGACCCTCAAACTAAGGCAACCCCTCAAACTAAGGCAGCAGCTCAAACTAAGTCAACCAATCAAACTAAGGCAGCAGCTCAAACTAAGTCAACCACTCCAACTAAGGCAATGCCTCAAACTAAGGCAACCCCTCATACTAAGGCAACCGCTCAAACGAAGGCAACTACTCAAACTGAGGCAGACTCTCAAACGAAGGCAACCCCTCAAACTAAGGCAGCCTCTCAAACTAAGGCAGCAGCTCAAACTGAGGCAACCCCTCAAACTAAGGCAGCCTCTCAAACTAAGGCAGCAGCTCAAACTAAGGCAACCCCTCAAACTAAGGCAACCACTCAAACTGAGGCAACCCCTCAAAATAAGGCAGCCTCTCAAACTAAGGCATCACCTCAAACTAAGGCAGAAGCTCAAACTAAGGCATCCCCTCAAATTAAGGCAACCCTTCAAACTAAGGCAGAAGCTCAAACTAAGGCAACCCCTCAAACTAAGGCAACACCTCAAAGTAAGGCATCTCCTCAAACTAAGGCAGCACCTCTAACTAAGGCATCCCCTCAAACTAAGGCAACCCCTCAAACTAAGGCAACCCCTCAAACTAAGGCAACCCCTCAAACGAAGACAGACTCTCAAACTGAGTCAGCAGCTCAAACTAAAGCTACCCCTCAAACTAAGGCAACCACTCAAACTAAGGCAGACTCTCAAACTAAAGCAGAAGCTCAAACTAAGGCAACCCCTCAAACTGAGGCTGCAGATCAAACTGAGGCAAACCCTCAAACTAAGGCAACCCCTCAAACTAAGGCAGACGCTGAAACTAAGGCAACCCCTCAAACTAAGGCACACTCTCAAACTGAGGCAGAAGCTCAAACTAAGGCATCCTCCAAAACTAAGGCAACATCTCAAACTAAGGCAGGCTCTCAAACTAAGGCAACCCCTCAAACTAAGGCATCCCCTGAAACGAAGGCAGAAGCTGAAACTAAGGCTGCTCTAAAACTAAGGCAGACTCTCAATCTAAGGCAGAAGCTCAAACTAAGGCAACCCCTCAAACTAAGGCAACACCTCAAACTAAGGATTCCCCTCAAACTGAGGCAACCCCTCAAACTAAGGCAGCCTCTCAAACTTAGGCAAACCCTCAAATTAAGGCAACCCATCAAACTCAGGCAAACCCTCAAACTAAGGCAGACTCTCAAACCAGGGCAACCCCTCAAACTAAGGCAATACCTCAAACTAAGGCAACCCCTCAAACGAAGGCAACCCCTCAAACTAAGGCAGCAGCTCAAACTAAGTCAACCAATCAAACTAAGGCAGCAGCTCAAACTAAGTCAACCACTCCAACTAAGGCAATGCCTCAAACTAAGGCAACCCCTCATACTAAGGCAACCGCTCAAACGAAGGCAACTACTCAAACTGAGGCAGACTCTCAAACGAAGGCAACCCCTCAAACTAAGGCAGCCTCTCAAACTAAGGCAGCAGCTCAAACTGAGGCAACCCCTCAAACTAAGGCAGCCTCTCAAACTAAGGCAGCAGCTCAAACTAAGGCAACCCCTCAAACTAAGGCAACCACTCAAACTGAGGCAACCCCTCAAAATAAGGCAGCCTCTCAAACTAAGGCATCACCTCAAACTAAGGCAGAAGCTCAAACTAAGGCATCCCCTCAAATTAAGGCAACCCTTCAAACTAAGGCAGAAGCTCAAACTAAGGCAACCCCTCAAACTAAGGCAACACCTCAAAGTAAGGCATCTCCTCAAACTAAGGCAACCCCTCTAACTAAGGCATCCCCTCAAACTAAGGCAACCCCTCAAACTAAGGCAACCCCTCAAACTAAGGCAACCCCTCAAACGAAGACAGACTCTCAAACTGAGTCAGCAGCTCAAACTAAAGCTACCCCTCAAACTAAGGCAATCACTCAAACTAAGGCAGACTCTCAAACTAAAGCAGAAGCTCAAACTAAGGCAACCCCTCAAACTGAGGCTGCAGATCAAACTGAGGCAAACCCTCAAACTAAGGCAACCCCTCAAACTAAGGCAGACGCTGAAACTAAGGCAACCCCTCAAACTAAGGCACACTCTCAAACTGAGGCAGAAGCTCAAACTAAGGCATCCTCCAAAACTAAGGCAACATCTCAAACTAAGGCAGGCTCTCAAACTAAGGCAACCCCTCAAACTAAGGCATCCCCTGAAACGAAGGCAGAAGCTGAAACTAAGGCTGCTCTAAAACTAAGGCAGACTCTCAATCTAAGGCAGAAGCTCAAACTAAGGCAACCCCTCAAACTAAGGCAACACCTCAAACTAAGGATTCCCCTCAAACTGAGGCAACCCCTCAAACTAAGGCAGCCTCTCAAACTTAGGCAAACCCTCAAATTAAGGCAACCCATCAAACTCAGGCAAACCCTCAAACTAAGGCAGACTCTCAAACCAGGGCAACCCCTCAAACTAAGGCAACACCTCAAACTAAGGCAACCCCTCAAACGAAGGCAGACTCTCAAACTGAGTCAGCAGCTCAAACTGAGGCAACTCCTCAAACTAAGGCAACCCCTCAAACTAAAGCAGACTCTCAAACTAATGCAGCAGCTCAAACTAAGGCAACCCCTCAAACTAAGGCATCCTCTGAAACGAAGGCAGAAGCTGAAACTAAGGCAACCCCTCAAACTGAGGCATCCCCTCAAACTGAGGCAACCCCTCAAAAGAAGGCAGCCTCTCAAACTAAGGCAGCCCCTCAAACTGAGGCAATCCCTCAAACTCAGGCAAACCCTCAAACTAAGGCAGAATCTCAAACTAAGGCAACCCCTCAAACTAAGGCAACCCCTCAAACTCAGGCAACCCCTCAAACTAAGGCAGACTCTCAAACTAAGGCACCCCTCAAACTAAGGCAACCCCTCAAACGAAGGAAGACTCTCAAACTAAGGCAACCCCTCAAACTCAGGCAAACCCTCAAACTAAGGCAGACTCTCAAACTAAGGCAACCCCTCAAACTAAGGCAACCGCTCAAACGAAGGCAACCCCTCAAACTGAGGCAGACTCAAATGAAGGCAACCCCTCAAACTAAGGCAGCCTCTCAAACTAAGGCAGCAGCTCAAACGAAGGCAACCCCTCAAACTAAGGCAACCCCTCAAACTGAGGCAACCCCTCAAACTAAGGCAACCCCTCAAACTAAGGCAGCCTCTCAAACTAAGGCAGCAGCTCAAACTAAGGGAACCACTCGAACGAAGGCAACCTCTCAAACTAAGGCAACCCCTCAAACTAAGGCAACCCCTCAAACTAAGGCAGCCTCTCAAACTAAGGCAGCAGCTCAAACTAAGGGAACCACTCGAACGAAGGCAACCCCTCAATCTAAGGCAACCCCTCAAACTAAGGCAACCCCTCAAACTAAGGCAGACTCTCAAACTAAGGCAACCCCTCAAACAAAGGCAACCCCAAAATCTAAGGCAGACCCTCAATCTCAGGCAACCCCTCAAACTAAGGCAACCCATCAAACTCAAGCAACCCCTCAAGCTAAGGCATCCCCTCAAACTAATGCAGACCCTCAAACTAAGGCAACCCCTCAAACTAAGGCAGCAGCTCAAACTAAGTCAACCCCTCAAACTAAGGCAGCAGCTCAAACTAAGTCAACCACTCCAACTAAGGCAATCCCTCAAACTAAGGCAACCCCTCAAACTAAGGCAACCGCTCAAACGAAGGCAACTACTCAACCTGAGGCAGACTCTCAAACGAAGGCAACGCCTCAAACTAAGGCAGCCTCTCAAACTAAGGCAGCAGCTCAAACTAAGGCAGACTCTCAAACTAAGGCAACCCCTCAAACTAAGGCAACCGCTCAAACGAAGGCAACCCCTCAAACTGAGGCAGACTCTCAAACGAAGGCAACCCCTCAAACTAAGGCAGCCTCTCAAACTATGGCAGCAGCTCAAACTAAGGCAACCCCTCAAACTAAGGCAGCCTCTCAAACTAAGGCAGCAGCTCAAACGAAGGCAACCCCTCAAACTAAGGCAACACCTCAAACTGAGGCAACCCCTCAAAATAAGGCAGCCTATCAAACTAAGGCAACCCCTCAAACTAAGGCAACCCCTCAAACTAAGGCAGCCCCTCAAACTAAGGCAGACTCTCAAACTAAGGCAACCCCTCAAACAAAGGCAACCCCAAAATCTAAGGCAGACCCTCAATCTCAGGCAACCCCTCAAACTAAGGCAACCCATCAAACTCAAGCAACTCCTCAAGCTAAGGCATCCCCTCAAACTAATGCAGACCTTCAAACTAAGGCAACCCCTCAAACTAAGGCAGCAGCTCAAACTAAGTCAACGCCTCAAACTAAGGCAGCAGCTCCAACTAAGTCAACCACTCCAACTAAGGCAATCCCTCAAACTAAGGCAACCCCTCAAACTAAGGCAACCGCTGAAACGAAGGCAACTACTCAAACTGAGGCAGACTCTCAAACGAAGGCAACCCCTCAAACTAAGGCAGCCTCTCAAACTAAGGCAGCAGCTCAAACTAAGGCAACCCCTCAAACTAAGGCAGCCTCTCAAACTAAGGCAGCAGCTCAAACTAAGGCAACCCCTCAAACTAAGGCAACCACTCAAACTGAGGCAACCCCTCAAAATAAGGCAGCCTCTCAAACTAAGGCATCACCTCAAACTAAGGCAGAAGCTCAAACTAAGGCATCCCCTCAAATTAAGGCAACCCTTCAAACTAAGGCAGAAGCTCAAACTAAGGCAACCCCTCAAACTAAGGCAACACCTCAAAGTAAGGCATCTCCTCAAACTAAGGCAACCCCTCTAACTAAGGCATCCCCTCAAACGAAGGCAACCCCTCAAACTAAGGCAACCCCTCAAACGAAGGCAGACTCTCAAACTGAGTCAGCAGCTCAAACTAAAGCAACCCCTCAAACTAAGGCAACCACTCAAACTAAGGCAGACTCTCAAACTAAAGCAGAAGCTCAAACTAAGGCAACCCCTCAAACTGAGGCTGCAGATCAAACTGAGGCAAACCCTCAAACTAAGGCAACCCCTCAAACTAAGGCAGACGCTGAAACTAAGGCAACCCCTCAAACGAAGGCACACTCTCAAACTGAGGCAGAAGCTCAAACTAAGGCATCCTCCAAAACTAAGGCAACATCTCAAACTGAGGCAGGCTCTCAAACTAAGGCAACCCCTCAAACTAAGGCATCCCCTGAAACGAAGGCAGAAGCTGAAACTAAGGCTACTCTAAAACTAAGGCAGACTCTCAATCTAAGGCAGAAGCTCAAACTAAGGCAACCCCTCAAACTAAGGCAACACCTCAAACTAAGGATTCCCCTCAAACTGAGGCAACCCCTCAAACTAAGGCAGCCTCTCAAACTTAGGCAAACCATCAAACTAAGGCAACCCATCAAACTCAGGCAAACCCTCAAACTAAGGCAACCCCTCAAACGAAGGCAGACTCTCAAACTGAGTCAGCAGCTCAAACTGAGGCAACTCCTCAAACTAAGGCAACCCCTCAAACTAAAGCAGACTCTCAAACTAATGCAGCAGCTCAAACTAAGGCAACCCCTCAAACTAAGGCAGACTCTCAAACTAAGGCATCCTCTGAAACGAAGGCAGAAGCTGAAACTAAGGCAACCCCTCAAACTGAGGCATCCCCTCAAACTGAGGCAACCCCTCAAACTAAGGCAGCCTCTCAAACTAAGGCAGCCCCTCAAACTGAGGCAATCCCTCAAACTCAGGCAAACCCTCAAACTAAGGCAGAATCTCAAACTAAGGCAACCCCTCAAACTAAGGCAACCCCTCAAACTCAGCAACCCCTCAAACTAAGGCAGACTCTCAAACTAAGGCACCCCTCAAACGAAGGCAACCCCTCAAACGAAGGCAGACTCTCAAACTAAGGCAACCCCTCAAACTCAGGCAAACCCTCAAACTAAGGCAGACTCTCAAACTAAGGCAATCCCTCAAACTAAGGCAACCGCTCAAACGAAGGCAACCCCTCAAACTGAGGCAGACTCTCAAACGAAGGCAACCCCTCAAACTAAGGCAGCCTCTCAAACTATGGCAGCAGCTCAAACTAAGGCAACCCCTCAAACTAAGGCAGCCTCTCAAACTAAGGCAACCCCTCAAACTGAGGCAACCCCTCAAAATAATGCAGCCCCTCAAACTAAGGCAACCCCTCAAACTAAGGCAACCCCTCAAACTAAGGCAGCCTCTCAAACTAAGGCAGCAGCTCAAACTAAGGGAACCACTCGAACGAAGGCAACCCCTCAATCTAAGGCAACCCCTCAAACTAAGGCAACCCCTCAAACTAAGGCAGACTCTCAAACTAAGGCAACCCCTCAAACAAAGGCAACCCCAAAATCTAAGGCAGACCCTCAATCTCAGGCAACCCCTCAAACTAAGGCAACCCATCAAACTCAAGCAACCCCTCAAGCTAAGGCATCCCCTCAAACTAATGCAGACCCTCAAACTAAGGCAACCCCTCAAACTTTGGCAGCAGCTCAAACTAAGTCAACCCCTCAAACTAAGGCAGCAGCTCAAACTAAGTCAACCACTCCAACTAAGGCAATCCCTCAAACTAAGGCAACCCCTCAAACTAAGGCAACCGCTCAAACGAAGGCAACTACTCAACCTGAGGCAGACTCTCAAACGAAGGCAACCCCTCAAACTAAGGCAGCCTCTCAAACTAAGGCAGCAGCTCAAACTAAGGCAATCCCCTCAAACTGAGGCAACCCCTCAAAATAAGGCAAACCCCTCAAACTGAGGCAACCCCTCAAAATAAGGCAACCCCTCAAACTAAGGCATCACCTCAAACTAAGGCAGAAGCTCAAACTAAGGCATCCCCTCAAATTAAGGCAACCCCTCAAACTAAGGCAGAAGCTCACACTAAGGCAACCCCTCAAACTAAGGCAGCACCTCAAAGTAAGGCATCTCCTCAAACTAAGGCAACCCCTCTAACTAAGGCATCCCCTCAAACTAAGGCAACCCCTCAAACTAAGGCAACACCTCAAACTAAGGCATCCCCTCAAACGAAGGCAGACCTCAAACTGAGTCAGCAGCTCAAACTAAGGCAACCCCTCAAACTAAGGCAACCCCTCAAACTAAAGCAGACTCTCAAACTAATGCAGCAGCTCAAACTAAGGCAACCCCTCAAATTAAGGCAGACTCTCAAACTAAGGCAACCCCTCAAACTAAGGCAACCCCTCAAACTAAGGCAGACTCTCAAACTAAGGCAGACTCTCAAACGAAGGCAGAAGCTGAAACTAAGGCAACCCCTCAAACTGAGGCATCCCCTCAAACTGAGGCAACCCCTCAAACTAAGGCAGCCTCTCAAACTAAGGCAGCCCCTCAAACTGAGGCAATCCCTCAAACTCAGGCAAACCCTCAAACTAAGGCAGAATCTCAAACTAAGGCAACCCCTCAAACTAAGGCAACCACTCAAACTCAGGCAACCCCTCAAACTAAGGCAGACTCTCAAACTAAGGCACCCCTCAAACTAAAGCAACCCCTCAAACGAAGGCAGACTCTCAAACTAAGGCAACCCCTCAAACTCAGGCAAACCCTCAAACTAAGGCAGACTCTCAAACTAAGGCAACCCCTCAAACTAAGGCAACCGCTCAAACGAAGGCAACCCCTCAAACTGAGGCAGACTCTCAAACGAAGGCAACCCCTCAAACTAAGGCAGCCTCTCAAACTATGGCAGCAGCTCAAACTAAGGCAACCCCTCAAACTAAGGCAGCCTCTCAAACTAAGGCAGCAGCTCAAACGAAGGCAACCCCTCAAACTAAGGCAACCCCTCAAACTGAGGCAACCCCTCAAAATAAGGCAGCCTCTCAAACTAAGGCAACCCCTCAAACTAAGGCAACCCCTCAAACTAAGGCAGCCTCTCAAACTAAGGCAGCAGCTCAAACTAAGGGAACCACTCGAACGAAGGCAACCCCTCAATCTAAGGCAACCCCTCAAACTAAGGCAACCCCTCAAACTAAGGCAGACTCTCAAACTAAGGCAACCCCTCAAACAAAGGCAACCCCAAAATCTAAGGCAGACCCTCAATCTCAGGCAACCCCTCAAACTAAGGCAACCCATCAAACTCAAGCAACCCCTCAAGCTAAGGCATCCCCTCAAACTAATGCAGACCCTCAAACTAAGGCAACCCCTCAAACTAAGGCAGCAGCTCAAACTAAGTCAACCAATCAAACTAAGGCAGCAGCTCAAACTAAGTCAACCACTCCAACTAAGGCAATGCCTCAAACTAAGGCAACCCCTCATACTAAGGCAACCGCTCAAACGAAGGCAACTACTCAAACTGAGGCAGACTCTCAAACGAAGGCAACCCCTCAAACTAAGGCAGCCTCTCAAACTAAGGCAGCAGCTCAAACTGAGGCAACCCCTCAAACTAAGGCAGCCTCTCAAACTAAGGCAGCAGCTCAAACTAAGGCAACCCCTCACACTAAGGCAACCACTCAAACTGAGGCAACCCCTCAAAATAAGGCAGCCTCTCAAACTAAGGCATCACCTCAAACTAAGGCAGAAGCTCAAACTAAGGCATCCCCTCAAATTAAGGCAACCCTTCAAACTAAGGCAGAAGCTCAAACTAAGGCAACCCCTCAAACTAAGGCAACACCTCAAAGTAAGGCATCTCCTCAAACTAAGGCAACCCCTCTAACTAAGGCATCCCCTCAAACTAAGGCAACCCCTCAAACTAAGGCAACCCCTCAAACTAAGGCAACCCCTCAAACGAAGACAGACTCTCAAACTGAGTCAGCAGCTCAAACTAAAGCTACCCCTCAAACTAAGGCAACCACTCAAACTAAGGCAGACTCTCAAACTAAAGCAGAAGCTCAAACTAAGGCAACCCCTCAAACTGAGGCTGCAGATCAAACTGAGGCAAACCCTCAAACTAAGGCAACCCCTCAAACTAAGGCAGACGCTGAAACTAAGGCAACCCCTCAAACTAAGGCACACTCTCAAACTGAGGCAGAAGCTCAAACTAAGGCATCCTCCAAAACTAAGGCAACATCTCAAACTAAGGCAGGCTCTCAAACTAAGGCAACCCCTCAAACTAAGGCATCCCCTGAAACGAAGGCAGAAGCTGAAACTAAGGCTGCTCTAAAACTAAGGCAGACTCTCAATCTAAGGCAGAAGCTCAAACTAAGGCAACCCCTCAAACTAAGGCAACACCTCAAACTAAGGATTCCCCTCAAACTGAGGCAACCCCTCAAACTAAGGCAGCCTCTCAAACTTAGGCAAACCCTCAAATTAAGGCAACCCATCAAACTCAGGCAAACCCTCAAACTAAGGCAGACTCTCAAACCAGGGCAACCCCTCAAACTAAGGCAACACCTCAAACTAAGGCAACCCCTCAAACGAAGGCAACCCCTCAAACTAAGGCAGCAGCTCAAACTAAGTCAACCAATCAAACTAAGGCAGCAGCTCAAACTAAGTCAACCACTCCAACTAAGGCAATGCCTCAAACTAAGGCAACCCCTCATACTAAGGCAACCGCTCAAACGAAGGCAACTACTCAAACTGAGGCAGACTCTCAAACGAAGGCAACCCCTCAAACTAAGGCAGCCTCTCAAACTAAGGCAGCAGCTCAAACTGAGGCAACCCCTCAAACTAAGGCAGCCTCTCAAACTAAGGCAGCAGCTCAAACTAAGGCAACCCCTCAAACTAAGGCAACCACTCAAACTGAGGCAACCCCTCAAAATAAGGCAGCCTCTCAAACTAAGGCATCACCTCAAACTAAGGCAGAAGCTCAAACTAAGGCATCCCCTCAAATTAAGGCAACCCTTCAAACTAAGGCAGAAGCTCAAACTAAGGCAACCCCTCAAACTAAGGCAACACCTCAAAGTAAGGCATCTCCTCAAACTAAGGCAACCCCTCTAACTAAGGCATCCCCTCAAACTAAGGCAACCCCTCAAACTAAGGCAACCCCTCAAACTAAGGCAACCCCTCAAACGAAGACAGACTCTCAAACTGAGTCAGCAGCTCAAACTAAAGCTACCCCTCAAACTAAGGCAATCACTCAAACTAAGGCAGACTCTCAAACTAAAGCAGAAGCTCAAACTAAGGCAACCCCTCAAACTGAGGCTGCAGATCAAACTGAGGCAAACCCTCAAACTAAGGCAACCCCTCAAACTAAGGCAGACGCTGAAACTAAGGCAACCCCTCAAACTAAGGCACACTCTCAAACTGAGGCAGAAGCTCAAACTAAGGCATCCTCCAAAACTAAGGCAACATCTCAAACTAAGGCAGGCTCTCAAACTAAGGCAACCCCTCAAACTAAGGCATCCCCTGAAACGAAGGCAGAAGCTGAAACTAAGGCTGCTCTAAAACTAAGGCAGACTCTCAATCTAAGGCAGAAGCTCAAACTAAGGCAACCCCTCAAACTAAGGCAACACCTCAAACTAAGGATTCCCCTCAAACTGAGGCAACCCCTCAAACTAAGGCAGCCTCTCAAACTTAGGCAAACCCTCAAATTAAGGCAACCCATCAAACTCAGGCAAACCCTCAAACTAAGGCAGACTCTCAAACCAGGGCAACCCCTCAAACTAAGGCAACACCTCAAACTAAGGCAACCCCTCAAACGAAGGCAGACTCTCAAACTGAGTCAGCAGCTCAAACTGAGGCAACTCCTCAAACTAAGGCAACCCCTCAAACTAAAGCAGACTCTCAAACTAATGCAGCAGCTCAAACTAAGGCAACCCCTCAAACTAAGGCATCCTCTGAAACGAAGGCAGAAGCTGAAACTAAGGCAACCCCTCAAACTGAGGCATCCCCTCAAACTGAGGCAACCCCTCAAACTAAGGCAGCCCCTCAAACTGAGGCAATCCCTCAAACTCAGGCAAACCCTCAAACTAAGGCAGAATCTCAAACTAAGGCAACCCCTCAAACTAAGGCAACCCCTCAAACTCAGGCAACCCCTCAAACTAAGGCAGACTCTCAAACTAAGGCACCCCTCAAACTAAGGCAACCCCTCAAACGAAGGAAGACTCTCAAACTAAGGCAACCCCTCAAACTCAGGCAAACCCTCAAACTAAGGCAGACTCTCAAACTAAGGCAACCCCTCAAACTAAGGCAACCGCTCAAACGAAGGCAACCCCTCAAACTGAGGCAGACTCAAATGAAGGCAACCCCTCAAACTAAGGCAGCCTCTCAAACTAAGGCAGCAGCTCAAACGAAGGCAACCCCTCAAACTAAGGCAACCCCTCAAACTGAGGCAACCCCTCAAACTAAGGCAACCCCTCAAACTAAGGCAACCCCTCAAACTAAGGCAGCCTCTCAAACTAAGGCAGCAGCTCAAACTAAGGGAACCACTCGAACGAAGGCAACCCCTCAATCTAAGGCAACCCCTCAAACTAAGGCAACCCCTCAAACTAAGGCAGACTCTCAAACTAAGGCAACCCCTCAAACAAAGGCAACCCCAAAATCTAAGGCAGACCCTCAATCTCAGGCAACCCCTCAAACTAAGGCAACCCATCAAACTCAAGCAACCCCTCAAGCTAAGGCATCCCCTCAAACTAATGCAGACCCTCAAACTAAGGCAACCCCTCAAACTAAGGCAGCAGCTCAAACTAAGTCAACCCCTCAAACTAAGGCAGCAGCTCAAACTAAGTCAACCACTCCAACTAAGGCAATCCCTCAAACTAAGGCAACCCCTCAAACTAAGGCAACCGCTCAAACGAAGGCAACTACTCAACCTGAGGCAGACTCTCAAACGAAGGCAACGCCTCAAACTAAGGCAGCCTCTCAAACTAAGGCAGCAGCTCAAACTAAGGCAAACCCCTCAAACTGAGGCAACCCCTCTAAATAAGGCAAACCCCTCAAACTAAGGCATCACCTCAAACTAAGGCAGAAGCTCAAACTAAGGCATCCCCTCAAATTAAGGCAACCCCTCAAACTAAGGCAGAAGCTCAAACTAAGGCAACCCCTCAAACTAAGGCAACACCTCAAAGTAAGGCATCTCCTCAAACTAAGGCAACCCCTCTAACTAAGGCATCCCCTCAAACTAAGGCAACCCCTCAAACCAAGGCAGACTCTCAAACTAAGGCAACCCCTCAAACTCAGGCAAACCCTCAAACTAAGGCAGACTCTCAAACTAAGGCAACCCCTCAAACTAAGGCAACACCTCAAACTAAGGCAACCCCTCAAACGAAGGCAGACTCTCAAACTGAGTCAGCAGCTCAAACTAAGGCAACCCCTCAAACTAAGGCAACCCCTCAAACTAAAGCAAACTCTCAAACTAATGCAGCAGCTCAAACTAAGGCAACCCCTCAAATTAAGGCAGACTCTCAAACTAAGGCAACCCCTCAAACTAAGGCAACCCCTCAAACTAAGGCAGACTCTCAAACTAAGGCATCCTCTGAAACGAAGGCAGAAGCTGAAACTAAGGCAACCCCTCAAACTGAGGCAACCCCTCAAACTAAGGCAGCCTCTCAAACTAAGGCAGCCCCTCAAACTGAGGCAATCCCTCAAACTCAGGCAAACCCTCAAACTAAGGCAGAATCTCAAACTAAGGCAACCCCTCAAACTAAGGCAACCCCTCAAACTCAGGCAACCCCTCAAACTAAGGCAGACTCTCAAACTAAGGCACCCCTCAAACTAAGGCAACCCCTCAAACGAAGGCAGACTCTCAAACTAAGGCAACCCCTCAAACTCAGGCAAACCCTCAAACTAAGGCAGACTCTCAAACTAAGGCAACCCCTCAAACTAAGGCAACCGCGCAAACGAAGGCAACCCCTCAAACTGAGGCAGACTCTCAAACGAAGGCAACCCCTCAAACTAAGGCAACCCCTCAAACTAAGGCAACACCTCAAACTAAGGCAACCCCTCAAACGAAGGCAGACTCTCAAACTGAGTCAGCAGCTCAAACTAAGGCAACCCCTCAAACTAAGGCAACCCCTCAAACTAAAGCAGACTCTCAAACTAATGCAGCAGCTCAAACTAAGGCAACCCCTCAAATTAAGGCAGACTCTCAAACTAAGGCAACCCCTCAAACAAAGGGAACCCCTCAAACGAAGGCAGCAGCTCAAACTAGAGCAACCCCTCAAACTCAGGCAACCCCTCAAACTAAGGCATCTCCTCAAACTAAGGCAGAAGCTCAAACGATGGCAACCCCTCAAACTAAGGAAACCCCTCAAACATATGCAACCCCTCCAACTAAGGCAGCAGCTCAAACTAAGGCAACACCTCAAACTAAGGAAACCCCTCAACTGAGGCAACCCCTGAAACTAAGGCAACCCCTCAATCTAATGCAACCCCTCAAACTAAGGCAGCAGCTCATACTAAGGCAACCCATCAAACTAAGGCAACCCTTCAAACAAAGGCAGCAGCTCAAACTAAGGCAACCCCTCAAACTGAGGCAACCCCTCCAGCTAAGGCAACCCCTCAAACTAAGGCAGACTCTCAAACTAAGGCAAAACCTCAAACTAAGGAAACCCCTCAAACTAAGGCAACCCCTCAAACTTAGGCAGACTCTCAAACTAAGGCACCTCCTCAAACTAAGGCAACACCTCAAACCAAGGCAACCCCTCAAACAAAGGCAGAATCACAAACTAATGAAGCAGCTGAAACTTAGGCAACCCCTCAAACTGAGGCAACCCCTCAAACTCAGGCAAACCCTCAAACTAAGGCATACTCTCAAACTAAGGCAGCAGCTCAAACTAAGGGAACCCCTAAAACTAAGGCAAACCCTCAAACTAAATCAGACTCTCAAACTAAGGCAACCCCTCAAACTAAGGCAACCCCTCAAACCAAGGCAGAATCACAAACTAATGAAGCTGCTGAAACTAAGGCAACCCCTCAAACTATGGCAACCCCTCAAACTGAGGCAAACCCTCAAACTAAGGCAACCCCTCAAACTAAGGCAACCCCTCAAACAAAGGCAACCCCTCAAACTAAGGCAGAATCTCAAACTAAGGCAACCCCTCAAACTGAGGCAACCCCTCAAACTGAGGCAACCCCTCAAACTAAGGCAGAATCTCAAACTAAGGCAACCCCTCAAACTGAGGCAACCCCTCAAACTAAGGCAGAATCTCAAACTAAGGCAACCCCTCAAACTAAGGCAACCCCTCAAACAAAGGCAACCCCTCAAGCTGAGGCAAGCTCTCAAACTAAGGCAACACCTCAAACTAAGGCAACCCCTCAAACTGAGGCATCACCTCAAACTGAGGCAGAAGCTCAAACTAAGGCATCCCCTCAAATTAAGGCAACCCCTCAAACTAAGGCAGAAGCTCAAACTAAGGCAACCCCTCAAACTAAGGCAACCCCTCAAACTAAGGTAACCCCTCAAACTAAGTGAACCCCTCAAACTAAGGCAATCCCTCAAACAAAGGCAACCCCTCAAGCTGAGGCAGACTCTCAAACTAAGGCAACAACTCAATCTAAGGCAACCCCTCAAACTACGGCAACGGCTCAAAATAAGGCAGCCCCTCAAACTGAGGCAACCCCTCAAACTGAGGCAACCCCTCCAACTGAGGCAACCCCTCAATCTAAGGCAACCCCTCAAACATAGGCATCCCCGAAAGCTAGTGCAGACCCTCAAACTAAGGCAACTCCTCAAACTAAAGCAACCCCTCAAACTAAGGCAACCACTCAAACTAAGGCAGACTCTCAAACTAAAGCAGAAGCTCAAACTAAGGCAACCCCTCAAACTGAGGCTGCAGATCAAACTGAGTCAAACCCTCAAACTAAGGCAACCCCTCAAACTAAGGCAGACGCTGAAACTAAGGCAACCCCTCAAACTAAGGCACACTCTCAAACTGAGGCAGAAGCTCAAACTAAGGCATCCTCCAAAACTAAGGCAACATCTCAAACTAAGGCAGGCTCTCAAACTAAGGCAACCCATCAAACTAAGGCATCCCCTGAAACGAAGGCAGAAGCTGAAACTAAGCTACTCTAAAACTAACGCAGACTCTCAATCTAAGGGAGAAGCTGAAACTAAGGCAACCCCTCAAACGAAGGCAACACCTCAAACTAAGGATTCCCCTCAAACTGAGGCAAACCCTCAAACTAAGGCAACCCATCAAACTCAGGCAAACCCTCAAACTGAGGCAGACTCTCAAACTAAGGCAACCCCTCAAACTAAGGCAACACCTCAAACTAAGGCAACCCCTCAAACGAAGGCAGACTCTTAAACTGAGTCAGCAGCTCAAACTAAGGCAACCCCTCAAACTAAGGCAACCCCTCAAACTAAAGCAGACTCTCAAACTAATGCAGCAGCTCAAACTATGGCAACCCCTCAAACTAAGGCAGACTCTCAAACTAAGGCAACCCCTCAAACAAAGGGAACCCCTCAAACTAAGGCAGCAGCTCAAACTGGAGCAACCCCTCAAACTAAGTCAACCACTCAAACTAAGGCATCCCCTCAAACTAAGGCAGCAGCTCAAACTAAGGCAACACCTCAAACTAAGGAAACCCCTCAACTAAGGCAACCCCTGAAACTAAGGCAACCCATCAAACTCAAGCAACCCCTCAAGCTAAATCATACCCTCAATCTAATGCAGACCCTCAAACTAAGGCAAACCCTCAAACTAAGGCAGCAGCTCAAACTAAGTCAACCCCTCAAACTAAGGCAGCAGCTCAAACTAAGTCAACCACTCCAACTAAGGCAATCCCTCAAACGAAGGCAATCCATCAAACTAAGGCAACCGCTCAAATGAAGGCAACCCCTCAAACTAAGGCAGCCTCTCAAACTAAGGCAGCAGCTCAAACTAAGGCAACCCCTCAAACTAAGACAGCCTCTCAAACTAAGGCAGCAGCTCAAACAAAGGCAACCCCTCAAACTAAGGCAACCCCTCAAACTGAGTCAACCCCTCAAAATAAGGCAGACTCTCAAACTAAGGCAACCCCTCAAACTAAGGCAACCCCTCAAACTGAGGCAACCCCTCAAAATAAGGCAACCCCTCAAACTAAGGCATCCCCTCAAATAAAGGCAACCCCTCAAACTAAGGCAGAAGCTCAAACTAAGGCAACCCCTCAAACTAAGGCAACCCCTCAAAGTAAGTCATCCCCTCAAACTAAGGCAACCCCTCAAAATAAGGCATCCCCTCAAACTAAGGCAGAAGCTCAAACTAAGGCAACCCCTCTAACTAAGGCATCCCCTCAAACTAAGGCAACCCCTCACACTAAGGCAACACCTCAAACGAAGGCAACCCCTCAAACGAAGGCAGACTCTCAAACTGAGGCAGCAGGTCAAACTAAGGCAACCCCTCAAACTAAGGCAACCCCTCAAACTAAAGCAGACTCTCAAACTCATGCAGCAGCTCTAACTAAGGCAACCCCACAAACTAAGGCAGACTCTCAAACTAAGGCAACCCCTCAAACAAAGGGAACCCCTCAAACTAAGGCAGCAGCTCAAACTGGAGCAACCCCTCAAACTAAGGGAACCCCTCAAACTAAGGCATCCACTCAAACTAAGGCAGAAGCTCAAACTATGGCAACCCCTCAAACTAAGGAAACCCCTCAAACTTACGCAACCCCTCCAACTAAGGCAGGAGCTCAAACTAAGGCAACACCTCAAACTAAGGAAACCCCTCAACTAAGGCAACCCCTCATACTAAGGCATCTCCTCAAACTAAGGCAGCAGCTCAAACTAAGTCAACCACTCCAACTAAGGCAACCCTTCAAACAGCGGCAACCCCTCCAGCTAAGGCAACCCCTCAAACGAAGGCAGACTCTCAAACTAAGGCAACACCTCAAACTAAGGAAGCCCCTCAAACTAAGGCAACCCCTCAAACTTGGCATCCACTCAAACTAAGGCACCTCCTCAAACTAAGGCAACCCCTCAAACCAAGGCAACCCCTCAAACAAAGGCAGAATCACAAACTAATGAAGCAGCTGAAACTTAGGCAACCCCTCAAACTAAAGCAACCCCTCAAACTGAGGCAGACTCTCAAACGAAGGCAACCCCTCAAACGAAGGGAGCCTCTCAAACTAAGGCAGCAGCTTAAACTAAGGCAATGCCTCAAACTAAGGCAGCCTCTCAAACTAAGGCAGCAGCTCAAACTAAGGCAACCCCTCAAACTAAGGCAACCCCTCAAACTGAGGCAACCCCTCAAACTAAGGCAGCCTCTCAAACTAAGGCAGCAGCTCAAACTAAGGCAACCACTCGAACTAAGGCAAACCCTCAATCTAAGGCAACACCTCAAACTAAGGCAACCCCTCAAACTAAGGCAGACTCTCAAACTGAGGCAACCCCTCAAACAAAGGCAACCCCAAAATCTAAGGCAGACCCTCAATCTCAGGCAACCCCTCAAACTCAGGCAACCCATCAAACTCAAGCAACCCCTCAAGCTAAGGCATCCCCTCAATCTAATGCAGACCCTCAAACTAAGGCAACCCCTCAAACTAAGGCAGCAGCTCAAACTAAGTCAACCCCTCAAACTAAGGCAGCAGCTCAAACTAAGTCAATCACTCCAACTAAGGCAATCCTTCAAACGAAGGCAACCCCTCAAAATGAGGCAGACTCTCAAACTAAGGCAGCCTCTCAAACTAAGGCAGCAGCTCAAACTAAGGCAAACCCTCAAACTAAGACAGCCTCTCAAACTAAGGCAGCAGCTCAAACTAAGGCAACCCCTCAAACTAAGGCAACCCCTCAAACTGAGGCAACCCCTCAAAATAAGGCAGCCTCTCAAACTAAGGCAACCCCTCAAACTAAGGCAACCCCTCAAACTGAGGCAACCCCTCAAAATATGGCAACCCCTCAAACTAAGGCATCACCTCAAACTAAGGCAGAAGCTCAAACTAAGGCATCCCCTCAAATAAAGGCAACCTCTCAAACTAAGGCAGAAGCTCAAACTAAGGCAACCCCTCAAACTAAGGCAACCCCTCAAAGTAATTCATCCCCTCAAACTAAGGCAACCCCTCAAAATAAGGCATCCCCTCAAACTAAGGCAGAAGCTCAAACTAAGGCAACCCCTCGAACTAAGGCATCCCCTCAAACTAAGGCAACCCCTCACACTAAGGCAACACCTCAAACGAAGGCAACCCCTCAAACAAAGGCAGACTCTCAAACTGAGGCAGCAGGTCAAACTAAGGCAACCCCTCAAACTAAGGCAACCCCTCAAACTAAAGCAGACTCTCAAACTGATGCAGCAGCTCTAACTAAGGCAACCCCTCAAACAAAGGGAGCCCCTCAAACTAAGGCAGCAGCTCAAACTAGAGCAACCCCTCAAACTAAGGGAACCCCTCAAACTAAGGCATCCCCTCAAACTAAGGCAGAAGCTCAAACTATGGCAACCCCTCAAACTAAGGAAACCCCTCAAACTTACGCAACCCCTCCAACTAAGGCAGGAGCTCAAACTAAGGCAACACCTCAAACTAAGGAAACCCCTCAACTAAGGCAACCCCTCAAACTAAGGCAACCCCTCAATCTAATGCAACCCCTCAAACAACGGCAGCAGCTCAAACTCAGGCAACCCCTCAAACTGAGGCAACCCCTCCAGCTAAGGCAACCCCTCAAACTAAGGCAGACTCTCAAACTAAGGCAACCCCTCAAACTAATGAAACCCCTCAAACTAAGGCAACCCCTCAAACTTAGGCAGACTCTCAAACTAAGGCAACCCCTCAAACTTGGCATCCACTCAAACTAAGGAACCTCCTCAAACTAAGGCAACCCCTCAATCTAATGCAACCCCTCAAACAACGGCAGCAGCTCAAACTCAGGCAACCCCTCAAACTGAGGCAACCCCTCCAGCTAAGGCAACCCCTCAAACTAAGGCAGACTCTCAAACTAAGGCAACCCCTCAAACTAATGAAACCCCTCAAACTAAGGCAACCCCTCAAACTTAGGCAGACTCTCAAACTAAGGCAACCCCTCAAACTTGGCATCCACTCAAACTAAGGAACCTCCTCAAACTAAGGCAACCCCTCAAACCAAGGCAACCCCTCAAACAAAGGCAGAATCACAAACTAATGAAGCAGCTGAAACTTAGGCAACCCCTCAAACTAAGGCAAGCACTCAAACTCAGGAAAACCCTCAAACTAAGGCATCCTCTCAAACTAAGGCAGCAGCTCAAACTAAGGCAACCCCTAAAACTAAGGCAAACCCTCAAACTAAATCAGACTCTCAAACTAAGGCAACCCCTCAAACTAAGGCAACCCCTCAAACCAAGGCAGAATCACAAACTAATGAAGCTGCTGAAACTAAGACAACCCCTCAAACTAAGGCAACCCCTCAAACTGAGGCAAACCCTCAAACTAAGGCAACCCCTCAAACTAAGGCAACCCCTCAAACTAAAGCAGACTCTCAAACTAATGCAGCAGCTCAAACTAAGGCAACCCCTCAAACTAAGGCAGACTCTCAAACTAAGGCAACCCCTCAAACAAAGGGAACCCCTCAAACTCAGGCAGCAGCTCAAACTAGAGCAACCCCTCAAACTAAGGCATCCCCTCAAACTAATGCAGACCCTCAAACTAAGGCAACCCCTCAAACTAAGGCAGCAGCTCAAACTAAGTCAACCCCTCAAACTAAGGCAGCAGCTCAAACTAAGTCAACCACTCCAACTAAGGCAATCCCTCAAACTAAGGCAACCCCTCAAACTAAGGCAACCGCTCAAACGAAGGCAACTGCTCAACCTGAGGCAGACTCTCAAACGAAGGCAACCCCTCAAACTAAGGCAGCCTCTCAAACTAAGGCAGCAGCTCAAACTAAGGCAAACCCCTCAAACTGAGGCAACCCTTCAAAATAAGGCAAACCCCTCAAACTGAGGCAACCCCTCAAAATAAGGCAACCCCTCAAACTAAGGCATCACCTCAAACTAAGGCAGAAGCTCAAACTAAGGCATCCCCTCAAATTAAGGCAACCCCTCAAACTAAGGCAGAAGCTCAAAGTAAGGCAACCCCTCAAACTAAGGCAACACCTCAAAGTAAGGCATCTCCTCAAACTAAGGCAACCCCTCTAACTAAGGCATCCCCTCAAACTAAGGCAACCCCTCAAACTAAGGCAACACCTCAAACTAAGGCAACCCCTCAAACAAAGGCAGACTCTCAAACTGAGTCAGCAGCTCAAACTAAGGCAACCCCTCAAACTAAGGCAACCCCTCAAACTAAAGCAGACTCTCAAACTAATGCAGCAGCTCAAACTAAGGCAACCCCTCAAATTAAGGCAGACTCTCAAACTAAGGCAACCCCTCAAACAAAGGGAACCCCTCAAACGAAGGCAGCAGCTCAAACTAGAGCAACCCCTCAAACTCAGGCAACCCCTCAAACTAAGGCATCTCCTCAAACTAAGGCAGAAGCTCAAACGATGGCAACCCCTCAAACTAAGGAAACCCCTCAAACATATGCAACCCCTCCAACTAAGGCAGCAGCTCAAACTAAGGCAACACCTCAAACTAAGGAAACCCCTCAACTGAGGCAACCCCTGAAACTAAGGCAACCCCTCAATCTAATGCAACCCCTCAAACTAAGGCAGCAGCTCATACTAAGGCAACCCATCAAACTAAGGCAACCCTTCAAACAAAGGCAGCAGCTCAAACTAAGGCAACCCCTCAAACTGAGGCAACCCCTCCAGCTAAGGCAACCCCTCAAACTAAGGCAGACTCTCAAACTAAGGCAAAACCTCAAACTAAGGAAACCCCTCAAACTAAGGCAACCCCTCAAACTTAGGCAGACTCTCAAACTAAGGCACCTCCTCAAACTACGGCAACACCTCAAACCAAGGCAACCCCTCAAACAAAGGCAGAATCACAAACTAATGAAGCAGCTGAAACTTAGGCAACCCCTCAAACTGAGGCAACCCCTCAAACTCAGGCAAACCCTCAAACTAAGGCATACTCTCAAACTAAGGCAGCAGCTCAAACGAAGGCAACCCCTAAAACTAAGGCAAACCCTCAAACTAAATCAGACTCTCAAACTAAGGCAACCCCTCAAACTAAGGCAACCCCTCAAACCAAGGCAGAATCACAAACTAATGAAGCTGCTGAAACTAAGGCAACCCCTCAAACTATGGCAACCCCTCAAACTGAGGCAAACCCTCAAACTAAGGCAACCCCTCAAACTAAGGCAACCCCTCAAACAAAGGCAACCCCTCAAACTAAGGCAGAATCTCAAACTAAGGCAAACCCTCAAACTGAGGCAACCCCTCAAACTGAGGCAACCCCTCAAACTAAGGCAGAATCTCAAACTAAGGCAACCCCTCAAACTGAGGCAACCCCTCAAACTAAGGCAGAATCTCAAACTAAGGCAACCCCTCAAACTAAGGCAACCCCTCAAACAAAGGCAACCCCTCAAGCTGAGGCAAGCTCTCAAACTAAGGCAACACCTCAAACTAAGGCAACCCCTCAAACTGAGGCATCACCTCAAACTGAGGCAGAAGCTCAAACTAAGGCAACCCCTCAAACTAAGGCAACCCCTCAAACTAAGGTAACCCCTCAAACTAAGTGAACCCCTCAAACTAAGGCAATCCCTCAAACAAAGGCAACCCCTCAAGCTGAGGCAGACTCTCAAACTAAGGCAACAACTCAATCTAAGGCAACCCCTCAAACTACGGCAACGGCTCAAAATAAGGCAGCCCCTCAAACTGAGGCAACCCCTCAAACTGAGGCAACCCCTCCAACTGAGGCAACCCCTCAATCTAAGGCAACCCCTCAAACATAGGCATCCCCGAAAGCTAGTGCAGACCCTCAAACTAAGGCAACTCCTCAAACTAAAGCAACCCCTCAAACTAAGGCAACCACTCAAACTAAGGCAGACTCTCAAACTAAAGCAGAAGCTCAAACTAAGGCAACCCCTCAAACTGAGGCTGCAGATCAAACTGAGTCAAACCCTCAAACTAAGGCAACCCCTCAAACTAAGGCAGACGCTGAAACTAAGGCAACCCCTCAAACTAAGGCACACTCTCAAACTGAGGCAGAAGCTCAAACTAAGGCATCCTCCAAAACTAAGGCAACATCTCAAACTAAGGCAGGCTCTCAAACTAAGGCAACCCATCAAACTAAGGCATCCCCTGAAACGAAGGCAGAAGCTGAAACTAAGCTACTCTAAAACTAACGCAGACTCTCAATCTAAGGGAGAAGCTGAAACTAAGGCAACCCCTCAAACGAAGGCAACACCTCAAACTAAGGATTCCCCTCAAACTGAGGCAAACCCTCAAACTAAGGCAACTCATCAAACTCAGGCAAACCCTCAAACTGAGGCAGACTCTCAAACTAAGGCAACCCCTCAAACTAAGGCAACACCTCAAACTAAGGCAACCCCTCAAACGAAGGCAGACTCTCAAACTGAGTCAGCAGCTCAAACTAAGGCAACCCCTCAAACTAAGGCAACCCCTCAAACTAAAGCAGACTCTCAAACTAATGCAGCAGCTCAAACTATGGCAACCCCTCAAACTAAGGCAGACTCTCAAACTAAGGCAACCCCTCAAACAAAGGGAACCCCTCAAACTAAGGCAGCAGCTCAAACTGGAGCAACCCCTCAAACTAAGTCAACCACTCAAACTAAGGCATCCCCTCAAACTAAGGCAGCAGCTCAAACTAAGGCAACACCTCAAACTAAGGAAACCCCTCAACTAAGGCAACCCCTGAAACTAAGGCAACCCATCAAACTCAAGCAACCCCTCAAGCTAAATCATACCCTCAATCTAATGCAGACCCTCAAACTAAGGCAAACCCTCAAACTAAGGCAGCAGCTCAAACTAAGTCAACCCCTCAAACTAAGGCAGCAGCTCAAACTAAGTCAACCACTCCAACTAAGGCAATCCCTCAAACGAAGGCAATCCATCAAACTAAGGCAACCGCTCAAATGAAGGCAACCCCTCAAACTAAGGCAGCCTCTCAAACTAAGGCAGCAGCTCAAACTAAGGCAACCCCTCAAACTAAGACAGCCTCTCAAACTAAGGCAGCAGCTCAAACAAAGGCAACCCCTCAAACTAAGGCAACCCCTCAAACTGAGTCAACCCCTCAAAATAAGGCAGACTCTCAAACTAAGGCAACCCCTCAAACTAAGGCAACCCCTCAAACTGAGGCAACCCCTCAAAATAAGGCAACCCCTCAAACTAAGGCATCCCCTCAAATAAAGGCAACCCCTCAAACTAAGGCAGAAGCTCAAACTAAGGCAACCCCTCAAACTAAGGCAACCCCTCAAAGTAAGTCATCCCCTCAAACTAAGGCAACCCCTCAAAATAAGGCATCCCCTCAAACTAAGGCAGAAGCTCAAACTAAGGCAACCCCTCTAACTAAGGCATCCCCTCAAACTAAGGCAACCCCTCACACTAAGGCAACACCTCAAACGAAGGCAACCCCTCAAACGAAGGCAGACTCTCAAACTGAGGCAGCAGGTCAAACTAAGGCAACCCCTCAAACTAAGGCAACCCCTCAAACTAAAGCAGACTCTCAAACTCATGCAGCAGCTCTAACTAAGGCAACCCCACAAACTAAGGCAGACTCTCAAACTAAGGCAACCCCTCAAACAAAGGGAGCCCCTCAAACTAAGGCAGCAGCTCAAACTGGAGCAACCCCTCAAACTAAGGGAACCCCTCAAACTAAGGCATCCACTCAAACTAAGGCAGAAGCTCAAACTATGGCAACCCCTCAAACTAAGGAAACCCCTCAAACTTACGCAACCCCTCCAACTAAGGCAGGAGCTCAAACTAAGGCAACACCTCAAACTAAGGAAACCCCTCAACTAAGGCAACCCCTCATACTAAGGCATCTCCTCAAACTAAGGCAGCAGCTCAAACTAAGTCAACCACTCCAACTAAGGCAACCCTTCAAACAGCGGCAACCCCTCCAGCTAAGGCAACCCCTCAAACGAAGGCAGACTCTCAAACTAAGGCAACACCTCAAACTAAGGAAGCCCCTCAAACTAAGGCAACCCCTCAAACTTGGCATCCACTCAAACTAAGGCACCTCCTCAAACTAAGGCAACCCCTCAAACCAAGGCAACCCCTCAAACAAAGGCAGAATCACAAACTAATGAAGCAGCTGAAACTTAGGCAACCCCTCAAACTAAAGCAACCCCTCAAACTGAGGCAGACTCTCAAACGAAGGCAACCCCTCAAACGAAGGGAGCCTCTCAAACTAAGGCAGCAGCTTAAACTAAGGCAATGCCTCAAACTAAGGCAGCCTCTCAAACTAAGGCAGCAGCTCAAACTAAGGCAACCCCTCAAACTAAGGCAACCCCTCAAACTGAGGCAACCCCTCAAACTAAGGCAGCCTCTCAAACTAAGGCAGCAGCTCAAACTAAGGCAACCACTCGAACTAAGGCAAACCCTCAATCTAAGGCAACACCTCAAACTAAGGCAACCCCTCAAACTAAGGCAGACTCTCAAACTGAGGCAACCCCTCAAACAAAGGCAACCCCAAAATCTAAGGCAGACCCTCAATCTCAGGCAACCCCTCAAACTCAGGCAACCCATCAAACTCAAGCAACCCCTCAAGCTAAGGCATCCCCTCAATCTAATGCAGACCCTCAAACTAAGGCAACCCCTCAAACTAAGGCAGCAGCTCAAACTAAGTCAACCCCTCAAACTAAGGCAGCAGCTCAAACTAAGTCAATCACTCCAACTAAGGCAATCCTTCAAACGAAGGCAACCCCTCAAAATGAGGCAGACTCTCAAACTAAGGCAGCCTCTCAAACTAAGGCAGCAGCTCAAACTAAGGCAAACCCTCAAACTAAGACAGCCTCTCAAACTAAGGCAGCAGCTCAAACTAAGGCAACCCCTCAAACTAAGGCAACCCCTCAAACTGAGGCAACCCCTCAAAATAAGGCAGCCTCTCAAACTAAGGCAACCCCTCAAACTAAGGCAACCCCTCAAACTGAGGCAACCCCTCAAAATATGGCAACCCCTCAAACTAAGGCATCACCTCAAACTAAGGCAGAAGCTCAAACTAAGGCATCCCCTCAAATAAAGGCAACCTCTCAAACTAAGGCAGAAGCTCAAACTAAGGCAACCCCTCAAACTAAGGCAACCCCTCAAAGTAATTCATCCCCTCAAACTAAGGCAACCCCTCAAAATAAGGCATCCCCTCAAACTAAGGCAGAAGCTCAAACTAAGGCAACCCCTCGAACTAAGGCATCCCCTCAAACTAAGGCAACCCCTCACACTAAGGCAACACCTCAAACGAAGGCAACCCCTCAAACAAAGGCAGACTCTCAAACTGAGGCAGCAGGTCAAACTAAGGCAACCCCTCAAACTAAGGCAACCCCTCAAACTAAAGCAGACTCTCAAACTGATGCAGCAGCTCTAACTAAGGCAACCCCTCAAACAAAGGGAGCCCCTCAAACTAAGGCAGCAGCTCAAACTAGAGCAACCCCTCAAACTAAGGGAACCCCTCAAACTAAGGCATCCCCTCAAACTAAGGCAGAAGCTCAAACTATGGCAACCCCTCAAACTAAGGAAACCCCTCAAACTTACGCAACCCCTCCAACTAAGGCAGGAGCTCAAACTAAGGCAACACCTCAAACTAAGGAAACCCCTCAACTAAGGCAACCCCTCAAACTAAGGCAACCCCTCAATCTAATGCAACCCCTCAAACAACGGCAGCAGCTCAAACTCAGGCAACCCCTCAAACTGAGGCAACCCCTCCAGCTAAGGCAACCCCTCAAACTAAGGCAGACTCTCAAACTAAGGCAACCCCTCAAACTAATGAAACCCCTCAAACTAAGGCAACCCCTCAAACTTAGGCAGACTCTCAAACTAAGGCAACCCCTCAAACTTGGCATCCACTCAAACTAAGGAACCTCCTCAAACTAAGGCAACCCCTCAAACCAAGGCAACCCCTCAAACAAAGGCAGAATCACAAACTAATGAAGCAGCTGAAACTTAGGCAACCCCTCAAACTAAGGCAAGCACTCAAACTCAGGAAAACCCTCAAACTAAGGCATCCTCTCAAACTAAGGCAGCAGCTCAAACTAAGGCAACCCCTAAAACTAAGGCAAACCCTCAAACTAAATCAGACTCTCAAACTAAGGCAACCCCTCAAACTAAGGCAACCCCTCAAACCAAGGCAGAATCACAAACTAATGAAGCTGCTGAAACTAAGACAACCCCTCAAACTAAGGCAACCCCTCAAACTGAGGCAAACCCTCAAACTAAGGCAACCCCTCAAACTAAGGCAACCCCTCAAACTAAAGCAGACTCTCAAACTAATGCAGCAGCTCAAACTAAGGCAACCCCTCAAACTAAGGCAGACTCTCAAACTAAGGCAACCCCTCAAACAAAGGGAACCCCTCAAACTCAGGCAGCAGCTCAAACTAGAGCAACCCCTCAAACTAAGGCAACCCCTCAAACTAAGGCATCCCCTCAAACATATGCAACCCCTCCAACTAAGGCAGCAGCTCAACCTAAGGCAACACCTCAAACTAAGGAAACCCCTCAACTAAGGCAACCCCTGAAACTAAGGCAACCCCTCAATCTAATGCAATCCCTCAAACTAAGGCAGCAGCTCAAACTAAGGCAACCCATCAAACTAAGGCAACCCTTCAAACAAAGGCAGCAGGTCAAACTAAGGCAACCCCTCAAACTGAGGCAACCCCTCCAGCTAAGGCAACCCCTCAAACTAAGGCAGACTCTCAAACTTAGGCAGACTCTCAAACTAAGGCAACCCCTCAAACTAAGGCAACCCCTCAAACCAAGGCAACCCCTCAAACAAAGGCAGAATCACAAACTAATGAAGCAGCTGAAACTTAGGCAACCCCTCAAACTGAGGCAACCCCTCAAACTCAGGCAAACCCTCAAATGAAGGCATACTCTCAAACTAAGGCAGCAGCTCAAACTAAGGCAACCCCTAAAACTAAGGCAAAACCTCAAACTAAATCAGACTCTCAAACTCAGGCAACCCCTCAAACTAAGGCAACCCCTCAAACCAAGGTAGAATCACAAACGAATGAAGCTGCTGAAACTAAGGCAACCCCTCAAACTAAGGCAACCCCTCAAACTGTGGCAAACCCTCAAACTAAGGCAACCCCTCAAACTAAGGCAACCCCTCAAACAAAGGCAACCCCTCAAACTAAGGCAGAATCTCAAACTAAGGCAACCCCTCAAACTGAGGCAACCCCTCAAACTGAGGCAGAATCTCAAACTAAGGCAACCCCTCAAACTAAGGAAACCCCTCAAACTAAGGCAACCACTCGAACTAAGGCAAACCCTCAATCTAAGGCAACACCTCAAACTAAGGCAACCCCTCAAACTAAGGCAGACTCTCAAACTGAGGCAACCCCTCAAACAAAGGCAACCCCAAAATCTAAGGCAGACCCTCAATCTCAGGCAACCCCTCAAACTCAGGCAACCCATCAAACTCAAGCAACCCCTCAAGCTAAGGCATCCCCTCAATCTAATGCAGACCCTCAAACTAAGGCAACCCCTCAAACTAAGGCAGCAGCTCAAACTAAGTCAACCCCTCAAACTAAGGCAGCAGCTCAAACTAAGTCAATCACTCCAACTAAGGCAATCCTTCAAACGAAGGCAACCCCTCAAAATGAGGCAGACTCTCAAACTAAGGCAGCCTCTCAAACTAAGGCAGCAGCTCAAACTAAGGCAAACCCTCAAACTAAGACAGCCTCTCAAACTAAGGCAGCAGCTCAAACTAAGGCAACCCCTCAAACTAAGGCAACCCCTCAAACTGAGGCAACCCCTCAAAATAAGGCAGCCTCTCAAACTAAGGCAACCCCTCAAACTAAGGCAACCCCTCAAACTGAGGCAACCCCTCAAAATATGGCAACCCCTCAAACTAAGGCATCACCTCAAACTAAGGCAGAAGCTCAAACTAAGGCATCCCCTCAAATAAAGGCAACCTCTCAAACTAAGGCAGAAGCTCAAACTAAGGCAACCCCTCAAACTAAGGCAACCCCTCAAAGTAATTCATCCCCTCAAACTAAGGCAACCCCTCAAAATAAGGCATCCCCTCAAACTAAGGCAGAAGCTCAAACTAAGGCAACCCCTCGAACTAAGGCATCCCCTCAAACTAAGGCAACCCCTCACACTAAGGCAACACCTCAAACGAAGGCAACCCCTCAAACAAAGGCAGACTCTCAAACTGAGGCAGCAGGTCAAACTAAGGCAACCCCTCAAACTAAGGCAACCCCTCAAACTAAAGCAGACTCTCAAACTGATGCAGCAGCTCTAACTAAGGCAACCCCTCAAACAAAGGGAGCCCCTCAAACTAAGGCAGCAGCTCAAACTAGAGCAACCCCTCAAACTAAGGGAACCCCTCAAACTAAGGCATCCCCTCAAACTAAGGCAGAAGCTCAAACTATGGCAACCCCTCAAACTAAGGAAACCCCTCAAACTTACGCAACCCCTCCAACTAAGGCAGGAGCTCAAACTAAGGCAACACCTCAAACTAAGGAAACCCCTCAACTAAGGCAACCCCTCAAACTAAGGCAACCCCTCAATCTAATGCAACCCCTCAAACAACGGCAGCAGCTCAAACTCAGGCAACCCCTCAAACTGAGGCAACCCCTCCAGCTAAGGCAACCCCTCAAACTAAGGCAGACTCTCAAACTAAGGCAACCCCTCAAACTAATGAAACCCCTCAAACTAAGGCAACCCCTCAAACTTAGGCAGACTCTCAAACTAAGGCAACCCCTCAAACTTGGCATCCACTCAAACTAAGGAACCTCCTCAAACTAAGGCAACCCCTCAAACCAAGGCAACCCCTCAAACAAAGGCAGAATCACAAACTAATGAAGCAGCTGAAACTTAGGCAACCCCTCAAACTAAGGCAAGCACTCAAACTCAGGAAAACCCTCAAACTAAGGCATCCTCTCAAACTAAGGCAGCAGCTCAAACTAAGGCAACCCCTAAAACTAAGGCAAACCCTCAAACTAAATCAGACTCTCAAACTAAGGCAACCCCTCAAACTAAGGCAACCCCTCAAACCAAGGCAGAATCACAAACTAATGAAGCTGCTGAAACTAAGACAACCCCTCAAACTAAGGCAACCCCTCAAACTGAGGCAAACCCTCAAACTAAGGCAACCCCTCAAACTAAGGCAACCCCTCAAACTAAAGCAGACTCTCAAACTAATGCAGCAGCTCAAACTAAGGCAACCCCTCAAACTAAGGCAGACTCTCAAACTAAGGCAACCCCTCAAACAAAGGGAACCCCTCAAACTCAGGCAGCAGCTCAAACTAGAGCAACCCCTCAAACTAAGGCAACCCCTCAAACTAAGGCATCCCCTCAAACATATGCAACCCCTCCAACTAAGGCAGCAGCTCAACCTAAGGCAACACCTCAAACTAAGGAAACCACTCAACTAAGGCAACCCCTGAAACTAAGGCAACCCCTCAATCTAATGCAATCCCTCAAACTAAGGCAGCAGCTCAAACTAAGGCAACCCATCAAACTAAGGCAACCCTTCAAACAAAGGCAGCAGGTCAAACTAAGGCAACCCCTCAAACTGAGGCAACCCCTCCAGCTAAGGCAACCCCTCAAACTAAGGCAGACTCTCAAACTTAGGCAGACTCTCAAACTAAGGCAACCCCTCAAACTAAGGCAACCCCTCAAACCTAGGCAACCCCTCAAACAAAGGCAGAATCACAAACTAATGAAGCAGCTGAAACTTAGGCAACCCCTCAAACTGAGGCAACCCCTCAAACTCAGGCAAACCCTCAAATGAAGGCATACTCTCAAACTAAGGCAGCAGCTCAAACTAAGGCAACCCCTAAAACTAAGGCAAAACCTCAAACTAAATCAGACTCTCAAACTCAGGCAACCCCTCAAACTAAGGCAACCCCTCAAACCAAGGTAGAATCACAAACGAATGAAGCTGCTGAAACTAAGGCAACCCCTCAAACTAAGGCAACCCCTCAAACTGTGGCAAACCCTCAAACTAAGGCAACCCCTCAAACTAAGGCAACCCCTCAAACAAAGGCAACCCCTCAAACTAAGGCAGAATCTCAAACTAAGGCAACCCCTCAAACTGAGGCAACCCCTCAAACTGAGGCAGAATCTCAAACTAAGGCAACCCCTCAAACTAAGGAAACCCCTCAAACTAAGGCAACCCCTCAAACTTAGGCAGACTCTCAAACTAAGGCAACACCTCAAACTAAGGAAACCCCTCAACTAAGGCAACCCCTCAAACTAAGGCAACCCCTCAATCTAATGCAACCCCTCAAACTAAGGCAGCAGCTCAAACTAAGTCAACCACTTCAACTAAGGCAACCCTTCAAACAACGGCAGCAGCTCAAACTAAGGCAACCCCTCAAACTGAGGCAACCCCTCCAGCTAAGGCAGCCCCTCAAACTAAGGCAGACTCTCAAACTAAGGCAACCCCTCAAACTAAGGAAACCCCTCAAACTAAGGCAACCCCTCAAACTTAAGCAGACTCTCAAACTAAGGCAACCCCTCAAACTTGGCATCCACTCAAACTAAGGAACCTCCTCAAACTAATGCAACCCCTCAAACCAAGGCAACCCCTCAAACAAAGGCAGAATCACAAACTAATGAAGCAGCTGAAACTTAGGCAACCCCTCAAACTAAGGCAACCACTCAAACTCAGGAAAACCCTCAAACTAAGGCATCCTCTCAAACTAAGGCAGCAGCTCAAACTAAGGCAACCCCTAAAACTAAGGCAAACCCTCAAACTAAATCAGACTCTCAAACTAAGGCAACCCCTCAAACTAAGGCAACCCCTCAAACCAAGGCAGAATCACAAACTAATGAAGCTGCTGAAACTCAGACAACCCCTCAAACTAAGGCAACCCCTCAAACTGAGGCAAACCCTCAAACTAAGGCAACCCCTCAAACTAAGGCAACCCCTCAAACTAAAGCAGACTCTCAAACTAATGCAGCAGCTCAAACTAAGGCAACCCCTCAAACTAAGGCAGACTCTCAAACTAAGGCAACCCCTCAAACAAAGGGAACCCCTCAAACTCAGGCAGCAGCTCAAACAAGAGCAACCCCTCAAACTAAGGCAACCCCTCAAACTAAGGCATCCCCTCAAACATATGCAACCCCTCCAACTAAGGCAGCAGCTCATCCTAAGGCAACACCTCAAACTAAGGAAACCCCTCAACTAAGGCAACCCCTGAAACTAAGGCAACCCCTCAATCTAATGCAATCCCTCAAACTAAGGCAGCAGCTCAAACTAAGGCAACCCATCAAACTAAGGCAACCCTTCAAACAAAGGCAGCAGGTCAAACTAAGGCAACCCCTCAAACTGAGGCAACCCCTCCAGCTAAGGCAACCCCTCAAACTAAGGCAGACTCTCAAACTAAGGCAACGCCTCAAACTAAGGAAACCCCTCAAACTAAGGCAACCCCTCAAACCAAGGCAACCCCTCAAACAAAGGCAGAATCACAAACTAATGAAGCAGCTGAAACTTAGGCAACCCCTCAAACTGAGGCAACCCCTCAAACTCAGGCAAACCCTCAAATGAAGGCATACTCTCAAACTAAGGCAGCAGCTCAAACTAAGGCAACCCCTAAAACTAAGGCAAACCCTCAAACTAAATCAGACTCTCAAACTCAGGCAACCCCTCAAACTAAGGCAAACGCTCAAACCAAGGCAGAATCACAAACGAATGAAGCTGCTGAAACTAAGGCAACCCCTCAAACTAAGGCAACCCCTCAAACTGAGGCAAACCCTCAAACTAAGGCAACCCCTCAAACTAAGGCAACCCCTCAAACAAAGGCAACCCCTCAAACTAAGGCAGAATCTCAAACTAAGGCAACCCCTCAAACTGAGGCAACCCCTCAAACTGAGGCAGAATCTCAAACTAAGGCAACCCCTCAAACTGAGGCAACCCCTCAAACTAAGGCATCACCTCAAACTAAGGCAGAAGCTCACACTAAGGCATCCCCTCAAATTGAGGCAACCCCTCAAACTAAGGCAGAAGCTCAAACTAAGGCAACCTCTCAAACTAAGGCAACCACTTAAAATAAGGCATCCCCTCAAACTAAGGCAGAATTTCAAAATAAGGCAACCCCTCAAAATATGGCAACCCCTCAAACTAAGGCATCACCTCAAACTAAGGCAGAAGCTCAAACTAAGGCATCCCCTCAAATAAAGGCAACCTCTCAAACTAAGGCAGAAGCTCAAACTAAGGCAACCCCTCAAACTAAGGCAACCCCTCAAAGTAATTCATCCCCTCAAACTAAGGCAACCCCTCAAAATAAGGCATCCCCTCAAACTAAGGCAGAAGCTCAAACTAAGGCAACCCCTCGAACTAAGGCATCCCCTCAAACTAAGGCAACCCCTCACACTAAGGCAACACCTCAAACGAAGGCAACCCCTCAAACGAAGGCAGACTCTCAAACTGAGGCAGCAGGTCAAACTAAGGCAACCCCTCAAACTAAGGCAACCCCTCAAACTAAAGCAGACTCTCAAACTGATGCAGCAGCTCTAACTAAGGCAACCCCTCAAACAAAGGGAGCCCCTCAAACTAAGGCAGCAGCTCAAACTAGAGCAACCCCTCAAACTAAGGGAACCCCTCAAACTAAGGCATCCCCTCAAACTAAGGCAGAAGCTCAAACTATGGCAACCCCTCAAACTAAGGAAACCCCTCAAACTTACGCAACCCCTCCAACTAAGGCAGGAGCTCAAACTAAGGCAACACCTCAAACTAAGGAAACCCCTCAACTAAGGCAACCCCTCAAACTAAGGCAACCCCTCAATCTAATGCAACCCCTCAAACAACGGCAGCAGCTCAAACTCAGGCAACCCCTCAAACTGAGGCAACCCCTCCAGCTAAGGCAACCCCTCAAACTAAGGCAGACTCTCAAACTAAGGCAACCCCTCAAACTAATGAAACCCCTCAAACTAAGGCAACCCCTCAAACTTAGGCAGACTCTCAAACTAAGGCAACCCCTCAAACTTGGCATCCACTCAAACTAAGGAACCTCCTCAAACTAAGGCAACCCCTCAAACCAAGGCAACCCCTCAAACAAAGGCAGAATCACAAACTAATGAAGCAGCTGAAACTTAGGCAACCCCTCAAACTAAGGCAAGAAATCAAACTCAGGAAAACCCTCAAACTAAGGCATCCTCTCAAACTAAGGCAGCAGCTCAAACTAAGGCAACCCCTAAAACTAAGGCAAACCCTCAAACTAAATCAGACTCTCAAACTAAGGCAACCCCTCAAACTAAGGCAACCCCTCAAACCAAGGCAGAATCACAAACTAATGAAGCTGCTGAAACTAAGACAACCCCTCAAACTAAGGCAACCCCTCAAACTGAGGCAAACCCTCAAACTAAGGCAACCCCTCAAACTAAGGCAACCCCTCAAACTAAAGCAGACTCTCAAACTAATGCAGCAGCTCAAACTAAGGCAACCCCTCAAACTAAGGCAGACTCTCAAACTAAGGCAACCCCTCAAACAAAGGGAACCCCTCAAACTCAGGCAGCAGCTCAAACTAGAGCAACCCCTCAAACTAAGGCAACCCCTCAAACTAAGGCATCCCCTCAAACATATGCAACCCCTCCAACTAAGGCAGCAGCTCAACCTAAGGCAACACCTCAAACTAAGGAAACCCCTCAACTAAGGCAACCCCTGAAACTAAGGCAACCCCTCAATCTAATGCAATCCCTCAAACTAAGGCAGCAGCTCAAACTAAGGCAACCCATCAAACTAAGGCAACCCTTCAAACAAAGGCAGCAGGTCAAACTAAGGCAACCCCTCAAACTGAGGCAACCCCTCCAGCTAAGGCAACCCCTCAAACTAAGGCAGACTCTCAAACTTAGGCAGACTCTCAAACTAAGGCAACCCCTCAAACTAAGGCAACCCCTCAAACCAAGGCAACCCCTCAAACAAAGGCAGAATCACAAACTAATGAAGCAGCTGAAACTTAGGCAACCCCTCAAACTGAGGCAACCCCTCAAACTCAGGCAAACCCTCAAATGAAGGCATACTCTCAAACTAAGGCAGCAGCTCAAACTAAGGCAACCCCTAAAACTAAGGCAAAACCTCAAACTAAATCAGACTCTCAAACTCAGGCAACCCCTCAAACTAAGGCAACCCCTCAAACCAAGGTAGAATCACAAACGAATGAAGCTGCTGAAACTAAGGCAACCCCTCAAACTAAGGCAACCCCTCAAACTGTGGCAAACCCTCAAACTAAGGCAACCCCTCAAACTAAGGCAACCCCTCAAACAAAGGCAACCCCTCAAACTAAGGCAGAATCTCAAACTAAGGCAACCCCTCAAACTGAGGCAACCCCTCAAACTGAGGCAGAATCTCAAACTAAGGCAACCCCTCAAACTAAGGAAACCCCTCAAACTAAGGCAACCCCTCAAACTTAGGCAGACTCTCAAACTAAGGCAACACCTCAAACTAAGGAAACCCCTCAACTAAGGCAACCCCTCAAACTAAGGCAACCCCTCAATCTAATGCAACCCCTCAAACTAAGGCAGCAGCTCAAACTAAGTCAACCACTTCAACTAAGGCAACCCTTCAAACAACGGCAGCAGCTCAAACTAAGGCAACCCCTCAAACTGAGGCAACCCCTCCAGCTAAGGCAGCCCCTCAAACTAAGGCAGACTCTCAAACTAAGGCAACCCCTCAAACTAAGGAAACCCCTCAAACTAAGGCAACCCCTCAAACTTAAGCAGACTCTCAAACTAAGGCAACCCCTCAAACTTGGCATCCACTCAAACTAAGGAACCTCCTCAAACTAAGGCAACCCCTCAAACCAAGGCAACCCCTCAAACAAAGGCAGAATCACAAACTAATGAAGCAGCTGAAACTTAGGCAACCCCTCAAACTAAGGCAACCACTCAAACTCAGGAAAACCCTCAAACTAAGGCATCCTCTCAAACTAAGGCAGCAGCTCAAACTAAGGCAACCCCTAAAACTAAGGCAAACCCTCAAACTAAATCAGACTCTCAAACTAAGGCAACCCCTCAAACTAAGGCAACCCCTCAAACCAAGGCAGAATCACAAACTAATGAAGCTGCTGAAACTCAGACAACCCCTCAAACTAAGGCAACCCCTCAAACTGAGGCAAACCCTCAAACTAAGGCAACCCCTCAAACTAAGGCAACCCCTCAAACTAAAGCAGACTCTCAAACTAATGCAGCAGCTCAAACTAAGGCAACCCCTCAAACTAAGGCAGACTCTCAAACTAAGGCAACCCCTCAAACAAAGGGAACCCCTCAAACTCAGGCAGCAGCTCAAACAAGAGCAACCCCTCAAACTAAGGCAACCCCTCAAACTAAGGCATCCCCTCAAACATATGCAACCCCTCCAACTAAGGCAGCAGCTCATCCTAAGGCAACACCTCAAACTAAGGAAACCCCTCAACTAAGGCAACCCCTGAAACTAAGGCAACCCCTCAATCTAATGCAATCCCTCAAACTAAGGCAGCAGCTCAAACTAAGGCAACCCATCAAACTAAGGCAACCCTTCAAACAAAGGCAGCAGGTCAAACTAAGGCAACCCCTCAAACTGAGGCAACCCCTCCAGCTAAGGCAACCCCTCAAACTAAGGCAGACTCTCAAACTAAGGCAACGCCTCAAACTAAGGGAACCCCTCAAACTAAGGCAACCCCTCAAACCAAGGCAACCCCTCAAACAAAGGCAGAATCACAAACTAATGAAGCAGCTGAAACTTAGGCAACCCCTCAAACTGAGGCAACCCCTCAAACTCAGGCAAACCCTCAAATGAAGGCATACTCTCAAACTAAGGCAGCAGCTCAAACTAAGGCAACCCCTAAAACTAAGGCAAACCCTCAAACTAAATCAGACTCTCAAACTCAGGCAACCCCTCAAACTAAGGCAACCCCTCAAACCAAGGCAGAATCACAAACGAATGAAGCTGCTGAAACTAAGGCAACCCCTCAAACTAAGGCAACCCCTCAAACTGAGGCAAACCCTCAAACTAAGGCAACCCCTCAAACTAAGGCAACCCCTCAAACAAAGGCAACCCCTCAAACTAAGGCAGAATCTCAAACTAAGGCAACCCCTCAAACTGAGGCAACCCCTCAAACTGAGGCAGAATCTCAAACTAAGGCAACCCCTCAAACTGAGGCAACCCCTCAAACTAAGGCATCACCTCAAACTAAGGCAGAAGCTCACACTAAGGCATCCCCTCAAATTGAGGCAACCCCTCAAACTAAGGCAGAAGCTCAAACTAAGGCAACCTCTCAAACTAAGGCAACCACTTAAAATAAGGCATCCCCTCAAACTAAGGCAGAATTTCAAAATAAGGCAACCCCTCAAACTAAGGGAACCCCTCAAACTAAGGCAACCCCTCAAACAAAGGCAACCCCTCAATCTGAGGCAGACTCTCAAACTAAGGTGACACCTCAAACTAAGGCAACCCCTCAAACTACGGCAACGGCTCAAACTAAGGCAGCCCCTCAAACTGAGGCAACCCCTCAAACTGAGGCAACCCCTCCAACTGAGGCAACCCCTCAAACTAAGGCAACCCCTCAAACTAAGGCATCCCCGAAAGCTAGTGCAGACCCTCAAACTAAGGCAACCCCTCAAACTAAAGCAACCCCTCAAACTAAGGCAACCACTCAAACTAAGGCAGACTCTCAAACTAAAGCAGAAGCTCAAACTAAGGCAACCCCTCAAACTGAGGCTGCAGATCAAACTGAGGCAAACCCTCAAACTAAGGCAACCCCTCAAACTAAGGCAGACTCTGAAACTCAGGCAACCCCTCAAACGAAGGCACACTCTCAAACTGAGGCAGAAGCTCAAACTAAGGCATCCTCCAAAACTAAGGCAACATCTCAAACTCAGGCAGGCTCTCAAACTGAGGCAACCCCTCAAACTAAGGCATCCCCTGAAACGAAGGCAGAAGCTGAAACTAAGGCTGCTCTAAAACTAAGGCAGACTCTCAATCTAAGGCAGAAGCTCAAACTAAGGCAACCCCTCAAACGAAGGCAACACCTCAAACTAAGGATTCCCCTCAAACTGAGGCAACCCCTCAAACTAAGGCAGCCTCTCAAACTTAGGCAAACCCTCAAACTAAGGCAACCCCTCAAACTCAGGCAAACCCTCAAACGAAGGCAACCCCTCAAACTGAGGCAATCCCTCAAACTCAGGCAAACCCTCAAACTAAGGCAGAATCTCAAACTAATGCAACCCCTCAAACTAAGGCAACCCCTCAAACTCAGGCAAACCCTCAAACTAAGGCAGACTCTCAAACTAAGGCATCCCCTCAAACTAAGGCAACCCCTCAAACTAAGGCAGACTCTCAAACGAAGGCAACCCCTCAAACTCAGGCAAACCCTCAAACTAAGGCAGACTCTCAAACTAAGTCAACCCCTCAAACTAAGGCAACCGCTCAAACGAAGGCAACCCCTCAAACTGAGGCAGACTCTCAAACGAAGGCAGCTGCTCAAACTAAGGCAACCCCTCAAACTAAGGCAGCCTCTCAAACTAAGGCAGCAGCTCAAACTAAGGCAACCCCTCAAACTAAGGCAACCCCTCAAACTGAGGCAACCGCTCAAAATAAGGCAGCCTCTCAAACTAAGGCAACCCCTCAAACTAAGGCAACCCCTCAAACTAAGGCAGCCTCTCAAACTAAGGCAGCAGCTCAAACTAAGGCAAACCCTCAAACTAAGGCAACCCCTCAATCTAAGGCAACCCCTCAAACTAAGGCAACCCCTCAAACTAAGGCAGACTCTCAAACTAAGGCAACCCCTCAAACAAAGGCAACCCCTCAAACTAAGGCAACCCCTCAAACTGAGGCAACCGCTCAAAATAAGGCAGCCTCTCAATCTAAGGCAACCCCTCAAACTAAGGCAACCCCTCAAACTAAGGCAGCCTCTCAAACTAAGGCAGCAGCTCAAACTAAGGCAAACCCTCAAACTAAGGCAACCCCTCAATCTAAGGCAACCCCTCAAACTAAGGCAACCCCTCAAACTAAGGCAGACTCTCAAACTAAGGCAACCCCTCAAACAAAGGCAACCCCAAAATCTAAGGCAGACCCTCAATCTCAGGCAACCCCTCAAACTAAGGCAACCCATCAAACCCAAGCAACCCCTCAAGCTAAGGCATCCCCTCAATCTAATGCAGACCCTCCAACTCAGGCAACCCCTCAAACTAAGGCAGCAGCTCAAACTAAGTCAACCCCTCAAACTAAGGCAGCAGCTCAAACTAAGTCAACCACTCCAACTAAGGCAATCCCTCAAACTAAGGCAATCCATCAAACTAAGGCAACCGCTCAAACGAAGGCAACCCCTCCAACTGAGGCAGAATCTCAAACAAAGGCAACCCCTCAAACTAAGGCAGCCTCTCAAACGAAGGCCGCAGCTCAAACTAAGGCAACCCCTCAAACTAAGGCAGCCTCTCAAACTATGGCAGCAGCTCAAACTAAGGCAACCCCTCAAACTAAGGCAACCCCTCAAACTGAGGCAACCCCTCAAAATAAGGCAGCCTCTCAAACTAAGGCAACCCCTCAATCTAAGGCAACCCCTCAAACTGAGGCAACCCCTCAAAATAAGGCAACCCCTCAAACTAAGGCATCACCTCAAACTAAGGCAGAATCTCAAACTAAGGCAACCCCTCAAACTAAGGGAACCCCTCAAACTAAGGCAACCCCTCAAACAAAGGCAACCCCAAAATCTAAGGCAGACCCTCAATCTCAGGCAACCCCTCAAACTAAGGCAACCCATCAAACTCAAGCAACCCCTCAAGCTAAGGCATCCCCTCAATCTAATGCAGACCCTCCAACTCAGGCAACCCCTCAAACTAAGGCAGCAGCTCAAACTAAGTCAACCCCTCAAACTAAGGCAGCAGCTCAAACTAAGTCAACCACTCCAACTAAGGCAATCCCTCAAACTAAGGCAATCCATCAAACTAAGGCAACCGCTCAAACGAAGGCAACCCCTCCAACTGAGGCAGAATCTCAAACAAAGGCAACCCCTCAAACTAAGGCAGCCTCTCAAACGAAGGCAGCAGCTCAAACTAAGGCAACCCCTCAAACTAAGGCAGCCTCTCAAACTATGGCAGCAGCTCAAACTAAGGCAACCCCTCAAACTAAGGCAACCCCTCAAACTGAGGCAACCCCTCAAAATAAGGCAGCCTCTCAAACTAAGGCAACCCCTCAATCTAAGGCAACCCCTCAAACTGAGGCAACCCCTCAAAATAAGGCAACCCCTCAAACTAAGGCATCACCTCAAACTAAGGCAGAATCTCAAACTAAGGCAACCCCTCAAACTAAGGGAACCCCTCAAACTAAGGCAACCCCTCAAACAAAGGCAACCCCTCAAGCTGAGGCAGGCTCTCAAACTAAGGCAACACCTCAAACTAAGGCAACCCCTCAAACTAAGGCATCACCTCAAACTAAGGCAGAAGTTCAAATTAAGGCAACCCCTCAAACTAAGGCAACCCATCAAACTCAAGCAACCCCTCAAGCTAAGGCATCCCCTCAATCTAATGCAGACCCTCAAACTCAGGCATCCCCTCAAACTAAGGCAGCAGCTCAAACTAAGTCAACCCCTCAAACTAAGGCAGCAGCTCAAACTAAGTCAACCACTCCAACTAAGGCAATCCCTCAAACTAAGGCAATCCATCAAACTAAGGCAAGCGCTCAAACGAAGGCAACCCATCCAACTGAGGCAGAATCTCAAACAAAGGCAACACCTCAAACTAAGGCAACCCCTTAAAATAAGGCATCCCCTCAAACTAAGGCAGAATTTCAAAATAAGGCAACCCCTCAAACTAAGGGAACCCCTCAAACTAAGGCAACCCCTCAAACAAAGGCAACCCCTCAAGCTGAGGCAGACTCTCAAACGAAGGCAACACCTCAAACTAAGGCAACCCCTGAAACTACGGCAACGGCTCAAACGAAGGCATCCCCTCAAACTGAGGCAACCCCTCAAACTGAGGCAACCCCTCCAACTGAGGCAACCCCTCAAACTAAGGCAACCCCTCAAACTAAGGCATCCCCGAAAGCTAGTGCAGACCCTCAAACTGAGGCAACCCCTCAAACTAAAGCAACCCCTCAAACTAAGGCAACCACTCAAACTAAGGCAGACTCTCAAACTAAAAAAGAAGCTCAAACTAAGGCAACCCCTCAAACTGAGGCTGCAGATCAAACTGAGGCAAACCCTCAAACTAAGGCAACCACTCAAACTAAGGCAGACGCTGAAACTAAGGCAACCCTTCAAACTAAGGCACACTCTCAAACTGAGGCAGAAGCTCAAACTAAGGCATCCTCCAAATTTAAGGCAACATCTCAAACTAAGGCAGGCTCTCAAACTAAGGCAACCTCTCAAACTAAGGCAACACCTCAAACTAAGGACTCCCCGCAAACTGAGGCAACCCCTCAAACTAAGGCAGCCTCTCAAACTTAGGCAAACCCTCAAACTAAGGCTACCCCTCAAACTCAGGCAAACCCTCAAACTAAGGCAGACTCTCAAACTAAGGCAACCCCTCAAACTATGGCAACCCCTCAAACTGAGGCAACCCCTCAAACTCAGGCAAACCCTCAAACTAAGGCAGAATCTCAAACTAAGGCAACCCCTCAAACGAAGGCAACCACTCAAACTCAGGCAAACCCTCAAACTCAGGCAAACCCTCAAACTAAGGCACCTCCTCAAACTAAGGCAACCCCTCAGACCAAGGCAACCCCTCAAACTAAGGCAGACTCTCAAACTAAGGCAACACCTCAAACTAAGGAAACCCCTCAAACTAAGGCAACCCCTCAAATTAAGAAAACCCCTCAAACTGAGGCAATCCCTCAAACTCAGGCAAACCCTCAAACTAAGGCAGAATCTCAAACTAAGGCAACCCCTCAAACGAAGTCAACCCCTCAAACTGAGGCAATCCCTCAAACTCAGGCAAACCCTCAAACTAAGGCACCTCCTCAAACTAAGGCAACCCCTCAAACCAAGGCAACCCCTCAAACTAAGGCAGACTCTCAAACTAAGGCAACACCTCAAACTAAGGAAACCCCTCAAACTAAGGCAACCCCTCAAACTTAGGCAGACTCTCAAACTAAGGCAACCCCTCAAACTTGGCATCCACTCAAACTAAGGCAACACCTCAAACTAAGGAAACCCCTCAAACTAAGGCAACCCCTCAAACTTAGGCAGACTTTCAAACTAAGGCAACCCCTCAAACTTGGCATCCACTCAAACTAAGGCACCTCCTCAAACTAAGGCAACCCCTCAAACTAAGGCAACCCCTCAAACAAAGGCAACCCCTCAAAGTAAGGCAGAATCTCAAACTTAGGCAACCCCTCAAACGAAGGCAACCCCTCAAACTCAGGCAAACCCTCAAACTAAGGCATCCTCTCAAACTAAGGCAGCAGCTCGAACTAAGGCACCCCCTCAAACTAAGGCAGACTCTCAAACTAAGGCAACCCCTCAAACGAAGGCAGCCTCTCAAACGAAGGCAGCAGCTCAAACTAAGGCAACCCCTCAAACTAAGGCAGCCTCTGATACTAAGGCAGCAGCTCAAACTAAGGCAACCCCTCAAACTAAGGCAACCCCTCAAACTGAGGCAACCCCTCAAAATAAGGCAGCCTCTCAAACTAAGTCAACCCCTCAAACTAAGGCAACCCCTCAAACTGAGGCAACCCCTCAAAATAAGGCAACCCCTCAAACTAAGGCATCACCTCAAACTAAGGCAGAAGCTGAAACTAAGGCATCCCCTCAAATAAAGGCAACCCCTCAAACTAAGGCAGAAGCTCAAACTAAGGCAACCCCTCAAACTAAGGCAACCCCTCAAAGTAAGTCATCCCGTCAAACTAAAGCAACCCCTCAAAATAAGGCATCCCCTCAAACGAAGGCAGAAGCTCAAACTAAGGCAACCCCTCTAACTAAGGCATCCCCTCAAACTAAGGCAACCCCTCACACTAAGGCAACACCTCAAACTAAGGCAACCCCTCAAACGAAGGCAAGCCCTCAAACAAAAGCAGACTCTCAAACTGATGCAGCAGCTCTAACTAAGGCAACCCCTCAAACTAAGGCAGACTCTCAAACTAAGGCAACCCCTCAAACAAAGGGAACCCCTCAAACTAAGGCATCCCGTCAAACTAAGGCAGAAGCTCAAACTATGGCAACCCCTCAAACTAAGGAAACCCCTCAAACTTACGCAACCCCTCCAACGAAGGCAGCAGCTCAAACTAAGGCAACACCTCAAACTAAGGAAACCCCTCAACTAAGGCAACCCCTCAAACTAAGGCAACCCCTCAATCTAATGCAAACCCTCAAACTAAGGCAGCAGCTCAAACTAAGGCAACCACTCCAACTAAGGCAACCCTTCAAACAACGGCAGCAGCTCAAACTAAGGCAACCCCTAAAACTAAGGCAACTCCTCAAACTAAGGCAGACTCTCAAACTAAGGCAACACCTCAAACTAAGGAAACCCCTCAAACTAAGGCAACCCCTCAAACTTAGGCAGACTCTCAAACTAAGGCAACCCCTCAAACTTGGCATCCACTCAAACTAAGGCACCTCCTCAAACTAAGGCAACCCCTCAAACCAAGGCAACCCCTCAAACTAAGGCAGACTCTCAAACTAAGGCAACACCTCAAACTAAGGAAACACCTCAAACTAAGGCAACCCCTCAAACTTAGGCAGACTCTCAAACTAAGGCAACCCCTCAAACTTGGCATCCACTCAAACTAAGGCAACACCTCAAACTAAGGAAACCCCTCAAACTAAGGCATCCTCTCAAACTAAGGCAGCAGCTCAAACTAAGGCAACCCCTAAAACTAAGGCAAACCCTCAAACTAAATCAGACTCTCAAACTAAGGCAACCCGTCAAACTAAGGCAACCCCTCAAACTGAGGCAAACCCTCAAACTAAGGCAACCCCTCAAACTAAGGCAACCGCTCAAACTAAGGCAACTCCTCAAACAAAGGCAACCCCTCAAACCAAGGCAGAATCTCAAACTAAGGGAACCCCTCAAACTAAGGCAACCCCTCAAACAAAGGCAACCCCTCAAGCTGAGGCAGACTCTCAAACTAAGGCAACACCTCAAACTAAGGAACCCCTCAAACTACGGCAACGGCTCAAACTAAGGCAACCCCTCAAACTGAGGCAACCCCTCAAACTGAGGCAACCCCTCCAACTGAGGCAAACCCTCAAACTAAGGCAACCCCTCAAACTAAGGCATCCCCTAAAGCTAGTGCAGACCCTCAAACTAAGGCAATCCCTCAAACTAAAGCAACCCCTCAAACTAAGGCAACCACTCAAACTAAGGCAGACTCTCAAACTAAAGCAGAAGCTCAAACTAAGGCAACCCCTCAAACTGAGGCTGCAGATCAAACTGAGGCAAACCCTCAAACTAAGGCAACCCCTCAAACTAAGTCAGACGCTGAAACTAAGGCAACCCCTCAAACTAAGGCACACTCTCAAACTGAGGCAGAAGCTCAAACTAAGGCATCCTCCAAAACTAAGGCAACATCTCAAACTAAGGCAGGCTCTCAAACTAAGGCAACCCCCAAACTAAGGCATCCCCTGAAACGAAGGCAGAAGCTGAAACTAAGGCTACTCACAAACTAAGGCAGACTCTCAATCTAAGGCAGAAGCTCAAACTAAGGCAACCCCTCAAACTAAGGCAACCCCTCAAACTAAGGCATCCTCTGAAACGAAGGCAGAAGCTGAAACTAAGGCAACCACTCAAACTATGGCATCCCCTCAAACTGAGGCAACCCCTCAAACTAAGGCAGCCTCTCAAACTTTGGCAAACCCTCAAACTAAGGCAACCCCTCAAACTCAGGCAAACCCTCAAACTAAGGCAGACTCTCAAGCTAAGGCAACCCCTCAAACTAAGGCAAACCCTCAAACTGAGGCAACCCCTCAAACTAAGGCAACCCCTCAAACTGAGGCAATCCCTCAAACTCAGGCAAACCCTCAAACTAAGGCAGACTCTCAAACTAAGGCAACCCCTCAAACTAAGGCAACCCCAAAAACTAAGGCAACCCCTCAAACACAGGCAAACCCTCAAACTAAGGCAGACTCTCAAACTAAGGCATCCCCTCAAACTAAGGCAACCCCTCAAACTAAGGCAGACTCTCAAACTAAGGCAACCCCTCAAACTCAGGCAAACCCTCAAACTAAGGCAGACTCTCAAACTAAGGCAACCCCTCAAACTAAGGCAACCGCTCAAACGAAGGCAACCCCTCAAACTGAGGCAGACTCTCAAACGAAGGCAACCCCTCAAACTAAGGCAGCCTCTCAAACTAAGGCAGCAGCTCAAACTAAGGCAACCCCTCAAACTAAGGCAACCCCTCAAACTGAGGCAACCCCTCAAAATAAGGCAGCCTCTCAAACTAAGGCAACCCCTCAAACTAAGGCAACCCCTCAAACTGAGGCAACCCCTCAAAATTAGGCAACCCCTCAAACTAAGGCATCACCTCAAACTGAGGCAGAAGCTCAAACTAAGGCATCCCCTCAAATGAAGGCAACCCCTCAAACTAAGGCAGAAGCTCAAACTAAGGCAACCCCACAAACTAAGGCAACCCCTCAAAGTAAGTCATCCCCTCAAACTAAGGCAACCCCTCAAAATAAGGCAACCCCTCAAACTAAGGCAACCCCTCTAACTGAGGCATCCCCTCAAACTGAGGCAACCCCTCAAACTAAGGCAACACCTCAAACTAAGGCGACCCCTCAAACGAAGGCAGACTCTCAAACTGAGGCAGCAGCTCAAACTAAGGCAACCCCTCAAACTAAGGCAACCCCTCAAACTAAAGCAGACTCTCAAACTAATGCAGCAGCTCTAACTAAGGCAACCCCTCAAACTAAGGCAGACTCTCAAACTAAGGCAACCCCTCAAACAAAGGGAACCCCTCAAGCTAAGGCAGCAGCTCAAACTAGAGCAACCCCTCAAACTAAGGCAACCCCTCAAACTAAGGCATCCCCTCAAACTAAGGCAGAAGCTCAAACTAAGGCAACACCTCCAACTAAGGAAACCCCTCAACTAAGGCAACCCCTCAAACTAAGGCAACCCCTCAAACTTAGGCAGACTCACAAACTAAGGCAACCCCACAAACTTGGCATCCACTCAAACTGTGGCACCTCCGCAAACTAAGGCAACCCCTCAAACCAAGGCAACCCCTCAAACAAAGGCAGAATCACAAACCAATGAAGCAGCTGAAACTTAGGCAACCCCTCAAACTAAGGCAACCCCTCAAACTCAGGCAAACCCTCAAACTAAGGCATACTCTCAAACTAAGGCAGCAGCTCAAACTAAGGCAACCCCTAAAACTAAGGCAAACCCTCAAACTAAATCAGACTCTCAAACTAAGGCAACCCCTCAAACTAAGGCAACCCCTCAAACCAAGGCAGAATCACAAACTAATGAAGCTGCTGAAACTGAGACAACCCCTCAAACTAAGGCAACCCCTCAAACTGAGGCAAACCCTCAAACCAAGGCAACCCCTCAAACTGAGGCAACCCCTCAAACTAAGGCAACCCCTCAAACTAAGGCAACCCCTCAAACTGAGGCAATCCCTCAAACTCAGGCAAACCCTCAAACTAAGGCAGACTCTCAAACTAAGGCAACCCCTCAAACTAAGGTAACCCCAAAAACTAAGGCAACCCCTCAAACACAGGCAAACCCTCAAACTAAGGCAGACTCTCAAACTAAGGCATCCCCTCAAACTAAGGCAACCCCTCAAACTAAGGCAGACTCTCAAACTAAGGCAACCCCTCAAACTCAGGCAAACCCTCAAACTAAGGCAGACTCTCAAACTAAGGCAACCCCTCAAACTAAGGCAACCGCTCAAACGAAGGCAACCCCTCAAACTGAGGCAGAGTCTCAAACGAAGGCAACCGCTCAAACTAAGGCAGCCTCTCAAACTAAGGCAGCAGCTCAAACTAAGGCAACCCCTCAAACTAAGGCAACCCCTCAAACTGAGGCAACCCCTCAAAATAAGGCAGCCTCTCAAACTAAGGCAACCCCTCAAACTAAGGCAACCCCTCAAACTGACGCAACCCCTCAAAATAAGGCAACCCCTCAAACTAAGGCATCACCTCAAACTGAGGCAGAAGCTCAAACTAAGGCATCCCCTCAAGTGAAGGGAACCCCTCAAATTAAGGCAGAAGCTCAAACTAAGGCAACCCCTCAAACTAAGGCAACCCCTCAAAGTAAGTCATCCCCTCAAACTAAGGCAACCCCTCAAAATAAGGCAACCCCTCAAACTAAGGCAGAAGCTCAAACTAAGGCAACCCCTCTAACTAAGGCATCCCCTCAAACTGAGGCAACCCCTCAAACTAAGGCAACACCTCAAACTAAGGCGACCCCTCAAACTAAAGCAGACTCTCAAACTAATGCAGCAGCTCTAACTAAGGCAACCCCTCAAACTAAGGCAACCCCTCAAACTAAGGCAACCCCTCAAACTAAAGCAGACTCTCAAACTAATGCAGCAGCTCTAACTAAGGCAACCCCTCAAACTAAGGCAGACTCTCAAACTAAGGCAACCCCTCAAACAAAGGGAACCCCTCAAGCTAAGGCATCCCCTCAAACTAAGGCAGAAGCTCAAACTATGGCAACCCCTCAAACTAAGGAAACCCCTCAAAATTACGCAACCCCTCCAACTAAGGCAGCAGCTCAAACTAAGGCAACACCTCCAACTAAGGAAACCCCTCAACTAAGGCAACCCCTCAAACTAAGGCAACCCCTCAATCTAATGCAACCCCTCAAACTGAGGCAGCAGCTCAAACTAAGGCAACCCATCAAACTAAGGCAACCCTTCAAACAACGGCAGCAGCTCAAACTAAGGCAACCCCTCAAACTAAGGCAACCCCACAAACTTGGCATCCACTCAAACTGTGGCACCTCCGCAAACTAAGGCAACCCCTCAAACCAAGGCAACCCCTCAAACAAAGGCAGAATCACAAACCAATGAAGCAGCTGAAACTTAGGCAACCCCTCAAACTAAGGCAACCCCTCAAACTCAGGCAAACTCACAAACTAAGGCATACTCTCAAACTAAGGCAGCAGCTCAAACTAAGGCAACCCCTAAAACTAAGGCAAACCCTCAAACTAAATCAGACTCTCAAACTAAGGCAACCCCTCAAACTAAGGCAAGCCCTCAAACCAAGGCAGAATCACAAACTAATGAAGCTGCTGAAACTGAGACAACCCCTCAAACTTAGGCAACCCCTCAAACTGAGGCAAACCCTCAAACCAAGGCAACCCCTCAAACTAAGGCAACCCCTCAAACAAAGGCAACCCCTCAAACTAAGGCAGAATCTCAAACTAAGGGAACCCCTCAAACTAAGGCAACCACTCAAACAAAGGCAACCCCTCAAGCTGAGGCAGCCTCTCAAACTAAGGCAACACCTCAAACTAAGGAACCCCTCAAACTACGGCAACGTCTCAAACTAAGGCAACCCCTCAAACTGAGGCAACCCCTCAAACTGAGGCAACCCCTCCAACTGAGGCAAACCCTCAAAATAAGGCAACCCCTCAAACTAAGGCATCCCCTAAAGCTAGTGCAGAACCTCAAACTAAGGCAACCCATCAAACTCAAGCAACCCCTCAAGCTAAGGCATCCCCTCAAACTAATGCAGACCCTCAAACTAAGGCAACCCCTCAAACTAAGGCAGCAGCTCAAACTAAGTCAACCCCCCAAACTAAGGCAGCAGCTCAAACTAAGTCAACCAGTCCAACTAAGGCAACCGCTCAAACGAAGGCAACCCCTCAAACTGAGGCAGACTCTCAAACGAAGGCAACCCCTCAAACTAAGGCAGCCTCTCAAACTAAGGCAGCAGCTCAAACTAAGGCAAACCCCTCAAACTAAGGCAACCCCTCAAACTGAGGCAACCCCTCAAAATAAGGCAGCCTCTCAAACTAAGGCAACCCCTCAAACTAAGGCAACCCCTCAAACTAAGGCATCCCCTCAAACTAAGGCAACCCCTCAAACTAAGGCAACACCTCAAACTAAGGCGACCCTTCAAACGAAGGCAGACTCTCAAACTGAGGCAGCAGCTCAAACTAAGGCAACCCCTCAAATTAAGGCAACCCCTCAAACTAAAGCAGACTCTCAAACTAATGCAGCAGCTCTAACTAAGGCAACCACTCAAACTAAGGCAGACTCTCAAACTAAGGCAACCCCTCAAACAAAGGGAACCCCTCAAGCTAAGGCAGCAGCTCAAACTAGAGCAACCCCTCAAACTAAGGCAACCCCTCAAACTAAGGCATGCCCTCAAACTAAGGCAACACCTCAAACTAAGGAAACCCCTCAACTAAGGCAACCCCTCAAACTAAGGCAGCAGCTCAAACTAAGGCAACACCTCAAACTAAGGAAACCCCTCAACTAAGGCAACCCCTCAAACTAAGGCAACCCCTCAATCTAATGCAACCCCTCAAACTAAGGCAGCAGCTCATATTAAGGCAACCCATCAAACTAAGGCAATCCTTCAAACAACGGCAGCAGCTCAAACTAAGGCAACCCCTCAAACTGAGGCAACCCCTCCAGCTGAGGCAACCCCTCAAACTAAGGCAGACTCTCAAACGAAGGCAACACCTCAAACTAAGGAAACCCCTCAAACTAAGGCAACCCCTCAAACTTAGGCAGACTCTCAAACTAAGGCAACCCCACAAACTTGGCATCCACTCAAACTAAGGCACCTCCTCAAACTAAGGCAACCCCTCAAACCAAGGCAACCCCTCAAACAAAGGCAGAATCACAAACTAATGAAGCAGCTGAAACTTAGGCAACCCCTCAAACTAAGACAACCCCTCAAACTCTGGCAAACCCTCAAACTAAGGCATACTCTCAAACTAAGGCAGCAGCTCAAACTAAGGCAACCCCTAAAACTAAGGCAAACCCTCAAACGAAATCAGACTCTCAAACTAATGCAGCAGCTCTAACTAAGGCAACCCCTCAAACTAAGGCAGACTCTCAAACTAAGGCAACCCCTCAAACAAAGGGAACCCCTCAAGCTAAGGCAGCAGCTCAAACTAGAGCAACCCCTCAAACTAAGGCAACCCCTCAAACTAAGGCATCCCCTCAAACTAAGGCAGAAGCTCAAACTATGGCAACCCCTCAAACTAAGGAAACCCCTCAAACTTACGCAACCCCTCCAACTAAGGCAGCAGCTTAAACTATGGCAACACCTCAAACTAAGGAAACCCCTCAGCTAAGGCAACCCCTCAAACTAAGGCAACACCTCAAACTAAGGCGACCCCTCAAACGAAGGCAGACTCTCAAACTGAGGCAGCAGCTCAAACTAAGGCAACCCCTCAAACTAAGGCAACCCCTCAAACTAAAGCAGACTCTCAAACTAATGCATCATCTCTAACTAAGGCAACCCCTCAAACTAAGGCAGCAGCTCAAACTAGAGCAACCCCTCAAACTAAGGCAACCCCTCAAATTAAGGCATCCCCTCAAACTAAGGCAGAAGCTCAAACTGTGGCAACCCCTCAAACTAAGGAAACCCCTCAAACTTACGCAACCCCTCCAACTAAGGCAGCAGCTCAAACTAAGGCAACACCTCAAACTAAGGAAACCCCTCAACTAAGGCAACCCCTCAAACTAAGGCAACCCCTCAAACTATTGCAACCCCTCAAACTAAGGCAGCAGCTCATACTAAGGCAACCCATCAAACTAAGGCAACCCTTCAAACAACGGCAGCAGCTCAAACTAAGGCAACCCCTCAAACTGAGGCAACCCCTCCAGCTGAGGCAACCCCTCAAACTAAGGCAGACTCTCAAACTAAGGCAACACCTCAAACTAAGGAAACCCCTCAAACTAAGGCAACCCCTCAAACTTTGGCAGACTCTCAAACTAAGGCAACCCCACAAACTTTGCATCCACTCAAACAAAGGCACCTCCTCAAACTAAGGCAACCCCTCAAACCAAGGCAACCCCTCAAACAAAGGCAGAATCACAAACTAATGAAGCAGCTGAAACTTAGGCAACCCCTCAAACTAAGGCAACCCCTCAAACTCAGGCAAACCCTCAAACTAAGGCATACTCTCAAACTAAGGCAGCAGCTCAAACTAAGGCAACCCCTAAAACTAAGGCAAACCCTCAAACGAAATCAGACTCTCAAACTAATGGAGCAGCTCTAACTAAGGCAACCCCTCAAACTAAGGCAGACTCTCAAACTAAGGCAACCCCTCAAACAAAGGGAACCCCTCAAGCTAAGGCAGCAGCTCAAACTAGAGCAACCCCTCAAACTAAGGCAACCCCTCAAACTAAGGCATCCCCTCAAACTGAGGCAGAAGCTCAAACTATGGCAACCCCTCAAACTAAGGAAACCCCTCAAACTTACGCAACCCCTCCAACTAAGGCAGCAGCTCAAACTAAGGCAACACCTCAAACTGAGGAAACCCCTCAACTAAGGCAACCCCTCAAACTAAGGCAACCCCTCAATCTAATGCAACCCTTCAAACTAAGGCAGCAGCTCATACTAAGGCAACCCATCAAACTAAGGCAACCCTTCAAACTACGGCAGCAGCTCAAACTAAGGCAACCCCTCAAACTGAGGCAACACCTCCAGCTAAGGCAACCCCTCAAACTAAGGCAGACTCTCAAACGAAGGCAACACCTCAAACTAAGGAAACCCCTCAAACTAAGGCAACCCCTCATTTTAGGCAGACTCTCAAACTAAGGCAACCCCACAAACTTGGCATCCACTCAAACTAAGGCACCTCCTCAAACTAAGGCAAACCCTAAAACCAAGGCAACCCCTCAAACAAAGGCAGAATCACAAACTAATGAAGCAGCTGAAACTTAGGCAACCCCTCAAACTAAGGCAACCCCTCAAACTCAGGCAAACCCTCAAACTAAGGCATACTCTCAAACTATGGCAGCAGCTCAAACTGAGGCAACCCCTGAAACTAAGGCAAACCCTCAAACTAAATCAGACTCTCAAACTAAGGCAACCCCTCAAACTAAGGCAACCCCTCAAACCAAGGCAGAATCACAAACTAATGAAGCTGCTGAAACTGAGACAACCCCTCAAACTAAGGCAACTCCTCAAACTGAGGCAAACCCTCAAACTAAGGCAACCCCTCAAACTAAGGCAACCCCTCAAACTAAGGCAACCCCTCAAACAAAGGCAACCCCTCAAATTAAGGCAGAATCTCAAACTAAGGGAACCCCTCAGACTAAGGCAACCCCTCAAACAAAGGCAACCCCTCAAGCTGAGGCAGACTCTCAAACTAAGGCAACCCCTCAAACTGAGGCAACCCCTCCAACTGAGGCAAACCCTCAAACTAAGGCATCCCCTCAAACTAAGGCATCCCCTAAAGCTAGTGCAGACCCTCAAACTAAGGCAAACCCTCAAACTAAAGCAACCCCTCAAATTAAGGCAACCACTCAAACTAAGGCAGACTCTCAAACTAAAGCAGAAGCTCAAACTAAGGCAACCCCTCAAACTGAGGCTGCAGATCAAACTGAGGCAAACCCTCAAACTAAGGCAACTCCTCAAACTAAGGCACACTCACAAACTGAGGCAGAAGCTCAAACTGAGGCATCCTCCAAATCTAAGGCAACATCTCAAACTCAGGCAGGCTCTCAAACTAAGGCAACCCCTCAAACTAAGGCATCCCCTGAAACGAAGGCAGAAGCTGAAACTAAGGCATCCCCTCAAACTGAGGCAACCCCTCAAAATAAGGCAGCCTCTCAAACTAAGGCATGCCCTCAAACTAAGGGAACCCCTCAAGCTAAGGCAGCAGCTCAAACTAGAGCAACCCCTCAAACTAAGGCAACCCCTCAAACTAAGGCATGCCCTCAAACTAAGGCAACACCTCAAACTAAGGAAACCCCTCAACTAAGGCAACCCCTCAAACTAAGGCAGCAGCTCAAACTAAGGCAACACCTCAAACTAAGGAAACCCCTCAACTAAGGCAACCCCTCAAACTAAGGCAACCCCTCAATCTAATGCAACCCCTCAAACTAAGGCAGCAGCTCATATTAAGGCAACCCATCAAACTAAGGCAATCCTTCAAACAACGGCAGCAGCTCAAACTAAGGCAACCCCTCAAACTGAGGCAACCCCTCCAGCTGAGGCAACCCCTCAAACTAAGGCAGACTCTCAAACGAAGGCAACACCTCAAACTAAGGAAACCCCTCAAACTAAGGCAACCCCTCAAACTTAGGCAGACTCTCAAACTAAGGCAACCCCACAAACTTGGCATCCACTCAAACTAAGGCACCTCCTCAAACTAAGGCAACCCCTCAAACCAAGGCAACCCCTCAAACAAAGGCAGAATCACAAACTAATGAAGCAGCTGAAACTTAGGCAACCCCTCAAACTAAGACAACCCCTCAAACTCAGGCAAACCCTCAAACTAAGGCATACTCTCAAACTAAGGCAGCAGCTCAAACTAAGGCAACCCCTAAAACTAAGGCAAACCCTCAAACGAAATCAGACTCTCAAACTAATGCAGCAGCTCTAACTAAGGCAACCCCTCAAACTAAGGCAGACTCTCAAACTAAGGCAACCCCTCAAACAAAGGGAACCCCTCAAGCTAAGGCAGCAGCTCAAACTAGAGCAACCCCTCAAACTAAGGCAACCCCTCAAACTAAGGCATCCCCTCAAACTAAGGCAGAAGCTCAAACTATGGCAACCCCTCAAACTAAGGAAACCCCTCAAACTTACGCAACCCCTCCAACTAAGGCAGCAGCTTAAACTATGGCAACACCTCAAACTAAGGAAACCCCTCAGCTAAGGCAACCCCTCAAACTAAGGCAACACCTCAAACTAAGGCGACCCCTCAAACGAAGGCAGACTCTCAAACTGAGGCAGCAGCTCAAACTAAGGCAACCCCTCAAACTAAGGCAACCCCTCAAACTAAAGCAGACTCTCAAACTAATGCATCAGCTCTAACTAAGGCAACCCCTCAAACTAAGGCAGCAGCTCAAACTAGAGCAACCCCTCAAACTAAGGCAACCCCTCAAATTAAGGCATCCCCTCAAACTAAGGCAGAAGCTCAAACTGTGGCAACCCCTCAAACTAAGGAAACCCCTCAAACTTACGCAACCCCTCCAACTAAGGCAGCAGCTCAAACTAAGGCAACACCTCAAACTAAGGAAACCCCTCAACTAAGGCAACCCCTCAAACTAAGGCAACCCCTCAATCTATTGCAACCCCTCAAACTAAGGCAGCAGCTCATACTTAGGCAACCCATCAAACTAAGGCAACCCTTCAAACAACGGCAGCAGCTCAAACTAAGGCAACCCCTCAAACTGAGGCAACCCCTCCAGCTGAGGCAACCCCTCAAACTAAGGCAGACTCTCAAACTAAGGCAACACCTCAAACTAAGGAAACCCCTCAAACTAAGGCAACCCCTCAAACTTAGGCAGACTCTCAAACTAAGGCAACCCCACAAACTTTGCATCCACTCAAACAAAGGCACCTCCTCAAACTAAGGCAACCCCTCAAACCAAGGCAACCCCTCAAACAAAGGCAGAATCACAAACTAATGAAGCAGCTGAAACTTAGGCAACCCCTCAAACTAAGGCAACCCCTCAAACTCAGGCAAACCCTCAAACTAAGGCATACTCTCAAACTAAGGCAGCAGCTCAAACTAAGGCAACCCCTAAAACTAAGGCAAACCCTCAAACGAAATCAGACTCTCAAACTAATGGAGCAGCTCTAACTAAGGCAACCCCTCAAACTAAGGCAGACTCTCAAACTAAGGCAACCCCTCAAACAAAGGGAACCCCTCAAGCTAAGGCAGCAGCTCAAACTAGAGCAACCCCTCAAACTAAGGCAACCCCTCAAACTAAGGCATTCCCTCAAACTGAGGCAGAAGCTCAAACTATGGCAACCCCTCAAACTAAGGAAACCCCTCAAACTTACGCAACCCCTCCAACTAAGGCAGCAGCTCAAACTAAGGCAACACCTCAAACTGAGGAAACCCCTCAACTAAGGCAACCCCTCAAACTAAGGCAACCCCTCAATCTAATGCAACCCTTCAAACTAAGGCAGCAGCTCATACTAAGGCAACCCATCAAACTAAGGCAACCCTTCAAACTACGGCAGCAGCTCAAACTAAGGCAACCCCTCAAACTGAGGCAACACCTCCAGCTAAGGCAACCCCTCAAACTAAGGCAGACTCTCAAACGAAGGCAACACCTCAAACTAAGGAAACCCCTCAAACTAAGGCAACCCCTCAAACTTAGGCAGACTCTCAAACTAAGGCAACCCCACAAACTTGGCATCCACTCAAACTAAGGCACCTCCTCAAACTAAGGCAAACCCTAAAACCAAGGCAACCCCTCAAACAAAGGCAGAATCACAAACTAATGAAGCAGCTGAAACTTAGGCAACCCCTCAAACTAAGGCAACCCCTCAAACTCAGGCAAACCCTCAAACTAAGGCATACTCTCAAACTATGGCAGCAGCTCAAACTGAGGCAACCCCTGAAACTAAGGCAAACCCTCAAACTAAATCAGACTCTCAAACTAAGGCAACCCCTCAAACTAAGGCAACCCCTCAAACCAAGGCAGAATCACAAACTAATGAAGCTGCTGAAACTGAGACAACCCCTCAAACTAAGGCAACTCCTCAAACTGAGGCAAACCCTCAAACTAAGGCAACCCCTCAAACTAAGGCAACCCCTCAAACTAAGGCAACCCCTCAAACAAAGGCAACCCCTCAAATTAAGGCAGAATCTCAAACTAAGGGAACCCCTCAGACTAAGGCAACCCCTCAAACAAAGGCAACCCCTCAAGCTGAGGCAGACTCTCAAACTAAGGCAACCCCTCAAACTGAGGCAACCCCTCCAACTGAGGCAAACCCTCAAACTAAGGCATCCCCTCAAACTAAGGCATCCCCTAAAGCTAGTGCAGACCCTCAAACTAAGGCAAACCCTCAAACTAAAGCAACCCCTCAAATTAAGGCAACCACTCAAACTAAGGCAGACTCTCAAACTAAAGCAGAAGCTCAAACTAAGGCAACCCCTCAAACTGAGGCTGCAGATCAAACTGAGGCAAACCCTCAAACTAAGGCAACTCCTCAAACTAAGGCACACTCACAAACTGAGGCAGAAGCTCAAACTGAGGCATCCTCCAAATCTAAGGCAACATCTCAAACTCAGGCAGGCTCTCAAACTAAGGCAACCCCTCAAACTAAGGCATCCCCTGAAACGAAGGCAGAAGCTGAAACTAAGGCATCCCCTCAAACTGAGGCAACCCCTCAAAATAAGGCAGCCTCTCAAACTAAGGCAACCCCTCAAACTAAGGCAACCCCTCAAACTGAGGCAACCCCTCAAAATAAGGCAACCCCTCAAACTAAGGCATCACCTCAAACTGAGGCAGAAGCTCAAACTAAGGCATCCCCTCAAATGAAGGCAACCCCTCAGACAAAGGCAACCCCTCAAATTAAGGCAGAATCTCAAACTAAGGGAACCCCTCAGACTAAGGAAACCCCTCAAACTTACGCAACCCCTCCAACTAAGGCAGCAGCTCAAACTAAGGCAACACCTCAAACTAAGGAAACCCCTCAACTAAGGCAACCCCTCAAACTAAGGCAACCCCTCAATCTATTGCAACCCCTCAAACTAAGGCAGCAGCTCATACTAAGGCAACCCATCAAACTAAGGCAACCCTTCAAACAACGGCAGCAGCTCAAACTAAGGCAACCCCTCAAACTGAGGCAACCCCTCCAGCTGAGGCAACCCCTCAAACTAAGGCAGACTCTCAAACTAAGGCAACCCCTCAAACTAAGGCATCCCCTAAAGCTAGTGCAGAACCTCAAACTAAGGCAACCCATCAAACTCAAGCAACCCCTCAAGCTAAGGCATCCCCTCAAACTAATGCAGACCCTCAAACTAAGGCAACCCCTCAAACTAAGGCAGCAGCTGAAACTAAGTCAACCCCTCAAACTAAGGCAGCAGCTCAAACTAAGTCAACCACTCCAACTAAGGCAATCCCTCAAACTAAGGCAGCCCCTCAAACTAAGGCAACCGCTCAAACGAAGGCAACCCCTCAAACTGAGGCAGACTCTCAAACGAAGGCAACCCCTCAAACTAAGGCAGCCTCTCAAACTAAGGCAGCAGCTCAAACTAAGGCAACCCCTCAAACTAAGGCAACCCCTCAAACTGAGGCAACCCCTCAAAATAAGGCAGCCTGTCAAACGAAGGCAACCCCTCAAACTAAGGCAACCCCTCAAACTAAGGCATCCCCTCAAACTAAGGCAACCCCTCAAACTAAGGCAACACCTCAAACTAAGGCGACCCTTCAAACGAAGGCAGACTCTCAAACTGAGGCAGCAGCTCAAACTAAGGCAACCCCTCAAATTAAGGCAACCCCTCAAACTAAAGCAGACTCTCAAACTAATGCAGCAGCTCTAACTAAGGCAACCCCTCAAACTAAGGCAGACTCTCAAACTAAGGCAACCCCTCAAACAAAGGGAACCCCTCAAGCTAAGGCAGCAGCTCAAACTAGAGCAACCCCTCAAACTAAGGCAACCCCTCAAACTAAGGCATGCCCTCAAACTAAGGCAGAAGCTCAAACTATGGCAACCCCTCAAACTAAGGAAACCCCTCAAACTTACGCAACCCCTCCAACTAAGGCAGCAGCTCAAACTAAGGCAACACCTCAAACTAAGGAAACCCCTCAACTAAGGCAACCCCTCAAACTAAGGCAACCCCTCAATCTAATGCAACCCCTCAAACTAAGGCAGCAGCTCATATTAAGGCAACCCATCAAACTAAGGCAATCCTTCAAACAACGGCAAAAGCTCAAACTAAGGCAACCCCTCAAACTGAGGCAACCCCTCCAGCTGAGGCAACCCCTCAAACTAAGGCAGACTCTCAAACTAAGGCAACACCTCAAACTAAGGAAACCCCTCAAACTAAGGCAACCCCTCAAACTTAGGCAGACTCTCAAACTAAGGCAACCCCACAAACTTGGCATCCACTCAAACTAAGGCACCTCCTCAAACTAAGGCAACCCCTCAAACCAAGGCAACCCCTCAAACAAAGGCAGAATCACAAACTAATGAAGCAGCTGAAACTTAGGCAACCCCTCAAACTAAGACAACCCCTCAAACTCAGGCAAACCCTCAAACTAAGGCATACTCTCAAACTAAGGCAGCAGCTCAAACTAAGGCAACCCCTAAAACTAAGGCAAACCCTCAAACGAAATCAGACTCTCAAACTAATGCAGCAGCTCTAACTAAGGCAACCCCTCAAACTAAGGCAGACTCTCAAACTAAGGCAACCCCTCAAACAAAGGGAACCCCTCAAGCTAAGGCAGCAGCTCAAACTAGAGCAACCCCTCAAACTAAGGCAACCCCTCAAACTAAGGCATCCCCTCAAACTAAGGCAGAAGCTCAAACTATGGCAACCCCTCAAACTAAGGAAACCCCTCAAACTTACGCAACCCCTCCAACTAAGGCAGCAGCTTAAACTATGGCAACACCTCAAACTAAGGAAACCCCTCAACTAAGGCAACCCCTCAAACTAAGGCAACACCTCAAACTAAGGCGACCCCTCAAACGAAGGCAGACTCTCAAACTGAGGCAGCAGCTCAAACTAAGGCAACCCCTCAAACTAAGGCAACCCCTCAAACTAAAGCAGACTCTCAAACTAATGCATCAGCTCTAACTAAGGCAACCCCTCAAACTAAGGCAGCAGCTCAAACTAGAGCAACCCCTCAAACTAAGGCAACCCCTCAAACTAAGGCATCCCCTCAAACTAAGGCAGAAGCTCAAACTGTGGCAACCCCTCAAACTAAGGAAACCCCTCAAACTTACGCAACCCCTCCAACTAAGGCAGCAGCTCAAACTAAGGCAACACCTCAAACTAAGGAAACCCCTCAACTAAGGCAACCCCTCAATCTAAGGCAACCCCTCAATCTATTGCAACCCCTCAAACTAAGGCAGCAGCTCATACTAAGGCAACCCATCAAACTAAGGCAACCCTTCAAACAACGGCAGCAGCTCAAACTAAGGCAACCCCTCAAACTGAGGCAACCCCTCCAGCTGAGGCAACCCCTCAAACTAAGGCAGACTCTCAAACTAAGGCAACACCTCAAACTAAGGAAACCCCTCAAACTAAGGCAACCCCTCAAACTTAGGCAGACTCTCAAACTAAGGCAACCCCACAAACTTTGCATCCACTCAAACAAAGGCACCTCCTCAAACTAAGGCAACCCCTCAAACCAAGGCAACCCCTCAAACAAAGGCAGAATCACAAACTAATGAAGCAGCTGAAACTTAGGCAACCCCTCAAACTAAGGCAACCCCTCAAACTCAGGCAAACCCTCAAACTAAGGCATACTCTCAAACTAAGGCAGCAGCTCAAACTAAGGCAACCCCTAAAACTAAGGCAAACCCTCAAACGAAATCAGACTCTCAAACTAATGGAGCAGCTCTAACTAAGGCAACCCCTCAAACTAAGGCAGACTCTCAAACTAAGGCAACCCCTCAAACAAAGGGAACCCCTCAAGCTAAGGCAGCAGCTCAAACTAGAGCAACCCCTCAAACTAAGGCAACCCCTCAAACTAAGGCATCCCCTCAAACTGAGGCAGAAGCTCAAACTATGGCAACCCCTCAAACTAAGGAAACCCCTCAAACTTACGCAACCCCTCCAACTAAGGCAGCAGCTCAAACTAAGGCAACACCTCAAACTGAGGAAACCCCTCAACTAAGGCAACCCCTCAAACTAAGGCAACCCCTCAATCTAATGCAACCCTTCAAACTAAGGCAGCAGCTCATACTAAGGCAACCCATCAAACTAAGGCAACCCTTCAAACTACGGCAGCAGCTCAAACTAAGGCAACCCCTCAAACTGAGGCAACACCTCCAGCTAAGGCAACCCCTCAAACTAAGGCAGACTCTCAAACGAAGGCAACACCTCAAACTAAGGAAACCCCTCAAACTAAGGCAACCCCTCAAACTTAGGCAGACTCTCAAACTAAGGCAACCCCACAAACCTGGCATCCACTCAAACTAAGGCACCTCCTCAAACTAAGGCAAACCCTAAAACCAAGGCAACCCCTCAAACAAAGGCAGAATCACAAACTAATGAAGCAGCTGAAACTTAGGCAACCCCTCAAACTAAGGCAACCCCTCAAACTCAGGCAAACCCTCAAACTAAGGCATACTCTCAAACTATGGCAGCAGCTCAAACTGAGGCAACCCCTGAAACTAAGGCAAACCCTCAAACTAAATCAGACTCTCAAACTAAGGCAACCCCTCAAACTAAGGCAACCCCTCAAACCAAGGCAACCCCTCAAACAAAGGCAGAATCACAAACTAATGAAGCAGCTGAAACTTAGGCAACCCCTCAAACTAAGGCAACCCCTCAAACTCAGGCAAACCCTCAAACTAAGGCATACTCTCAAACTAAGGCAGCAGCTCAAACTAAGGCAACCCCTAAAACTAAGGCAAACCCTCAAACGAAATCAGACTCTCAAACTAATGGAGCAGCTCTAACTAAGGCAACCCCTCAAACTAAGGCAGACTCTCAAACTAAGGCAACCCCTCAAACAAAGGGAACCCCTCAAGCTAAGGCAGCAGCTCAAACTAGAGCAACCCCTCAAACTAAGGCAACCCCTCAAACTAAGGCATCCCCTCAAACTGAGGCAGAAGCTCAAACTATGGCAACCCCTCAAACTAAGGAAACCCCTCAAACTTACGCAACCCCTCCAACTAAGGCAGCAGCTCAAACTAAGGCAACACCTCAAACTGAGGAAACCCCTCAACTAAGGCAACCCCTCAAACTAAGGCAACCCCTCAATCTAATGCAACCCTTCAAACTAAGGCAGCAGCTCATACTAAGGCAACCCATCAAACTAAGGCAACCCTTCAAACTACGGCAGCAGCTCAAACTAAGGCAACCCCTCAAACTGAGGCAACACCTCCAGCTAAGGCAACCCCTCAAACTAAGGCAGACTCTCAAACGAAGGCAACACCTCAAACTAAGGAAACCCCTCAAACTAAGGCAACCCCTCAAACTTAGGCAGACTCTCAAACTAAGGCAACCCCACAAACCTGGCATCCACTCAAACTAAGGCACCTCCTCAAACTAAGGCAAACCCTAAAACCAAGGCAACCCCTCAAACAAAGGCAGAATCACAAACTAATGAAGCAGCTGAAACTTAGGCAACCCCTCAAACTAAGGCAACCCCTCAAACTCAGGCAAACCCTCAAACTAAGGCATACTCTCAAACTATGGCAGCAGCTCAAACTGAGGCAACCCCTGAAACTAAGGCAAACCCTCAAACTAAATCAGACTCTCAAAAAAAGGCAACCCCTCAAACTAAGGCAACCCCTCAAACCAAGGCAGAATCACAAACTAATGAAGCTGCTGAAACTGAGACAACCCCTCAAACTAAGGCAACTCCTCAAACTGAGGCAAACCCTCAAACTAAGGCAACCCCTCAAACTAAGGCAACCCCTCAAACTAAGGCAACCCCTCAAACAAAGGCAACCCCTCAAATTAAGGCAGAATCTCAAACTAAGGGAACCCCTCAGACTAAGGCAACCCCTCAAACAAAGGCAACCCCTCAAGCTGAGGCAGACTCTCAAACTAAGGCAACCCCTCAAACTGAGGCAACCCCTCCAACTGAGGCAAACCCTCAAACTAAGGCATCCCCTCAAACTAAGGCATCCCCTAAAGCTAGTGCAGACCCTCAAACTAAGGCAAACCCTCAAACTAAAGCAACCCCTCAAATTAAGGCAACCACTCAAACTAAGGCAGACTCTCAAACTAAAGCAGAAGCTCAAACTAAGGCAACCCCTCAAACTGAGGCTGCAGATCAAACTGAGGCAAACCCTCAAACTAAGGCAACCCCTCAAACTAAGGCAGACGCTGAAACTAAGGCAACTCCTCAAACTAAGGCACACTCACAAACTGAGGCAGAAGCTCAAACTGAGGCATCCTCCAAATCTAAGGCAACATCTCAAACTCAGGCAGGCTCTCAAACTAAGGCAACCCCTCAAACTAAGGCATCCCCTGAAACGAAGGCAGAAGCTGAAACTAAGGCATCCCCTCAAACTGAGGCAACCCCTCAAAATAAGGCAGCCTCTCAAACTAAGGCAACCCCTCAAACTAAGGCAACCCCTCAAACTGAGGCAACCCCTCAAAATAAGGCAACCCCTCAAACTAAGGCATCACCTCAAACTGAGGCAGAAGCTCAAACTAAGGCATCCCCTCAAATGAAGGCAACCCCTCAGACAAAGGCAACCCCTCAAATTAAGGCAGAATCTCAAACTAAGGGAACCCCTCAGACTAAGGAAACCCCTCAAACTTACGCAACCCCTCCAACTAAGGCAGCAGCTCAAACTAAGGCAACACCTCAAACTAAGGAAACCCCTCAACTAAGGCAACCCCTCAAACTAAGGCAACCCCTCAATCTATTGCAACCCCTCAAACTAAGGCAGCAGCTCATACTAAGGCAACCCATCAAACTAAGGCAACCCTTCAAACAACGGCAGCAGCTCAAACTAAGGCAACCCCTCAAACTGAGGCAACCCCTCCAGCTGAGGCAACCCCTCAAACTAAGGCAGACTCTCAAACTAAGGCAACACCTCAAACTAAGGAAACCCCTCAAACTAAGGCAACCCCTCAAACTTAGGCAGACTCTCAAACTAAGGCAACCCCACAAACTTTGCATCCACTCAAACAAAGGCACCTCCTCAAACTAAGGCAACCCCTCAAACCAAGGCAACCCCTCAAACAAAGGCAGAATCACAAACTAATGAAGCAGCTGAATCTTAGGCAACCCCTCAAACTAAGGCAACCTTTCAAACTCAGGCAAACCCTCAAACTAAGGCATACTCTCAAACTAAGGCAGCAGCTCAAACTAAGGCAACCCCTAAAACTAAGGCAAACCCTCAAACGAAATCATACTCTCAAACTAATGGAGCAGCTCTAACTAAGGCAACCCCTCAAACTAAGGCAGACTCTCAAACTAAGGCAACCCCTCAAACAAAGGGAACCCCTCAAGCTAAGGCAGCAGCTCAAACTAGAGCAACCCCTCAAACTAAGGCAACCCCTCAAACTAAGGCATCCCCTCAAACTGAGGCAGAAGCTCAAACTATGGCAACCCCTCAAACTAAGGAAACCCCTCAAACTTACGCAACCCCTCCAACTAAGGCAGCAGCTCAAACTAAGGCAACACCTCAAACTAAGGAAACCCCTCAACTAAGGCAACCACTCAAACTAAGGCAACCCCTCAATCTAATGCAACCCCTCAAACTAAGGCAGCAGCTCATACTAAGGCAACCCATCAAACTAAGGCAACCCTTCAAACTACGGCAGCAGCTCAAACTAAGGCAACCCCTCAAACTGAGGCAACCCCTCCAGCTAAGGCAACCCCTCAAACTAAGGCAGACTCTCAAACGAAGGCAACACCTCAAACTAAGGAAACCCCTCAAACTAAGGCAACCCCTCAAACTTAGGCAGACTCTCAAACTAAGGCAACCCCACAAACTTGGCATCCACTCAAACTAAGGCACCTCCTCAAACTAAGGCAACCCCTGAAACCAAGGCAACCCCTCAAACAAAGGCAGAATCACAAACTAATGAAGCAGCTGAAACTTAGGCAACCCCTCAAACTAAGGCAACCCCTCAAACTCAGGCAAACCCTCAAACTAAGGCATACTCTCAAACTATGGCAGCAGCTCAAACTGAGGCAACCCCTGAAACGAAGGCAAACCCTCAAACTAAATCAGACTCTCAAACTAAGGCAACCCCTCAAACTAAGGCAACCCCTCAAACCAAGGCAGAATCACAAACTAATGAAGCTGCTGAAACTGAGACAACCCCTCAAACTAAGGCAACTCCTCAAACTGAGGCAAACCCTCAAACTAAGGCAACCCCTCAAACTAAGGCAACCCCTCAAACTAAGGCAACCCCTCAAACAAAGGCAACCCCTCAAATTAAGGCAGAATCTCAAACTAAGGGAACCCCTCAGACTAAGGCAACCCCTCAAACAAAGGCAACCCCTCAAGCTGAGGCAGACTCTCAAACTAAGGCAACCCCTCAAACTGAGGCAACCCCTCCAACTGAGGCAAACCCTCAAACTAAGGCATCCCCTCAAACTAAGGCATCCCCTAAAGCTAGTGCAGACCCTCAAACTAAGGCAAACCCTCAAACTAAAGCAACCCCTCAAATTAAGGCAACCACTCAAACTAAGGCAGACTCTCAAACTAAAGCAGAAGCTCAAACTAAGGCAACCCCTCAAACTGAGCCTGCAGATCAAACTGAGGCAAACCCTCAAACTAAGGCAACCCCTCAAACTAAGGCAGACGCTGAAACTAAGGCAACCCCTCAAACTAAGGCACACTCACAAACTGAGGCAGAAGCTCAAACTGAGGCATCCTCCAAATCTAAGGCAACATCTCAAACTCAGGCAGGCTCTCAAACTAAGGCAACCCCTCAAACTAAGGCATCCCCTGAAACGAAGGCAGAAGCTGAAACTAAGGCTACTCTCAAACTAAGGCAACCCCTCAAACTAAGGCATCCTCTGAAACTAAGGCATCCCCTCAAACTGAGGCAACCCCTCAAAATAAGGCAGCCTCTCAAACTAAGGCAACCCCTCAAACTAAGGCATCCCCTCAAACTGAGGCAACCCCTCAAAATAAGGCAGCCTCTCAAACTAAGGCAACCCCTCAAACTAAGGCAACCCCTCAAACTAAGGCATCACCTCAAACTGAGGCAGAAGCTCAAACTAAGGCATCCCCTCAAATGAAGGCAACCCCTCAAACAAAGGCAACCCCTCAAATTAAGGCAGAATCTCAAACTAAGGGAACCCCTCAGACTAAGGAAACCCCTCAAACTTACGAAACCCCTCCAACTAAGGCAGCAGCTCAAACTAAGGCAACACCTCAAACTAAGGAAACCCCTCAACTAAGGCAACCCCTCAAACTAAGGCAACCCCTCAATCTATTGCAACCCCTCAAACTAAGGCAGCAGCTCATACTAAGGCAACCCATCAAACTAAGGCAACCCTTCAAACAACGGCAGCAGCTCAAACTAAGGCAACCCCTCAAACTGAGGCAACCCCTCCAGCTGAGGCAACCCCTCAAACTAAGGCAGACTCTCAAACTAAGGCAACACCTCAAACTAAGGAAACCCCTCAAACTAAGGCAACCCCTCAAACTTAGGCAGACTCTCAAACTAAGGCAACCCCACAAACTTTGCATCCACTCAAACAAAGGCACCTCCTCAAACTAAGGCAACCCCTCAAACCAAGGCAACCCCTCAAACAAAGGCAGAATCACAAACTAATGAAGCAGCTGAAACTTAGGCAACCCCTCAAACTAAGGCAACCCCTCAAACTCAGGCAAACCCTCAAACTAAGGCATACTCTCAAACTAAGGCAGCAGCTCAAACTAAGGCAACCCCTAAAACTAAGGCAAACCCTCAAACGAAATCAGACTCTCAAACTAATGGAGCAGCTCTAACTAAGGCAACCCCTCAAACTAAGGCAGACTCTCAAACTAAGGCAACCCCTCAAACAAAGGGAACCCCTCAAGCTAAGGCAGCAGCTCAAACTAGAGCAACCCCTCAAACTAAGGCAACCCCTCAAACTAAGGCATCCCCTCAAACTGAGGCAGAAGCTCAAACTATGGCAACCCCTCAAACTAAGGAAACCCCTCAAACTTACGCAACCCCTCCAACTAAGGCAGCAGCTCAAACTAAGGCAACACCTCAAACTAAGGAAACCCCTCAACTAAGGCAACCCCTCAAACTAAGGCAACCCCTCAATCTAATGCAACCCCTCAAACTAAGGCAGCAGCTCATACTAAGGCAACCCATCAAACTAAGGCAACCCTTCAAACTACGGCAGCAGCTCAAACTAAGGCAACCCCTCAAACTGAGGCAACCCCTCCAGCTAAGGCAACCCCTCGAACTAAGGCAGACTCTCAAACGAAGGCAACACCTCAAACTAAGGAAACCCCTCAAACTAAGGCAACCCCTCAAACTTAGGCAGACTCTCAAACTAAGGCAACCCCACAAACTTGGCATCCACTCAAACTAAGGCACCTCCTCAAACTAAGGCAACCCCTCAAACCAAGGCAACCCCTCAAACAAAGGCAGAATCACAAACTAATGAAGCAGCTGAAACTTAGGCAACCCCTCAAACTAAGGCAACCCCTCAAACTCAGGCAAACCCTCAAACTAAGGCATACTCTCAAACTATGGCAGCAGCTCAAACTGAGGCAACCCCTGAAACTAAGGCAAACCCTCAAACTAAATCAGACTCTCAAACTAAGGCAACCCCTCAAACTAAGGCAACCCCTCAAACCAAGGCAGAATCACAAACTAATGAAGCTGCTGAAACTGAGACAACCCCTCAAACTAAGGCAACTCCTCAAACTGAGGCAAACCCTCAAACTAAGGCAACCCCTCAAACTAAGGGAACCCCTCAGACTAAGGCAACCCCTCAAACAATGGCAACCCCTCAAGCTGAGGCAGACTCTCAAACTAAGGCAACCCCTCAAACTGAGGCAACCCCTCCAACTGAGGCAAACCCTCAAACTAAGGCATCCCCTCAAACTAAGGCATCCCCTAAAGCTAGTGCAGACCCTCAAACTAAGGCAACCCCTCAAACTAAAGCAACCCCTCAAATTAAGGCAACCACTCAAACTAAGGCAGACTCTCAAACTAAAGCAGAAGCTCAAACTAAGGCAACCCCTCAAACTGAGGCTGCAGATCAAACTGAGGCAAACCCTCAAACTAAGGCAACCCCTCAAACTAAGGCAGACGCTGAAACTAAGGCAACCCCTCAAACTAAGGCACACTCACAAACTGAGGCAGAAGCTCAAACTGAGGCATCCTCCAAATCTAAGGCAACATCTCAAACTCAGGCATCCCCTGAAACGAAGGCATCCCCTGAAACGAAGGCAGAAGCTGAAACTAAGGCATCCCCTCAAACTGAGGCAACCCCTCAAAATAAGGCAGCCTCTCAAACTAAGGCAACCCCTCAAACTAAGGCAACCCCTCAAACTGAGGCAACCCCTCAAAATAAGGCAACCCCTCAAACTAAGGCATCACCTCAAACTGAGGCAGAAGCTCAAACTAAGGCATCCCCTCAAATGAAGGCAACCCCTCAAACTAAGGCAGAAGCTCAAACTAAGGCAACCCCTCAAACTAAGGCAACCCCTCAAAGTAAGTCATCCCCTCAAACTGAGGCAACCCCTCAAAATAAGGCATCCCCTGAAACGAAGGCAGAAGCTGAAACTAAGGCATCCCCTCAAACTGAGGCAACCCCTCAAAATAAGGCAGCCTCTCAAACTAAGGCAACCCCTCAAACTAAGGCAACCCCTCAAACTGAGGCAACCCCTCAAAATAAGGCAACCCCTCAAACTAAGGCATCACCTCAAACTGAGGCAGAAGCTCAAACTAAGGCATCCCCTCAAATGAAGGCAACCCCTCAAACTAAGGCAGAAGCTCAAACTAAGGCAACCCCTCAAACTAAGGCAACCCCTCAAAGTAAGTCATCCCCTCAAACTGAGGCAACCCCTCAAAATAAGGCAACCCCTCAAACTAAGGCAGAAGCTCAAACTAAGGCAACCCCTCTAACTAAGGCATCCCCTCAAACTGAGGCAACCCCTCAAACTAAGGAAACACCTCAAACTAAGGCGACCCCTCAAACGAAGGCAGACTCTCAAACTGAGGCAGCACAAACTAAGGCAACCCCTCAAACTAAGGCAACCCCTCAAACTAAAGCAGACTCTCAAACTAATGCAGCAGCTCTAACTGAGGCAACCCCTCAAACTAAGGCAGACTCTCAAACTAAGGCAACCCCTCAAACAAAGGGAACCCCTCAAGCTAAGGCAGCAGCTCAAACTAGAGCAACCCCTCAAACTAAGGCAACCCCTCAAACTAAGGCATCCCCTCAAACTAAGGCAGAAGCTCAAACTATGGCAACCCCTCAAACTAAGGAAACCCCTCAAAATTACGCAACCCCTCCAACTAAGGCAGCAGCTCAAACTAAGGCAACACCTCCAACTAAGGAAACCCCTCAACTATGGCAACCCCTCAAACTAAGGCAACCCCTCAATCTAATGCAACCCCTCAAACTGAGGCAGCAGCTCAAACTAAGTCAACCCATCAAACTAAGGCAACCCTTCAAACAACGGCAGCAGCTGAAACTAAGGCAACCCCTCAAACTAAGGAAACCCCTCAAACTAAGGCAACCCCTCAAACTTAGGCAGACTCTCAAACTAAGGCAACCCCACAAACTTGGCATCCACTCAAACTGTGGCACCTCCGCAAACTAAGGCAACCCCTCAAACCAAGGCAACCCCTCAAACAAAGGCAGAATCACAAACCAATGAAGCAGCTGAAACTTAGGCAACCCCTCAAACTAAGGCAACCCCTCAAACTCAGGCAAACCCTCAAACTAAGGCATACTCTCAAACTAAGGCAGCAGCTCAAACTAAGGCAACCCCTAAAACTAAGGCAAACCCTCAAACTAAATCAGACTCTCAAACTAAGGCAACCCCTCAAACTAAGGCAACCCCTCAAACCAAGGCAGAATTACAAACTAATGAAGCTGCTGAAACTGAGACAACACCTCAAACTAAGGCAACCCCTCAAACTGAGGCAAACCCTCAAACCAAGGCAACCCCTCAAGCTAAGGCAACCCCTCAAACAAAGGCAACCCCTCAAACTAAGGCAGAATCTCAAACTAAGGGAACCCCTCAAACTAAGGCAAACACTCAAACAAAGGCAACCCCTCAAGCTGAGGCAGACTCTCAAACTAAGGCAACACCTCAAACTAAGGAACCCCTCAAACTACGGCAACGGCTCAAACTAAGGCAACCCCTCAAACTGAGGCAACCCCTCAAACTGAGGCAACCCCTCCAACTGAGGCAAACCCTCAAACTAAGGCAACCCCTCAAACTAAGGCATCCCCTAAAGCTAGTGCAGACCCTCAAACTAAGGCAACACATCAAACTCAAGCAACCCCTCAAGCTAAGGCATCCCCTCAAACTAATGCAGACCCTCAAACTAAGGCATCCCCTCAAATGAAGGCAACCCCTCAAACTAAGGCATCACCTCAAACTGAGGCAGAAGCTCAAACTAAGGCATCCCCTCAAATGAAGGCAACCCCTCAAACTAAGGCAGAAGCTGAAACTAAGGCAACCCCTCAAACTAAGGCAACCCCTCAAAGTAAGTCATCCCCTCAAACTGAGGCAACCCCTCAAAATAAGGCAGCCTCTCAAACTAAGGCAACCCCTCAAACTAAGGCAACCCCTCAAACTGAGGCAACCCCTCAAAATAAGGCAACCCCTCAAACTAAGGCATCACCTCAAACTGAGGCAGAAGCTCAAACTAAGGCATCCCCTCAAATGAAGGCAACCCCTCAAACTAAGGCAGAAGCTCAAACTAAGGCAACCCCTCAAACTAAGGCAACCCCTCAAAGTAAGTCATCCCCTCAAACTGAGGCAACCCCTCAAAATAAGGCAACCCCTCAAACTAAGGCAGAAGCTCAAACTAAGGCAACCCCTCTAACTAAGGCATCCCCTCAAACTGAGGCAACCCCTCAAACTAAGGAAACACCTCAAACTAAGGCGACCCCTCAAACGAAGGCAGACTCTCAAACTGAGGCAGCACAAACTAAGGCAACCCCTCAAACTAAGGCAACCCCTCAAACTAAAGCAGACTCTCAAACTAATGCAGCAGCTCTAACTGAGGCAACCCCTCAAACTAAGGCAGACTCTCAAACTAAGGCAACCCCTCAAACAAAGGGAACCCCTCAAGCTAAGGCAGCAGCTCAAACTAGAGCAACCCCTCAAACTAAGGCAACCCCTCAAACTAAGGCATCCCCTCAAACTAAGGCAGAAGCTCAAACTATGGCAACCCCTCAAATTAAGGAAACCCCTCAAAATTACGCAACCCCTCCAACAAAGGCAGCAGCTCAAACTAAGGCAACACCTCCAACTAAGGAAACCCCTCAACTATGGCAACCCCTCAAACTAAGGCAACCCCTCAATCTAATGCAACCCCTCAAACTGAGGCAGCAGCTCAAACTAAGGCAACCCATCAAACTAAGGCAACCCTTCAAACAACGGCAGCAGCTGAAACTAAGGCAACCCCTCAAACTAAGGAAACCCCTCAAACTAAGGCAACCCCTCAAACTTAGGCAGACTCTCAAACTAAGGCAACCCCACAAACTTGGCATCCACTCAAACTGTGGCACCTCCGCAAACTAAGGCAACCCCTCAAACCAAGGCAACCCCTCAAACAAAGGCAGAATCACAAACCAATGAAGCAGCTGAAACTTAGGCAACCCCTCAAACTAAGGCAACCCCTCAAACTCAGGCAAACCCTCAAACTAAGGCATACTCTCAAACTAAGGCAGCAGCTCAAACTAAGGCAACCCCTAAAACTAAGGCAAACCCTCAAACTAAATCAGACTCTCAAACTAAGGCAACCCCTCAAACTAAGGCAACCCCTCAAACCAAGGCAGAATTACAAACTAATGAAGCTGCTGAAACTGAGACAACACCTCAAACTAAGGCAACTCCTCAAACTGAGGCAAACCCTCAAACCAAGGCAACCCCTCAAGCTAAGGCAACCCCTCAAACAAAGGCAACCCCTCAAACTAAGGCAGAATCTCAAACTAAGGGAACCCCTCAAACTAAGGCAAACACTCAAACAAAGGCAACCCCTCAAGCTGAGGCAGACTCTCAAACTAAGCCAACCCCTCAAACTAAGGCAATCCCTCAAACTAAGGCAACTCCTCAAACTAAGGCAGACTAACAAACTAAGTGAACCACTCAAACTATGGCAGACTCTCAAATTAAGGCGGCAGCACAAATTAAGGCAACTCCTCGAACTAAGGCAACCTCTCAATCTAAGGCAACCCCTCAAACTAAGGCAACCCCTCAAACTAAGGCAGACTATCAAACTAAGGCAACCCCTCAAACTAAGGCAACCCAACAAACTAAAGCAACCCCTCAAGCTAAGGCATCCCCTCAAACTGATGCAGACCCTCAAACTAAGGCAACCCCTCAAACTAAGGCAGCAGCTCAAAATAAGTCAACCCCTCAAACTGAGGCAGACTAACAAAATGAGGCAACCCCTCAAACTAAGGCAACCCCTCTAACTAAGGCAGACTCTCAAACGAAGGCAACCACTCAAACTATGGCATCCCCTCAAACTGAGGCAACCCCTCAAACTAAGGCAGCCTCTCAAACTTAGGCAAACCCTCAAACTAAGGCAACCCCTCAAACTCAGGCAAACACTCAAACTAAGGCAGACTCTCAAACTAAGGCAACCCCTCAAACTAAGGCAACCCCTCAAACTGAGGCAATCCCTCAAACTCAGGCAAACACTCAAACTAAGGCAGAATCTCAAACTAAGGCAACCCCTCAAACTAAGGCAACCCCTCAAACACAGGCAAACCCTCAAACTAAGGCAGACTCTCAAACTAAGGCATCCCCTCAAACTAAGGCAACCCCTCAAACTAAGGCAGACTCTCAAACTAAGGCAACCCCTCAAACTCAGGCAAACCCTCAAACTAAGGCAGACTCTCAAACTAAGGCAACCACTCAAACTTAGGCAACGGCTCAAACGAAGGCAACCCCTCAAACTGAGGCAGACTCTCAAACGAAGGCAACCCCTCAAACTAAGGCAACCCCTCAAACACAGGCAAACCCTCAAACTAAGGCAGACTCTCAAACTAAGTCATCCCCTCAAACTAAGGCAACCCCTCAAACTAAGGCAGACTCTCAAACTAAGGCAACCCCTCAAACTCAGGCAAACCCTCAAACTAAGGCAGACTCTCAAACTAAGGCAACCACTCAAACTTAGGCAACGGCTCAAACGAAGGCAACCCCTCAAACTGAGGCAGACTCTCAAACGAAGGCAACCCCTCAAACTAAGGCAGCCTCTCAAACTAAGGCAGCAGCTCAAACTAAGGCAACCCCTCAAACTGAGGCAACCCCTCAAACTGAGGCAACCCCTCAAAATAAGGCAGCCTCTCAAACTAAGGCAACCCCTCAAACTAAGGCAACCCCTCAAACTCAGGCAAACCCTCAAACTAAGGCAGACTCTCAAACTAAGGCAACCAATCAAACTAAGGCAACCGCTCAAACTGAGGCAACCCCTCAAACTAAGGCAGACTAACAAACTGAGGCAACCCCTCAAACTAAGTGAACCCCTCAAACTAAGGCAGACTCTCAAACTAAGGCAACCCCTCAAACTAAGGCAATCCCTCAAACTAAGGCAACCACTCAAACTAAGGCAGACTCTCAAAATAAGGCAACCCCTCAAACTAAGGCAACCCAACAAACTAAAGCAACCCCTCTAGCTAAGGCATCCCCTCAAACTGATGCAGACCCTCAAACTAAGGCAACCCCTCAAACTAAGGCAGCAGCTCAAAATAAGTCAACCCCTCAAACTGAGGCAGACTAACAAAATGAGGCAACCCCTCAAACTAAGGCAACCCCTCTAACTAAGGCAGACTCTCAAACGAAGGCAACCACTCAAACTATGGCATCCCCTCAAACTGAGGCAACCCCTCAAACTAAGGCAGCCTCTCAAACTTAGGCAAACCCTCAAACTAAGGCAACCCCTCAAACTCAGGCAAACCCTCAAACTAAGGCAGACTCTCAAACTAAGGCAACCCTTCAAACTAAGGCAACCCCTCAAACTGAGGCAATCCCTCAAACTCAGGCAAACCCTCAAACTAAGGCAGAATCTCAAACTAAGGCAACCCCTCAAACACAGGCAAACCCTCAAACTAAGGCAGACTCTCAAACTAAGGCATCCCCTCAAACTAAGGCAACCCCTCAAATTAAGGCAGACTCTCAAACTAAGGCAACCCCTCAAACTCAGGCAAACCCTCAAACTAAGGCAGACTCTCAAACTAAGGCAACCACTCAAACTTAGGCAACGGCTCAAACGAAGGCAACCCCTCAAACTGAGGCAGACTCTCAAACGAAGGCAACCCGTCAAACTAAGGCAACCCCTCAAACACAGGCAAACCCTCAAACTGAGGCAGACTCTCAAACTAAGGCATCCCCTCAAACTAAGGCAACCCCTCAAACTAAGGCAGACTCTCAAACTAAGGCAACCCCTCAAACTCAGGCAAACCCTCAAACTAAGGCAGACTCTCAAACTAAGGCAACCACTCAAACTTAGGCAACGGCTCAAACGAAGGCAACCCCTCAAACTGAGGCAGACTCTCAAACGAAGGCAACCCCTCAAACTAAGGCAGCCTCTCAAACTAAGGCAGCAGCTCAAACTAAGGCAACCCCTCAAACTGAGGCAACCCCTCAAACTGAGGCAACCCCTCAAAATAAGGCAGCCTCTCAAACTAAGGCAACCCCTCAAACTAAGGCAACCCCTCAAACTCAGGCAAACTCTCAAACTAAGGCAGACTCTCAAACTAAGGCAACCAATCAAACTAAGGCAACCGCTCAAACGAAGGCAACCCCTCAAACTGAGGCTGACTCTCAAACGAAGGCAACGCCTCAAACTAAGGCAACCCCTCAAACTGAGGCAACCCCTCAAAATAAGGCAGCCTCTCAAAACAAGGCAACCCGTCAAACTAAGGCAAGCCCTCAAACTGAGGCAACCCCTCAAAATAAGGCAACCCCTCAAACTAAGGCATCACCTCAAACCAAGGCAGAAGCTCAAACTAAGGCATCCCCTCAAATAAAGGCAACCCCTCAAACTAAGGCAGAAGCTCAAACTAAGGCAACCCCTCAAACTAAGGCAACCCCTCAAAGTAAGTCATCCCCTCAAACTAAGGCAACCCCTCAAAATAAGGCAACCCCTCAAACTAAGGCAGAAGCTCAAACTAAGGCAACCCCTCTAACTAAGGCATCCACTCAAACTAAGGCAACCCCTCAAACTAAGGCCACACCTCAAACTAAGGCGACCCCTCAAACGAAGGCAGACTCTCAAACTGAGGCAGCAGCTCAAACTAAGGCAACCCCTCAAACTAAGACAACCCCTCAAACTAAAGCAGACTCTCAAACTAATGCAGCAGCTCTTACTAAGGCAACCCCTCAAACTAAGGCAGACTCTCAAACTAAGGCAACCCCTCAAACAAAGGGAACCCCTCAAACTAAGGCAGCAGCTCAAACTAGAGCAACCCCTCAAACTAAGGCAACCCCTCAAACTGAGGCAACCCCTCAAACTGAGGCAACCCCTCAAAATAAGGCAGCCTCTCAAACTAAGGCAACCCCTCAAACTAAGGCAACCCCTCAAACACAGGCAAACCCTCAAACTAAGGCAGACTCTCAAACTAAGGCATCCCCTCAAACTAAGGCAACCCCTCAAACTAAGGCAGACTCTCAAACTAAGGCAACCCCTCAAACTCAGGCAAACCCTCAAACTAAGGCAGACTCTCAAACTAAGGCAACCACTCAAACTTAGGCAACGGCTCAAACGAAGGCAACCCCTCAAACTGAGGCAGACTCTCAAACGAAGGCAACCCCTCAAACTAAGGCAACCCCTCAAACACAGGCAAACCCTCAAACTAAGGCAGACTCTCAAACTAAGTCATCCCCTCAAACTAAGGCAACCCCTCAAACTAAGGCAGACTCTCAAACTAAGGCAACCCCTCAAACTCAGGCAAACCCTCAAACCAAGTCAGACTCTCAAACTAAGGCAACCACTCAAACTTAGGCAACGGCTCAAACGAAGGCAACCCCTCAAACTGAGGCAGACTCTCAAACGAAGGCAACCCCTCAAACTAATGCAGCCTCTCAAACTAAGGCAGCAGCTCAAACTAAGGCAACCCCTCAAACTGAGGCAACCCCTCAAACTGAGGCAACCCCTCAAAATAAGGCAGCCTCTCAACCTAAGGCAACCCCTCAAACTAAGGCAACCCCTCAAACTCAGGCAAACCCTCAAACTAAGGCAGACTCTCAAACTAAGGCAACCAATCAAACTAAGGCAACCGCTCAAACGAAGGCAACCCCTCAAACTGAGGCTGACTCTCAAACGAAGGCAACCCCTCAAACTAAGGCAGCCTCTCAAACTAGGGCAGCAGCTCAAACTAAGGCAACGCCTCAAACTAAGGCAACCCCTCAAACTGAGGCAACCCCTCAAAATAAGGCAGCCTCTCAAAACAAGGCAACCCGTCAAACTAAGGCAAGCCCTCGAACTGAGGCAACCCCTCAAAATAAGGCAACCCCTCAAACTAAGGCATCACCTCAAACCAAGGCAGAAGCTCAAACTAAGGCATCCCCTCAAATAAAGGCAACCCCTCAAACTAAGGCAGAAGCTCAAACTAAGGCAACCCCTCAAACTAAGGCAACCCCTCAAAGTAAGTCATCCCCTCAAACTAAGGCAACCCCTCAAAATAAGGCAACCCCTCAAACTAAGGCAGAAGCTCAAACTAAGGCAACCCCTCTAACTAAGGCATCAACTCAAACTAAGGCAACCCCTCAAACTAAGGCCACACCTCAAACTAAGGCGACCCCTCAAACGAAGGCAGACTCTCAAACTGAGGCAGCAGCTCAAACTAAGGCAACCCCTCAAACTAAGACAACCCCTCAAACTAAAGCAGACTCTCAAACTAATGCAGCAGCTCTTACTAAGGCAACCCCTCAAACTAAGGCAGACTCTCAAACTAAGGCAACCCCTCAAACAAAGGGAACCCCTCAAACTAAGGCAGCAGCTCAAACTAGAGCAACCCCTCAAACTAAGGCAACCCCTCAAACTGAGGCAACCCCTCAAACTGAGGCAACCCCTCAAAATAAGGCAGCCTCTCAAACTAAGGCAACCCCTCAAACTAAGGCAACCCCTCAAACTCAGGCAAACCCTCAAACTAAGGCAGACTCTCAAACTAAGGCAACCACTCAAACTAAGGCAACCGCTCAAACGAAGGCAGTCCGTCAAACTGAGGCAGACTCTCAAACGAAGGCAACCCCTCAAACTAAGGCAGACTCTCAAACTAAGGCAACCCCTCAAACTCAGGCAAACCCTCAAACTAAGGCAGACTCTCAAACTAAGGCAACCACTCAAACTTAGGCAACGGCTCAAACGAAGGCAACCCCTCAAACTGAGGCAGACTCTCAAACGAAGGCAACCCCTCAAACTAAGGCAGCCTCTCAAACTAAGGCAGCAGCTCAAACTAAGGCAACCCCTCAAACTGAGGCAACCCCTCAAACTGAGGCAACCCCTCAAAATAAGGCAGCCTCTCAAACTAAGGCAACCCCTCAAACTAAGGCAACCCCTCAAACTCAGGCAAACCCTCAAACTAAGGCAGACTCTCAAACTAAGGCAACCAATCAAACTAAGGCAACCGCTCAAACTGAGGCAACCCCTCAAACTAAGGCAGACTAACAAACTGAGGCAACCCCTCAAACTAAGTGAACCCCTCAAACTAAGGCAGACTCTCAAACTAAGGCAACCCCTCAAACTAAGGCAATCCCTCAAACTAAGGCAACCACTCAAACTAAGGCAGACTCTCAAAATAAGGCAACCCCTCAAACTAAGGCAACCCAACAAACTAAAGCAACCCCTCTAGCTAAGGCATCCCCTCAAACTGATGCAGACCCTCAAACTAAGGCAACCCCTCAAACTAAGGCAGCAGCTCAAAATAAGTCAACCCCTCAAACTGAGGCAGACTAACAAAATGAGGCAACCCCTCAAACTAAGGCAACCCCTCTAACTAAGGCAGACTCTCAAACGAAGGCAACCACTCAAACTATGGCATCCCCTCAAACTGAGGCAACCCCTCAAACTAAGGCAGCCTCTCAAACTTAGGCAAACCCTCAAACTAAGGCAACCCCTCAAACTCAGGCAAACCCTCAAACTAAGGCAGACTCTCAAACTAAGGCAACCCTTCAAACTAAGGCAACCCCTCAAACTGAGGCAATCCCTCAAACTCAGGCAAACCCTCAAACTAAGGCACTATCTCAAACTAAGGCAACCCCTCAAACACAGGCAAACCCTCAAACTAAGGCAGACTCTCAAACTAAGGCATCCCCTCAAACTAAGGCAACCCCTCAAATTAAGGCAGACTCTCAAACTAAGGCAACCCCTCAAACTCAGGCAAACCCTCAAACTAAGGCAGACTCTCAAACTAAGGCAACCACTCAAACTTAGGCAACGGCTCAAACGAAGGCAACCCCTCAAACTGAGGCAGACTCTCAAACGAAGGCAACCCGTCAAACTAAGGCAACCCCTCAAACACAGGCAAACCCTCAAACTGAGGCAGACTCTCAAACTAAGGCATCCCCTCAAACTAAGGCAACCCCTCAAACTAAGGCAGACTCTCAAACTAAGGCAACCCCTCAAACTCAGGCAAACCCTCAAACTAAGGCAGACTCTCAAACTAAGGCAACCACTCAAACTTAGGCAACGGCTCAAACGAAGGCAACCCCTCAAACTGAGGCAGACTCTCAAACGAAGGCAACCCCTCAAACTAAGGCAGCCTCTCAAACTAAGGCAGCAGCTCAAACTAAGGCAACCCCTCAAACTGAGGCAACCCCTCAAACTGAGGCAACCCCTCAAAATAAGGCAGCCTCTCAAACTAAGGCAACCCCTCAAACTAAGGCAACCCCTCAAACTCAGGCAAACTCTCAAACTAAGGCAGACTCTCAAACTAAGGCAACCAATCAAACTAAGGCAACCGCTCAAACGAAGGCAACCCCTCAAACTGAGGCTGACTCTCAAACGAAGGCAACGCCTCAAACTAAGGCAACCCCTCAAACTGAGGCAACCCCTCAAAATAAGGCAGCCTCTCAAAACAAGGCAACCCGTCAAACTAAGGCAAGCCCTCAAACTGAGGCAACCCCTCAAAATAAGGCAACCCCTCAAACTAAGGCATCACCTCAAACCAAGGCAGAAGCTCAAACTAAGGCATCCCCTCAAATAAAGGCAACCCCTCAAACTAAGGCAGAAGCTCAAACTAAGGCAACCCCTCAAACTAAGGCAACCCCTCAAAGTAAGTCATCCCCTCAAACTAAGGCAACCCCTCAAAATAAGGCAACCCCTCAAACTAAGGCAGAAGCTCAAACTAAGGCAACCCCTCTAACTAAGGCATCCACTCAAACTAAGGCAACCCCTCAAACTAAGGCCACACCTCAAACTAAGGCGACCCCTCAAACGAAGGCAGACTCTCAAACTGAGGCAGCAGCTCAAACTAAGGCAACCCCTCAAACTAAGACAACCCCTCAAACTAAAGCAGACTCTCAAACTAATGCAGCAGCTCTTACTAAGGCAACCCCTCAAACTAAGGCAGACTCTCAAACTAAGGCAACCCCTCAAACAAAGGGAACCCCTCAAACTAAGGCAGCAGCTCAAACTAGAGCAACCCCTCAAACTAAGGCAACCCCTCAAACTGAGGCAACCCCTCAAACTGAGGCAACCCCTCAAAATAAGGCAGCCTCTCAAACTAAGGCAACCCCTCAAACTAAGGCAACCCCTCAAACACAGGCAAACCCTCAAACTAAGGCAGACTCTCAAACTAAGGCATCCCCTCAAACTAAGGCAACCCCTCAAACTAAGGCAGACTCTCAAACTAAGGCAACCCCTCAAACTCAGGCAAACCCTCAAACTAAGGCAGACTCTCAAACTAAGGCAACCACTCAAACTTAGGCAACGGCTCAAACGAAGGCAACCCCTCAAACTGAGGCAGACTCTCAAACGAAGGCAACCCCTCAAACTAAGGCAACCCCTCAAACACAGGCAAACCCTCAAACTAAGGCAGACTCTCAAACTAAGTCATCCCCTCAAACTAAGGCAACCCCTCAAACTAAGGCAGACTCTCAAACTAAGGCAACCCCTCAAACTCAGGCAAACCCTCAAACCAAGTCAGACTCTCAAACTAAGGCAACCACTCAAACTTAGGCAACGGCTCAAACGAAGGCAACCCCTCAAACTGAGGCAGACTCTCAAACGAAGGCAACCCCTCAAACTAATGCAGCCTCTCAAACTAAGGCAGCAGCTCAAACTAAGGCAACCCCTCAAACTGAGGCAACCCCTCAAACTGAGGCAACCCCTCAAAATAAGGCAGCCTCTCAACCTAAGGCAACCCCTCAAACTAAGGCAACCCCTCAAACTCAGGCAAACCCTCAAACTAAGGCAGACTCTCAAACTAAGGCAACCAATCAAACTAAGGCAACCGCTCAAACGAAGGCAACCCCTCAAACTGAGGCTGACTCTCAAACGAAGGCAACCCCTCAAACTAAGGCAGCCTCTCAAACTAGGGCAGCAGCTCAAACTAAAGCAACGCCTCAAACTAAGGCAACCCCTCAAACTGAGGCAACCCCTCAAAATAAGGCAGCCTCTCAAAACAAGGCAACCCGTCAAACTAAGGCAAGCCCTCAAACTGAGGCAACCCCTCAAAATAAGGCAACCCCTCAAACTAAGGCATCACCTCAAACCAAGGCAGAAGCTCAAACTAAGGCATCCCCTCAAATAAAGGCAACCCCTCAAACTAAGGCAGAAGCTCAAACTAAGGCAACCCCTCAAACTAAGGCAACCCCTCAAAGTAAGTCATCCCCTCAAACTGAGGCAACCCCTCAAAATAAGGCAGCCTCTCAAACTAAGGCAACCCCTCAAACTAAGGCAACCCCTCAAACTCAGGCAAACCCTCAAACTAAGGCAGACTCTCAAACTAAGGCAACCACTCAAACTAAGGCAACCGCTCAAACGAAGGCAGTCCGTCAAACTGAGGCAGACTCTCAAACGAAGGCAACCCCTCAAACTAAGGCAGCCTCTCAAACTAAGGCAGCAGCTCAAACTAAGGCAACGCCTCAAACTAAGGCAACCCCTCAAACTGAGGCAACCCCTCAAAATAAGGCAGCCTCTCAAACTAAGGCAACCCGTCAAACTAAGGCAACCCCTCAAACTGAGGCAACCCCTCAAAATAAGGCAACCCCTCAAACTAAGGCATCACCTCAAACTAAGGCAGAAGCTCAAACTAAGGCATCCCCTCAAATAAAGGCAACCCCTCAAACTAAGGCAGAAGTTCAAACTAAGGCAACCCCTCAAACTAAGGCAACCCCTCAAAGTAAGTCATCCCCTCAAACTAAGGCAACCCCTCAAAATAAGGCAACCCCTCAAACTAAGGCAGAAGCTCAAACTAAGGCAACCCCTCAAACTAAGGCAACCCCTCAAAGTAAGTCATCCCCTCAAACTAAGGCAACCCCTCAAAATAAGGCAACCCCTCAAACTAAGGCAGAAGCTCAAACTAAGGCAACCCCTCTAACTAAGGCATCCACTCAAACTAAGGCAACCCCTCAAACTAAGGCCACACCTCAAAATAAGGCGACCCCTCAAACGAAGGCAGACTCTCAAACTGAGGCAGCAGCTCAAACTAAGGCAACCCCTCAAACTAAGACAACCCCTCAAACTAAAGCAGACTCTCAAACTAATGCAGCAGCTCTTACTAAGGCAACCCCTCAAACTAAGGCAGACTCTCAAACTAAGGCAACCCCTCAAACAAAGGGAACCCCTCAAACTAAGGCAGCAGCTCAAACTAGAGCAACCCCTCAAACTAAGGCAACCCCTCAAACTGAGGCAGACTCTCAAACGAAGGCAACCCCTCAAACTAAGGCAGCCTCTCAAACTAAGGCAGACTCTCAAACTAAGGCAACCCCTCAAACTAAGGCAATCCCTCAAACTAAGGCAACCACTCAAACTATGGCAGACTCTCAAATTAAGGCAGCAGCACAAATTAAGGCAGCCTCTCAAACTAAGGCAGCAGCTCAAACTAAGGCAACTACTCGAACTAAGGCAACCTCTCAATCTAAGGCAACCCCTCAAACTAAGGCAACCCCTCAAACTAAGGCAGACTCTCAAAATAAGGCAACCCCTCAAACTAAGGCAACCCAACAAACTAAAGCAACCCCTCTAGCTAAGGCATCACCTCAAACTGATGCAGACCCTCAAACTAAGGCAACCCCTCAAACTAAGGCAGCAGCTCAAAATAAGTCAACCCCTCAAACTGAGGCAGACTAACAAAATGAGGCAACCCCTCAAACTAAGGCAACCCCTCTAACTAAGGCAGACTCTCAAACGAAGGCAACCACTCAAACTATGGCATCCCCTCAAACTGAGGCAACCCCTCAAACTAAGGCAGCCTCTCAAACTTAGGCAAACCCTCAAACTAAGGCAACCCCTCAAACTCAGGCAAACCCTCAAACTAAGGCAGACTCTCAAACTAAGGCAACCCCTCAAACTAAGGCAACCCCTCAAACTGAGGCAATCCCTCAAACTCAGGCAAACCCTCAAACTAAGGCAGAATCTCAAACTAAGGCAACCCCTCAAACTAAGGCAACCCCTCAAACACAGGCAAACCCTCAAACTAAGGCAGACTCTCAAACTAAGGCATCCCCTCAAACTAAGGCAACCCCTCAAACTAAGACAGACTCTCAAACTAAGGCAACCCAAACTCAGGCAAACCCTCAAACTAAGGCAGACTCTCAAACTAAGGCAACCACTCAAACTTAGGCAACGGCTCAAACGAAGGCAACCCCTCAAACTGAGGCAGACTCTCAAACGAAGGCAACCCCTCAAACTAAGGCAACCCCTCAAACACAGGCAAACCCTCAAACTAAGGCAGACTCTCAAACTAAGGCATCCCCTCAAACTAAGGCAACCCCTCAAACTAAGGCAGACTCTCAAACTAAGGCAACCCCTCAAACTCAGGCAAACCCTCAAACTAAGGCAGACTCTCAAACTAAGGCAACCACTCAAACTTAGGCAACGGCTCAAACGAAGGCAACCCCTCAAACTGAGGCAGACTCTCAAACGAAGGCAACCCCTCAAACTAAGGCAGCCTCTCAAACTAAGGCAGCAGCTCAAACTAAGGCAACCCCTCAAACTGAGGCAACCCCTCAAACTGAGGCAACCCCTCAAAATAAGGCAGCCTCTCAAACTAAGGCAACCCCTCAAACTAAGGCAACCCCTCAAACTCAGGCAAACCCTCAAACTAAGGCAGACTCTCAAACTAAGGCAACCAATCAAACTAAGGCAACCGCTCAAACGAAGGCAACCCCTCAAACTGAGGCTGACTCTCAAACGAAGGCAACGCCTCAAACTAAGGCAACCCCTCAAACTGAGGCAACCCCTCAAAATAAGGCAGCCTCTCAAAACAAGGCAACCCGTCAAACTAAGGCAAGCCCTCAAACTGAGGCAACCCCTCAAAATAAGGCAACCCCTCAAACTAAGGCATCACCTCAAACCAAGGCAGAAGCTCAAACTAAGGCATCCCCTCAAATAAAGGCAACCCCTCAAACTAAGGCAGAAGCTCAAACTAAGGCAACCCCTCAAACTAAGGCAACCCCTCAAAGTAAGTCATCCCCTCAAACTAAGGCAACCCCTCAAAATAAGGCAACCCCTCAAACTAAGGCAGAAGCTCAAACTAAGGCAACCCCTCTAACTAAGGCATCCACTCAAACTAAGGCAACCCCTCAAACTAAGGCCACACCTCAAACTAAGGCGACCCCTCAAACGAAGGCAGACTCTCAAACTGAGGCAGCAGCTCAAACTAAGGCAACCCCTCAAACTAAGACAACCCCTCAAACTAAAGCAGACTCTCAAACTAATGCAGCAGCTCTTACTAAGGCAACCCCTCAAACTAAGGCAGACTCTCAAACTAAGGCAACCCCTCAAACAAAGGGAACCCCTCAAACTAAGGCAGCAGCTCAAACTAGAGCAACCCCTCAAACTAAGGCAACCCCTCAAACTGAGGCAACCCCTCAAACTGAGGCAACCCCTCAAAATAAGGCAGCCTCTCAAACTAAGGCAACCCCTCAAACTAAGGCAACCCCTCAAACACAGGCAAACCCTCAAACTAAGGCAGACTCTCAAACTAAGGCATCCCCTCAAACTAAGGCAACCCCTCAAACTAAGGCAGACTCTCAAACTAAGGCAACCCCTCAAACTCAGGCAAACCCTCAAACTAAGGCAGACTCTCAAACTAAGGCAACCACTCAAACTTAGGCAACGGCTCAAACGAAGGCAACCCCTCAAACTGAGGCAGACTCTCAAACGAAGGCAACCCCTCAAACTAAGGCAACCCCTCAAACACAGGCAAACCCTCAAACTAAGGCAGACTCTCAAACTAAGGCATCCCCTCAAACTAAGGCAACCCCTCAAACTAAGGCAGACTCTCAAACTAAGGCAACCCCTCAAACTCAGGCAAACCCTCAAACTGAGGCAGACTCTCAAACGAAGGCAACCCCTCAAACTAATGCAGCCTCTCAAACTAAGGCAGCAGCTCAAACTAAGGCAACCCCTCAAACTGAGGCAACCCCTCAAACTGAGGAAACCCCTCAAAATAAGGCAGCCTCAAACTAAGGCAACCCCTCAAACTAAGGCAACCCCTCAAACTCAGGCAAACCCTCAAACTAAGGCAGACTCTCAAACTAAGGCAACCAATCAAACTAAGGCAACCGCTCAAACGAAGGCAACCCCTCAAACTGAGGCTTACTCTCAAACGAAGGCAACCCCTCAAACTAAGGCAGCCTCTCAAACTAGGGCAGCAGCTCAAACTAAGGCAACGCCTCAAACTAAGGCAACCCCTCAAACTGAGGCAACCCCTCAAAATAAGGCAGCCTCTCAAAACAAGGCAACCCGTCAAACTAAGGCAAGCCCTCAAACTGAGGCAACCCCTCAAAATAAGGCAACCCCTCAAACTAAGGCATCACCTCAAACCAAGGCAGAAGCTCAAACTAAGGCATCCCCTCAAATAAAGGCAACCCCTCAAACTAAGGCAGAAGCTCAAACTAAGGCAACCCCTCAAACTAAGGCAACCCCTCAAAGTAAGTCATCCCCTCAAACTAAGGCAACCCCTCAAAATAAGGCAACCCCTCAAACTAAGGCAGAAGCTCAAACTAAGGCAACCCCTCTAACTAAGGCATCCACTCAAACTAAGGCAACCCCTCAAACTAAGGCCACACCTCAAACTAAGGCGACCCCTCAAACGAAGGCAGACTCTCAAACTGAGGCAGCAGCTCAAACTAAGGCAACCCCTCAAACTAAGACAACCCCTCAAACTAAAGCAGACTCTCAAACTAATGCAGCAGCTCTTACTAAGGCAACCCCTCAAACTAAGGCAGACTCTCAAACTAAGGCAACCCCTCAAACAAAGGGAACCCCTCAAACTAAGGCAGCAGCTCAAACTAGAGCAACCCCTCAAACTAAGGCAACCCCTCAAACTGAGGCAACCCCTCAAACTGAGGCAACCCCTCAAAATAAGGCAGCCTCTCAAACTAAGGCAACCCCTCAAACTAAGGCAACCCCTCAAACTCAGGCAAACCCTCAAACTAAGGCAGACTCTCAAACTAAGGCAACCACTCAAACTAAGGCAACCGCTCAAACGAAGGCAACCCGTCAAACTGAGGCAGACTCTCAAACGAAGGCAACCCCTCAAACTAAGGCAGCCTCTCAAACTAAGGCAGCAGCTCAAACTAAGGCAACGCCTCAAACTAAGGCAACCCCTCAAACTGAGGCAACCCCTCAAAATAAGGCAGCCTCTCAAACTAAGGCAACCCGTCAAACTAAGGCAGAATTTCAAACTAAGGCAACCCCTCAAACTAAGGCAACCCCTCAAAGTAAGTCATCCCCTCAAACTAAGGCAACCCCTCAAAATAAGGCAACCCCTCAAACTAAGGCAGAAGCTCAAACTTAGGCAACCCCTCAAACTAAGGCAACCCCTCAAAGTAAGTCATCCCCTCAAACTAAGGCAACCCCTCAAAATAAGGCAACCCCTCAAACTAAGGCAGAAGCTCAAACTAAGGCAACCCCTCTAACTAAGGCATCCACTCAAACTAAGGCAACCCCTCAAACTAAGACCACACCTCAAAATAAGGCGACCCCTCAAACGAAGGCAGACTCTCAAACTGAGGCAGCAGCTCAAACTAAGGCAACCCCTCAAACTAAGACAACCCCTCAAACTAAAGCAGACTCTCAAACTAATGCAGCAGCTCTTACTAAGGTAACCCCTCAAACTAAGGCAGACTCTCAAACTAAGGCAACCCCTCAAACAAAGGGAACCCCTCAAACTAAGGCAGCAGCTCAAACTAGAGCAACCCCTCAAACTAAGGCAACCCCTCAAACTGAGGCAGACTCTCAAACGAAGGCAACCCCTCAAACTAAGGCAGCCTCTCAAACTAAGGCAGCAGCTCAAACTAAGGCAACCCCTCAAACTGAGGCAACCCCTCAAACTGAGGCAACCCCTCAAAATAAGGCAGCCTCTCAAACTAAGGCAACCCCTCAAACTAAGGCAACCCCTAAAACTCAGGCAAACCCTCAAACTAAGGCAGACTCTCAAACTAAGGCAACCACTCAAACTAAGGCAACCGCTCAAACGAAGGCAACCCGTCAAACTGAGGCAGACTCTCAAACGAAGGCAACCCCTCAAACTAAGGCAGCCTCTCAAACTAAGGCAGCAGCTCAAACTAAGGCAACGCCTCAAACTAAGGCAACCCCTCAAACTGAGGCAACCCCTCAAAATAAGGCAGCCTCTCAAACTAAGGCAACCCGTCAAACTAAGGCAACCCCTCAAACTGAGGCAACCCCTCAAAATAAGGCAACCCCTCAAACTAAGGCATCACCTCAAACTAAGGCAGAAGCTCAAACTAAGGCATCCCCTCAAATAAAGGCAACCCCTCAAACTAAGGCAGAAGCTCAAAATAAGGCAACCCCTCAAACTAAGGCAACCCCTCAAAGTAAGTCATCCCCTCAAACTAAGGCAACCCCTCAAAATAAGGCAACCCCTCAAACTAAGGCAGAAGCTCAAACTAAGGCAACACCTCTAACTAAGGCATCCACTCAAACTAAGGCAACCCCTCAAACTAAGGCCAGACCTCAAACTAAGGCGACCACTCAAACGAAGGCAGACTCTCAAACTGAGGCAGCAGCTCAAACTAAGGCAACCCCTCAAACTAAGGCAGACTCTCAAACTAAGGCAGCAGCTCAAACTAAGGCAACGCCTCAAACTAAGGCAACCCCTCAAACTGAGGCAACCTCTCAAAATAAGGCAGCCTCTCAAACTAAGGCAACCCGTCAAACTAAGGCAACCCCTCAAATGAGGCAACCCCTCAAAATAAGGCAACCCCTCAAACTAAGGCATCACCTCAAACTAAGGCAGAAGCTCAAACTAAGGCATCCCCTCAAATAAAGGCAACCCCTCAAACTAAGGCAGAAGCTCAAACTAAGGCAACCCCTCAAACTAAGGCAACCCCTCAAAGTAAGTCATCCCCTCAAACTAAGGCAACCCCTCAAAATAAGGCAACCCCTCAAACTAAGGCAGAAGCTCAAACTAAGGCAACCCCTCAAACTAAGGCAACCCCTCAAAGTAAGTCATCCCCTCAAACTAAGGCAACCCCTCAAAATAAGGCAACCCCTCAAACTAAGGCAGAAGCTCAAACTAAGGCAACCCCTCTAACTAAGGCATCCACTCAAACTAAGGCAACCCCTCAAACTAAGGCCACACCTCAAACTAAGGCGACCCCTCAAACGAAGGCAGACTCTCAAACTGAGGCAACCCCTCAAACTAAGAGAACCCCTCAAACTAAAGCAGACTCTCAAACTAATGCAGCAGCTCTTACTAAGGCAACCCCTCAAACTAAGGCAGACTCTCAAACTAAGGCAACCCCTCAAACAAAGGGAACCCCTCAAACTAAGGCAGCAGCTCAAACTAGAGCAACCCCTCAAACTAAGGCAACCCCTCAAACTGAGGCAGACTCTCAAACGAAGACAACCCCTCAAACTAAGGCAGCCTCTCAATCTAAGGCAGCAGCTCAAACTAAGGCAACGCCTCAAACTAAGGCAACCCCTCAAACTGAGGCAACCCCTCAAAATAAGGCAGCCTCTCAAACTAAGGCAACCCGTCAAACTAAGGCAACCCCTCAAACTGAGGCAACCCCTCAAAATAAGGCAACCCCTCAAACTAAGGCATCACCTCAAACTAAGGCAGAAGCTCAAACTAAGGCATCCCCTCAAATAAAGGCAACCCCTCAAACTAAGGCAGAAGCTCAAAATAAGGCAACCCCCTCAAACTAAGGCAACCCCTCAAAGTAAGTCATCCCCTCAAACTAAGGCAACCCCTCAAAATAAGGCAACCCCTCAAACTAAGGCAGAAGCTCAAACTAAGGCAACACCTCTAACTAAGGCATCCACTCAAACTAAGGCAACCCCTCAAACTAAGGCCAGACCTCAAACTAAGGCGACCACTCAAACGAAGGCAGACTCTCAAACTGAGGCAGCAGCTCAAACTAAGGCAACCCCTCAAACTAAGACAACCCCTCAAACTAAGGCAGCAGCTCAAACTATGGCAACCCATCAAACTAAGGCAATACTTCAAACAAAGGCAGCAGCTCAAACAAAGGCAACCCCTCAAACTAAGGCAACCCCTCAAACTAAGGCAGCAGCTCAAACTAGAGCAACCCCTCAAACTAAGGCAACCCCTCAAACTGAGGCAGACTCTCAAACGAAGGCAACCCCTCAAACTAAGGCAGCCTCTCAAACTAAGGCAGCAGCTCAAACTAAGGCAACCCCTCAAACTGAGGCAACCCCTCAAACTGAGGCAACCCCTCAAAATAAGGCAGCCTCTCAAACTAAGGCAACCCCTCAAACTAAGGCAACCCCTCAAACTCAGGCAAACCCTCAAACTAAGGCAGACTCTCAAACTAAGGCAACCCCTCAAACTAAGGCAACCGCTCAAACGAAGGCAACCCGTCAAACTGAGCCAGACTCTCAAACGAAGGCAACCCCTCAAACTAAGGCAGCCTCTCAAACTAAGGCAGCAGCTCAAACTAAGGCAACGCCTCAAACTAAGGCAACCCCTCAAACTGAGGCAACCCCTCAAAATAAGGCAGCCTCTCAAACTAAGGCAACCCGTCAAACTAAGGCAACCCCTCAAACTGAGGCAACCCCTCAAAATAAGGCAACCCCTCAAACTAAGGCATCACCTCAAACTAAGGCAGAAGCTCAAACTAAGGCATCCCCTCAAATAAAGGCAACCCCTCAAACTAAGGCAGAAGCTCAAAATAAGGCAACCCCTCAAACTAAGGCAACCCCTCAAAGTAAGTCATCCCCTCAAACTAAGGCAACCCCTCAAAATAAGGCAACCCCTCAAACTAAGGCAGAAGCTCAAACTAAGGCAACCCCTCTAACTAAGGCATCCACTCAAACTAAGGCAACCCCTCAAACTAAGGCCAGACCTCAAACTAAGGCGACCACTCAAACGAAGGCAGACTCTCAGACTGAGGCAGCAGCTCAAACTAAGGCAACCCCTCAAACTAAGACACCCCCTCAAACTAAGGCAGCAGCTCAAACTAAGGCAACCCATCAAACTAAGGCAATACTTCAAACAAAGGCAGCAGCTCAAACAAAGGCAACCCCTCAAACTAAGGCAACCCCTCAAACTAAGGCAGACTCTCAAACTTGGCATCCCCTCAAACTAAGGCACCTCCTCAAACTAAAGCAACCCCTCAAACTGAGGCAACCCCTCAAACTAAGGCAGACTAACAAAATGAGGCAACCCCTCAAACTAAGGCAACCCCTCAAACTAAGGCCACACCTCAAACTAAGGCGACCCCTCAAACGAAGGCAGACTCTCAAACTGAGGCAGCAGCTCAAACTAAGGCAACCCCTCAAACTAAGACAACCCCTCAAACTAAAGCAGACTCTCAAACTAATGCAGCAGCTCTTACTAAGGCAACCCCTCAAACTAAGGCAGACTCTCAAACTAAGGCAACCCCTCAAACAAAGGGAACCCCTCAAACTAAGGCAGCAGCTCAAACTAGAGCAACCCCTCAAACTAAGGCAACCCCTCAAACTGAGGCAGACTCTCAAACGAAGGCAACCCCTCAAACTCAGGCAGCCTCTCAAACTAAGGCAGCAGCTCAAACTAAGGCAACCCCTCAAACTGAGGCAACCCCTCAAACTGAGGCAACCCCTCAAAATAAGGCAGCCTCTCAAACTAAGGCAACCCCTCAAACTAAGGCAACCCCTCAAACTCAGGCAAACCCTCAAACTCAGGCAGACTCTCAAACTAAGGCAACCACTCAAACTAAGGCAACCGCTCAAACGAAGGCAACCCGTCAAACTGAGGCAGACTCTCAAACGAAGGCAACCCCTCAAACTAAGGCAGCCTCTCAAACTAAGGCAGCAGCTCAAACTAAGGCAACGCCTCAAACTAAGGCAACCCCTCAAACTGAGGCAACCCCTCAAAATAAGGCAGCCTCTCAAACTAAGGCAACCCGTCAAACTAAGGCAACCCCTCAAACTGAGGCAACCCCTCAAAATAAGGCAACCCCTCAAACTAAGGCATCACCTCAAACTAAGGCAGAAGCTCAAACTAAGGCATCCCCTCAAATAAAGGCAACCCCTCAAACTAAGGCAGAAGCTCAAAATAAGGCAACCCCTCAAAGTAAGTCATCCCCTCAAACTAAGGCAACCCCTCAAATTAAGGCAACCCCTCAAACTAAGGCAGAAGCTCAAACTAAGGCAACCCCTCTAACTAAGGCATCCACTCAAACTAAGGCAACCCCTGAAACTAAGGCCAGACCTCAAACTAAGGCGACCACTCAAACGAAGGATGACTCTCAGACTGAGGCAGCAGCTCAAACTAAGGCGACCCCTCAAACTAAGACAACCCCTCAAACTAAGGCAGCAGCTCAAACTAAGGCAACCCATCAAACTAAGGCAATACTTCAAACAAAGGCAGCAGCTCAAACAAAGGCAACCCCTCAAACTAAGGCAACCCCTCAAACTAATGCAGCAGCTCAAACTAGAGCAACCCCTCACACTAAGGCAACCCCTCAAACTGAGGCAGACTCTCAAACGAAGGCAACCCCTCAAACTAAGGCAGCCTCTCAAACTAAGGCAGCAGCTCAAACTAAGGCAACCCCTCAAACTGAGGCAACCCCTCAAACTGAGGCAACCCCTCAAAATAAGGCAGCCTCTCAAACTAAGGCAACCCCTCAAACTAAGGCAACCCCTCAAACTCAGGCAAACCCTCAAACTAAGGCAGACTCTCAAACTAAGGCAACCACTCAAACTAAGGCAACCGCTCAAACGAAGGCAACCCGTCAAACTGAGGCAGACTCTCAAACGAAGGCAACCCCTCAAACTAAGGCAGCCTCTCAAACTAAGGCAGCAGCTCAAACTAAGGCAACGCCTCAAACTAAGGCAACCCCTCAAACTGAGGCAACCCCTCAAAATAAGGCAGCCTCTCAAACTAAGGCAACCCGTCAAACTAAGGCAACCCCTCAAACTGAGGCAACCCCTCAAAATAAGGCAACCCTTCAAACTAAGGCATCACCTCAAACTAAGGCAGAAGCTCAAACTAAGGCATCCCCTCAAATAAAGGCAACCCCTCAAACTAAGGCATAAGCTCAAAATAAGGCAACCCCTCAAACTAAGGCAACCCCTCAAAGTAAGTCATCCCCTCAAACTAAGGCAACCCCTCAAAATAAGGCAACCCCTCAAACTAAGGCAGAAGCTCAAACTAAGGCAACCCCTCTAACGAAGGCATCCACTCAAACTAAGGCAACCCCTCAAACTAAGGCCAGACCTCAAACTAAGGCGACCACTCAAACGAAGGCAGACTCTCAGACTGAGGCAGCAGCTCAAACTAAGGCAACCCCTCAAACTAAGACAACCCCTCAAACTAAGGCAGCAGCTCAAACTAAGGCAACCCATCAAACTAAGGCAATACTTCAAACAAAGGCAGCAGCTCAAACAAAGGCAACCCCTCAAACTAAGGCAACCCCTTAAACTAAGGCAGACTCTCAAACTTGGCATCCCCTCAAACTAAGGCACCTCCTCAAACTAAAGCAACCCCTCAAACTGAGGCAACCCCTCAAACTAAGGCAGACTAACAAAATGAGGCAACCCCTCAAACTAAGGCAACCCCTCAAACTAAGGCAGACTCTCAACATAAGGCGACCCCTCAAACGAAGGCAGACTCTCAAACTGAGGCAGCAGCTCAAACTAAGGCAACCCCTCAAACTAAGACAACCCCTCAAACTAAGGCAGACTCTCAAACTAAGGCAACCCCTCAAACAAAGGGAACCCCTCAAACTAAGGCAGCAGCTCAAACTAGAGCAACCCCTCAAACTAAGGCAACCCCTCAAACTGAGGCAGACTCTCAAACGAAGGCAACCCCTCAAACTCAGGCAGCCTCTCAAACTAAGGCAGCAGCTCAAACTAAGGCAACCCCTCAAACTGAGGCAACCCCTCAAACTGAGGCAACCCCTCAAAATAAGGCAGCCTCTCAAACTAAGGCAACCCCACAAACTAAGGCAACCCCTCAAACTCAGGCAAACCCTCAAACTAAGGCAGACTCTCAAACTAAGGCAACCACTCAAACTAAGGCAACCGCTCAAACTAAGGCAACCCGTCAAACTGAGGCAGACTCTCAAACGAAGGCAACGCCTCAAACTAAGGCAACCCCTCAAACTGAAGCAACCCCTCAAAATAAGGCAGCCTCTCAAACTAAGGCAACCCGTCAAACTAAGGCAACCCCTCAAACTGAGGCAACCCCTCAAAATAAGGCAAACCCTCAAACTAAGGCATCACCTCAAACTAAGGCAGAAGCTCAAACTAAGGCATCCCCTCAAATAAAGGCAACCCCTCAAACTAAGGCAGAAGCTCAAAATAAGGCAACCCCTCAAACTAAGGCAACCCCTCAAAGTAAGTCATCCCCTCAAACTAAGGCAACCCCTCAAAATAAGGCAACCCCTCAAACTAAGGCAGAAGCTCAAACTAAGGCAACCCCTCTAACTAAGGCATCCACTCAAACTAAGGCAACCACTCAAACTAAGGCCAGACCTCAAACTAAGGCGACCACTCAAACGAAGGCAGACTCTCAAACTGAGGCAGCAGCTCAAACTCAGGCAACCCCTCAAACTAAGACAACCCCTCAAACTAAGGCAGCAGCTCAAACTAAGGCAACCCATCAAACAAAGGCAATACTTCAAACAAAGGCAGCAGCTCAAACAAAGGCAACACCTCAAACTAAGGCAACCCCTCAAACTAAGGCAGCAGCTCAAACTAGAGCAACCCCTCAAACTAAGGCAACCCCTCAAACTGAGGCAGACTCTCAAACGAAGGCAACCCCTCAAACTAAGGCAGCCTCTCAAACTAAGGCAGCAGCTCAAACTAATGCAACCCCTCAAACTGAGGCAACCCCTCAAACTGAGGCAACCCCTCAAAATAAGGCAGCCTCTCAAACTAAGGCAACCCCTCAAACTAAGGCAACCCCTCAAACTCAGGCAAACCCTCAAACTAAGGCAGACTCTCAAACTAAGGCAACCACTCAAACTAAGGCAACCGCTCAAACGAAGGCAACCCGTCAAACTGAGGCAGACTCTCAAACGAAGGCAACCCCTCAAACTAAGGCAGCCTCTCAAACTAAGGCAGCAGCTCAAACTAAGTCAACGCCTCAAACTAAGGCAACCCCTCAAACTGAGGCAACCCCTCAAAATAAGGCAGCCTCTCAAACTAAGGCAACGCGTCAAACTAAGGCAACCCCTCAAACTGAGGCAACCCCTCAAAATAAGGCAACCCCTCAAACTAAGGCATCACCTCAAACTAAGGCAGAAGCTCAAACTAAGGCATCCCCTCAAATAAAGGCAACCCCTCAAACTAAGGCAGAAGCTCAAAATAAGGCAACCCCTCAAACTAAGGCAACCCCTCAAAGTAAGTCATCCCCTCAAACTAAGGCAACCCCTCAAAATAAGGCAACCCCTCAAACTAAGGCAGAAGCTCAAACTAAGTCAACCCCTCTAACTAAGGCATCCACTCAAACTAAGGCAACCCCTCAAACTAAGGCCAGACCTCAAACTAAGGCGACCACTCAAACGAAGGCAGACTCTCAGACTGAGGCAGCAGCTCAAACTAAGGCAACCCCTCAAACTAAGACAACCCCTCAAACTAAGCCAATACTTCAAACAAAGGCAGACTCTCAAACTTGGCATCCCCTCAAACTAAGGCACCTCCTCAAACTAAGGCAGCCCCTCAAACTGAGGCAACCCCTCAAACTAAGGCAGACTAACAAAATGAGGCAACCCCTCAAACTAAGGCAACCCCTCAAACTAAGGCAGACTCTCAAACTAAGGCAACCCCTCAAACTAAGGCAGACTCTCAAACTGAGGCAACCCCTCAAACTAAGGCAACCCCTCAAACTAAGGCAGACTCTCTAACTAAGGCTACCCCTCAAACTCAGGCAATCCCTCAAACTAAGGCAGCCACTCATACGATGGCAGACTCTCAAACTGAGGCAGCAGCACAAATTAAGGCAACCCCTCAAACTAAGGCAACCCCTCAAACTTGGCATCCCCTCAAACTAAGGCACCTCCTCAAACTAAGGCAACACCTCAAACTGAGGTAATCCCTCAAACTAAGGCAGACTAACAAACTGAGGCAACCCCTCAAACTAAAGCAACCCCTCAAACGAAGGCAGACTCTCAAACTAAGGCAACCCCTCAAACTAAGGCAATCCCTCAAATTAAGGCAACCCCTCAAACTAAGGCAACCCCTGAAACTAAGGCAGCCTCTCAAACTAAGGCAGCAGCTCAAACTAAGGCAACAACTCGAACTAAGGCAACCCCTCAATTTGAGGCAACCCCTCAAACTAAGGCAACCGCTCAAACTAAGGCAGACACTCAAACTAAGGCGACCCCTCAAACTAAGGCAACGCACCAAACTGAAGCAACCCCTCAAGCTAAGGCTTCCCCTCCAACTAATGCAGACCCTCAAACTAAGGCAACACCTCAAACTAAGGAAACCCCTCAACTAAGGCAACCCCTCAAACTAAGGCAACCCCTCAGTCTAATGCAACCCCTCAAACTAAGGCAGCTGCTCAACCTAAGGCAACCCATCAAACTAAGGCAATACTTCAAACAAAGGCAGCAGCTCAAACAAAGGCAACTCCTCAAACTGAGGCAACCCCTCAAACTAAGGCACCCCCTTAAAATAAGGCAGACTCTCAAACTTGGCATCCCCTCAAACTAAGGCACCTGTCCAAACTAAGGCAACCCCTCAAACTGAGGCAACGCCTCAAACTAAGGCAGACTAACAAAATGAGGCAACCCCTCAAACTAAGGCAACCCCTCAAACTAAGGCAGACTCTCAAACTAAGGCAACCCCTCAAACTAAGGCAGACTCTCAAACTGAGGCAACCCCTCAAACTAATGCAACCCCTCAAACTGAGGCAACGCCTCAAACTAAGGCAGACTAACAAACTGAGGCAACCCCTCAAACTAAGGCAACCCCTCAAACTAAGGCAGACTCTCTAACTAAGGCTACCCCTCAAACTAAGGCAATCCCTCAAACTAAGGCAGCCACTCATACGATGGCAGACTCTCAAACTAAGACAGCAGCACAAATTAAGGCAGCCTCTCAAACTAAGGCAACCCCTCAAACTAAGGCAACCCCTCAAACACAGGCAAACCCTCAAACTAAGGCAGACTCTCAAACTAAGGCATCCCCTCAAACTAAGGCAACCCCTCAAACTAAGGCAGACTCTCAAACTAAGGCAACCCCTCAAACTCAGGCAAACCCTCAAACTAAGGCAGACTCTCAAACTAAGGCAACCACTCAAACTTAGGCAACGGCTCAAACGAAGGCAACCCCTCAAACTGAGGCAGACTCTCAAACGAAGGCAACCCCTCAAACTAAGGCAACCCCTCAAACACAGGCAAACCCTCAAACTAAGGCAGACTCTCAAACTAAGGCATCCCCTCAAACTAAGGCAACCCCTCAAACTAAGGCAGACTCTCAAACTAAGGCAACCCCTCAAACTCAGGCAAACCCTCAAACTAAGGCAGACTCTCAAACTAAGGCAACCACTCAAACTTAGGCAACGGCTCAAACGAAGGCAACCCCTCAAACTGAGGCAGACTCTCAAACGAAGGCAACCCCTCAAACTAATGCAGCCTCTCAAACTAAGGCAGCAGCTCAAACTAAGGCAACCCCTCAAACTGAGGCAACCCCTCAAACTGAGGCAACCCCTCAAAATAAGGCAGCCTCAAACTAAGGCAACCCCTCAAACTAAGGCAACCCCTCAAACTCAGGCAAACCCTCAAACTAAGGCAGACTCTCAAACTAAGGCAACCAATCAAACTAAGGCAACCGCTCAAACGAAGGCAACCCCTCAAACTGAGGCTTACTCTCAAACGAAGGCAACCCCTCAAACTAAGGCAGCCTCTCAAACTAGGGCAGCAGCTCAAACTAAGGCAACGCCTCAAACTAAGGCAACCCCTCAAACTGAGGCAACCCCTCAAAATAAGGCAGCCTCTCAAAACAAGGCAACCCGTCAAACTAAGGCAAGCCCTCAAACTGAGGCAACCCCTCAAAATAAGGCAACCCCTCAAACTAAGGCATCACCTCAAACCAAGGCAGAAGCTCAAACTAAGGCATCCCCTCAAATAAAGGCAACCCCTCAAACTAAGGCAGAAGCTCAAACTAAGGCAACCCCTCAAACTAAGGCAACCCCTCAAAGTAAGTCATCCCCTCAAACTAAGGCAACCCCTCAAAATAAGGCAACCCCTCAAACTAAGGCAGAAGCTCAAACTAAGGCAACCCCTCTAACTAAGGCATCCACTCAAACTAAGGCAACCCCTCAAACTAAGGCCACACCTCAAACTAAGGCGACCCCTCAAACGAAGGCAGACTCTCAAACTGAGGCAGCAGCTCAAACTAAGGCAACCCCTCAAACTAAGACAACCCCTCAAACTAAAGCAGACTCTCAAACTAATGCAGCAGCTCTTACTAAGGCAACCCCTCAAACTAAGGCAGACTCTCAAACTAAGGCAACCCCTCAAACAAAGGGAACCCCTCAAACTAAGGCAGCAGCTCAAACTAGAGCAACCCCTCAAACTAAGGCAACCCCTCAAACTGAGGCAACCCCTCAAACTGAGGCAACCCCTCAAAATAAGGCAGCCTCTCAAACTAAGGCAACCCCTCAAACTAAGGCAACCCCTCAAACTCAGGCAAACCCTCAAACTAAGGCAGACTCTCAAACTAAGGCAACCACTCAAACTAAGGCAGCCGCTCAAACGAAGGCAACCCGTCAAACTGAGGCAGACTCTCAAACGAAGGCAACCCCTCAAACTAAGGCAGCCTCTCAAACTAAGGCAGCAGCTCAAACTAAGGCAACGCCTCAAACTAAGGCAACCCCTCAAACTGAGGCAACCCCTCAAAATAAGGCAGCCTCTCAAACTAAGGCAACCCGTCAAACTAAGGCAACCCCTCAAACTGAGGCAACCCCTCAAAATAAGGCAACCCCTCAAACTAAGGCATCACCTCAAACTAAGGCAGAAGCTCAAACTAAGGCATCCCCTCAAATAAAGGCAACCCCTCAAACTAAGGCAGAAGTTCAAACTAAGGCAACCCCTCAAACTAAGGCAACCCCTCAAAGTAAGTCATCCCCTCAAACTAAGGCAACCCCTCAAAATAAGGCAACCCCTCAAACTAAGGCAGAAGCTCAAACTTAGGCAACCCCTCAAACTAAGGCAACCCCTCAAAGTAAGTCATCCCCTCAAACTAAGGCAACCCCTCAAAATAAGGCAACCCCTCAAACTAAGGCAGAAGCTCAAACTAAGGCAACCCCTCTAACTAAGGCATCCACTCAAACTAAGGCAACCCCTCAAACTAAGGCCACACCTCAAAATAAGGCGACCCCTCAAACGAAGGCAGACTCTCAAACTGAGGCAGCAGCTCAAACTAAGGCAACCCCTCAAACTAAGACAACCCCTCAAACTAAAGCAGACTCTCAAACTAATGCAGCAGCTCTTACTAAGGTAACCCCTCAAACTAAGGCAGACTCTCAAACTAAGGCAACCCCTCAAACAAAGGGAACCCCTCAAACTAAGGCAGCAGCTCAAACTAGAGCAACCCCTCAAACTAAGGCAACCCCTCAAACTGAGGCAGACTCTCAAACGAAGGCAACCCCTCAAACTAAGGCAGCCTCTCAAACTAAGGCAGCAGCTCAAACTAAGGCAACCCCTCAAACTGAGGCAACCCCTCAAACTGAGGCAACCCCTCAAAATAAGGCAGCCTCTCAAACTAAGGCAACCCCTCAAACTAAGGCAACCCCTAAAACTCAGGCAAACCCTCAAACTAAGGCAGACTCTCAAACTAAGGCAACCACTCAAACTAAGGCAACCGCTCAAACGAAGGCAACCCGTCAAACTGAGGCAGACTCTCAAACGAAGGCAACCCCTCAAACTAAGGCAGCCTCTCAAACTAAGGCAGCAGCTCAAACTAAGGCAACGCCTCAAACTAAGGCAACCCCTCAAACTGAGGCAACCCCTCAAAATAAGGCAGCCTCTCAAACTAAGGCAACCCGTCAAACTAAGGCAACCCCTCAAACTGAGGCAACCCCTCAAAATAAGGCAACCCCTCAAACTAAGGCATCACCTCAAACTAAGGCAGAAGCTCAAACTAAGGCATCCCCTCAAATAAAGGCAACCCCTCAAACTAAGGCAGAAGCTCAAAATAAGGCAACCCCTCAAACTAAGGCAACCCCTCAAAGTAAGTCATCCCCTCAAACTAAGGCAACCCCTCAAAATAAGGCAACCCCTCAAACTAAGGCAGAAGCTCAAACTAAGGCAACACCTCTAACTAAGGCATCCACTCAAACTAAGGCAACCCCTCAAACTAAGGCCAGACCTCAAACTAAGGCGACCACTCAAACGAAGGCAGACTCTCAAACTGAGGCAGCAGCTCAAACTAAGGCAACCCCTCAAACTAAGGCAGACTCTCAAACTAAGGCAGCAGCTCAAACTAAGGCAACGCCTCAAACTAAGGCAACCCCTCAAACTGAGGCAACCCCTCAAAATAAGGCAGCCTCTCAAACTAAGGCAACCCGTCAAACTAAGGCAACCCCTCAAATGAGGCAACCCCTCAAAATAAGGCAACCCCTCAAACTAAGGCATCACCTCAAACTAAGGCAGAAGCTCAAACTAAGGCATCCCCTCAAATAAAGGCAACCCCTCAAACTAAGGCAGAAGCTCAAACTAAGGCAACCCCTCAAACTAAGGCAACCCCTCAAAGTAAGTCATCCCCTCAAACTAAGGCAACCCCTCAAAATAAGGCAACCCCTCAAACTAAGGCAGAAGCTCAAACTAAGGCAACCCCTCAAACTAAGGCAACCCCTCAAAGTAAGTCATCCCCTCAAACTAAGGCAACCCCTCAAAATAAGGCAACCCCTCAAACTAAGGCAGAAGCTCAAACTAAGGCAACCCCTCTAACTAAGGCATCCACTCAAACTAAGGCAACCCCTCAAACTAAGGCCACACCTCAAACTAAGGCGACCCCTCAAACGAAGGCAGACTCTCAAACTGAGGCAACCCCTCAAACTAAGAGAACCCCTCAAACTAAAGCAGACTCTCAAACTAATGCAGCAGCTCTTACTAAGGCAACCCCTCAAACTAAGGCAGACTCTCAAACTAAGGCAACCCCTCAAACAAAGGGAACCCCTCAAACTAAGGCAGCAGCTCAAACTAGAGCAACCCCTCAAACTAAGGCAACCCCTCAAACTGAGGCAGACTCTCAAACGAAGGCAACCCCTCAAACTAAGGCAGCCTCTCAAACTAAGGCAGCAGCTCAAACTAAGGCAACGCCTCAAACTAAGGCAACCCCTCAAACTGAGGCAACCCCTCAAAATAAGGCAGCCTCTCAAACTAAGGCAACCCGTCAAACTAAGGCAACCCCTCAAACTGAGGCAACCCCTCAAAATAAGGCAACCCCTCAAACTAAGGCATCACCTCAAACTAAGGCAGAAGCTCAAACTAAGGCATCCCCTCAAATAAAGGCAACCCCTCAAACTAAGGCAGAAGCTCAAAATAAGGCAACCCCCTCAAACTAAGGCAACCCCTCAAAGTAAGTCATCCCCTCAAACTAAGGCAACCCCTCAAAATAAGGCAACCCCTCAAACTAAGGCAGAAGCTCAAACTAAGGCAACACCTCTAACTAAGGCATCCACTCAAACTAAGGCAACCCCTCAAACTAAGGCCAGACCTCAAACTAAGGCGACCACTCAAACGAAGGCAGACTCTCAAACTGAGGCAGCAGCTCAAACTAAGGCAACCCCTCAAACTAAGACAACCCCTCAAACTAAGGCAGCAGCTCAAACTAAGGCAACCCATCAAACTAAGGCAATACTTCAAACAAAGGCAGCAGCTCAAACAAAGGCAACCCCTCAAACAAAGGCAACCCCTCAAACTAAGGCAGCAGCTCAAACTAGAGCAACCCCTCAAACTAAGGCAACCCCTCAAACTGAGGCAGACTCTCAAACGAAGGCAACCCCTCAAACTAAGGCAGCCTCTCAAACTAAGGCAGCAGCTCAAACTAAGGCAACCCCTCAAACTGAGGCAACCCCTCAAACTGAGGCAACCCCTCAAAATAAGGCAGCCTCTCAAACTAAGGCAACCCCTCAAACTAAGGCAACCCCTCAAACTCAGGCAAACCCTCAAACTAAGGCAGACTCTCAAACTAAGGCAACCACTCAAACTAAGGCAACCGCTCAAACGAAGGCAACCCGTCAAACTGAGCCAGACTCTCAAACGAAGGCAACCCCTCAAACTAAGGCAGCCTCTCAAACTAAGGCAGCAGCTCAAACTAAGGCAACGCCTCAAACTAAGGCAACCCCTCAAACTGAGGCAACCCCTCAAAATAAGGCAGCCTCTCAAACTAAGGCAACCCGTCAAACTAAGGCAACCCCTCAAACTGAGGCAACCCCTCAAAATAAGGCAACCCCTCAAACTAAGGCATCACCTCAAACTAAGGCAGAAGCTCAAACTAAGGCATCCCCTCAAATAAAGGCAACCCCTCAAACTAAGGCAGAAGCTCAAAATAAGGCAACCCCTCAAACTAAGGCAACCCCTCAAAGTAAGTCATCCCCTCAAACTAAGGCAACCCCTCAAAATAAGGCAACCCCTCAAACTAAGGCAGAAGCTCAAACTAAGGCAACCCCTCTAACTAAGGCATCCACTCAAACTAAGGCAACCCCTCAAACTAAGGCCAGACCTCAAACTAAGGCGACCACTCAAACGAAGGCAGACTCTCAGACTGAGGCAGCAGCTCAAACTAAGGCAACCCCTCAAACTAAGACAACCCCTCAAACTAAGGCAGCAGCTCAAACTAAGGCAACCCATCAAACTAAGGCAATACTTCAAACAAAGGCAGCAGCTCAAACAAAGGCAACCCCTCAAACTAAGGCAACCCCTCAAACTAAGGCAGACTCTCAAACTTGGCATCCCCTCAAACTAAGGCACCTCCTCAAACTAAAGCAACCCCTCAAACTGAGGCAACCCCTCAAACTAAGGCAGACTAACAAAATGAGGCAACCCCTCAAACTAAGGCAACCCCTCAAACTAAGGCCACACCTCAAACTAAGGCGACCCCTCAAACGAAGGCAGACTCTCAAACTGAGGCAGCAGCTCAAACTAAGGCAACCCCTCAAACTAAGACAACCCCTCAAACTAAAGCAGACTCTCAAACTAATGCAGCAGCTCTTACTAAGGCAACCCCTCAAACTAAGGCAGACTCTCAAACTAAGGCAACCCCTCAAACAAAGGGAACCCCTCAAACTAAGGCAGCAGCTCAAACTAGAGCAACCCCTCAAACTAAGGCAACCCCTCAAACTGAGGCAGCCTCTCAAACGAAGGCAACCCCTCAAACTCAGGCAGCCTCTCAAACTAAGGCAGCAGCTCAAACTAAGGCAACCCCTCAAACTGAGGCAACCCCTCAAACTGAGGCAACCCCTCAAAATAAGGCAGCCTCTCAAACTAAGGCAACCCCTCAAACTAAGGCAACCCCTCAAACTCAGGCAAACCCTCAAACTCAGGCAGACTCTCAAACTAAGGCAACCACTCAAACTAAGGCAGACTCTCAAACGAAGGCAACCCCTCAAACTAAGGCAGCCTCTCAAACTAAGGCAGCAGCTCAAACTAAGGCAACGCCTCAAACTAAGGCAACCCCTCAAACTGAGGCAACCCCTCAAAATAAGGCAGCCTCTCAAACTAAGGCAACCCGTCAAACTAAGGCAACCCCTCAAACTGAGGCAACCCCTCAAAATAAGGCAACCCCTCAAACTAAGGCATCACCTCAAACTAAGGCAGAAGCTCAAACTAAGGCATCCCCTCAAATAAAGGCAACCCCTCAAACTAAGGCAGAAGCTCAAAATAAGGCAACCCCTCAAAGTAAGTCATCCCCTCAAACTAAGGCAACCCCTCAAATTAAGGCAACCCCTCAAACTAAGGCAGAAGCTCAAACTAAGGCAACCCCTCTAACTAAGGCATCCACTCAAACTAAGGCAACCCCTGAAACTAAGGCCAGACCTCAAACTAAGGCGACCACTCAAACGAAGGATGACTCTCAGACTGAGGCAGCAGCTCAAACTAAGGCGACCCCTCAAACTAAGACAACCCCTCAAACTAAGGCAGCAGCTCAAACTAAGGCAACCCATCAAACTAAGGCAATACTTCAAACAAAGGCAGCAGCTCAAACAAAGGCAACCCCTCAAACTAAGGCAACCCCTCAAACTAATGCAGCAGCTCAAACTAGAGCAACCCCTCACACTAAGGCAACCCCTCAAACTGAGGCAGACTCTCAAACGAAGGCAACCCCTCAAACTAAGGCAGCCTCTCAAACTAAGGCAGCAGCTCAAACTAAGGCAACCCCTCAAACTGAGGCAACCCCTCAAACTGAGGCAACCCCTCAAAATAAGGCAGCCTCTCAAACTAAGGCAACCCCTCAAACTAAGGCAACCCCTCAAACTCAGGCAAACCCTCAAACTAAGGCAGACTCTCAAACTAAGGCAACCACTCAAACTAAGGCAACCGCTCAAACGAAGGCAACCCGTCAAACTGAGCCAGACTCTCAAACGAAGGCAACCCCTCAAACTAAGGCAGCCTCTCAAACTAAGGCAGCAGCTCAAACTAAGGCAACGCCTCAAACTAAGGCAACCCCTCAAACTGAGGCAACCCCTCAAAATAAGGCAGCCTCTCAAACTAAGGCAACCCGTCAAACTAAGGCAACCCCTCAAACTGAGGCAACCCCTCAAAATAAGGCAACCCTTCAAACTAAGGCATCACCTCAAACTAAGGCAGAAGCTCAAACTAAGGCATCCCCTCAAATAAAGGCAACCCCTCAAACTAAGGCATAAGCTCAAAATAAGGCAACCCCTCAAACTAAGGCAACCCCTCAAAGTAAGTCATCCCCTCAAACTAAGGCAACCCCTCAAAATAAGGCAACCCCTCAAACTAAGGCAGAAGCTCAAACTAAGGCAACCCCTCTAACGAAGGCATCCACTCAAACTAAGGCAACCCCTCAAACTAAGGCCAGACCTCAAACTAAGGCGACCACTCAAACGAAGGCAGACTCTCAGACTGAGGCAGCAGCTCAAACTAAGGCAACCCCTCAAACTAAGACAACCCCTCAAACTAAGGCAGCAGCTCAAACTAAGCCAACCCATCAAACTAAGGCAATACTTCAAACAAAGGCAGCAGCTCAAACAAAGGCAACCCCTCAAACTAAGGCAACCCCTTAAACTAAGGCAGACTCTCAAACTTGGCATCCCCTCAAACTAAGGCACCTCCTCAAACTAAAGCAACCCCTCAAACTGAGGCAACCCCTCAAACTAAGGCAGACTAACAAAATGAGGCAACCCCTCAAACTAAGGCAACCCCTCAAACTAAGGCAGACTCTCAAACTAAGGCGACCCCTCAAACGAAGGCAGACTCTCAAACTGAGGCAGCAGCACAAACTAAGGCAACCCCTCAAACTAAGACAACCCCTCAAACTAAGGCAGACTCTCAAACTAAGGCAACCCCTCAAACAAAGGGAACCCCTCAAACTAAGGCAGCAGCTCAAACTAGAGCAACCCCTCAAACTAAGGCAACCCCTCAAACTGAGGCAGACTCTCAAACGAAGGCAACCCCTCAAACTCAGGCAGCCTCTCAAACTAAGGCAGCAGCTCAAACTAAGGCAACCCCTCAAACTGAGGCAACCCCTCAAACTGAGGCAACCCCTCAAAATAAGGCAGCCTCTCAAACTAAGGCAACCCCACAAACTAAGGCAACCCCTCAAACTCAGGCAAACCCTCAAACTAAGGCAGACTCTCAAACTAAGGCAACCACTCAAACTAAGGCAACCGCTCAAACTAAGGCAACCCGTCAAACTGAGGCAGACTCTCAAACGAAGGCAACGCCTCAAACTAAGGCAACCCCTCAAACTGAAGCAACCCCTCAAAATAAGGCAGCCTCTCAAACTAAGGCAACCCGTCAAACTAAGGCAACCCCTCAAACTGAGGCAACCCCTCAAAATAAGGCAAACCCTCAAACTAAGGCATCACCTCAAACTAAGGCAGAAGCTCAAACTAAGGCATCCCCTCAAATAAAGGCAACCCCTCAAACTAAGGCAGAAGCTCAAAATAAGGCAACCCCTCAAACTAAGGCAACCCCTCAAAGTAAGTCATCCCCTCAAACTAAGGCAACCCCTCAAAATAAGGCAACCCCTCAAACTAAGGCAGAAGCTCAAACTAAGGCAACCCCTCTAACTAAGGCATCCACTCAAACTAAGGCAACCACTCAAACTAAGGCCAGACCTCAAACTAAGGCGACCACTCAAACGAAGGCAGACTCTCAAACTGAGGCAGCAGCTCAAACTCAGGCAACCCCTCAAACTAAGACAACCCCTCAAACTAAGGCAGCAGCTCAAACTAAGGCAACCCATCAAACAAAGGCAATACTTCAAACAAAGGCAGCAGCTCAAACAAAGGCAACACCTCAAACTAAGGCAACCCCTCAAACTAAGGCAGCAGCTCAAACTAGAGCAACCCCTCAAACTAAGGCAACCCCTCAAACTGAGGCAGACTCTCAAACGAAGGCAACCCCTCAAACTAAGGCAGCCTCTCAAACTAAGGCAGCAGCTCAAACTAAGGCAACCCCTCAAACTGAGGCAACCCCTCAAACTGAGGCAACCCCTCAAAATAAGGCAGCCTCTCAAACTAAGGCAACCCCTCAAACTAAGGCAACCCCTCAAACTCAGGCAAACCCTCAAACTAAGGCAGACTCTCAAACTAAGGCAACCACTCAAACTAAGGCAACCGCTCAAACGAAGGCAACCCGTCAAACTGAGGCAGACTCTCAAACGAAGGCAACCCCTCAAACTAAGGCAGCCTCTCAAACTAAGGCAGCAGCTCAAACTAAGTCAACGCCTCAAACTAAGGCAACCCCTCAAACTGAGGCAACCCCTCAAAATAAGGCAGCCTCTCAAACTAAGGCAACGCGTCAAACTAAGGCAACCCCTCAAACTGAGGCAACCCCTCAAAATAAGGCAACCCCTCAAACTAAGGCATCACCTCAAACTAAGGCAGAAGCTCAAACTAAGGCATCCCCTCAAATAAAGGCAACCCCTCAAACTAAGGCAGAAGCTCAAAATAAGGCAACCCCTCAAACTAAGGCAACCCCTCAAAGTAAGTCATCCCCTCAAACTAAGGCAACCCCTCAAAATAAGGCAACCCCTCAAACTAAGGCAGAAGCTCAAACTAAGTCAACCCCTCTAACTAAGGCATCCACTCAAACTAAGGCAACCCCTCAAACTAAGGCCAGACCTCAAACTAAGGCGACCACTCAAACGAAGGCAGACTCTCAGACTGAGGCAGCAGCTCAAACTAAGGCAACCCCTCAAACTAAGACAACCCCTCAAACTAAGCCAATACTTCAAACAAAGGCAGACTCTCAAACTTGGCATCCCCTCAAACTAAGGCACCTCCTCAAACTAAGGCAGCCCCTCAAACTGAGGCAACCCCTCAAACTAAGGCAGACTAACAAAATGAGGCAACCCCTCAAACTAAGGCAACCCCTCAAACTAAGGCAGACTCTCAAACTAAGGCAACCCCTCAAACTAAGGCAGACTCTCAAACTGAGGCAACCCCTCAAACTAAGGCAACCCCTCAAACTAAGGCAGACTCTCTAACTAAGGCTACCCCTCAAACTCAGGCAATCCCTCAAACTAAGGCAGCCACTCATACGATGGCAGACTCTCAAACTGAGGCAGCAGCACAAATTAAGGCAACCCCTCAAACTAAGGCAACCCCTCAAACTTGGCATCCCCTCAAACTAAGGCACCTCCTCAAACTAAGGCAACACCTCAAACTGAGGTAATCCCTCAAACTAAGGCAGACTAACAAACTGAGGCAACCCCTCAAACTAAAGCAACCCCTCAAACGAAGGCAGACTCTCAAACTAAGGCAACCCCTCAAACTAAGGCAATCCCTCAAATTAAGGCAACCCCTCAAAATAAGGCAACCCCTGAAACTAAGGCAGACTCTCAAACTTGGCATCCCCTCAAACTAAGGCACCTCCTCAAACTAAAGCAACCCCTCAAACTGAGGCAACCCCTCAAACTAAGGCAGACTAACAAAATGAGGCAACCCCTCAAACTAAGGCAACCCCTCAAACTAAGGCAGACTCTCAAACTAAGGCGACCCCTCAAACGAAGGCAGACTCTCAAACTGAGGCAGCAGCACAAACTAAGGCAACCCCTCAAACTAAGACAACCCCTCAAACTAAGGCAGACTCTCAAACTAAGGCAACCCCTCAAACAAAGGGAACCCCTCAAACTAAGGCAGCAGCTCAAACTAGAGCAACCCCTCAAACTAAGGCAACCCCTCAAACTGAGGCAGACTCTCAAACGAAGGCAACCCCTCAAACTCAGGCAGCCTCTCAAACTAAGGCAGCAGCTCAAACTAAGGCAACCCCTCAAACTGAGGCAACCCCTCAAACTGAGGCAACCCCTCAAAATAAGGCAGCCTCTCAAACTAAGGCAACCCCACAAACTAAGGCAACCCCTCAAACTCAGGCAAACCCTCAAACTAAGGCAGACTCTCAAACTAAGGCAACCACTCAAACTAAGGCAACCGCTCAAACTAAGGCAACCCGTCAAACTGAGGCAGACTCTCAAACGAAGGCAACGCCTCAAACTAAGGCAACCCCTCAAACTGAAGCAACCCCTCAAAATAAGGCAGCCTCTCAAACTAAGGCAACCCGTCAAACTAAGGCAACCCCTCAAACTGAGGCAACCCCTCAAAATAAGGCAAACCCTCAAACTAAGGCATCACCTCAAACTAAGGCAGAAGCTCAAGCTAAGGCATCCCCTCAAATAAAGGCAACCCCTCAAACTAAGGCAGAAGCTCAAAATAAGGCAACCCCTCAAACTAAGGCAACCCCTCAAAGTAAGTCATCCCCTCAAACTAAGGCAACCCCTCAAAATAAGGCAACCCCTCAAACTAAGGCAGAAGCTCAAACTAAGGCAACCCCTCTAACTAAGGCATCCACTCAAACTAAGGCAACCACTCAAACTAAGGCCAGACCTCAAACTAAGGCGACCACTCAAACGAAGGCAGACTCTCAAACTGAGGCAGCAGCTCAAACTCAGGCAACCCCTCAAACTAAGACAACCCCTCAAACTAAGGCAGCAGCTCAAACTAAGGCAACCCATCAAACAAAGGCAATACTTCAAACAAAGGCAGCAGCTCAAACAAAGGCAACACCTCAAACTAAGGCAACCCCTCAAACTAAGGCAGCAGCTCAAACTAGAGCAACCCCTCAAACTAAGGCAACCCCTCAAACTGAGGCAGACTCTCAAACGAAGGCAACCCCTCAAACTAAGGCAGCCTCTCAAACTAAGGCAGCAGCTCAAACTAAGGCAACCCCTCAAACTGAGGCAACCCCTCAAACTGAGGCAACCCCTCAAAATAAGGCAGCCTCTCAAACTAAGGCAACCCCTCAAACTAAGGCAACCCCTCAAACTCAGGCAAACCCTCAAACTAAGGCAGACTCTCAAACTAAGGCAACCACTCAAACTAAGGCAACCGCTCAAACGAAGGCAACCCGTCAAACTGAGGCAGACTCTCAAACGAAGGCAACCCCTCAAACTAAGGCAGCCTCTCAAACTAAGGCAGCAGCTCAAACTAAGTCAACGCCTCAAACTAAGGCAACCCCTCAAACTGAGGCAACCCCTCAAAATAAGGCAGCCTCTCAAACTAAGGCAACGCGTCAAACTAAGGCAACCCCTCAAACTGAGGCAACCCCTCAAAATAAGGCAACCCCTCAAACTAAGGCATCACCTCAAACTAAGGCAGAAGCTCAAACTAAGGCATCCCCTCAAATAAAGGCAACCCCTCAAACTAAGGCAGAAGCTCAAAATAAGGCAACCCCTCAAACTAAGGCAACCCCTCAAAGTAAGTCATCCCCTCAAACTAAGGCAACCCCTCAAAATAAGGCAACCCCTCAAACTAAGGCAGAAGCTCAAACTAAGTCAACCCCTCTAACTAAGGCATCCACTCAAACTAAGGCAACCCCTCAAACTAAGGCCAGACCTCAAACTAAGGCGACCACTCAAACGAAGGCAGACTCTCAGACTGAGGCAGCAGCTCAAACTAAGGCAACCCCTCAAACTAAGACAACCCCTCAAACTAAGCCAATACTTCAAACAAAGGCAGACTCTCAAACTTGGCATCCCCTCAAACTAAGGCACCTCCTCAAACTAAGGCAGCCCCTCAAACTGAGGCAACCCCTCAAACTAAGGCAGACTAACAAAATGAGGCAACCCCTCAAACTAAGGCAACCCCTCAAACTAAGGCAGACTCTCAAACTAAGGCAACCCCTCAAACTAAGGCAGACTCTCAAACTGAGGCAACCCCTCAAACTAAGGCAACCCCTCAAACTAAGGCAGACTCTCTAACTAAGGCTACCCCTCAAACTCAGGCAATCCCTCAAACTAAGGCAGCCACTCATACGATGGCAGACTCTCAAACTGAGGCAGCAGCACAAATTAAGGCAACCCCTCAAACTAAGGCAACCCCTCAAACTTGGCATCCCCTCAAACTAAGGCACCTCCTCAAACTAAGGCAACACCTCAAACTGAGGTAATCCCTCAAACTAAGGCAGACTAACAAACTGAGGCAACCCCTCAAACTAAAGCAACCCCTCAAACGAAGGCAGACTCTCAAACTAAGGCAACCCCTCAAACTAAGGCAATCCCTCAAATTAAGGCAACCCCTCAAAATAAGGCAACCCCTGAAACTAAGGCAGCCTCTCAAACTAAGGCAGCAGCTCAAACTAAGGCAACAACTCGAACTAAGGCAACCCCTCAATTTGAGGCAACCCCTCAAACTAAGGCAACCGCTCAAACTAAGGCAGACACTCAAACTAAGGCGACCCCTCAAACTAAGGCAACGCACCAAACTGAAGCAACCCCTCAAGCTAAGGCTTCCCCTCCAACTAATGCAGACCCTCAAACTAAGGCAACACCTCAAACTAAGGAAACCCCTCAACTAAGGCAACCCCTCAAACTAAGGCAACCCCTCAGTCTAATGCAACCCCTCAAACTAAGGCAGCTGCTCAACCTAAGGCAACCCATCAAACTAAGGCAATACTTCAAACAAAGGCAGCAGCTCAAACAAAGGCAACTCCTCAAACTGAGGCAACCCCTCAAACTAAGGCACCCCCTCAAAATAAGGCAGACTCTCAAACTTGGCATCCCCTCAAACTAAGGCACCTGTCCAAACTAAGGCAACCCCTCAAACTGAGGCAACGCCTCAAACTAAGGCAGACTAACAAAATGAGGCAACCCCTCAAACTAAGGCAACCCCTCAAACTAAGGCAGACTCTCAAACTAAGGCAACCCCTCAAACTAAGGCAGACTCTCAAACTGAGGCAACCCCTCAAACTAATGCAACCCCTCAAACTGAGGCAACGCCTCAAACTAAGGCAGACTAACAAACTGAGGCAACCCCTCAAACTAAGGCAACCCCTCAAACTAAGGCAGACTCTCTAACTAAGGCTACCCCTCAAACTAAGGCAATCCCTCAAACTAAGGCAGCCACTCATACGATGGCAGACTCTCAAACTAAGACAGCAGCACAAATTAAGGCAACCCCTCAAACTAAGGCAACCCCTCCAACTTGGCATCCCCTCAAACTCAGGCACCTCCTCAAACTAAGGCAACACCTCAAACTGAGGTAATCCCTCAAACTAAGGCAGACTAACAAACTGAGGCAACCCCTCAAACTAAGGCAGATTCTCAAACTAAGGCAACCCCTCAAACTAAGGCAACCCCTCAAACTAAGGCAGACTCTCAAAAAAAGGCAACCCCTCAAACTAAGGCAACCCCTCAAACTAAGGCAACCCCTCAAACTAAGGCAGACTCTCAAACTAAGGCAACTCCTCAAACTAAGGCAACCCCACAAACTAAAGCAACTCCTCAAACTAAGGCAGACTCTCAAACTAAGGCAGACTCTCAAACGAAGGCAACCCCTCAAACTAAGGAAGACTCTCAAACTAAGGCAGACTCTCAAACTAAGGAAACTCCTCAATCTAAGTCAGACTCTCAAACGAAGGCAACCCCTCAAACTAAGGCAGACTCTCAAACTAAGGCAGACTCTCAAACGAAGGCTGACTCTCAAACTAAGGCAGATTCTCAAACGAAGGCAACTCCTCCAACTAAGGCAGATTCTCAAACTAAGGCAGACTCTCAAACTAAGGTAGATTCTCAAACTAAGGCAGATTCTCAAACGAAGGCAACTCCTCAAACTAAGGCAGATTCTCAAACTAAGGCAGACTCTCAAACTGAGGCAGACTCTCAAACCAAGGCAGACTCTCAAAATCAGGCAGAGTCTCAAACGAAGGCAACTCCTCAAACTAAGGCAGACTCTCAAACTCAGGCAGATTCTCAAACGAAGGCAACCGCTCAAACTAAGGCAGACTCTCAAACTAAGGCAAACTCTCAAACTAAGGCAGATTCTCAAACGAAGGCAACTCCTCAAACTAAGGCAGACTCTCAAACTATGGCAGATTCTCAAACGAAGGCAACTCATCAAACTATGGCAGACTCTCAAACTAAGGCAACTCCTCAAACTAAGGCAACCCCTCAAACTAAGGCAACCCCTCAAACTAAGGCAGACTCTCAAACTAAGGCAACTCCTCAAATTAAGGCAACCCCTCAAACTAAGGCAGACTATCAAACTCAGGCAACTCCTCAAACTTAGGCAGATTCTCAAACTAAGGCAACCCCTCAAACTAAGGCAACCCCTCAAACTAAGGCAGACTCTCAAAAAAAGGCAACCCCTCAAACTAAGGCAACCCCTCAAACTAAGGCAGACTCTCAAACTAAGGCAACTCCTCAAACTAAGGCATCCCCACAAACTAAAGCAACTCCTCAAACTAAGGCAGACTCTCAAACTAAGGCAGACTCTCAAACGAAGGCAACCCCTCAAACTAAGGAAGACTCTCAAACTAAGGCAGACTCTCAAACTAAGGAAACTCCTCAATCTAAGTCAGACTCTCAAACTAAGGCAACCCCTCAAACTGAGGCAGACTCTCAAACTAAGGCAGACTCTCAAACTAAGGCTGACTCTCAAACTAATGCAGATTCTCAAACGAAGGCAACTCCTCAAACTAAGGCAGATTCTCAAACTAAGGCAGACTCTCAAACTAAGGCAGACTCTCAAACTAAGGCAGATTCTCAAACGAAGGCAACTCCTCAAACTAAGGCAGATTCTCAAACTAAGGCAGACTCTCAAACTAAGGCAGACTCTCAAACTAAGGCAACCACTCAAACTAAGGCTGACTCTCAAACTAAGACAGACTCTCAAACTAAGGCAGACTCTCAAACTAAGGCAACTCCTCAAACTAAGGCTGATTCTCCAACGAAGGCAATCTCTCAAACTAAGGCAGACTCTCAAACTAAAGCAGACTCTCAAACTAAGTCAGATTCTCAAACAAAGGCAACCACTCAAACTAAGGCAGTCTCTCAAACTAAGGCAGATTCTCAAACTAAGGCAACCCCTCAAACTAAGGGAACCCCTCAAACTAAGGCAACTCCTCAAACTAAGGCAACCCCTCAAACTAAGGCAACCCCTCAAACTAAGGCAGACTCTCAAACTAAGGCAACTACTCAAATTAAGGCAACCCCTCAAACTAAGGCAGACTATCAAACTCAGGCAACTCCTCAAACGAAGGCAGATTCTCAAACTAAGGCAACCCCTCAAACTAAGGCAACCCCTCAAACTAAGGCAGACTCTCAAAAAAAGGCAACCCCTCAAATTAAGGCAACCCCTCAAACTAAGGCAACCCCTCGAACTAAGGCAGACTCTCAAACTAAGGCAACTCCTCAAACTAAGGCAACCCCACAAACGAAAGCAACTCCTCAAACTAAGGCAGACTCTCAAACTAAGGCAGACTCTCAAATGAAGGCAACCCCTCAAACTAAGGAAGACTCTTAAACTAAGACTGACTCTCAAACTAAGGCAGATTCTCAAACGAAGGCAACTCCTCAAACTAAGGCAGATTCTCAAACTAAGGCAGACTCTCAAACTAAGGCAGACTCTCAAACCAAGGCAGATTCTCAAACGAGGGCAACTCCTCAAACTAGGGCAGATTCTCAAACTAAGGCAGACTCTCAAACTAAGGCAGACTCTCAAACTAAGGCAACCACTCAAACTAAGGCTGACTCTCAAACTAAGGCAGACTCTCAAACTAAGGCAGACTCTCAAACTAAGGCAACTCCTCAAACTAAGGCTGATTCTCCAACGAAGGCAATCTCTCAAACTAAGGCAGACTCTCAAACTAAGGCAGACTCTCAAACTAAGGCAGATTCTCAAACGAAGGCAACCCCTCAAACTAAGGCAGTCTCTCAAACTAAGGCAGACCCTCAAACCAAGGCAACTCCTCAAACTAAGGCAGATTCTCAAACTAAGGCAACCCCTCAAACTAAGGGAACCCCTCAAACTAAGGCAACCCCTCAAACTAAGGCAGACTCTCAAACTAAGGCAGACTCTCAAACTAAGGCTGACTCTGAAACTAAGGCAGATTCTCAAACGAAGGCAACTCCTCAAACTAAGGCAGATTCTCAAACTAAGGCAGACTCTCAAACTAAGGCAGACTCTCAAACTAAGGCAGATTCTCAAACGAAGGCAACTCCTCAAACTAAGGCAGATTCTCAAACTAAGGCAGACTCTCAAACTAAGGCAGACCCTCAAGCTCAAGCAACCGCTCAAACTAAGGCTGACTCTCAAACTAAGGCAAACTCTCAAACTAAGGCAGACTCTCAAACTCAGGCAACTCCTCAAACTAAGGCAGATTCTCCAACGAAGGCAGTCTCTCAAACTAAGGCAGACTATCAAACTAAGGCAGACTCTCAAACTAAGGCAGATTCTCAAACGAAGGCAACCCCTCAAACTAAGGCAACCCCTCAAACTAAGGTAGACTCTCAAACTAAGGCAACTCCTCAAACTAAGGCAGATTCTCAAACTAAGGCAACCCCTCAAACTAAGGGAACCCCTCAAACTAAGGCAACCCCTCAAACTAAGGCAGTCTCTCAAAATAAGGCAACTCCTCAAACTAAGGCAACCCCTCAAACTGAGGGAACTCCGCAAACTAAGGCAGATTCTCAAACTAAGGCAACCGCTCAAACTCAAGATACACTCTCAAATTAAGGCAACGCCTCAAACGAAGGCAACTCCTCAAACTAAGGCACATTCTCAATCTAAGCAACCCCTCAAACAAAGGCAGATTCTCAAACTAAGGCAGTCCCTCAAACTAAGGCAACCCCTCAAACTAAGGCAACCCCTCAAAGTAAGACAACTCCTCAAACTAAGGCAGATTCTCAAACTAAGGCAAGCCCTCAAACTAAGGCAAACCCCTCAATCTAAGGCAGACTTTCAAACTAAGGCAACCCCTAAAATTAAGGCAACCCCTCAAACTAAGGCAACCGCTCAAACTAAGGCAGACTCTCAAAAAAAGGCAACCCCTCAAACTAAGGCAACCCCTCAAACGAAGGCAACCCCTCAAACTAATGCAGACTCTCAAACTAAGGCAACCCCTCAAACTAAGGCAACCCCTCAAACGAAGACAACCCCTCAAACTAAGGCAGACTCTCAAACTAAGGCAAACTCTCAAACTAAGGCAGATTCTCAAACGAAGGCAACTCCTCAAAATAAGGCAGACTCTCAAACTAAGGCAGACTCTCAAACTAAGGCAGATTCTCAAACGAATGCAACTCCTCAAACTAATGCAGACTCTCAAACTAAGGCAGACTCTCAAACGAAGGCAACTCCTCAAACTAAGGCAGATTCTCAAACGAAGGCAAATCCTCAAACTAAGGCAGACTCTCAAACTAAGGCAGACTCTCAAACTAAGGCAACCACTCAAACTAAGGCTGACTCTCAAACTAAGGCAGACTCTCAAACTAAGGCAGACTCTCAAACTAAGTCAACTCCTCAAAGTAACGCAAATTCTCCAACGAAGGCAATCTCTCAAACTAAGGCAGATTCTCAAACGAAGGCAACCCCTCAAACTAAGGCAGACTCTCAAACTAAGGCTGACTCTCAAACTAAGGCAGACTCTCAAACTAAGGCAACCCATCAAACTAGCAGATTCTCAAACTAAGGCCACCTCTCAAACTAAGGCAACCCCTCAAACTAAGGCAGACTCTCAAACTAAGGCAACCCCTCCATCTAAGGCAACCCCTCAAACTAAGGCAACCCCTCAAACTAAGGCAGTCTCTCAAAATAAGGCAACTCCTCAAACTAAGGCAACCCCTCAAACTGAGGCAGACTCTCAAAGAAAGGCAACTCCTCAAACGAAGGCAACCCCTCAAACTAAGGCAGACTATCAAACTCAGGCAACTCGTCAAACTAAGGCAACTCCTCAAACTAAGGCAGATTCTCAAACTGAGGCAGATTCTCAAACGAAGGCAACCCCTCAAACTAAGGCAACCCCTCAAACTAAGGCAGACTATCAAAGAAAGGCAACTCCTCAAATTAAGGCAACCCCTCAAACTAAGGCAGATTCTCAAAATAAGGCAGATTCTCAAACGAAGGCAACCCCTCAAACTAAGGCAACCCCTCAAACTAAGGCAGACTATCAAACTCAGGCAACTCGTCAAACTAAGGCAACCCCTCAAACCAAGGCAACCCCTCAATCTAAGGCAGACTCTCAAACTAAGGCAACCCCTCAAACTAAGGCAACCCCTCAAACTAAGGCAGACTCTCAAAAAAAGGCAACCCCTCAAACTAAGGCAACCCCTCAAACTAAGGCAGATTCTCAAACTGAGGCAACCTCTCAAACTAAGGCAACCCCTCAAACTAAGGCAGTCTCTCAAACTAAGGCAACCCCTCAAACTAAGGCAACCCCTCAAACTAAGGCAGAATCTCAAAAAAAGGCAACCCCTCAAACTAAGGCAACCCCTCAAACTAAGGCAGATTCTCAAACTAAGGCAACATCTCAAACTAAGGCAACCCCTCAAACTAAGGCTGACTCTCAAACTAAGGCAGACTCTCAAACTAAGGCAGATTCTCAAACGAAGGCAACTCCTCAAACTAAGGCAGATTCTCAAACTAAGGCAGATTCTCAAACGAAGGCAACTCCTCAAACTAAGGCAGACTCTCAAACTAAGGCAAACTCTCAAACTAAGGCAGATTCTCAAACGAAGGCAACTCCTCAAAATAAGGCAGACTCTCAAACTAAGGCAGACTCTCAAACTAAGGCAGATTCTCAAACGAAGGCAAATCCTCAAACTAAGGCAGACTCTCAAACTAAGGCAGACTCTCAAACTAAGGCAACCACTCAAACTAAGGCTGACTCTCAAACTAAGGCAGACTCTCAAACTGAGGCAGACTCTCAAACTAAGTCAACTCCTCAAAGTAACGCAAATTCTCCAACGAAGGCAATCTCTCAAACTAAGGCAGATTCTCAAACGAAGGCAACCCCTCAAACTAAGGCAGACTCTCAAACTAAGGCTGACTCTCAAACTAAGGCAGACTCTCAAACTAAGGCAGATTCTCAAACGAAGGCAACTCCTCAAACTAAGGCAGATTCTCAAACTAAGGCAGACTCTCGAACTAAGGCAGACTCTCAAACTAAGGCAACCACTCAAACTAAGGCTGACGCTCAAACTAAGGCAGACTCTGAAACTAAGGCAGACTCTCAAACTAAGGCAACTCCTCAAACTAAGGCAGATTCTCAAACGAAGGCTACCCCTCAAACTAAGGCAGTCTCTCAAACTAAGGCAGACTCTCAAACCAAGGCAAGTCCTCAAACTAAGGCAGATTCTCAAACTAAGGCAACCCCTCAAACTAAGGGAACCCCTCAAGCTAAGGCGACCCCTCAAACTAAGGCAGTCTCTCAAAATAAGGCAACTCCTCAAACTAAGGCTACCCCTCAAACTAAGGCAACCCCTCAAACTAAGGCAGTCTCTCAAAATAAGGCAACTCCTCAAACTAAGGCAACCCATCAAACTAGCAGATTCTCAAACTAAGGCCACCTCTCAAACTAAGGCAACCCCTCAAACTAAGGCAGACTCTCAAACTAAGGCAACCCCTCCATCTAAGGCAACTCCTCAAACTAAGGCAACCCCTCAAACTGAGGCAGACTCTCAAAGAAAGGCAACTCCTCAAACGAAGGCAACCCCTCAAACTAAGGCAGACTATCAAACTCAGGCAACTCGTCAAACTAAAGCAACTCCTCAAACTAAGGCAGATTCTCAAACTGAGGCAGATTCTCAAACGAAGGCAACCCCTCAAACTAAGGCAACCCCTCAAACTAAGGCAGACTATCAAAGAAAGGCAACTCCTCAAATTAAGGCAACCCCTCAAACTAAGGCAGATTCTCAAAATAAGGCAGATTCTCAAACGAAGGCAACCCCTCAAACTAAGGCAACCCCTCAAACTAAGGCAGACTATCAAACTCAGGCAACTCGTCAAACTAAGGCAACCCCTCAAACCAAGGCAACCCCTCAATCTAAGGCAGACTCTCAAACTAAGGCAACCCCTCAAACTAAGGCAACCCCTCAAACTAAGGCAGACTCTCAAAAAAAGGCAACCCCTCAAACTAAGGCAACCCCTCAAACTAAGGCAGATTCTCAAACTGAGGCAACCTCTCAAACTAAGGCAACCCCTCAAACTAAGGCAGTCTCTCAAACTAAGGCAACCCCTCAAACTAAGGCAACCCCTCAAACTAAGGCAGAATCTCAAAAAACGGCAACCCCTCAAACTAAGGCAACCCCTCAAACTAAGGCAGATTCTCAAACTAAGGCAACATCTCAAACTAAGGCAACCCCTCAAACTAAGGCTGACTCTCAAACTAAGGCAGACTCTCAAACTAAGGCAGATTCTCAAACGCAGGCAACTCCTCAAACTAAGGCAGATTCTCAAACTAAGGCAGACTCTCAAACTAAGGCAGACTCTCAAACTAAGGCAACCACTCAAACTAAGGCTGACGCTCAAACTAAGGCAGACTCTCAAACTAAGGCAGACTCTCAAACTAAGGCAACTCCTCAAACTAAGGCAGATTCTCAAACGAAGGCAACCCCTCAAACTAAGGCAGTCTCTCAAACTAAGGCAGACTCTCAAACCAAGGCAAGTCCTCAAACTAAGGCGGATTCTCAAACTAAGGCAACCCCTCAAACTAAGGGAACCCCTCAAGCTAAGGCGACCCCTCAAACTAAGGCAGTCTCTCAAAATAAGGCAACTCCTCAAACTAAGGCAACCCCTCAAACCAAGGCAACCCCTCAAACTAAGGCAGTCTCTCAAAATAAGGCAACTCCTCAAACTAAGGCATCCCATCAAACTAAGGCAGATTCTCAAACTAAGGCCACCTCTCAAACTAAGGCAACCCCTCAAACTAAGGCAGACTCTCAAACTAAGGCAACCCCTCAATCTAAGGCAACCCCTCAAACTAAGGCAACCCCTCAAACTAAGGCAGTCTCTCAAAATAAGGCAACTCCTCAAACTAAGGCAACCCCTCAAACTGAGGCAGACTCTCAAAGAAAGGCAACTCCTCAAACGAAGGCAACCCCTCAAAGTAAGGCAGACTATCAAACTCAGGCAACTCGTCAAACTAAGGCAACTCCTCAAACTAAGGCAGATTCTCAAACTGAGGCAGATTCTCAAACGAAGGCAACCCCTCAAACTAAGGCAACCCCTCAAACTAAGGCAGACTATCAAAGAAAGGCAACCCCTCAAACTAAGGCAACCCCTCAAACTAAGGCAGACTATCAAACTCAGGCAACTCGTCAAACTAAGGCAACCCCTCAAACTAAGGCAACCCCTCAATCTAAGGCAGACTCTCAAACTAAGGCAACCCCTCAAACTAAGGCAACCCCTCAAACTAAGGCAGACTATCAAAGAAAGGCAACTCCTCAAATTAAGGCAACCCCTCAAACTAAGGCAGATTCTCAAAATAAGGCAGATTCTCAAACGAAGGCAACCCCTCAAACTAAGGCAACCCCTCAAACTAAGGCAGACTATCAAACTCAGGCAACTCGTCAAACTAAGGCAACCCCTCAAACTAAGGCAACCCCTCAATCTAAGGCAGACTCTCAAACTAAGGCAACCCCTCAAACTAAGGCAACCCCACAAACTAAGGCAGACTCTCAAAAAAAGGCAACCCCTCAAACTAAGGAAACCCCTCAAACTAAGGCAGATTCTCAAACTAAGGCAACCTCTCAAACTAAGGCAACCCCTCAAACTAAGGCAGTCTCTCAAACTAAGGCAACCCCTCAAACTAAGGCAACCCCTCAAATTAAGGCAACCCCTCAAACTAAGGCAGACTCTCAAACTAAGGCAACTCCTCAAACTAAGGCAACCCCACAAACTAAAGCAACTCCTCAAACTAAGGCAGATTCTCAAAATAAGGCACATTCTCAAACGAAGGCAACCCCTCAAACTAAGGCAACCCCTCAAACTAAGGCAGATTCTCAAACTAAGGCAACCTCTCAAACTAAGGCAACCCCTCAAACTAAGGCAGTCTCTCAAACTAAGGCAACCCCTCAAACTAAGGCAACCCCTCAAATTAAGGCAACCCCTCAAACTAAGGCAGACTCTCAAACTAAGGCAACTCCTCAAACTAAGGCAACCCCACAAACTAAAGCAACTCCTCAAACTAAGGCAGACTCTCAAACTAAGGCAGACTCTCAAACGAAGGCAACCCCTCAAACTAAGGAAGACTCTCAAACTAAGGCAGACACTCAAACTAAGGAAACTCCTCAATCTAAGTCAGACTCTCAAACGAAGGCAACCCCTCAAACTGAGGCAGACTCTCAAACTAAGGCAGACTCTCAAACTAAGGCTGACTCTCATACTAAGGCAGACTCTCAAACTAAGGCAGATTCTCAAACGAAGGCAGCTCCTCAAAATAAGGCAGACTCTCAAACTAAGGCAGACTCTCAAACTAAGGCAGATTCTCAAACGAATGCAACTCCTCAAACTAATGCAGACTCTCAAACTAAGGCAGATTCTCAAACGAAGGCAACTCCTCAAAGTAAGGCAGATTCTCAAACGAAGGCAACTCCTCAAACTAAGGCAGACTCTCAAACTAAGGCAGACTCTCAAACTAACGCAACCACTCAAACTAAGGCTGACTCTCAAACTAAGGCAGACTCTCAAACTGAGGCAGATTCTCAAACTAAGTCAACTCCTCAAAGTAAGGCAGATTCTCCAAGAAGGCAATCTCTCAAACTAAGGCAGATTCTCAAACGAAGGCAACCCCTCAAACAAAGGCAGACTCTCAAACTAAGGCAGACTCTAAAACTAAGGCAGACTCTCAAACTAAGGCTGACTCTCAAACTAAGGCAGACTCTCAAACCAAGGCAGATTCTCAAACGAAGGCAACTCCTCAAACTAAGGCAGATTCTCAAACTAAGGCAGACTCTCAAACTAAGGCAGACTCTCAAACTAAGGCAACCACTCAAACTAAGGCTGACGCTCAAACTAAGGCAGACTCTCAAACTAAGGCAGACTCTCAAACTAAGGCAACTCCTCAAACTAAGGCAGATTCTCCAACGAAGGCAATCTCTCAAACTAAGGCAGACTCTCAAACTAAGGCAGACTCTCAAACTAAGGCAGATTCTCAAACGAAGGAACCCCTCAAACTAAGGCAATCTCTCAAACTAAGGCAGACTCTCAAACCAAGGCAAGTCCTCAAACTAAGGCAGATTCTCAAACTAAGGCAACCCCTCAAACTAAGGGAACCCCTCAATCTAAGGCGACCCCTCGAACTAAGGCAATCTCTCAAAATAAGGCAACTCCTCAAACTAAGGCAACCCCTCAAACTAAGGCAACCCCTCAAACTAAGGCAACCCCACAAACTAAAGCAACTCCTCAAACTAAGGCAACACATCAAACTAAGGCAGATTCTCAAACTAAGGCCACCTCTCAAACTAAGGCAACCCCTCAAACTAAGGCAGACTCTCAAACTAAGGCAACCCCTCAATCTAAGGCAACCCCTCAAACTAAGGCAACCCCTCAAACTAAGGCAGTCTCTCAAAATAAGGCAACTCTTCAAACTAAGGCAACCCCTCAAACTGAGGCAGACTCTCAAAGAAAGGCAACTCCTCAAACGAAGGCAACCTCTCAAACTAAGGCAGACTATCAAACTCAGGCAACTCGTCAAACTAAGGCAACTCCTCAAACTAAGGCAGATTCTCAAACTGAGGCATATTCTCAAACGAAGGCAACCCCTCAAACTAAGGCAACCCCTCAAACTAAGGCAGACTATCAAAGAAAAGCAACTCCTCAAATTAAGGCAACCCCTCAAACTAAGGCAGATTCTCAAAATAAGGCAGATTCTCAAACGAAGGCAACCCCTCAAACTAAGGCAACCCCTCAAACTAAGGCAGACTATCAAACGAAGGCAACCCCTCAAACTAAGGCAACCCCTCAAACTAAGGCAACCCCTCAATCTAAGGCAGACTCTCAAACTAAGGCAACCCCTCAAACTATGGCAACCCCTCAAACTAAGGCAGACTCTCAAAAAAAGGCAACCCCTCAAACTAAGGCAACCCCTCAAACTAAGGCAGATTCTCAAACTAAGGCAACCTCTCAAACTAAGGCAACCCCTCAAACTAAGGCAGTCTCTCAAACAAAGGCAACCCCTCAAACTAAGGCAACCCCTCAAATTAAGGCATCCCCTCAAACTAAGGCAGACTCTCAAACTAAGGCAACTCCTCAAACTAAGGCAACCCCACAAACTGAAGCAACTCCTCAAACTAAGGCAGATTCTCAAAATAAGGCAGATTCTCAAATGAAGGCAACCCCTCAAACTAAGGCAACCCCTCAAACTAAGGCAGACTATCAAACTCAGGCAACTCGTCAAACTAAAGCAACACCTCAAACTAAGGCAACCCCTCAATCTAAGGCAGACTCTCAAACTAAGGCAACCCCTCAAACTAAGGCAACCCCTCAAACTAAGGCAGACTCTCATAAAAAGGCAACCCCTCAAACTAAGTCAACCCCTCAAACTAAGGCAGATTCTCAAACTAAGGCAACCTCTCAAACTAAGGCAACCCCTCAAACTAAGGCAGTCTCTCAAACTAAGGCAACCCCTCAAACTAAGGCAACCCCTCAAACTAAGGCAACCCCTCAAACTAAGGCAACCCCACAAACTAAAGCAACTCCTCAAACTAAGGCAACACATCAAACTAAGGCAGATTCTCAAACTAAGGCCACCTCTCAAACTAAGGCAACCCCTCAAACTAAGGCAGACTCTCAAACTAAGGCAACCCCTCAATCTAAGGCAACCCCTCAAACTAAGGCAACCCCTCAAACTAAGGCAGTCTCTCAAAATAAGGCAACTCTTCAAACTAAGGCAACCCCTCAAACTGAGGCAGACTCTCAAAGAAAGGCAACTCCTCAAACGAAGGCAACCTCTCAAACTAAGGCAGACTATCAAACTCAGGCAACTCGTCAAACTAAGGCAACTCGTCAAACTAAGGCAGATTCTCAAACTGAGGCATATTCTCAAACGAAGGCAACCCCTCAAACTAAGGCAACCCCTCAAACTAAGGCAGACTATCAAAGAAAAGCAACTCCTCAAATTAAGGCATCCCCTCAAACTAAGGCAGATTCTCAAAATAAGGCAGATTCTCAAACGAAGGCAACCCCTCAACCTAAGGCAACCCCTCAAACTAAGGCAGACTATCAAACTCAGGCAACTCGTCAAACTAAGGCAACCCCTCAAACTAAGGCAACCCCTCAATCTAAGGCAGACTCTCAAACTAAGGCAACCCCTCAAACTATGGCAACCCCTCAAACTAAGGCAGACTCTCAAAAAAAGGCAACCCCTCAAACTAAGGCAACCCCTCAAGCTAAGGCAGATTCTCAAACTAAGGCAACCTCTCAAACTAAGGCAACCCCTCAAACTAAGGCAGTCTCTCAAACAAAGGCAACCCCTCAAACTAAGGCAACCCCTCAAATTAAGGCATCCCCTCAAACTAAGGCAGACTCTCAAACTAAGGCAACTCCTCAAACTAAGGCAACCCCACAAACTGAAGCAACTCCTCAATCTAAGGCAGATTCTCAAAATAAGGCAGATTCTCAAATGAAGGCAACCCCTCAAACTAAGGCAACCCCTCAAACTAAGGCAGACTATCAAACTCAGGCAACTCGTCAAACTAAGGCAACCCCTCAAACTAAGGCAACCCCTCAATCTAAGGCAGACTCTCAAACTAAGGCAACCCCTCAAACTAAGGCAACCCCTCAAACTAAGGCAGACTCTCATAAAAAGGCAACCCCTCAAACTAAGGCAACCCCTCAAACTAAGGCAGATTCTCAAACTAAGGCAACCTCTCAAACTAAGGCAACCCCTCAAACTAAGGCAGTCTCTCAAACTAAGGCAACCCCTCAAACTAAGGCAACCCCTCAAATTAAGGCAACCCCTCAAACTAAGGCAGACTCTCAAACTAAGGCAGACACTCAAACTAAGGAAACTCCTCAATCTAAGTCAGACTCTCAAACGAAGGCAACCCCACAAACTAAAGCAACTCCTCAAACTAAGGCAGACTGTCAAACTAAGGCAGACTCTCAAACGAAGGCAACCCCTCAAACTAAGGAAGACTCTCAAACGAAGGCAGACACTCAAACTAAGGAAACTCCTCAATCTAAGTCAGACTCTCAAACGAAGGCAACCCCTCAAACTGAGGCAGACTCTCAAACTAAGGCAGACTCTCAAACTAAGGCTGACTCTCATACTAAGGCAGACTCTCAAACTAAGGCAGATTCTCAAACGAAGGCAGCTCCTCAAAATAAGGCAGACTCTCAAACTAAGGCAGACTCTCAAACTAAGGCAGATTCTCAAACGAATGCAACTCCTCAAACTAATGCAGACTCTCAAACTAAGGCAGATTCTCAAACGAAGGCAACTCCTCAAAGTAAGGCAGATTCTCAAACGAAGGCAACTCCTCAAACTAAGGCAGGCTCTCAAACTAAGGCAGACTCTCAAACTAAGGCAACCACTCAAACTAAGGCTGACTCTCAAACTAAGGCAGACTCTCAAACTGAGGCAGATTCTCAAACTAAGTCAACTCCTCAAAGTAAGGCAGATTCTCCAACGAAGGCAATCTCTCAAACTAAGGCAGATTCTCAAACGAAGGCAACCCCTCAAACAAAGGCAGACTCTCAAATTAAGGCAGACTCTAAAACTAAGGCAGACTCTCAAACTAAGGCTGACTCTCAAACTAAGGCAGACTCTCAAACCAAGGCAGATTCTCAAACGAAGGCAACTCCTCAAACTAAGGCAGATTCTCAAACTAAGGCAGACTCTCAAACTAAGGCAGACTCTCAAACTAAGGCAACCACTCAAACTAAGGCTGACGCTCAAACTAAGGCAGACTCTCAAACTAAGGCAGACTCTCAAACTAAGGCAACTCCTCAAACTAAGGCAGATTCTCCAACGAAGGCAATCTCTCAAACTAAGGCAGACTCTCAAACTAAGGCAGACTCTCAAACTAAGGCAGATTCTCAAACGAAGGCAACCCCTCAAACTAAGGCAGTCTCTCAAACTAAGGCAGACTCTCAAACCAAGGCAAGTCCTCAAACTAAGGCAGATTCTCAAACTAAGGCAACCCCTCAAACTAAGGGAACCCCTCAATCTAAGGCGACCCCTCGAACTAAGGCAATCTCTCAAAATAAGGCAACTCCTCAAACTAAGGCAACCCCTCAAACTAAGGCAACCCCTCAAACTAAGGCAACCCCACAAACTAAAGCAACTCCTCAAACTAAGGCAACACATCAAACTAAGGCAGATTCTCAAACTAAGGCCACCTCTCAAACTAAGGCAACCCCTCAAACTAAGGCAGACTCTCAAACTAAGGCAACCCCTCAATCTAAGGCAACCCCTCAAACTAAGGCAACCCCTCAAACTAAGGCAGTCTCTCAAAATAAGGCAACTCTTCAAACTAAGGCAACCCCTCAAACTGAGGCAGACTCTCAAAGAAAGGCAACTCCTCAAACGAAGGCAACCTCTCAAACTAAGGCAGACTATCAAACTCAGGCAACTCGTCAAACTAAGGCAACTCCTCAAACTAAGGCAGATTCTCAAACTGAGGCATATTCTCAAACGAAGGCAACCCCTCAAACTAAGGCAACCCCTCAAACTAAGGCAGACTATCAAAGAAAAGCAACTCCTCAAATTAAGGCAACCCCTCAAACTAAGGCAGATTCTCAAAATAAGGCAGATTCTCAAACGAAGGCAACCCCTCAAACTAAGGCAACCCCTCAAACTAAGGCAGACTATCAAACTCAGGCAACTCGTCAAACTAAGGCAACCCCTCAAACTAAGGCAACCCCTCAATCTAAGGCAGACTCTCAAACTAAGGCAACCCCTCAAACTATGGCAACCCCTCAAACTAAGGCAGACTCTCAAAAAAAGGCAACCCCTCAAACTAAGGCAACCCCTCAAACTAAGGCAGATTCTCAAACTAAGGCAACCTCTCAAACTAAGGCAACCCCTCAAACTAAGGCAGTCTCTCAAACAAAGGCAACCCCTCAAACTAAGGCAACCCCTCAAATTAAGGCATCCCCTCAAACTAAGGCAGACTCTCAAACTAAGGCAACTCCTCAAACTAAGGCAACCCCACAAACTGAAGCAACTCCTCAAACTAAGTCAGATTCTCAAAATAAGGCAGATTCTCAAATGAAGGCAACCCCTCAAACTAAGGCACCCCCTCAAACTAAGACAGACTATCAAACTCAGGCAACTCGTCAAACTAAAGCAACCCCTCAAACTAAGGCAACCCCTCAAACTAAGGCAACCCCTCAAACTAAGGCAGACTCTCATAAAAAGGCAACCCCTCAAACTAAGTCAACCCCTCAAACTAAGGCAGATTCTCAAACTAAGGCAACCTCTCAAACTAAGGCAACCCCTCAAACTAAGGCAGTCTCTCAAACTAAGGCAACCCCTCAAACTAAGGCAACCCCTCAAACGAAGGCAACCCCTCAAACTAAGGCAAGCCCACAAACTAAAGCAACTCCTCAAACTAAGGCAACACATCAAACTAAGGCAGATTCTCAAACTAAGGCCACCTCTCAAACTAAGGCAACCCCTCAAACTAAGGCAGACTCTCAAACTAAGGCAACCCCTCAATCTAAGGCAACCCCTCAAACTAAGGCAACCCCTCAAACTAAGGCAGTCTCTCAAAATAAGGCAACTCTTCAAACTAAGGCAACCCCTCAAACTGAGGCAGACTCTCAAAGAAAGGCAACTCCTCAAACGAAGGCAACCTCTCAAACTAAGGCAGACTATCAAACTCAGGCAACTCGTCAAACTAAGGCAACTCCTCAAACTAAGGCAGATTCTCAAACTGAGGCATATTCTCAAACGAAGGCAACCCCTCAAACTAAGGCAACCCCTCAAACTAAGGCAGACTATCAAAGAAAAGCAACTCCTCAAATTAAGGCAACCCCTCAAACTAAGGCAGATTCTCAAAATAAGGCAGATTCTCAAACGAAGGCAACCCCTCAACCTAAGGCAACCCCTCAAACTAAGGCAGACTATCAAACTCAGGCAACTCGTCAAACTAAGGCAACCCCTCAAACTAAGGCAACCCCTCAATCTAAGGCAGACTCTCAAACTAAGGCAACCCCTCAAACTATGGCAACCCCTCAAACTAAGGCAGACTCTCAAAAAAAGGCAACCCCTCAAACTAAGGCAACCCCTCAAACTAAGGCAGATTCTCAAACTAAGGCAACCTCTCAAACTAAGGCAACCCCTCAAACTAAGGCAGTCTCTCAAACAAAGGCAACCCCTCAAACTAAGGCAACCCCTCAAATTAAGGCATCCCCTCAAACTAAGGCAGACTCTCAAACTAAGGCAACTCCTCAAACTAAGGCAACCCCACAAACTGAAGCAACTCCTCAAACTAAGGCAGATTCTCAAAATAAGGCAGATTCTCAAATGAAGGCAACCCCTCAAACTAAGGCAACCCCCCAAACTAAGGCAGACTATCAAACTCAGGCAACTCGTCAAACTAAGGCAACCCCTCAAACTAAGGCAACCCCTCAATCTAAGGCAGACTCTCAAACTAAGGCAACCCCTCAAACTAAGGCAACCCCTCAAACTAAGGCAGACTCTCATAAAAAGGCAACCCCTCAAACTAAGGCAACCCCTCAAACTAAGGCAGATTCTCAAACTAAGGCAACCTCTCAAACTAAGGCAACCCCTCAAACTAAGGCAGTCTCTCAAACTAAGGCAACCCCTCAAACTAAGGCAACCCCTCAAATTAAGGCAACCCCTCAAACTAAGGCAGACTCTAAAACTAAGGCAGACACTCAAACTAAGGAAACTCCTCAATCTAAGTCAGACTCTCAAACGAAGGCAACCCCTCAAAATGAGACAGACTCTCAAACTAAGGCAGACTCTCAAACTAAGGCTGACTCTCCAACTAAGGCAGATTCTCAAACTAAGGCAACCCCTCAAACTAAGGCAGACTATCAAACTCAGGCAACTCGTCAAACTAAGGCAACCCCTCAAACTAAGGCAACCACTCAATCTAAGGCAGACTCTCAAACTAAGGCAACCCCTCAAACTAAGGCAACCCCTCAAACTAAGGCAGACTCTCATAAAAAGGCAACCCCTCAAACTAAGGCAACCCCTCAAACTAAGGCAGATTCTCAAACTCAGGCAACCTCTCAAACTAAGGCAACCCCTCAAACTAAGGCAGTCTCACAAACTAAGGCATCCCCTCAAACTAAGGCAACCCCTCAAATTAAGGCAACCCCTCAAACTAAGGCAGACTCTCAAACTAAGGCAACTCCTCAAACAAAGGCAACCCCACAAACTAAAGCAACTCCTCAAACTAAGGCAACCCATCAAACTAAGGCAGATTCTCAAACTAAGGCCACCTCTCAAACTAAGGCAACCCCTCAAACTAAGGCAGACTCTCAAACTAAGGCAACCCCTCAATCTAAGGCAACCCCTCAAACTAAGGCAACCCCTCAAACTAAGGCAGTGTCTCAAAATAAGGCAACTCTTCAAACTAAGGCAACCCCTCAAACTGAGGCAGACTCTCAAAGAAAGGCAACTCCTCAAACGAAGGCAACCCCTCAAACTAAGGCAGACTATCAAACTCAGGCAACTCGTCAAACTAAGGCAACTCCTCAAACTAAGGCAGATTCTCAAACTGAGGCAGATTCTCAAACAAAGGCAACCCCTCAAACTAAGGCAACCCCTGAAACTAAGGCAGACTATCAAAGAAAGGCAACTCCTCAAATTAAGGCAACCCCTCAAACTAAGGCAGATTCTCAAAATAAGGCAGATTCTCAAACGAAGGCAACCCCTCAAACTAAGGCAACCCCTCAAACTAAGGCAGACTATCAAACTCAGGCAACTCGTCAAACTAAGGCAACCCCTCAAACTAAGGCAATCCCTCAATCTAAGGCAGACTCTCAAACTAAGGCAATCCCTCAAACTATGGCAACCCCTCAAACTAAGGCAGACTCTCAAAAAAAGGCAACCCCTCAAACTAAGGCAACCCCTCAAACTAAGGCAGATTCTCAAACTAAGGCAACCTCTCAAACTAAGGCAACCCCTCAAACTCAGGCAGTCTCTCAAACTAAGGCAACCCATCAAACTAAGGCAACCCCTCAAACTAAGGCAGATTCTCAAACTAAGGCAACCTCTCAAACTAAGGCAACCCCTCAAACTAAGGCAGTCTCTCAAACTAAGGCAACCCCTCAAACTAAGGCAACCCCTCAAACTAAGGCAGTATCTCAAAAAAAATGCAACCCCTCAAACTAAGGCAACCCCTCAAACTAAGGCAGATTCTCAAACTAAGGCAACATCTCAAACTAAGGCAACCCCTCAAACTAAGGCTGACTCTCAAACTAAGGCAGACTCTCAAACTAAGGCAGATTCTCAAACGAAGGCAACTCCTCAAACTAAGGCAGATTCTCAAACTAAGGCAGACTCTCAAACTAAGGCAGACTCTCAAACTAAGGCAACCACTCAAACTAAGGCTGACGCTCAAACTAAGGCAGACTCTCAAACTAAGGCAGACTCTCAAACTAAGGCAACTCCTCAAACTAAGGCAGATTCTCAAACGAAGGCAACCCCTCAAACTAAGGCAGTCTCTCAAACTAAGGCAGACTCTCAAACCAAGGCAATTCCTCAAACTAAGGCAGATTCTCAACTAAGGCAACCCCTCAAACTAAGGGAACCCCTCAAGCTAAGGCGACCCCTCAAACTAAGGCAGTCTCTCAAAATAAGGCAACTCCTCAAACTAAGGCAACCCCTCAAACCAAGGCAACCCCTCAAACTAAGGCAGTCTCTCAAAATAAGGCAACTCCTCAAACTAAGGCATCCCATCAAACTAAGGCAGATTCTCAAACTAAGGCCACCTCTCAAACTAAGGCAACCCCTCAAACTAAGGCAGACTCTCAAACTAAGGCAACCCCTCAATCTAAGGCAACCCCTCAAACTAAGGCAACCCCTCAAACTAAGGCAGTCTCTCAAAATAAGGCAACTCCTCAAGCTAAGGCAACCCCTCAAACTGAGGCAGACTCTCAAAGAAAGGCAACTCCTCAAACGAAGGCAACCCCTCAAACTAAGGCAGACTATCAAACTCAGGCAACTCGTCAAACTAAGGCAACTCCTCAAACTAAGGCAGATTCTCAAACTGAGGCAGATTCTCAAACGAAGGCAACCCCTCAAACTAAGGCAACCCCTCAAACTAAGGCAGACCATCAAAGAAAGGCAACTCCTCAAATTAAGGCAACCCCTCAAACTAAGGCAGATTCTCAAAATAAGGCAGATTCTCAAACGAAGGCAACCCCTCAAACTAAGGCAACCCCTCAAACTAAGGCAGACTATCAAACTCAGGCAACTCGTCAAACTAAGGCAACCCCTCAAACTAAGGCAACCCCTCAATCTAAGGCAGACTCTCAAACTAAGGCAACCCCTCAAACTAAGGCAACCCCTCAAACTAAGGCAGACTCTCAAAAAAAGGCAACCCCTCAAACTAAGGCAACCCCTCAAACTAAGGCAGATTCTCAAACTAAGGCAACCTCTCAAACTAAGGCAACCCCTCAAACTAAGGCAGTCTCTCAAACTAAGGCAACTCCTCAAACTAAGGCAACCCCTCAAATTAAGGCAACCCCTCAAACTAAGGCAGACTCTCAAACTAAGGCAACTCCTCAAACTAAGGCAACCCCACAAAATAAAGCAACTCCTCAAACTAAGGCAGATTCTCAAAATAAGGCAGATTCTCAAACGAAGGCAACCCCTCAAACTAAGGCAACCCCTCAAACTAAGGCAGATTCTCAAACTAAGGCAACCTCTCAAACTAAGGCAACCCCTCAAACTAAGGCAGTCTCTCAAACTAAGGCAACCCCTCAAACTAAGGCAACCCCTCAAATTAAGGCAACCCCTCAAACTAAGGCAGACTCTCAAACTAAGGCAACTCCTCAAACTAAGGCAACCCCACAAACTAAAGCAACTCCTCAAACTAAGGCAGACTCTCAAACTAAGGCAGACTCTCAAACGAAGGCAACCCCTCAAACTAAGGAAGACTCTCAAACTAAGGCAGACACTCAAACTAAGGAAACTCCTCAATCTAAGTCAGACTCTCAAACGAAGGCAACCCCTCAAACTGAGGCAGACTCTCAAACTAAGGCAGACTCTCAAACTAAGGCTGACTCTCATACTAAGGCAGACTCTCAAACTAAGGCAGATTCTCAAACGAAGGCAACACCTCAAAATAAGGCAGACTCTCAAACTAAGGCAGACTCTCAAACTAAGGCAGATTCTCAAACGAATGCAACTCCTCAAACTAATGCAGACTCTCAAACTAAGGCAGATTCTCAAACGAAGGCAACTCCTCAAACTAAGGCAGATTCTCAAACGAAGGCAACTCCTCAAACTAAGGCAGTCTCTCAAACTAAGGCAGACTCTCAAACTAAGGCAACCCCTCAAACTAAGGCAACCCCTCAAAATAAGGCAGTGTCTCAAACTAAGGCAACCCCTCAAACTAAGGCAACCCCTCAAACTAAGGCAACCCCACAAACTAAAGCAACTCCTCAAACTAAGGCAACACATCAAACTAAGGCAGATTCTCAAACTAAGGCCACCTCTCAAACTAAGGCAACCCCTCAAACTAAGGCAGACTCTCAAACTAAGGCAACCCCTCAATCTAAGGCAACCCCTCAAACTAAGGCAACCCCTCAAACTAAGGCAGTCTCTCAAAATAAGGCAACTCTTCAAACTAAGGCAACCCCTCAAACTGAGGCAGACTCTCAAAGAAAGGCAACTCCTCAAACGAAGGCAACCTCTCAAACTAAGGCAGACTATCAAACTCAGGCAACTCGTCAAACTAAGGCAACTCCTCAAACTAAGGCAGATTCTCAAACTGAGGCATATTCTCAAACGAAGGCAACCCCTCAAACTAAGGCAACCCCTCAAACTAAGGCAGACTATCAAAGAAAAGCAACTCCTCAAATTAAGGCAACCCCTCAAACTAAGGCAGATTCTCAAAATAAGGCAGATTCTCAAACGAAGGCAACCCCTCAACCTAAGGCAACCCCTCAAACTAAGGCAGACTATCAAACTCAGGCAACTCGTCAAACTAAGGCAACCCCTCAAACTAAGGCAACCCCTCAATCTAAGGCAGACTCTCAAACTAAGGCAACCCCTCAAACTATGGCAACCCCTCAAACTAAGGCAGATTCTCAAACTAAGGCAACCTCTCAAACTAAGGCAACCCCTCAAACTAAGGCAGTCTCTCAAACAAAGGCAACCCCTCAAACTAAGGCAACCCCTCAAATTAAGGCATCCCCTCAAACTAAGGCAGACTCTCAAACTAAGGCAACTCCTCAAACTAAGGCAACCCCACAAAGTGAAGCAACTCCTCAAACTAAGGCAGATTCTCAAAATAAGGCAGATTCTCAAATGAAGGCAACCCCTCAAACTAAGGCAACCCCTCAAACTAAGGCAGACTATCAAACTCAGGCAACTCGTCAAACTAAGGCAACCCCTCAAACTAAGGCAACCCCTCAATCTAAGGCAGACTCTCAAACTAAGGCAACCCCTCAAACTAAGGCAACCCCTCAAACTAAGGCAGACTCTCATAAAAAGGCAACCCCTCAAACTAAGGCAACCCCTCAAACTAAGGCAGATTCTCAAACTAAGGCAACCTCTCAAACTAAGGCAACCCCTCAAACTAAGGCAGTCTCTCAAACTAAGGCAACCCCTCAAACTAAGGCAACCTCTCAAATAAAGGCAACCCCTCAAACTAAGGCAGACTCTCAAACTAAGGCAGACACTCAAACTAAGGAAACTCCTCAATCTAAGTCAGACTCTCAAACGAAGGCAACCCCTCAAACTGAGGCAGACTCTCAAACTAAGGCAGACTCTCAAACTAAGGCTGACTCTCCAACTAAGGCAGATTCTCAAACTAAGGCAACCCCTCAAACTAAGGCAGACTATCAAACTCAGGCAACTCGTCAAACTAAGGCAACCCCTCAAACTAAGGCAACCCCTCAATCTAAGGCAGACTCTCAAACTAAGGCAACCCCTCAAACTAAGGCAACCCCTCAAACTAAGGCAGACTCTCATAAAAAGGCAACCCCTCAAACTAAGGCAACCCCTCAAACTAAGGCAGATTCTCAAACTCAGGCAACCTCTCAAACTAAGGCAACCCCTCAAACTAAGGCAGTCTCACAAACTAAGGCAACCCCTCAAACTAAGGCAACCCCTCAAATTAAGGCAACCCCTCAAACTAAGGCAGACTCTCAAACTAAGGCAACTCCTCAAACAAAGGCAACCCCACAAACTAAAGCAACTCCTCAAACTAAGGCAACCCATCAAACTAAGGCAGATTCTCAAACTAAGGCCACCTCTCAAACTAAGGCAACCCCTCAAACTAAGGCAGACTCTCAAACTAAGGCAACCCCTCAATCTAAGGCAACCCCTCAAACTAAGGCAACCCCTCAAACTAAGGCAGTCTCTCAAAATAAGGCAACTCTTCAAACTAAGGCAACCCCTCAAACTGAGGCAGACTCTCAAAGAAAGGCAACTCCTCAAACGAAGGCAACCCCTCAAACTAAGGCAGACTATCAAACTCAGGCAACTCGTCAAACTAAGGCAACTCCTCAAACTAAGGCAGATTCTCAAACTGAGGCAGATTCTCAAACGAAGGCAACCCCTCAAACTAAGGCAACCCCTCAAACTAAGGCAGACTATCAAAGAAAGGCAACTCCTCAAATTAAGGCAACCCCTCAAACTAAGGCAGATTCTCAAAATAAGGCAGATTCTCAAATGAAGGCAACCCCTCAAACTAAGGCAACCCCTCAAACTAAGGCAGACTATCAAACTCAGGCAACTCGTCAAACTAAGGCAACCCCTCAAACTAAGGCAACCCCTCAATCTAAGGCAGACTCTCAAACTAAGGCAACCCCTCAAACTAAGGCAACCCCTCAAACTAAGGCAGACTCTCAAAAAAAGGCAACCCCTCAAACTAAGGCAACCCCTCAAACTAAGGCAGATTCTCAAACTAAGGCAACCCCTCAAACTAAGGCAGTCTCTCAAACTAAGGCAACCCCTCAAACTAAGGCAACCCCTCAAATTAAGGCAACCCCTCAAACTAAGGCAGACTCTCAAACTAAGGCAACTCCTCAAACTAAGGCAACCCCACAAAATAAAGCAACTCCTCAAACTAAGGCAGATTCTCAAAATAAGGCAGATTCTCAAACGAAGGCAACCCCTCAAACTAAGGCAACCCCTCAAACTAAGGCAGATTCTCAAACTAAGGCAACCTCTCAAACTAAGGCAACCCCTCAAACTAAGGCAGTCTCTCAAACTAAGGCAACCCCTCAAACTAAGGCAACCCCTCAAATTAAGGCAACCCCTCAAACTAAGGCAGACTCTCAAACTAAGGCAACTCCTCAAACTAAGGCAACCCCACAAACTAAAGCAACTCCTCAAACTAAGGCAGACTCTCAAACTAAGGCAGACTCTCAAACGAAGGCAACCCCTCAAACTAAGGAAGACTCTCAAACTAAGGCAGACACTCAAACTAAGGAAACTCCTCAATCTAAGTCAGACTCTCAAACGAAGGCAACCCCTCAAACTGAGGCAGACTCTCAAACTAAGGCAGACTCTCAAACTAAGGCTGACTCTCATACTAAGGCAGACTCTCAAACTAAGGCAGATTCTCAAACGAAGGCAACACCTCAAAATAAGGCAGACTCTCAAACTAAGGCAGACTCTCAAACTAAGGCAGATTCTCAAACGAATGCAACTCCTCAAACTAATGCAGACTCTCAAACTAAGGCAGATTCTCAAACGAAGGCAACTCCTCAAACTAAGGCAGATTCTCAAACGAAGGCAACTCCTCAAACTAAGGCAGACTCTCAAACTAAGGCAGACTCTCAAACTAAGGCAACCACTCAAACTAAGGCTGACTCTCAAACTAAGGCAGACTCTCAAACTGAGGCAGATTCTCAAACTAAGTCAACTCCTCAAAGTAAGGCAGATTCTCCAACGAAGGCAATCTCTCAAACTAAGGCAGATTCTCAAACGAAGGCAACCCCTCAAACTAAGGCAGACTCTCAAACTAAGGCAGACTCTAAAACTAAGGCAGACTCTCAAACTAAGGCTGACTCTCAAACTAAGGCAGACTCTCAAACCAAGGCAGATTCTCAAACGAAGGCAACTCCTCAAACTAAGGCAGATTCTCAAACTAAGGCAGACTCTCAAACTAAGGCAGACTCTCAAACTAAGGCAACCACTCAAACTAAGGCTGACGCTCAAACTAAGGCAGACTCTCAAACTAAGGCAGACTCTCAAACTAAGGCAACTCCTCAAACTAAGGCAGATTCTGCAACGAAGGCAATCTCTCAAACTAAGGCAGACTCTCAGACTAAGGCAGACTCTCAAACTAAGGCAGATTCTCAAACGAAGGCAACCCCTCAAACTAAGGCAGTCTCTCAAACTAAGGCAGACTCTCAAACCAAGGCAAGTCCTCAAACTAAGGCAGATTCTCAAACTAAGGCAACCCCTCAAACTAAGGGAACCTCTCAAACTAAGGCGACCCCTCGAACTAAGGCAATCTCTCAAAATAAGGCAACTCCTCAAACTAAGGCAACCCCTCAAACTAAGGCAACCCCTCAAACTAAGGCAACCCCACAAACTAAAGCAACTCATCAAACTAAGGCAACCCATCAAACTAAGGCAGATTCTCAAACTAAGGCCACCTCTCAAACTAAGGCAACCCCTCAAACTAAGGCAGACTCTCAAACTAAGGCAACCCCTCAATCTCAGGCAACCCCTCAAACTAAGGCAACCCCTCAAACTAAGGCAGTCTCTCAAAGAAAGGCAACTCCTCAAACGAAGGCAACCCCTCAAACTAAGGCAGACTATCAAACTCAGGCAACTCGTCAAACTAAGGCAACTCATCAAACTAAGGCAGATTCTCAAACTGAGGCATATTCTCAAACGAAGGCAACCCCTCAAACTAAGGCAACCCCTCAAACTAAGGCAGACTATCAAAGAAAAGCAACTCCTCAAATTAAGGCAACCCCTCAAACTAAGGCAGATTCTCAAAATAAGGCAGATTCTCAAACGAAGGCAACCCCTCAAACTAAGGCAACCCCTCAAACTAAGGCAGACTATCAAACTCAGGCAACTCGTCAAACTAAGGCAACCCCTCAAACTAAGGCAACCCCTCAATCTAAGGCAGACTCTCAAACTAAGGCAACCCCTCAAACTATGGCAACCCCTCAAACTAAGGCAGACTCTCAAAAAAAGGCAACCCCTCAAACTAAGGCAACCCCTCAAACTAAGGCAGATTCTCAAACTAAGGCAACCTCTCAAACTAAGGCACCCCCTCAAACTAAGGCAACCCCTCAAACAAAGGCAACCCCTCAAATTAAGGCAACCCCTCAAACTAAGGCAGATTCTCAAAATAAGGCAGATTCTCAAACGAAGGCAACCCCTCAAACTAAGGCAACCCCTCAAACTAAGGCAGACTATCAAACTCAGGCAACTCGTCAAACTAAGGCAACCCCTCAAACTAAGGCAACCCCTCAATCTAAGGCAGACTCTCAAACTAAGGCAACCCCTCAAACTATGGCAACCCCTCAAACTAAGGCAGACTCTCAAAAAAAGGCAACCCCTCAAACTAAGGCAACCCCTCAAACTAAGGCAGATTCTCAAACTAAGGCAACCTCTCAAACTAAGGCACCCCCTCAAACTAAGGCAACCCCTCAAACAAAGGCAACCCCTCAAATTAAGGCAACCCCTCAAACTAAGGCAGACTCTCAAACTAAGGCAACTCCTCAAACTAAGGCAACCCCACAAACTGAAGCAACTCCTCAAACTAAGGCAGATTCTCAAAATAAGGCAGATTCTCAAACGAAGGCAACCCCTCAAACTAAGGCAACCCCTCAAACTAAGGCAGACTATCAAACTCAGGCAACTCGTCAAACTAAGGCAACCCCTCAAACTAAGGCAACCCCTCAATCTAAGGCAGACTCTCAAACTAATGCAACCCCTCAAACTAAGGCAACCCCTCAAACTAAGGCAGACTCTCATAAAAAGGCAACCCCTCAAACTAAGGCAACCCCTCAAACTAAGGCAGATTCTCAAACTAAGGCAACCTCTCAAACTAAGGCAACCCCTCAAACTAAGGGAGTCTCTCAAACTAAGGCAACCCCTCAAACTAAGGCAACCCCTCAAATTAAGGCAACCCCTCAAACTAAGGCAGACTCTCAAACTAAGGCAACTCCTCAAACTAAGGCAACCCCACAAACTAAAGCAACTCCTCAATCTAAGGCAGACTCTCAAACTAAGGCAGACTCTCAAACGAAGGCAACCCCTCAAACTAAGGAAGACTCTCAAACTAAGGCAGACACTCAAACTAAGGAAACTCCTCAATCTAAGTCAGACTCTCAAACGAAGGCAACCCCTCAAACTGAGGCAGACTCTCAAACTAAGGCAGACTCTCAAACTAAGGCTGACTCTCATACTAAGGCAGACTCTCAAACTAAGACAGATTCTCAAACGAAGGCAACACCTCAAAATAAGGCAGACTCTCAAACTAAGGCAGACTCTCAAACTAAGGCAGATTCTCAAACGAATGCAACTCCTCAAACTAATGCAGACTCTCAAACTAAGGCAGATTCTCAAACGAAGGCAACTCCTCAAACTAAGGCAGATTCTCAAACGAAGGCAACTCCTCAAACTAAGGCAGACTCTCAAACTAAGGCAGACTCTCAAACTAAGGCAACCACTCAAACTAAGGCTGACTCTCAAACTAAGGCAGACTCTCAAACTGAGGCAGATTCTCAAACTAAGTCAACTCCTCAAAGTAAGGCAGATTCTCCAACGAAGGCAATCTCTCAAACTAAGGCAGATTCTCAAACGAAGGCAACCCCTCAAACTAAGGCAGACTCTCAAACTAAGGCAGACTCTAAAACTAAGGCAGACTCTCAAACTAAGGCTGACTCTCAAACTAAGGCAGACTCTCAAACCAAGGCAGATTCTCAAACGAAGGCAACTCCTCAAACTAAGGCAGATTCTCAAACTAAGGCAGACTCTCAAACTAAGGCAGACTCTCAAACTAAGGCAACCACTCAAACTAAGGCTGACGCTCAAACTAAGGCAGACTCTCAAACTAAGGCAGACTCTCAAACTAAGGCAACTCCTCAAACTAAGGCAGATTCTCCAACGAAGGCAATCTCTCAAACTAAGGCAGACTCTCAGACTAAGGCAGACTCTCAAACTAAGGCAGATTCTCAAACGAAGGCAACCCCTCAAACTAAGGCAGTCTCTCAAACTAAGGCAGACTCTCAAACCAAGGCAAGTCCTCAAACTAAGGCAGATTCTCAAACTAAGGCAACCCCTCAAACTAAGGGAACCCCTCAAACTAAGGCGACCCCTCGAACTAAGGCAATCTCTCAAAATAAGGCAACTCCTCAAACTAAGGCAACCCCTCAAACTAAGGCAACCCCTCAAACTAAGGCAACCCCACAAACTAAAGCAACTCCTCAAACTAAGGCAACCCATCAAACTAAGGCAGATTCTCAAACTAAGGCCACCTCTCAAACTAAGGCAACCCCTCAAACTAAGGCAGACTCTCAAACTAAGGCAACCCCTCAATCTCAGGCAACCCCTCAAACTAAGGCAACCCCTCAAACTAAGGCAGTCTCTCAAAGAAAGGCAACTCCTCAAACGAAGGCAACCCCTCAAACTAAGGCAGACTATCAAACTCAGGCAACTCGTCAAACTAAGGCAACTCATCAAACTAAGGCAGATTGTCAAACTGAGGCATATTCTCAAACGAAGGCAACCCCTCAAACTAAGGCAACCCCTCAAACTAAGGCAGACTATCAAAGAAAAGCAACTCCTCACATTAAGGCAACCCCTCAAACTAAGGCAGATTCTCAAAATAAGGCAGATTCTCAAACGAAGGCAACCCCTCAAACTAAGGCAACCCCTCAAACTAAGGCAGACTATCAAACTCAGGCAACTCGTCAAACTAAGGCAACCCCTCAAACTAAGGCAACCCCTCAATCTAAGGCAGACTCTCAAACTAAGGCAACCCCTCAAACTATGGCAACCCCTCAAACTAAGGCAGACTCTCAAAAAAAGGCAACCCCTCAAACTAAGGCAACCCCTCAAACTAAGGCAGATTCTCAAACTAAGGCAACCTCTCAAACTAAGGCACCCCCTCAAACTAAGGCAGTCTCTCAAACTAAGGCAACCCCTCAAACAAAGGCAACCCCTCAAATTAAGGCAACCCCTCAAACTAAGGCAGACTCTCAAACTAAGGCAACTCCTCAAACTAAGGCAACCCCACAAACTGAAGCAACTCCTCAAACTAAGGCTGATTCTCAAAATAAGGCAGATTCTCAAACGAAGGCAACCCCTCAAACTAAGGCAACCCCTCAAACTAAGGCAGACTATCAAACTCAGGCAACTCGTCAAACTAAGGCAACCCCTCAAACTAAGGCAACCCCTCAATCTAAGGCAGACTGTCAAACTAAGGCAACCCCTCAAACTAAGGCAACCCCTCAAACTAAGGCAGACTCTCATAAAAAGGCAACCCAGTAAACTAAGGCAACCTCTCAAACTAAGGCAGATTCTCAAACTAAGGCAACCTCTCAAACTAAGGCAACCCCTCAAACTAAGGCAGTCTCTCAAACTAAGGCAACCCCTCAAACTAAGGCAACCCCTCAAATTAAGGCAACCCCTCAAACTAAGGCAGACTCTCAAACTAAGGCAGACACTCAAACTAAGGAAACTCCTCAATCTAAGTCAGACTCTCAAACGAAGGCAACCCCTCAAACTGAGGCAGACTCTCAAACTAAGGCAGACTCTCAAACTAAGGCTGACTCTCAAACTAAGGCAGATTCTCAAACTAAGGCAACCCCTCCAACTAAGGCAACCCCTCAAACTAAGGCAACCCCTCAAATTAAGGCAACCCCTCAAACTAAGGCAGACTCTCAAACTAAGGCAACTCCTCAAACTAAGGCAACCCCACAGACTGAAGCAACTCCTCAAACTAAGGCAGATTCTCAAAATAAGGCAGATTCTCAAACGAAGGCAACCCCTCAAACTAAGGCAACCCCTCAAACTAAGGCAGACTATCAAACTCAGGCAACTCGTCAAACTAAGGCAACCCCTCAAACTAAGGCAACCCCTCAATCTAAGGCAGACTCTCAAACTAAGGCAACCCCTCAAACTAAGGCAACCCCTCAAACTAAGGCAGACTCTCATAAAAAGGCAACCCAGTAAACTAAGGCAACCCCTCAAACTAAGGCAGATTCTCAAACTAAGGCAACCTCTCAAACTAAGGCAACCCCTCAAACTAAGGCAGTCTCTCAGACTAAGGCAACCCCTCAAACTAAGGCAACCCCTCAAATTAAGGCAACCCCTCAAACTAAGGCAGACTCTCAAACTAAGGCAGACACTCAAACTAAGGAAACTCCTCAATCTAAGTCAGACTCTCAAACGAAGGCAACCCCTCAAACTGAGGCAGACTCTCAAACTAAGGCTGACTCTCAAACTAAGGCAGATTCTCAAACTAAGGCAACCCCTCAAACTAAGGCAGACTATCAAACTCAGGCAACTCGTCAAACTAAGGCAACCCCTCAAACTAAGGCAACCCCTCAATCTAAGGCAGACTCTCAAACTAAGGCAACCCCTCAAACTAAGGCAGACTCTCATATAAAGGCAACCCCTCAAACTAAGGCAACCCCTCAAACTAAGGCAGATTCTCAAACTCAGGCAACCTCTCAAACTAAGGCAACCCCTCAAACTAAGGCAGTCTCACAAACTAAGGCAACCCCTCAAACTAAGGCAACCCCTCAAATTAAGGCAACCCCTCAAACTAAGGCAGACTCTCAAACTGAGGCAACTCCTCAAACTAAGGCAACCCCACAAACTAAAGCAACTCCTCAAACTAAGGCAACCCATCAAACTAAGGCAGATTCTCAAACTAAGGCCACCTCTCAAACTAAGGCATCCCCTCAAACTAAGGCAGACTCTCAAACTAAGGCAACCCCTCAATCTAAGGCAACCCCTCAAACTAAGGCAACCCCTCAAACTAAGGCAGTCTCTCAAAATAAGGCAACTCTTCAAACTAAGGCAACCCCTCAAACTGAGGCAGACTCTCAAAGAAAGGCAACTCCTCAAACGAAGGCAACCCCTCAAACTAAGGCAGACTATCAAACTCAGGCAACTCGTCAAACTAAGGCAACTCCTCAAACTAAGGCAACACCTCAATCTAAGGCAGATTCTCAAAATAAGGCAGATTCTCAAACGAAGGCAACCCCTCAAACTAAGGCAACCCCTCAAACTAAGGCAGACTATCAAACTCAGGCAACTCGTCAAACTAAGGCAACCCCTCAAACTAAGGCAACCCCTCAATCTAAGGCAGACTCTCAAACTAAGGCAACCCCTCAAACTATGGCAACCCCTCAAACTAAGGCAGACTATCAAAGAAAGGCAACTCCTCAAATTAAGGCAACCCCTCAAACTAAGGCAGATTCTCAAAATAAGGCAGATTCTCAAACGAAGGCAACCCCTCAAACTAAGGCAACCCCTCAAACTAAGGCAGACTATCAAACTCAGGCAACTCGTCAAACTAAGGCAACCCCTCAAACTAAGGCAACCCCTCAATCTAAGGCAGACTCTCAAACTAAGGCAACCCCTCAAACTATGGCAACCCCTCAAACTAAGGCAGACTCTCAAAAAAAGGCAACCCCTCAAACTAAGGCAACCCTTCAAACTAAGGCAGATTCTCAAACTAAGGCAACCTCTCAAACTAAGGCAACCCCTCAAACTAAGGCAGTCTCTCAAACTAAGGCAACCCCTCAAACTAAGGCAACCCCTCAAATTAAGGAAACCCCTCAAACTAAGGCAGACTCTCAAACTAAGGCAACTCCTCAAACTAAGGCAACCCCACAAACTAAAGCAACTCCTCAAACTAAGGCAGATTCTCAAACTAAGGCAACCTCTCAAACTAAGGCAACCCCTCAAACTAAGGCAGTCTCTCAAACTAAGGCAACCCCTCAAACTAAGGCAACCCCTCAAATTAAGGCAACCCCTCAAACTAAGGCAGACTCTCAAAATAAGGCAACTCCTCAAACTAAGGCAACCCCACAAACTAAAGCAACTCCTCAAACTAAGGCAGACTCTCAAACTAAGGCAGACTCTCAAACGAAGGCAACCCCTCAAACTAAGGAAGACTCTCAAACTAAGGCAGACACTCAAACTAAGGAAACTCCTCAATCTAAGTCAGACTCTCAAACGAAGGCAACCCCTCAAACTGAGGCAGACTCTCAAACTAAGGCAGACTCTCAAACTAAGGCTGACTCTCAAACTAAGGCAGACTCTCAAACTGAGGCAGATTCTCAAACGAAGGCAACTCCTCAAAATAAGGCAGACTCTCAAACTAAGGCAGACTCTCAAACTAAGGCAGATTCTCAAACGAATGCAACTGCTCAAACTAATGCAGACTCTCAAACTAAGGCAGATTTTCAAACGAAGGCAACTCCTCAAACTAAGGCAGATTCTCAAATGAAGGCAACTCCTCAAACTAAGGCAGACTCTCAAACTAATGCAACCACTCAAACTAAGGCTGACTCTCAAACTAAGGCAGACTCTCAAACTAAGGCAGACTCTCAAACTAAGGCAGACTCTCAAACCAAGGCTGACTCTCAAACTAAGGCAGACTCTCAAACTAAGGCAGATTCTCAAACGAAGGCAACTCCTCAAACTAAGGCAGATTCTCAAACTAAGGCAGACTCTCAAACTAAGGCAGACTCTCAAACTAAGGCAACCCCTCAAACTAAGGCTGACGCTCAAAATAAGGCAGACTCTCAAACTAAGGCAACTCCTCAAACTAAGGCAGATTCTCCAACGAAGGCAATCTCTCAAACTAAGGCAGACTCTCAAACTAAGGCAGACTCTCAAACTAAGGCAGATTCTCAAACGAAGGCAACTCCTCAAACTAAGGCAGTCTCTCAAACTAAGGCAGACTCTCAAACCAAGGCAAGTCCTCAAACTAAGGCAGATTCTCAAACTAAGGCAACCCCTCAAACTAAGGGAACCCCTCAAACTAAGGCGACCCCTCAAACTAAGGCAGTCTCTCAAAATAAGGCAACTCCTCAAACTAAGGCAACCCCTCAAACTAAGGCAACCCCTCAAACTAAGGCAGTCTCTCAAAATAAGGCAACTCCTCAAACTAAGGCAACCCATCAAACTAAGGCAGATTCTCAAACTAAGGCCACCTCTCAAACTAAGGCAACCCCTCAAACTAAGGCAGACTCTCAAACTAAGGCAACCCCTCAATCTAAGGCAACCCCTCAAACTAAGGCAACCCCTCAAACTAAGGCAGTCTCTCAAAATAAGGCAACTCTTCAAACTAAGGCAACCCCTCAAACTGAGGCAGACTCTCAAAGAAAGGCAACTCCTCAAACGAAGGCAACCCCTCAAACTAAGGCAGACTATCAAACTCAGGCAACTCGTCAAACTAAGACAACTCCTCAAACTAAGGCAGATTCTCAAACTGAGGCAGATTCTCAAACGAAGGCAACCCCTCAAACTAAGGCAACCCCTCAAACTAAGGCAGACTATCAACCTAAGGCAACCACTCAAACTAAGGCTGACACTCAAACTCAGGCAGACTCTCAAACTGAGGCAGACTCTCAAACTAAGTCAACTCCTCAAAGTAAGGCAGATTCTCCAACGAAGGCAATCTCTCAAACTAAGGCAGATTCTCAAACGAAGGCAACCCCTCAAACTAAGGCAGACTCTCAAACTAAGGCAGACTCTCAAACTAAGGCAGACTCTCAAACTAAGGCTGACTCTCAAACTAAGGCAGACTCTCAAACTAAGGCAGATTCTCAAACTAAGGCAACCACTCAAACTAAGGCTGACGCTCAATCTAAGGCAGACATTCAAACTAAGGCAACTCCTCAAACTAAGGCAGATTCTCCAACGAAGGCAATCTCTCAAACTAAGGCAGACTCTCAAACTAAGGCAGACTCTCAAACTAAGGCAGATTCTCAAACGAAGGCAACCCCTCAAACTAAGGCAGTCTCTCAAACTAAGGCAGACTCTCAAACCAAGGCAAGTCCTCAAACTAAGGCAGATTCTCAAACTAAGGCAACCCCTCAAACTAAGGGAACCCCTCAAACTAAGGCGACCCCTCAAACTAAGGCAGTCTCTCAAAATAAGGCAACTCCTCAAACTAAGGCAACCCCTCAAACTAAGGCAACCCCTCAAACTAAGGCAACCCCTCAAAATAAGGCAGTCTCTCAAAATAAGGCAACTCCTCAAACTAAGGCAACCCATCAAACTAAGGCAGATTCTCAAACTAAGGCCACCTCTCAAACGAAGGCAACCCCTCAAACTAAGGCAGACTCTCAAACTAAGGCAACCCCTCAATCTAAGGCAACCCCTCAAACTAAGGCAACCCGTCAAACTAAGGCAGTCTCTCAAAATAAGGCAACTCTTCAAACTAAGGCAACCCCTCAAACTGAGGCAGACTCTCAAAGAAAGGCAATTCCTCAAATGAAGGCAACCCCTCAAACTAAGGCAGACTTTCAAACTCAGGCAACTCGTCAAACTAAGGCAACTCCTCAAACTAAGGCAGATTCTCAAACTGAGGCAGATTCTCAAACGAAGGCAACCCCTCAAACTAAGGCAACCCCTCAAACTAAGGCAGACTATCATAGAAAGGCAACTCCTCAAATTAAGGCAACCCCTCAAACGAAGGCAGATTCTCAAAATAAGGCAGATTCTCAAACGAAGGCAACCCCTCAAACTAAGGCAACCCCTCAAACTAAGGCAGACTATCAAACTCAGGCAACTCGTCAAACTAAGGCAACCCCTCAAACTAAGGCAACCCCTCAATTTAAGGCAGACTCTCAAACTAAGGCAACCCCTCAAACTATGGCAACCCCTCAAACTAAGGCAGTCTCTCAAAAAAAGGCAACCCCTCAAACTAAGGCAACCCCTCAAACTAAGGCAGATTCTCAAACTAAGGCAACCTCTCAAACTAAGGCAACCCCTCAAACTAAGGCAGTCTCTCAAACTAAGGCAACCCCTCAAACTAAGGCAACCCCTCAAATTAAGGCAACCCCTCAAACTAAGGCAGACTCTCAAACTAAGGCAACTCCTCAAACTAAGGCAACCCCACAAACTAAAGCAACTCCTCAAACTAAGGCAGATTCTCAAAATAAGGCAGATTCTCAAACGAAGGCAACCCCTCAAACTAAGGCAACCCCTCAAACTAAGGCAGACTATCAAACTCAGGCAACTCGTCAAACTAAGGCAACCCCTCAAACTATGCAACCCCTCAATCTAAGGCAGACTCTCAAATTAAGGCAACCCCTCAAACTAAGGCAACCCCTCAAACTAAGGCAGACTCTCATAAAAAGGCAACCCCTCAAACTAAGGCAACCCCTCAAACTAAGGCAGATTCTCAAACTAAGGCAACCTCTCAAACTAAGGCAACCCCTCAAACTAAGGCAGTCTCTCAAACTAAGGCAACCCCTCAAACTAAGGCAACCCCTCAAATTAAGGCAACCCCTCAAACTAAGGCAGACTCTCAAACTAAGGCAACTCCTCAAACTAAGGCAACCCCACAAACTAAAGCAACTCCTCAAACTAAGGCAGACTCTCAAACTAAGGCAGACTCTCCAACGAAGGCAACCCCTCAAACTAAGGAAGACTCTCAAACTAAGGCAGACACTCAAACTAAGGAAACTCCTCAATCTAATTCAGACTCTCAAACGAAGGCAACCCCTCAAACTGAGGCAGATTCTCAAACGAAGGCAGACTCTCAAACTAAGGCTGACTCTCAAACTAAGGCAGATTCTCAAACGAAGGCAACTCCTCAAACTAAGGCAGATTCTCAAACTCAGGCAGACCCTCAAACTAAGGCAGACTCTCAAACTAAGGCAGACTCTCAAACGAAGGCAACCCCTCAAACTAAGGAAGACTCTCAAACTAAGGCAGACACTCAAACTAAGGAAACTCCTCAATCTAAGTCAGACTCTCAAACGAAGGCAACCCCTCAAACTAAGGCAGACTCTCAAACTAAGGCAGTCTCTCAAACTAAGGCTGACGCTCAAACTAAGGCAGATTCTGAAACGAAGGCAACTCCTCAAACGAAGGCAGATTCTCAAACTAAGGCAGATTCTCAAACTAAGGCAGACTCTCAAACTAAGGCAGATTCTCAAACGAAGGCAACTCCTCAAACTAAGGCAGATTCTAAAACTAAGGCAGACTCTCAAACTGAGGCAACCGCTCAAACTAAGGCTGACTCTCAAACTGAGGCAGACTCTCAAGCTAAGGCAGACTCTGAAACTCAGGCAACTCCTCAAACTAAGGCAGATTCTCCAACGAAGGCAGTCTCCCAAACTAAGGCAGACTCTCATACCAAGGCAGACTCTCAAACTAAGGCAGATTCTCAAACGAAGGCAACCCCTCAAACTGAGGCAACCCCTCAAACTAAGGTAGACTCTCAAACTAAGGCAACTCCTCAAACTAAGGCAGATTCTCAAGCGAAGGCAACCCCTCAAACTAAGGGAAGCCCTCAAACTAAGGCAGCCCCTCAAACTAAGGCAGTCTCTCAAAATAAGGCAACTCCTCAAACTAAGGCAACCCCTCAAACTGAGGGAACTCCGCAAACTGAGGCAGATTCTCAAACTAAGGCAACCGCTCAAACTCAAGGCAGACTCTCAAATTAAGGCAACTCCTCAAACGAAGGCAACTCCTCAAACTAAGGCACATTCTCAATCGAAGGCAACCCCTCAAACTAAGGCAGACTCTCATAAAAAGGCAACCCCTCAAACTAAGGCAACCCCTCAAACTAAGGCAGATTCTCAAACTAAGGCAGTCTCTCAAACTAAGGCAACCCCTCAAACTAAGGCAACCCCTCAAATTAAGGCAACCCCTCAAACTAAGGCAGACTCTCAAACTAAGGCAACTCCTCAAACTAAGGCAACCCCACAAACTAAAGCAACTCCTCAAACTAAGGCAGACTCTCAAACTAAGGCAGCCTCTCAAACGAAGGCAACCTCTCAAACTAAGGAAGACTCTCAAACTAAGGCAGACACTCAAACTAAGGAAACTCCTCAATCTAAGTCAGACTCTCAAACGAAGGCAACCCCTCAAACTGAGGCAGACTCTCAAACTAAGGCAGACTCTCAAACTAAGGCTGACTCTCAAACTAAGGCAGATTCTCAAACGAAGGCAACTCCTCAAACTAAGGCAGATTCTCAAACTAAGGCAGACTCTCAAACTAAGGTAGACTCTCAAACTAAGGCAGACTCTCAAACGAAGGCAACCCCTCAAACTAAGGAAGACTCTCAAACTAAGGCAGACACTCAAACTAAGGAAACTCCTCAATCTAAGTCAGACTCTCAAACGAAGGCAACCCCTCAAACTAAGGCAGACTCTCAAACTAAGGCAGTCTCTCAAACTAAGGCTGACGCTCAAACTAAGGCAGATTCTGAAACGAAGGCAACTCCTCAAACGAAGGCAGATTCTCAAACTAAGGCAGACTCTCAAACTAAGGCAGACTCTCAAACTAAGGCAGATTCTCAAACGAAGGCAACTCCTCAAACTAAGGCAGATTCTAAAACTAAGGCAGACTCTCAAACTGAGGCAACCGCTCAAACTAAGGCTGACTCTCAAACTGAGGCAGACTCTCAAACTAAGGCAGACACTCAAACTCAGGCAACTCCTCAAACTAAGGCAGATTCTCCAACGAAGGCAGTCTCTCAAACTAAGGCAGACTCTCAAACCAAGGCAGACTCTCAAACTAAGGCAGACTCTCAAACTAAGGCAACCCCTCAATCTAAGGCAACCCCTCAAACTAAGGCAACCCCTCAAACTAAGGCAGTCTCTCAAAATAAGGCAACTCTTCAAACTAAGGCAACCCCTCAAACTGAGGCAGACTCTCAAAGAAAGGCAACTCCTCAAACGAAGGCAACCCCTCAAACTAAGGCAGACTATCAAACTCAGGCAACTCGTCATACTAAGGCAACTCCTCAAACTAAGGCAACACCTCAATCTAAGGCAACCCCTCAAATTAAGGCAACCCCTCAAACTAAGGCAGACTCTCAAACTAAGGCAACTCCTCAAACTAAGGCAACCCCACAAACTAAAGCAACTCCTCAAACTAAGGCAGATTCTCAAAATAAGGCAGATTCTCAAACGAAGGCAACCCCTCAAACTAAGGCAACCCCTCAAACTAAGGCAGACTATCAAACTCAGGCAACTCGTCAAACTAAGGCAACCCCTCAAACTATGCAACCCCTCAATCTAAGGCAGACTCTCAAATTAAGGCAACCCCTCAAACTAAGGCAACCCCTCAAACTAAGGCAGACTCTCATAAAAAGGCAACCCCTCAAACTAAGGCAACCCCTCAAACTAAGGCAGATTCTCAAACTAAGGCAACCTCTCAAACTAAGGCAACCCCTCAAACTAAGGCAGTCTCTCAAACTAAGGCAACCCCTCAAACTAAGGCAACCCCTCAAATTAAGGCAACCCCTCAAACTAAGGCAGACTCTCAAACTAAGGCAACTCCTCAAACTAAGGCAACCCCACAAACTAAAGCAACTCCTCAAACTAAGGCAGACTCTCAAACTAAGGCAGACTCTCCAACGAAGGCAACCCCTCAAACTAAGGAAGACTCTCAAACTAAGGCAGACACTCAAACTAAGGAAACTCCTCAATCTAATTCAGACTCTCAAACGAAGGCAACCCCTCAAACTGAGGCAGATTCTCAAACGAAGGCAGACTCTCAAACTAAGGCTGACTCTCAAACTAAGGCAGATTCTCAAACGAAGGCAACTCCTCAAACTAAGGCAGATTCTCAAACTCAGGCAGACCCTCAAACTAAGGCAGACTCTCAAACTAAGGCAGACTCTCAAACGAAGGCAACCCCTCAAACTAAGGAAGACTCTCAAACTAAGGCAGACACTCAAACTAAGGAAACTCCTCAATCTAAGTCAGACTCTCAAACGAAGGCAACCCCTCAAACTAAGGCAGACTCTCAAACTAAGGCAGTCTCTCAAACTAAGGCTGACGCTCAAACTAAGGCAGATTCTGAAACGAAGGCAACTCCTCAAACGAAGGCAGATTCTCAAACTAAGGCAGATTCTCAAACTAAGGCAGACTCTCAAACTAAGGCAGATTCTCAAACGAAGGCAACTCCTCAAACTAAGGCAGATTCTAAAACTAAGGCAGACTCTCAAACTGAGGCAACCGCTCAAACTAAGGCTGACTCTCAAACTGAGGCAGACTCTCAAGCTAAGGCAGACTCTGAAACTCAGGCAACTCCTCAAACTAAGGCAGATTCTCCAACGAAGGCAGTCTCTCAAACTAAGGCAGACTCTCATACCAAGGCAGACTCTCAAACTAAGGCAGATTCTCAAACGAAGGCAACCCCTCAAACTGAGGCAACCCCTCAAACTAAGGTAGACTCTCAAACTAAGGCAACTCCTCAAACTAAGGCAGATTCTCAAGCGAAGGCAACCCCTCAAACTAAGGGAAGCCCTCAAACTAAGGCAGCCCCTCAAACTAAGGCAGTCTCTCAAAATAAGGCAACTCCTCAAACTAAGGCAACCCCTCAAACTGAGGGAACTCCGCAAACTGAGGCAGATTCTCAAACTAAGGCAACCGCTCAAACTCAAGGCAGACTCTCAAATTAAGGCAACTCCTCAAACGAAGGCAACTCCTCAAACTAAGGCACATTCTCAATCGAAGGCAACCCCTCAAACTAAGGCAGACTCTCATAAAAAGGCAACCCCTCAAACTAAGGCAACCCCTCAAACTAAGGCAGATTCTCAAACTAAGGCAGTCTCTCAAACTAAGGCAACCCCTCAAACTAAGGCAACCCCTCAAATTAAGGCAACCCCTCAAACTAAGGCAGACTCTCAAACTAAGGCAACTCCTCAAACTAAGGCAACCCCACAAACTAAAGCAACTCCTCAAACTAAGGCAGACTCTCAAACTAAGGCAGCCTCTCAAACGAAGGCAACCTCTCAAACTAAGGAAGACTCTCAAACTAAGGCAGACACTCAAACTAAGGAAACCCCTCAATCTAAGTCAGACTCTCAAACGAAGGCAACCCCTCAAACTGAGGCAGACTCTCAAACTAAGGCAGACTCTCAAACTAAGGCTGACTCTCAAACTAAGGCAGATTCTCAAACGAAGGCAACTCCTCAAACTAAGGCAGATTCTCAAACTAAGGCAGACTCTCAAACTAAGGTAGACTCTCAAACTAAGGCAGACTCTCAAACGAAGGCAACCCCTCAAACTAAGGAAGACTCTCAAACTAAGGCAGACACTCAAACTAAGGAAACTCCTCAATCTAAGTCAGACTCTCAAACGAAGGCAACCCCTCAAACTAAGGCAGACTCTCAAACTAAGGCAGTCTCTCAAACTAAGGCTGACGCTCAAACTAAGGCAGATTCTGAAACGAAGGCAACTCCTCAAACGAAGGCAGATTCTCAAACTAAGGCAGACTCTCAAACTAAGGCAGACTCTCAAACTAAGGCAGATTCTCAAACGAAGGCAACTCCTCAAACTAAGGCAGATTCTAAAACTAAGGCAGACTCTCAAACTGAGGCAACCGCTCAAACTAAGGCTGACTCTCAAACTGAGGCAGACTCTCAAACTAAGGCAGACACTCAAACTCAGGCAACTCCTCAAACTAAGGCAGATTCTCCAACGAAGGCAGTCTCTCAAACTAAGGCAGACTCTCAAACCAAGGCAGACTCTCAAACTAAGGCAGACTCTCAAACTAAGGCAACCCCTCAATCTAAGGCAACCCCTCAAACTAAGGCAACCCCTCAAACTAAGGCAGTCTCTCAAAATAAGGCAACTCTTCAAACTAAGGCAACCCCTCAAACTGAGGCAGACTCTCAAAGAAAGGCAACTCCTCAAACGAAGGCAACCCCTCAAACTAAGGCAGACTATCAAACTCAGGCAACTCGTCATACTAAGGCAACTCCTCAAACTAAGGCAACACCTCAATCTAAGGCAGATTCTCAAAATAAGGCAGATTCTCAAACGAAGGCAATCCCTCAAACTAAGGCAACCCCTCAAACTAAGGCAGACTATCAAACTCAGGCAACTCGTCAAACTAAGGCAACCCCTCAAACTAAGGCAACCCCTCAATCTAAGGCAGACTCTCAAACTAAGGGAACCCCTCAAACTATGGCAACCCCTCAAACTAAGGCAGACTATCAAAGAAAGGCAACCCCTCAAACTAAGGCAACCCCTCAATCTAAGACTGACTCTCAAACTAAGGCAACCCTTCAAACTATGGCAACCCCTCAAACTAAGGCAGACTCTCAAAAAAAGGCAACCCCTCAAACTAAGGCAACCCTTCAAACTAAGGCAGATTCTCAAACTAAGGCAACCTCTCAAACTAAGGCAACCCCTCAAACTAAGGCAGTCTCTCAAACTAAGGCAACCCCTCAAACTAAGGCAACCCCTCAAATTAAGGAAACCCCTCAAACTAAGGCAGACTCTCAAACTAAGGCAACTCCTCAAACTAAGGCAACCCCACAAACTAAAGCAACTCCTCAAACTAAGGCAGATTCTCAAAATAAGGCAGATTCTCAAACGAAGGCAACCCCTCAAACTAAGGCAACCCCTCAAACTAAGGCAGACTATCAAACTCAGGCAACTCGTCAAACTAAGGCAACCCCTCAAACTAAGGCAATCCCTCAATCTAAGGCAGAGTCTCAAACTAAGGCAACCCCTCAAACTAAGGCAACCCCTCAAACTAAGGCAGACTCTCATAAAAAGGCAACCCCTCAAACTAAGGCAACCCCTCAAACTAAGGCAGATTCTCAAACTAAGGCAACCTCTCAAACTAAGGCAACCCCTCAAACTAAGGCAGTCTCTCAAACTAAGGCAACCCCTCAAACTAAGGCAACCCCTCAAATTAAGGCAACCCCTCAAACTAAGGCAGACTCTCAAAATAAGGCAACTCCTCAAACTAAGGCAACCCCACAAACTAAAGCAACTCCTCAAACTAAGGCAGACTCTCAAACTAAGGCAGACTCTCAAACGAAGGCAACCCCTCAAACTAAGGAAGACTCTCAAACTAAGGCAGACACTCAAACTAAGGAAACTCCTCAATCTAAGTCAGACTCTCAAACGAAGGCAACCCCTCAAACTGAGGCAGACTCTCAAACTAAGGCAGACTCTCAAACTAAGGCTGACTCTCAAACTAAGGCAGACTCTCAAACTAAGGCAGATTCTCAAACGAATGCAACTGCTCAAACTAATGCAGACTCTCAAACTAAGGCAGATTTTCAAACGAAGGCAACTCCTCAAACTAAGGCAGATTCTCAAATGAAGGCAACTCCTCAAACTAAGGCAGACTCTCAAACTAAGGCAACTCCTCAAACTAAGGCTGACTCTCAAACTAAGGCAGACTCTCAAACTAAGGCAGACTCTCAAACTAAGGCAGACTCTCAAACCAAGGCTGACTCTCAAACTAAGGCAGACTCTCAAACTAGGGCAGATTCTCAAACGAAGGCAACTCCTCAAACTTAGGCAGATTCTCAAACTAAGGCAGACTCTCAAACTAAGGCAGACTCTCAAACTAAGGCAACCCCTCAAACTAAGGCTGACGCTCAAAATAAGGCAGACTCTCAAACTAAGGCAACTCCTCAAACTAAGGCAGATTCTCCAACGAAGGCAATCTCTCAAACTAAGGCAGACTCTCAAACTAAGGCAGACTCTCAAACTAAGGCAGATTCTCAAACGAAGGCAACCCCTCAAACTAAGGCAGTCTCTCAAACTAAGGCAGACTCTCAAACCAAGGCAAGTCCTCAAACTAAGGCAGATTCTCAAACTAAGGCAACCCCTCAAACTAAGGGAACCCCTCAAACTAAGGCGACCCCTCAAACTAAGGCAGTCTCTCAAAATAAGGCAACTCCTCAAACTAAGGCAACCCCTCAAACTAAGGCAACCCCTCAAGCTAAGGCAGTCTCTCAAAATAAGGCAACTCCTCAAACTAAGGCAACCCATCAAACTAAGGCAGATTCTCAAACTAAGGCCACCTCTCAAACTAAGGCAACCCCTCAAACTAAGGCAGACTCTCAAACTAAGGCAACCCCTCAATCTAAGGCAACCCCTCAAACTAAGGCAACCCCTCAAACTAAGGCAGTCTCTCAAAATAAGGCAACTCTTCAAACTAAGGCAACCCCTCAAACTGAGGCAGACTCTCAAAGAAAGGCAACTCCTCAAACGAAGGCAACCCCTCAAACTAAGGCAGACTATCAAACTCAGGCAACTCGTCAAACTAAGACAACTCCTCAAACTAAGGCAGATTCTCAAACTGAGGCAGAAACTCAAACGAAGGCAACCCCTCAAACTAAGGCAACCCCTCAAACTAAGGCAGACTATCAACCTAAGGCAACCACTCAAACTAAGGCTGACTCTCAAACTAAGGCAGACTCTCAAACTGAGGCAGACTCTCAAACTAAGTCAACTCCTCAAAGTAAGGCAGATTCTCCAACGAAGGCAATCTCTCAAACTAAGGCAGATTCTCAAACGAAGGCAACCCCTCAAACTAAGGCAGACTCTCAAACTAAGGCAGACTCTCAAACTAAGGCAGACTCTCAACCTAAGGCTGACTCTCAAACTAAGGCAGACTCTCAAACTAAGGCAGATTCTCAAACTAAGGCAACCACTCAAACTAAGGCTGACGCTCAAACTAAGGCAGACATTCAAACTAAGGCAACTCCTCAAACTAAGGCAGATTCTCCAACGAAGGCAATCTCTCAAACTAAGGCAGACTCTCAAACTAAGGCAGACTCTCAAACTAAGGCAGATTCTCAAACGAAGGCAACCCCTCAAACTAAGGCAGTCTCTCAAACTAAGGCAGACTCTCAAACCAAGGCAAGTCCTCAAACTAAGGCAGATTCTCAAACTAAGGCAACCCCTCAAACTAAGGGAACCCCTCAAACTAAGGCGACCCCTCAAACTAAGGCAGTCTCTCAAAATAAGGCAACTCCTCAAACTAAGGCAACCCCTCAAACTAAGGCAACCCCTCAAACTAAGGCAACCCCTCAAAATAAGGCAGTCTCTCAAAATAAGGCAACTCCTCAAACTAAGGCAACCCATCAAACTAAGGCAGATTCTCAAACTAAGGCCACCTCTCAAACTAAGGCAACCCCTCAAACTAAGGCAGACTCTCAAACTAAGGCAACCCCTCAATCTAAGGCAACCCCTCAAACTAAGGCAACCCGTCAAACTAAGGCAGTCTCTCAAAATAAGGCAACTCTTCAAACTAAGGCAACCCCTCAAACTGAGGCAGACTCTCAAAGAAAGGCAACTCCTCAAACGAAGGCAACCCCTCAAACTAAGGCAGACTTTCAAACTCAGGCAACTCGTCAAACTAAGGCAACTCCTCAAACTAAGGCAGATTCTCAAACTGAGGCAGATTCTCAAACGAAGGCAACCCCTCAAACTAAGGCAACCCCTCAAACTAAGGCAGACTATCATAGAAAGGCAACTCCTCAAATTAAGGCAACCCCTCAAACGAAGGCAGATTCTCAAAATAAGGCAGATTCTCAAACGAAGGCAACCCCTCAAACTAAGGCAACCCCTCAAACTAAGGCAGACTATCAAACTCAGGCAACTCGTCAAACTAAGGCAACCCCTCAAACTAAGGCAACCCCTCAATTTAAGGCAGACTCTCAAACTAAGGCAACCCCTCAAACTATGGCAACCCCTCAAACTAAGGCAGACTCTCAAAAAAAGGCAACCCCTCAAACTAAGGCAACCCCTCAAACTAAGGCAGATTCTCAAACTAAGGCAACCTCTCAAACTAAGGCAACCCCTCAAACTAAGGCAGTCTCTCAAACTAAGGCAACCCCTCAAACTAAGGCAACCCCTCAAATTAAGGCAACCCCTCAAACTAAGGCAGACTCTCAAACTAAGGCAACTCCTCAAACTAAGGCAACCCCACAAACTAAAGCAACTCCTCAAACTAAGGCAGATTCTCAAAATAAGGCAGATTCTCAAACGAAGGCAACCCCTCAAACTAAGGCAACCCCTCAAACTAAGGCAGACTATCAAACTCAGGCAACTCGTCAAACTAAGGCAACCCCTCAAACTAAGGCAACCCCTCAATCTAAGGCAGACTCTCAAACTAAGGCAACCCCTCAAACTAAGGCAACCCCTCAAACTAAGGCAGACTCTCATAAAAAGGCAACCCCTCAAACTAAGGCAACCCCTCAAACTAAGGCAGATTCTCAAACTCAGGCAACCTCTCAAACTAAGGCAACCCCTCAAACTAAGGCAGTCTCACAAACTAAGGCAACCCCTCAAACTAAGGCAACCCCTCAAATTAAGGCAACCCCTCAAACTAAGGCAGACTCTCAAACTGAGGCAACTCCTCAAACTAAGGCAACCCCACAAACTAAAGCAACTCCTCAAACTAAGGCAGACTCTCAAACTAAGGCAGACTCTCCAACGAAGGCAACCCCTCAAACTAAGGAAGACTCTCAAACTAAGGCAGACACTCAAACAAAGGAAACTCCTCAATCTAATTCAGACTCTCAAACGAAGGCAACCCCTCAAACTGAGGCAGATTCTCAAACTAAGGCAGACTCTCAAACTAAGGCTGACTCTCAAACTAAGGCAGATTCTCAAACGAAGGCAACTCCTCAAACTAAGGCAGATTCTCAAACTCAGGCAGACTCTCAAACTAAGGCAGACTCTCAAACTAAGGCAGACTCTCAAACGAAGGCAACCCCTCAAACTAAGGCAGACACTCAAACTAAGGCAGACACTCAAACTAAGGAAACTCCTCAATCTAAGTCAGACTCTCAAACGAAGGCAACCCCTCAAACTAAGGCAGACTCTCAAACTAAGGCAGTCTCTCAAACTAAGGCTGACGCTCAAACTAAGGCAGATTCTGAAACGAAGGCAACTCCTCAAACGAAGGCAGATTCTCAAACTAAGGCAGATTCTCAAACTAAGGCAGACTCTCAAACTAAGGCAGATTCTCAAACGAAGGCAACTCCTCAAACTAAGGCAGATTCTAAAACTAAGGCAGACTCTCAAACTGAGGCAACCGCTCAAACTAAGGCTGACTCTCAAACTGAGGCAGACTCTCAAGCTAAGGCAGACTCTGAAACTCAGGCAACTCCTCAAACTAAGGCAGATTCTCCAACGAAGGCAGTCTCTCAAACTAAGGCAGACTCTCAAACCAAGGCAGACTCTCAAACTAAGGCAGATTCTCAAACGAAGGCAACCCCTCAAACTGAGGCAACCCCTCAAACTAAGGTAGACTCTCAAACTAAGGCAACTCCTCAAACTAAGGCAGATTCTCAAGCGAAGGCAACCCCTCAAACTAAGGGAAGCCCTCAAACTAAGGCAACCCCTCAAACTAAGGCAGTCTCTCAAAATAAGGCAACTCCTCAAACTAAGGCAACCCCTCAAACTGAGGGAACTCCGCAAACTAAGGCAGATTCTCAAACTAAGGCAACCGCTCAAACTCAAGGCAGACTCTCAAATTAAGGCAACTCCTCAAACGAAGGCAACTCCTCAAACTAAGGCACATTCTCAATCGAAGGCAACCCCTCAAACTAAGGCAGACTCTCATAAAAAGGCAACCCCTCAAACTAAGGCAACCCCTCAAACTAAGGCAGATTCTCAAACTAAGGCAGTCTCTCAAACTAAGGCAACCCCTCAAACTAAGGCAACCCCTCAAATTAAGGCAACCCCTCAAACTAAGGCAGACTCTCAAACTAAGGCAACTCCTCAAACTAAGGCAACCCCACAAACTAAAGCAACTCCTCAAACTAAGGCAGACTCTCAAACTAAGGCAGCCTCTCAAACGAAGGCAACCTCTCAAACTAAGGAAGACTCTCAAACTAAGGCAGACACTCAAACTAAGGAAACTCCTCAATCTAAGTCAGACTCTCAAACGAAGGCAACCCCTCAAACTGAGGCAGACTCTCAAACTAAGGCAGACTCTCAAACTAAGGCAGACTCTCAAACTAAGGCAGATTCTCAAACGAAGGCAACTCCTCAAACTAAGGCAGATTCTCAAACTAAGGCAGACTCTCAAACTAAGGTAGACTCTCAAACTAAGGCAGACTCTCAAACGAAGGCAACCCCTCAAACTAAGGAAGACTCTCAAACTAAGGCAGACACTCAAACTAAGGAAACTCCTCAATCTAAGTCAGACTCTCAAACGAAGGCAACCCCTCAAACTAAGGCAGACTCTCAAACTAAGGCAGTCTCTCAAACTAAGGCTGACGCTCAAACTAAGGCAGATTCTGAAACGAAGGCAACTCCTCAAACGAAGGCAGATTCTCAAACTAAGGCAGACTCTCAAACTAAGGCAGACTCTCAAACTAAGGCAGATTCTCAAACGAAGGCAACTCCTCAAACTAAGGCAGATTCTAAAACTAAGGCAGACTCTCAAACTGAGGCAACCGCTCAAACTAAGGCTGACTCTCAAACTGAGGCAGACTCTCAAACTAAGGCAGACACTCAAACTCAGGCAACTCCTCAAACTAAGGCAGATTCTCCAACGAAGGCAGTCTCTCAAACTAAGGCAGACTCTCAAACCAAGGCAGACTCTCAAACTAAGGCAGATTCTCAAACGAAGGCAACCCCTCAAACTAAGGCAACCCCTCAAACTAAGGTAGACTCTCAAACTAAGGCAACTCCTCAAACTAAGGCAGATTCTCAAGCGAAGGCAACCCCTCAAACTAAGGGAAGCCCTCAAACTAAGGCAACCCCTCAAACTAAGGCAGTCTCTCAAAATAAGGCAACTCCTCAAACTAAGGCAACCCCTCAAACTGAGGGAACTCCGCAAACTAAGGCAGATTCTCAAACTAAGGCAACCGCTCAAACTCAAGGCAGACTCTCAAATTAAGGCAACTCCTCAAACGAAGGCAACTCCTCAAACTAAGGCACATTCTCAATCGAAGGCAACCCCTCAAACTAAGGCAGACTCTCATAAAAAGGCAACCCCTCAAACTAAGGCAACCCCTCAAACTAAGGCAGATTCTCAAACTAAGGCAGTCTCTCAAACTAAGGCAACCCCTCAAACTAAGGCAACCCCTCAAATTAAGGCAACCCCTCAAACTAAGGCAGACTCTCAAACTAAGGCAACTCCTCAAACTAAGGCAACCCCACAAACTAAAGCAACTCCTCAAACTAAGGCAGACTCTCAAACTAAGGCAGACTCTCAAACGAAGGCAACCTCTCAAACTAAGGAAGACTCTCAAACTAAGGCAGACACTCAAACTAAGGAAACTCCTCAATCTAAGTCAGACTCTCAAACGAAGGCAACCCCTCAAACTGAGGCAGACTCTCAAACTAAGGCAGACTCTCAAACTAAGGCTGACTCTCAAACTAAGGCAGATTCTCAAACGAAGGCAACTCCTCAAACTAAGGCAGATTCTCAAACTAAGGCAGACTCTCAAACTAAGGTAGACTCTCAAACTAAGGCAGACTCTCAAACGAAGGCAACCCCTCAAACTAAGGAAGACTCTCAAACTAAGGCAGACACTCAAACTAAGGAAACTCCTCAATCTAAGTCAGACTCTCAAACGAAGGCAACCCCTCAAACTAAGGCAGACTCTCAAACTAAGGCAGTCTCTCAAACTAAGGCTGACGCTCAAACTAAGGCAGATTCTGAAACGAAGGCAACTCCTCAAACGAAGGCAGATTCTCAAACTAAGGCAGACTCTCAAACTAAGGCAGACTCTCAAACTAAGGCAGATTCTCAAACGAAGGCAACTCCTCAAACTAAGGCAGATTCTAAAACTAAGGCAGACTCTCAAACTGAGGCAACCGCTCAAACAAAGGCTGACTCTCAAACTGAGGCAGACTCTCAAACTAAGGCAGACACTCAAACTCAGGCAACTCCTCAAACTAAGGCAGATTCTCCAACGAAGGCAGTCTCTCAAACTAAGGCAGACTCTCAAACCAAGGCAGACTCTCAAACTAAGGCAGATTCTCAAACGAAGGCAACCCCTCAAACTAAGGCAACCCCTCAAACTAAGGTAGACTCTCAAACTAAGGCAACTCCTCAAACTAAGGCAGATTCTCAAGCGAAGGCAACCCCTCAAACTAAGGGAACCCCTCAAACTAAGGCAACCCCTCAAACTAAGGCAGTCTCTCAAAATAAGGCAACTCCTCAAACTAAGGCAACCCCTCAAACTGAGGGAACTCCGCAAACTAAGGCAGATTCTCAAACTAAGGCAACCGCTCAAACTCAAGGCAGACTCTCAAATTAAGGCAACTCCTCAAACTAAGGCAACTCCTCAAACTAAGGCACATTCTCAATCGAAGGCAACCCCTCAAACTAAGGCAGATTCTCAAACTAAGGCAGTCTCTCAAACTAAGGCAACCCCTCAAACTAAGGCAACCCCTCAACGTAAGGCCGACTTTCAAACTCAGGCAACTCCTCAAACTAAGGCAACCCCTCAAACTAAGGCAACCCCTCAAACTGAGGGAACTCCGCAAACTAAGGCAGATTCTCAAACTAAGGCAACCGCTCAAACTCAAGGCAGACTCTCAAATTAAGGCAACTCCTCAAACTAAGGCAACTCCTCAAACTAAGGCACATTCTCAATCGAAGGCAACCCCTCAAACTAAGGCAGATTCTCAAACTAAGGCAGTCCCTCAAACTAAGGCAACCCCTCAAACTAAGGCAACCCCTCAACGTAAGGCAGACTTTCAAACTCAGGCAACTCCTCAAACTAAGGCAACTCCTCAAACTAAGGCAGATTCTCAAACTAAGGCAACCCCTCAAACTAAGGCAAACCCCTCAATCTAAGGCAGACTTTCAAACTAAGGCAACCCCTAAAACTAAGGCAACCCCTCAAACTAAGGCAACCGCTCAAACTAAGGCAAACTCTCAAAAAAAGGCAACCCCTCAAACTAAGGCACCCCCTCAAACGAAGGCAACCCCTCAAACTAATGCAGACTCTCAAACTAAGGCAACCCCTCAAACTAAGGCAACCCCTCAAACGAAGACAACCCCTCAAATTAAGGCAGACTCTCAAACTAAGGCAGACTCTCAAACTAAGGCAGATTCTCAAACGAAGGCAACTCCTCAATCTAAGGCAGACTCTCAAACTAAGGCAGACTCTCAAACTAAGGCAGATTCTCAAACGAATGCAACTCCTCAAACTAATGCAGACTCTCAAACTAAGGCAGATTCTCAAACGAAGGCAACTCCTCAAACTAAGGCAGATTCTCAAACGAAGGCAACTCCTCAAACTAAGGCAGACTCTCAAACTAAGGCAGACTCTCAAACTAAGGCAACCACTCAAACTAAGGCAGATTCTCAAACGAAGGCAACCCCTCAAACTAAGGCACTCTCAAACTAAGGCAGACTCTCAAACTAAGGCAGACTCTCAAACTAAGGCTGACTCTCAAACTAAGCAGACTCTCAAACTAAGGCAGATTCTCAAACTAAGGCAACAACTCAAACAAAGGCTGACGCTCAAACTAAGGCAGACATTCAAACTAAGGCAACTCCTCAAACTAAGGCAGATTCTCCAACGAAGGCAATCTCTCAAACTAAGGCAGACTCTCAAACTAAGGCAGATTCTCAAACGAAGGCAACCCCTCAAACTAAGGCAGTCTCTCAAACTAAGGCAGACTCTCAAACCAAGGCAAGTCCTCAAACTAAGGCAGATTCTCAAACTAAGGCAACCCCTCAAACTAAGGAAACCCCTCAAACTAAGGCGACCCCTCAAACTAAGGCAGTCTCTCAAAATAAGGCAACTCCTCAAACTAAGGCAACCCCTCAAACTAAGGCAACCCCTCAAACTAAGGCAACCCCTCAAACTAAGGCAGTCTCTCAAAATAAGGCAACTCCTCAAACTAAGGCAACCCATCAAACTAAGGCAGATTCTCAAACTAAGGCCACCTCTCAATCTAAGGCAACCCGTCAAACTAAGGCAGTCTCTCAAAATAAGGCAACTCTTCAAACTAAGGCAACCCCTCAAACTGAGGCAGACTCTCAAAGAAAGGCAACTCCTCAAACGAAGGCAACCCCTCAAACTAAGGCAGACTTTCAAACTCAGGCAACTCGTCAAACTAAGGCAACTCCTCAAACTAAGGCAGATTCTCAAACTGAGGCAGATTCTCAAAGAAAGGCAACCCCTCAAACTAAGGCAACCCCTCAAACTAAGGCAGACTATCATAGAAAGGCAACTTCTCAAATTAAGGCAACCCCTCAAACGAAGGCAGATTCTCAAAATAAGGCAGATTCTCAAACGAAGGCAACCCCTCAAACTAAGGCAACCCCTCAAACTAAGGCAGACTATCAAAATCAGGCAACCCGTCAAACTAAGGCAACCCCTCAAACTAAGGCAACCCCTCAATCTAAGGCAGACTCTCAAACTAAGGCAACCCCTCAAACTATGGCAACCACTCAAACTAAGGCAGACTCTCAAAAAAAGGCAACCCCTCAAACTAAGGCAACCCCTCAAACTAAGGCAGATTCTCAAACTAAGGCAACCTCTCAAACTAAGGCAACCCCTCAAACTAAGGCAGTCTCTCAAACGAAGGCAACCCCTCAAACTAAGGCAACCCCTCAAATTAAGGCAACCCCTCAAACTAAGGCAGACTCTCAAACTAAGGCAACTCCTCAAACTAAGGCAACCCCACAAACTAAAGCAACTCCTCAAACTAAGGCAGATTCTCAAAATAAGGCAGATTCTCAAACGAAGGCAACCCCTCAAACTAAGGCAACCCCTCAAACTAAGGCAGACTATCAAACTCAGGCAACTCGTCAAACTCAGGCAACCCCTCAAACTAAGGCAACCCCTCAATCTAAGGCAGACTCTCAAACTAAGGCAACCCCTCAAACTAAGGCAACCCCTCAAACTAAGGCAGACTCTCATAAAAAGGCAACCCCTCAAACTAAGGCAACCCCTCAAACTAAGGCAGATTCTCAAACTAAGGCAACCTCTCAAACTAAGGCAACCCCTCAAACTAAGGCAGTCTCTCAAACTAAGGCAACCCCTCAAACTAAGGCAACCCCTCAAATTAAGGCAACCCCTCAAACTAAGGCAGACTCTCAAACTAAGGCAACTCCTCAAACTAAGGCAACCCCACAAACTAAAGCAACTCCTCAAACTAAGGCAGACTCTCAAACTAAGGCAGCCTCTCAAACGAAGGCAACCTCTCAAACTAAGGAAGACTCTCAAACTAAGGCAGACACTCAAACTAAGGAAACTCCTCAATCTAAGTCAGACTCTCAAACGAAGGCAACCCCTCAAACTGAGGCAGACTCTCAAACTAAGGCAGACTCTCAAACTAAGGCAGACTCTCAAACTAAGGCAGATTCTCAAACGAAGGCAACTCCTCAAACTAAGGCAGATTCTCAAACTAAGGCAGACTCTCAAACTAAGGTAGACTCTCAAACTAAGGCAGACTCTCAAACGAAGGCAACCCCTCAAACTAAGGAAGACTCTCAAACTAAGGCAGACACTCAAACTAAGGAAACTCCTCAATCTAAGTCAGACTCTCAAACGAAGGCAACCCCTCAAACTAAGACAGACTCTCAAACTAAGGCAGTCTCTCAAACTAAGGCTGACGCTCAAACTAAGGCAGATTCTGAAACGAAGGCAACTCCTCAAACGAAGGCAGATTCTCAAACTAAGGCAGACTCTCAAACTAAGGCAGACTCTCAAACTAAGGCAGATTCTCAAACGAAGGCAACTCCTCAAACTAAGGCAGATTCTCAAACTCAGGCAACCTCTCAAACTAAGGCAACCCCTCAAACTAAGGCAGTCTCACAAACTAAGGCAACCCCTCAAACTAAGGCAACCCCTCAAATTAAGGCAACCCCTCAAACTAAGGCAGACTCTCAAACTGAGGCAACTCCTCAAACTAAGGCAACCCCACAAACTAAAGCAACTCCTCAAACTAAGGCAGACTCTCAAACTAAGGCAGACTCTCCAACGAAGGCAACCCCTCAAACTAAGGAAGACTCTCAAACTAAGGCAGACACTCAAACTAAGGAAACTCCTCAATCTAATTCAGACTCTCAAACGAAGGCAACCCCTCAAACTGAGGCAGATTCTCAAACTAAGGCAGACTCTCAAACTAAGGCTGACTCTCAAACTAAGGCAGATTCTCAAACGAAGGCAACTCCTCAAACTAAGGCAGATTCTCAAACTCAGGCAGACTCTCAAACTAAGGCAGACTCTCAAACTAAGGCAGACTCTCAAACGAAGGCAACCCCTCAAACTAAGGCAGACACTCAAACTAAGGCAGACACTCAAACTAAGGAAACTCCTCAATCTAAGTCAGACTCTCAAACGAAGGCAACCCCTCAAACTAAGGCAGACTCTCAAACTAAGGCAGTCTCTCAAACTAAGGCTGACGCTCAAACTAAGGCAGATTCTGAAACGAAGGCAACTCCTCAAACGAAGGCAGATTCTCAAACTAAGGCAGATTCTCAAACTAAGGCAGACTCTCAAACTAAGGCAGATTCTCAAACGAAGGCAACTCCTCAAACTAAGGCAGATTCTAAAACTAAGGCAGACTCTCAAACTGAAGCAACCGCTCAAACTAAGGCTGACTCTCAAACTGAGGCAGACTCTCAAGCTAAGGCAGACTCTGAAACTCAGGCAACTCCTCAAACTAAGGCAGATTCTCCAACGAAGGCAGTCTCTCAAACTAAGGCAGACTCTCAAACCAAGGCAGACTCTCAAACTAAGGCAGATTCTCAAACGAAGGCAACCCCTCAAACTGAGGCAACCCCTCAAACTAAGGTAGACTCTCAAACTAAGGCAACTCCTCAAACTAAGGCAGATTCTCAAGCGAAGGCAACCCCTCAAACTAAGGGAAGCCCTCAAACTAAGGCAACCCCTCAAACTAAGGCAGTCTCTCAAAATAAGGCAACTCCTCAAACTAAGGCAACCCCTCAAACTGAGGGAACTCCGCAAACTAAGGCAGATTCTCAAACTAAGGCAACCGCTCAAACTCAAGGCAGACTCTCAAATTAAGGCAACTCCTCAAACGAAGGCAACTCCTCAAACTAAGGCACATTCTCAATCGAAGGCAACCCCTCAAACTAAGGCAGACTCTCATAAAAAGGCAACCCCTCAAACTAAGGCAACCCCTCAAACTAAGGCAGATTCTCAAACTAAGGCAGTCTCTCAAACTAAGGCAACCCCTCAAACTAAGGCAACCCCTCAAATTAAGGCAACCCCTCAAACTAAGGCAGACTCTCAAACTAAGGCAACTCCTCAAACTAAGGCAACCCCACAAACTAAAGCAACTCCTCAAACTAAGGCAGACTCTCAAACTAAGGCAGCCTCTCAAACGAAGGCAACCTCTCAAACTAAGGAAGACTCTCAAAGTAAGGCAGACACTCAAACTAAGGAAACTCCTCAATCTAAGTCAGACTCTCAAACGAAGGCAACCCCTCAAACTGAGGCAGACTCTCAAACTAAGGCAGACTCTCAAACTAAGGCAGACTCTCAAACTAAGGCAGATTCTCAAACGAAGGCAACTCCTCAAACTAAGGCAGATTCTCAAACTAAGGCAGACTCTCAAACTAAGGTAGACTCTCAAACTAAGGCAGACTCTCAAACGAAGGCAACCCCTCAAACTAAGGAAGACTCTCAAACTAAGGCAGACACTCAAACTAAGGAAACTCCTCAATCTAAGTCAGACTCTCAAACGAAGGCAACCCCTCAAACTAAGGCAGACTCTCAAACTAAGGCAGTCTCTCAAACTAAGGCTGACGCTCAAACTAAGGCAGATTCTGAAACGAAGGCAACTCCTCAAACGAAGGCAGATTCTCAAACTAAGGCAGACTCTCAAACTAAGGCAGACTCTCAAACTAAGGCAGATTCTCAAACGAAGGCAACTCCTCAAACTAAGGCAGATTCTAAAACTAAGGCAGACTCTCAAACTGAGGCAACCGCTCAAACTAAGGCTGACTCTCAAACTGAGGCAGACTCTCAAACTAAGGCAGACACTCAAACTCAGGCAACTCCTCAAACTAAGGCAGATTCTCCAACGAAGGCAGTCTCTCAAACTAAGGCAGACTCTCAAACCAAGGCAGACTCTCAAACTAAGGCAGATTCTCAAACGAAGGCAACCCCTCAAACTAAGGCAACCCCTCAAACTAAGGTAGACTCTCAAACTAAGGCAACTCCTCAAACTAAGGCAGATTCTCAAGCGAAGGCAACCCCTCAAACTAAGGGAAGCCCTCAAACTAAGGCAACCCCTCAAACTAAGGCAGTCTCTCAAAATAAGGCAACTCCTCAAACTAAGGCAACCCCTCAAACTGAGGGAACTCCGCAAACTAAGGCAGATTCTCAAACTAAGGCAACCGCTCAAACTCAAGGCAGACTCTCAAATTAAGGCAACTCCTCAAACGAAGGCAACTCCTCAAACTAAGGCACATTCTCAATCGAAGGCAACCCCTCAAACTAAGGCAGACTCTCATAAAAAGGCAACCCCTCAAACTAAGGCAACCCCTCAAACTAAGGCAGATTCTCAAACTAAGGCAGTCTCTCAAACTAAGGCAACCCCTCAAACTAAGGCAACCCCTCAAATTAAGGCAACCTCTCAAACTAAGGCAGACTCTCAAACTAAGGCAACTCCTCAAACTAAGGCAACCCCACAAACTAAAGCAACTCCTCAAACTAAGGCAGACTCTCAAACTAAGGCAGACTCTCAAACGAAGGCAACCTCTCAAACTAAGGAAGACTCTCAAACTAAGGCAGACACTCAAACTAAGGAAACTCCTCAATCTAAGTCAGACTCTCAAACGAAGGCAACCCCTCAAACTGAGGCAGACTCTCAAACTAAGGCAGACTCTCAAACTAAGGCTGACTCTCAAACTAAGGCAGATTCTCAAACGAAGGCAACTCCTCAAACTAAGGCAGATTCTCAAACTAAGGCAGACTCTCAAACTAAGGTAGACTCTCAAACTAAGGCAGACTCTCAAACGAAGGCAACCCCTCAAACTAAGGAAGACTCTCAAACTAAGGCAGACACTCAAACTAAGGAAACTCCTCAATCTAAGTCAGACTCTCAAACGAAGGCAACCCCTCAAACTAAGGCAGACTCTCAAACTAAGGCAGTCTCTCAAACTAAGGCTGACGCTCAAACTAAGGCAGATTCTGAAACGAAGGCAACTCCTCAAACGAAGGCAGATTCTCAAACTAAGGCAGACTCTCAAACTAAGGCAGACTCTCAAACTAAGGCAGATTCTCAAACGAAGGCAACTCCTCAAACTAAGGCAGATTCTAAAACTAAGGCAGACTCTCAAACTGAGGCAACCGCTCAAACAAAGGCTGACTCTCAAACTGAGGCAGACTCTCAAACTAAGGCAGACACTCAAACTCAGGCAACTCCTCAAACTAAGGCAGATTCTCCAACGAAGGCAGTCTCTCAAACTAAGGCAGACTCTCAAACCAAGGCAGACTCTCAAACTAAGGCAGATTCTCAAACGAAGGCAACCCCTCAAACTAAGGCAACCCCTCAAACTAAGGTAGACTCTCAAACTAAGGCAACCCCTCAAACTAAGGCAGTCTCTCAAAATAAGGCAACTCCTCAAACTAAGGCAACCCCTCAAACTGAGGGAACTCCGCAAACTAAGGCAGATTCTCAAACTAAGGCAACCGCTCAAACTCAAGGCAGACTCTCAAATTAAGGCAACTCCTCAAACTAAGGCAACTCCTCAAACTAAGGCACATTCTCAATCGAAGGCAACCCCTCAAACTAAGGCAGATTCTCAAACTAAGGCAGTCTCTCAAACTAAGGCAACCCCTCAAACTAAGGCAACCCCTCAACGTAAGGCCGACTTTCAAACTCAGGCAACTCCTCAAACTAAGGCAACCCCTCAAACTAAGGCAACCCCTCAAACTGAGGGAACTCCGCAAACTAAGGCAGATTCTCAAACTAAGGCAACCGCTCAAACTCAAGGCAGACTCTCAAATTAAGGCAACTCCTCAAACTAAGGCAACTCCTCAAACTAAGGCACATTCTCAATCGAAGGCAACCCCTCAAACTAAGGCAGATTCTCAAACTAAGGCAGTCCCTCAAACTAAGGCAACCCCTCAAACTAAGGCAACCCCTCAACGTAAGGCAGACTTTCAAACTCAGGCAACTCCTCAAACTAAGGCAACTCCTCAAACTAAGGCAGATTCTCAAACTAAGGCAACCCCTCAAACTAAGGCAAACCCCTCAATCTAAGGCAGACTTTCAAACTAAGGCAACCCCTAAAACTAAGGCAACCCCTCAAACTAAGGCAACCGCTCAAACTAAGGCAAACTCTCAAAAAAAGGCAACCCCTCAAACTAAGGCACCCCCTCAAACGAAGGCAACCCCTCAAACTAATGCAGACTCTCAAACTAAGGCAACCCCTCAAACTAAGGCAACCCCTCAAACGAAGACAACCCCTCAAACTAAGGCAGACTCTCAAACTAAGGCAGACTCTCAAACTAAGGCAGATTCTCAAACGAAGGCAACTCCTCAATCTAAGGCAGACTCTCAAACTAAGGCAGACTCTCAAACTAAGGCAGATTCTCAAACGAATGCAACTCCTCAAACTAATGCAGACTCTCAAACTAAGGCAGATTCTCAAACGAAGGCAACTCCTCAAACTAAGGCAGACTCTCAAACTAAGGCAGACTCTCAAACTAAGGCAACCACTCAAACTAAGGCAGATTCTCAAACGAAGGCAACCCCTCAAACTAAGGCACTCTCAAACTAAGGCAGACTCTCAAACTAAGGCAGACTCTCAAACTAAGGCTGACTCTCAAACTAAGCAGACTCTCAAACTAAGGCAGATTCTCAAACTAAGGCAACAACTCAAACAAAGGCTGACGCTCAAACTAAGGCAGACATTCAAACTAAGGCAACTCCTCAAACTAAGGCAGATTCTCCAACGAAGGCAATCTCTCAAACTAAGGCAGACTCTCAAACTAAGGCAGATTCTCAAACGAAGGCAACCCCTCAAACTAAGGCAGTCTCTCAAACTAAGGCAGACTCTCAAACCAAGGCAAGTCCTCAAACTAAGGCAGATTCTCAAACTAAGGCAACCCCTCAAACTAAGGAAACCCCTCAAACTAAGGCGACCCCTCAAACTAAGGCAGTCTCTCAAAATAAGGCAACTCCTCAAACTAAGGCAACCCCTCAAACTAAGGCAACCCCTCAAACTAAGGCAACCCCTCAAACTAAGGCAGTCTCTCAAAATAAGGCAACTCCTCAAACTAAGGCAACCCATCAAACTAAGGCAGATTCTCAAACTAAGGCCACCTCTCAATCTAAGGCAACCTGTCAAACTAAGGCAGTCTCTCAAAATAAGGCAACTCTTCAAACTAAGGCAACCCCTCAAACTGAGGCAGACTCTCAAAGAAAGGCAACTCCTCAAACGAAGGCAACCCCTCAAACTAAGGCAGACTTTCAAACTCAGGCAACTCGTCAAACTAAGGCAACTCCTCAAACTAAGGCAGATTCTCAAACTGAGGCAGATTCTCAAAGAAAGGCAACCCCTCAAACTAAGGCAACCCCTCAAACTAAGGCAGACTATCATAGAAAGGCAACTTCTCAAATTAAGGCAACCCCTCAAACGAAGGCAGATTCTCAAAATAAGGCAGATTCTCAAACGAAGGCAACCCCTCAAACTAAGGCAACCCCTCAAACTAAGGCAGACTATCAAACTCAGGCAACTCGTCAAACTAAGGGAACCCCTCAAACTAAGGCAACCCCTCAATCTAAGGCAGAGTCTCAAACTAAGGCAACCCCTCAAACTATGGCAACCACTCAAACTAAGGCAGACTCTCACAAAAAGGCAACCCCTCAAACTAAGGCAACCCCTCAAACTAAGGCAGATTCTCAAACTAAGGCAACCTCTCAAACTAAGGCAACCCCTCAAACTAAGGCAGTCTCTCAAACTAAGGCAACCCCTCAAACTAAGGCAACCCCTCAAATTAAGGCAACCCCTCAAACTAAGGCAGACTCTCAAACTAAGGCAACTCCTCAAACTAAGGCAACCCCACAAACTAAAGCAACTCCTCAAACTAAGGCAGATTCTCAAAATAAGGCAGATTCTCAAACGAAGGCAACCCCTCAAACTAAGGCAGACTATCAAACTCAGGCAACTCGTCAAACTCAGGCAACCCCTCAAACTAAGGCAACCCCTCAATCTAAGGCAGACTCTCAAACTAAGGCAACCCCTCAAACTAAGGCAACCCCTCAAACTAAGGCAGACTCTCATAAAAAGGCAACCCCTCAAACTAAGGCAACCCCTCAAACTAAGGCAGATTCTCAAACTAAGGCAACCTCTCAAACTAAGGCAACCCCTCAAACTAAGGCAGTCTCTCAAACTAAGGCAACCCCTCAAACTAAGGCAACCCCTCAAATTAAGGCAACCCCTCAAACTAAGGCAGACTCTCAAACTAAGGCAACTCCTCAAACTAAGGCAACCCCACAAAATAAAGCAACTCCTCAAACTAAGGCAGACTCTCAAACTAAGGCAGACTCTCCAACGAAGGCAACCCCTCAAACTAAGGAAGACTCTCAAACTAAGGCAGACACTCAAACTAAGGAAACTCCTCAATCTAATTCAGACTCTCAAACGAAGGCAACCCCTCAAACTGAGGCAGACTCTCAAACTATGGCAGACTCTCAAACTAAGGCTGACTCTCAAACTAAGGCAGATTCTCAAACGAAGGCAACTCCTCAAACTAAGGCAGATTCTCAAACGAAGGCAGACTCTCAGACTAAGGCAGACTCTCAAACTAAGGCAGACTGTCAAACGAAGGCAACCCCTCAAACTAAGGAAGACTCTCAAACTAAGGCAGACACTCAAACTGAGGAAACTCCTCAATCTAAGTCAGACTCTCAAACGAAGGCAACCCCTCAAACTAAGGCAGACTCTCAAATTAATGCAGTCTCTCAAACTAAGGCTGACGCTCAAACTAAGGCAGAATCTGAAACGAAGGCAACTCCTCAAACGAAGGCAGATTCTCAAACTAAGGCAGACTCTCAAACTAAGGCAGACTCTCAAACTAAGGCAGATTCTCAAACGAAGGCAACTCCTCAAACTAAGGCAGATTCTAAAACTAAGGCAGACTCTCAAACTGAGGCAACCGCTCAAACTAAGGCTGACTCTTAAACTGAGGCAGACTCTCAAACTAAGGCAGACTCTCAAACTCAGGCAACTCCTCAAACTAAGGCAGATTCTCCAACGAAGGCAGTCTCTCAAACTAAGGCAGACTCTCAAACCAAGGCAGACTCTCAAACTAAGGCAGATTCTCAAACGAAGGCAACCCCTCAAACTAAGGCAACCCCTCAAACTAAGGTAGACTCTCAAACTAAGGCAACTCCTCAAACTAAGGCAGATTCTCAAGCGAAGGCAACCCCTCAAACTAAGGCAACTCCTCAAACTAAGGCAACCCCTCAAGCTGAGGGAACTCCGCAAACTAAGGCAGATTCTCAAACTAAGGCAACCGCTCAAACTCAAGGCAGACTCTCAAATTAAGGCAACTCCTCAAACGAAGGCAACTCCTCAAACTAAGGCACATTCTCAATTGAAGGCAACCCCTCAAACTAAGGCAGACTCTCATAAAAAGGCAACCCCTCAAACTAAGGCAACCCCTCAAACTAAGGCAGATTCTCAAACTAAGGCAGTCTCTCAAACTAAGGCAACCCCTCAAACTAAGGCAACCCCTCAAATTAAGGCAACCCCTCAAACTAAGGCAGACTCTCAAACTAAGGCAACTCCTCAAACTAAGGCAACCCCACAAACTAAAGCAACTCCTCAAACTAAGGCAGACTCTCAAACTAAGGCAACCACTCAAACTAAGGCTGACTCTCAAACTAAGGCAGATTCTCAAACTGAGGCAGACTCTCAAACTAAGTCAACTCCTCAAAGTAAGGCAGATTCTCCAACGAAGGCAATCTCTCAAACTAAGGCAGATTCTCAAACGAAGGCATCCCCTCAAACTAAGGCAGTCTCTCAAACTAAGGCAGACTCTCAAACCAAGGCAAGTCCTCAAACTAAGGCAGATTCTCAAACTAAGGCAACCCCTCAAACTAAGGGAACCCCTCAAACTAAGGCGACCCCTCAAACTAAGGCAGTCTCTCAAAATAAGGCAACTCCTCAAACTAAGGCAACCCCTCAAACTAAGGCAACCCCTCAAACTAAGGCAGTCTCTCAAAATAAGGCAACTCCTCAAACTAAGGCAACCCATCAAACTAAGGCAGATTCTCAAACTAAGGCCACCTCTCAAACTAAGGCAACCCCTCAAACTAAGGCAGACTCTCAAACTAAGGCAACCCCTCAATCTAAGGCAACCCCTCAAACTAAGGCAACCCCTCAAACTAAGGCAGTCTCTCAAAATAATGCAACTCTTCAAACTAAGGCAACCCCTCAAACTGAGGCAGACTCTCAAAGAAAGGCAACTCCTCAAACGAAGGCAACCCCTCAAACTAAGGCAGACTATCAAACTCAGGCAACTCGTCAAACTAAGGCAACTCCTCAAACTAAGGCAGATTCTCAAACTGAGGCAGATTCTCAAACGAAGGCAACCCCTCAAACTAAGGCAACCCCTCAAACTAAGGCAGACTCTCAAACGGAGGCAGACTCTCAAACTAAGTCAACTCCTCAAAGTAAGGCAGATTCTCCAACGAAGGCAATCTCTCAAACTAAGGCAGATTCTCAAACGAAGGCAACCCCTCAAACTAAGGCAGACTCTCAAACTAAGGCAGACTCTCAAACTAAGGCAGACTCTCAAACTAAGGCTGACTCTCAAACTAAGGCAGACTCTCAAACTAAGGCAGATTCTCAAACTAAGGCAACCACTCAAACTAAGGCTGACGCTCAAACTAAGGCAGACATTCAAACTAAGGCAACTCCTCAAACTAAGGCAGATTCTCCAACGAAGGCAATCTCTCAAACTAAGGCAGACTCTCAAACTAAGGCAGACTCTCAAACTAAGGCAGATTCTCAAACGAAGGCCACCCCTCAAACTAAGGCAGTCTCTCAAACTAAGGCAGACTCTCAAACCAAGGCAAGTCCTCAAACTAAGGCAGATTCTCAAACTAAGGCAACCCCTCAAACTAAGGGAACCCCTCAAACTAAGGCGACCCCTCAAACTAAGGCAGTCTCTCAAAATAAGGCAATTCCTCAAACTAAGGCAACCCCTCAAACTAAGGCAACCCCTCAAACTAAGGCAACCCCTCAAAATAAGGCAGTCTCTCAAAATAAGGCAACCCCTCAATCTAAGGCAACCCCTCAAACTAAGGCAACCCGTCAAACTAAGGCAGTCTCTCAAAATAAGGCAACTCTTCAAACTAAGGCAACGCCTCAAACTGAGGCAGACTCTCAAAGAAAGGCAACTCCTCAAACGAAGGCAACCCCTCAAACTAAGGCAGACTTTCAAACTCAGGCAACTCGTCAAACTAATGCAACTCCTCAAACTAAGGCAGATTCTCAAACTGAGGCAGATTCTCAAACGAAGGCCACCCCTCAAACTAAGGCAACCCCTCAAACTAAGGCAGACTATCATAGAAAGGCAACTCCTCAAATTAAGGCAACCCCTCAAACGAAGGCAGATTCTCAAAATAAGGCAGATTCTCAAACGAAGGCAACCCCTCAACCTAAGGCAACCCCTCAAACTAAGGCAGACTATCAAACTCAGGCAACTCGTCAAACTAAGGCAACCCCTCAAACTAAGGCAACCCCTCAATCTAAGGCAGACTCTCAAACTAAGGCAACCCCTCAAACTATGGCAACCCCTCAATCTAAGGCAGACTCTCAAAAAAAGGCAACCCCTCAAACTAAGGCAACCCCTCAAACTAAGGCAGATTCTCAAACTAAGGCAACCTCTCAAACTAAGGCAACCCCTCAAACTAAGGCAGTCTCTCAAACTAAGGCAACCCCTCAAACTCAGGCAACCCCTCAAATTAAGGCAACCCCTCAAACTAAGGCAGACTCTCAAACTAAGGCAACTCCTCAAACTAAGGCAACCCCACAAACTAAAGCAACTCCTCAAACTAAGGCAGATTCTCAAAATAAGGCAGATTCTCAAACGAAGGCAACCCCTCAAACTAAGGCAACGCCTCAAACTAAGGCAGATTCTCAAACTAAGGCAACCTCTCAAACTAAGGCAACCCCTCAAACTAAGGCAGTCTCTCAAACTAAGGCAACCCCTCAAACTAAGGCAACCCCTCAAATTAAGGCAACCCCTCAAACTAAGGCAGACTCTCAAACTAAGGCAACTCCTCAAACTAAGGCAACCCCACAAACTAAAGCAACTCCTCAAACTAAGGCAGATTCTCAAAATAAGGCAGATTCTCAAACGAAGGCAACCCCTCAAACTAAGGCAACCCCTCAAACTAAGGCAGACTATCAAACTCAGGCAACTCGTCAAACTAAGGCAACCCCTCAAACTAAGGCAACCCCTCAATCTAAGGCAGACTCTCAAACTAAGGCAACCCCTCAAACTAAGGCAACCCCTCAAACTAAGGCAGACTCTCAAACTAAGGCAACTCCTCAAACTAAGGCAACCCCACAAACTAAAGCAACTCCTCAAACTAAGGCAGATTCTCAAAATAAGGCAGATTCTCAAACGAAGGCAACCCCTCAAACTAAGGCAGACTATCAAACTCAGGCAACTCGTCAAACTCAGGCAACCCCTCAAACTAAGGCAACCCCTCAATCTAAGGCAGACTCTCAAACTAAGGCAACCCCTCAAACTAAGGCAACCCCTCAAACTAAGGCAGACTCTCATAAAAAGGCAACCCCTCAAACTAAGGCAACCCCTCAAACTAAGGCAGATTCTCAAACTAAGGCAACCTCTCAAACTAAGGCAACCCCTCAAACTAAGGCAGTCTCTCAAACTAAGGCAACCCCTCAAACTAAGGCAACCCCTCAAATTAAGGCAACCCCTCAAACTAAGGCAGACTCTCAAACTAAGGCAACTCCTCAAACTAAGGCAACCCCACAAAATAAAGCAACTCCTCAAACTAAGGCAGACTCTCAAACTAAGGCAGACTCTCCAACGAAGGCAACCCCTCAAACTAAGGAAGACTCTCAAACTAAGGCAGACACTCAAACTAAGGAAACTCCTCAATCTAATTCAGACTCTCAAACGAAGGCAACCCCTCAAACTGAGGCAGACTCTCAAACTATGGCAGACTCTCAAACTAAGGCTGACTCTCAAACTAAGGCAGATTCTCAAACGAAGGCAACTCCTCAAACTAAGGCAGATTCTCAAACGAAGGCAGACTCTCAGACTAAGGCAGACTCTCAAACTAAGGCAGACTGTCAAACGAAGGCAACCCCTCAAACTAAGGAAGACTCTCAAACTAAGGCAGACACTCAAACTGAGGAAACTCCTCAATCTAAGTCAGACTCTCAAACGAAGGCAACCCCTCAAACTAAGGCAGACTCTCAAATTAATGCAGTCTCTCAAACTAAGGCTGACGCTCAAACTAAGGCAGAATCTGAAACGAAGGCAACTCCTCAAACGAAGGCAGATTCTCAAACTAAGGCAGACTCTCAAACTAAGGCAGACTCTCAAACTAAGGCAGATTCTCAAACGAAGGCAACTCCTCAAACTAAGGCAGATTCTAAAACTAAGGCAGACTCTCAAACTGAGGCAACCGCTCAAACTAAGGCTGACTCTTAAACTGAGGCAGACTCTCAAACTAAGGCAGACTCTCAAACTCAGGCAACTCCTCAAACTAAGGCAGATTCTCCAACGAAGGCAGTCTCTCAAACTAAGGCAGACTCTCAAACCAAGGCAGACTCTCAAACTAAGGCAGATTCTCAAACGAAGGCAACCCCTCAAACTAAGGCAACCCCTCAAACTAAGGTAGACTCTCAAACTAAGGCAACTCCTCAAACTAAGGCAGATTCTCAAGCGAAGGCAACCCCTCAAACTAAGGCAACTCCTCAAACTAAGGCAACCCCTCAAGCTGAGGGAACTCCGCAAACTAAGGCAGATTCTCAAACTAAGGCAACCGCTCAAACTCAAGGCAGACTCTCAAATTAAGGCAACTCCTCAAACGAAGGCAACTCCTCAAACTAAGGCACATTCTCAATTGAAGGCAACCCCTCAAACTAAGGCAGACTCTCATAAAAAGGCAACCCCTCAAACTAAGGCAACCCCTCAAACTAAGGCAGATTCTCAAACTAAGGCAGTCTCTCAAACTAAGGCAACCCCTCAAACTAAGGCAACCCCTCAAATTAAGGCAACCCCTCAAACTAAGGCAGACTCTCAAACTAAGGCAACTCCTCAAACTAAGGCAACCAAACAAACTAAAGCAACTCCTCAAACTAAGGCAGACTCTCAAACTAAGGCAACCACTCAAACTAAGGCTGACTCTCAAACTAAGGCAGATTCTCAAACTGAGGCAGACTCTCAAACTAAGTCAACTCCTCAAAGTAAGGCAGATTCTCCAACGAAGGCAATCTCTCAAACTAAGGCAGATTCTCAAACGAAGGCAACCCCTCAAACTAAGGCAGTCTCTCAAACTAAGGCAGACTCTCAAACCAAGGCAAGTCCTCAAACTAAGGCAGATTCTCAAACTAAGGCAACCCCTCAAACTAAGGGAACCCCTCAAACTAAGGCGACCCCTCAAACTAAGGCAGTCTCTCAAAATAAGGCAACTCCTCAAACTAAGGCAACCCCTCAAACTAAGGCAACCCCTCAAACTAAGGCAGTCTCTCAAAATAAGGCAACTCCTCAAACTAAGGCAACCCATCAAACTAAGGCAGATTCTCAAACTAAGGCCACCTCTCAAACTAAGGCAACCCCTCAAACTAAGGCAGACTCTCAAACTAAGGCAACCCCTCAATCTAAGGCAACCCCTCAAACTAAGGCAACCCCACAAACTAAGGCAGTCTCTCAAAATAATGCAACTCTTCAAACTAAGGCAACCCCTCAAACTGAGGCAGACTCTCAAAGAAAGGCAACTCCTCAAACGAAGGCAACCCCTCAAACTAAGGCAGACTATCAAACTCAGGCAACTCGTCAAACTAAGGCAACTCCTCAAACTAAGGCAGATTCTCAAACTGAGGCAGATTCTCAAACGAAGGCAACCCCTCAAACTAAGGCAACCCCTCAAACTAAGGCAGACTCTCAAACGGAGGCAGACTCTCAAACTAAGTCAACTCCTCAAAGTAAGGCAGATTCTCCAACGAAGGCAATCTCTCAAACTAAGGCAGATTCTCAAACGAAGGCAACCCCTCAAACTAAGGCAGACTCTCAAACTAAGGCAGACTCTCAAACTAAGGCAGACTCTCAAACTAAGGCTGACTCTCAAACTAAGGCAGACTCTCAAACTAAGGCAGATTCTCAAACTAAGGCAACCACTCAAACTAAGGCTGACGCTCAAACTAAGGCAGACATTCAAACTAAGGCAACTCCTCAAACTAAGGCAGATTCTCCAACGAAGGCAATCTCTCAAACTAAGGCAGACTCTCAAACTAAGGCAGACTCTCAAACTAAGGCAGATTCTCAAACGAAGGCCACCCCTCAAACTAAGGCAGTCTCTCAAACTAAGGCAGACTCTCAAACCAAGGCAAGTCCTCAAACTAAGGCAGATTCTCAAACTAAGGCAACCCCTCAAACTAAGGGAACCCCTCAAACTAAGGCGACCCCTCAAACTAAGGCAGTCTCTCAAAATAAGGCAATTCCTCAAACTAAGGCAACCCCTCAAACTAAGGCAACCCCTCAAACTAAGGCAACCCCTCAAAATAAGGCAGTCTCTCAAAATAAGGCAACCCCTCAATCTAAGGCAACCCCTCAAACTAAGGCAACCCGTCAAACTAAGGCAGTCTCTCAAAATAAGGCAACTCTTCAAACTAAGGCAACCCCTCAAACTGAGGCAGACTCTCAAAGAAAGGCAACTCCTCAAACGAAGGCAACCCCTCAAACTAAGGCAGACTTTCAAACTCAGGCAACTCGTCAAACTAATGCAACTCCTCAAACTAAGGCAGATTCTCAAACTGAGGCAGATTCTCAAACGAAGGCCACCCCTCAAACTAAGGCAACCCCTCAAACTAAGGCAGACTATCATAGAAAGGCAACTCCTCAAATTAAGGCAACCCCTCAAACGAAGGCAGATTCTCAAAATAAGGCAGATTCTCAAACGAAGGCAACCCCTCAACCTAAGGCAACCCCTCAAACTAAGGCAGACTATCAAACTCAGGCAACTCGTCAAACTAAGGCAACCCCTCAAACTAAGGCAACCCCTCAATCTAAGGCAGACTCTCAAACTAAGGCAACCCCTCAAACTATGGCAACCCCTCAATCTAAGGCAGACTCTCAAAAAAAGGCAACCCCTCAAACTAAGGCAACCCCTCAAACTAAGGCAGATTCTCAAACTAAGGCAACCTCTCAAACTAAGGCAACCCCTCAAACTAAGGCAGTCTCTCAAACTAAGGCAACCCCTCAAACTCAGGCAACCCCTCAAATTAAGGCAACCCCTCAAACTAAGGCAGACTCTCAAACTAAGGCAACTCCTCAAACTAAGGCAACCCCACAAACTAAAGCAACTCCTCAAACTAAGGCAGATTCTCAAAATAAGGCAGATTCTCAAACGAAGGCAACCCCTCAAACTAAGGCAACGCCTCAAACTAAGGCAGATTCTCAAACTAAGGCAACCTCTCAAACTAAGGCAACCCCTCAAACTAAGGCAGTCTCTCAAACTAAGGCAACCCCTCAAACTAAGGCAACCCCTCAAATTAAGGCAACCCCTCAAACTAAGGCAGACTCTCAAACTAAGGCAACTCCTCAAACTAAGGCAACCCCACAAACTAAAGCAACTCCTCAAACTAAGGCAGATTCTCAAAATAAGGCAGATTCTCAAACGAAGGCAACCCCTCAAACTAAGGCAACCCCTCAAACTAAGGCAGACTATCAAACTCAGGCAACTCGTCAAACTAAGGCAACCCCTCAAACTAAGGCAACCCCTCAATCTAAGGCAGACTCTCAAACTAAGGCAACCCCTCAAACTAAGGCAACCCCTCAAACTAAGGCAGACTCTCATAAAAAGGCAACCCCTCAAACGAAGGCAACCCCTCAAACTAAGGCAGATTCTCAAACTAAGGCAACCTCTCAAACTAAGGCAACCCCTCAAGCTAAGGCAGTCTCTCAAACTAAGGCAACCCCTCAAACTAAGGCAACCCCTCAAATTAAGGCAACCCCTCAAACTAAGGCAGACTCTCAAACTAAGGCAACTCCTCAAACTAAGGCAACCCCACAAACTAAAGCAACTCCTCAAACTAAGGCAGACTCTCAAACTAAGGCAGACTCTCCAACGAAGGCAACCCCTCAAACTAACTAAGACTCTCAAACTAAGGCAGACACTCAAACTAAGGAAACTCCTCAATCTAATTCAGACTCTCAAACGAAGGCAACCCCTCAACCTGAGGCAGACTCTCAAACTAAGGCAGACTCTCAAACTAAGGCTGACTCTCAAACTAAGGCAGATTCTCAAACGAAGGCAACTCCTCAAACTAAGGCAGATTCTCAAACTAAGGCAGACTCTCAAACTAAGGCAGACTCTCAAACTAAGGCAGACTCTCAAACGAAGGTAACCCCTCAAACTAAGGAAGACTCTCAAACTAAGGCAGACACTCAAACTAAGGAAACTCCTCAATCTAAGTCAGACTCTCAAACGAAGGCAACCCCTCAAACTAAGGCAGACTCTCAAACTAAGGCAGTCTCTCAAACTAAGGCTGACGCTCAAACTAAGGCAGATTCTGAAACGAAGGCAACTCCTCAAACGAAGGCAGATTCTCAAACTAAGGCAGACTCTCAAACTAAGGCAGACTCTCAAACTAAGGCAGATACTCAAACTAAGGCAACTCCTCAAACTAAGGCAGATTCTAAAACTAAGGCAGACTCTCAAACTGAGGCAACCGCTCAAACTAAGGCTGACTCTCAAACTGAGGCAGACTCTCAAACTAAGGCAGACTCTCAAACTCAGGCAACTCCTCAAACTAAGGCAGATTCTCCAACGAAGGCAGTCTCTCAAACTAAGGCAGACTCTCAAACCAAGGCAGACTCTCAAACTAAGGCAGATTCTCAAACGAAGGCAACCCCTCAAACTAAGGCAACCCCTCAAACTAAGGTAGACTCTCAAACTAAGGCAACGCCTCAAACTAAGGCAGATTCTCAAGCGAAGGCAACCCCTCAAACTAAGGGAACCCCTCAAAATAAGGCAACTCCTCAAACTAAGGCAACCCCTCAAACTGAGGAAACTCCGCAAACTAAGGCAGATTCTCAAACTAAGGCAACCGCTCAAACTCAAGGCAGACTCTCAAATTAAGGCAACTCCTCAAACGAAGGCAACTCCTCAAACTAAAGCACATTCTCAATCGAAGGCAACCCCTCAAACTGAGGCAGACTCTCATAAAAAGGCAACCCCTCAAACTAAGGCAACCCCTCAAACTAAGGCAGATTCTCAAACTAAGGCAGTCTCTCAAACTAAGGCAACCCCTCAAACTAAGGCAACCCCTCAAATTAAGGCAACCCCTCAAACTAAGGCAACCCCTCAAACTAAGGCAGACTATCAAACTAATTCAACCACTCAAACTAAGGCTGACTCTCAAACTAAGGCAGACTCTCAAACTGAGGCAGACTCTCAAACTAAGTCAACTCCTCAAAGTAAGGCAGATTCTCCAACGAAGGCAATCTCTCAAACTAAGGCAGATTCTCAAACGAAGGCAACCCCTCAAACTAAGGCAGACTCTCAAACTAAGGCAGACTCTCAAACTAAGGCAGACTCTCAAACTAAGGCTGACTCTCCAACTAAGGCAGACTCTCAAACTAAGGCAGATTCTCAAACTAAGGCAACCACTCAAACTAAGGCTGACGCTCAAACTAAGGCAGACATTCAAACAAAGGCAACTCCTCAAACTAAGGCAGATTCTCCAACGAAGGCAATCTCTCAAACTAAGGCAGACTCTCAAACTAAGGCAGATTCTTAAACTAAGGCAGATTCTCAAACGAAGGCAACCCCTCAAACTAAGGCAGTCTCTCAAACTAAGGCAGACTCTCAAATCAAGGCAAGTCCTCAAACTAAGGCAGATTCTCAAACTAAGGCAACCCCTCAAACTAAGGGAACCCCTCAAACTAAGGCGACCCCTCAAACTAAGGCAGTCTCTCAAAATAAGGCAACTCCTCAAACTAAGGCAACCCCTCAAACTAAGGCAACCCCTCAAACTAAGGCAGTCTCTCAAAATAAGGCAACTCCTCAAACTGAGGCAACCCATCAAACTAAGGCAGATTCTCAAACTAAGGCCACCTCTCAAACTAAGGCAACCCCTCAAACTAAGGCAGACTCTCAAACTAAGGCAACCCCTCAATCTAAGGCAACCCCTCAAACTAAGGCAACCCGTCAAACTAAGGCAGTCTCTCAAAATAAGGCAACTCTTCAAACTAAGGCAACCCCTCAAACTGAGGCAGACTCTCAAAGAAAGGCAACTCCTCAAACGAAGGCAACCCCTCAAACTAAGGCAGACTTTCAAACTCAGGCAACTCGTCAAACTAAGGCAACTCATCAAACTAAGGCAGATTCTCAAACTGAGGCAGATTCTCAAACGAAGGCAACCCCTCAAACTAAGGCAACCCCTCAAACTAAGGCAGACTATCATAGAAAGGCAACTCCTCAAATTAAGGCAACCCCTCAAACGAAGGCAGATTCTCAAAATAAGGCAGATTCTCAAACGAAGGCAACCCCTCAAACTAAGGCAACCCCTCAAACTAAGGCAGACTATCAAACTCAGGCAACTCGTCAAACTAAGGCAACCCCTCAAACTAAGGCAACCCCTCAATCTAAGGCAGAATCTCAAACTAAGGCAACCCCTCAAACTATGGCAACCCCTCAAACTAAGGCAGACTCTCAAAAAAAGGCAACCCCTCAAACTAAGGCAACCCCTCAAACTAAGGCAGATTCTCAAACTAAGGCAACCTCTCAAACTAAGGCAACCCCTCAAACTAAGGCAGTCTCTCAAACTAAGGGAAGCCCTCAAACTAAGGCAACCCCTCAAATTAAGGCAAACCCTCAAACTAAGGCAGACTCTCAAACTAAGGCAACTCCTCAAACTAAGGCAACCCCACAAACTAAAGCAACTCCTCAAACTAAGGCAGATTCTCAAAATAAGGCAGATTCTCAAACGAAGGCAACCCCTCAAACTAAGGCAACCCCTCAAACTAAGGCAGACTATCAAACTCAGGCAACTCGTCAAACTAAGGCAACCCCTCAAACTAAGGCAACCCCTCAATCTCAGGCAGACTCTCAAACTAAGGCAACCCCTCAAACTAAGGCAACCCCTCGAACTAAGGCAGACTCTCATAAAAAGGCAACCCCTCAAACTAAGGCAACCCCTCTAACTAAGGCAGATTCTCAAACTAAGGCAACCTCTCAAACTAAGGCAACCCCTCAAACTAAGGCAGTCTCTCAAACTAAGGCAACCCCTCAAACTAAGGCAACCCCTCAAATTAAGGCAACCCCTCAAACTAAGGTAGACTCTCAAACTAAGGCAACTCCTCAAACTAAGGCAACCCCACAAACTAAAGCAACCCCTCAAACTAAGGCAGACTCTCAAACTAAGGCAGACTCTCCAACGAAGGCAACCCCTCAAACTAACTAAGACTCTCAAACTAAGGCAGACACTCAAACTAAGGAAACTCCTCAATCTAATTCAGACTCTCAAACGAAGGCAACCCCTCAAACTGAGGCAGACTCTCAAACTATGGCAGATTCTCAAACGAAGGCAACTCCTCAAAGTAAGGCAGATTCTCAAACGAAGGCAACTCCTCAAACTAAGGCAGACTCTCAAACTAAGGCAGACTCTCAAACTAAGGCAACCACTCAAACTAAGGCTGACTCTCAAACTAAGGCAACTCCTCAAACTAAGGCAACCCCACAAACTAAAGCAACTCCTCAAACTAAGGCAGATTCTCAAAATAAGGCAGATTCTCAAACGAAGGCAACCCCTCAAACTAAGGCAACCCCTCAAACTAAGGCAGACTATCAAACTCAGGCAACTCGTCAAACTAAGGCAACCCCTCAAACTAAGGCAACCCCTCAATCTAAGGCAGACTCTCAAACTAAGGCAACCCCTCAAACTAAGGCAACCCCTCGAACTAAGGCAGACTCTCATAAAAAGGCAACCCCTCAAACTAAGGCAACCCCTCTAACTAAGGCAGATTCTCAAACTAAGGCAACCTCTCAAACTAAGGCAACCCCTCAAACTAAGGCAGTCTCTCAAACTAAGGCAACCCCTCAAACTAAGGCAACCCCTCAAATTAAGGCAACCCCTCAAACTAAGGCAGACTCTCAAACTAAGGCAACTCCTCAAACTAAGGCAACCCCACAAACTAAAGCAACCCCTCAAACTAAGGCAGACTCTCAAACTAAGGCAGACTCTCCAACGAAGGCAACCCCTCAAACTAACTAAGACTCTCAAACTAAGGCAGACACTCAAACTAAGGAAACTCCTCAATCTAATTCAGACTCTCAAACGAAGGCAACCCCTCAAACTGAGGCAGACTCTCAAACTATGGCAGATTCTCAAACGAAGGCAACTCCTCAAAGTAAGGCAGATTCTCAAACGAAGGCAACTCCTCAAACTAAGGCAGACTCTCAAACTAAGGCAGACTCTCAAACTAAGGCAACCACTCAAACTAAGGCTGACTCTCAAACTAAGGCAGACTCTCAAACTGAGGCAGATTCTCAAACTAAGTCAACTCCTCAAAGTAAGGCAGATTCTGCAACGAAGGCAATCTCTCAAACTAAGGCAGATTCTCAAACGAAGGCAACCCCTCAAACAAAGGCAGACTCTCAAACTAAGGCAGACTCTAAAACTAAGGCAGACTCTCAAACTAAGGCTGACTCTCAAACTAAGGCAGACTCTCAAACCAAGGCAGATTCTCAAACGAAGGCAACTCCTCAAACGAAGGCAGATTCTCAAACTAAGGCAGACTCTCAAACTAAGGCAGACTCTCAAACTAAGGCAGATTCTCAAACGAAGGCAACTCCTCAAACTAAGGCAGATTCTAAAACTAAGGCAGACTCTCAAACTGAGGCAACCGCTCAAACTAAGGCAGACTCTCAAACTCAGGCAACTCCTCAAACTAAGGCAGATTCTCCAACGAAGGCAGTCTCTCAAACTAAGGCAGACTCTCAAACCAAGGCAGACTCTCAAACTAAGGCAGATTCTCAAACGAAGGCAACCCCTCAAACTAAGGCAACCCCTCAAACTAAGGTAGACTCTCAAACTAAGGCAACTCCTCAAACTAAGGCAGATTCTCAAGCGAAGGCAACCCCTCAAACTAAGGGAACCCCTCAAACTAAGGCAACCCCTCAAACTAAGGCAGTCTCTCAAAATAAGGCAACTCCTCAAACTAAGGCAACCCCTCAAACTGAGGGAACTCCGCAAACTAAGGCAGATTCTCAAACTAAGGCAACCGCTCAAACTCAAGGCAGACTCTCAAATTAAGGCAACTCCTCAAACGAAGGCAACACCTCAAACTAAGGCACATTCTCAATCGAAGGCAACCCCTCAAACTAAGGCAGACTCTCATAAAAAGGCAACCCCTCAAACTAAGGCAACCCCTCAAACTAAGGCAGATTCTCAAACTAAGGCAGTCTCTCAAACTAAGGCAACCCCTCAAACTAAGGCAACCCCTCAAATTAAGGCAACCCCTCAAACTAAGGCAGACTCTCAAACTAAGGCAACTCCTCAAACTAAGGCAACCCCACAAACTAAAGCAACTCCTCAAACTAAGGCAGACTCTCAAACTAAGGCAGACTCTCAAACGAAGGCAACCCCTCAAACTAAGGAAGATTCTCAAACTAAGGCAGACACTCAAACTAAGGCAGATTCTGAAACGAAGGCAACCCCTCAAACTAAGGAAGATTCTCAAACTAAGGCAGACACTCAAACTAAGGCACATTCTCAATAGAAGGCAACCCCTCAAACTAAGGCAGATTCTCAAACTAAGGCAGTCTCTCAAACTAAGGCAACCCCTCAAACTAAGGCAACCCCTCAACGTAAGGCAGACTTTCAAACTCAGGCAACTCCTCAAACTAAGGCAACCCCTCAAACTAAGGCAACCCCTCAAACTGAGGGAACTCCGCAAACTAAGGCAGATTCTCAAACTAAGGCAACCGCTCAAACTCAAGGCAGACTCTCAAATTAAGGCAACTCCTCAAACTAAGGCAACTCCTCAAACTAAGGCACATTCTCAATCGAAGGCAACCCCTCAAACTAAGGCAGATTCTCAAACTAAGGCAGTGCCTCAAACTAAGGCAACCCCTCAAACTAAGGCAACCCCTCAACGTAAGGCAGACTTTCAAACTCAGGCAACTCCTCAAACTAAGGCAACTCCTCAAACTAAGGCAGATTCTCAAACTAAGGCAACCCCTCAAACTAAGGCAAACCCCTCAATCTAAGGCAGACTTTCAAACTAAGGCAACCCCTAAAACTAAGGCAACCCCTCAAACTAAGGCAACCGCTCAAACTGAGGCAAACTCTCAAAAAAAGGCAACCCCTCAAACTAAGGCAACCCCTCAAACGAAGGCAACCCCTCAAACTAAGGCAACCCCTCAAACGAAGACAACCCCTCAAACTAAGGCAGACTCTCAAACTAAGACAGACTCTCAAACTAAGGCAGATTCTCAAACGAAGGCAACTCCTCAAAATAAGGCAGACTCTCAAACTAAGGCAGACTCTCAAACTAAGGCAGATTCTCAAACGAATGCAACTCCTCAAACTAATGCAGACTCTCAAACTAAGGCAGATTCTCAAACGAAGGCAACTCCTCAAACTAAGGCAGATTCTCAAACGAAGGCAACTCCTCAAACTAAGGCAGACTCTCAAACTAAGGCAGACTCTCAAACTAAGGCAACCACTCAAACTAAGGCTGACTCTCAAACTAAGGCAGACTCTCAAACTAAGGCAGACTCTCAAACTAAGTCAACTGCTCAAAGTAAGGCAGATTCTCCAACGAAGGCAATCTCTCAAACAAAGGCAGATTCTCAATCGAAGGCAACCCCTCAAACTAAGGCAGACTCTCAAACTAAGGCAGACTCTCAAACGAAGGAAGACTCTCAAAATAAGACAACTCCTCAAACTAAGGCAACCCCTCAAACTGAGGCAACTCCGCAAACTGAGGCAGATTCTCAAACTAAGGCAACCCCTCAAACTAAGGCAACCCCTCAAACTCAAGGCAGACTCTCAAATTAAGGCAACTCCCCAAACTAAGGCAACTCCTCAAACTAAGGCAGATTCTCAAACTAAGGCAACCCCTCAAACAAAGGGAACCCCTCAAACTAAGGCAACCCCTCAAAATAAGGCAGTCTCTCAAAATAAGGCAACTCCTCAAACTAAGGCAACCCCTCAAACTGAGGGAACTCCGCAAACTAAGGCAGATTCTCAAACTAAGGCAACCGCTCAAACTCAAGGCAGACTCTCAAATTAAGGCAACTCCTCAAACTAAGGCAACTCCTCAAACTAAGGCACATTCTCAATCTAAGGCAACCCCTCAAACTAAGGCAGATTCTCAAACTAAGGCAGTCCCTCAAACTAAGGCAACCCCTCAAGCTAAGGCAACCCCTCAAAGTAAGGCAGACTTTCAAACTCAGGCAACTCCTCAAACTAAGGCAACTCCTCAAACTAAGGCAGATTCTCAAACTAAGGCAGGCCCTCAAACTAAGTCAAACCCCTCAATCTAAGGCAGACTTTCAAACTAAGGCAACCCCTAAAACTAAGGCAACCCCTCAAACTAAGGCAACCGCTCAAACTAAGGCAGACTCTCAAAAAAAGGCAACCCCTCAAACTGAGGCAACCCCTCAAACGAAGGCAACCCCTCAAACTAATGCAGACTCTCAAACTAAGGCAACCACTCAAACTAAGGCAACCGCTCAAACGAAGGCAACCCCTCAAACTAAGGCAGACTCTCAAACTAAGGCAGACTCTCAAACTAAGGCAGATTCTCAAACGAAGGCAACTCCTCAAAATAAGGCAGACTCTCAAACTAAGGCAGATTCGCAAACGAATGCAACTCCTCAAACTAATGCAGACTCTCAAACTAAGGCAGATTCTCAAACGAAGGCAAAACCTCATACTAAGGCAGATTCTCAAACGAAGGCAACTCCTCAAACTAAGGCAGACTCGCAAACTAAGTCAGACTCTCAAACTAAGCCAGACTCTCAAACTAAGTCAACTCCTCAAAGTCAGGCAGATTCTCCAACGAAGGCAATCTCTCAAACTAAGGCAACTCCTCAAACTAAGGGAACCCCTCAAACTAAGGCAACCCCTCAAACTAAGGCAGACTCTCAAAATAAGGCAACTCCTCAAACTGAGGCAACCCCTCAAACTCAGGCAGACTCGCTAACTAAGGGAACCCCTCAAACTAAGGCAACCCCTCAAACTAAGGCGATTCTCAAACTAAGGACGATTCTCAAACTAAGGCAACACCTCAAACTAAGGCAACCCCTCAAACTAAGGCAGACTCTCTAACTATGGCAACCCCTCAAACTAAGGGAAACTCTCAAACTAAGGCAGATACTCAAACGAAGGCAACTCCTCAAACTGAGGCAGACTCTCAAACTAAGGAAGACTCTCAAACTAAGGCAGACTCTCAAACTAAGGCAGACTCTCAAACGAAGGCAACCCCTCAAACTAAGGAAGACTCTCAAACTAAGGCAGACACTCAAACTAAGGAAACTCCTCAATCTAAGTCAGACTCTCAAACGAAGGCAACCCCTCAAACTGAGGCAGACTCTCAAACTAAGGCAGACTCTCAAACTAAGGCAGACTCTCAAACTAAGGCAGATTCTCAAACGAAGGCAACTCCTCAAACTAAGGCAGATTCTCAAACTAAGGCAGACTCTCAAACTAAGGCAGACTCTCAAACGAAGGCAACCCCTCAAACTAAGGAAGACTCTCAAACTAAGGCAGACACTCAAACTAAGGAAACTCCTCAATCTAAGTCAGACTCTCAAATGAAGGCAACCCCTCAAACTAAGGCAGACTCTCAAACTAAGGCAGTCTCTCAAACTAAGGCTGACGCTCAAACTAAGGCAGATTCTGAAACGAAGGCAACTCCTCAAACGAAGGCAGATTCTCAAACTAAGGCAGACTCTCAAACTAAGGCAGACTCTCAAACTAAGGCAGATTCTCAAACGAAGGCAACTCCTCAAACTAAGGCAGATTCTAAAACTAAGGCAGACTCTCAAACTGAGGCAACCGCTCAAACTAAGGCTGACTCTCAAACTGAGGCAGACTCTCAAACTAAGGCAGACTCTCAAACTCAGGCAACTCCTCAAACTAAGGCAGATTCTCCAACGAAGGCAGTCTCTCAAACTAAGGCAGACACTCAAACCAAGGCAGACTCTCAAACTAAGGCAGATTCTCAAACGAAGGCAACCCCTCAAACTAAGGCAACCCCTCAAACTAAGGTAGACTCTCAAACTAAGGCAACTCCTCAAACTAAGGCAGATTCTCAAGCGAAGGCAACCCCTCAAACTTATGGAACCCCTCAAACTAAGGCAACCCCTCAAACTAAGGCAGTCTCTCAAAATAAGGCAACTCCTCAAACTAAGGCAACCCCTCAAACTGAGGGAACTCCGCAAACTAAGGCAGATTCTCAAACTAAGGCAACCGCTCAAACTCAAGGCAGACTATCAAATTAAGGCAACTCCTCAAACTAAGGCAACTCCTCAAACTAAGGCACATTCTCAATCGAAGGCAACCCCTCAAACTAAGGCAGATTCTCAAACTAAGGCAGTCTCTCAAACTAAGGCAACCCCTCAAACTAAGGCAACCCCTCAACGTAAGGCAGACTTTCAAACTCAGGCAACTCCTCAAACTAAGGCAACCCCTCAAACTAAGGCAACCCCTCAAACTGAGGGAACTCCGCAAACTAAGGCAGATTCTCAAACTAAGGCAACCTCTCAAACTCAAGGCAGACTCTCAAATTAAGGCAACTCCTCAAACGAAGGCAACCGCTCAAACTAAGGCAAACTCTCAAAAAAAGGCAACCCCTCAAACTAAGGCAACCCCTCAAACGAAGGCAACCCCTCAAACTAATGCAGACTCTCAAACTAAGGCAACCCCTCAAACTAAGGCAACCCCTCAAACGAAGACAACCCCTCAAACTAAGGCAGACTCTCAAACTAAGGCAGACTCTCAAACTAAGGCAGATTCTCAAACGAAGGCAACTCCTCAAAATAAGGCAGACTCTCAAACTAAGGCAGACTCTCAAACTAAGGCAGATTCTCAAACGAATGCAACTCCTCAAACTAATGCAGACTCTCAAACTAAGGCAGATTCTCAAACGAAGGCAACTCCTCAAACTAAGGCAGATTCTCAAAAGAAGGCAACTCCTCAAACTAAGGCAGACTCTCAAACTAAGGCAGACTCTCAAACTAAGGCAACCACTCAAACTAAGGCTGACTCTCAAACTAAGGCAGACTCTCAAACTAAGGCAGACTCTCAAACTAAGTCAACTCCTCAAAGTAAGGCAGATTCTCCAACGAAGGCAATCTCTCAAACAAAGGCAGATTCTCAAACGAAGGCAACCCCTCAAACTAAGGCAGACTCTCAAACTAAGGCAGACTCTCAAACGAAGGAAGACTCTCAAAATAAGACAACTCCTCAAACTAAAGCAACCCCTCAAACTGAGGCAACTCCGCAAACTGAGGCAGATTCTCAAACTAAGGCAACCCCTCAAACTAAGGCAACCCCTCAAACTCAAGGCAGACTCTCAAATTAAGGCAACTCCCCAAACTAAGGCAACTCCTCAAACTAAGGCAGATTCTCAAACTAAGGCAACCCCTCAAACAAAGGGAACCCCTCAAACTAAGGCAACCCCTCAAAATAAGGCAGTCTCTCAAAATAAGGCAACTCCTCAAACTAAGGCAACCCCTCAAACTGAGGGAACTCCGCAAACTAAGGCAGATTCTCAAACTAAGGCAACCGCTCAAACTCAAGGCAGACTCTCAAATTAAGGCAACTCCTCAAACTAAGGCAACTCCTCAAACTAAGGCACATTCTCAATCTAAGGCAACCCCTCAAGCTAAGGCAGATTCTCAAACTAAGGCAGTCCCTCAAACTAAGGCAACCCCTCAAGCTAAGGCAACCCCTCAAAGTAAGGCAGACTTTCAAACTCAGGCAACTCCTCAAACTAAGGCAACTCCTCAAACTAAGGCAGATTCTCAAACTAAGGCAAGCCCTCAAACTAAGTCAAACCCCTCAATCTAAGGCAGACTTTCAAACTAAGGCAACCCCTAAAACTAAGGCAACCCCTCAAACTAAGGCAACCGCTCAAACTAAGGCAGACTCTCAAAAAAAGGCAACCCCTCAAACTGAGGCAACCCCTCAAACGAAGGCAACCCCTCAAACTAATGCAGACTCTCAAACTAAGGCAACCACTCAAACTAAGGCAACCGCTCAAACGAAGGCAACCCCTCAAACTAAGGCAGACTCTCAAACTAAGGCAGACTCTCAAACTAAGGCAGATTCTCAAACGAAGGCAACTCCTCAAAATAAGGCAGACTCTCAAACTAAGGCAGATTCGCAAACGAATGCAACTCCTCAAACTAATGCAGACTCTCAAACTAAGGCAGATTCTCAAACGAAGGCAAAACCTCAAACTAAGGCAGATTCTCAAACGAAGGCAACTCCTCAAACTAAGGCAGACTCGCAAACTAAGTCAGACTCTCAAACTAAGCCAGACTCTCAAACTAAGTCAACTCCTCAAAGTCAGGCAGATTCTCCAACGAAGGCAATCTCACAAACTAAGGCAACTCCTCAAACTAAGGGAACCCCTCAAACTAAGGCAATCCCTCAAACTAAGGCAGACTCTCAAAATAAGGCAACTCCTCAAACTGAGGCAACCCCTCAAACTAAGGCAGACTCGCAAACTAAGGGAACCCCTCAAACTAAGGCAACCCCTCAAACTAAGGCGATTCTCAAACTAAGGACGATTCTCAAACTAAGGCAACACCTCAAACTAAGGCAACCCCTCAAACTATGCAGACTCTCTAACTATGGCAACCCCTCAAACTAAGGGAAACTCTCAAACTAAGGCAGATACTCAAACGAAGGCAACTCCTCAAACTGAGGCAGACTCTCAAACTAAGGAAGACTCTCAAACAAAGGCAGATTCTCAAACGCAGGCAACTCCTCAATCTAAGGCAGACTCTCAAACTAAGGAAGATTCTCAAACTAAGGGAGCCCCTCAAACTAAGGCAACCCCTCAATCTAAGGCAGACTCTCAAACGAAGGCAACTCCTCAAACTAAGGCAAACCATCAAACAAAGGCAACTCCTCAAACGAAGGCAACTCCTCAAACTAATGCAGACTCTCCAACTAAGGCAGACTCTCAAACTAAGGCAGACTCTCAAACGAAGGCAACTCCTCAAACTAAGGCAGACTCTCAAACTAAGGCAGACTGTCAAACTAAGGCAACCACTCAAACTAAGGCTGACTCTCAAACTAAGGCAGACTCTCAAACTAAGGCAGACTCTCAAACTAAGGCAACTCCTCAAACTAAGGCAGATTCTCCAACGAAGGCAATCTCTCAAACTAAGGCAGACTCTCAAACTAAGGCACACTCTCAAACTAAGGCAGATTCTCAAACGAAGGCAACCCCTCAAACTAAGGCAGTCTCTCAAACTAATGCAGATTCTCAAACTAAGGCAACCCCTCAAACTAAGGGAACCCCTCAAACTAAGGCAACCCCTCAAACTAAGGCAGACTCTCAAAATAAGGCAACTCCTCAAACTAAGGCAACCCCTCAAACTGAGGCAACTCCGCAAACTAAGGCAGATTCTCAAAGTAAGGCAACCCCTCAAACTAAGGCAACCCCTCAAACTCAAGGCAGACTCTCAAATTAAGGCAACTCCTCAAACTAAGGCAACTCCTCAAACTAAGGCACATTCTCAATCTAAGGCAACCCCTCAAACTAAGGCAGACTCTCAAAGTAAGGCAGTCCCTCAAACTAAGACAACCCCTCAAACTAAGGCAACCCTTCAAAGTAAGGCAGACTATCAATCTCAGGAAACTCCTCAAACTAAGGCAACTCCTCAAACTAAGGCAGATTCTCAAACTAAGGCAACCCCTCAAACTAAGGCAACCCCTCAAACTCAAGGCAGACTCTCAAATTAAGGCAACTCCTCAAACTAAGGCAACTCCTCAAACTAAGGCACATTCTCAATCTAAGGCAACCCCTCAAACTAAAGCAGATTCTCAAACTAAGGCAGTCCCTCAAACTAAGACAACCCCTCAAACTAAGGCAACCCCTCAAAGTAAGGCAGACTATCAAACTCAGGCAACTCCTCAAACTAAGGCAACTCCTCAAACTAAGGCAGATTCTCAAACTAAGGCAACCCCTCAAACTAAGGCAAACCCCTCAATCTGAGGCTGACTCTCAAACTAAGGCAACCCCTAAAACTAAGGCAACCCCTCAAACTAAGGCAACCGCTCAAACTAAGGCAGACTCTCAAAAAAAGGCAACTCCTCAAACTAAGGTAGATTTTCAATCTAAGGCAACCTCTCAAACTAAGGTAACCCCTCAAGCTAATGCAGACTCTCAAACTAAGGTAACCCCTCAAACTAAGGCAACCCCTAAAACGAAGGCAACCCCTCAAATTGAGGCAGACTCTCAAACTAAGGCAGACTCTCAAACTAAGGCAGATTCACAAACTAAGGCAACCCCTCAAACTAAGGCAGACTCTCTAACTAAGGCAACCCCTCAAACTAAGGGAGACTCTCAAACTAAGGCAGATTCTCAAACGAAGGCAACTCCTCAAACTGAGGCAGACTCTCAAACTAAGGAAGACTCTCAAACAAAGGCAGATTCTCAAACGCAGGCAACTCCTCAATCTAAGGCAGACTCTCAAACTAAGGCAGATTCTCAAACTAACGCAACCCCTCAAACTAAGGTAACCCCTCAAACTAATGCAGACTCTCAAACTAAGGCAACCCCTCAAAATAAGGCAACCCCTCAAACGAAGGCAACCCCTCAAACTAAGGCAGACTCTCAAACTAAGGCAGAATCTCAAACTAAGGCAACCCTTCAAACTAAGGAAGACTCTCAAACTAAGGCAGACTCTCAAAATAAGGCAACTCCTCAAACTAAGGCAACCCCTCAAACTGAGGCAACTCCGCAAACTAAGGCAGATTCTCAAAGTAAGGCAACCCCTCAAACTAAGGCAACCCCTTAAACTCAAGGCAGACACTCAAATTAAGGCAACTCCTCAAACTAAGGCAACTCCTCAAACTAAGGCACATTCTCAATCTAAGGCAACCCCTCAAACTAAGGCAGATTCTCAAAGTAAGGCAACCCCTCAAAGTAAGGCAGACTATCAAACTCAGGCAACTCCTCAAACTAAGGCAACTCCTCAAACGAAGGCAGATTCTCAAACTAAGGCAACCCCTCAAACTAAGGCAAACCCCTCAATCTAAGGCAGACTCTCAAACTAAGGCAACCCCTAAAACTAAGGCAACCCCTCAAACTAAGGCAGACTCTCAAAAAAAGGCAACTCCTCAAACTAAGGTAGATTTTCAATCTAAGGCAACCTCTCAAACTAAGGTAACCCCTCAAACTAATGCAGACTCTCAAACTAAGGCAACCCCTAAAACGAAGGCAACCCCTCAAATTGAGGCAGACTCTCAAACTAAGGCAGACTCTCAAACTAAGGCAACCCCTCAAACTAAGGGAGACTTTCAAACTAAGGCAGATTCTGAAACGAAGGCAACTCCTCAAACTGAGGCAGACTCTCAAACTAAGGAAGACTCTCAAACAAAGGCAGATTCTCAAACGCAGGCAACTCCTCAATCTAAGGCAGACTCTCAAACTAAGGCAGATTCTCAAACTAACGCAACCCCTCAAACTAAGGTAACCCCTCAAACTAATGCAGACTCTCAAACTAAGGCAACCCCTCAAAATAAGGCAACCCCTCAAACGAAGGCAACCCCTCAAACTAAGGCAGACTCTCAAACTAAGGCAGAATCTCAAACTAAGGCAACCCTTCAAACTAAGGAAGACTCTCAAACTAAGGCAGACTCTCAAAATAAGGCAACTCCTCAAACTAAGGCAACCCCTCAAACTGAGGCAACTCCGCAAACTAAGGCAGATTCTCACAGTAAGGCAACCCCTCAAACTAAGGCAACCCCTTAAACCAAGGCAGACACTCAAATTAAGGCAACTCCTCAAACTAAGGCAACTCCTCAAACTAAGGCACATTCTCAATCTAAGGCAACCCCTCAAACTAAGGCAGATTCTCAAAGTAAGGTAACCCCTCAAAGTAAGGCAGACTATCAAACTCAGGCAACTCCTCAAACTAAGGCAACTCCTCAAACGAAGGCAGATTCTCAAACTAAGGCAACCCCTCAAACTAAGGCAAACCCCTCAATCTAAGGCAGACTCTCAAACTAAGGCAACCCCTAAAACTAAGGCAACCCCTCAAACTAAGGCAACCGCTCAAACTAAGGCAGACTCTCAAAAAAAGGCAACTCCTCAAACTAAGGTAGATTTTCAATCTAAGGCAACCTCTCAAACTAAGGTAACCCCTCAAACTAATGCAGACTCTCAAACTAAGGCAACCCCTCAAACTAAGGCAACCCCTAAAACGAAGGCAACCCCTCAAATTGAGGCAGACTCTCAAACTAAGGCAGACTCTCAAACTGAGGCAGATTCACAAACTAAGGCAACCCCTCAAACTAAGGCAGACTCTCTAACTAAGGCAACCCCTCAAACTAAGGGAGACTCTCAAACTAAGGCAGATTCTCAAACGAAGGCAACTCCTCAAACTGAGGCAGACTCTCAAACTAAGGAAGACTCTCAAACAAAGGCAGATTCTCAAACGCAGGCAACTCCTCAATCTAAGGCAGACTCTCAAACTGAGGCAGATTCTCAAACTAACGCAACCCCTCAAACTAAGGTAACCCCTCAAACTAATGCAGAATCTCAAACAAAGGCAACCCCTCAAAATAAGGCAACCCCTCAAACGAAGGCAACCCCTCAAACTAAGGCCGACTCTCAAACTAAGGCAGAATCTCAAACTAAGGCAACCCTTCAAACTAAGGAAGACTCTCAAACTAAGGCAGACTCTCAAAATAAGGCAACTCCTCAAACTAAGTCAGACTCTCAAACGAAGGCAACCCCTCAAACTTAGGCAGACTCTCAAACTAAGGCAGACTCTCCAACTAAGGCAGACTCTCAAACTAAGGAAGATTCTCAAACGAAGGCAACCCTCAAACTAAGGCAGACTCTCAAACTAAGGCAGACTCTCCAACTAAGGCAGACTCTCAAACTAAGGCAGATTCTCAAACGAGGGCAACCCCTCAAACTAAGGCAGACTCTCAAACGAAGGCAACTCCTCAAACTAAGGCAACCCCGGAAACAAAGGCAACTCCTCAAACTAAGGCAGATTCTCAATCTAAGGCAACCCCTCAAACTAAGGAAACCCCTCAAACTAGGGCAAAACCTCAAACTAAGGCAGACTCTCAAACTAAGGCAACTCCTCAAACTAAGGCAACTCCTCAAACTAAGGCAGATTCTCAAACTAAGGCAACCCCTCAAACTAAGGCAACCCCTCAAAGTAAGGCAACGCCTCAAACTGAGGCAACCCCTCAAACTGAGGCAACCCCTCAAACTAAGGCAACCACTCAAGCTAAGGCAGAGTCTCAAACTGAGGCAACTCCTCAAACTAAGGCAGACTCTGAAAATAAGGCAACTCCTCAAACTAAGTCAGACTCTCAAACGAAGGCAACGCCTCAAACTAAGGCAGACTCTCAAACTAAGGCAGACTCTCAAACAAAGGCAGATTCTCCAACGAAGGCAACCCCTCAAACTGAGGCAGACTGTCAAATTTAGCAGACTGTCAAACTAAGTCAACTCCTCAAACTAAGGACGATTCTCAAACTAAGGCAACCCCTCAAACTAAGGAAACCCCTCAAACTAGGGCAAAACCTCAAACTAAGGCAGACTCTCAAACTTAGTCAACTCCTCAAACAAAGGCAACTCCTCAAACTAAGGTAGATTCTCAAACGAAAGCAACTCCACAAAATAAGGCAGACTCTCAAACTAAGGCAGACTCTCAAACTAAGGCAGATTCTCAAACTAAGGCAACCCCTCAAACAAAGGGAACCCCTCAAACTAAGGCAACCCCTCAAAATAAGGCAGTCTCTCAAAATAAGGCAACTCCTCAAACTAAGGCAACCCCTCAAACTGAGGGAACTCCGCAAACTAAGGCAGATTCTCAAACTAAGGCAACCGCTCAAACTCAAGGCAGACTCTCAAATTAAGGCAACTCCTCAAACTAAGGCAACTCCTCAAACTAAGGCACATTCTCAATCTAAGGCAACCCCTCAAGCTAAGGCAGATTCTCAAACTAAGGCAGTCCCTCAAACTAAGGCAACCCCTCAAGCTAAGGCAACCCCTCAAAGTAAGGCAGACTTTCAAACTCAGGCAACTCCTCAAACTAAGGCAACTCCTCAAACTAAGGCAGATTCTCAAACTAAGGCAAGCCCTCAAACTAAGTCAAACCCCTCAATCTAAGGCAGACTTTCAAACTAAGGCAACCCCTAAAACTAAGGCAACCCCTCAAACTAAGGCAACCGCTCAAACTAAGGCAGACTCTCAAAAAAAGGCAACCCCTCAAACTGAGGCAACCCCTCAAACGAAGGCAACCCCTCAAACTAATGCAGACTCTCAAACTAAGGCAACCACTCAAACTAAGGCAACCGCTCAAACGAAGGCAACCCCTCAAACTAAGGCAGACTCTCAAACTAAGGCAGACTCTCAAACTAAGGCAGATTCTCAAACGAAGGCAACTCCTCAAAATAAGGCAGACTCTCAAACTAAGGCAGATTCGCAAACGAATGCAACTCCTCAAACTAATGCAGACTCTCAAACTAAGGCAGATTCTCAAACGAAGGCAAAACCTCAAACTAAGGCAGATTCTCAAACGAAGGCAACTCCTCAAACTAAGGCAGACTCGCAAACTAAGTCAGACTCTCAAACTAAGCCAGACTCTCAAACTAAGTCAACTCCTCAAAGTCAGGCAGATTCTCCAACGAAGGCAATCTCACAAACTAAGGCAACTCCTCAAACTAAGGGAACCCCTCAAACTAAGGCAACCCCTCAAACTAAGGCAGACTCTCAAAATAAGGCAACTCCTCAAACTGAGGCAACCCCTCAAACTAAGGCAGACTCGCAAACTAAGGGAACCCCTCAAACTAAGGCAACCCCTCAAACTAAGGCGATTCTCAAACTAAGGACGATTCTCAAACTAAGGCAACACCTCAAACTAAGGCAAACCCTCAAACTAAGGCAGACTCTCTAACTATGGCAACCCCTCAAACTAAGGGAAACTCTCAAACTAAGGCAGATACTCAAACGAAGGCAACTCCTCAAACTGAGGCAGACTCTCAAACTAAGGAAGACTCTCAAACAAAGGCAGATTCTCAAACGCAGGCAACTCCTCAATCTAAGGCAGACTCTCAAACTAAGGAAGATTCTCAAACTAAGGGAGCCCCTCAAACTAAGGCAACCCCTCAATCTAAGGCAGACTCTCAAACGAAGGCAACTCCTCAAACTAAGGCAAACCATCAAACAAAGGCAACTCCTCAAACGAAGGCAACTCCTCAAACTAATGCAGACTCTCCAACTAAGGCAGACTCTCAAACTAAGGCAGACTCTCAAACGAAGGCAACTCCTCAAACTAAGGCAGACTCTCAAACTAAGGCAGACTGTCAAACTAAGGCAACCACTCAAACTAAGGCTGACTCTCAAACTAAGGCAGACTCTCAAACTAAGGCAGACTCTCAAACTAAGGCAACTCCTCAAACTAAGGCAGATTCTCCAACGAAGGCAATCTCTCAAACTAAGGCAGACTCTCAAACTAAGGCACACTCTCAAACTAAGGCAGATTCTCAAACGAAGACAACCCCTCAAACTAAGGCAGTCTCTCAAACTAATGCAGATTCTCAAACTAAGGCAACCCCTCAAACTAAGGGAACCCCTCAAACTAAGGCAACCCCTCAAACTAAGGCAGACTCTCAAAATAAGGCAACTCCTCAAACTAAGGCAACCCCTCAAACTGAGGCAACTCCGCAAACTAAGGCAGATTCTCAAAGTAAGGCAACCCCTCAAACTAAGGCAACCCCTCAAACTCAAGGCAGACTCTCAAATTAAGGCAACTCCTCAAACTAAGGCAACTCCTCAAACTAAGGCACATTCTCAATCTAAGGCAACCCCTCAAACTAAGGCAGACTCTCAAAGTAAGGCAGTCCCTCAAACTAAGACAACCCCTCAAACTAAGGCAACCCTTCAAAGTAAGGCAGACTATCAATCTCAGGAAACTCCTCAAACTAAGGCAACTCCTCAAACTAAGGCAGATTCTCAAACTAAGGCAACCCCTCAAACTAAGGCAACCCCTCAAACTCAAGGCAGACTCTCAAATTAAGGCAACTCCTCAAACTAAGGCAACTCCTCAAACTAAGGCACATTCTCAATCTAAGGCAACCCCTCAAACTAAGGCAGATTCTCAAACTAAGGCAGTCCCTCAAACTAAGACAACCCCTCAAACTAAGGCAACCCCTCAAAGTAAGGCAGACTATCAAACTCAGGCAACTCCTCAAACTAAGGCAACTCCTCAAACTAAGGCAGATTCTCAAACTAAGGCAACCCCTCAAACTAAGGCAAACCCCTCAATCTGAGGCTGACTCTCAAACTAAGGCAACCCCTAAAACTAAGGCAACCCCTCAAACTAAGGCAACCGCTCAAACTAAGGCAGACTCTCAAAAAAAGGCAACTCCTCAAACTAAGGTAGATTTTCAATCTAAGGCAACCTCTCAAACTAAGGTAACCCCTCAAGCTAATGCAGACTCTCAAACTAAGGTAACCCCTCAAACTAAGGCAACCCCTAAAACGAAGGCAACCCCTCAAATTGAGGCAGACTCTCAAACTAAGGCAGACTCTCAAACTAAGGCAGATTCACAAACTAAGGCAACCCCTCAAACTAAGGCAGACTCTCTAACTAAGGCAACCCCTCAAACTAAGGGAGACTCTCAAACTAAGGCAGATTCTCAAACGAAGGCAACTCCTCAAACTGATGCAGACTCTCAAACTAAGGAAGACTCTCAAACAAAGGCAGATTCTCAAACGCAGGCAACTCCTCAATCTAAGGCAGACTCTCAAACTAAGGCAGATTCTCAAACTAACGCAACCCCTCAAACTAAGGTAACCCCTCAAACTAATGCAGACTCTCAAACTAAGGCAACCCCTCAAAATAAGGCAACCCCTCAAACGAAGGCAACCCCTCAAACTAAGGCAGACTCTCAAACTAAGGCAGAATCTCAAACTAAGGCAACCCTTCAAACTAAGGAAGATTCTCAAACTAAGGCAGACTCTCAAAATAAGGCAACTCCTCAAACTAAGGCAACCCCTCAAACTGAGGCAACTCCGCAAACTAAGGCAGATTCTCAAAGTAAGGCAACCCCTCAAACTAAGGCAAACCCTTAAACTCAAGGCAGACACTCAAATTAAGGCAACTCCTCAAACTAAGGCAACTCCTCAAACTAAGGCACATTCTCAATCTAAGGCAACCCCTCAAACTAAGGCAGATTCTCAAAGTAAGGCAACCCCTCAAAGTAAGGCAGACTATCAAACTCAGGCAACTCCTCAAACTAAGGCAACTCCTCAAACGAAGGCAGATTCTCAAACTAAGGCAACCCCTCAAACTAAGGCAAACCCCTCAATCTAAGGCAGACTCTCAAACTAAGGCAACCCCTAAAACTAAGGCAACCCCTCAAACTAAGGCAACCGCTCAAACTAAGGCAGACTCTCAAAAAAAGGCAACTCCTCAATCTAAGGTAGATTTTCAATCTAAGGCAACCTCTCAAACTAAGGTAACCCCTCAAACTAATGCAGACTCTCAAACTAAGGCAACCCCTAAAACGAAGGCAACCCCTCAAATTGAGGCAGACTCTCAAACTAAGGCAGACTCTCAAACTAAGGCAACCCCTCAAACTAAGGGAGACTTTCAAACTAAGGCAGATTCTGAAACGAAGGCAACTCCTCAAACTGAGGCAGACTCTCAAACTAAGGAAGACTCTCAAACAAAGGCAGATTCTCAAACGCAGGCAACTCCTCAATCTAAGGCAGACTCTCAAACTAAGGCAGATTCTCAAACTAACGCAACCCCTCAAACTAAGGTAACCCCTCAAACTAATGCAGACTCTCAAACTAAGGCAACCCCTCAAAATAAGGCAACCCCTCAAACGAAGGCAACCCCTCAAACTAAGGCAGACTCTCAAACTAAGGCAGAATCTCAAACTAAGGCAACCCTTCAAACTAAGGAAGACTCTCAAACTAAGGCAGACTCTCAAAATAAGGCAACTCCTCAAACTAAGGCAACCCCTCAAACTGAGGCAACTCCGCAAACTAAGGCAGATTCTCACAGTAAGGCAACCCCTCAAACTAAGGCAACCCCTTAAACTCAAGGCAGACACTCAGATTAAGGCAACTCCTCAAACTAAGGCAACTCCTCAAACTAAGGCACATTCTCAATCTAAGGCAACCCCTCAAACTAAGGCAGATTCTCAAAGTAAGGTAACCCCTCAAAGTAAGGCAGACTATCAAACTCAGGCAACTCCTCAAACTAAGGCAACTCCTCAAACGAAGGCAGATTCTCAAACTAAGGCAACCCCTCAAACTAAGGCAAACCCCTCAATCTAAGGCAGACTCTCAAACTAAGGCAACCCCTAAAACTAAGGCAACCCCTCAAACTAAGGCAACCGCTCAAACTAAGGCAGACTCTCAAAAAAAGGCAACTCCTCAAACTAAGGTAGATTTTCAATCTAAGGCAACCTCTCAAACTAAGGTAACCCCTCAAACTAATGCAGACTCTCAAACTAAGGCAACCCCTCAAACTAAGGCAACCCCTAAAACGAAGGCAACCCCTCAAATTGAGGCAGACTCTCAAACTAAGGCAGACTCTCAAACTGAGGCAGATTCACAAACTAAGGCAACCCCTCAAACTAAGGCAGACTCTCTAACTAAGGCAACCCCTCAAACTAAGGGAGACTCTCAAACTAAGGCAGATTCTCAAACGAAGGCAACTCCTCAAACTGAGGCAGACTCTCAAACTAAGGAAGACTCTCAAACAAAGGCAGATTCTCAAACGCAGGCAACTCCTCAATCTAAGGCAGACTCTCAAACTGAGGCAGATTCTCAAACTAACGCAACCCCTCAAACTAAGGTAACCCCTCAAACTAATGCAGAATCTCAAACAAAGGCAACCCCTCAAAATAAGGCAACCCCTCAAACGAAGGCAACCCCTCAAACTAAGGCAGACTCTCAAAATAAGGCAGAATCTCAAACTAAGGCAACCCTTCAAACTAAGGAAGACTCTCAAACTAAGGCAGACTCTCAAAATAAGGCAACTCCTCAAACTAAGTCAGACTCTCAAACGAAGGCAACCCCTCAAACTTAGGCAGACTCTCAAACTAAGGCAGACTCTCCAACTAAGGCAGACTCTCAAACTAAGGAAGATTCTCAAACGAAGGCAACCCTCAAACTAAGGCAGACTCTCAAACTAAGGCAGACTCTCCAACTAAGGCAGACTCTCAAACGAAGGCAGATTCTCAAACGAGGGCAACCCCTCAAACTAAGGCAGACTCTCAAACGAAGGCAACTCCTCAAACTAAGGCAACCCCGGAAACAAAGGCAACTCCTCAAACTAAGGCAGATTCTCAAACTAAGGCAACCCCTCAAACTAAGGAAACCCCTCAAACTAGGGCAAAACCTCAAACTAAGGCAGACTCTCAAACTAAGGCAACTCCTCAAACTAAGGCAACTCCTCAAACTAAGGCAGATTCTCAAACTAAGGCAACCCCTCAAACTAAGGCAACCCCTCAAAGTAAGGCAACGCCTCAAACTGAGGCAACCCCTCAAACTGAGGCAACCCCTCAAACTAAGGCAACCACTCAAGCTAAGGCAGAGTCTCAAACTGAGGCAACTCCTCAAACTAAGGCAGACTCTGAAAATAAGGCAACTCCTCAAACTAAGTCAGACTCTCAAACGAAGGCAACGCCTCAAACTAAGGCAGACTCTCAAACTAAGGCAGACTCTCAAACAAAGGCAGATTCTCCAACGAAGGCAACCCCTCAAACTAAGGTAGATTCTCAAACGAAAGCAACTCCACAAAATAAGGCAGACTCTCAAACTAAGGCAGACTCTCAAACTAAGGCAGATTCTCAAACGAAGGCAACTCCTCAAACTAAGGCAGACTCTCAAACTAAGGCAACTCCTCAAACTAAGGCAACCCCTCAAACTAAGGAAACCCCTAAAACTTGGGCAAAACCTCAAACTAAGGCAGACTCTCAAACTAAGGCAACTCCTCAAAATAAGGCAACTCCTCAAACTAAGGCAGATTCTCAAAATAAGGCAACACCTCAAACTAAGGCAACCTCTCAAAATAATGCTACCCCTCAAACTAAGGCAACCCCTCAAAGTAAAGCAACCCCTCAAACTGAGGCAACCCCTCAAACTAAGGCTACCCCTCAAGCTAAGGCAGATTCTCAAACTAAGGCAACACCTCAAACTAAGCCAACCCCTCAAACTCAGGCAGACTCTCAAACTAAGGCAACCCTTCAAACTAAGGCAACCCCTCAAACTAAGGCAGACTCGCAAACTAAGGCAACCCCTCAAACTAAGGCAACCCCTCAAACTAAGGCAGACTCTCAAACTAAGGCAACCCCTCAAACTAAGTCGATTCTCAAACTAAGGCAGATTCTCAAACTAAGGCAACCCCTCAAACTAAGGCAACCCCTCAAAGTAAGGCAACGCCTCAAACTGAGGCAACCCCTCAAACTGAGGCAACCCCTCAAACGAAGGCAACCACTCAAGCTAAGGCAGAGTCTCAAACTGAGGCAACTCCTCAAACTAAGTCAGACTCTCAAACGAAGGCAACCCCTCAAACTAAGGCAGACTCTCAAACTAAGGCAGACTCTCAAACAAAGGCAGATTCTACAACTAAGGCAACTCCTCAAACTAAGGTAGATTCTCAAACGAAAGCAACTCCACAAAATAAGGCAGACTCTCAAACTAAGGCAGACTCTCAAACTAAGGCAGATTCTCAAACGAAGGCAACTCCTCAAACTAATGCAGACTCTCAAACTAAGGCATACTCTCAAACTAAGGCAGATTCTCAAACGATGGCAACTCCTCAAACTAAGGCAGACTCTCAAACTAAGGCAGACTCTCAAACTAAGGCAGACTCTCAAACTAAGGCAACCACTCAAACTAAGGGTGACTCTCAAACTAAGGCAGACTCTCAAACTAAGGCAGACACTCAAACTAAGGCAACTCCTCAAACTAAGGCAGATTCTCCAACGAAGGCAATCTCTCCAGCTAAGGCAGACTCTCACACTAAGGCAGACTCTCAAACTAAGGCAGATTCTCAAACGAAGGCAACCCCTCAAACTAAGGCAGTCTCTCAAACTAAGGCAGACTCTCAAACTAAGGCAACTCCTCAAACTAAGGCAGATTCTCAAACTAAGGCAACCCCTCAAACTAAGGGAACCCCTCAAACTAAGGCAACCCCTCAAACTGAGGCAACTCCGCAAGCTAAGGCAGATTCTCAAACTAAGGTAACCCCTCAAACTAAGGCAACCCCTCAAACTCAAGGCAGACTCTCAAATTAAGGCAACTCCTCAAACTAAGGCAACTTCTCAAACTGAGGCACATTCTCAATCGAAGGCAACCCCTCAAACTAAGGCAGATTCTCAAACTAAGGCAGTCCCTCAAACTAAGGCAACCCCTCAAACTAAGGCAACCCCTCAAAGTAAGGCAGACTATCAAACTCAGGCAACTCCTCAAACTAAGGCAACTCCTCAATCTAAGGCAGACTCTCAAACTAAGGCAACCCCTAAAACTAAGGCAACCCCTAAAACTGAGGCAACCGCTCAAACTAAGGCAGACTCTCAAAAAAAGGCAACCCCTCAAACTAAGGCAGATTTTCAATCTATGGCAACCCCTCAAACTAATGAAGACTCTCAAACCAAGGCAACCCATCAAATTAAGGCAACCCCTCAAACGAAGGCAACCCCTCAAACTAAGGCAGACTCTCAAACTAAGGCAGACTCTCAAACTAAGGCAGATTCTCCAACGAAGGCAACTCCTCAAAATTAGGCAGACTCTCAAACTAAAGCCGACTCTCAAACTAAGGCAGATTCTCAAACGAATGCAACTCCTCAAACTAATGAAAATCTCACACTAAGGCAGATTCTCAAACGAAGGCAACTCCTCAAACTAAGGTTAGACTCTCAAACTAAGGCTGACTCTCAAACTAAGGCAAATTCTCAAACTAAGGCAACCACTCAAACTAAGGCTGACTCTCAAACTAAGGCAGACTCTCAAACTGAGGCAGACTCTCAAACTAAGGCAACTCCTCAAACTAAGGCAGATTCTCCAACGAAGGCAATCTCTCAATCTAAGGCAGATTCTCAAACGAAGGCAACCCCTCAAACTAAGGCAGACTCTCAAACTAAGGCAGACACTCAAACTAAGGCAGACTCTCAAAATAAGGCAACTCCTCAAAATAAGGCAACCCCTCAAACTGAGGCAACTCCGCAAACTAAGGCAGGTTCTCAAACGAAGGCAACCCCTCAAACTAAGGCAACCCCTCAAACTCAAGGCAGACTCTCAAATTAAGGCATCTCCTCAAACTAAGGCAACTCCTCAAACTAAGGCAACCGCTCATACTAAGGCAGACTCTCAAAAAAAGGCAACCCCTCAAACTAAGGCAGATTCTCAATCTAAGGCAACCTCTCAATTTAAGGCAACCACTCAAACTAAGGCAGACTCTCAAACAAAGGCAGATTCTCAAACGAAGGCAACCCTCAAACTAAGGCAGACTCTCAAACTAAGGCAGAATCTCAAACTAAGGCAGACTCTCAAACAAAGGCAGATTCTCAAACGAAGGCAACCCCTCTAACTGAGGCAGACTGTCAAACTTAGCAGACTCTCAAACTAATGCAACTCCTCAAACTAAGGATGATTCTCAAACTAAGGCAACCCCTCAAACTAAGGCAACCCCTCAAACTAAGGCAGACTCTCAAACGAAGGCAACTCCTCCAACTACGACAACCCCTCAAACAAAGGCAACTCCTCAGACTGATGCAGATTCTCAAACTAAGGCAACCCCTCAAACTAAGGAAACCCCTGAAACTTGGGCAAAACCTCAAACTAAGGCAGACTCTCAAACTAAGGCAACTCCTCAAAATAAGGCAACTCCTCAAACTAAGGCAGATTCTCAAAATAAGGCAACACCTCAAACTAAGGCAACCTCTCAAAATAATGCTACACCTCAAACTAAGGCAAGCCCTCAAAGTAAAGCAACCTCTCAAACTGAGGCAACCCCTCAAACTAAGGCTACCCCTCAAGCTAAGGCAGATTCTCAAACTAAGGCAACACCTCAAACTAAGCCAACCCCTCAAACTCAGGCAGACTCGCAAACTAAGGCAACCCCTCAAACTAAGGCAACCCCTCAAACTAAGGCAGACTCTCAAACTAAGGCAACCCCTCAAACTAAGTCGATTCTCAAACTAAGGACGATTCTCAAACGAAGGCAACCCCTCAAACTAAGGCAGTCTCTCAAACTAAGGCATACTCTCCAACTAAGGCAGACTCTCAAACTAAGGCAACACCTCAAACTAAGGCAACCCCTCAAACTATGGCAGACCCTCTAACTAAGGCAACCCCTCAAACGAAGGGAGACTCTCAAACTAAGGCAGATTCTCAAACGAAGGCAACTCCTCAAACTGAGGCAGACTCTCAAACTAAGGAAGACTCTCAAACAAAGGCAGATTCTCAAACGCAGGCAATTCCTCAATCTAAGGCAGACTCTCAATCTAAGGCAGATTCTCAAACTAAGGCAACCCCTCAAACTAAGGAAGATTCTCAAACTAAGGCAGACTCAAAATAAGGCAACTGCTCAAACTAAGTCAGACTCTCAAACGAAGGCAACCCCTCAAACTGAGGCAGACTCTCAAACTAAGGCAGACTCTCAAACTAAGGCTGTCTATCAAACTGAGGAAGATTCTCAAACGAAGGCAACCCTCAAACTAAGGCAGACTCTCAAACTAAGGCAGACTCTCCAACTAAGCAGACTCTCCAACGAAGGCAGATTCTCAAACGAGGGCAACCCCTCAAACAAAGGCAACTCCTCAAACTAAGGCAGATGCTCAAACAAAGGCAACCCCTCAAACTAAGCAAACTCCTCAAACTTGGTCAAAACCTCAAACTAAGGCAGACTGTCAAACTAAGGCAACTCCTAAAACTAAGGCAACTCCTCAAACTAATGCAGATTCTCAAACTATGGCAACCCCTCAAACTAAGGCAACCTCTCAAAATAAGGCAACCCCTCAAACTAAGGCAACCCCTCAAAGTAAGGCAACGCCTCAAACTGAGGCAACCCCTCAAACTAAGGCAACCCCTCAAGCTAAGGCAGAGTCTCAAACGAAGGCAACTCCTCAAACTAAGGCAGATTCTCAAACTTAGGCAGACTCTGAAAATAAGGCAACTCCTCAAACTAAGTCAGACTCTCAAACGAAGGCAACCCTTCAAACTAAGGCAGACTCTCAAAATAAGGCAGACTCTCAAACTAAGGCTGACTCTCAAACAAAGGCAGATTCTCAAACGAAGGCAACCCCTCAAACTGAGGCAGACTGTCAAACTTAGCAGACTCTCAAACTAAGGCAACTCCTCAAACCACGGAAGATTCTCAAACTAAGGCAACCCCTCAAACTAAGCATCCCCTCAAACTAAGGCAGACTCTGAAACGAAGGCAACTCCTCAAACCAAGGCAACCCATCAAACAAAGGCAACTCCTCAAAGTGAGGCAGATTCTCAAACTGAGGCAAGGCCTCAAACTAAGGAAACCCCTCAAACTAAGGCAACACCTCAAACTAAGGCAACCTCTCAAAATAAGGCAACCCCTCAAACTAAGGCAACCCCTCAAAGTAAGGCAACCCCTCAAACTGAGGCAACCCCTCAAACTCAGGCAATCCCTCAAACTAAGGCAACCCCTCAAGCTAAGGCAGAGTCTCAAACTAAGGCAACACCTCAAACTAAGCCAACCCCTCAAACTAAGGCAGACTCTCAAACTGAGGCAACCCCTCAAACTAAGGCAAACTCTCCAACTAAGGCAGACTCTCAAACTAAGGCAACCCCTCAAACTAAGGCAACCCCTCAAACTAAGGCAGACTCTCTAACTAAGGCAACCCCTCAAACTAAGGGAGACTCTCAAACTAAGGCAGATTCTCAAACGAAGGCAACTCCTCAAACTGAGGCAGACTCTCAATCTAAGGCAGCCTCTCAAACTAAGGCAGATTCTCAAACTAAGGCAACCCCTCAAACTAAGGTAACCCCTCAAACTAAGGCAGACTCTCAAACGAAGGCAACCCCTCAAACTAAGGCAGACTCTCAAACTAAGGCAACAACTCAAACTAAGGCAACACCTCTAACGAAGGCAACCCCTCAAACTAAGGCAGACTCTCAAACTGAGGCAGAATCTCAAACTAAGGCAACCCCTCAAACTAAGGAAGACTCTCAAACTAAGGCAGACTCTCAAACGAAGGCAACCCCTCAAACTAAGGCAGACTCTCAAACTAAGGCAGATTCTCAAACTGAGGCAGACTCTCAAACGAAGGCAGATTCTCAAACGAGGGCAACCCCTCAAACTAAGGCAGACTCTCAAACGAAGGCAACTCCTCAAACTAAGGCAACCCCTCAAACAAAGGCATCTCCTCAAACGAAGGCAGATTCTCAAACTAAGGCAACCCCACAAACTAAGGAATCCCCTAAACTAGGGCAAAACCTCAAACTAAGGCAGATTCTCAAACTAAGGCAACCCCTCCAACTAAGGCAACCTCTCAAAATAAGGCAACCCCTCAAAATAAGGCAACCCCTCAAAGTAAGGCAACGCCTCAAACTGAGGCAACCCCTCAAACTAAGGCAGACTCTCAAACGAAGGCAACTCCTCAAACGAAGGCAACCCCTCAAACAAAGGCATCTCCTCAAACGAAGGCAGATTCTCAAACTAAGGCAACCCCTCAAACTAAGGCAACTCCTCAAACTCAGGCAACTCCTCAAACTAAGGCAGATTCTCAAACTAAGGCAATCCCTCCAACTAAGGCAACCTCTCAAAATAAGGCAACCCCTCAAAATAAGGCAACCCCTCAAAGTAAGGCAACGCCTCAAACTGAGGCAACCCCTCAAACTGAGGCAACCCCTCAAACTAAGGCAACCCCTGAAGCTAAGGAAGAGTCTCAAACTGAGGCAACTCCTCAAACTAAGGCAGATTCTCAAACTAAGGCAGATTCTCAAACTAAGGCAGATTCTGAAACGAAGGAAAATCCTCAAACTAAGGCACACTCTCAAACTAAGGCAGATTCTCAAACTAAGGCAGATTCTCAAACGAAGGCAACTCCTCAAACTAAGGCAGACTCTCAAACTAAGGCAACTCCTCAAACCAGGCAACCCCTCAAACTGAGGCAGATTCTCAAACAAAGGCAACTTCTCAAACTGAGGCAACCGCTCAAACTAAGGCAACTCCTCAAACCATGGCAACCCCTCAAACTAAGGCAGATTCTCAAACGACGGAATCTCCTCAAACTAAGGCAGACTCTCAAACTAAGGCATACTCTCAAACTAACGCAACTCCTCAAACTAAAGCAACTCCTCAAACTAAGGCAACCCCTCAAACTAAGGCAAATTCTAAAACTAAGGCAACTCCTCAAACTAAGGCAACTCCTCAAACTAAGGCAACCCCTCATACTAAGGCAGATTCTCAAACGAAGTCAACTCCTCTAACTAAGGCAGTCTCTCATACTAAGGCAACTCCTCAAACTAAGGCAGATACTCAAACTGAGGCAGATTCTCAAACGAAGGCAACTTCTCAAACTAAGGCAAACTCTCAAACTAAGGCAACTCCTCAAACTAAGGCAGACTCTCAAACTAAGGCAGACTCTCAAACTTAGGCAACTCCTCAAACTAAGGCAGATTCTCAAACGAAGGCAACTCCTCAAACTAAGGCAGACTCTCAAACTAAGGCAGACTCTCAAACTAAGGCAACTCCTCACACTAAGGTAGAATCTCAAACTAAGGAAGACTCTCAAACGAAGGCAACTCCTCAAACTAAGGTAGATTCTCAAACGAAGGCAACTCCTCAAACTAAGGCAGACTCTCAAACTAAGGCAGATTCTCAAACAAAGGCAACCACTCAAACTAAAGCAGACTCTCAAACTAAGGCAGACTCTCAAACTAAGGCAACTCCTCACACTAAGGTAGAATCTCAAACTAAGGAAGACTCTCAAACTAAGGCAACTCCTCAAACCATGGCAACCCCTCAAACTAAGGCAGATTCTCAAACGACGGAATCTCCTCAAACTAAGGCAGACTCTCAAACTAAGGCATACTCTCAAACTAACGCAACTCCTCAAACTAAAGCAACTCCTCAAACTAAGGCAACCCCTCAAACTAAGGCAAATTCTAAAACTAAGGCAACTCCTCAAACTAAGGCAACTCCTCAAACTAAGGCAACCCCTCATACTAAGGCAGATTCTCAAACGAAGTCAACTCCTCTAACTAAGGCAGTCTCTCATACTAAGGCAACTCCTCAAACTAAGGCAGATACTCAAACTGAGGCAGATTCTCAAACGAAGGCAACTTCTCAAACTAAGGCAAACTCTCAAACTAAGGCAACTCCTCAAACTAAGGCAGACTCTCAAACTAAGGCAGACTCTCAAACTTAGGCAACTCCTCAAACTAAGGCAGATTCTCAAACGAAGGCAACTCCTCAAACTAAGGCAGACTCTCAAACTAAGGCAGACTCTCAAACTAAGGCAACTCCTCACACTAAGGTAGAATCTCAAACTAAGGAAGACTCTCAAACGAAGGCAACTCCTCAAACTAAGGTAGATTCTCAAACGAAGGCAACTCCTCAAACTAAGGCAGACTCTCAAACTAAGGCAGATTCTCAAACAAAGGCAACCACTCAAACTAAAGCAGACTCTCAAACTAAGGCAGATTCTCAAACGAAGGCAGCTCCTCAAACTAAGGCAGAATCTCAAACTAAGGCAGACTCGCAAACTGAGGCAGTTTCTCAAACGAAGGCAACTCCTCAAATTAAGGCAAACTCTCAAACTAAGGCAGACTCTCAAACGAAGGCAGATTCTCAAACGAGGGCAACCCCTCAAACTAAGGCAGACTCTCAAACCAAGGCAACTCCTCAAACTAAGGCAACCCCTCAAACAAAGGCAACTCCTCAAACTAAGGCAGATTCTCAAACTAAGGCAACCCCTCAAACTAAGGAAACCCCTCAAACTAGGGCAAAACCTCAAACTAAGGCAGACTCTCAAACTAAGGCAACTCCTCAAACTAAGGCAACTCCTCAAACAAAGGCAGATTCTCAAACTAAGGCAACCCCTCAAACTAAGGCAACCTCTCAAAATAAGGCAACCCCTCAAACTAATGCAACCCCTCAAAGTAAGGCAACGCCTCAAACTGAGGCAACCCCTCAAACTGAGGCAACCCCTCAAACTAGGCAACCCCTGAAGCTAAGGCAGAATTTCCAACTGAGGCAACTCCTCAAACTAAGGCAGATTCTCAAACGAAGGCAACTCCTCAAACTAAGGCAGATTCTCAAACTAAGGCAGATTCTAAAACTAAGGGAGATTCTGAAACGAAGGCAAATCCTCAAACTAAGGCACACTCTCAAACTAAGGCAGATTCTCAAACTAAGGCAGATTCCCAAACGAAGGCAACTCCTCAAACTAAGGCAGACTCTCAAAGTAAGGCAACTCCTCAAACTAAGGCAGATTCTCAAACTAAGGCACATTCTCAAACGAAGGCAACTCCTCAAACAAGGCGACCCCTCAAACTAAGGCAGATTCTCAAACGAAGGCAACTCCTCAAACTAAGGCAACCGCTCAAACTAAGGCAACTCCTCAAACCATGGCAACCCCTCAAACTAAGGCAGATTCTCAAACGACGGCAACTCTTCAAACTCAGGTCGACTCTCAAACTAAGGAAGACTCTCAAACTAAAGCAACTCCTCAAACTAAGGCAACCCCTCAAACTCAGGCAAATTCTCAAACGAAGGCAACTCCTCAAACTAAGGCAACTCCTCAAACTAAGGCAACCCCTCAAACTAAGGCAGATTCTCAAACGAAGGCAACTCCTCAAACTAAGGCAGTCTCTCAAACTAAGGCAACTCCTCAAATAAAGGCAGATTCTCAAACTGAGACAGATTCTCAAACGAAGGCAACTCCTCAAACTAAGGCAGACTCTCAAACTAAGGCAACTCCTCAAACTAAGGCAGACTCTCAAACTAAGGCAGACTCTCAAACTTAGGCAAATCCTCAAACTAAGGCTGATTCTCAAATGAAGGCAACTCCTCAAACTCAGGCAGTCTCACAAACTGAGGCAGACTCTCAAACTAAGGCAACACATCAAACTAAGGCAGAATCTCAAACTAAGGCAGACTCTCAAACTAAGGCAACTCCTCAAACTAAGGTAGATTCTCAAACGAAGGCAGACTCTCAAACTAAGGCACACTCTCAAACTAAGGCAGATTCTCAAACTGAGGCAGACTCGCAAACTAAGGCAGATTCTCAAACGAAGGCAGACTCTCAAACTGAGGCACACTCTCAAACTAAGGCAGATTCTCAAACTGAGGCAGACTCGCCAGCTAAGGCAGATTCTCAAACGAAGGCAACTCCTCAAACTAAGGCAGATTCTAAAACTAAGGCACATTCTCAAACGAAGGCAACTCCTCAAACAAGGCGACCCCTCAAACTAAGGCAGATTCTCAAACGAAGGCAACTCCTCAAACTAAGGCAAGCGCTCAAACTAAGGCAACTCCTCAAACCATGGCAACCCCTCAAACTAAGGCAACCTCTCAAAATAAGGCAACCCCTCAAACTAAGGCAACCCCTCAAAGTAAGGCAACGCCTCAAACTGAGGCAACCCCTCAAACTGAGGCAACCACTCAAACTAAGGCAACCCCTGAAGCTAAGGCAGAGTCTCAAACTGAGGCAACTCCTCAAACTAAGGCAGATTCTCAAACGAAGGCAACTGCTCAAACTAAGGCAGATTCTCAAACTAAGGCAGATTCTCAAACTAAGGCAATTTCTGAAAAGAAGGCAAATCCTCAAACTAAGGCACACTCTCAAACTTAGGCAGATTCTCAAACTAAGGCAGATTCTGAAACGAAGGCAAATCCTCAAACTAAGGCAAACTCTCAAACTCAGGCAGATTCTCAAACTAAGGCAGATTCTCAAACTAAGGCAACTCTTCAAACTAAGGCAGATTCTAAAACTAAGGCACATTCTCAAACGAAGGCAACTCCTCAAACAAGGCGACCCCTCAAACTAAGGCAGATTCTCAAACGAAGGCAACTCCTCAAATTAAGGCAACCGCTCAAACTAAGGCAACTCCTCAAACCATGGCAACCCCTCAAACTAAGGCAGATTCTCAAACGACGGCAACTCCTCAAACTAAGGCAGCCTCTCAAACGAAGGCAGACTCTCAAACTAAGGCAGAATCTCAAACTAAGGCAACTCCCCAAACTAAGGCAGATTCTCAAACTAAGGCAGATTCTCAAACGAAGGCAACTCCTCAAACTAAGGCAACCCTCAAACTAAGGCAAATTCTCAAACTAAGGCAACTCCTCAAACTAAGGCAACTCCTCAAACTAAGGCAACCCCTCAAACTAAGGCAGATTCTCAAACGAAGGCAACTCCTCAAACTAAGGCAGTCTCTCAAACTAAGGCAACTGCTCAAACTAAGGCAGATTCTCAAACTGAGGCAGATTCTCAAACGAAGGCAACTCCTCAAACTAAGGCAGACCCTCAAACTAAGGCAGACTCTCCAACTAAGGCAGACTCTCAAACGAAGGCAGATTCTCAAACGAGGGCAACCCCTCAAACTAAGGCAGACTCTCAAACGAAGGCAACTCCTCTAACTAAGGCAACCCCTCTAACAAAGGTAACTCCTCAAACTAAGGCAGATTCTCAAACTAAGGCAACCCCTCAAACTAAGGAAACCCCTCAAACTAGGGCAAAACCTCAAACTAAGGCAGACTCTCAAACTAAGGCAACTCCTCAAACTAAGGCAACTCCTCAAACTAAGGCAGATTCTCTAACTAAGGCAACCCCTCAAACTAAGGGAACCTCTCAAAATAAGGGAACCCGTCAAACTCAGGCAACCCCTCAAAGTAAGGCAACGCCTCAAACTGAGGCAACCCCTCAAACTGAGGCAACCCCTCAAACTAAGGCAACCCCTGAAGCTAAGGCAAAGTCTCAAACTGAGGCAACTCCTCAAACTAAGGCAGATTCTCAAACGAAGGCAACTCCTCAAACTAAGGCAGATTCTCAAACTAAGGCAGATTCTCAAACTAAGGCAGATTCTGAAACGAAGGCAAATCCTCAAACTAAGGCACACTCTCAAACTGAGGCAGATTCGCAAACTAAGGCAGATTCTCAAACGAAGGCAACTCCTCACACTAAGGCAGACTCTCAACTAAGGCAACTCCTCAAACTAAGGTAGATTCTCAAACTGAGGCACATTCTCAAACGAAGGCAACTCCTCAAACTAAGGCAACCGCTCAAACTAAGGCAGACTCTCAAACTAAGGCAGATTCTCAAACGAAGGCAACTCCTCAAAATAAGGCAGACTCTCAAACTAAGGCAGACTCTCAAACTAAGGCAGATTCTCAAACGAAGGCAACTCCTCAAAAGAAGGCAGACTCTCAAACTAAGGCAGACTCTCAAACTAAGGCAACCCCTCAAACTAAGGCAGACTCTCAAACGAAGGCAGAATCTCAAACTAAGGCAGACTCTCAAACTAAGGCAGACTCTCAAACTAAGTCTGACTCTCAAACGAAGGCAACCCCTCAAACTAAGGCAGACTCTCAAACTAAGGCAGACTCTCAAACTAAGGCTGACTATCAAACTAAGAAAGATTCTCTAACGAAGGCAACCCTCAAACTAAGGCAGACTCTCAAACTAAGGCAGACTCTCAAACTAAGGCAGACTCTCAAACGAAGGCAGATTCTCAAACGAGGGCAACCCCTCAAACTAAGGCAGACTCTCAAACCAAGGCAACTCCTCAAACTAAGGCAACCCCTCAAACAAAGGCAACTCCTCAAACTAAGGCAGATTCTCAAACTAAGGCAACCCCTCAAACTAAGGAAACCCCTCAAACTAGGGCAAAACCTCAAACTAAGGCAGACTCTCAAACTAAGGCAACTCCTCAAACTAAGGCAACTCCTCAAACAAAGGCAGATTCTCAAACTATGGCGACCCCTTAAACTAAGGCAAGCTCTCAAAATAAGGTAACGCCTCAAACAGAGGCAACCCCTCAAACTGAGGCAACCCCTCAAACTAAGGCAACCCCTGAAGCTAAGGCAGAGTCTCAAATTGAGGCAACACCCCAAACTAAGGCAGATTCTCAAACAAAGGCAACTCCTCAAACTAAGGCAGATTCTCAAACTATGGCAGATTCTCAAACTAAAGCAGATTCTGAAACGAAGGCAAATCCTCAAACTAAGGCACACTCTCAAACTAAGGCAGATTCTCAAACTAAGGCAGATTCTCAAACGAAGGCAACTCCTCAAACTAAGGCAGACTCTCAAACTAAGGCAACTCCTCAAACTAAGGCAGATTCTCAAACTAAGGCACATTCTCAAACGAAGGGAACTCCTCAAACAAGGCGAACCCTCAAACTAAGGCAGATTCTCAAACGAAGGCAACTCCTCAAACGAAGGCAACCGCTCAAACTAAGGCAACTCCTCAAACCATGGCAACCCCTCAAACTAAGGCAGATTCTCAAACGACGGCATCTCCTCAAACTAAGGCAGACTCTCAAACTAAGGCAGACTCTCAAACTGAGGCAACTCCTCAAACTAAAGCAACTCCTCAAACTAAGGCAACCCTCAAACTAAGGCAAATTCTCAAACTAAGGCAACTCCTCCAACTAAGGCAACTCCTCAAACTAAGGCAACCACTCAAACTAAGGCAGATTCTCAAACGAAGGCAACTCCTCAAACTAAGGCAGTTTCTCAAACTAAGGCAACTGCTCAAACTAAGGCAGATTCTCAAACTGAGGCAGATTCTCAAATGAAGGCAACTCCTCAAACTAAGGCAGACTCTCCAACTAAGGCAGACTCTCCAACTAAGGCAGATTCTCAAACGAGGGCAACCCGTCAAACTAAGGCCGATTCTCAAACGAAGGCAACTCCTCAAACTAAGGCAACCCCTCAAACAAAGACAACTCCTCAAAGTAGGGCAAAACCTCAAACTAAGGCAGACTCTCAAACGAAGGCAACTCCTCAACTAAGGCAACTCCTCAAACTGAGGCAGATTCTCAAACTAAGGCAACCCCTCAAACTAAGGCAACCTCTCAAAATAAGGCAACCCCTCAAACTAATGCAACCCCTCAAAATAAGGCAACGCCTCAAACTGAGGCAACCCCTCAAACTGAGGCAACCCCTCAAACTAAGGCAACCCCTGAAGCTAAGGCAGAATTTCCAACTGAGGCAACTCCTCAAACTAAGGCAGATTCTCAAACGAAGGCAACTCCTCAAACTAAGGCAGATTCTCAAACTAAGGCAGATTCTAAAACTAAGGGAGATTCTGAAACGAAGGCAAATCCTCAAACTAAGGCACACTCTCAAACTAAGGCAGATTCTCAAACTAAGGCAGATTCTCAAACGAAGGCAACTCCTCAAACTAAGGCAGACTCTCAAAGTAAGGCAACTCCTCAAACTAAGGCAGATTCTCAAACTAAGGCACATTCTCAAACGAAGGCAACTCCTCAAACAAGGCGACCCCTCAAACTAAGGCAGATTCTCAAACGAAGGCAACTCCTCAAACTAAGGCAACCGCTCAAACTAAGGCAACTCCTCAAACCATGGCAACCCCTCAAACTAAGGCAGATTCTCAAACGACGGCAACTCTTCAAACTCAGGTCGACTCTCAAACTAAGGAAGACTCTCAAACTAAAGCAACTCCTCAAACTAAGGCAACCCCTCAAACTGAGGCAAATTCTCAAACGAAGGCAACTCCTCAAACTAAGGCAACTCCTCAAACTAAGGCAACCCCTCAAACTAAGGCAGATTCTCAAACGAAGGCAACTCCTCAAACTAAGGCAGTCTCTCAAACTAAGGCAACTCCTCAAATAAAGGCAGATTCTCAAACTGAGACAGATTCTCAAACGAAGGCAACTCCTCAAACTAAGGCAGACTCTCAAACTAAGGCAACTCCTCAAACTAAGGCAGACTCTCAAACTAAGGCAGACTCTCAAACTTAGGCAACTCCTCAAACTAAGGCTGATTCTCAAACGAAGGCAACTCCTCAAACTCAGGCAGTCTCACAAACTGAGGCAGACTCTCAAACTAAGGCAACACATCAAACTAAGGCAGAATCTCAAACTAAGGCAGACTCTCAAACTAAGGCAACTCCTCAAACTAAGGTAGATTCTCAAACGAAGGCAGACTCTCAAACTAATGCACAATCTCAAACTAAGGCAGATTCTCAAACTGAGGCAGACTCGCAAACTAAGGCAGATTCTCAAACGAAGGCAGACTCTCAAACTGAGGCACACTCTCAAACTAAGGCAGATTCTCAAACTGAGGCAGACTCGCAAACTAAGGCAGATTCTCAAACGCAGGCAACTCCTCAAACTAAGGCAGATTCTAAAACTAAGGCAAGCGCTCAAACTAAGGCAACTCCTCAAACCATGGCATCCCCTCAAACTAAGGCAACCTCTCAAAATAAGGCAACCCCTCAAACTAAGGCAACCCCTCAAAGTAAGGCAACGCCTCAAACTGAGGCAACCCCTCAAACTGAGGCAACCACTCAAACTAAGGCAACCCCTGAAGCTAAGGCAGAGTCTCAAACTGAGGCAACTCCTCAAACTAAGGCAGATTCTCAAACGAAGGCAACTCCTCAAACTAAGGCAGATTCTCAAACTAAGGCAGATTCTCAAACTAAGGCAATTTCTGAAAAGAAGGCAAATCCTCAAACTAAGGCACACTCTCAAACTTAGGCAGATTCTCAAACTAAGGCAGATTCTCAAACGAAGGCAAATCCTCAAACTAAGGCACACTCTCAAACTCAGGCAGATTCTCAAACTAAGGCAGATTCTCAAACTAAGGCAACTCCTCAAACTAAGGCAGATTCTAAAACTAAGGCACATTCTCAAACGAAGGCAACTCCTCAAACAAGGCGACCCCTCAAACTAAGGCAGATTCTCAAACGAAGGCAACTCCTCAAATTAAGGCAACCGCTCAAACTAAGGCAACTCCTCAAACTATGGCAACCCCTCAAACTAAGGCAGATTCTCAAACGACGGCAACTCCTCAAACTAAGGCAGCCTCTCAAACTAAGGCAGACTCTCAAACTAAGGCAGAATCTCAAACTAAGGCAACTCCCCAAACTAAGGCAGATTCTCAAACTAAGGCAGATTCTCAAACGAAGGCAACTCCTCAAACTAAGGCAACCCTCAAACTAAGGCAAATTCTCAAACTAAGGCAACTCCTCAAACTAAGGCAACTCCTCAAACTAAGGCAACCCCTCAAACTAAGGCAGATTCTCAAACGAAGGCAACTCCTCAAACTAAGGCAGTCTCTCAAACTAAGGCAACTGCTCAAACTAAGGCAGATTCTAAAACTGAGGCAGATTCTCAAACGAAGGCAACTCCTCAAACTAAGGCAGACCCTCAAACTAAGGCAGACTCTCCAACTAAGGCAGACTCTCAAACTAAGGCAGATTCTCAAACGAAGGCAACTCCTCAAACTAAGGCAGATTCTCAAACTAAGGCAGATTCTCAAACTAAGGCAATTTCTGAAAAGAAGGCAAATCCTCAAACTAAGGCACACTCTCAAACTTAGGCAGTTTCTCAAACTAAGGCAGATTCTCAAACGAAGGCAAGTCCTCAAACTAAGGCACACTCTCAAACTCAGGCAGATTCTCAAACTAAGGCAGATTCTCAAACTAAGGCAACTCCTCAAACTAAGGCAGATTCTAAAACTAAGGCACATTCTCAAACGAAGGCAACTCCTCAAACAAGGCGACCCCTCAAACTAAGGCAGATTCTCAAACGAAGGCAACTCCTCAAATTAAGGCAACCGCTCAAACTAAGGCAACTCCTCAAACCATGGCAACCCCTCAAACTAAGGCAGATTCTCAAACGACGGCAACTCCTCAAACTAAGGCAGCCTCTCAAACTAAGGCAGACTCTCAAACTAAGGCAGAATCTCAAACTAAGGCAACTCCCCAAACTAAGGCAGATTCTCAAACTAAGGCAGATTCTCAAACGAAGGCAACTCCTCAAACTAAGGCAACCCTCAAACTAAGGCAAATTCTCAAACTAAGGCAACTCCTCAAACTAAGGCAACTCCTCAAACTAAGGCAACCCCTCAAACTAAGGCAGATTCTCAAACGAAGGCAACTCCTCAAACTAAGGCAGTCTCTCAAACTAAGGCAACTGCTCAAACTAAGGCAGATTCTCAAACTGAGGCAGATTCTCAAACGAAGGCAACTCCTCAAACTAAGGCAGACCCTCAAACTAAGGCAGACTCTCCAACTAAGGCAGACTCTCAAACGAAGGCAGATTATCAAACGAGGGCAACCCCTCAAACTAAGGCAGACTCTCAAACGAAGGCAACTCCTCTAACTAAGGCAACCCCTCAAACAAAGGTAACTCCTCAAACTAAGGCAGATTCTCAAACTAAGGCAACCCCTCAAACTAAGGAAACCCCTCAAACTAGGGCAAAACCTCAAACTAAGGCAGACTCTCAAACTAAGGCAACTCCTCAAACTAAGGCAACTCCTCAAACTAAGGCAGATTCTCTAACTAAGGCAACCCCTCAAACTAAGGGAACCTCTCAAAATAAGGGAACCCGTCAAACTCAGGCAACCCCTCAAAGTAAGGCAACGCCTCAAACTGAGGCAACCCCTCAAACTGAGGCAACCCCTCAAACTAAGGCAACCCCTGAAGCTAAGGCAGAGTCTCAAACTGAGGCAACTCCTCAAACTAAGGCAGATTCTCAAACGAAGGCAACTCCTCAAACTAAGGCAGATTCTCAAACTAAGGCAGATTCTCAAACTAAGGCAGATTCTGAAACGAAGGCAAATCCTCAAACTAAGGCACACTCTCAAACTGAGGCAGATTCTCGAACTAAGGCAGATTCTCAAACGAAGGCAACTCCTCACACTAAGGCAGACTCTCAAACTAAGGCAACTCCTCAAACTAAGGTAGATTCTCAAACTGAGGCACATTCTCAAACGAAGGCAACTCCTCAAACTAAGGCAACCGCTCAAACTAAGGCAGACTCTCAAACTAAGGCAGATTCTCAAACGAAGGCAACTCCTCAAAATAAGGCAGACTCTCAAACTAAGGCAGACTCTCAAACTAAGGCAGATTCTCAAACGAAGGCAACTCCTCAAAAGAAGGCAGACTCTCAAACTAAGGCAGACTCTCAAACTAAGGCAACCCCTCAAACTAAGGCAGACTCTCAAACGAAGGCAGAATCTCAAACTAAGGCAGACTCTCAAACTAAGGCAGACTCTCAAACTAAGTCTGACTCTCAAACGCAGGCAACCCCTCAAACTAAGGCAGACTCTCAAACTAAGGCAGACTCTCAAACTAAGGCTGACTATCAAACTAAGAAAGATTCTCTAACGAAGGCAACCCTCAAACTAAGGCAGACTCTCAAACTAAGGCAGACTCTCCAACGAAGGCAGACTCTCAAACGAAGGCAGATTCTCAAACGAGGGCAACCCCTCAAACTAAGGCAGACTCTCAAACCAAGGCAACTCCTCAAACTAAGGCAACCCCTCAAACAAAGGCAACTCCTCAAACTAAGGCAGATTCTCAAACTAAGGCAACCCCTCAAACTAAGGAAACCCCTCAAACTAGGGCAAAACCTCAAACTAAGGCAGACTCTCAAACTAAGGCAACTCCTCAAACTAAGGCAACTCCTCAAACAAAGGCAGATTCTCAAACTATGGCGACCCCTTAAACTAAGGCAAGCTCTCAAAATAAGGTAACGCCTCAAACAGAGGCAACCCCTCAAACTGAGGCAACCCCTCAAACTAAGGCAACCCCTGAAGCTAAGGCAGAGTCTCAAATTGAGGCAACACCCCAAACTAAGGCAGATTCTCAAACAAAGGCAACTCCTCAAACTAAGGCAGATTCTCAAACTAAGGCAGATTCTCAAACTAAAGCAGATTCTGAAACGAAGGCAAATCCTCAAACTAAGGCACACTCTCAAACTAAGGCAGATTCTCAAACTAAGGCAGATTCTCAAACGAAGGCAACTCCTCAAACTAAGGCAGACTCTCAAACTAAGGCAACTCCTCAAACTAAGGCAGATTCTCAAACTAAGGCACATTCTCAAACGAAGGCAACTCCTCAAACAAGGCGAATCCTCAAACTAAGGCAGATTCTCAAACGAAGCCAACTCCTCAAACGAAGGCAACCGCTCAAACTAAGGCAACTCCTCAAACCATGGCAACCCCTCAAACTAAGGCAGATTCTCAAACGACGGCATCTCCTCAAACTAAGGCAGACTCTCAAACTAAGGCAGACTCTCAAACTGAGGCAACTCCTCAAACTAAAGCAACTCCTCAAACTAAGGCAACCCTCAAAGTAAGGCAAATTCTCAAACTAAGGCAACTCCTCCAACTAAGGCAACTCCTCAAACTAAGGCAACCACTCAAACTAAGGCAGTTTCTCAAACTAAGGCAACTGCTCAAACTAAGGCAGATTCTCAAACTGAGGCAGATTCTCAAATGAAGGCAACTCCTCAAACTAAGGCAGACTCTCAAACTAAGGCAGACTCTCCAACTAAGGCAGATTCTCAAACGAGGGCAACCCCTCAAACTAAGGCCGATTCTCAAACGAAGGCAACTCCTCAAACTAAGGCAACCCCTCAAACAAAGACAACTCCTCAAAGTAGGGCAAAACCTCAAACTAAGGCAGACTCTCAAACGAAGGCAACTCCTCAACTAAGGCAACTCCTCAAACTGAGGCAGATTCTCAAACTAAGGCAACACCTCAAACTAAGGCAACCTCTCAAAATAAGGCAACCCCTCAAACTAAGGCAACCCCTCAAAGTAAGGCAAGGCCTCAAACTGAGGCAACCCCTCAAACTGAGGCAACTCCTCAAACTAAGGCAGATTCTCAAACGAAGGCAACTCCTCAAACTGAGGCAGATTCTCAAACTAAGGCAGATTCTCAAACTTCGGCAGATTCTGAAACGAAGGCAAATCCTCAAACTAAGGCACACTCTCAAACGAAGGCAGTTTCTCAAACTAAGGCAGATTCTCAAACTAAGGCAACTCCTCAAACTAAGGCAGACTCTCAAATTAAGGCAACTCCTCAAACTAAGGCAGATTCTCAATCTAAGGCACATTCTCAAACGAAGGCAACTCCTCATACAAGGCGACCCCTCAAACTAAGGCAGATTCTCAAACAAAGGCAACTCCTCAAACTAAGGCAACCACTCAAACTAAGGCAACTCCTCAAACCATGGCAACCCCTCAAACTAAGGCAGATTCTCAAACGACGGCAACTCCTCAAACTAAGGCTGACTCTCAAACTAAGGCAGCCTCTCAAACTAAGGCAACTCCTCAAACTAAAGCAACTCCTCAAACTTAGGCAACCCTCAAACTAAGGCTAATTCTCAAACTAAGACAACTCCTCAAACTAAGGCAACTCCTCAAACTAAGGCAACCCCTCAAACTAAGGCAGATTCTCAAACGAAGGCAACTCCTTCAACTAAGGCAGACTCTCGAACTAAGGCAACTCCTCAAACTAAGGCAGACTCTCAAACTAAGGCAGACTCTCAAACTTAGGCAACTCCTCAAACTAAGGCAGATTCTCAAACGAAGGCAACTCCTCAAACTAAGGCAGACTCTCAAACTAAGGCAGACTCTCAAACTAAGGCAGACTCTCAAACTAAGGCAACTCCTCAAACTAAGGCAGAATCTCAAACCAAGGCAGACTCTCAAACTAAGGCAACTCCTCAAACTAAGGAAGATTCTCAAACGAAGGCAACTCCTCAAACTAAGGCAACCCCTCAAACAAAGGTAACTCCTCAAACTAAGGCAGATTCTCAAACTAAGGCAACCCCTCAAACTAAGGAAACCCCTCAAACTAGGGCAAAACCTCAAACTAAGGCAGACTCTCAAACTAAGGCAACTCCTCAAACTAAGGCAACTCCTCAAACTAAGGCAGATTCTCAAACTAAGGCAACCCCTCAAACTACGGCAACCTCTCAAAATAAGGGAACCCCTCAAACTCAGGCAACCCGTCAAAGTAAGGGAACGCCTCAAACTGATGCAACCCCTCAAACTGTGGCAACCCCTCAAACTAAGGCAAACCCTGAAGCTAAGGCAGAGTCTCAAACTGAGGCAACTCCTCAAACTAAGGCAGATTCTCAAACTAAGGCAGATTCTCAAACTAAGGCAGATTCTGAAACGAAGGCAAATCCTCAAACTAAGGCACACTCTCAAACTCAGGCAGATTCTCAAACTAAGGCAGATTCTCAAACGAAGGCAACTCCTCAAACTAAGGCAGACTCTCAAACTAAGGCAACTCCTCAAACTAAGGCAGATTCTCAAACTGAGGCACATTCTCAAACGAAGGCAACTCCTCAAACTAAGGCAACCGCTCAAACTAAGGCAGACTCTCAAACTAAGGCAGACTCTAAAACGAAGGCAGATTCTCAAACGAAGGCAACTCCTCAAAATAAGGCAGACTCTCAAACTAAGGCAGACTCTCAAACTAAGGCAGATTCTCAAACGAAGGCAACTCCTCAAAAGAAGGCAGACTCTCAAACTGAGGCAGACTCTCAAACTAAGGCAACCCCTCAAACTCAGGCAGACTCTCAAACGAAGGCAGAATCTCAAACTAAGGCAGACTCTCAAACTAAGGCAGACTCTCAAACTAAGGCAGAATCTCAAACTAAGGCAACCCCTCAAACTAAGGAAGACTCTCAAACTAAGGCAGATTCTCAAAGTAAGGCAGACTCCTCAAACTAAGTCGGACTCTCAAACGAAGGCAACCCCTCAAACTAAGGCAGACTCTCAAACTAAGGCAGACTCTCAAACTAAGGCTGACTATCAAACTAAGGAAGATTCTCAAACGAAGGCAACCCTCAAACTAAGGCAGACTCTCAAACTAAGGCAGACTCTCCAACGAAGGCAGACTCTCAAACGAAGGCAGATTCTCAAAAGAGGGCAACCCCTCAAACTAAGGCCGACTCTCAAACGAAGGCAACTCATCAAACTAAGGCAACCCCTCAAACAAAGGCAACTCCTCAAACTAAGGCAGATTCTCAAACTAAGGCAACCCCTCAAACTAAGGAAACCCCTCAAACTAGGGCAAAACCTCAAACTAAGGCAGACTCTCAAACTAAGGCAACTCCTCAAACTAAGGCAGATTCTCAAACTATGGCGACCCCTTAAACTAAGGCAAGCACTCAAAATAAGGTAACGCCTCAAACAGAGGCAACCCCTCAAACTGAGGCAACCCCTCAAACTAAGGCAACCCCTGAAGCTAAGGCAGAGTCTCAAATTGAGGCAACACCCCAAACTAAGGCAGATTCTCAAACAAAGGCAACTCCTCAAACTAAGGCAGATTCTCAAACTAAGGCAGATTCTCAAACTAAAGCAGATTCTGAAACGAAGGCAAATCCTCAAACTAAGGCACACTCTCAAACTAAGGCAGCCTCTCAAACTAAGGCAGACTCTCAAACTAAGGCAGAATCTCAAACTAAGGCAACCCCTCAAACTAAGGAAGACTCTCAAACTAAGGCAGATTCTCAAAGTAAGGCAGACTCCTCAAACTAAGTCGGACTCTCAAACGAAGGCAACCCCTCAAACTAAGGCAGACTCTCAAACTAAGGCAGACTCTCAAACTAAGGCTGACTATCAAACTAAGGAAGATTCTCAAACGAAAGCAACCCTCAAACTAAGGCAGACTCTCAAACTAAGGCAGACTCTCCAACGAAGGCAGACTCTCAAACGAAGGCAGATTCTCAAAAGAGGGCAACCCCTCAAACTAAGGCCGACTCTCAAACGAAGGCAACTCATCAAACTAAGGCAACCCCTCAAACAAAGGCAACGCCTCAAACTAAGGCAGATTCTCAAACTAAGGCAACCCCTCAAACTAAGGAAACCCCTCAAACTAGGGCAAAACCTCAAACTAAGGCAGACTCTCAAACTAAGGCAACTCCTCAAACTAAGGCAACTCCTCAAACAAAGGCAGATTCTCAAACTATGGCGACCCCTTAAACTAAGGCAAGCACTCAAAATAAGGTAACGCCTCAAACAGAGGCAACCCCTCAAACTGAGGCAACCCCTCAAACTAAGGCAACCCCTGAAGCTAAGGCAGAGTCTCAAATTGAGGCAACACCCCAAACTAAGGCAGATTCTCAAACAAAGGCAACTCCTCAAACTAAGGCAGATTCTCAAACTAAGGCAGATTCTCAAACTAAAGCAGATTCTGAAACGAAGGCAAATCCTCAAACTAAGGCACACTCTCAAACTAAGGCAGCCTCTCAAACTAAGGCAGATTCTCAAACGAAGGCAACTCCTCAAACTAAGGCAACCCTCAAACTAAGGCAAATTCTCAAACTAAGGCAACTCCTCAAACTAAGGCAACTCCTCAAACTAAGGCAACCCCTCAAACTCAGGCAGATTCTCAAACGAAGGCAACTCCTCAAACTAAGGCAGTCTCTCAAACTAAGGCAACTGCTCAAACTAAGGCAGATTCTCAAACTGAGGCAGATTCTCAAACGAAGGCAACTCCTCAAACTAAGGCAGACTCTCAAACTAAGGCAGACTCTCCAACTAAGGCAGACTCTCAAACGAAGGCAGATTCTCAAACGAGGGCAACCCCTCAAACTAAGGCAGACTCTCAAACGAAGGCAACTCCTCTAACTAAGGCAACCCCTCAATTAAAGGTAACTCCTCAAACTAAGGCAGATTCTCAAACTAAGGCAACCCCTCAAACTAAGGAAACCCCTCAAACTAGGGCAAAACCTCAAACTAAGGCAGACTCTCAAACTAAGGCAACTCCTCAAACTAAGGCAACTCCTCAAACTAAGGTAGATTCTCAAACTGAGGCACATTCTCAAACGAAGGCAACTCCTCAAACTAAGGCAACCGCTCAAACTAAGGCAGACTCTCAAACTAAGGCAGATTCTCAAACGAAGGCAACTCCTCAAAATAAGGCAGACTCTCAAACTAAGGCAGACTCTCAAACTAAGGCAGATTCTCAAACGAAGGCAACTCCTCAAAAGAAGGCAGACTCTCAAACGAAGGCAGACTCTCAAACTAAGGCAACCCCTCAAACTAAGGCAGACTCTCAAACGAAGGCAGAATCTCAAACTAAGGCAGACTCTCAAACTAAGGCAGACTCTCAAACTAAGTCTGACTCTCAAACGAAGGCAACCCCTCAAACTAAGGCAGACTCTCAAACTAAGGCAGACTCTCAAACTAAGGCTGACTATCAAACTAAGAAAGATTCTCAAACGAAGGCAACCCTCAAACTAAGGCAGACTCTCAAACTAAGGCAGACTCTCCAACGAAGGCAGACTCTCAAACGAAGGCAGATTCTCAAACGAGGGCAACCCCTCAAACTAAGGCAGACTCTCAAACCAAGGCAACTCCTCAAACTAAGGCAACCCCTCAAACAAAGGCAACTCCTCAAACTAAGGCAGATTCTCAAACTAAGGCAACCCCTCAAACTAAGGAAACCCCTCAAACTAGGGCAAAACCTCAAACTAAGGCAGACTCTCAAACTGAGGCAACTCCTCAAACAAAGGCAGATTCTCAAACTATGGCGACCCCTTAAACTAAGGCAAGCTCTCAAAATAAGGTAACGCCTCAAACAGAGGCAACCCCTCAAACTGAGGCAACCCCTCAAACTAAGGCAACCCCTGAAGCTAAGGCAGAGTATCAAATTGAGGCAACACCCCAAACTAAGGCAGATTCTCAAACAAAGGCAACTCCTCAAACTAAGGCAGATTCTCAAACTAAAGCAGATTCTGAAACGAAGGCAAATCTTCAAACTAAGGCACACTCTCAAACTAAGGCAGATTCTCAAACTAAGGCAGATTCTCAAACGAAGGCAACTCCTCAAACTAAGGCAGACTCTCAAACTAAGGCAACTCCTCAAACTAAGGCAGATTCTCAAACTAAGGCACATTCTCAAACGAAGGCAACTCCTCAAACAAGGCGAACCCTCAAACTAAGGCAGATTCTCAAACGAAGGCAACTCCTCAAACGAAGGCAACCGCTCAAACTAAGGCAACTCCTCAAACCATGGCAACCCCTCAAACTAAGGCAGATTCTCAAACGACGGCATCTCCTCAAACTAAGGCAGACTCTCAAACTAAGGCAGACTCTCAAACTGAGGCAACTCCTCAAACTAAAGCAACTCCTCAAACTAAGGCAACCCTCAAACTAAGGCAAATTCTCAAACTAAGGCAACTCCTCCAACTAAGGCAACTCCTCAAACTAAGGCAACCACTCAAACTAAGGCAGATTCTCAAACGAAGGCAACTCCTCAAACTAAGGCAACCACTCAAACTAAGGCAGTTTCTCAAAATAAGGCAACTGCTCAAACTAAGGCAGATTCTCAAACTGAGGCAGATTCTCAAACGAAGGCAACTCCTCAAACTAAGGCAACCCCTCAAACAAAGACAACTCCTCAAAGTAGGGCAAAACCTCAAACTAAGGCAGACTCTCAAACGAAGGCAACTCCTCAACTAAGGCAACTCCTCAAACTGAGGCAGATTCTCAAACTAAGGCAACCCCTCAAACTAAGGCAACCTCTCAAAATAAGGCAACCCCTCAAACTAAGGCAACCCCTCAAAGTAAGGCAAGGCCTCAAACTGAGGCAACCCCTCAAACTGAGGCAACCCCTCAAACTAAGGCAACCCCTGAAGCTAAGGCAGAGTCTCAAACTGAGGCAACTCCTCAAACTAAGGCAGATTCTCAAACGAAGGCAACTCCTCAAACTGAGGCAGATTCTCAAACTAAGGCAGATTCTCAAACTGAGGCAGATTCTGAAAAGAAGGCAAATCCAAAAAACTAAGGCACACTCTCAAACTTAGGCAGATTCTCAAACTAAGGCAGATTCTGAAACGAAGGCAAATCCTCAAACTAAGGCACACTCTCAAACTAAGGCAGATTCTCAAACTAAGGCAGATTCTCAAACTAAGGCAACTCCTCAAACTAAGGCAGATTCTAAGACTAAGGCACATTCTCAAACGAAGGCAACTCCTCAAACAAGGCGACCCCTCAAACTAAGGCAGATTCTCAAACGAAGGCAACTCCTCAAATTAAGGCAACCGCTCAAAGTAAGGCAACTCCTCAAACCATGGCAACCCCTCAAACTAAGGCAGATTCTCAAACGACGGCAACTCCTCAAACTAAGGCAGCCTCTCAAACGAAGGCAGACTCTCAAACTAAGGCAGAATCTCAAACTAAGGCAACTCCTCAAACTAAGGCAACCCCTCAAACTAAGGCAGATTCTCAAACGAAGGCAACTCCTCAAACTAAGGCAGTCTCTCAAACTAAGGCAACTGCTCAAACTAAGGCAGATTCTCAAACTGAGGCAGATTCTCAAACGAAGGCAACTCCTCAAACTAAGGCAGACCCTCAAACTAAGGCAGACTCTCCAACTAAGGCAGACTCTCAAACGAAGGCAGATTCTCAAACGAGGGCAACCCCTCAAACTAAGGCAGACTCTCAAACGAAGGCAACTCCTCTAACTAAGGCAACCCCTCAAACAAAGGTAACTCCTCAAACTAAGGCAGATTCTCAAACTAAGGCAACCCCTCAAACTAAGGAAACCCCTCAAACTAGGGCAAAACCTCAAACTAAGGCAGACTCTCAAACTAAGGCAACTCCTCAAACTAAGGCAACTCCTCAAACTAAGGCAGATTCTCTAACTAAGGCAACCCCTCAAACTAAGGGAACATCTCAAAATAAGGGAACCCGTCAAACTCAGGCAACCCCTCAAAGTAAGGCAACGCCTCAAACTGAGGCAACCCCTCAAACTGAGGCAACCCCTCAAACTAAGGCAAACCCTGAAGCTAAGGCAGAGTCTCAAACTGAGGCAACTCCTCAAACTAAGGCAGATTCTCAAACGAAGGCAACTCCTCAAACTAAGGCAGATTCTCAAACTAAGGCAGATTCTCAAACTAAGGCTGATTCTGAAACGAAGGCAAATCCTCAAACTAAGGCACACTCTCAAACTGAGGCAGATTCTCAAACTAAGGCAGATTCTCATACGAAGGCAACTCCTCACACTAAGGCAGACTCTCAAACTAAGGCAACTCCTCAAACTAAGGTAGATTCTCAAACTGAGGCACATTCTCAAACGAAGGCAACTCCTCAAACTAAGGCAACCGCTCAAACTAAGGCAGACTCTCAAACTAAGGCAGCTTCTCAAACGAAGGCAACTCCTCAAAATAAGGCAGACTCTCAAACTAAGGCAGACTCTCAAACTAAGGCAGATTCTCAAACGAAGGCAACTCCTCAAAAGAAGGCAGACTCTCAAACTAAGGCAGACTCTCAAACTAAGGCAACCCCTCAAACTAAGGCAGACTCTCAAACGAAGGCAGAATCTCAAACTAAGGCAGACTCTCAAACTAAGGCAGACTCTCAAACTAAGTCTGACTCTCAAACGAAGGCAACCCCTCAAACTAAGGCAGACTCTCAAACTAAGGCAGACTCTCAAACTAAGGCTGACTATCAAACTAAGAAAGATTCTCTAACGAAGGCAACCTTCAAACTAAGGCAGACTCTCAAACTAAGGCAGACTCTCCAACGAAGGCAGACTCTCAAACGAAGGCAGATTCTCAAACGAGGGCAACCCCTCAAACTAAGGCAGACTCTCAAACCAAGGCAACTCCTCAAACTAAGGCAACCCCTCAAACAAAGGCAACTCCTCAAACTAAGGCAGATTCTCAAACTAAGGCAACCCCTCAAACTAAGGAAACCCCTCAAACTAGGGCAAAACCTCAAACTAAGGCAGACTCTCAAACTAAGGCAACTCCTCAAACTAAGGCAACTCCTCAAACAAAGGCAGATTCTCAAACTATGGCGACCCCTTAAACTAAGGCAAGCTCTCAAAATAAGGTAACGCCTCAAACAGAGGCAACCCCTCAAACTGAGGCAACCCCTCAAACTAAGGCAACCCCTGAAGCTAAGGCAGAGTCTCAAATTGAGGAAACACCCCAAACTAAGGCAGATTCTCAAACAAAGGCAACTCCCCAAACTAAGGCAGATTCTCAAACTAAGGCAGATTCTCAAACTAAAGCAGATTCTGAAACGAAGGCAAATCCTCAAACTAAGGCACACTCTCAAACTAAGGCAGATTCTCAAACTAAGGCAGATTCTCAAACGAAGGCAACTCCTCAAACTAAGGCAGACTCTCAAACTAAGGCAACTCCTCAAACTAAGGCAGATTCTGAAACGAAGGCAAATCCTCAAACTAAGGCACACTCTCAAACTCAGGCAGATTCTCAAACTAAGGCAGATTCTCATACGAAGGCAACTCCTCAAACTAAGGCAGACTCTCAAACTAAGGCAACTCCTCAAACTAAGGCAGATTCTCAAACTGAGGCACATTCTCAAACGAAGGCAACTCCTCAAACTAAGGCAACCGCTCAAACTAAGGCAGACTCTCAAACTAAGGCAGACTCTAAAACGAAGGCAGATTCTCAAACGAAGGCAACTCCTCAAAATAAGGCAGACTCTCAAACTAAGGCAGACTCTCAAACTAAGGCAGATTCTCAAACGAAGGCAACTCCTCAAAAGAAGGCAGACTCTCAAACTGAGGCAGACTCTCAAACTAAGGCAACCCCTCAAACTCAGGCAGACTCTCAAATGAAGGCAGAATCTCAAACTAAGGCAGACTCTCAAACTAAGGCAGACTCTCAAACTAAGGCAGAATCTCAAACTAAGGCAACCCCTCAAACTAAGGAAGACTCTCAAACTAAGGCAGATTCTCAAAGTAAGGCAGACTCCTCAAACTAAGTCTGACTCTCAAACGAAGGCAACCCCTCAAACTAAGGCAGACTCTCAAACTAAGGCAGACTCTCAAACTAAGGCTGACTATCAAACTAAGGAAGATTCTCAAACGAAGGCAACCCTCAAACTAAGGCAGACTCTCAAACTAAGGCAGACTCTCCAACGAAGGCAGACTCTCAAACGAAGGCAGATTCTCAAAAGAGGGCAACCCCTCAAACTAAGGCCGACTCTCAAACGAAGGCAACTCCTCAAACTAAGGCAACCCCTCAAACAAAGGCAACTCCTCAAACTAAGGCAGAGTCTCAAACTAAGGCAACCCCTCAAACTAAGGAAACCCCTCAAACTAGGGCAAAACCTCAAACTAAGGCAGACTCTCAAACTAAGGCAACTCCTCAAACTAAGGCAACTCCTCAAACAAAGGCAGATTCTCAAACTATGGCGACCCCTTAAACTAAGGCAAGCACTCAAAATAAGGTAACGCCTCAAACAGAGGCAACCCCTCAAACTGAGGCAACCCCTCAAACTAAGGCAACCCCTGAAGCTAAGGCAGAGTCTCAAATTGAGGCAACACCCCAAACTAAGGCAGATTCTCAAACAAAGGCAACTCCTCAAACTAAGGCAGATTCTCAAACTAAGGCAGATTCTCAAACTAAAGCAGATTCTGAAACGAAGGCAAATCCTCAAACTAAGGCACACTCTCAAACTAAGGCAGCCTCTCAAACTAAGGCAGACTCTCAAACTAAGGCAGAATCTTAAACTAAGGCAACTCCCCAAACTAAGGCAGATTCTCAAACTAAGGCAGATTCTCAAACGAAGGCAACTCCTCAAACTAAGGCAACCCTCAAACTAAGGCAAATTCTCAAACTAAGGCAACTCCTCAAACTAAGGCAACTCCTCAAACTAAGGCAACCACTCAAACTAAGGCAGATTCTCAAACGAAGGCAACTCCTCAAACTAAGGCAGTCTCTCAAACTAAGGCAACTGCTCAAACTAAGGCAGATTCTCAAACTGAGGCAGATTCTCAAACGAAGGCAACTCCTCAAACTAAGGCAGACTCTCAAACTAAGGCAGACTCTCCAACTAAGGCAGACTCTCAAACGAAGGCAGATTCTCAAACGAGGGCAACCCCTCAAACTAAGGCAGACTCTCAAACGAAGGCAACTCCTCTAACTAAGGCAACCCCTCAATTAAAGGTAACTCCTCAAACTAAGGCAGATTCTCAAACTAAGGCAACCCCTCAAACTAAGGAAACCCCTCAAACTAGGGCAAAACCTCAAACTAAGGCAGACTCTCAAACTAAGGCAACTCCTCAAACTAAGGCAACTCCTCAAACTAAGGTAGATTCTCAAACTGAGGCACATTCTCAAACGAAGGCAACTCCTCATACTAAGGCAACCGCTCAAACTAAGGCAGACTCTCAAACTAAGGCAGATTCTCAAACGAAGGCAACTCCTCAAAATAAGGCAGACTCTCAAACTAAGGCAGACTCTCAAACTAAGGCAGATTCTCAAACGAAGGCAACTCCTCAAAAGAAGGCGGACTCTCAAACTAAGGCAGACTCTCAAACTAAGGCAACCCCTCAAACTAAGGCAGACTCTCAAACGAAGGCAGAATCTCAAACTAAGGCAGACTCTCAAACTAAGGCAGACTCTCAAACTAAGTCTGACTCTCAAACGAAGGCAACCCCTCAAACTGAGGCAGACTCTCAAACTAAGGCAGACTCTCAAACTAAGGTGACTATCAAACTAAGAAAGATTCTCAAACGAAGGCAACCCTCAAACTGAGGCAGACTCTCAAACTAAGGCAGACTCTCCAACGAAGGCAGACTCTCAAACGAAGGCAGATTCTCAAACGAGGGCAACCCCTCAAACTAAGGCAGACTCTCAAACCAAGGCAACTCCTCAAACTAAGGCAACCCCTCAAACAAAGGCAACTCCTCAAACTAAGGCAGATTCTCAAACTAAGGCAACCCCTCAAACTAAGGAAACCCCTCAAACTAGGGCAAAACCTCAAACTAAGGCAGACTCTCAAACTGAGGCAACTCCACAAACTAAGGCAACTCCTCAAACAAAGGCAGATTCTCAAACTATGGCGACCCCTTAAACTAAGGCAAGCTCTCAAAATAAGGTAACGCCTCAAACAGAGGCAACCCCTCAAACTGAGGCAACCCCTCAAACTAAGGCAACCCCTGAAGCTAAGTCAGAGTCTCAAATTGAGGCAACACCCCAAACTAAGGCAGATTCTCAAACAAAGGCAACTCCTCAAACTAAGGCAGATTCTCAAACTAAGGCAGATTCTCAAACTAAAGCAGATTCTGAAACGAAGGCAAATCCTCAAACTAAGGCACACTCTCAAACTAAGGCAGATTCTCAAACTAAGGCAGATTCTCAAACGAAGGCAACTCCTCAAACTAAGGCAGACTCTCAAACTAAGGCAACTCCTCAAACTAAGGCAGATTCTCAAACTAAGGCACATTCTCAAACGAAGGCAACTCCTCAAACAAGGCGAACCCTCAAACTAAGGGAGATTCTCAAACGAAGGCAACTCCTCAAACGAAGGCAACCGCTCAAACTAAGGCAACTCCTCAAACCATGGCAACCCATCAAACTAAGGCAGATTCTCAAACGACGGCATCTCCTCAAACTAAGGCAGACTCTCAAACTAAGGCAGACTCTCAAACTGAGGCAACTCCTCAAACTAAAGCAACTCCTCAAACTAAGGCAACCCTCAAACTAAGGCAAATTCTCAAACTAAGGCAACTCCTCCAACTAAGGCAACTCCTCAAACTAAGGCAACCACTCAAACTAAGGCAGATTCTCAAACGAAGGCAACTCCTCAAACTAAGGCAGTTTCTCAAACTAAGGCAACTGCTCAAACTAAGGCAGATTCTCAAACTGAGGCAGATTCTCAAACGAAGGCAACTCCTCAAACTAAGGCAACCCCTCAAACAAAGACAACTCCTCAAAGTAGGGCAAAACCTCAAACTAAGGCAGACTCTCAAACGAAGGCAACTCCTCAACTAAGGCAACTCCTCAAACTGAGGCAGATTCTCAAACTAAGGCAACCCCTCAAACTAAGGCAACCCCTCAAAGTAAGGCAACCTCTCAAAATAAGGCAACCCCTCAAAGTAAGGCAAGGCCTCAAACTGAGGCAACCCCTCAAACTGAGGCAACCCCTCAAACTAAGGCAACCCCTGAAGCTAAGGCAGAGTCTCAAACTGAGGCAACTCCTCAAACTAAGGCAGATTCTCAAACGAAGGCAACTCCTCAAACTGAGGCAGATTCTCAAACTAAGGCAGATTCTCAAACTTCGGCAGATTCTGAAACGAAGGCAAATCTTCAAACTAAGGCACACTCTCAAACGAAGGCAGTTTCTCAAACTAAGGCAGATTCTCAAACGATGGCAACTCCTCAAACTAAGGCAGACTCTCAAATTAAGGCAACTCCTCAAACTAAGGCAGATTCTCAATCTAAGGCACATTCTCAAACGAAGGCAACTCCTCATACAAGGCGACCCCTCAAACTAAGGCAGATTCTCAAACGAAGGCAACTCCTCAAACTAAGGCAACCACTCAAACTAAGGCAACTCCTCAAACCATGGCAACCCCTCAAACTAAGGCAGATTCTCAAACGACGGCAACTCCTCAAACTAAGGCTGACTCTCAAACTAAGGCAGCCTCTCAAACTAAGGCAACTCCTCAAAATAAAGCAACTCCTCAAACTAAGGCAACCCTCAAACTAAGGCAAATTCTCAAACTAAGACAACTCCTCAAACTAAGGCAACTCCTCAAACTAAGGCAACCCCTCAAACTAAGGCAGATTCTCAAACGAAGGCAACTCCTTCAACTAAGGCAGACTCTCAAACTAAGGCAACTCCTCAAACTAAGGCAGACTCTCAAACTAAGGCAGACTCTCAAACTTAGTCAACTCCTCAAACTAAGGCAGATTCTCAAACGAAGGCAACTCCTCAAACTAAGGCAGACTCTCAAACTAAGGCAGACTCTCAAACTAAGGCAGACTCTCAAACTAAGGCAGACTCTCAAACTAAGGCAACTCCTCAAACTAAGGCAGAATCTCAAACCAAGGCAGACTCTCAAACTAAGGCAACTCCTCAAACTAAGGTAGATTCTCAAACGAAGGCAACTCCTCAAACTAAGGCAACCCCTCAAACAAGGCGACCCCTCAAACTAAGGCAGATTCTCAAACGAAGGCAACTCCTCAAACTAAGGCAAGCGCTCAAACTAAGGCAACTCCTCAAACCATGGCAACCCCTCAAACTAAGGCAACCTCTCAAAATAAGGCAACCCCTCAAACTAAGGCAACCCCTCAAAGTAAGGCAACGCCTCAAACTGAGGCAACCCCTCAAACTGAGGCAACCACTCAAACTAAGGCAACCCCTGAAGCTAAGGCAGAGTCTCAAACTGAGGCAACTCCTCAAATTAAGGCAGATTCTCAAACGAAGGCAACTGCTCAAACTAAGGCAGATTCTCAAACTAAGGCAGATTCTCAAACTGAGGCAGATTCTGAAAAGAAGGCAAATCCTCAAACTAAGGCACACTCTCAAACTTAGGCAGATTCTCAAACTAAGGCAGATTCTGAAACGAAGGCAAATCCTCAAACTAAGGCACACTCTCAAACTAAGGCAGATTCTCAAACTAAGGCAGATTCTCAAACTAAGGCAACTCCTCAAACTAAGGCAGATTCTAAAACTAAGGCACATTCTCAAACGAAGGCAACTCCTCAAACAAGGCGACCCCTCAAACTAAGGCAGATTCTCAAACGAAGGCAACTCCTCAAATTAAGGCAACCGCTCAAACTAAGGCAACTCCTCAAACCATGGCAACCCCTCAAACTAAGGCAGATTCTCAAACGACGGCAACTCCTCAAACTAAGGCAGCCTCTCAAACTAAGGCAGACTCTCAAACTAAGGCAGAATCTCAAACTAAGGCAACTCCCCAAACTAAGGCAGATTCTCAAACTAAGGCAGATTCTCAAACGAAGGCAGCTCCTCCAACTAAGGCAACCCTCAAACTAAGGCAAATTCTCAAACTAAGGCAACTCCTCAAACTAAGGCAACTCCTCAAACTAAGGCAACCCCTCAAACTAAGGCAGATTCTCAAACGGAGGCAACTCCTCAAACTAAGGCAGTCTCTCAAACTAAGGCAACTGCTCAAACTAAGGCAGATTCTCAAACTAAGGCAGACTCTCAAACGAAGGCAACTCCTCAACTAAGGCAACTCCTCAAACTGAGGCAGATTCTCAAACTAAGGCAACCCCTCAAACTAAGGCAACCTCTCAAAATAAGGCAACCCCTCAAACTAAGGCAACCCCTCAAAGTAAGGCAAGGCCTCAAACTGAGGCAACCCCTCAAACTGAGGCAACCCCTCAAACTAAGGCAACCCCTGAAGCTAAGGCAGAGTCTCAAACTGAGGCAACTCCTCAAACTAAGGCAGATTCTCAAACGAAGGCAACTCCTCAAACTGAGGCAGATTCTCAAACTAAGGCAGATTCTCAAACTTCGGCAGATTCTGAAACGAAGGCAAATCTTCAAACTAAGGCACACTCTCAAACGAAGGCAGTTTCTCAAACTAAGGCAGATTCTCAAACGAAGGCAACTCCTCAAACTAAGGCAGACTCTCAAATTAAGGCAACTCCTCAAACTAAGGCAGATTCTCAATCTAAGGCACATTCTCAAACGAAGGCAACTCCTCATACAAGGCGACCCCTCAAACTAAGGCAGATTCTCAAACGAAGGCAACTCCTCAAACTAAGGCAACCACTCAAACTAAGGCAACTCCTCAAACCATGGCAACCCCTCAAACTAAGGCAGATTCTCAAACGACGGCAACTCCTCAAACTAAGGCTGACTCTCAAACTAAGGCAGCCTCTCAAACTAAGGCAACTCCTCAAAATAAAGCAACTCCTCAAACTAAGGCAACCCTCAAACTAAGGCAAATTCTCAAACTAAGACAACTCCTCAAACTAAGGCAACTCCTCAAACTAAGGCAACCCCTCAAACTAAGGCAGATTCTCAAACGAAGGCAACTCCTTGAACTAAGGCAGACTCTCAAACTAAGGCAACTCCTCAAACTAAGGCAGACTCTCAAACTAAGGCAGACTCTCAAACTTAGTCAACTCCTCAAACTAAGGCAGATTCTCAAACGAAGGCAACTCCTCAAACTAAGGCAGACTCTCAAACTAAGGCAGACTCTCAAACTAAGGCAGACTCTCAAACTAAGGCAACTCCTCAAACTAAGGCAGAATCTCAAACCAAGGCAGACTCTCAAACTAAGGCAACTCCTCAAACTAAGGTAGATTCTCAAACGAAGGCAACTCCTCAAACTAAGGCAGACCCTCAAACAAGGCGACCCCTCAAACTAAGGCAGATTCTCAAACGAAGGCAACTCCTCAAACTAAGGCAAGCGCTCAAACTAAGGCAACTCCTCAAACCATGGCAACCCCTCAAACTAAGGCAACCTCTCAAAATAAGGCAACCCCTCAAACTAAGGCAACCCCTCAAAGTAAGGCAACGCCTCAAACTGAGGCAACCCCTCAAACTGAGGCAACCACTCAAACTAAGGCAACCCCTGAAGCTAAGGCAGAGTCTCAAACTGAGGCAACTCCTCAAACTAAGGCAGATTCTCAAACGAAGGCAACTCCTCAAACTAAGGCAGATTCTCAAACTAAGGCAGACTCTCAAACTGAGGCAGATTCTGAAAAGAAGGCAAATCCTCAAACTAAGGCACACTCTCAAACTTAGGCAGATTCTCAAACTAAGGCAGATTCTGAAACGAAGGCAAATCCTCAAACTAAGGCACACTCTCAAACTAAGGCAGATTCTCAAACTAAGGCAGATTCTCAAACTAAGGCAACTCCTCAAACTAAGGCAGATTCTAAGACTAAGGCACATTCTCAAACGAAGGCAACTCCTCAAACAAGGCGACCCCTCAAACTAAGGCAGATTCTCAAACGAAGGCAACTCCTCAAATTAAGGCAACCGCTCAAACTAAGGCAACTCCTCAAACCATGGCAACCCCTCAAACTAAGGCAGATTCTCAAACGACGGCAACTCCTCAAACTAAGGCAGCCTCTCAAACTAAGGCAGACTCTCAAACTAAGGCAGAATCTCAAACTAAGGCAACTCCCCAAACTAAGGCAGATTCTCAAACTAAGGCAGATTCTCAAACGAAGGCAACTCCTCAAACTAAGGCAACCCTCAAACTAAGGCAAATTCTCAAACTAAGGCAACTCCTCAAACTAAGGCAACTCCTCAAACTAAGGCAACCCCTCAAACTAAGGCAGATTCTCAAACGAAGGCAACTCCTCAAACTAAGGCAGTCTCTCAAACTAAGGCAACTGCTCAAACTAAGGCAGATTCTCAAACTGAGGCAGATTCTCAAACGAAGGCAACTCCTCAAACTAAGGCAGACCCTCAAACTAAGGCAGACTCTCCAACTAAGGCAGACTCTCAAACGAAGGCAGATTCTCAAACGAGGGCAACCCCTCAAACTAAGGCAGACTCTCAAACGAAGGCAACTCCTCTAACTAAGGCAACCCCTCAAACAAAGGTAACTCCTCAAACTAAGGCAGATTCTCAAACTAAGGCAACCCCTCAAACTAAGGAAACCCCTCAAACTAGGGCAAAACCTCAAACTAAGGCAGACTCTCAAACTAAGGCAACTCCTCAAACTAAGGCAACTCCTCAAACTAAGGCAGATTCTCTAACTAAGGCAACCCCTCAAACTAAGGGAACCTCTCAAAATAAGGGAACCCGTCAAACTCAGGCAACCCCTCAAAGTAAGGCAACGCCTCAAACTGAGGCAACCCCTCAAACTGAGGCAACCCCTCAAACTAAGGCAACCCCTGAAGCTAAGGCAGAGTCTCAAACTGAGGCAACTCCTCAAACTAAGGCAGATTCTCAAACTAAGGCTGATTCTGAAACGAAGGCAAATCCTCAAACTAAGGCACACTCTCAAACTGAGGCAGATTCTCAAACTAAGGCAGATTCTCATACGAAGGCAACTCCTCACACTAAGGCAGACTCTCAAACTAAGGCAACTCCTCAAACTAAGGTAGATTCTCAAACTGAGGCACATTCTCAAACGAAGGCAACTCCTCAAACTAAGGCAACCGCTCAAACTAAGGCAGACTCTCAAACTAAGGCAGCTTCTCAAATGAAGGCAACTCCTCAAAATAAGGCAGACTCTCAAACTAAGGCAGACTCTCAAACTAAGGCAGATTCTCAAACGAAGGCAACTCCTCAAAAGAAGGCAGACTCTCAAACTAAGGCAGACTCTCAAACTAAGGCAACCCCTCAAACTAAGGCAGACTCTCAAACGAAGGCAGAATCTCAAACTAAGGCAGACTCTCAAACTAAGGCAGACTCTCAAACTAAGTCTGACTCTCAAACGAAGGCAACCCCTCAAACTAAGGCAGACTCTCAAACTAAGGCAGACTCTCAAACTAAGGCTGACTATCAAACTAAGAAAGATTCTCTAACGAAGGCAACCTTCAAACTAAGGCAGACTCTCAAACTAAGGCAGACTCTCCAACGAAGGCAGACTCTCAAACGAAGGCAGATTCTCAAACGAGGGCAACCCCTCAAACTAAGGCAGACTCTCAAACCAAGGCAACTCCTCAAACTAAGGCAACCCCTCAAACAAAGGCAACTCCTCAAACTAAGGCAGATTCTCAAACTAAGGCAACCCCTCAAACTAAGGAAACCCCTCAAACTAGGGCAAAACCTCAAACTAAGGCAGACTCTCAAACTAAGGCAACTCCTCAAACTAAGGCAACTCCTCAAACAAAGGCAGATTCTCAAACTATGGCGACCCCTTAAACTAAGGCAAGCTCTCAAAATAAGGTAACGCCTCAAACAGAGGCAACCCCTCAAACTGAGGCAACCCCTCAAACTAAGGCAACCCCTGAAGCTAAGGCAGAGTCTCAAATTGAGGCAACACCCCAAACTAAGGCAGATTCTCAAACAAAGGCAACTCCTCAAACCAAGGCAGATTCTCAAACTAAAGCAGATTCTGAAACGAAGGCAAATCCTCAAACTAAGGCACACTCTCAAACTAAGGCAGATTCTCAAACTAAGGCAGATTCTCAAACGAAGGCAACTCCTCAAACTAAGGCAGACTCTCAAACTAAGGCAACTCCTCAAACTAAGGCAGATTCTCAAACTAAGGCACATTCTCAAACGAAGGCAACTCCTCAAACAAGGCGAACCCTCAAACTAAGGCAGATTCTCAAACGAAGGCAACTCCTCAAACGAAGGCAACCGCTCAAACTAAGGCAACTCCTCAAACCATGGCAACCCCTCAAACTAAGGCAGATTCTCAAACGACGGCATCTCCTCAAACTAAGGCAGACTCTCAAACTAAGGCAGACTCTCAAACTGAGGCAACTGCTCAAACTAAAGCAACTCCTCAAACTAAGGCAACCCTCAAACTAAGGCAAATTCTCAAACTAAGGCAACTCCTCCAACTAAGGCAACTCCTCAAACTAAGGCAACCACTCAAACTAAGGCAGTTTCTCAAACTAAGGCAACTGCTCATACTAAGGCAGATTCTCAAACTGAGGCAGATTCTCAAATGAAGGCAACTCCTCAAACTAAGGCAGACTCTCCAACTAAGGCAGATTCTCAAACGAAGGCAACTCCTCAAACTAAGGCAACCCCTCAAACAAAGACAACTCCTCAAAGTAGGGCAAAACCTCAAACTAAGGCAGACTCTCAAACGAAGGCAACTCCTCAACTAAGGCAACTCCTCAAACTGAGGCAGATTCTCAAACTAAGGCAACCCCTCAAACTAAGGCACCCTCTCAAAATAAGGCAACCCCTCAAACTAAGGCAACCCCTCAAAGTAAGGCAAGGCCTCAAACTGAGGCAACCCCTCAAACTGAGGCAACTCCTCAAACTAAGGCAGATTCTCAAACGAAGGCAACTCCTCAAACTGAGGCAGATTCTCAAACTAAGGCAGATTCTCAAACTTCGGCAGATTCTGAAACGAAGGCAAATCCTCAAACTAAGGCACACTCTCAAACGAAGGCAGTTTCTCAAACTAAGGCAGTTTCTCAAACTAAGGCAACTCCTCAAACTAAGGCAGACTCTCAAATTAAGGCAACTCCTCAAACTAAGGCAGATTCTCAATCTAAGGCACATTCTCAAACGAAGGCAACTCCTCATACAAGGTGACCCCTCAAACTAAGGCAGATTCTCAAACGAAGGCAACTCCTCAAACTAAGGCAACCACTCAAACTAAGGCAACTCCTCAAACCATGGCAACCCCTCAAACTAAGGCAGATTCTCAAACGACGGCAACTCCTCAAACTAAGGCTGACTCTCAAACTAAGGCAGCCTCTCAAACTAAGGGAACTCCTCAAACTAAAGCAACTCCTCAAACTAAGGCAACCCTCAAACTAAGGCAAATTCTCAAACTAAGACAACTCCTCAAACTAAGGCAACTCCTCAAACTAAGGCAACCCCTCAAACTAAGGCAGATTCTCAAACGAAGGCAACTCTTTCAACTAAGGCAGACTCTCAAACTAAGGCAACTCCTCAAACTAAGGCAGACTCTCAAACTAAGGCAGACTCTCAAACTTAGGCAACTCCTCAAACTAAGGCAGATTCTCAAACGAAGGCAACTCCTCAAACTAAGGCAGACTCTCAAACTAAGGCAGACTCTCATACTAAGGCAGACTCTCAAACTAAGGCAACTCCTCAAACTAAGGCAGAATCTCAAACCAAGGCAGACTCTCAAACTAAGGCAACTCCTCAAACTAAGGTAGATTCTCAAACGAAGGCAACTCCTCAAACTAAGGCAACCCCTCAAACAAAGGTAACTCCTCAAACTAAGGCAGATTCTCAAACTAAGGCAACCCCTCAAACTAAGGAAACCCCTCAAACTAGGGCAAAACCTCAAACTAAGGCAGACTCTCAAACTAAGGCAACTCCTCAAACTAAGGCAACTCCTCAAACTAAGGCAGATTCTCAAACTAAGGCAACCCCTCAAACTAAGGCAACCTCTCAAAATAAGGGAACCCCTCAAACTCAGGCAACCCGTCAAAGTAAGGCAACGCCTCAAACTGAGGCAACCCCTCAAACTGTGGCAACCCCTCAAACTAAGGCAAACCCTGAAGCTAAGGCAGAGTCTCAAACTGAGGCAACTCCTCAAACTAAGGCAGATTCTCAAACTAAGGCAGATTCTCAAACTAAGGCAGATTCTGAAACGAAGGCAAATCCTCAAACTAAGGCACACTCTCTAACTCAGGCAGATTCTCAAACTAAGGCAGATTCTCAAACGAAGGCAACTCCTCAAACTAAGGCAGACTCTCAAACTAAGGCAACTCCTCAAACTAAGGCAGATTCTCAAACTGAGGCACATTCTCAAACGAAGGCAACTCCTCAGACTAAGGCAACCGCTCAAACTAAGGCAGACTCTCAAACTAAGGCAGACTCTAAAACGAAGGCAGATTCTCAAACGAAGGCAACTCCTCAAAATAAGGCAGACTCTCAAACTAAGGCAGACTCTCAAACTAAGGCAGATTCTCAAACGAAGGCAACTCCTCAAAAGAAGGCAGACTCTCAAACTAAGGCAGACTCTCAAACTAAGGCAACCCCTCAAACTCAGGCAGACTCTCTAACGAAGGCAGAATCTCAAACTAAGGCAGACTCTCAAACTCAGGCAGACTCTCTAACGAAGGCAGAATCTCAAACTAAGGCAACCCCTCAAACTAAGGAAGACTCTCAAACTAAGGCAGATTCTCAACGTAAGGCAGACTCCTCAAACTAAGTCTGACTCTCAAACGAAGGCAACCCCTCAAACTAAGGCAGACTCTCAAACTAAGGCAGACTCTCAAACTAAGGCTGACTATCAAACTAAGGAAGATTCTCAAACGAAGGCAACCCTCAAACTAAGGCAGACTCTCAAACTAAGGCAGACTCTCCAACGAAGGCAGACTCTCAAACGAAGGCAGATTCTCAAACGAGGGCAACCCCTCAAACTAAGGCAGACTCTCAAACCAAGGCAACTCCTCAAACTAAGGCAACCCCTCAAACAAAGGCAACTCCTCAAACTAAGGCAGATTCTCAAACTAAGGCAACCCCTCAAACTAAGGAAACCCCTCAAACTAGGGCAAAACCGCAAACTAAGGCAGACTCTCAAACTAAGGCAACTCCTCAAACTAAGGCAACTCCTCAAACAAAGGCAGATTCTCAAACTATGGCGACCCCTTAAACTAAGGCAAGCACTCAAAATAAGGTAACGCCTCAAACAGAGGCAACCCCTCAAACTGAGGCAACCCCTCAAACTAAGGCAACCCCTGAAGCTAAGGCAGAGTCTCAAATTGAGGCAACACCCCAAACTAAGGCAGATTCTCAAACAAAGGCAACTCCTCAAACTAAGGCAGATTCTCAAACTAAGGCAGATTCTCAAACTAAAGCAGATTCTGAAACGAAGGCAAATCCTCAAACTAAGGCACACTCTCAAACTAAGGCAGCCTCTCAAACTAAGGCAGACTCTCAAACTAAGGCAGAATCTCAAACTAAGGCAACTCCCCAAACTAAGGCAGATTCTCAAACTAAGGCAGATTCTCAAACGAAGGCAACTCCTCAAACTAAGGCAACCCTCAAACTAAGGCAAATTCTCAAACTAAGGCAACTCCTCAAACTAAGGCAACTCCTCAAACTAAGGCAACCCCTCTAACTAAGGCAGTTTCTCAAACGAAGGCAACTCCTCAAACAAAGGCAGTTTCTCAAACTAAGGCAACTGCGCAAACTAAGGCAGATTCTCAGACTGAGGCAGATTCTCAAACGAAGGCAACTCCTCAAACTAAGGCAGACTCTCAAACTAAGGCAGACTCTCCAACTAAGGCAGACTCTCAAACGAAGGCAGATTCTCAAACGAGGGCAACCCCTCAAACTAAGGCAGACTCTCAAACGAAGGCAACTCCTCTAACTAAGGCAACCCCTCAAACAAAGGTAACTCCTCAAACTAAGGCAGATTCTCAAACTAAGGCAACCCCTCAAACTAAGGAAACCCCTCAAACGAGGTCAAAACCTCAAACTAAGGCAGACTCTCAGACTAAGGCAACTCCTCAAACTAAGGCAGACTCTCAAACTAAGGTAGATTCTCAAACTGAGGCACATTCTCAAACGAAGGCAACTCCTCAAACTAAGGCAACCGCTCAAACTAAGGCAGACTCTCAAACTAAGGCAGATTCTCAAACGAAGGCAACTCCTCAAAAGAAGGCAGACTCTCAAACTAAGGCAGACTCTCAAACTAAGGCAACCCCTCAAACTAAGGCAGACTCTCAAACGAAGGCAGAATCTCAAACTAAGGCAGACTCTCAAACTAAGGCAGACTCTCAAACTAAGGCAGACTCTCAAACGAAGGCAACCCCTCAAACTAAGGCAGACTCTCAAACTAAGGCAGACTCTCAAACTAAGGCTGACTATCAAACTAAGAAAGATTCTCTAACGAAGGCAACCCTCAAACTAAGGCAGACTCTCAAACTAAGGCAGACTCTCCAACGAAGGCCGACTCTCAAACGAAGGCAGATTCTCAAACGAGGGCAACCCCTCAAACTAAGGCAGACTCTCAAACCAAGGCAACCCCTCAAACTAAGGAAACCCCTCAAACTAGGGCAAAACCTCAAACTAAGGCAGACTCTCAAACTAAGGCAACTCCTCAAACTAAGGCAACTCCTCAAACAAAGGCAGATTCTCAAACTATGGCGACCCCTTAAACTAAGGCAAGCTCTCAAAATAAGGTAACGCCTCAAACAGAGGCAACCCCTCAAACTGAGGCAACCCCTCAAACTAAGGCAACCCCTGAAGCTAAGGCAGAGTCTCAAATTGAGGCAACACCCCAAACTAAGGCAGATTCTCAAACAAAGGCAACTCCTCAAACTAAGGCAGATTCTCAAACTAAGGCAGATTCTCAAACTAAAGCAGATTCTGAAACGAAGGCAAATCCTCAAACTAAGGCACACTCTCAAACTAAGGCAGATTCTCAAACTAAGGCAGATTCTCAAACGAAGGCAACTCCTCAAACTAAGGCAGACTCTCAAACTGAGGCAACTCCTCAAACTGGCAGATTCTCAAACTAAGGCACATTCTCAAACGAAGGCAACTCCTCAAACAAGGCGAACCCTCAAACTAAGGCAGATTCTCAAACGAAGGCAACTCCTCAAACGAAGGCAACCGCTCAAACTAAGGCAACTCCTCAAACCATGGCAACCCCTCAAACTAAGGCAGATTCTCAAACGCAGGCAGACTCTCAAACTGAGGCAACTCCTCAAACTAAATCAACTCCTCAAACTAAGGCAACCCTCAAACTAAGGCAAATTCTCAAACTAAGGCAACTCCTCCAACTAAGGCAACTCCTCAAACGAAGGCAACTCCTCAAACTAAGGCAGTTTCTCAAACTAAGGCAACTGCTCAAACTAAGGCAGATTCTCAAACTGAGGCAGATTCTCAAATGAAGGCAACTCCTCAAACTAAGGCAGACTCTCAAAGTAAGGCAGACTCTCCAACTGAGGCAGATTCTCAAATGAGGGCAACCCCTCAAACTGAGGCAGATTCTCAAACGAAGGCAACTCCTCAAACTAAGGCAACCCCTCAAACAAAGACAACTCCTCATAGTAGGGCAAAACCTCAAACTAAGGCAGACTCTCAAACGAAGGCAACTCCTCAACTAAGGCAACTCCTCAAACTGAGGCAGATTCTCAAACTAAGGCAACCCCTCAAACTAAGGCAACCTCTCAAAATAAGGCAACCCCTCAAACTAAGGCAACCCCTCAAAGTAAGGCAAGGCCTCAAACTGAGGCAACCCCTCAAACTGAGGCAACCCCTCAAACTAAGGCAACCCCTGAAGCTAAGGCAGAGTCTCAAACTGAGGCAACTCCTCAAACTAAGGCAGATTCTCAAACGAAGGCAACTCCTCAAACTGAGGCAGATTCTCAAACTAAGGCAGATTCTCAAACTTAGGCAGATTCTGAAACGAAGACAAATCTTCAAACTAAGGCACACTCTCAAACGAAGGCAGTTTCTCAAACGAAGGCAGATTCTCAAACGAAGGCAACTCCTCAAACTAAGGCAGACTCTCAAATTAAGGCAACTCCTCAAACTAAGGCAGATTCTCAATCTAAGGCACATTCTCAAACGAAGGCAACTCCTCATACAAGGCGACCCCTCAAACTAAGGCAGATTCTCAAACGAAGGCAACTCCTCAAACTAAGGCAACCACTCAAACTAAGGCAACTCCTCAAACCATGGCAACCCCTCAAACTAAGGCAGATTCTCAAACGACGGCAACTCCTCAAACTAAGGCTGACTCTCAAACTAAGGCAGCCTCTCAAACTAAGGCAACTCCTCAAACTAAAGCAACTCCTCAAACTAAGGCAACCCTCAAACTAAGGCAAATTCGCAACCTAAGACAACTCCTCAAACTAAGGCAACCCCTCAAACTAAGGCAGATTCTCAAACGAAGGCAACTCCTTCAACTAAGGCAGACTCTCAAACTAAGGCAACTCCTCAAACTAAGGCAGACTCTCAAACTAAGGCAGACTCTCAAACTTAGGCAACTCCTCAAACTAAGGCAGATTCTCAAACGAAGGCAACTCCTCAAACTAAGGCAGACTCTCAAACTAAGGCAGACTCTCAAACTAAGGCAGACTCTCAAACTAAGGCAACTCCTCAAACTAAGGCAGAATCTCAAACCAAGGCAGACTCTCAAACTAAGGCAACTCCTCAAACTAAGGTAGAATCTCAAACGAAGGCAACTCCTCAAACTAAGGCAACCCCTCAAACAAAGGTAACTCCTCAAACTAAGGCAGATTCTCAAACTAAGGCAACCCCTCAAACTAAGGAAACCCCTCAAACTAGGGCAAAACCTCAAACTAAGGCAGACTCTCAAACTAAGGCAACTCCTCAAACTAAGGCAACCCCTCAAACTAAGGCAACCTCTCAAAATAAGGGAACCCCTCAAACTCAGGCAACCCGTCAAAGTAAGGCAACGCCTCAAACTGAGGCAACCCCTCAAACTGTGGCAACCCCTCAAACTAAGGCAAACCCTGAAGCTAAGGCAGACTCTCAAACTGAGGCAACTCCTCAAACTAAGGCAGATTCTCAAACTAAGGCAGATTCTCAAACTAAGGCAGATTCTGAAACGAAGGCAAATCCTCAAACTAAGGCACACTCTCAAACTCAGGCAGATTCTCAAACTAAGGCAGATTCTGAAACGAAGGCAACTCCTCAAACTAAGGCAGACTCTCAAACTAAGGCAACTCCTCAAACTAAGGCAGATTCTCAAACTGAGGCACATTCTCAAACGAAGGCAACTCCTCAAACTAAGGCAACCGCTCAAACTAAGGCAGACTCTCAAACTAAGGCAGACTCTAAAACGAAGGCAGATTCTCAAACGAAGGCAACTCCTCAAAATAAGGCAGACTCTCAAACTAAGGCAGACTCTCAAACTAAGGCAGATTCTCAAACGAAGGCAACTCCTCAAAAGAAGGCAGACTCTCAAACTAAGGCAGACTCTCAAACTAAGGCAACCCCTCAAACTCAGGCAGACTCTAAAACGAAGGCAGAATCTCAAACTAAGGCAGACTCTCAAACTAAGGCAGACTCTCAAACTAAGGCAGAATCTCAAACTAAGGCAACCCCTCAAACTAAGGAAGACTCTCAAACTAAGGCAGATTCTCAAAGTAAGGCAGACTCCTCAAACTAAGTCTGACTCTCAAACGAAGGCAACCCCTCAAACTAAGGCAAACTCTCAAAATAAGGCAGACTCTCAAACTAAGGCTGACTATCAAACTAAGGAAGATTCTCAAACGAAGGCAACCCTCAAACTAAGGCAGACGCTCAAACTAAGGCAGACTCTCCAACGAAGGCAGACTCTCAAACGAAGGCAGATTCTCAAACGAGGGCAACCCCTCAAACTAAGGCAGACTCTCAAACGAAGGCAACTCCTCAAACTAAGGCAACCCCTCAAACAAAGGCAACTCCTCAAACAAAGGCAGATTCTCAAACTAAGGCAACCCCTCAAACTAAGGAAACCCCTCAAACTAGGGCAAAACCCCAAACTAAGGCAGACTCTCAAACTAAGGCAACTCCTCTAACTAAGGCAACTCCTCAAACAAAGGCAGATTCTCAAACTATGGCGACCCCTTAAAATAAGGCAAGCTCTCAAAATAAGGTAACGCCTCAAACAAAGGCAACTCCTCAAACTAAGGCAGATTCTCAAACTAAGGCAGATTCTCAAACTAAAGCAGATTCTGAAACGAAGGCAAATCCTCAAACTAAGGCACACTCTCAAACTAAGGCAGATTCTCAAACTAAGGCAGATTCTGAAACGAAGGCAACTCCTCAAACTAAGGCAGACTCTCAAACTAAGGCAACTCCTCAAACTAAGGCAGATTCTCAAACTAAGGCACATTCTCAAATGAAGGCAACTCCTCAAACAAGGCGACCCCTCAAACTAAGGCAAATTCTCAAACTAAGGCAACTCCTCAAACGAAGGCAACTCCTCAAACTAAGGCAACCCCTCAAACTAAGGCAGATTCTCAAACGAAGGCAACTCCTCAAACTGAGGCAGACTCTCAAACGAAGGAAGAATCTCAAACTAAGGCAGACTCTCAAACTAAGGCAACTCCTCAAAATAAGGCAGATTCTGCAAAGAAGGCAATCCCTCAAACTAAGGCAGACTCTCAAACTAAGGCAGACTCTCAAACTAATGCAGACTTCAAATTAAGGCAGATTCTCAAACGAAGGCAACTCCTCAAACTAAGGCAGACTCTCAAACTAAGGCAGACTCTCAAACTAAGGCAGATTCTCAAACGAAGGCAAACCCTCAAACGAAGGCAGACTCTCAAACTAACGCAGATTCTCAAACTAAGGCAGCTCCTCAAACTAAGGCAGACTCTCAAACTAAGGCAGACTCGCAAACTAAGGCAGATTCTCAAACGAAGGCAACTCCTCAAACTAAGGCAGATTCTCAAACGAAGGCAACTCCTCAAACTAAGGCAGACTCTCAAACTAAGGCAACTCCTCAAACTGAGGCAGACTCTCAAACTAAGGCAACCCCTCAAACTAAAGCAGACTCTCAAACGAAGGAAGAATCTCAAACTAAGGCAGACTCTCAAACTAAGGCAACTCCTCAAAATAAGGCAGATTCTGCAAAGAAGGCAATCCCTCAAACTAAGGCAGACTCTCAAACTAAGGCAGACTCTCAAACTAAGGCAACTCCTGAACTAAGGCAACTCCTCAAACTGAGGCAGATTCTCAAACTAAGGCAACCCCTCAAACTGAGGCAACCTCTCAAAATAAGGCAACCCCTCAAACTAAGGCAACCCCTCAAAGTAAGGCAACGCCTCAAACTGAGGCAACCCCTCAAACTGAGGCAACTCCTCAAACTAAGGCAGATTCTCAAACGAAGGCAACTCCCCAAACTAGGGCAGATTCTCAAACTAAGGCAGATTCTGAAACTAAGGCAGATTCTGAAACGAAGGCAAATCCTCAAACTAAGGCACACTCTCAAACGAACGCAGTTTCTCAAACTAAGGCAGATTCTCAAACGAAGGCAACTCCTCAAACTAAGGCAGACTCTCAAACTATGGCAACTCCTCAAACTAAGGCAGATTCTCAAACTATGGCACATTCTCAAACGAAGGCAACTCCTCAAACAAGGCGACCCCTCAAACTAAGGCAGATTCTCAAACGAAGGCAACTCCTCAAACTAAGGCAACCGCTCAAACTAAGGCAACTCCTCAAACCATGGCAACCCCTCAAACTAAGGCAGATTCTCAAACTAAGGCAACCCCTCAAACTAAGGAAACCCCTCAAACTAGGGCAAAACCTCAAACTAAGTAAGACTCTCAAACTAAGGCAACTCCTCAACTAAGGCAACTCCTCAAACTGAGGCAGATTCTCAAACTAAGGCAACCCCTCAAACTGAGGCAACCTCTCAAAATAAGGCAACCCATCAAACTAAGGCAACCCCTCAAAGTACGGCAACGCCTCAAACTGAGGCAACCCCTCAAACTGAGGCAATCCCTCAAACTAAGGCAACCCCTGAAGCTAAGGCAGAGTCTCAAACTGAGGCAACTCCTCAAATTAAGGCAGATTCTCAAACGAAGGCAACTCCTCAAACTAAGGCAGATTCTCAAACTAAGGCAGATTCTCAAACTAAGGCAGATTCTGAAACGAAGGCAAATCCTCAAACTAAGGCACACTCTCAAACGAAGGCAGTTTCTCAAACTAAGGCAGATTCTCAAACGAAGGCAACTCGTCAAACTAATGCAGACTCTCAAACTAAGGCAACTCCTCAAACTAAGGCAGATTCTCAAACTAAGGCACATTCTCAAACGAAGGCAACTCCTCAAACAAGGCGACCCCTCAAACTAAGGCAGATTCTCAAACGAAGGCAACTCCTCAAACTAAGGCTACCGCTCAAACTAAGGCAGATTCTAAAACGACGGCAACTCCTCAAACTAAGGCTGACTCTCAAACGAAGGCAGACTCTCAAACTAAGGCAACTCCATCAAACTAAAGCAACTCCTCAAACTAAGGCAACCCTCAAACTAAGGCAAATTCGCAAACTAAGGCAACTCCTCAAACTAAGGCAACTCCTCAAACTAAGGCAAACCCTCAAACTAAGGCAGATTCTCAAACGAAGGCAACTCCTCAAAAGAAGGCAGACTCTCAAACTAAGGCAGACTCTCAAACTAAGGCAACCCCTCAAACTCAGGCAGACTCTAAAACGAAGGCAGAATCTCAAACTAAGGCAGACTCTCAAACTAAGGCAGACTCTCAAACTAAGGCAGAATCTCAAACTAAGGCAACCCCTCAAACTAAGGAAGACTCTCAAACTAAGGCAGATTCTCAAAGTAAGGCAGACTCCTCAAACTAAGTCTGACTCTCAAACGAAGGCAACCCCTCAAACTAAGGCAAACTCTCAAAATAAGGCAGACTCTCAAACTAAGGCTGACTATCAAACTAAGGAAGATTCTCAAACGAAGGCAACCCTCAAACTAAGGCAGACGCTCAAACTAAGGCAGACTCTCCAACGAAGGCAGACTCTCAAACGAAGGCAGATTCTCAAACGAGGGCAACCCCTCAAACTAAGGCAGACTCTCAAACGAAGGCAACTCCTCAAACTAAGGCAACCCCTCAAACAAAGGCAACTCCTCAAACAAAGGCAGATTCTCAAACTAAGGCAACCCCTCAAACTAAGGAAACCCCTCAAACTAGGGCAAAACCCCAAACTAAGGCAGACTCTCAAACTAAGGCAACTCCTCTAACTAAGGCAACTCCTCAAACAAAGGCAGATTCTCAAACTATGGCGACCCCTTAAAATAAGGCAAGCTCTCAAAATAAGGTAACGCCTCAAACAGAGGCAACCCCTCAAACTGAGGCAACCCCTCAAACGAAGGCAACCCCTGAAGCTAAGGCAGAGTCTCAAATTGAGGCAACACCCAAAATAAGGCAGATTCTCAAACAAAGGCAACTCCTCAAACTAAGGCAGATTCTCAAACTAAGGCAGATTCTCAAACTAAAGCAGATTCTGAAACGAAGGCAAATCCTCAAACTAAGGCACACTCTCAAACTAAGGCAGATTCTCAAACTAAGGCAGATTCTGAAACGAAGGCAACTCCTCAAACTAAGGCAGACTCTCAAACTAAGGCAACTCCTCAAACTAAGGCAGATTCTCAAACTAAGGCACATTCTCAAACGAAGGCAACTCCTCAAACAAGGCGACCCCTCAAACTAAGGCAAATTCTCAAACTAAGGCAACTCCTCAAACGAAGGCAACTCCTCAAACTAAGGCAACCCCTCAAACTAAGGCAGATTCTCAAACGAAGGCAACTCCTCAAACTAAGGCAGACTCTCAAACTAAGGCAACTCCTCAAAATAAGGCAGATTCTGCAAAGAAGGCAATCCCTCAAACTAAGGCAGACTCTCAAACTAAGGCAGACTCTCAAACTAATGCAGACTTCAAATTAAGGCAGATTCTCAAACGAAGGCAACTCCTCAAACTAAGGCAGACTCTCAAACTAAGGCAGACTCTCAAACTAAGGCAGATTCTCAAACGAAGGCAAACCCTCAAACGAAGGCAGACTCTCAAACTAACGCAGATTCTCAAACTAAGGCAGCTCCTCAAACTAAGGCAGACTCTCAAACTAAGGCAGACTCGCAAACTAAGGCAGATTCTCAAACGAAGGCAACTCCTCAAACTAAGGCAGATTCTCAAACGAAGGCAACTCCTCAAACTAAGGCAGACTCTCAAACTAAGGCAACTCCTCAAACTGAGGCAGACTCTCAAACTAAGGCAACCCCTCAAACTAAAGCAGACTCTCAAACGAAGGAAGAATCTCAAACTAAGGCAGACTCTCAAACTAAGGCAACTCCTCAAAATAAGGCAGATTCTGCAAAGAAGGCAATCCCTCAAACTAAGGCAGACTCTCAAACTAAGGCAGACTCTCAAACTAAGGCAACTCCTGAACTAAGGCAACTCCTCAAACTGAGGCAGATTCTCAAACTAAGGCAACCCCTCAAACTGAGGCAACCTCTCAAAATAAGGCAACCCCTCAAACTAAGGCAACCCCTCAAAGTAATGCAACGCCTCAAACTGAGGCAACCCCTCAAACTGAGGCAATCCCTCAAACTAAGGCAACCCCTGAAGCTAAGGCAGAGTCTCAAACTGAGGCAACTCCTCAAACTAAGGCAGATTCTCAAACGAAGGCAACTCCCCAAACTAGGGCAGATTCTCAAACTAAGGCAGATTCTGAAACTAAGGCAGATTCTGAAACGAAGGCAAATCCTCAAACTAAGGCACACTCTCAAACGAACGCAGTTTCTCAAACTAAGGCAGATTCTCAAACGAAGGCAACTCCTCAAACTAAGGCAGACTCTCAAACTAAGGCAACTCCTCAAACTAAGGCAGATTCTCAAACTATGGCACATTCTCAAACGAAGGCAACTCCTCAAACAAGGCGACCCCTCAAACTAAGGCAGATTCTCAAACGAAGGCAACTCCTCAAACTAAGGCAACCGCTCAAACTAAGGCAACTCCTCAAACCATGGCAACCCCTCAAACTAAGGCAGATTCTCAAACTAAGGCAACCCCTCAAACTAAGGAAACCCCTCAAACTAGGGCAAAACCTCAAACTAAGTAAGACTCTCAAACTAAGGCAACTCCTCAACTAAGGCAACTCCTCAAACTGAGGCAGATTCTCAAACTAAGGCAACCCCTCAAACTGAGGCAACCTCTCAAAATAAGGCAACCCATCAAACTAAGGCAACCCCTCAAAGTACGGCAACGCCTCAAACTGAGGCAACCCCTCAAACTGAGGCAATCCCTCAAACTAAGGCAACCCCTGAAGCTAAGGCAGAGTCTCAAACTGAGGCAACTCCTCAAATTAAGGCAGATTCTCAAACGAAGGCAACTCCTCAAACTAAGGCAGATTCTCAAACTAAGGCAGATTCTCAAACTAAGGCAGATTCTTAAACGAAGGCAAATCCTCAAACTAAGGCACACTCTCAAACGAAGGCAGTTTCTCAAACTAAGGCAGATTCTCAAACGAAGGCAACTCGTCAAACTAATGCAGACTCTCAAACTAAGGCAACTCCTCAAACTAAGGCAGATTCTCAAACTAAGGCACATTCTCAAACGAAGGCAACTCCTCAAACAAGGCGACCCCTCAAACTAAGGCAGATTCTCAAACGAAGGCAACTCCTCAAACTAAGGCTACCGCTCAAACTAAGGCAGATTCTAAAACGACGGCAACTCCTCAAACTAAGGCTGACTCTCAAACGAAGGCAGACTCTCAAACTAAGGCAACTCCATCAAACTAAAGCAACTCCTCAAACTAATGCAACCCTCAAACTAAGGCAAATTCGCAAACTAAGGCAACTCCTCAAACTAAGGCAACTCCTCAAACTAAGGCAAACCCTCAAACTAAGGCAGATTCTCAAACGAAGGCAACTCCTCAAACTGAGGCAGACTCTCAAACTAAGGCAATCTCCTCAAACTAAAGCAGACTCTCAAACGAAGGAAGAATCTCAAACTAAGGCAGACTCTCAAACTAAGGCAACTCCTCAAAATAAGGCAGATTCTGCAACGAAGGCAATCCCTCAAACTAAGGCAGACTCTCAAACTAAGGCAGACTCTCAAACTAAGGCAGACTTCAAATTAAGGCAGATTCTCAAACGAAGGCAACTCCTCAAACTAAGGCAGACTCTCAAACTAAGGCAGATTCTCAAAAGAAGGCAAACCCTCAAACTAAGGCAGACTCTCAAACTAAGGCAGATTCTCAAACTAAGGCAACTCCTCAAACTAAGGCAGACTCTCAAACTAAGGCAGACTCGCAAACTAAGGCAGTTTCTCAAACGAAGGCAACTCCTCAAACTAAGGCAGTTTCTCAAACGAAGGCAACTCCTCAAACTAAGGCAGACTCTCAAACTAAGGCAGACTCTAAAACTAAGGCAGACTCTCAAACTGAGGCAGACTCTCAATCTAAGGCAGACTCTCAAACTAAGGCAGACTCTCAAACTAAATCAGACACTCCAACTAAGGCAGACTCTCAAACGAAGGCAGATTCTCAAACGAGGGCAACCCCTCATACTAAGGCAGATTCTCAAATGAAGGCAACTCCTCAAACTCAGGCAACCCCTCAAACAAAGGCAACTCCTCAAACTAAGGCAGATTCTCAAACTAAGGCAACCCCTCAAACTAAGGAAACCCCTCAAACTAGGGCAAAACCTCAAACTAAGGCAGACTCTCAAACTAAGGCAACTCCTGAACTAAGGCAACTCCTCAAACTGAGGCAGATTCTCAAACTAAGGCAACCCCTCAAACTGAGGCAACCTCTCAAAATAAGGCAACCCCTCAAACTAAGGCAACCCCTCAAAGTAAGGCAACGCCTCAAACTGAGGCAACCCCTCAAACTGAGGCGTTCCCTCAAACTAAGGCAACCCCTGAAGCTAAGGCAGAGTCTCAAACTGAGGCAACTCCTCAAACTAAGGCAGATTCTCAAACGAAGGCAACTCCTCAAACTAAGGCAGATTCTCAAACTAAGGCAGATTCTCAAACTAAGGCAGATTCTGAAACGAAGGCAAATCCTCAAACTAAGGCACACTCTCAAACGAAGGCAGTTTCTCAAACTAAGGCAGATTCTCAAACGAAGGCAACTCCTCAAACTAAGGCAGACTCTCAAACTAAGGCAACTCCTCAAACTAAGGCAGATTCTCAAACTAAGGCAGATTCTCAAACGAAGGCAACTCCTCAAACAAGGCGACCCCTCAAACTAAGGCAGATTCTCAAACGAAGGCAACTCCTCAAACTAAGGCAACCGCTCAAACTAAGGCAACTCCTCAAACCATGGCAACCCCTCAAACTAAGGCAGATTCTAAAACGACGGCAACTACTCAAACTAAGGCTGACTCTCAAACTGAGGCAGACTCTCAAACTAAGGCAACTCCATCAAACTAAGGCAACTCCTCAAACTAAGGCAACCCTCAAACTAAGGCAAATTCTCAAACTAAGGCAACTCCTCAAACTAAGGCAACTCCTCAAACTAAGGCAACCCCTCAAACTGAGGCAGATTCTCAAACGAAGGCAACTCCTCAAACTGAGGCAGACTCTCAAACTAAGGCAACCCCTCAAACTAAAGCAGACTCTCAAACGAAGGAAGAATCTCAAACTAAGGCAGACTCTCAAACTAAGGCAACTCCTCAAAATAAGGCAGATTCTGCAAAGAAGGCAATCCCTCAAACTAAGGCAGACTCTCAAACTAAGGCAGACTCTCAAACTAATGCAGACTTCAAATTAAGGCAGATTCTCAAACGAAGGCAACTCCTCAAACTAAGGCAGACTCTCAAACTAAGGCAGACTCTCAAACTAAGGCAGATTCTCAAACGAAGGCAAACCCTCAAACTAAGGCAGACTCTCAAACTAAGGCAGATTCTCAAACTAAGGCAGCTCCTCAAACTAAGGCAGACTCTCAAACTAAGGCAGACTCGCAAACTAAGGCAGTTTCTCAAACGTAGGCAACTCCTCAAACTAAGGCAGTTTCTCAAACGAAGGCAACTCTTCAAACTAAGGCAGACTCTCAAACTAAGGCAGACTCTAAAACTAAGGCAGACTCTCAAACTGAGGCAGACTCTCAATCTAAGGCAGACTCTCAAACTAAGGCAGACTCTCAAACTAAATCAGACTCTCCAACCAAGGCAGACTCTCAAACGAAGGCAGATTCTCAAACGAGGGCAACCCCTCAAACTAAGGCAGATTCTCAAATGAAGGCAACTCCTCAAACTAAGGCAAACCCTCAAACAAAGGCAACTCCTCAAACTAAGGCAGATTCTCAAACTAAGGCAACTCCTCAAACTAAGGAAACCCCTCAAACTAGGGCAAAACCTCAAACTAAGGCAGACTCTCAAACTAAGGCAACTCCTGAACTAAGGCAACTCCTCAAACTGAGGCGGATTCACAAACTAAGGCAACCCCTCAAACTGAGGCAACCTCTCAAAATAAGGCAACCCCTCAAACTAAGGCAACAACTCAAAGTAAGGCAACGCCTCAAACTGAGGCAACCCCTCAAACTGAGGCAATCCCTCAAACTAAGGCAACCCCTGAAGCTAAGGCAGAGTCTCAAACTGAGGCAACTCCTCAAACTAAGGCAGATTCTCAAACGAAGGCAATTCCTCAAACTAAGGCAGATTCTCAAACTAAGGCAGATTCTGAAACGAAGGCAAATCCTCAAACTAAGGCACACTCTCAAACGAAGGCAGTTTCTCAAACTAAGGCAGATTCTCAAACGAAGGCAACTCCTCAAACTAAGGCAGACTCTCAAACTAAGGCAACTCCTCAAACTAAGGCAGATTCTCAAACTAAGGCAACTCCTCAAACAAGGCGACCCCTCAAACTAAGGCAGATTCTCAAACGAAGGCAACTCCTCAAACTAAGGCAACCGCTCAAACTAAGGCAACTCCTCAATCCATGGCAACCCCTCAAACGAAAGCAGATTCTAAAACGACGGCAACTCCTCAAACTAAGGCTGACTCTCAAACTGAGGCAGACTCTCAAACTAAGGCAACTCCATCAAACTAAAGCAACTCCTCAAACTAAGGCAACCCTCAAACTAAGGCAAATTCTCAAACTAAGGCAACTCCTCAAACTAAGGCAACTCCTCAAACTAAGGCAACCCCTCAAACTAAGGCAGATTCTCAAACGAAGGCAACTCCTCAAACTGAGGCAGACTCTCAAACGAAGGAAGAATCTCAAACTAAGGCAGACTCTCAAACTAAGGCAACTCCTCAAAATAAGGCAGATTCTGCAAAGAAGGCAATCCCTCAAACTAAGGCAGACTCTCAAACTAAGGCAGACTCTCAAACTAATGCAGACTTCAAATTAAGGCAGATTCTCAAACGAAGGCAACTCCTCAAACTAAGGCAGACTCTCAAACTAAGGCAGACTCTCAAACTAAGGCAGATTCTCAAACGAAGGCAAACCCTCAAACGAAGGCAGACTCTCAAACTAACGCAGATTCTCAAACTAAGGCAGCTCCTCAAACTAAGGCAGACTCTCAAACTAAGGCAGACTCGCAAACTAAGGCAGATTCTCAAACGAAGGCAACTCCTCAAACTAAGGCAGATTCTCAAACGAAGGCAACTCCTCAAACTAAGGCAGACTCTCAAACTAAAGCAACTCCTCAAACTGAGGCAGAGTCTCTAACTAAGGCAACCCCTCAAACTAAAGCAGACTCTCAAACGAAGGAAGAATCTCAAACTAAGGCAGACACTCAAACTAAGGCAACTCCTCAAAATAAGGCAGATTCTGCAAAGAAGGCAATCCCTCAAACTAAGGCAGACTCTCAAACTAAGGCAGACTCTCAAACTAAGGCAGACTTCAAATTAAGGCAGATTCTCAAACGAAGGCAACTCCTCAAACTAAGGCAGACTCTCAAACTAAGGCCGACTCTCAAACTAATGCAGATTCACAAACGAAGGCAAATCCTCAAACTAAGGCAGACTCTCAAACTAAGGCAGATTCTCAAACTAAGGCAGCTCCTCAAACTAAGGCAGACTCTCAAACTAAGGCAGACTCGCAAACTATGGCAGTTTCTCAAACGAAGGCAACTCCTCAAACTAAGGCAGATTCTCAAACGAAGGCAACTCTTCAAACTAAGGCAGACTCTCAAACTAAGGCAGACTCTAAAACTAAGGCAGACTCTCAAACTGAGGCAGACTCTCAATCTAAGGCAGACTCTCAAACTAAGGCAGACTCTCAAACTAAATCAGACTCTCCAACTAAGGCAGACTCTCAAACGAAGGCAGATTCTCAAACGAGGGCAACCCCTCAAACGAAGGCAGATTCTCAAACGAAGGCAACCCCTCAAACTAAGGCAACCCCTCAAACAAAGGCAACTCCTCAAACTAAGGCAGATTCTCAAACTAAGGTAACCCCTCAAACGAAGGAAACCCCTCAAACTAGGGCAAAAGCTCAAACTAAGGCAGACTCTCAAACTAAGGCAACTCCTGAACTAAGGCAACTCCTCAAACTGAGGCAGATTCTCAAACTAAGGCAACCCCTCAAACTGAGGCAACCTCTCAAAATAAGGCAACCCCTCAAACTAAGGCAACCCCTCAAAGTAAGGCAACGCCTGAAACTGAGGCAACCCCTCAAACTGAGGCAATCCCTCAAACTAAGGCAACCCCTGAAGCTAAGGCAGAGTCTCAAAATGAGGCAACTCCTCAAACTAAGGCAGATTCTCAAACGAAGGCAACTCCCCAAACTAGGGCAGATTCTCAAACTAAGGCAGATTCTGAAACTAAGGCAGATTCTGAAACGAAGGCAAATTCACAAACTAAGGCACACTCTCAAACGAACGCAGTTTCTCAAACTAAGGCAGATTCTCAAACGAAGGCAACTCCTCAAACTAAGGCAGACTCTCAAACTAAGGCAACTCCTCAAACTAAGGCAGATTCTCAAACTAAGGCACATTCTCAAACGAAGGCAACTCCTCAAACAAGGCGACCCCTCAAACTAAGGCAGATTCTCAAACGAAGGCAACTCCTCAAACTAAGGCAACCGCTCAAACTAAGGCAACTCCTCAAACAATGCAACCCCTCAAACTAAGGCAGATTCTAAAACGACGGCAACTCCTCAAACTAAGGCTGACTCTCAAACTAAGGCAGACTCTCAAACTAAGGCAACTCCTCAAACTAAGGCAGATTCTCAAACAAAGGCAGATTCTCAAACGAAGGCAACTCCTCAAACTAAGGCAGACTCTCAAACTAAGGCAGACTCTCAAACTAAGGCAGACTTCAAATTAAGGCAGATTCTCAAACGAAGGCAACTCCTCAAACTAAGGCAGACTCTCAAACTAAGGCAGACTTCAAATTAAGGCAGATTCTCAAACGAAGGCAACTCCTCAAACTAAGGCAGACTCTAAAATAAGGCAGACTCTCAAACTGAGGCAGACTCTCAATCTAAGGCAGACTCTCAAACTAAGGCAGATTCTCAAACGAAGGCAGCTCCTCAAACTAAGGCAGAATCTCAAACGAAGGAAACTCCTCAAACTAAGGCAGACTCTCAAACTAAGGCAGACTCGCAAACTAAGGCAGTTTCCCAAACGAAGGCAACTCCTCAAACTAAGGCAGATTCTCAAACGAAGGCAACTCCTCAAACTAAGGCAGTCTCTCAAACTAAGGCAACTGCTCAAACTAAGGCAGATTCTCAAACTGAGGCAGATTCTCAAACGAAGGCAACTCCTCAAACTAAGGCAGACTCTCAAACTAAATCAGACTGTCCAACTAAGGGAGACTCTCAAACGAAGGCAGATTCTCAAACGAGGGCAACCCCTCAAACTAAGGCAGATTCTCAAACGAAGGCAACTCCTCAAACTAAGGCAACCCCTCAAACAAAGGCAACTCCTCAAACTAAGTCAGATTCTCAAACTAAGGCAACCCCTCAAACTAAGGAAACCCCTCAAACTAGGGCAAAACCTCAAACTAAGTCAGACTCACAAACTAAGGCAACTCCTCAACTAAGGCAACTCCTTAAACTGAGGCAGATTCTCAAACTAAGGCAACCCCTCAAACTAAGGCAACCTCTCAAAATAAGGCAACCCCTCAAACTAAGGCAACCCCTCAAAGTAAGGCAACGCCTCAAACTGAGGCAACCCCTCAAACTGAGGTAATCCCTCAAACTAAGGCAACACCTGAAGCTAAGGCAGAGTCTCAAACTGAGGCACCTCCTCAAACTAAGGCAGATTCTCATACGAAGGCAACTCCTCAAACTAAGGCAGATTCTCAAACTAAGGCAGATTCTCAAACTAAGGCAGATTCTGAAACGAAGTCAAATCCTCAAACTAAGGCACACTCTCAAACGAAGGCAGTTTCTCAAACTAATGCAGATTCTCAAACGAAGGCAACTCCTCAAACTAAGGCAGACTCTCAAACTAAGGCAACTCCTCAAACTAAGGCAGATTCTCAAACTAAGGCACATTCTCAAACGAAGGCAACTCCTCAAACAAGGCGACCCCTCAAACTAAGGCAGATTCTCAAACGAAGGCAACTCCTCAAACTAAGGCAACCGCTCAAACAAAGGCAACTCCACAAACCATGGCAACCCCTCAAACTAAGGCAGATTCTAAAACGACGGCAACTCCTCAAACTAAGGCTGTCTCTCAAACTAAGGCAGACTCTCAAACTAAGGCAACTCCTCAAACTAAAGCAACTCCTCAAACTAAGGCAACCCTCAAACTGAGGCAAATTCTCAAACTGAGGCAACTCCTCAAACGAAGGCAACTCCTCAAACTAAGGCTACCCCTCAAACTAAGGCAGATTCTCAAACGAAGGCAACTCCTCAAACTAAGGCAGTCCCTCAAACTGGCAACTGCTCAAACGAAGAAAGATTCTCAAACTGAGGCAGATTCTAAAACGAAGGCAACTCCTCAAACTAAGGCAGACTCTCAAACTAAGGCAACTCCTCAAACTAAGGCAGACTCTCAAACCTAGGCAGACCCTCAAACTTAGGCAACTCCTCAAACTAAGGCAGATTCTCAAACGAAGGCAACTCCTCAAACTAAGGCAGATTCTCAAATGAAGGCAACTCCTCAAACTAAGGCAGACTCTCAAACTAAGGCAGACTCTCAAACTTAGGCAACTCCTCAAACTAACTCAGATTCTCAAACTAAGGCAACTCCTCAAACTAAGGCAACCCCTCAAACTAAGGCAGATTCTCAAACGAAGGCAACTCCTCAAACTAAGGCAGACTCTCAAACTAAGGCAACTCCTCAAACTAAGGCAGACTCTCAAACCTAGGCAGACTCTCAAACTTAGGCAACTCCTCAAACTAACTCAGATTCTCAAACGAAGGCAACTCCTCAAACTAAGGCAGACTCTCAAACTAAGGCAGACTCTCAAACTAAGGCAACTCCTCAAACTAAGGCAGAATCTCAAACTAAGGCAGACTCTCAAACTAAGGCAACTCCTCAAACTAAGGCAGACTCTCAAACTAAGGCAGACTCGCAAACTAAGGCACTTTCCCAAACGAAGGCAACTCCTCAAACTAAGGCAGATTCTCAAATGAAGGCAACTCCTCAAACAAAGGCAGACTCTCAATCTAAGGCAGACTCTCAAACTAAGGCAGACTCTCAAACTAAGGCAGACTCTAAAACTAAGGCAGACTCTCAAACTGAGGCAGACTCTCAATCTAAGGCAGACTCTCAAACTAAGGCAGATTCTCAAACGAAGGCAGCTCCTCAAACTAAGGCAGAATCTCAAACGAAGGAAACTCCTCAAACTAAGGCAGACTCTCAAACTAAGGCAGACTCGCAAACGAAGGCAGTTTCCCAAACGAAGGCAACTCCTCAAACTAAGGCAGATTCTCAAACGAAGGCAACTCCTCAAACTAAGGCAGACTCTCAAACTAAGGCAACTCCTCAAACTAAGGCAGATTCTCAAACAAAGGCAGATTCTCAAACGAAGGCAACTCCTCAAACTAAGGCAACCGCTCAAACTAAGGCAACTCCTCAAACCATGGCAACCCCTCAAACTAAGGCAGATTCTAAAACGACGGCAACTCCTCAAACTAAGGCTGACTCTCAAACTAAGGCAGACTCTCAAACTAAGGCAACTCCTCCAACTAAAGCAACTCCTCAAACTAAGGCAACCCTCAAACTAAGGCAAATTCTCAAACTAAGGCAACTCCTCAAACGAAGGCAACTCCTCAAACTAAGGCAACCCCTCAAACTAAGGCAGATTCTCAAACGAAGGCAACTCCTCAAACTAAGGCAGTCCCTCAAACTAAGGCAACTGCTCAAACTAAGAAAGATTCTCAAACTGAGGCAGATTCTAAAACGAAGGCAACTCCTCAAACTAAGGCAGACTCTCAAACTAAGGCAACTCCTCAAACTAAGGCAGACTCTCAAACCTAGGCACACACTCAAACTTAGGCAACTCCTCAAACTAAGGCAGATTCTCAAACGAAGGCAACTCCTCAAACTAAGGCAGATTCTCAAATGAAGGCAACTCCTCAAACTAAGGCAGACTCTCAAACTAAGGCAGACTCTCAAACTAAGGCAACTCCTCAAACTAAGGCAGAATCTCAAACTAAGGCAGACTCTCAAAGTAAAGCAATTCCTCAAACTAAGGTAGATTCTCAAACGAAGGCAACTCCTCAAACTAAGGCAGACTCTCAAACTAAGGCAGACTCTCAAACTAAGGCAGATTCTCAAAAGAAGGCAACCCCTCAAACTAAGGCAGACTCTCAAACTAATGCAGACTCTCAAGGTAAGGCAGATTCTCAAACGAAGTCAGCTCCTCAAACTAAGGCAGACTCTCAAACTAAGGCAGACTCGCAAACTAAGGCAACTCCTCAAATCATGGCAACCCCTCAAACTAAGGCAGATTCTCAAACGACGGCAACTCCTCAAACTAAGGCTGACTCTCAAACTAAGGCAGACTCTCAAACTAAGGCAAATTCTCAAACTAAGGCAACTCCTCAAACTAAGGCAACCCCTCAAACTAAGGCAGATTCTCAAACGAAGGCAACTCCTCAAACTAAGGCAGACTCTCAAACTAAGGCAACTGCTCAAACTAAGAAAGATTCTCAAACTGAGGCAGATTCTAAAACGAAGTCAACTCCTCAAACTAAGGCAGACTCTCAAACTCAGGCAACACCTCAAACTAAGGCAGACTCTCAAACCTAGGCAGACTCTCAAACGACGGCAACTCCTCAAACTAAGGCTGACTCTCAAACTAAGGCAGACTCTCAAATTAAGGCAACTCCATCAAACTAAAGCAACTCCTCAAACTAAGGCAACCGTCAAACTAAGGCAAATTCTCAAACTAAGGCAACTCCTCAAACTAAGGCAACTCCTCAAACTAAGGCAACCCCTCAAACTAAGGCAGATTCTCAAACGAAGGAAGAATCTCAAACTAAGGCAGACTCTCAAACTAAGGCAACTCCTCAAAATAAGGCAGATTCTGCAACGAAGGTAATCCCTCAAACTAAGGCAGACTCTCAAACTAAGGCAGACTCTCAAACTAAGGCAGACTTCAAATTAAGGCAGATTCTCAAACGAAGGCAACTCCTCAAACTAAGGCAGACTCTCAAACTTAGGCAGACTCTCAAACTAAGGCAGATTCTCAAACGAAGGCAGCTCCTCAAACTAAGGCAGAATCTCAAACTAAGGCAGACTCGCAAACTAAGGCAGTTTCCCAAAGGAAGGCAACTCCTCAAACTAAGGCAGATTCTCAAACGAAGGCAACTCCTCAAAATAAGGCTGTCTCTCAAACTAAGGAAACTGCTCAAACTAAGGCAGATTCTCAAACTGAGGCAGATTCTCAAACGAAGGCAACTCCTCAAACTAAGGCAGACTCTCAAACTAAATCAGACTGTCCAACTAAGGCAGACTCTCAAACGAAGGCAGATTCTCAAACGAGGGCAACCCCTCAAACTAAGGCAGATTCTCAAGCGAAGGCAACTCCTCAAACTAAGGCAGATTCTCAAACTAAGGCAACCCCTCAAACTAAGGAAACCCCTCAAACTAGGGCAAAACCTGAAACTAAGTCAGACCCTCAAACTAAGGCAACTCCTCAACTAAGGCAACTCCTCAAACTGAGGCAGATTCTCAAACTAAGGCAACCCCTCAAACTAAGGCAACCTCTCAAAATAAGGCAACCCCTCAAACTAAGGCAACGCCTCAAAGTAAGGTAACGCCTCAAACTGAGGCAACCCCTCAAACTGAGGCAATCCCTCAAACTAAGGCAACCCCTGAAGCTAAGGCAGAGTCTCAAACTGAGGCAACTCCTCAAACTAAGGCAGATTCTCAAACGAAGGCAACTCCTCAAACTAAGGCAGATTCCCAAACTAAGGCAGATTCTCAAACTAAGGCAGATTCTCAAACGAAGGCAACTCCTCAAACTAAGGCTGACTCTCAAACTAAGGCAACTCCTCAAACTAAGGCAGATTCTCAAACTAAGGCACATTCTCAAACGAAGGCAATTCCTCAAACAAGGCGACCCCTCAAACTAAGGCAGATTCTCAAACGAAGGCAACTCCTCAAACTAAGGCAACCGCTCAAACTAAGGCAACTCCTCAAACCATGGCAACCCCTCAAACTAAGGCAGATTCTAAAACGATGGCAACTCCTCAAACTAAGGCTGACTCTCAAACTAAGGCAGACTCTCAAACTAAGGCAACTCCTCAAACTAAAGCAACTCCTCAAACTAAGGCAACCCTCAAACTAACCAAATTCTCAAACTAAGGCAACTCCTCAAACGAAGGCAACTCCTCAAACTAAGGCAACCCCTCAAACTAAGGCAGATTCTCAAACTAAGGCAGACTCTCAAACTAAGGCAACTCCTCAAACTAAGGCAGACTCTCAAACTCGGCAGACACTCAAAATTAGGCAACTCCTCAAACTAAGGCAGATTCTCAAACGAAGGCAACTCCTCAAACTAAGGCAGATTCTCAAACGAAGGCAACTCCTCAAACTAAGGCAGACTCTCAAATTAAGGCAGACTCTCAAACTAAGGCAACTCCTAAAACTAAGGCAGACTTTCAACCGAAGGCAACTCCTCAAACTAAGTCAGACTCTCAAACGAAGTCAACCCCTCAAACTAAGGCAGGCTCTCAAACTAAAGCAGACTCTCAAACTAAGGCTGACTCTCAAACTAAGGCAGATTCTTATACGAAGGCAACACTCAAACTAAGGTAGACTCTCAAACTAAGGCAGACTCTCAAACTAAGGCAGACTCTCAAACTAAGGCAGATTCTCAAACGAAGGCAATCCCTCAAACTGAGGCTGACTCTCAAACTTAGCAGACTCTCAAACTAAGGCAGACTCTCAAACTAAGGCAGATTCTCAAACGAAGTCAGCTCCTCAAACTAAGGCAGACTCTCAAACTAAGGCAACTGCTCAAACTAAGAAAGATTCTCAAACTGAGGCAGATTCTAAAACGAAGCCAACTCCTCAAACTAAGGCAGACTCTCAAACTAAGGCAACTCCTCAAACTAAGGCAGACTCTCAAACCTAGGCAGACTCTCAAACTTAGGCAACTCCTCAAACTAAGGCAGATTCTCAAACGAAGGCAACTCCTCAAACTAAGGCAGACTCTCAAACTAAGGCAGACTCTCAAACCAAGGCAACTCCTCAAACTAAGGCAGAATCTCAAACTAAGGCAGACTCTCAAACTAAGGCAACTCCTCAAACTAAGGTAGATTCTCAAACGAAGGCAACTCCTCAAACTAAGGCAGACTCTCAAACTAAGGCAGACTCTCAAACTAAGGCAGATTCTCAAAAGAAGGCAACCCCTCAAACTAAGGCAGACTCTCAAACTAATGCAGACTCTCAAGCTAAGGCAGATTCTCAAACGAAGGCAGCTCCTCAAACTAAGGCAGACTCTCAAACTAAGGCAGACTCGCAAACTAAGGCAGTTTCTCAAACGAAGGCAACTCCTCAAACTAAGGCAGATTCTCAAACGAAGGCAACTCCTCAAACTAAGGCAGACTCTCAAACTAAGGCAGACTCTCAAACTAAGGCAGATTCTCAAACGAAGGCAGCTCCTCAAACTAAGGCAGAATCTCAAAGTAAGGCAGACTCGCAAACTAAGGCAGTTTCCCAAACGAAGGCAACTCCTCAAACTAAGGCAGATTCTCAAACGAAGGCAACTCCTCAAAATAAGGCAGTCTCTCAAACGAAGGCAACTGCTCAAACTAAGGCAGATTCTCAAACTGAGGCAGATTCTCAAACGCAGGCAACTCCTCAAACTAAGGCAGACTCTCAAACTAAATCAGACTGTCCAACTAAGGCAGCCTCTCAAACGAAGGCAGATTCTCAAACGAGGGCAACCCCTCAAACTAAGGCAGATTCTCAAACGAAGGCAACTCCTCAAACTAAGGCAGATTCTCAAACTAAGGCAACCCCTCAAACTAAGGAAATCCCTCAAACTAGGGCAAAACCTCAAACTAAGTCAGACCCTCAAACTAAGGCAACTCCTCAACTAAGGCAACTCCTCAAACTGAGGCAGATTCTCAAACTAAGGCAACCCCTCAAACTAAGGCAACCTCTCAAAATAAGGCAACCCCTCAAAATAAGGCAACCCCTCAAAGTAAGGCAACGCCTCAAACTGAGGCAACCCCTCAAACTGAGGCAATCCCTCAAACTAAGGCAACCCCTGAAGCTAAGGCAGAGTCTCAAACTGAGGCAACTCCTCAAACTAAGGCAGATTCTCAAACGAAGGCAACTCCTCAAAATAAGGCAGATTCCCAAACTAAGGCAGATTCTCAAACTAAGGCAGATTCTCAAACGAAGGCAACTCCTCAAACTAAGGCAGACTCTCAAACTAAGGCAACTCCTCAAACTAAGGCAGATTCTCAAACTAAGGCACATTCTCAAACGAAGGCAACTCCTCAAACAAGGCGACCCCTCAAACTAAGGCAGATTCTCAAACGAAGGCAACTCCTCAAACTAAGGCAACCGCTCAAACTAAGGCAACTCCTCAAACCATGGCAACACCTCAAACTAAGGCAGATTCTAAAACGACGGCAACTCCTCAAACTAAGGCTGACTCTCAAACTAAGGCAGACTCTCAAACTAAGGCAACTCCTCAAACTAAAGCAACTCCTCAAACTAAGGCAACCCTCAAACTAAGGCAAATTCTCAAACTAAGGCAACTCCTCAAACGAAGGCAACTCCTCAAACTAAGGCAACCCCTCAAACTAAGGCAGATTCTCAAACGAAGGCAACTCGTCAAACTAAGGCAGTCCCTCAAACTAAGGCAACTGCTCAAACTAAGAAAGATTCTCAAACTGAGGCAGATTCTAAAACGAAGGCAACTCCTCAAACTAAGGCAGACTCTCAAACTAAGGCAGCTCCTCAAACTGAGGCAGACTCTCAAACCTAGGCAGACACTCAAAATTAGGCAACTCCTCAAACTAAGGCAGATTCTCAAACGAAGGCAACTCCTCAAACTAAGGCAGATTCTCAAACGAAGGCAACTCCTCAAACTAAGGCAGACTCTCAAACTAAGGCAGACTCTCAAACTAAGGCAACTCCTCAAACTAAGGCAGAATCTCAAACTAAGGTAGATTCTCAAACGAAGGCAACTCCTCAAACTAAGGCAGACTCTCAAACTAAGGCAGACTCTCAAACTAAGGCAGATTCTCAAAAGAAGGCAACCCCTCAAACTAAGGCAGACTCTCAAACTAATCCAGACTCTCAAGGTAAGGCAGATTCTCAAACGAAGGCAGCTCCTCAAACTAAGGCAGACTCTCAAACTAAGGCAGACTCGCAAACTAAGGCAACTCCTCAAATCATGGCAACCCCTCAAACTAAGGCAGATTCTCAAACGACGGCAACTCCTCAAACTAAGGCTGACTCTCAAACTAAGGCAAACTCTCAAACTAAGGCAACTCCTCAAACGAAAGCAAATCCTCAAACTAAGGCAACCCTCAAACTAAGGCAAATTCTCAAACTAAGGCAACTCCTCAAACTAAGGCAACCCCTCAAACTAAGGCAGATTCTCAAACGAAGGCAACTCCTCAAACTAAGGCAGTCTCTCAAACTAAGGCAACTGCTCAAACTAAGAAAGATTCTCAAACTGAGGCAGATTCTAAAACGAAGGCAACTCCTCAAACTAAGGCAGACTCTCAAACTAAGGCAACTCCTCAAACTAAGGCAGACTCTCAAACCTAGGCAGACTCTCAAACTTAGGCAACTCCTCAAACTAAGGCAGATTCTCAAACGAAGGCAACTCCTCAAACTAAGGCAGACTCTCAAACTAAGGCAGACTCTCAAACTAAGGCAACTCCTCAAACTGAGGCTGAATCTAACACTAAGGCAGACTCTCAAACTAAGGCAACTCCTCAAACTAAGGTAGATTCTCAAACGAAGGCAACTCCTCAAACTAAGGCAGACTCTCAAACTAAGGCAGACTCTCAAACTAAGGCAGATTCTCAAAAGAAGGCAACCCCTCAAACTAAGGCAGTCTCTCAAACTAATGCAGACTCTCAAGCTAAGGCAGATTCTCAAACGAAGGCAGCTCCTCAAACTAAGGCAGACTCTCAAACTAAGGCAGACTCGCAAACTAAGGCAGATTCTCAAACGAAGGCAACTCCTCAAACTAAGGCAGACTCTCAAACTAAGGCAGACTCTCAAACTAAAGCAGATTCTCAAACGAAGGCAGCTCCTCAAACTAAGGCAGAATCTCAAACGAAGGAAACTCCTCAAGCTAAGGCAGACTCTCAAACTAAGGCAGACTCGCAAACTAAGGCACTTTCCCAAACGAAGGCAACTCCTCAAACTAAGGCAGATTCTCAAATGAAGGCAACTCCTCAAACAAAGGCAGACTCTCAATCTAAGGCAGACTCTCAAACTAATGCAGATTTTCAAACGAGGGCAACTCCTCAAACTAAGGCAGACTCTCAAACTAAGGCAGACTCTAAAACTAAGGCAGATTCTCAGACGAAGGCAACTCCTCAAAATAAGGATGACTCTCAAACTAAGGCAGACTCACAAACTAAGGCAGATTCTCAAATGAAGGCAACTCCTCAAAAGAAGGCATACTCTCAAACTAAGGCAGACTCTGAAACTAAGGCAACCCCTCAAACTAAGGCAGACTCTCAAACGAAGGAAGAATCTCAAACTAAGGCAGACTGGCAAACTAAGGCAACTCCTCATAATAAGGCAGATTCTGCAACGAAGGCAATACCTCAAACTAAGGCAGACTCTCAAACTGGCAGACTCTCAAACTAAGGCAGACTTCAAATTAAGGCAGATTTTCAAACGAAGGCAACTCCTCAAACTGAGGCAGACTCTCAAACTAAGGCAGACTCTCAAACTAAGGCAGATTCTCAAATGAAGGCAAACCCTCAAACTAAGGCAGACTCTCAAACTAAGGCAGATTCTCAAACGAAGGCAGCTCCTAAAACTAAGGCAGACTCTCAAACTAAGGCAGACTCGCAAACTAAGGCAGTTTCTCAAACGAAGGCAACGCCTCAAACTGAGGCAGATTCTCAAACGAAGGCAACTCCTCAAAAGAAGGCAGACTCTCAAACTAAGGCAGACACTCAAACTGAGGCAGACTCTCAAACTAAGGCAACCCCTCAAACTAAGGCAGAGTCTGAAACGAAGGAAGAATCTCAAACTAAGGCAGACTCTCAAACTAAGTCAACTCCTGAAACTAAGGCAGATTCTGCAACGAAGGCAATCCCTCAAACTAAGGCAGACGCTCAAACTAAGGCAGACTCTCAAACTAAGGCAGACTTCTAATTAAGGCAGATTCACAAATGAATGCAACTCCTCAAACTAAGGCAGGCTCTCAAATTATGTCACCTCCTCAAACTAAGGCAACCCCTCAGACTAAGGCAACCCCTCAAACTAAGGCAGACTCTCAAACGAAGGAAGAATCTCAAGCTCAGGCAGACTCTCAAACTAAGGCAACTCCTCAAAATAAGGCAGATTCTGAAACAAAGGCCATCCCTCAAACTAAGGCAGACTCTCAAACTGAGGCAAACTTTCAAACTAAGGCAGACTTCAAATTAAGGCAGATTCTCAAACGAAGGAAACTCCTCAAACTAAGGCAGACTCTCAAACTAAGGCAGACTCTCAAACTAAGGCAGATTCTCTAACGAAGGCAAACCCTCAAACTAAGGCAGACTCTCAAACTAAGGCAGATTCTCAAACGAAGGCAGCTCCTCAAACTGAGGCAGACTCTCAAACTAAGGCAGACTCGCAAACGAAGGCAGTTTCTCAAACGAAGGCAACTCCTCAAACTAAGGCAGATTCTCAAACGAAGGCAACTCCTCAAACTACGGCAGACTCTCAAAATAAGGCAGACTCTAAAACGAAGGCAGACACTCAAACTGAGGCAGACTCTCAATCTAAGGCAGACTCTCAAACTAATACAGATTCTCAAACGAAGGCAGCTCCTCAAACTAAGGCAGAATCTCAAACGAAGGAAACTCCTCAAACTAAGGCAGACTCTCAAACTAAGGCAGTCTCGCAAACTAAGGCAGTTCCCAAACGAAGGCAACTCCTCAAACTAAGGCAGATTCTCAAACGAAGGCAACTCCTCAAAATAAGGCAGACTCTCAAACTAAGGCAGACTCTCAAACTAAGGCAGATTCTCAAACGAAGGCAACTACTCAAAAGAAGGCAGACTCTCAAACTAAGGCAGACTCTCAAACTAAGGCAGACTCACAAACTAAGGCAACCCCTCAAACTGAGGCAGACTCTCAAACGAAGGAAGAATCTAAAAGTAAGGCAGACTCTCAAACTAAGGCAACTCCTGAAACTAAGGCAGATTCTGCAACGAAGGCAATCCCTCAAACTAAGGCAGACTCTCAAACTAAGGCAGACTCTCAAACTAAGGCAGACTTCAAATTAAGGCAAATGCTCAAATGAAGGCAACCCCTCAAACTAAGGCAGGCTCTCAAACTAAGTCAACTCCTCAAACTAAGGCAACCCCTCAAACTAAGGCCACCCCTCAAACTAAGGCAGACTCTCAAACGAAGGAAGAATCTCAAACTAAGGCAGACTCTCAAACTAAGGCAACTCCTCAAAATAAGGCAGATTCTCAAACAAAGGCAACTCCTCAAACTAAGGCAGACTCTCCATCTAAGGCAGACTTTCAAACTAAGGCAGATTCTCAAACGAAGGCAATCCCTCAAACTAAGGCAGACTCTCAAACTAAGGCAGATTCTCAAACGAAGGCAGCTCCTTAAACTAAGGCAGACTCTCAAACTAAGGCAGACTCGCAAACTAAGGCAGTTTCTCAAATGAAGGCAACTCCTCAAACTAAGGCAGATTCTCAAACGAAGGCAAATCCTCAAACTAAGGCAGACTCTCAAACTAAGGCAGACTCTAAAACGAAGGCAGACTCTCAAACTGAGGCAGACTCTCAATCTAAGGCAGACTCTCAAACTAAGGCAGATTCTCAAACTAAGGCAGCTCCTCAAACTAAGGCAGAATCTCAAACGAAGGAAACTCCTCAAACTAAGGCAGACCCTCAAACTAAGGCAGTCTCGCAAACTAAGGCACTTTCCCAAACGAAGGCAACTCCTCAAACTAAGGCAGATTCTCAAACGAAGGCAACTCCTCAAACAAAGGCAGACTCTCAATCTATGGCAGAGTCTCAAACTAATGCAGATTCTCAGACGAAGGCAACTCCTCAAAATAAGGCAGACTCTCAAACTAAGGCAGACTCTCAAACTAAGGCAGATTCTCAAACGAAGGCAACTCCTCAAAAGAAGGCAGACTCTAAGACTAAGGCAGACTCTCAAACTAAGGCAGACTCTCAAACTAAGGCAACCCCTCAAACTAAGGCAGACTCTCAAACGAAGGAAGAATCTCAAACTAAGGCAGACTCTCAAACTAAGGCAACTCCTGAAACTAAGGCAGATTCTGCAACGAAGGCAATCCCTCAAACTAAGGCAACCGCTCAAACTAAGGCAACTCCTCAAACCATGGCAACACCTCAAACTAAGGCAGATTCTAAAACGACGGCAACTCCTCAAACTAAGGCTGACTCTCAAACTAAGGCAGACTCTCAAACTAAGGCAACTCCTCAAACTAAAGCAACTCCTCAAACTAAGGCAACCCCCAAACTAAGGCAAATTCTCAAACTAAGGCAACTCCTCAAACGAAGGCAACTCCTCAAACTAAGGCAACCCCTCAAACTAAGGCAGATTCTCAAACGAAGGCAACTCGTCAAACTAAGGCAGTCCCTCAAACTAAGGCAACTGCTCAAACTAAGAAAGATTCTCAAACTGAGGCAGATTCTAAAACGAAGGCAACTCCTCAAACTAAGGCAGACTCTCAAACTAAGGCAGCTCCTCAAACTGAGGCAGACTCTCAAACCTAGGCAGACACTCAAAATTAGGCAACTCCTCAAACTAAGGCAGATTCTCAAACGAAGGCAACTCCTCAAACTAAGGCAGATTCTCAAACGAAGGCAACTCCTCAAACTAAGGCAGACTCTCAAACTAAGGCAGACTCTCAAACTAAGGCAACTCCTCAAACTAAGGCAGAATCTCAAACTAAGGTAGATTCTCAAACGAAGGCAACTCCTCAAACTAAGGCAGACTCTCAAACTAAGGCAGACTCTCAAACTAAGGCAGATTCTCAAAAGAAGGCAACCCCTCAAACTAAGGCAGACTCTCAAACTAATCCAGACTCTCAAGGTAAGGCAGATTCTCAAACGAAGGCAGCTCCTCAAACTAAGGCAGACTCTCAAACTAAGGCAGACTAGCAAACTAAGGCAACTCCTCAAATCATGGCAACCCCTCAAACTAAGGCAGATTCTCAAACGACGGCAACTCCTCAAACTAAGGCTGACTCTAAAACTAAGGCAAACTCTCAAACTAAGGCAACTCCTCAAACGAAAGCTAATCCTCAAACTAAGGCAACCCTCAAACTAAGGCAAATTCTCAAACTAAGGCAACTCCTCAAACTAAGGCAACCCCTCAAACTAAGGCAGATTCTCAAACGAAGGCAACTCCTCAAACTAAGGCAGTCTCTCAAACTAAGGCAACTGCTCAAACTAAGAAAGATTCTCAAACTGAGGCAGATTCTAAAACGAAGGCAACTCCTCAAACTAAGGCAGACTCTCAAACTAAGGCAACTCCTCAAACTAAGGCAGACTCTCAAACCTAGGCAGACTCTCAAACTTAGGCAACTCCTCAAACTAAGGCAGATTCTCAAACGAAGGCAACTCCTCGAACTAAGGCAGACTCTCAAACTAAGGCAGACTCTCAAACTAAGGCAACTCCTCAAACTGAGGCTGAATCTAACACTAAGGCAGACTCTCAAACTAAGGCAACTCCTCAAACTAAGGTAGATTCTCAAACGAAGGCAACTCCTCAAACTAAGGCAGACTCTCAAACTAAGGCAGACTCTCAAACTAAGGCAGATTCTCAAAAGAAGGCAACCCCTCAAACTAAGGCAGACTCTCAAACTAATGCAGACTCTCAAGCTAAGGCAGATTCTCAAACGAAGGCAGCTCCTCAAACTAAGGCAGACTCTCAAACTAAGGCAGACTCGCAAACTAAGGCAGTTTCTCAAACGAAGGCAACTCCTCAAACTAAGGCAGATTCTCAAACGAAGGCAACTCCTCAAACTAAGGCAGACTCTCAAACTAAGGCAGACTCTCAAACTAAAGCAGATTCTCAAACGAAGGCAGCTCCTCAAACTAAGGCAGAATCTCAAACGAAGGAAACTCCTCAAGCTAAGGCAGACTCTCAAACTAAGGCAGACTCGCAAACTAAGGCACTTTCCCAAACGAAGGCAACTCCTCAAACTAAGGCAGATTCTCAAATGAAGGCAACTCCTCAAACAAAGGCAGACTCTCAATCTAAGGCAGACTCTCAAACTAATGCAGATTTTCAAACGAGGGCAACTCCTCAAACTAAGGCAGAGTCTCAAACTAAGGCAGACTCTAAAACTAAGGCAGATTCTCAGACGAAGGCAACTCCTCAAATTAAGGATGACTCTCAAACTAAGGCAGACTCGCAAACTAAGGCAGATTCTCAAATGAAGGCAACTCCTCAAAAGAAGGCATACTCTCAAACTAAGGCAACCCCTCAAACTAAGGCAGACTCTCAAACGAAGGAAGAATCTCAAACTAAGGCAGACTGGCAAACTAAGGCAACTCCTCATAATAAGGCAGATTCTGCAACGAAGGCAATACCTCAAACTAAGGCAGACTCTCAAACTGGCAGACTCTCAAACTAAGGCAGACTTCAAATTAAGGCAGATTCTCAAACGAAGGCAACTCCTCAAACTGAGGCAGACTCTCAAACTAAGGCAGACTCTCAAACTAAGGCAGATTCTCAAATGAAGGCAAACCCTCAAACTAAGGCAGACTCTCAAACTAAGGCAGATTCTCAAACGAAGGCAGCTCCTAAAACTAAGGCAGACTCTCAAACTAAGGCAGACTCGCAAACTAAGGCAGTTTCTCAAACGAAGGCAATGCCTCAAACTGAGGCAGATTCTCAAACGAAGGCAACTCCTCAAAAGAAGGCAGACTCTCAAACTAAGGCAGACACTCAAACTGAGGCAGACTCTCAAACTAAGGCAACCCCTCAAACTAAGGCAGAGTCTCAAACGAAGGAAGAATCTCAAACTAAGGCAGACTCTCAAACTAAGTCAACTCCTGAAACTAAGGCAGATTCTGCAACGAAGGCAATCCCTCAAACTAAGGCAGACGCTCAAACTAAGGCAGACTCTCAAACTAAGGCAGACTTCTAATTAAGGCAGATTCACAAATGAATGCAACTCCTCAAACTAAGGCAGGCTCTCAAATTATGTCACCTCCTCAAACTAAGGCAACCCCTCAGACTAAGGCAACCCCTCAAACTAAGGCAGACTCTCAAACGAAGGAAGAATCTCAAGCTCAGGCAGACTCTCAAACTAAGGCAACTCCTCAAAATAAGGCAGATTCTGAAACGAAGGCAATCCCTCAAACTAAGGCAGACTCTCAAACTGAGGCAAACTTTCAAACTAAGGCAGACTTCAAATTAAGGCAGATTCTCAAACGAAGGAAACTCCTCAAACTAAGGCAGACTCTCAAACTAAGGCAGACTCTCAAACTAAGGCAGATTCTCTAACGAAGGCAAACCCTCAAACTAAGGCAGACTCTCAAACTAAGGCAGATTCTCAAACGAAGGCAGCTCCTCAAACTGAGGCAGACTCTCAAACTAAGGCAGACTCGCAAACGAAGGCAGTTTCTCAAACGAAGGCAACTCCTCAAACTAAGGCAGATTCTCAAACGAAGGCAACTCCTCAAACTACGGCAGACTCTCAAAATAAGGCAGACTCTAAAACGAAGGCAGACACTCAAACTGAGGCAGACTCTCAATCTAAGGCAGACTCTCAAACTAATACAGATTCTCAAACGAAGGCAGCTCCTCAAACTAAGGCAGAATCTCAAACGAAGGAAACTCCTCAAACTAAGGCAGACTCTCAAACTAAGGCAGTTCCCAAACGAAGGCAACTCCTCAAACTAAGGCAGATTCTCAAACGAAGGCAACTCCTCAAAATAAGGCAGACTCTCAAACTAAGGCAGACTCTCAAACTAAGGCAGATTCTCAAACGAAGGCAACTACTCAAAAGAAGGCAGACTCTCAAACTAAGGCAGACTCTCAAACTAAGGCAGACTCACAAACTAAGGCAACCCCTCAAACTGAGGCAGACTCTCAAACGAAGGAAGAATCTAAAAGTAAGGCAGACTCTCAAACTAAGGCAACTCCTGAAACTAAGGCAGATTCTGCAACGAAGGCAATCCCTCAAACTAAGGCAGACTCTCAAACTAAGGCAGACTCTCAAACTAAGGCAGACTTCAAATTAAGGCAAATGCTCAAATGAAGGCAACCCCTCAAACTAAGGCAGGCTCTCAAACTAAGTCAACTCCTCAAACTAAGGCAACCCCTCAAACTAAGGCCACCCCTCAAACTAAGGCAGACTCTCAAACGAAGGAAGAATCTCAAACTAAGGCAGACTCTCAAACTAAGGCAACTCCTCAAAATAAGGCAGATTCTCAAACAAAGGCAACTCCTCAAACTAAGGCAGACTCTCCATCTAAGGCAGACTTTCAAACTAAGGCAGATTCTCAAACGAAGGCAATCCCTCAAACTAAGGCAGACTCTCAAACTAAGGCAGATTCTCAAACGAAGGCAGCTCCTTAAACTAAGGCAGACTCTCAAACTAAGGCAGACTCGCAAACTAAGGCAGTTTCTCAAATGAAGGCAACTCCTCAAACTAAGGCAGATTCTCAAACGAAGGCAAATCCTCAAACTAAGGCAGACTCTCAAACTAAGGCAGACTCTAAAACGAAGGCAGACTCTCAAACTGAGGCAGACTCTCAATCTAAGGCAGACTCTCAAACTAAGGCAGATTCTCAAACTAAGGCAGCTCCTCAAACTAAGGCAGAATCTCAAACGAAGGAAACTCCTCAAACTAAGGCAGACCCTCAAACTAAGGCAGTCTCGCAAACTAAGGCACTTTCCCAAACGAAGGCAACTCCTCAAACTAAGGCAGATTCTCAAACGAAGGCAACTCCTCAAACAAAGGCAGACTCTCAATCTATGGCAGAGTCTCAAACTAATGCAGATTCTCAGACGAAGGCAACTCCTCAAAATAAGGCAGACTCTCAAACTAAGGCAGACTCTCAAACTAAGGCAGATTCTCAAACGAAGGCAACTCCTCAAAAGAAGGCAGACTCTAAGACTAAGGCAGACTCTCAAACTAAGGCAGACTCTCAAACTAAGGCAACCCCTCAAACTAAGGCAGACTCTCAAACGAAGGAAGAATCTCAACATAAGGCAGACTCTCAAACTAAGGCAACTCCTGAAACTAAGGCAGATTCTGCAACGAAGGCAATCCCTCAAACTAAGGCAGACTCTCAAACTAAGGCAGACTCTCAAACTAAGGCAGACTTCAAATTAAGGCAGATGCTCAAATGAAGGCAGCCCCTCAAACTAAGGCAGGCTCTCAAACTAAGTCAACTCCTCAAACTAAGGCAACCCCTCAAACTAAGGCAACCCCTCAAACTAAGGCAGACTCTCAAACTAAGGCAAATCCTCAAACTAAGGCAACCCCTCAAACTAAGGCAACCCCTCAAACTAAGGCAACCCCTCAAACTAAGGCAGACATTCAAACTCAGGCAACTCCTCAAACTAAGGCAGCTCCTCAAACTAAGGCAGATTCTCAAACTAAGGCAACCCCTCAAACTAAGGCAACCCCTCAATCTAAGGCAGACTGTCAAACTAAGGCAACCCCTCAAACTAAGGCAACCCCTCAAACTAAGGCAGACTCTCAAAAAAAGGCAATCCCTCAAACTAAGGCAACCCTTCAAACTAAGGCAGATTCTCAAACTAAGGTCCCTCTCAAACTAAGGCAACCCCTCAAACTAAGGGAGACTCTCAAACTAAGGCAACCCCAACTAAGGCAACCCCTCAAACTAAGGCAGACTCTCAAACTAAGGCAACTCCTCAAACTAAGGCAACCCCACAAACTAAAGCAACTCCTCAAACTAAGGCAGACTCTCAAACTAAGGCAGACTCTCAAACGAACGCAACCCCTCAAACTAAGGCAGACTCTAAAACTAAGGCAGACTCTCAAACTGAGGCAGACTCTCAATCCAAGGCAGACTCTCAAACTAAGGCAGATTCTCAAACGAAGGCAGCTCCTCAAACTAAGGCAGAATGTCAAACGAAGGAAACTCCTCAAAATAAGGCAGACTCTCAAACTAAGGCAGACTCGCAAACTAAGGCAGTTTCTCAAACGAAGGGAACTCCTCAAAATAAGGCAGACTCTCAAACTAAGGCAGATTCTCAAACGAAGGCAGTTTCTCAAACGAAGGCAGACTCTCAATCCAAGGCAGACTCTCAAACTAAGGCAGATTTTCAAACGAGGGCAACTCCTCAAACAAAGTCAGACTCTCAAACTAAGGCAGACTCAAAAACTAAGGCAGATTCTCAAACGAAGGCAACGCCTCAAACTAAGGCAACCCCTCAAACTAAGGCAGATTTTCAAATGTGGGCAACTCCTCAAACTAAGGCAGACTCTCAAACTAAGGCAGACTCAAAAATTAAGGCAGATTCTCAAACTAAGGCAACGCCTCAAACTAAGGCAACTCCTCAAACTAAGGCAACCCCTCAAACTAAGGCAGATTCTCAAACGAAGGCAACTCCTCAAACTAAGGCAGTCTCTCAAACTAAGGCAACTGCTCAAACTAAGGCAGATTCTCAAACTGAGGCAGATTATCAAACGAAGGCAACTCCTCAAACTAAGGCAGACTCTCAAACTAAGGCAGACTCTAAACTTAGGCAACTTCTCAAACTAAGGCAGATTCTCAAACGAAGGCAACTCCTCAAACTGAGGCAGACTCTCAAACGAAGGCAGACTCTCAAACTAAAGCAACTCCTCAAACTGAGGCAGAATCTCAAACTAAGGCCGACTCTCAAACTGAGGCAGACTCTCAAACTAAGGCAGATTCTCAAACCAAGGCAACTCCTCAAACTAAGGCAGACTCTCAAACTAAGGCAGACTCTCAAACTAAGGCAGATTCTCAAACGAAGGCAACCCCTCAAACTAAGGCAGACTCTCAAACTAAGGCAGACTCTCAAACTAAGGCAGATTCTCAAACTAAGGCAGACTCTGAAACTAAGGCAGAATCTCAAACTAAGGCAGATTCTCAAACGAAGGCAGCTCCTCAAACTAAGGCAGACTCTCAAACTAAGGCAGACTCGCAAACTAAGGCAGTATCTCAAACGAAGGCAACTCCTCAAACTGAGGCAGATTCTCAAACGAAGGCAACTCCTCAAACTAAGGCAGTCTCTCAAACTAAGGCAGATTCTGAAACTAAGGCAGACACATAAACTGAGGCAGACTCTCAAGCGAAGGCAGACTCTCAAACTAAGGCAGAATCTCAAACGAAGGAGACTCCTCAGACTAAGGCAGACTCTCAAACTAAGGCAGACCCGCAAACTGAGGCAGTTTCTCAAACGAAGGCTATTCCTCAAACTAAGGCAGATTCTCAAACGAAGGCAACTCCTCAAACAAAGGCAGACTCTCAATCTGAGGCAGACTCTCAAACTAAGGCAAATTTTCAAACGAGGGCAACTCCTCAAACTAAGGCAGACTCTCACACTAAGGCAGATTCTCAAACGAAGGCAACTCCTCAAAAGAAGGTAGACTCTCAAACGAAGGCAGACTCTCAAACTAAGGCAGACTCTCAAACTAAGGCAACCCCTCAAGCTAAGGCAGACTCTCAAACGAAGGCAGAATCTCAAACTAAGGCAGACTCCCAAACTAAGGCAACTCCTCAAAATAAGGCAGATTCTCCAACGACGGCAATCCCTCAAACTAAGGCAGACTCTCAAACGAAGGCATACTCTCAAACTAAGGCAGACTTCAAATTAAGGCAGATTCTCAAACGAAGGCAACCCCTCAAACTAAGGCAGGCTCTCAAACTAAGTCAACTCCTCAAACTAAGGCAACCCGTCAAACTAAGGCAACCCCTCAAACTAAGGCAGACTCTCAAACTAAGGCAAATCCTCAAACTAAGGCAACCCCTCAAACTAAGGCAGATTCTCAAACTAAGACAGTCCCTCAAAGTAAGGCAACCCCTCAAACTAAGGCAACCCCTTAAACTAAGGCAGACTATCAAACTCAGGCAACTCCTCAAACTAAGGCAACTCCTCAAACTAAGGCAGATTCTCAAACTAAGGCAACCCCTCAAACTAAGGCAACCCCTCAATCTAAGGCAGACTCTCAAACTAAGGCAACTCCTCAAACTAAGGCAACCCCTCAAACTAAGGCAGATTCTCAAACAAAGGTCCCTCTCAAACTAAGGCAACCCCTCAAACTAAGGCAGACTCTCAAACTAAGGCAACCCCTCAAACTAAGGCAGACTCTCAAACTAACGCAACTCCTCAAACGAAGGCAACCGCACAAACTAAAGCTACTCCTCAAACTAAGGCAGATTCTCAAAAGAAGGCAACTCCTCAAACTAAGGCAGTCTCTCAAACTAAGGCAACTGCTCAAACTAAGGCAGATTCTCAAACTGAGGCAGATTCTCAAACGAAGGCAACTCCTCAAACTAAGGCAGACTCTCAAACTGAGGCAACTCCTCAAACTAAGTCAGACTCTCAAACTAAGGCAGACTCTCAAACTAAGGCAACTCCTCAAACTAAGGCAGAATCTCAAACTGAGGCAGACTCTCAAACTAAGGCAACTCCTCAAACTAAGGTAGATTCTCAAACGATGGCAACTCCTCAAACTAAGGCAGACTCTCAAACTAAGGCAGACTCTCAAACTAAGGCAGATTCTCAAACGAAGGCAACCCCTCAAACTAAGGCAGAATCTCAAACTAAGGCAGACTCTCAAACTAAGGCAGATTCTCAAACGAAGGCAGCTTCTCAAACTAAGGCAGACTCTCAAACTAAGGCAGACTCGCAAACTAAGGCAGTTTCTCAAACGAAGGCAACTCCTCAAACTAAGGCAGACTCTCAAACTAAGGCAAACTCTCCAACTAAGGCAGACTCTCAAACGAAGGCAGATTCTCAAACGAGGGCAACCCCTCAAACTAAGGCAGACTCTCAAACCAAGGCAACTCCTCAAACTAAGGCAACCCCTCAAACAAAGGCAACTCCTCAAACTAAGGCAGATTCTCAAACTAAGGCAACCCCTCAAACTATGGAAACTCCTCAAACTAGGGCGAAACCTCAAACTAAGGCAGACTCTCAAAATAAGGCAACCCCTCAAACTAAGGCAACCCCTCAAAGTAAGGCAATGCCTCAAACTGAGGCAACCCCTCAAACTGAGGAAACCCCTCAAACTAAGGCAACCCCTGAAGCTAAGGCAGAGTCTCAAACTGAGGCCACTCCTCAAACTAAGGCACACTCTCAAACTAAGGCTGATTCTCAAACTAAGGCAGATTCTCAAACGAAGGCCACTCCTCAAACTAAGGCAGACTCTCAAACTAAGGCAACTCCTCAAACTAAGGCAGATTCTCAAACTAAGGCACACTCTCAAACGAAGGCAACTCCTCAAGCAAGGCGACCCCTCAAACTAAGGCCGATTCTCAAACGAAGGCAACTCCTCAAACTAAGGCAACCGCACAAACTAAGGCAACTCCTCAAACCATGGCATCCCCTCAAACTAAGGCAGATTCTCAAATGACGGCAACTCCTCAAACTAAGGCTGACTCTCAAACTAAGGCAGACTCTCGAACTATGGCAACTCCTCAAACTAAAGCAAATCCTCAAACTAAGGCAACCCTCAAACTAAGGCAAATTCTCAAACTAAGGCAACTCCTCAAACTAAGGCAACTCCTCAAACTAAGGCAACCCCTCAAACTAAGGCAGATTCTCAAACGAAGGCAACTCCTCAAACTAAGGCAGTCTCTCAAACTAAGGCAACTGATCAAACTAAGGCAGATTCTCAAACTGAGGCAGATTCTCAAACGAAGGCAACTCCTCAAACTAAGGCAGACTCTCAAACTAAGGCAACTGCTCAAACTAAGGCAGATTCTCAAACTGAGGCAGATTATCAAACGAAGGCAACTCCTGAAACTAAGGCAGACTCTCAAACTAAGGCAGACTCTAAACTTAGGCAACTTCTCAAACTAAGGCAGATTCTCAAACGAAGGCAACTCCTCAAACTAAGGCAGACTCTCAAACGAAGGCAGACTCTCAAACTAACGCAACTCCTCAAACTGAGGCAGAATCTCAAACTAAGGACGACTCTCAAACTGAGGCAGACTCTCAAACTAAGGCAGATTCTCAAACGAAGGCAACTCCTCAAACTAAGGCAGACTCTCAAACTAAGGCAGACTCTCAAACTAAGGCAGATTCTCAAACGAAGGCAACCCCTCAAACTAAGGCAGACTCTCAAACTAAGGCAGAATCTCAAACTAAGGCAGATTCTCAAACGAAGGCAGCTCCTCAAACTAAGGCAGACTCTCAAACTAAGGCAGACTCGCAAACTAAGGCAGTATCTCAAACGAAGGCAACTCCTCAAACTGAGGCAGATTCTCAAACGAAGGCAACTCCTCAAACTAAGGCAGTCTCTCAAACTAAGGCAGATTCTGAAACTAAGGCAGACTCTCAAACTGAGGCAGACTCTCAAGCTAAGGCAGACTCTCAAACTAAGGCAGAATCTCAAACGAAGGAGACTCCTCAAACTAAGGCAGACTCTCAAACTAAGGCAGACTCGCAAACTGAGGCAGTTTCTCAAACGAAGGCTATTCCTCAAACTAAGGCAGATTCTCAAACGAAGGCAACTCCTCAAACAAAGGCAGACTCTCAATCTGAGGCAGACTCTCAAACTAAGGCAGATTTTCAAACGAGGGCAACTCCTCAAACTAAGGCAGACTCTCACACTAAGGCAGATTCTCAAACGAAGGCAACTCCTCAAAAGAAGGTAGACGCTCAAACGAAGGCAGACTCTCAAACTAAGGCAGAGTCTCAAACTAAGGCAACCCCTCAAGCTAAGGGAGACTCTCAAACGAAGGCAGAATCTCAAACTAAGGCAGACTCCCAAACTAAGGCAACTCCTCAAAATAAGGCAGATTCTCCAACGACGGCAATCCCTCAAACTAAGGCAGACTCTCAAACGAAGGCATACTCTCAAACTAAGGCAGACTTCAAATTAAGGCAGATTCTCAAACGAAGGCAACCCCTCAAACTAAGGCAGGCTCTCAAACTAAGTCAACTCCTCAAACTAAGGCAACCCGTCAAACTAAGGCAACCCCTCAAACTAAGGCAGACTCTCAAACTAAGGCAAATCCTCAAACTAAGGCAACCCCTCAAACTAAGGCAGATTCTCAAACTAAGATAGTTCCTCAAAGTAAGGCAACCCCTCAAACTAAGGCAACCCCTTAAACTAAGGCAGACTATCAAACTCAGGCAACTCCTCAAACTAAGGCAACTCCTCAAACTAAGGCAGATTCTCAAACTAAGGCAACCCCTCAAACTAAGGCAACCCCTCAATCTAAGGCAGACTCTCAAACTAAGGCAACTCCTCAAACTAAGGCAACCCCTCAAACTAAGGCAGATTCTCAAACAAAGGTCCCTCTCAAACTAAGGCAACCCCTCAAACTAAGGCAGACTCTCAAACTAAGGCAACCCCTCAAACTAAGGCAGACTCTCAAAGTAACGCAACTCCTCAAACGAAGGCAACCCCACAAACTAAAGCTACTCCTCAAACTAAGGCAGATTCTCAAAAGAAGGCAACTCCTCAAACTAAGGCAGTCTCTCAAACTAAGGCAACTGCTCAAACTAAGGCAGATTCTCAAACTGAGGCAGATTCTCAAACGAAGGCAACTCCTCAAACTAAGGCAGACTCTCAAACTGAGGCAACTCCTCAAACTAAGTCAGACTCTCAAACTAAGGCAGACTCTCAAACTAAGGCAACTCCTCAAACTAAGGCAGAATCTCAAACTGAGGCAGACTCTCAAACTAAGGCAACTCCTCAAACTAAGGTAGATTCTCAAACGAAGGCAACTCCTCAAACTAAGGCAGACTCTCAAACTAAGGCAGACTCTCAAACTAAGGCAGATTCTCAAACGAAGGCAACCCCTCAAACTAAGGCAGAATCTCAAACTAAGGCAGACTCTCAAACTAAGGCAGATTCTCAAACGAAGGCAGCTCCTCAAACTAAGGCAGACTCTCAAACTAAGGCAGACTCGCAAACTAAGGCAGTTTCTCAAACGAAGGCAACTCCTCAAACTAAGGCAGACTCTCAAACTAAGGCAGACTCTCCAACTAAGGCAGACTCTCAAACGAAGGCAGATTCTCAAACGAGGGCAACCCCTCAAACTAAGGCAGACTCTCAAACCAAGGCAACTCCTCAAACTAAGGCAACCCCTCAAACAAAGGCAACTCCTCAAACTAAGGCAGATTCTCAAACTAAGGCAACCCCTCAAACTATGGAAACTCCTCAAACTTGGGCGAAACCTCAAACTAAGGCAGACTCTCAAAATAAGGCAACCCCTCAAACTAAGGCAACCCCTCAAAGTAAGGCAACGCCTCAAACTGAGGCAACCCCTCAAACTGAGGAAACCCCTCAAACTAAGGCAACCCCTGAAGCTAAGGCAGAGTCTCAAACTGAGGCCACTCCTCAAACTAAGGCACACTCTCAAACTAAGGCTGATTCTCAAACTAAGGCAGATTCTCAAACGAAGGCAACTCCTCAAACTAAGGCAGACTCTCAAACTAAAGCAACTCCTCAAACTAAGGCAGATTCTCAAACTAAGGCACACTCTCAAACGAAGGCAACTCCTCAAGCAAGGCGACCCCTCAAACTAAGGCCGATTCTCAAACGAAGGCAACTCCTCAAACTAAGGCAACCGCACAAACTAAGGCAACTCCTCAAACCATGGCATCCCCTCAAACTAAGGCAGATTCTCAAATGACGGCAACTCCTCAAACTAAGGCTGACTCTCAAACTAAGGCAGACTCTCGAACTATGGCAACTCCTCAAACTAAAGCATATCCTCAAACTAAGGCAACCCTCAAACTAAGGCAAATTCTCAAACTAAGGCAACTCCTCAAACTAAGGCAACTCCTCAAACTAAGGCAACCCCTCAAACTAAGGCAGATTCTCAAACGAAGGCAACTCCTCAAACTAAGGCAGTCTCTCAAACTAAGGCAACTGATCAAACTAAGGCAGATTCTCAAACTGAGGCAGATTCTCAAACGAAGGCAACTCCTCAAACTAAGGCAGACTCTCAAACTAAGGCAACTCCTCAAACTAAGGCAGACTCTCAAACTAAGGCAGATGCTCAAACTTAGGCAACTCCTCAAACTAAGGCAGATTCTCAAACGAAGGCAACTCCTCAAACTAAGGCAGACTCTCAAACTAAGGCAGACTCTCAAACTAAGGCAACTCCTCAAACTAAGACAGAATCTCAAACTAAGGCAGACTCTCAAACTAAGGCAACTCCTCAAACTAAGGTAGATTCTCAAACGAAGGCAACTCCTCAAACTAAGGCAGACTCTCAAACTCAGGCAGACTCTCAAACTAAGGCAGATTCTCAAACGAAGGCAACCCCTCAAACTAAGGCAGACTCTCAAACTAATGCAGACTCTCAAGCTAAGGCAGATTCTCAAACGAAGGCAACTCCTCAAACTAAGGCAGACTCTCAAACTAAGGCAGTTTTTCAAACGAAGGCTACTCCTCAAACTAACGCAGATTCACAAACGAAGGCAACTCCTCAAACGAAGGCAGACTCTCAAACTAAGGCAGTCTCTAAAACTAAGGCAGACTCTCAAACCGAGGCAGACTCTCAATCTAAGGCCGACTCTCAAACTAAGGCAGCTCCTCAAACTAAGGCAGAATCTCAAACGAAGGAAACTCCTCAAACTAAGGCAGACTATAAAACTAAGGCAGACTCGCAAACTAAGGCAGTTTCCCAAACGAAGGCAACTCCTCAAACTAAGGCAGATTCTCAAACGAAGGCAACTCCTCAAACAAAGGCAGGCTCTCAATCGAAGGCAGACTCTCAAACTAAGGCAGATTTTCAAACGAGGGCTACACCTCAAACTAAGGCAGACTCTCAAACTAAGGCAGACTCTAAAACTAAGGCAGATTCTCAAACGAAGGCAACTCCTCAAAATAAGGCAGACTCTCAAACTAAGGCAGACACTCAAACTAAGGCAGATTCTCAAACGAAGGCAACTCCTCAAAAGAAGGCAGACTCTCAAACTAGGGCAGACTCTCAAACTGAGGCAGAATCTCAAACTAAGGCAACCCCTCAAACTAAGGCAGACTCTCAAACGAAGGAAGAATCTCAAACTAAGGCAGACTCTCAAACTAAGGCAACTCCTCAAAATAAGGCAGATTCTGCAACGAAGGCAATCCCTCAAACGGAGGCAACTCCTCAAACTAAGGCAGACTCTAAAACTAAGGCAGATTCTCAAACGAAGGCAACCCCTCAAACTAAGGCAGACTCTCTAACCAAGGCAGACTCTCAAACTAAGGCAGATTCTCAAACGAAGGCAGCTCCTCAAACTAAGGCAGACTCTCAAACTAAGGCAGACTCGCAAACTAAGGCAGTTTCTCAAAAGAAGGCAACTCCTCAAACTAAGGCAGATTCTCAAACGAAGGCAACTCCTCAAACTAAGGCAGACTCTCAAACTAAGGCAGACTCCAAAACTAAGGCAGACTCTCTAACTGAGGCAGACTCTCAATCGAAGGCAGACTCTCAAACTAAGGCAGACTCGCAAACTAAGGCAGTTTCCCAAACGAAGGCAACTCCTCAAACTAAGGCACATTCTCAAACGAAGGCAACTGTTCAAACAAGGCGACCCCTCAAACTAAGGCAGATTCTCAAACGAAGGCAACTCCTCAAACTAAGGCAACCGCTCAAACTAAGGTAACTCCTCAAACCATGGCAACCCCTCAAACTAAGGCAGATTCTCAAACGACGGCAACTCTTCAAACTAAGGCAGACTCTCAAACTAAGGCAACTCCTCAAACTATAGCAACTCCTCAAACTAAGGCAACCCCTCAAACTAAGGCAAATTCTCAAACTAAGGCAACTCCTCAAACTAAGGCAACTCCTCAAATTAAGGCAACCCCTCAAACTAAGGCAGATTCTCAAACGAAGGCAACTCCTCAAACTAAGGCAGTCTCTCAAACTAAGGCAACTGATCAAACTAAGGCAGATTCTCAAACTGAGGCAGATTCTCAAACGAAGGCAACTCTGCAAACTAAGGCAGACTCTCAAACTACGGCAACTCCTCAAACTAAGGCAGACTCTCAAACTAAGGCAGACGCTCAAACTTAGGCAACTCCTCAAACTAAGGCAGATTCTCAAACGAAGGCAACTCCTCAAATTAAGGCAGACTCTCAAACAAAGGCAGACTCTCAAACTAAGGCAACTCCTCAAACTAAGGCAGAATCTCAAACTAACGCAGATTCTCAAACTAAGGCAACTCCTCAAACTAAGGTAGATTCTCAAACGAAGGCAACTCCTCAAAATAAGGCAGACTCTCAAACTAAGGCAGACTCTCAAACTGAAGCAGACTCTCAATCTGAGGCAGATTCTCAAACGAAGGCAGCTCCTCAAACTAAGGCAGACTCTCAAACTAAGGCAGTATATCAAATGAAGGCAACTCCTCAAACTAAGGCAGATTCTCAAACGAAGGCAACTCCTCAAACTAATGCAGACTCTCAAACTAAGGCAGACACTAAAACTAAGGCAGACTTTCAAACCGAGGCAGACTCTCAATCTGAGGCAGACTCTCAAACTAAGGCAGATTCTCAAACGAAGGCAGCTCCTCAAACTAAGGCAGAATCTCAAACGAAGGAAACTCCTCAAACTAAGGCAGACTTTCAAACTAAGGCAGACTCGCAAACTAAGGCAGTTTCCCAAACGAAGGCAACTCCTCAAACTAAGGCAGATTCTCAAACGAAGGCAACTCCTCAAGCAAAGGCAGACTCTCAATCTCAGGCAGACTCTCAAACTAAGGCAGATTTTCAAACGAGGGCAACTCCTCAAACTGAGGCAGACTCTCAAACTAAGGCAGACTCTGAAACTAAGGCAGATTCTCAAACGAAGGCAACTCCTCAAAATAAGGCAGACTCTCAAACTGAGGTAGACTCTCAAACTAAGGTAGATTCTCAAACGAAGGCAACTCCTCAAACTAAGGCAGACTCTCAAACTAATGCAGACTCTCAAGCTAAGGCAGATTCTCAAACGAAGTCAGCTCCTCAAACTAAGGCAGACTCTCAAACTAAGGCAGACTCGCAAACTAAGGCAGTTTCTCAAACGAAGGCAACTCCTCAAACTAAGGCAGATTCTCAAACGAAGGCAACTCCTCAAACTAAGGCAGACTCTCAAACTAAGGCAGACTCTCAAACTAAGGCAGATTCTCAAACGAAGGCAGCTCCTCAAACTAAGGCAGAATCTCAAACTAAGGCAGACTCGCAAACTAAGGCAGTTTCCCAAACGAAGGCAACTCCTCAAACTAAGGCAGATTCTCAAACGAAGGCAACTCCTCAAAATAAGGCAGTCTCTCAAACTAAGGCAACTGCTCAAACTAAGGCAGATTCTCAAACTGAGGCAGATTCTCAAACGAAGGCAACTCCTCAAACTAAGGCAGACTCTCAAACTAAATCAGACTGTCCAACTAAGGCAGACTCTCAAACGAAGGCTGATTCTCAAACGAGGGCAACCCCTCAAACTAAGGCAGATTCTCAAGCGAAGGCAACTCCTCAAACTAAGGCAGATTCTCAAACTAAGGCAACCCCTCAAACTAAGGAAACCCCTCAAACTAGGGCAAAACCTGAAACTAAGTCAGACCCTCAAACTAAGGCAACTCCTCAACTAAGGCAACTCCTCAAACTGAGGCAGATTCTCAAACTAAGGCAACCCCTCAAACTAAGGCAACCTCTCAAAATAAGGCAACCCCTCAAACTAAGGCAACGCCTCAAAGTAAGGCAACGCCTCAAACTGAGGCAACCCCTCAAACTGAGGCAATCCCTCAAACTAAGGCAACCCCTGAAGCTAAGACAGAGTCTCAAACTGAGGCAACTCCTCAAACTAAGGCAGATTCTCAAACGAAGGCAACTCCTCAAACTAAGGCTGACTCTCAAACTAAGGCAACTCCTCAAACTAAGGCAGATTCTCAAACTAAGGCACATTCTCAAACGAAGGCAACTCCTCAATCAAGGCGACCCCTCAAACTAAGGCAGATTCTCAAACGAAGGCAACTACTCAAACTAAGGCAACCGCTCAAACTAAGGCAACTCCTCAAACCATGGCAACCCCTCAAACTAAGGCAGATTCTAAAACGATGGCAACTCCTCAAACTAAGGCTGACTCTCAAACTAAGGCAGACTCTCAAACTAAGGCAACTCCTCAAACTAAAGCAATTCCTCAAACTAAGGCAACCCTCAAACTAAGGCAAATTCTCAAACTTAGGCAACTCCTCAAACGAAGGCAACTCCTCAAACTAAGGCAACCCCTCAAACTAAGGCAGATTCTCAAACGAAGGCAACTCGTCAAACTAAGGCAGTCCCTCAAACTAAGGCAACTGCTCAAACTAAGAAAGATTCTCAAACTGAGGCAGATTCTAAAACGAAGGCAACTCCTCAAACTAAGGCAGACTCTCAAACTAAGGCAACTCCTCAAACTAAGGCAGACTCTCAAACCTAGGCAGACACTCAAAATTAGGCAACTCCTCAAACTAAGGCAGATTCTCAAACGAAGGCAACTCCTCAAACTAAGGCAGACTCTCAAACTAAGGCAGACTCTCAAACTAAGGCAACTCCTCAAACGAAGGCAGAATCTCAAACTAAGGTAGATTCTCAAACGAAGGCAACTCCTCAAACTAAGGCAGACTCTCAAACTAAGGCAGACTCTCAAACTAAGGCAGATTCTCAAACGAAGGCAGCTCCTCAAACTAAGGCAGAATCTCAAACTAAGGCAGACTCTCAAACTAATGCAGACTCTCAAGGTAAGGCAGATTCTCAAACGAAGGCAGCTCCTCAAACTAAGGCAGACTCTCAAACTAAGGCAGACTCGCAAACTAAGGCAACTCCTCAAATCATGGCAACCCCTCAAACTAAGGCAGATTCTCAAACGACGGCAACTCCTCAAACTAAGGCTGACTCTCAAACTAAGGCAGACTCTCAAACTAAGGCAACTCCACAAACTAAAGCAACTCCTCAAACTAAGGCAACCCTCAAACTAAGGCAAATTCTCAAACTAAGGCAACTCCTCAAACTAAGGCAACCCCTCAAACTAAGGCAGATTCTCAAACGAAGGCAACTCCTCAAATTAAGGCAGTCTCTCAAACTAAGGCAACTGCTCAAACTAAGAAAGATTCTCAAACTGAGGCAGATTCTAAAACGAAGGCAACTCCTCAAACTAAGGCAGAATCTCAAACTAAGGCAACTCCTCAAACTAAGGCAGACTCTCAAACCTAGGCAGACTCTCAAACTTAGGCAACTCCTCAAACTAAGGCAGATTCTCAAACGAAGGCAACTCCTCAAACTAAGGCAGACTCTCAAACTAAGGCAGACTCTCAAACTAAGGCAACTCCTCAAACTAAGGCAGAATCTCACACTAAGGCAGACTCTCAAACCAAGGCAACTCCTCAAACTAAGGTAGATTCTCAAACGAAGGCAACTCCTCAAACTAAGGCAGACTCTCAAACTAAGGCAGACTCTCAAACTAAGGCAGATTCTCAAAAGAAGGCAACCCCTCAAACTAAGGCAGACTCTCAAACTAATGCAGACTCTCAAGCTAAGGCAGATTCTCAAACGAAGGCAGCTCCTCAAACTAAGGCAGTCTCTCAAACTAAGGCAGACTCGCAAACTAGGGCAGTTTCTCAAACGAAGGCAACTCCTCAAATTAAGGCAGATTCTCAAACGAAGGCAACTCCTCAAACTAAGGCAGACTCTCAAACTAAGGCAGACTCTCAAACTAAGGCAGAATCTCAAACGAAGGCAGCTCCTCAAACTAAGGCAGACTCTCAAACTAAGGCAACTCCTCAAACTAAGGCAGACTCTCAAACTAAGGCAACTCCTCAAACTAAGGCAGACTCTCAAACCTAGGCAGACTCTCAAACTTAGGCAACTCCTCAAACTAAGGCAGATTCTCAAACGAAGGCAACTCCTCAAACTAAGGCAGACTCTCAAACTAAGGCAGACTCTCAAACCAAGGCAACTCCTCAAACTAAGGCAGAATCTCAAACTAAGGCAGACTCTCAAACTAAGGCAACTCCTCAAACTAAGGTAGATTCTCAAACGAAGGCAGATTCTCAAAAGAAGGCAACCCCTCAAACTAAGGCAGACTCTCAAACTAATGCAGACTCTCAAGCTAAGGCAGATTCTCAAACGAAGGCAGCTCCTCAAACTAAGGCAGACTCTCAAACTAAGGCAGACTCGCAAACTAAGGCAACTCCTCAAACTAAGGCAGATTCTCAAACGAAGGCAACTCCTCAAACTAAGGCAGACTGTGAAACTAAGGCAGACTCTCAAACTAAGGCAGATTCTCAAACGAAGGCAGCTCCTCAAACTAAGGCAGAATCTCAAAGTAAGGCAGACTCGCAAACTAAGGCAGTTTCCCAAACGAAGGCAACTCCTCAAACTAAGGCAGATTCTCAAACGAAGGCAACTCCTCAAAATAAGGCAGTCTCTCAAACTAAGGCAACTGCTCAAACTAAGGCAGATTCTCAAACTGAGGCAGATTCTCAAACGAAGGCAACTCCTCAAACTAAGGCAGACTCTCAAACTAAATCAGACTGTCCAACTAAGGCAGACTCTCAAACGAAGGCAGATTCTCAAACGAGGGCAACCCATCAAACTAAGGCAGATTCTCAAACGAAGGCAACTCCTCAAACTAAGGCAGATTCTCAAACTAAGGCAACCCCTCAAACTAAGGAAACCCCTCAAACTAGGGCAAAACCTCAAACTAAGTCAGACCCTCAAACTAAGTCAACTCCTCATCTAAGGCAACTCCTCAAACTGAGGCAGATTCTCAAACTAAGGCAACCACTCAAACTAAGGCAACCTCTCAAAATAAGGCAACCCCTCAAACTAAGGCAACCCCTCAAAGTAAGGCAACGCCTCAAACTGAGGCAACCCCTCAAACTGAGGCAATCCCTCAAACTACGGCAACCCCTGAAGCTAAGGCAGAGTCTCAAACTGAGGCAACTCCTCAAACTAAGGCAGATTCTCAAACGAAGGCAACTCCTCAAACTAAGGCAGATTCCCAAACTAAGGCAGATTCTCAAACTAAGGCAGATTCTCAAACGAAGGCAGCTCCTCAAACTAAGGCAGACTCTCAAACTAAGGCAACTCCTCAAACTAAGGCAGATTCTCAAACTAAGGCACATTCTCAAACGAAGGCAACTCCTCAAACAAGGCGACCCCTCAAACTAAGGCAGATTCTCAAACGAAGGCAACTCCTCAAACTAAGGCAACCGCTCAAACTAAGGCAACTCCTCAAACCATGGCAACCACTCAAACTAAGGCAGATTCAAAAACGACGGCAACTCCTCAAACTAAGGCTGACTCTCAAACTAAGGCAGACTCTCAAACTAAGGCAACTCCTCAAACTAAAGCAACTCCTCAAACTAAGGCAACCCTCAAACTAAGGCAAATTCTCAAACTAAGGCAACTCCTCAAACGAAGGCAACTCCTCAAACTAAGGCAGACTCTCAAACTAAGGCAACTGCTCAAACTAAGAAAGATTCTCAAACTGAGGCAGATTCTAAAACGAAGCAACTCCTCAAACTAAGGCAGACTCTCAAACTAAGGCAACTCCTCAAACTGAGGCAGACTCTCAAACCGAGGCAGACACTCAAAATTAGGCAACTCCTCAAACTAAGGCAGATTCTCAAACGAAGGCAACTCCTCAAACTAAGGCAGATTCTCAAACGAAGGCAACTCCTCAAACTAAGGCAGACTCTCAAACTAAGGCAGACTCTCAAACTAAGGCAACTCCTCAAACTAAGGCAGAATCTCAAACTAAGGTAGATTCTCAAACGAAGGCAACTCCTCAAACTAAGGCAGACTCTCAAACTAAGGCAGACTCTCAAACTAAGGCAGATTCTCAAAAGAAGGCAACCCCTCAAACTAAGGCAGACTCTCAAACTAATGCAGACTCTCAAGGGAAGGCAGATTCTCAACCGAAGGCAGCTCCTCAAACTAAGGCAGACTCTCAAACTAAGGCAGACTCGCAAACTAAGGCAACTCCTCAAATCATGGCAACCCCTCAAACTAAGGCAGATTCTCAAACGACGGCAACTCCTCAAACTAAGGCTGACTCTCAAACTAAGGCAAACTCTCAAACTAAGGCAACTCCTCAAACGAAAGCAACTCCTCAAACTAAGGCAACCCTCAAACTAAGGCAAATTCTCAAACTAAGGCAACTCCTCAAACTAAGGCAACCCCTCAAACTGAGGCAGATTCTCAAACGAAGGCAACTCCTCAAACTAAGGCAGTCTCTCAAACTAAGGCAACTGCTCAAACTAAGAAAGATTCTCAAACTGAGGCAGATTCTAAAACGAAGGCAACTCCTCAAACTAAGGCAGACTCTCAAACTAAGGCAACTCCTCAAACTAAGGCAGACTCTCAAACCTAGGCAGACTCTCAAACTTAGGCAACTCCTGAAACTAAGGCAGATTCTCAAACGAAGGCAACTCCTCAAACTAAGGCAGACTCTCAAACTAAGGCAGACTCTCAAACGAAGGCAACTCCTCAAACTAAGGCAGACTCTCAAACTAAGGCAGACTCTCAAACTAAGGCAGATTCTCAAAAGAAGGCAACCCCTCAAACTAAGGCAGACTCTCAAACTAATGCAGACTCTCAAGCTAAGGCAGATTCTCAAACGAAGGCAACTCCTCAAACTAAGGCAACCGCTCAAACTAAGGCAACTCCTCAAACCATGGCAACCCCTCAAACTAAGGCAGATTCTAAAACGATGGCAACTCCTCAAACTAAGGCTGACTCTCAAACTAAGGCAGACTCTCAAACTAAGGCAACTCCTCAAACTAAAGCAATTCCTCAAACTAAGGCAACCCTCAAACTAAGGCAACTTCTCAAACTAAGGCAACTCCTCAAACGAAGGCAACTCCTCAAACTAAGGCAACCCCTCAAACTAAGGCAGATTCTCAAACGAAGGCAACTCGTCAAACTAAGGCAGTCCCTCAAACTAAGGCAACTGCTCAAACTAAGAAAGATTCTCAAACTGAGGCAGATTCTAAAACGAAGGCAACTCCTCAAACTAAGGCAGACTCTCAAACCTAGGCAGACACTCAAAATTAGGCAACTCCTCAAACTAAGGCAGATTCTCAAACGAAGGCAACTCCTCAAACTAAGGCAGACTCTCAAACTAAGGCAGACTCTCAAACTAAGGCAACTCCTCAAACGAAGGCAGAATCTCAAACTAAGGTAGATTCTCAAACGAAGGCAACTCCTCAAACTAAGGCAGATTCTCAAAAGAAGGCAACCCCTCAAACTAAGGCAGACTCTCAAACTAATGCAGACTCTCAAGGTAAGGCAGATTCTCAAACGAAGGCAGCTCCTCAAACTAAGGCAGACTCTCAAACTAAGGCAGACTCGCAAACTAAGGCAACTCCTCAAATCATGGCAACCCCTCAAACTAAGGCAGACTCTCAAACCTAGGCAGACTCTCAAACTTAGGCAACTCCTCAAACTAAGGCAGATTCTCAAACGAAGGCAACTCCTCAAACTAAGGCAGACTCTCAAACTAAGGCAGACTCTCAAACGAAGGCAACTCCTCAAACTAAGGCAGACTCTCAAACTAAGGCAGACTCTCAAACTAAGGCAGATTCTCAAAAGAAGGCAACCCCTCAAACTAAGGCAGACTCTCAAACTAATGCAGACTCTCAAGCTAAGGCAGATTCTCAAACGAAGGCAGCTCCTCAAACTAAGGCAGACTCTCAAACTAAGGCAGACTCGCAAACTAAGGCAGTTTCTCAAACGAAGGCAACTCCTCAAACTAAGGCAGATTCTCAAACGAAGGCAACTCCTCAAACTAAGGCAGACTCTCAAACTAAGGCAGACTCTCAAACTAAAGCAGATTCTCAAACGAAGGCAGCTCCTCAAACTAAGGCAGAATCTCAAACGAAGGAAACTCCTCAAACTAAGGCAGACTCTCAAACTAAGGCAGACTCGCAAACTAAGGCACTTTCCCAAACGAAGGCAACTCCTCAAACTAAGGCAGATTCTCAAATGAAGGCAACTCCTCAAACAAAGGCAGACTCTCAATCTAAGGCAGACTCTCAAACTAATGCAGATTTTCAAACGAGGGCAACTCCTCAAAGTAAGGCAGACTCTCAAACTAAGGCAGACTCTAAAACTGAGGCAGATTCTCAAACGAAGGCAACTCCTCAAAATAAGGATGACTCTCAAACTAAGGCAGATTCTCAAATGAAGGCAACTCCTCAAAAGAAGGCAGACTCTCAAACTAAGGAAGACTCTCAAACTAAGGCAATCCCTCAAACTAAGGCAGACTCTCAAACGAAGGAAGAATCTCAAACTAAGGCAGACTGGCAAACTAAGGCAACTCCTCATAATAAGGCAGATTCTGCAACGAAGGCAATACCTCAAACTAAGGCAGACTCTCAAACTGGCAGACTCTCAAACTAAGGCAGACTTCAAATTAAGGCAGATTCTCAAACGAAGGCAACTCCTCAAACTAAGGCAGACTCTCAAACTAAGGCAGACACTCAAACTAAGGCAGATTCTCAAATGATGGCAAACCCTCAAACTAAGGCAGACTCTCAAACTAAGGCAGATTCTCAAACGAAGGCAGCTCCTAAAACTAAGGCAGACTCTCAAACTAAGGCAGACTCGCAAACTAAGGCAGTTTCTCAAACGAAGGCAACTCCTCAAAAGAAGGCAGACTCTCAAACTACGGCAGACACTCAAACTGAGGCAGACTCTCAAACTAAGGCAACCCCTCAAACTAAGGCAGAGTCTCAAACGAAGGAAGAATCTCAAACTAAGGCAGACTCTCTAAACTAAGTCAACTCCTGAAACTAAGGCAGATTCTGCAACGAAGGCAATCCCTCAAACTAAGGCAGACTATCAAACTAAGGCAGACTCTCAAACTAAGGCAGACTTCTAATTAAGGCAGATTCACAAATGAATGCAACTCCTCAAACTAAGGCAGGCTCTCAAATTATGTCACCTCCTCAAACTAAGGCAACCCCTCAAACTAAGGCAACCCCTCAAACGAAGGCAGACTCTCAAACGAAGGAAGAATCTCAAACTCAGGCAGACTCTCAAACTAAGGCAACTCCTCAAAATAAGGCAGATTCTGAAACGAAGGCAATCCCTCAAACTAAGGCAGACTCTCAAACTGAGGCAAACTTTCAAACTAAGGCAGACTTCAAATTAAGGCAGATTCTCAAACGAAGGCAACTCCTCAAACTAAGGCAGACTCTCAAACTAAGGCAGACTCTCAAACTAAGGCAGATTCTCTAACGAAGGCAAACCCTCAAACTAAGGCAGACTCTCAAACTAAGGCAGATTCTCAAGCGAAGGCAACTCCTCAAACTAAGGCAGATTCTCAAACTAAGGCAACCCCTCAAACTAAGGAAACCCCTCAAACTAGGGCAAAACCTGAAACTAAGTCAGACCCTCAAACTAAGGCAACTCCTCAACTAAGGCAACTCCTCAAACTGAGGCAGATTCTCAAACTAAGGCAACCCCTCAAACTAAGGCAACCTCTCAAAATAAGGCAACCCCTCAAACTAAGGCAACGCCTCAAAGTAAGGCAACGCCTCAAACTGAGGCAACCCCTCAAACTGAGGCAATCCCTCAAACTAAGGCAACCCCTGAAGCTAAGACAGAGTCTCAAACTGAGGCAACTCCTCAAACTAAGGCAGATTCTCAAGCGAAGGCAACTCCTCAAACTAAGGCTGACTCTCAAACTAAGGCAACTCCTCAAACTAAGGCAGATTCTCAAACTAAGGCACATTCTCAAACGAAGGCAACTCCTCAAACAAGGCGACCCCTCAAACTAAGGCAGATTCTCAAACGAAGGCAACTCCTCAAACTAAGGCAACCGCTCAAACTAAGGCAACTCCTCAAACCATGGCAACCCCTCAAACTAAGGCAGATTCTAAAACGATGGCAACTCCTCAAACTAAGGCTGACTCTCAAACTAAGGCAGACTCTCAAACTAAGGCAACTCCTCAAACTAAAGCAATTCCTCAAACTAAGGCAACCCTCAAACTAAGGCAACTTCTCAAACTAAGGCAACTCCTCAAACGAAGGCAACTCCTCAAACTAAGGCAACCCCTCAAACTAAGGCAGATTCTCAAACGAAGGCAACTCGTCAAACTAAGGCAGTCCCTCAAACTAAGGCATCTGCTCAAACTAAGAAAGATTCTCAAACTGAGGCAGATTCTAAAACGAAGGCAACTCCTCAAACTAAGGCAGACTCTCAAACTAAGGCAACTCCTCAAACTAAGGCAGACTCTCAAACCTAGGCAGACACTCAAAATTAGGCAACTCCTCAAACTAAGGCAGATTCTCAAACGAAGGCAACTCCTCAAACTAAGGCAGACTCTCAAACTAAGGCAGACTCTCAAACTAAGGCAACTCCTCAAACGAAGGCAACCCCTCAAACTAAGGCAGACTCTCAAACTAATGCAGACTCTCAAGGTAAGGCAGATTCTCAAACGAAGGCAGCTCCTCAAACTAAGGCAGACTCTCAAACTAAGGCAGACTCGCAAACTAAGGCAACTCCTCAAATCATGGCAACCCCTCAAACTAAGGCAGACTCTCAAACCTAGGCAGACTCTCAAACTTAGGCAACTCCTCAAACTAAGGCAGATTCTCAAACGAAGGCAACTCCTCAAACTAAGGCAGACTCTCAAACTAAGGCAGACTCTCAAACGAAGGCAACTCCTCAAACTAAGGCAGACTCTCAAACTAAGGCAGACTCTCAAACTAAGGCAGATTCTCAAAAGAAGGCAACCCCTCAAACTAAGGCAGACTCTCAAACTAATGCAGACTCTCAAGCTAAGGCAGATTCTCAAACGAAGGCAGCTCCTCAAACTAAGGCAGACTCTCAAACTAAGGCAGACTCGCAAACTAAGGCAGTTTCTCAAACGAAGGCAACTCCTCAAACTAAGGCAGATTCTCAAACGAAGGCAACTCCTCAAACTAAGGCAGACTCTCAAACTAAGGCAGACTCTCAAACTAAAGCAGATTCTCAAACGAAGGCAGCTCCTCAAACTAAGGCAGAATCTCACACGAAGGAAACTCCTCAAACTAAGGCAGACTCTCAAACTAAGGCAGACTCGCAAACTAAGGCACTTTCCCAAACGAAGGCAACTCCTCAAACTAAGGCAGATTCTCAAATGAAGGCAACTCCTCAAACAAAGGCAGACTCTCAATCTAAGGCAGACTCTCAAACTAATGCAGATTTTCAAACGAGGGCAACTCCTCAAAGTAAGGCAGACTCTCAAACTAAGGCAGACTCTAAAACTGAGGCAGATTCTCAAACGAAGGCAACTCCTCAAAATAAGGATGACTCTCAAACTAAGGCAGACTCGCAAACTAAGGCAGATTCTCAAATGAAGGCAACTCCTCAAAAGAAGGCAGACTCTCAAACTAAGGCAGACTCTCAAACTAAGGCAACCCCTCAAACTAAGGCAGACTCTCAAACGAAGGAAGAATCTCAAACTAAGGCAGACTCGCAAACTAAGGCAACTCCTCATAATAAGGCAGATTCTGCAACGAAGGCAATACCTCAAACTAAGGCAGACTCTCAAACTGGCAGACTCTCAAACTAAGGCAGACTTCAAATTAAGGCAGATTCTCAAACGAAGGCAACTCCTCAAACTAAGGCAGACTCTCAAACTAAGGCAGACACTCAAACTAAGGCAGATTCTCAAATGATGGCAAACCCTCAAACTAAGGCAGACTCTCAAACTAAGGCAGATTCTCAAACGAAGGCAGCTCCTAAAACTAAGGCAGACTCTCAAACTAAGGCAGACTCGCAAACTAAGGCAGTTTCTCAAACGAAGGCAACTCCTCAAAAGAAGGCAGACTCTCAAACTAAGGCAGACACTCAAACTGAGGCAGACTCTCAAACTAAGGCAACCCCTCAAACTAAGGCAGAGTCTCAAACGAAGGAAGAATCTCAAACTAAGGCAGACTCTCTAAACTAAGTCAACTCCTGAAACTAAGGCAGATTCTGCAACGAAGGCAATCCCTCAAACTAAGGCAGACGCTCAAACTAAGGCAGACTCTCAAACTAAGGCAGACTTCTAATTAAGGCAGATTCACAAATGAATGCAACTCCTCAAACTAAGGCAGGCTCTCAAATTATGTCAACTCCTCAAACTAAGGCAACCCCTCAAACTAAGGCAACCCCTCAAACGAAGGCAGACTCTCAAACGAAGGAAGAATCTCAAACTCAGGCAGACTCTCAAACTAAGGCAACTCCTCAAAATAAGGCAGATTCTGAAACGAAGGCAATCCCTCAAACTAAGGCAGACTCTCAAACTGAGGCAAACTTTCAAACTAAGGCAGACTTCAAATTAAGGCAGATTCTCAAACGAAGGCAACTCCTCAAACTAAGGCAGACTCTCAAACTAAGGCAGACTCTCAAACTAAGGCAGATTCTCTAACGAAGGCAAACCCTCAAACTAAGGCAGACTCTCAAACTAAGGCAGATTCTCAAACGAAGGCAGCTCCTCAAACTAAGGCAGACTCTCAAACTAAGGCAGACTCGCAAACGAAGGCAGTTTCTCAAACGAAGGCAACTCCTCAAACTAAGGCAGATTCTCAAACGAAGGCAACTCCTCAAACTACGGCAGACTCTCGAAATAAGGCAGACTCTAAAACGAAGGCAGACACTCAAACTGAGGCAGACTCTCAATCTAAGGCAGACTCTCAAACTAAGGCAGATTCTCAAACGAAGGCAGCTCCTCAAACTAAGGACGAATCTCAAACGAAGGAAACTCCTCAAACTAAGGCAGACTCTCAAACTAAGGCAGTCTCGCAAACCAAGGCAGTTCCCAAACGAAGGCAACTCCTCAAACAAAGGCAGATTCTCAAACGAAGGCAAATCCTCAAAATAAGGCAGACTCTCAAACTAAGGCAGACTCTCAAACTAAGGCAGATTCTCAAACGAAGGCAACTACTCAAAAGAAGGCAGACTCTCAAACTAAGGCAGACTCTCAAACTAAGGCAGACTCACAAACTAAGGCAACCCCTCAAACTGAGGCAGACTCTCAAACGAAGGCAACTCCTGAAACTAAGGCAGATTCTGCAACGAAGGCAATCCCTCAAACTAAGGCAGACTCTCAAACTAAGGCAGACTCTCAAACTAAGGCAGACTTCAAATTAAGGCAAATGCTCAAATGAAGGCAACCCCTCAAACTAAGGCAGGCTCTCATACTAAGTCAACTCCTCAAACTAAGGCAACCCCTCAAACTAAGGCCACCCCTCAAACTAAGGCAGACTCTCAAACGAAGGAAGAATCTCAAACTAAGGCAGACTCTCAAACTAAGGCAACTCCTCAAAATAAGGCAGATTCTCAAACAAAGGCAACTCCTCAAACTAAGGCAGACTCTCCATCTAAGGCAGACTTTCAAAATAAGGCAGATTCTCAAACGAAGGCAATCCCTCAAACTAAGGCAGACTCTCAAACTAAGGCAGATTCTCAAACGAAGGCAGCTCCTTAAACTAAGGCAGACTCTCAAACTAAGGCAGACTCGCAAACTAAGGCAGTTTCTCAAACGAAGGCAACTCCTCAAACTAAGGCAGATTCTCAAACGAAGGCAAATCCTCAAACTAAGGCAGACTCTCAAACTAAGGCAGACTCTAAAACGAAGGCAGACTCTCAAACTGAGGCAGACTCTCAATCTAAGGCAGACTCTCAAACTAAGGCAGATTCTCAAACTAAGGCAGCTCCTCAAACTAAGGCAGAATCTCAAACGAAGGAAACTCCTCAAACTAAGGCAGACCCTCAAACTAAGACAGTCTCGCAAACTAAGGCACTTTCCCAAACGAAGGCAACTCCTCAAACTAAGGCAGATTCTCAAACGAAGGCAACTCCTCAAACAAAGGCAGACTGTCAATCTATGGCAGAGTCTCAAACTAATGCAGATTCTCAGACGAAGGCAACTCCTCAAAATAAGGCAGACTCTCAAACTAAGGCAGACTCTCAAACTAAGGCAGATTCTCAAACGAAGGCAACTCCTCAAAAGAAGGCAGACTCTAAGACTAAGGCAGACTCTCAAACTAAGGCAGACTCTCAAACTAAGGCAACCCCTCAAACTAAGGCAGACTCTCAAACGAAGGAAGAATCTCAAACTAAGGCAGTCTCTCAAACTAAGGCAACTCCTGAAACTAAGGCAGATTCTGCAACGAAGGCAATCCCTCAAACTAAGGCAGACTATCAAACTAAGGCAGACTCTCAAACTAAGGCAGACTTCAAATTAAGGCAGATGCTCAAATGAAGGCAACCCCTCAAACTAAGGCAGGCTCTCAAACTAAGTCAACTCCTCAAACTAAGGCAACCCCTCAAACTAAGGCAACCCCTCAAACTAAGGCAGACTCTCAAACTAAGGCAAATCCTCAAACTAAGGCAACCCCTCAAACTAAGGCAGATTCTCAAACTAAGGCAGTCCCTCAAAGTAAGGCAACCCCTCAAACTAAGGCAACCCCTCAAACTAAGGCAGACATTCAAACTCAGGCAACTCCTCAAACTAAGGCAGCTCCTCAAACTAAGGCAGATTCTCAAACTAAGGCAACCCCTCAAACTAAGGCAACCCCTCAATCTAAGGCAGACTGTCAAACTAAGGCAACCCCTCAAACTAAGGCAACCCCTCAAACTAAGGCAGACTCTCAAAAAAAGGCAACCCCTCAAACTAAGGCAACCCCTCAAACTAAGGCAGATTCTCAAACTAAGGTCCCTCTCAAACTAAGGCAACCCCTCAAACTAAGGGAGACTCTCAAACTAAGGCAACCCCAACTAAGGCAACCCCTCAAACTAAGGCAGACTCTCAAACTAAGGCAACTCCTCAAACTAAGGCAACCCCACAAACTAAAGCAACTCCTCAAACTAAGGCAGACTCTCAAACTAAGGCAGACTCTCAAACGAACGCAACCTCTCAAACTAAGGCAGACTCTAAAACTAAGGCAGACTCTCAAACTGAGGCAGACTCTCAATCCAAGGCAGACTCTCAAACTAAGGCAGATTCTCAAACGAAGGCAGCTCCTCAAACTAAGGCAGAATCTCAAACGAAGGAAACTCCTCAAAATAAGGCAGACTCTCAAACTAAGGCAGACTCGCAAACTAAGGCAGTTTCTCAAACGAAGGGAACTCCTCAAAATAAGGCAGACTCTCAAACTAAGGCAGATTCTCAAACGAAGGCAGTTTCTCAAACGATGGCAGACTCTCAATCCAAGGCAGACTCTCAAACTAAGGCAGATTTTCAAACGAGGGCAACTCCTCAAACAAAGTCAGACTCTCAAACTAAGGCAGACTCAAAAACTAAGGCAGATTCTCAAACGAAGGCAACGCCTCAAACTAAGGCAAACCCTCAAACTAAGGCAGATTTTCAAATGAGGGCAACTCCTCAAATTAAAGCAGACTCTCAAACTAAGGCAGACTCAAAAATTAAGGCAGATTCTCAAACTAAGGCAACGCCTCAAACGAAGGCAACTCCTCAAACTAAGGCAACCCCTCAAACTAAGGCAGATTCTCAAACGAAGGCAACTCCTCAAACTAAGGCAGTCTCTCAAACTAAGGCAACTGCTCAAACTAAGGCAGATTCTCAAACTGAGGCAGATTATCAAACGAAGGCAACTCCTCAAACTAAGGCAGACTCTCAAACTAAGGCAGACTCTAAACTTAGGCAACTTCTCAAACTAAGGCAGATTCTCAAACGAAGGCAACTCCTCAAACTAAGGCAGACTCTCAAACGAAGGCAGACTCTCAAACTAACGCAACTCCTCAAACTGAGGCAGAATCTCAAACTAAGGCCGACTCTCAAACTGAGGCAGACTCTCAAACTAAGGCAGATTCTCAAACGAAGGCAACTCCTCAAACTAAGGCAGACTCTCAAACTAAGGCAGACTCTCAAACTAAGGCAGATTCTCAAACGAAGGCAACCCCTCAAACTAAGGCAGATTCTCAAACGAAGGCAACCCCTCAAACTAAGGCAGACTCTCAAACTAAGGCAGAATCTCAAACTAAGGCAGATTCTCAAACGAAGGCAGCTCCTCAAACTGAGGCAGATTCTCAAACGTAGGCAACTCCTCAAACTAAGGCAGTCTCTCAAACTAAGGCAGATTCTGAAACTAAGGCAGACTCTCAAGCTAAGGCAGACTCTCAAACTAAGGCAGAATCTCAAACGAAGGAGACTCCTCAAACTAAGGCAGACTCTCAAACTAAGGCAGACTCGCAAACTAAGGCAGTTTCTCAAACGAAGGCTATTCCTCAAACTAAGGCAGATTCTCACATGATAGCAACTCCTCAAACAAAGGCAGACTCTCAATCTGAGGCAGATTCTCAAACTAAGGCAGATTTTCAAACGAGGGCAACTCCTCAAACTAAGGCAGACTCTCACACTAAGGCAGATTCTCAAACGAAGGCAACTCCTTAAAAGAAGGTAGACTCTCAAACGAAGGCAGACTCTCAAACTAAGGCAGACTCTCAAACTAAGGCAACCCCTCAAGCTAAGGCAGACTCTCAAACGAAGGCAGAATCTCAAACTAAGGCAGACTCCCAAACTAAGGCAACTCCTCAAAATAAGGCAGATTCTCCAACGACGGCAATCCCTCAAACTAAGGCAGACTCTCAAACGAAGGCATACTCTCAAACTAAGGCAGACTTCAAATTAAGGCAGATTCTCAAACGAAGGCAACCCCTCAAACTAAGGCAGGCTCTCAAACTAAGTCAACTCCTCAAACTAAGGCAACCCGTCAAACTAAGGCATCCCCTCAAACTAAGGCAGACTCTCAAACTAAGGCAAATCCTCAAACTAAGGCAACCCCTCAAACTAAGGCAGATTCTCAAACTAAGACAGTCCCTCAAAGTAAGGCAACCCCTCAAACTAAGGCAACCCCTTAAACTAAGGCAGACTATCAAACTCAGGCAACTCCTCAAACTAAGGCAACTCCTCAAACTAAGGCAGATTCTCAAACTAAGGCAACCCCTCAAACTAAGGCAACCCCTCAATCTAAGGCAGACTCTCAAACTAAGGCAACTCCTCAAACTAAGGCAACACCTCAAACTAATGCAGATTCTCAAACAAAGGTCCCTCTCAAACTAAGGCAACCCCTCAAACTAAGGCAGACTCTCAAACTAAGGCAACCCCTCAAACTAAGGCAGACTCTCAAACTAACGCAACTCCTCAAACGAAGGCAACCCCACAAACTAAATCTATTCCTCAAACTAAGGCAGATTCTCAAAAGAAGGCAACTCCTCAAACTAAGGCAGTCTCTCAAACTAAGGCAACTGCTCAAACTAAGGCAGATTCTCAAACTGAGGCAGATTCTCAAACGAAGGCAACTCCTCAAACTAAGGCAGACTCTTAAAACTGAGGCAACTCCTCAAACTAAGGCAGACTCTCAAACTAAGGCAGACTCTCAAACTAAGGCAACTCCTCAAACTAAGGCAGAATCTCAAACTGAGGCAGACTCTCAAACTAAGGCAACTCCTCAAACTAAGGTAGATTCTCAAACGAAGGCAACTCCTCAAACTAAGGCAGACTCTCAAACTAAGGCAGACTCTCAAACTAAGGCATATTCTCAAACGAAGGCAACCCCTCAAACTAAGGCAGAATCTCAAACTAAGGCAGACTCTCAAACTAAGGCAGATTCTCAAACGAAGGCAGCTCCTCAAACTAAGGCAGACTCTCAAACTAAGGCAGACTCGCAAACTAAGGCAGTTTCTCAAACGAAGGCAACTCCTCAAACTAAGGCAGACTCTCAAACTAAGGCAGACTCTCCAACTAAGGCAGACTCTCAAACGAAGGCAGATTCTCAAACGAGGGCAACCCCTCAAACTAAGGCAGACTCTCAAAGCAAGGCAACTCCTCAAACTAAGGCAACCCCTCAAACAAAGGCAACTCCTCAAACTAAGGCAGATTCTCAAACTAAGGCAACCCCTCAAACTATGGAAACTCCTCAAACTAGGGCGAAACCTCAAACTAAGGCAGACTCTCAAACTAAGGCAACTCCTGAAACTAAGGCAGATTCTGCAACGAAGGCAATTCCTCAATCTAAGGCAGACTCTCAAACTAAGGCAGACTCTCAAACTAAGGCAGACTTCAAATTAAGGCAGATGCTCAAATGAAGGCAACCCCTCAAACTAAGGCAGGCTCTCAAACTAAGTCAACTCCTCAAACTAAGGCAACCCCTCAAACTAAGGCAACCCCTCAAACTAAGGCAGACTCTCAAACTAAGGCAAATCCTCAAACGAAGGCAACCCCTCAAACTAAGGCAGATTCTCAAACTAAGGCAGTCCCTCAAAGTAAGGCAACCCCTCAAACTAAGGCAACCCCTCAAACTAAGGCAGACATTCAAACTCAGGCAACTCCTCAAACTAAGGCAGCTCCTCAAACTAAGGCAGATTCTCAAACTAAGGCAACCCCTCAAACTAAGGCAACCCCTCAATCTAAGGCAGACTGTCAAACTAAGGCAACCCCTCAAACTAAGGCAACCCCTCAAACTAAGGCAGACTCTCAAAAAAAGGCAACCCCTCAAACTAAGGCAACCCCTCAAACTAAGGCAGATTCTCAAACTAAGGTCCCTCTCAAACTAAGGCAACCCCTCAAACTAAGGGAGACTCTCAAACTAAGGCAACCCCAACTAAGGCAACCCCTCAAACTAAGGCAGACTCTCAAACTAAGGCAACTCCTCAAACTAAGGCAACCCCACAAACTAAAGCAACTCCTCAAACTAAGGCAGACTCTCAAACTAAGGCAGACTCTCAAACGAACGCAACCCCTCAAACTAAGGCAGACTCTAAAACTAAGGCAGACTCTCAAACTGAGGCAGACTCTCAATCCAAGGCAGACTCTCAAACTAAGGCAGATTCTCAAACGAAGGCAGCTCCTCAAACTAAGGCAGAATCTCAAACGAAGGAAACTCCTCAAAATAAGGCAGACTCTCAAACTAAGGCAGACTCGCAAACTAAGGCAGTTTCTCAAACGAAGGGAACTCCTCAAAATAAGGCAGACTCTCAAACTAAGGCAGATTCTCAAACGAAGGCAGTTTCTCAAACGAAGGCAGACTCTCAATCCAAGGCAGACTCTCAAACTAAGGCAGATTTTCAAACGAGGGCAACTCCTCAAACAAAGTCAGACTCTCAAACTAAGGCAGACTCAAAAACTAAGGCAGATTCTCAAACGAAGGCAACGCCTCAAACTAAGGCAACCCCTCAAACTAAGGCAGATTTTCAAATGAGGGCAACTCCTCAAATTAAAGCAGACTCTCAAACTAAGGCAGACTCAAAAATTAAGGCAGATTCTCAAACTAAGGCAACGCCTCAAACGAAGGCAACTCCTCAAACTAAGGCAACCCCTCAAACTAAGGCAGATTCTCAAACGAAGGCAACTCCTCAAACTAAGGCAGTCTCTCAAACTAAGGCAACTGCTCAAACTAAGGCAGATTCTCAAACTGAGGCAGATTATCAAACGAAGGCAACTCCTCAAACTAAGGCAGACTCTCAAACTAAGGCAGACTCTAAACTTAGGCAACTTCTCAAACTAAGGCAGATTCTCAAACGAAGGCAACTCCTCAAACTAAGGCAGACTCTCAAACGAAGGCAGACTCTCAAACTAACGAAACTCCTCAAACTGAGGCAGAATCTCAAACTAAGGCCGACTCTCAAACTGAGGCAGACTCTCAAACTAAGGCAGATTCTCAAACGAAGGCAACTCCTCAAACTAAGGCAGACTCTCAAACTAAGGCAGACTCTCAAACTAAGGCAGATTCTCAAACGAAGGCAACCCCTCAAACTAAGGCAGATTCTCAAACGAAGGCAACCCCTCAAACTAAGGCAGACTCTCAAACTAAGGCAGAATCTCAAACTAAGGCAGATTCTCAAACGAAGGCAGCTCCTCAAACTGAGGCAGATTCTCAAACGAAGACAACTCCTCAAACTAAGGCAGTCTCTCAAACTAAGGCAGATTCTGAAACTAAGGCAGACTCTCAAGCTAAGGCAGACTCTCAAACTAAGGCAGAATCTCAAACGAAGGAGACTCCTCAAACTAAGGCAGACTCTCAAACTAAGGCAGACTCGCAAACTATGGCAGTTTCTCAAACGAAGGCTATTCCTCAAACTAAGGCAGATTCTCACATGATAGCAACTCCTCAAACAAAGGCAGACTCTCACACTAAGGCAGATTCTCAAACGAAGGCAACTCCTCAAAAGAAGGTAGACTCTCAAACGAAGGCAGACTCTCAAACTAAGGCAGACTCTCAAACTAAGGCAACCCCTCAAGCTAAGGCAGACTCTCAAACGAAGGCAGAATCTCAAACTAAGGCAGACTCCCAAACTAAGGCAACTCCTCAAAATAAGGCAGATTCTCCAACGACGGCAATCCCTCAAACTAAGGCAGACTCTCAAACGAAGGCATACTCTCAAACTAAGGCAGACTTCAAATTAAGGCAGATTCTCAAACGAAGGCAACCCCTCAAACTAAGGCAGGCTCTCAAACTAAGTCAACTCCTCAAACTAAGGCAACCCGTCAAACTAAGGCAACCCCTCAAACTAAGGCAGACTCTCAAACTAAGGCAAATCCTCAAACTAAGGCAACCCCTCAAACTAAGGCAGATTCTCAAACTAAGACAGTCCCTCAAAGTAAGGCAACCCCTCAAACTAAGGCAACCCCTTAAACTAAGGCAGACTATCAAACTCAGGCAACTCCTCAAACTAAGGCAACTCCTCAAACTAAGGCAGATTCTCAAACTAAGGCAACCCCTCAAACTAAGGCAACCCCTCAATCTAAGGCAGACTCTCAAACTAAGGCAACTCCTCAAACTAAGGCAACACCTCAAACTAAGGCAGATTCTCAAACAAAGGTCCCTCTCAAACTAAGGCAACCCCTCAAACTAAGGCAGACTCTCAAACGAAGGCAACCCCACAAACTAAAGCTATTCCTCAAACTAAGGCAGATTCTCAAAAGAAGGCAACTCCTCAAACTAAGGCAGTCTCTCAAACTAAGGCAACTGCTCAAACTAAGGCAGATTCTCAAACTGAGGCAGATTCTCAAACGAAGGCAACTCCTCAAACTAAGGCAGACTCTTAAAACTGAGGCAACTCCTCAAACTAAGGCAGACTCTCAAACTAAGGCAGACTCTCAAACTAAGGCAACTCCTCAAACTAAGGCAGAATCTCAAACTGAGGCAGACTCTCAAACTAAGGCAACTCCTCAAACTAAGGTAGATTCTCAAACGAAGGCAACTCCTCAAACTAAGGCAGACTCTCAAACTAAGGCAGACTATCAAACTAAGGCAGATTCTCAAACGAAGGCAGCTCCTCAAACTAAGGCAGACTCTCAAACTAAGGCAGACTCGCAAACTAAGGCAGTTTCTCAAACTAAGGCAGACTCGCAAACTAAGGCAGAATCTCAAACTGAGGCAGACTCTCAAACTAAGGCAACTCCTCAAACTAAGGTAGATTCTCAAACGAAGGCAACTCCTCAAACTAAGGCAGACTCTCAAACTAAGGCAGACTCTCAAACTAAGGCAGACTCTCAAACTAAGGCAGATTCTCAAACGAAGGCAGCTCCTCAAACTAAGGCAGACTCTCAAACTAAGGCAGACTCGCAAACTAAGGCAGTTTCTCAAACGAAGGCAACTCCTCAAACTAAGGCAGACTCTCAAACTAAGGCAGACTCTCCAACTAAGGCAGACTCTCAAACGAAGGCAGATTCTCAAACGAGGGCAACCCCTCAAACTAAGGCAGACTCTCAAACCAAGGCAACTCCTCAAACTAAGGCAACCCCTCAAACAAAGGCAACTCCTCAAACTAAGGCAGATTCTCAAACTAAGGCAACCCCTCAAACTATGGAAACTCCTCAAACTAGGGCGAAACCTCAAACTAAGGCAGACTCTCAAAATAAGGCAACCCCTCAAACTAAGGCAACCCCTCAAAGTAAGGCAACGCCTCAAACTGAGGCAACCCCTCAAACTGAGGAAACCCCTCAAATTAAGGCAACCCCTGAAGCTAAGGCAGAGTCTCAAACTGAGGCCACTCCTCAAACTAAGGCACACTCTCAAACTAAGGCTGATTCTCCAACTAAGGCAGATTCTCAAACGAAGGCAACTCCTCAAACTAAGGCAGACTCTCAAACTAAGGCAACTCCTCAAACTAAGGCAGATTCTCAAACTAAGGCACACTCTCAAACGAAGGCAACTCCTCAAGCAAGGCGACCCCTCAAACTAAGGCAGATTCTCAAACGAAGGCAACTCCTCAAACTAAGGCAACCGCACAAACTAAGGCAACTCCTCAAACCATGGCATCCCCTCAAACTAAGGCAGATTCTCAAATGACGGCAACTCCTCAAACTAAGGCTGACTCTCAAACTAAGGCAGACTCTCGAACTATGGCAACTCCTCAAACTAAAGCAAATCCTCAAACGAAGGCAACCCTCAACCTAAGGCAAATTCTCAAACTAAGGCAACTCCTCAAACTAAGGCAACTCCTCAAACTAAGGCAACCCCTCAAACTAAGGCAGATTCTCAAACGAAGGCAACTCCTCAAACTAAGGCAGTCTCTCAAACTAAGGCAACTGATCAAACTAAGGCAGATTCTCAAACTGAGGCAGATTCTCAAACGAAGGCAACTCCTCAAACTAAGGCAGACTCTCAAACTAAGGCAACTCCTCAAACTAAGGCAGACTCTCAAACTAAGGCAGATGCTCAAACTTAGGCAACTCCTCAAACTAAGGCAGACTCTCAAACTAAGGCAGACTCTCAAACTAAGGCAACTCCTCAAACTAAGACAGAATCTCAAACTAAGGCAGACTCTCAAACTAAGGCAACTCCTCAAACTAAGGTAGATTCTCAAACGAAGGCAACTCCTCAAACTAAGGCAGACTCTCAAACTCAGGCAGACTCTCAAACTTAGGCAGATTCTCAAACGAAGGCAACCCCTCAAACTAAGGCAGACTCTCAAACTAATGCAGACTCTCAAGCTAAGGCAGATTCTCAAACGAAGGCAGCTCCTCAAACTAAGGCAGACTCTCAAACTAAGGCAGTTTCTCATACGAAGGCTACTCCTCAAACTAACGCAGATTCACAAACGAAGGCAACTCCTCAAACGAAGGCAGACTCTCAAACTAAGGCAGTCTCTAAAACTAAGGCAGACTCTCAAACCGAGGCAGACTCTCAATCTAAGGCCGACTCTCAAACTAAGGCAGCTCCTCAAACTAAGGCAGAATCTCAAACGAAGGAAACTCCTCAAACTAAGGCAGACTATAAAACTAAGGCAGACTCGCAAACTAAGGCAGTTTCCCAAACGAAGGCAACTCCTCAAACTAAGGCAGATTCTCAAACGAAGGCAACTCCTCAAACAAAGGCAGACTCTCAATCGAAGGCAGACTCTCAAACTAAGGCAGATTTTCAAACGAGGGCTACTCCTCAAACTAAGGCAGACTCTCAAACTAAGGCAGACTCTAAAACTAAGGCAGATTCTCAAACGAAGGCAACTCCTCAAAATAAGGCAGACCCTCAAACTAAGGCATACACTCAAACTAAGGCAGATTCTCAAACGAAGGCAACTCCTCAAAAGAAGGCAGACTCTCAAACTAAGGCAGACTCTCAAACTGAGGCAGACTCTCAATTTAAGGCAACCCCTCAAACTAAGGCAGACTCTCAAACGAAGGAAGAATCTCAAACTAAGGCAGACTCTCAAACTAACGCAACTCCTCAAAATAAGGCAGATTCTGCAACGAAGGCAATCCCTCAAACGAAGGCAACTCCTCCAACTCAGGCAGACTCTAAAACTAAGGCAGATTCTCAAACGAAGGCAACCCCTAAAATTAAGGCAGACTCTCTAACCAAGGCAGACTCTCAAACTAAGGCAGATTCTCAAACGAAGGCAGCTCCTCAAACTAAGGCAGACTGTCAAACTAAGGCAGACTCGCAAAATAAGGCAGTTTCTCAAACGAAGGCAACTCCTCAAACTAAGGCAGATTCTCAAACGAAGGCAACTCCTCAAACTAAGGCAGACTCTCAAACTAAGGCAGACTCCAAAACTAAGGCAGACTCTCTAACTGAGGCAGACTCTCAATCGAAGGCAGACTCTCAAACTAAGGCAGATTCTCAAACGAAGGCATCTCCTCAAACTACGGCAGAATCTCAAACGAAGGAAACTCCTCAAAGTAAGGCAGACTCTCAAACTAAGGCAGACTCGCAAACTAAGGCAGTTTCCCAAACGAAGGCAACTCCTCAAACTCAGGCAGATTCTCAAACGAAGGCAAGTCCTCAAACTAAGGCAGACTCTCAAACTAAGGCAGACTCTCAAACTAAGGCAACCCCTCAAACTAAGGCAGACACTCAAACGAAGGAAGAATCTCAAACTAAGGTAGATTCTCAAACTAAGGCACATTCTCAAACGAAGGCAACTCCTCAAACAAGGCGACCCCTCAAACTAAGGCAGATTCTCAAACGAAGGCAACTCCTCAAACTAAGGCAACCGCTCAAACTAAGGCAACTCCTCAAACCATGGCAACCCCTCAAACTAAGGCAGATTCTCAAACGACGGCAACTCTTCAAACTAAGGCAGACTCTCAAACTAAGGCAACTCCTCAAACTATAGCAACTCCTCAAACTAAGGCAACCCCTCAAACTAAGGCAAATTCTCAAACTAAGGCAACTCCTCAAACTAAGGCAACTCCTCAAATTAAGGCAACCCCTCAAACTAAGGCAGATTCTCAAACGAAGGCAACTCCTCAAACTAAGGCAGTCTCTCAAACTAAGGCAACTGATCAAACTAAGGCAGATTCTCAAACTGAGGCAGATTCTCAAACGAAGGCAACTCTGCAAACTAAGGCAGATTCTCAAACGAAGGCAACTCCTCAAATTAAGGCAGACTCTCAAACTAAGGCAGACTCTCAAACTAAGGCAACTCCTCAAACTAAGGCAGAATCTCAAACTAACGCAGATTCTCAAACTAAGGCAACTCCTCAAACTAAGGTAGATTCTCAAACGAAGGCAACTCCTCAAAATAAGGCAGACTCTCAAACTAAGGCAGACTCTCAAACTAAGGCAGATTCTCAAACGAAGGCAACCCCTCAAACTAAGGCAGACTCTCAAACTAAGGCAGACTCTCAATCTGAGGCAGATTCTCAAACGAAGGCAGCTCCTCAAACTAAGGCAGACTCTCAAACTAAGGCAGTATATCAAATGAAGGCAACTCCTCAAACTAAGGCAGATTCTCAAACGAAGGCAACTCCTCAAACTAAGGCAGACTCTCAAACTAAGGCATACTCTAAAACTACGGCAGACTTTCAAACCGAGGCAGACTCTCAATCTGAGGTTGACTCTCAACCTAAGGCAGATTCTCAAACGAAGGCAGCTCCTCAAACTAAGGTAGAATCTCAAACGAAGGAAACTCCTCAAACTAAGGCAGACTTTCAAACTAAGGCAGACTCGCAAACTAAGGCAGTTTCCCAAACGAAGGCAACTCCTCAAACTAAGGCAGATTCTCAAACGAAGGCAACTCCTCAAGCAAAGGCAGACTCTCAATCTCAGGCAGACTCTCAAACTAAGGCAGATTTTCAAACGAGGGCAACTCCTCAAACTGAGGCAGACTCTCAAACTAAGGCAGACTCTGAAACTAAGGCAGATTCTCAAATGAAGGCAACTCCTCAAAAGAAGGCAGACTCTCAAACTAAGGCAGACTCTCAAACTAAGGCAACTCCTCAAACTAAGGCAGACTCTCAAACTAAGGCAACTCCTCAAAATAAGGCAGATTCTGCAACGAAGGCAATGCCTCAAACGAAGGCAAACCCTAAAACTAAGGCAGATTCTCAAACGAAGGCAGCTCCTCAAACTAAGGCAGACTCTCAAACTAAGGCAGAATCGCAAACTAAGGCAGTTTCTCAAACGAAGGCAACTCCTCAAACTAAGGCAGATTCTCAAACGAAGGCAACTCCTCAAACTAAGGCAGTCTCTAAAACTAAGGCAGACTCTCAAACTGAGGCAGACTCTCAATCTAAGGCAGACTCTCAAACTAACGCAGATTCTCAAACGAAGGCAGCTCCTCAAACTAAGGCAGAATCTCAAACGAAGGATACTCCTCAAACTAAGGCAGACTCTCAAACTAAGGCAGACTCGCAAACGAAGGCAGTTTCCCAAACGAAGGCAACTCCTCAAACTAAGGCAGATTCTCAAACAAAGGCAAGTCCTCAAACAAAGGCAGACTCTCAATCTAAGGCAGACTCTCAAACTAAGGCAGATTTTCAAACGAAGGTAACTCCTCAAACTAAGGCAGACTCTCAAACTAAGGCAGACTCAAAAACTAAGGCAGATTCTCAAACGAAGGCAACTCCTCAAAATAAGGCAGACTCTCAAACTAAGGCAGACTCTCAAACTAAGGCAGATTCTCAAACGAAGGCAACTCCTCAAAAGAAGGCAGACTCTCAAACTAAGGCAACTCCTCAAACTCAGGCAACCCCTCAAACTAAGGCAACCCCTCAAACTAAGGCAGACTCTCAAACTAAGGCAAATCCTCAAACTAAGGCAGACTTCAAATTAAGGCAGATTCTCAAACGAAGGCAACCCCTCAAACTAAGGCAGGCTCTCAAACTAAGTCAACTCCTCAAACTAAGGCAACCCCTCAAACTAAGGCAACCCCTCAAACTAAGGCAGACTCTCAAACTAAGGCAAATCCTCAAACTAAGGCAACCCCTCAAACTAAGGCAGATTCTCAAACTAAGGCAGTCCCTCAAAGTAAGGCAACCCCTCAAACTAAGGCAACCCCTCAAACTATGGCAGACAATCAAACTCAGGCAACTCCTCAAACTAAGGCAGCTCCTCAAACTAAGGCAGATTCTCAAACTAAGGCAACCCCTCAAACTAAGGCAACCCCTCAATCTAAGGCAGACTCTCAAACTAAGGCAACCCCTCAAACTAAGGCAGACTCTCAAAAAAAAGCAACCCCTCAAACTAAGGCAACCCCTCAAAATAAGGCAGATTCTCAAACTAAGGTCCCTCTCAAACTAAGGCAACCCCTCAAACTAAGGCAGACTCTCAAAATAAGGCAACCCCTCAAACTAAGGCAACCCCTCAAAACTATGGCAGACTCTCAAACTAAGGCAACTCCTCAAACTAAGGCAACCCCACAAACTAAAGCAACTCCTCAAACTAAGGCAGACTCTCAAACTAAGGCAGACTCTCAAACTAAGGCAGACTCAAAAATTAAGGCAGATTCTCAAACTAAGGCAACGCCTCAAACGAAGGCAACTCCTCAAACTAAGGCAACCCCTCAAACTAAGGCAGATTCTCAAACGAAGGCAACTCCACAAACTAAGGCAGTCTCTCAAACTAAGGCAACTGCTCAAACTAAGGCAGATTCTCAAACTGAGGCAGATTATCAAACGAAGGCAACTCCTCAAACTAAGGCAGACTCTCAAACTAAGGCAGACTCTAAACTTAGGCAACTTCTCAAACTAAGGCAGATTCTCAAACGAAGGCAACTCCTCAAACTAAGGCAGACTCTCAAACGAAGGCAGACTCTCAAACTAACGCAACTCCTCAAACTGAGGCAGAATCTCAAACTAAGGCCGACTCTCAAACTGAGGCAGACTCTCAAACTAAGGCAGATTCTCAAACGAAGGCAACTCCTCAAACTAAGGCAGACTCTCAAACTAAGGCAGACTCTCAAACTAAGGCAGATTCTCAAACGAAGGCAACCCCTCAAACTAAGGCAGATTCTCAAACGAAGGCAACCCCTCAAACTAAGGCAGACTCTCAAACTAAGGCAGAATCTCAAACTAAGGCAGATTCTCAAACGAAGGCAGCTCCTCAAACTGAGGCAGATTCTCAAACGAATGCAACTCCTCAAACTAAGGCAGTCTCTCAAACTAAGGCAGATTCTGAAACTAAGGCAGACTCTCAAGCTAAGGCAGACTCTCAAACTAAGGCAGAATCTCAAACGAAGGAGACTCCTCAAACTAAGGCAGACTCTCAAACTAAGGCAGACTCGCAAACTAAGGCAGTTTCTCAAACGAAGGCTATTCCTCAAACTAAGGCAGATTCTCACATGATAGCAACTCCTCAAACAAAGGCAGACTCTCACACTAAGGCAGATTCTCAAACGAAGGCAACTCCTCAAAAGAAGGTAGACTCTCAAACGAAGGCAGACTCTCAAACTAAGGCAGACTCTCAAACTAAGGCAACCCCTCAAGCTAAGGCAGACTCTCAAACGAAGGCAGAATCTCAAACTAAGGCAGACTCCCAAACTAAGGCAACTCCTCAAAATAAGGCAGATTCTCCAACGACGGCAATCCCTCAAACTAAGGCAGACTCTCAAACGAAGGCATACTCTCAAACTAAGGCAGACTTCAAATTAAGGCAGATTCTCAAACGAAGGCAACCCCTCAAACTAAGGCAGGCTCTCAAACTAAGTCAACTCCTCAAACTAAGGCAACCCGTCAAACTAAGGCAACCCCTCAAACTAAGGCAGACTCTCAAACTAAGGCAAATCCTCAAACTAAGGCAAACCCTCAAACTAAGGCAGATTCTCAAACTAAGACAGTCCCTCAAAGTAAGGCAACCCCTCAAACTTAGGCAACCCCTTAAACTAAGGCAGACTATCAAACTCAGGCAACTCCTCAAACTAAGGCAACTCCTCAAACTAAGGCAGATTCTCAAACTAAGGCAACCCCTCAAACTAAGGCAACCCCTCAATCTAAGGCAGACTCTCAAACTAAGGCAACTCCTCAAACTAAGGCAACACCTCAAACTAAGGCAGATTCTCAAACAAAGGTCCCTCTCAAACTAAGGCAACCCCTCAAACTAAGGCAGACTCTCAAACGAAGGCAACCCCACAAACTAAAGCTATTCCTCAAACTAAGGCAGATTCTCAAAAGAAGGCAACTCCTCAAACTAAGGCAGTCTCTCAAACTAAGGCAACTGCTCAAACTAAGGCAGATTCTCAAACTGAGGCAGATTCTCAAACGAAGGCAACTCCTCAAACTAAGGCAGACTCTTAAAACTGAGGCAACTCCTCAAACTAAGGCAGACTCTCAAACTAAGGCAGACTCTCAAACTAAGGCAACTCCTCAAACTAAGGCAGAATCTCAAACTGAGGCAGACTCTCAAACTAAGGCAACTCCTCAAACTAAGGTAGATTCTCAAACGAAGGCAACTCCTCAAACTAAGGCAGACTCTCAAACTAAGGCAGACTCTCAAACTAAGGCAGACTCTCAAACTAAGGCAGATTCTCAAACGAAGGCAGCTCCTCAAACTAAGGCAGACTCTCAAACTAAGGCAGACTCGCAAACTAAGGCAGTTTCTCAAACTAAGGCAGACTCGCAAACTAAGGCAGAATCTCAAACTGAGGCAGACTCTCAAACTAAGGCAACTCCTCAAACTAAGGTAGATTCTCAAACGAAGGCAACTCCTCAAACTAAGGCAGACTCTCAAACTAAGGCAGACTCTCAAACTAAGGCAGACTCTCAAACTAAGGCAGATTCTCAAACGAAGGCAGCTCCTCAAACTAAGGCAGACTCTCAAACTAAGGCAGACTCGCAAACTAAGGCAGTTTCTCAAACGAAGGCAACTCCTCAAACTAAGGCAGACTCTCAAACTAAGGCAGACTCTCCAACTAAGGCAGACTCTCAAACGAAGGCAGATTCTCAAACGAGGGCAACCCCTCAAACTAAGGCAGACTCTCAAACCAAGGCAACTCCTCAAACTAAGGCAACCCCTCAAACAAAGGCAACTCCTCAAACTAAGGCAGATTCTCAAACTAAGGCAACCCCTCAAACTATGGAAACTCCTCAAACTAGGGCGAAACCTCAAACTAAGGCAGACTCTCAAAATAAGGCAACCCCTCAAACTAAGGCAACCCCTCAAAGTAAGGCAACGCCTCAAACTGAGGCAACCCCTCAAACTGAGGAAACCCCTCAAACTAAGGCAACCCCTGAAGCTAAGGCAGAGTCTCAAACTGAGGCCACTCCTCAAACTAAGGCACACTCTCAAACTAAGGCTGATTCTCCAACTAAGGCAGATTCTCAAACGAAGGCAACTCCTCAAACTAAGGCAGACTCTCAAACTAAGGCAACTCCTCAAACTAAGGCAGATTCTCAAACTAAGGCACACTCTCAAACGAAGGCAACTCCTCAAGCAAGGCGACCCCTCAAACTAAGGCAGATTCTCAAACGAAGGCAACTCCTCAAACTAAGGCAACCGCACAAACTAAGGCAACTCCTCAAACCATGGCATCCCCTCAAACTAAGGCAGATTCTCAAATGACGGCAACTCCTCAAACTAAGGCTGACTCTCAAACTAAGGCAGACTCTCGAACTATGGCAACTCCTCAAACTAAAGCAAATCCTCAAACGAAGGCAACCCTCAACCTAAGGCAAATTCTCAAACTAAGGCAACTCCTCAAACTAAGGCAACTCCTCAAACTAAGGCAACCCCTCAAACTAAGGCAGATTCTCAAACGAAGGCAACTCCTCAAACTAAGGCAGTCTCTCAAACTAAGGCAACTGATCAAACTAAGGCAGATTCTCAAACTGAGGCAGATTCTCAAACGAAGGCAACTCCTCAAACTAAGGCAGACTCTCAAACTAAGGCAACTCCTCAAACTAAGGCAGACTCTCAAACTAAGGCAGATGCTCAAACTTAGGCAACTCCTCAAACTAAGGCAGACTCTCAAACTAAGGCAGACTCTCAAACTAAGGCAACTCCTCAAACTAAGACAGAATCTCAAACTAAGGCAGACTCTCAAACTAAGGCAACTCCTCAAACTAAGGTAGATTCTCAAACGAAGGCAACTCCTCAAACTAAGGCAGACTCTCAAACTCAGGCAGACTCTCAAACTTAGGCAGATTCTCAAACGAAGGCAACCCCTCAAACTAAGGCAGACTCTCAAACTAATGCAGACTCTCAAGCTAAGGCAGATTCTCAAACGAAGGCAGCTCCTCAAACTAAGGCAGACTCTCAAACTAAGGCAGTTTCTCAAACGAAGGCTACTCCTCAAACTAACGCAGATTCACAAACGAAGGCAACTCCTCAAACGAAGGCAGACTCTCAAACTAAGGCAGTCTCTAAAACTAAGGCAGACTCTCAAACCGAGGCAGACTCTCAATCTAAGGCCGACTCTCAAACTAAGGCAGCTCCTCAAACTAAGGCAGAATCTCAAACGAAGGAAACTCCTCAAACTAAGGCAGACTATAAAACTAAGGCAGACTCGCAAACTAAGGCAGTTTCCCAAACGAAGGCAACTCCTCAAACTAAGGCAGATTCTCAAACGAAGGCAACCCCTCAAACAAAGGCAGACTCTCAATCGAAGGCAGACTCTCAAACTAAGGCAGATTTTCAAACGAGGGCTACTCCTCAAACTAAGGCAGACTCTCAAACTAAGGCAGACTCTAAAACTAAGGCAGATTCTCAAACGAAGGCAACTCCTCAAAATAAGGCAGACCCTCAAACTAAGGCAGACACTCAAACTAAGGCAGATTCTCAAACGAAGGCAACTCCTCAAAAGAAGGCAGACTCTCAAACTAAGGCAGACTCTCAAACTGAGGCAGACTCTCAATTTAAGGCAACCCCTCAAACTAAGGCAGACTCTCAAACGAAGGAAGAATCTCAAACTAAGGCAGACTCTCAAACTAACGCAACTCCTCAAAATAAGGCAGATTCTGCAACGAAGGCAATCCCTCAAACGAAGGCAACTCCTCCAACTCAGGCAGACTCTAAAACTAAGGCAGATTCTCAAACGAAGGCAACCCCTAAAACTAAGGCAGACTCTCTAACCAAGGCAGACTCTCAAACTAAGGCAGATTCTCAAACGAAGGCAGCTCCTCAAACTAAGGCAGACTCTCAAACTAAGGCAGACTCGCAAAATAAGGCAGTTTCTCAAACGAAGGCAACTCCTCAAACTAAGGCAGATTCTCAAACGAAGGCAACTCCTCAAACTAAGGCAGACTCTCAAACTAAGGCAGACTCCAAAACTAAGGCAGACTCTCTAACTGAGGCAGACTCTCAATCGAAGGCAGACTCTCAAACTAAGGCAGATTCTCAAACGAAGGCATCTACTCAAACTACGGCAGAATCTCAAACGAAGGAAACTCCTCAAAGTAAGGCAGACTCTCAAACTAAGGCAGACTCGCAAACTAAGGCAGTTTCCCAAACGAAGGCAACTCCTCAAACTCAGGCAGATTCTCAAACGAAGGCAAGTCCTCAAACTAAGGCAGACTCTCAAACTAAGGCCGACTCTCAAACTAAGGCAACCCCGCAAACTAAGGCAGACACTCAAACGAAGGAAGAATCTCAAACTAAGGTAGATTCTCAAACTAAGGCACATTCTCAAACGAAGGCAACTCCTCAAACAAGGCGACCCCTCAAACTAAGGCAGATTCTCAAACGAAGGCAACTCCTCAAACTAAGGCAACCGCTCAAACTAAGGCAACTCCTCAAACCATGGCAACCCCTCAAACTAAGGCAGATTCTCAAACGACGGCAACTCTTCAAACTAAGGCAGACTCTCAAACTAAGGCAACTCCTCAAACTATAGCAACTCCTCAAACTAAGGCAACCCCTCAAACTAAGGCAAATTCTCAAACTAAGGCAACTCCTCAAACTAAGGCAACTCCTCAAATTAAGGCAACCCCTCAAACTAAGGCAGATTCTCAAACGAAGGCAACTCCTCAAACTAAGGCAGTCTCTCAAACTAAGGCAACTGATCAAACTAAGGCAGATTCTCAAACTGAGGCAGATTCTCAAACGAAGGCAACTCTGCAAACTAAGGCAGATTCTCAAACGAAGGCAACTCCTCAAATTAAGGCAGACTCTCAAACTAAGGCAGACTCTCAAACTAAGGCAACTCCTCAAACTAAGGCAGAATCTCAAACTAACGCAGATTCTCAAACTAAGGCAACTCCTCAAACTAAGGTAGATTCTCAAACGAAGGCAACTCCTCAAAATAAGGCAGACTCTCAAACTAAGGCAGACTCTCAAACTAAGGCAGATTCTCAAACGAAGGCAACCCCTCAAACTAAGGCAGACTCTCAAACTAAGGCAGACTTTCAATCTGAGGCAGATTCTCAAACGAAGGCAGCTCCTCAAACTAAGGCAGACTCTCAAACTAAGGCACTATATCAAATGAAGGCAACTCCTCAAACTAAGGCAGATTCTCAAACGAAGGCAACTCCTCAAACTAAGGCAGACTCTCAAACTAAGGCATACTCTAAAACTACGGCAGACTTTCAAACCGAGGCAGACTCTCAATCTGAGGCAGACTCTCAACCTAAGGCAGATTCTCAAACGAAGGCAGCTCCTCAAACTAAGGTAGAATCTCAAACGAAGGAAACTCCTCAAACTAAGGCAGACTTTCAAACTAAGGCAGACTCGCAAACTAAGGCAGTTTCCCAAACGAAGGCAACTCCTCAAACTAAGGCAGATTCTCAAACGAAGGCAACTCCTCAAGCAAAGGCAGACTCTCAATCTCAGGCAGACTCTCAAACTAAGGCAGATTTTCAAACGAGGGCAACTCCTCAAACTGAGGCAGACTCTCAAACTAAGGCAGACTCTGAAACTAAGGCAGATTCTCAAATGAAGGCAACTCCTCAAAAGAAGGCAGACTCTCAAACTAAGGCAGACTCTCAAACTAAGGCAACTCCTCAAACTAAGGCAGACTCTCAAACTAAGGCAACTCCTCAAAATAAGGCAGATTCTGCAACGAAGGCAATGCCTCAAACGAAGGCAAACCCTAAAACTAAGGCAGATTCTCAAACGAAGGCAGCTCCTCAAACTAAGGCAGACTCTCAAACTAAGGCAGAATCGCAAACTAAGGCAGTTTCTCAAACGAAGGCAACTCCTCAAACTAAGGCAGATTCTCAAACGAAGGCAACTCCTCAAACTAAGGCAGTCTCTAAAACTAAGGCAGACTCTCAAACTGAGGCAGACTCTCAATCTAAGGCAGACTCTCAAACTAACGCAGATTCTCAAACGAAGGCAGCTCCTCAAACTAAGGCAGAATCTCAAACGAAGGATACTCCTCAAACTAAGGCAGACTCTCAAACTAAGGCAGACTCGCAAACGAAGGCAGTTTCCCAAACGAAGGCAACTCCTCAAACTAAGGCAGATTCTCAAACAAAGGCAAGTCCTCAAACAAAGGCAGACTCTCAATCTAAGGCAGACTCTCAAACTAAGGCAGATTTTCAAACGAAGGTAACTCCTCAAACTAAGGCAGACTCTCAAACTAAGGCAGACTCAAAAACTAAGGCAGATTCTCAAACGAAGGCAACTCCTCAAAATAAGGCAGACTCTCAAACTAAGGCAGACTCTCAAACTAAGGCAGATTCTCAAACGAAGGCAACTCCTCAAAAGAAGGCAGACTCTCAAACTAAGGCAACTCCTCAAACTCAGGCAACCCCTCAAACTAAGGCAACCCCTCAAACTAAGGCAGACTCTCAAACTAAGGCAAATCCTCAAACTAAGGCAGACTTCAAATTAAGGCAGATTCTCAAACGAAGGCAACCCCTCAAACTAAGGCAGGCTCTCAAACTAAGTCAACTCCTCAAACTAAGGCAACCCCTCAAACTAAGGCAACCCCTCAAACTAAGGCAGACTCTCAAACTAAGGCAAATCCTCAAACTAAGGCAACCCCTCAAACTAAGGCAGATTCTCAAACTAAGGCAGTCCCTCAAAGTAAGGCAACCCCTCAAACTAAGGCAACCCCTCAAACTATGGCAGACAATCAAACTCAGGCAACTCCTCAAACTAAGGCAGCTCCTCAAACTAAGGCAGATTCTCAAACTAAGGCAACACCTCAAACTAAGGCAACCCCTCAATCTAAGGCAGACTCTCAAACTAAGGCAACCCCTCAAACTAAGGCAGACTCTCAAAAAAAAGCAACACCTCAAACTAAGGCAACCCCTCAAAATAAGGCAGATTCTCAAACTAAGGTCCCTCTCAAACTAAGGCAACCCCTCAAACTAAGGCAGACTCTCAAAATAAGGCAACCCCTCAAACTAAGGCAACCCCTCAAAACTATGGCAGACTCTCAAACTAAGGCAACTCCTCAAACTAAGGCAACCCCACAAACTAAAGCAACTCCTCAAACTAAGGCAGACTCTCAAGCTAAGGCAGACTCTCAAACGAAAGCAACCCCTCAAACTAAGGCAGACTATAAAACTAAGGCAGATTCTCAAACTAAGGCAACCCCTCAATCTAAGGCAGACTCTCAAACTAAGGCAACCCCTCAAACTAAGGCAACCCCTCAAACTCAGGCAGACTCTCAAAAAAAGGCAACCCCTCAAACTAAGGCAACCCCTCAAACTAAGGCAGATTCTCAAACTAAGGTCTCTCTCAAACTAAGGCAACCCCTCAAACTAAGGCAGACTCTCAAAATAAGGCATCCCCTCAAACTAAGGCAAACCCTCAAACTAAGGCAGACTCTCAAACTAAGGCAACTCCTCAAACTAAGGCAACCCCACAAACTAAAGCAACTCATCAAACTAAGGCAGACTCTCAAACTAAGGCAGACTCTCAAACGAACGCAACCCCTCAAACTAAGGCAGACTATAAAACTAAGGCAGACTCTCAAACTAAGGCAACGCCTCAAACTAAGGCAACTCCTCAAACTAAGGTAGATTCTCAAACGAAGGCAACTCCTCAAACTAAGGCAGATTCTCAAACGAAGGCAAGTCCTCAAACAAAGGCAGACTCTCAATCTAAGGCTGACTCTCAAACTAAGGCAGATTTTCAAACGAAGGTAACTCCTCAAACTAAGGCAGACTCTCAAACTAAGGCAGACTCTAAAACTAAGGCAGATTCTCAAACAAAGGCAACTCCTCAAAATAAGGCAGACTCTCAAACTAAGGCAGACTCTCAAACTAAGGCAGATTCTCAAACGAAGGCAACTCCTCAAAAGAAGGCAGACTCTCAAACTAAGGCAACTCCTCAAACTCAGGCAACCCCTCAAACTAAGGCAACCCCTCAAACTAAGGCAGACTCTCAAACTAAGGCAAATCCTCAAACTAAGGCAGACTTCAAATTAAGGCAGATTCTCAAACGAAGGCAACCCCTCAAACTAAGGCAGGCTCTCAAACTAAGTCAACTCCTCAAACTAAGGCAACCCCTCAAACTAAGGCAACCCCTCAAACTAAGGCAGTCTCTCAAACTAAGGCAAATCCTCAAACTAAGGCAACCCCTCAAACTAAGGCAGATTCTCAAACTAAGGCAGTCCCTCAAAGTAAGGCAACCCCTCAAACTAAGGCAACCCCTCAAACTAAGGCAGACAATCAAACTCAGGCAACTCCTCAAACTAAGGCAGCTCCTCAAACTAAGGCAGATTCTCAAACTAAGGCAACCCCTCAAACTAAGGCAACCCCTCAATCTAAGGCACACTCTCAAACTAAGGCAACCCCTCAAACTAAGGCAACCCCTCAAACTAAGGCAGACTCTCAAAAAAAGGCAACCCCTCAAACTAAGGCAACTCCTCAAAATAAGGCAGATTCTCAAACTAAGGTCCCTCTCAAACTAAGGCAACCCCTCAATCTAAGGCAGACTCTCAAAATAAGGCAACCCCTCAAGCTAAGGCAACCCCTCAAACTAAGGCAGACTCTCAAACTAAGGCAACTGCTCAAACTAAGGCAACCCCACAAACTAAAGCAACTCCTCAAACTAAGGCAGACTCTCAAACAAAGGCAGACTCCCAAACGAACGCAACCCCTCAAAGTAAGGCAGACTATAAAACTAAGGCAGACTCTCAAACTAAGGCAACCCCTCAATCTAAGGCAGACTCTCAAACTAAGGCAACACCTCAAACTAAGGCAACCCCTCAAACTAAGGCAGACTCTCAAAAAAAGGCAACCCCTCAAACTAAGGCAACCCCTCAAACTAAGGCAGATTCTCAAACTAAGGTCCCTCTCAAACTAAGCAACCCCTCAAACTAAGGCAGTCTCTCAAAATAAGGCAACCCCTCAAACTAAGGCAACCCCTCAAACTAAGGCAGACTCTCAAACTAAGGCAGACTCGCAAACTAAGGCAGTTTCTCAAACGAACGCAACTCCTCAAACTAAGGCAGATTCTCAAACGAAGGCAACTCCTCAAACTAAGGCAGACTCTCAAACTAAGGCAGACTCTAAAACTAAGGCAGATTCTCAAACTGAGTCAGACTCTCAATCTAAGGCAGACTCTCAAACTAAGGCAGATTCTCAAAGGAAGGCAGACTCTCAAACTAAGGCATACTTCAAACTAAGTCAACTCCTCAAACTAAGGCGACCCCTCAAACTAAGGCATCCCCTCAAACTAAGGCAGACTCTCAAACTAAGGCAAATCCTCAAACTAAGGCAACCCCTCAAACTAAGGCAGATTCTCAAACTGAGGCAGTCCCTCAAAGTCAGGCAACCCCTCAAACTAAGGCAACCCCTCAAACTAAGGCAGACAATCAAACTCAGGCAACTCCTCAAACTAAGGCAGATTCTCAAACGAAGGCAACTCCTCAAACTAAGGCAGATTCTCAAACTAAGGCAACCCCTCAAACTAAGGCAACCCCTCAATCTAAGGCAGACTCTCAAACTAAGGCACTCTCAAACTAAGGCAGATTCTCAAACGAAGGCAACACCTCAAAAGAAGGCAGACTTTCAAACTAAGGCAACTCCTCAAACTCAGGCAACCCCTCAAACTAAGGCAACCCCTCAAACTAAGGCAGACTCTCAAAATAAGGCAACTCCTCAAACTAAGGCAGAATCTCAAACTAAGGCAGATTCTCATACTAAGGCAACTCCTCAAACTAAGGTAGATTCTCAAACGAAGGCAACTCCTCAAACTAAGGCAGGCTCTCAAACTAAGGCAGACTCTCAAACTAAGGCAGATTCTCAAACGAAGGCAACCCCTCAAACTAAGGCAGACTCTCAAACTAAGGCAGACTCTCAAACTAAGGCAGACTCTAAAACTAAGGCAGATTCTCAAACGAAGGCAACTCCTCAAAATAAGGCAGACTCTCAAACTAAGGCAGACTCTCAAACTAAGGCCGATTCTCAAACGAAGGCAACTCCTCAAAAGAAGACAGACCCTCAAACTAAGGCAACTCCTCTAACTCAGGCAACCCCTCAAACTAAGGCAACCCCTCAAACTAAGGCAGACTCTCAAACTAAGGCAAATCCTCAAACTAAGGCAGACTTCAAATTAAGGCAGATTCTCATACGAAGGCAACCCCTCAAACTAAGGCAGGCTCTCAAACTAAGTCAACTCCTCAAACTAAGGCAACCCCTCAAACTAAGGCAACCCCTCAAACTAAGGCAGACTCTCAAAAAAAGGCAACCCCTCAAACTAAGGCAACCCCTCAAAATAAGGCAGATTCTCAAACTAAGGTCCCTCTCAAACTAAGGCAACCCCTCAAACTAAGGCAGACTCTCAAAATAAGGCAACCCCTCAAACTAAGGCAACCCCTCAAACTAAGGCAACCCCTCAAACTGAGGCAGACTCTCAAACTAAGGCAACTCCTCAAACTAAGGCAACACCACAAACTAAAGCAACTCCTAAAACTAAGGCAGACTCTCAAACTAAGGCAGACTCTCAAACGAACGCAACCCCTCAAACTAAGGCAGACTATAAAACTAAGGCAGACTCTCAAACTAAGTCAACACCTCAATCTAAGGCAGACTCTCAAACTAAGGCAACCCCTCAAACTAAGGCAACCCCTCAAACTAAGGCAGACTCTCAAAAAAAGGCAACCCCTCAAACTAAGGCAACCCCTCAAACTAAGGCAGATTCTCAAACTAAGGTCCCTCTCAAACTAAGGCAACCCCTCAAACTAAGGCAGACTCTCAAAATAAGGCAACCCCTCAAACTAAGGCAACCCCTCAAACTAAGGCAGACTCTCAAACTAAGGCAACTCCTCAAACTAAGGCAACCCCACAAACTAAAGCAACTGCTCAAACTAAGGCAGACTCTCAAACTAAGGCAGACTCTCAAACGAACGCAACACCTCAAACTAAGGCAGACTATAAAACTAAGGCAGAATCTCAAACTAAGGCAACCCCTCAAACTAAGGCAGATTCTCAAACTAAGGTCCCTCTAAAACTAAGGCAACCCCTCAAACTAAGGCAACCCCTCAAACTAAGGCAGACTCTCAAACTAAGGCACACTCTCAAAATAAGGCAACCCCTCAAACTAAGGCAACCCCTCAAACTAAGGCAGACTCTCAAAAAAAGGCAACCCCTCAAACTAAGGCAACTCCTCAAAATAAGGCAGATTCTCAAACTAAGGTCCCTCTCAAACTAAGGCAACCCCTCAATCTAAGGCAGACTCTCAAAATAAGGCAACCCCTCAAACTAAGGCAACCCCTCAAACTAAGGCAGACTCTCAAACTAAGGCAACTCCTCAAACTAAGGCAACCCCACAAACTAAAGCAACTCCTCAAACTAAGGCAGACTCTCAAACAAAGGCAGACTCCCAAACGAACGCAACCCCTCAAACTAAGGCAGACTATAAAACTAAGGCAGACTCTCAAACTAAGGCAACCCCTCAATCTAAGGCAGACTCTCAAACTAAGGCAACACCTCAAACTAAGGCAACCCCTCAAACTAAGGCAGACTCTCAAAAAAAGGCAACCCCTCAAACTAAGGCAACCCCTCAAACTAAGGCAGATTCTCAAACTAAGGTCCCTCTCAAACTAAGCAACCCCTCAAACTAAGGCAGTCTCTCAAAATAAGGCAACCCCTCAAACTAAGGCAACCCCTCAAACTAAGGCAGACTCTCAAACTAAGGCAGACTCGCAAACTAAGGCAGTTTCTCAAACGAACGCAACTCCTCAAACTAAGGCAGATTCTCAAACGAAGGCAACTCCTCAAACTAAGGCAGACTCTCAAACTAAGGCAGACTCTAAAACTAAGGCAGACTCTCAAACTGAGTCAGACTCTCAATCTAAGGCAGACTCTCAAACTAAGGCAGATTCTCAAAGGAAGGCAGACTCTCAAACTAAGGCAGACTTCAAACTAAGTCAACTCCTCAAACTAAGGCAACCCCTCAAACTAAGGCATCCCCTCAAACTAAGGCAGACTCTCAAACTAAGGCAAATCCTCAAACTAAGGCAGACAATCAAACTCAGGCAACTCCTCAAACTAAGGCAGATTCTCAAACGAAGGCAACTCCTCAAACTAAGGCAGATTCTCAAACTAAGGCAACCCCTCAAACTAAGGCAACCCCTCAATCTAAGGCAGACTCTCAAACTAAGGCACTCTCAAACTAAGGCAGATTCTCAAACGAAGGCAACACCTCAAAAGAAGGCAGACTTTCAAACCAAGGCAACTCCTCAAATTCAGGCAACCCCTCAAACTAAGGCAACCCCTCAAACTAAGGCAGACTCTCAAACTAAGGCAACTCCTCAAACTAAGGCAGAATCTCAAACTAAGGCAGATTCTCATACTAAGGCAACTCCTCAAACTAAGGTAGATTCTCAAACGAAGGCAACTCCTCAAACTAAGGCAGACTCTCAAACTAAGGCAGGCTCTCAAACTAAGGCAGATTCTCAAACGAAGGCAACCCCTCAAACTAAGGCAGACTCTCAAACTAAGGCAGACTCTCAAACTAAGGCAGACTCTAAAACTAAGGCAGATTCTCAAACGAAGGCAACTCCTCAAACTAAGGCAGACTCTCAAACTAAGGCAGACTCTCAAACTAAGGCAGATTCTCAAACGAAGGCAACCCCTCAAACAAAGGCAGACTCTCAAACTAAGGCAGACTCTCAAAATAAGGCAGACTCTAAAACTAAGACAGACCCTCAAACTAAGGCAACTCCTCTAACTCAGGCAACCCCTCAAACTAAGGCAACCCCTCAAACTAAGGCAGACTCTCAAACTAAGGCAAATCCTCAAACTAAGGCAGACTTCAAATTAAGGCAGATTCTCATACGAAGGCAACCCCTCAAACTAAGGCAGGCTCTCAAACTAAGTCAACTCCTCAAACTAAGGCAACCCCTCAAACTAAGGCAACCCCTCAAACTAAGGCAGACTCTCAGAAAAAGGCAACCCCTCAAACTAAGGCAACCCCTCAAAATAAGGCAGATTCTCAAACTAAGGTCCCTCTCAAACTAAGGCAACCCCTCAAACTAAGGCAGACTCTCAAAATAAGGCAACCCCTCAAACTAAGGCAACCCCTCAAACTAAGGCAACCCCTCAAACTGAGGCAGACTCTCAAACTAAGGCAACTCCTCAAACTAAGGCAACACCACAAACTAAAGCAACTCCTAAAACTAAGGCAGACTCTCAAACTAAGGCAGACTCTCAAACGAACGCAACCCCTCAAACTAAGGCAGACTATAAAACTAAGGCAGACTCTCAAACTAAGTCAACACCTCAATCTAAGGCAGACTCTCAAACTAAGGCAACCCCTCAAACTAAGGCAACCCCTCAAACTAAGGCAGACTCTCAAAAAAAGGCAACCCCTCAAACGAAGGCAACCCCTCAAACTAAGGCAGATTCTCAAACTAAGGTCCCTCTCAAACTAAGGCAACCCCTCAAACTAAGGCAGACTCTCAAAATAAGGCAACCCCTCAAACTAAGGCAACCCCTCAAACTAAGGCAGACTCTCAAAATAAGGCAACTCCTCAAACTAAGGCAACCCCACAAACTAAAGCAACTGCTCAAACTAAGGCAGACTCTCAAACTAAGGCAGACTCTCAAACGAACGCAACACCTCAAACTAAGGCAGACTATAAAACTAAGGCAGACTCTCAAACTAAGGCAACCCCTCAAACTAAGGCAGATTCTCAAACTAAGGTCCCTCTAAAACTAAGGCAACCCCTCAAACTAAGGCAGACTCTCAAAATAAGGCAACCCCTCAAACTAAGGCAACCCCTCAAACTAAGGCAGACTCTCAAACTAAGGCAACCCCTCAAACTAAGGCAACCCCTCAATCTAAGGCACACTCTCAAACTAAGGCAACCCCTCAAACTAAGGCAACCCCTCAAACTAAGGCAGACTCTCAAAAAAAGGCAACCCCTCAAACTAAGGCAACTCCTCAAAATAAGGCAGATTCTCAAACTAAGGTCCCTCTCAAACTAAGGCAACCCCTCAATCTAAGGCAGACTCTCAAAATAAGGCAACCCCTCAAACTAAGGCAACCCCTCAAACTAAGGCAGACTCTCAAACTAAGGCAACTCCTCAAACTAAGGCAACCCCACAAACTAAAGCAACTCCTCAAACTAAGGCAGACTCTCAAACAAAGGCAGACTCCCAAACGAACGCAACCCCTCAAACTAAGGCAGACTATAAAACTAAGGCAGACTCTCAAACTAAGGCAACCCCTCAATCTAAGGCAGACTCTCAAACTAAGGCAACACCTCAAACTAAGGCAACCCCTCAAACTAAGGCAGACTCTCAAAAAAAGGCAACCCCTCAAACTAAGGCAACCCCTCAAACTAAGGCAGATTCTCAAACTAAGGTCCCTCTCAAACTAAGCAACCCCTCAAACGAAGGCAGTCTCTCAAAATAAGGCAACCCCTCAAACTAAGGCAACCCCTCAAACTAAGGCAGACTCTCAAACTAAGGCAGACTCGCAAACTAAGGCAGTTTCTCAAACGAACGCAACTCCTCAAACTAAGGCAGATTCTCAAACGAAGGCATCTCCTCAAACTAAGGCAGACTCTCAAACTAAGGCAGACTCTAAAACTAAGGCAGACTCTCAAACTGAGTCAGACTCTCAATCTAAGGCAGACTCTCAAACTAAGGCAGATTCTCAAAGGAAGGCAGACTCTCAAACTAAGGCAGACTTCAAACTAAGTCAACTCCTCAAACTAAGGCAACCCCTCAAACTAAGGCATCCCCTCAAACTAAGGCAGACTCTCAAACTAAGGCAAATCTACAAACTAAGGCAACCCCTCAAACTAAGGCAGATTCTCAAACTGAGGTAGTCCCTCAAAGTCAGGCAACCCCTCAAACTAAGGCAACCCCTCAAACTAAGGCAGACAATCAAACTCAGGCAACTCCTCAAACTAAGGCAGATTCTCAAACGAAGGCAACTCCTCAAACTAAGGCAGATTCTCAAACTAAGGCAACCCCTCAAACTAAGGCAACCCCTCAATCTAAGGCAGACTCTCAAACTAAGGCACTCTCAAACTAAGGCAGATTCTCAAACAAAGGCAACACCTCAAAAGAAGGCAGACTCTCAAACTAAGGCAACTCCTCAAACTCAGGCAACCCCTCAAACTAAGGCATCCCCTCAAACTAAGGCAGACTCTCAAACTAAGGCAAATCCTCAAACTAAGGCAGAATCTCAAACTAAGGCAGATTCTCATACTAAGGCAACTCCTCAAACTAAGGTAGATTCTCAAACGAAGGCAACTCCTCAAACTAAGGCAGACTCTCAAACTAAGGCAGACTCTCAAACTAAGGCAGATTCTCAAACGAAGGCAACCCCTCAAACTAAGGCAGACTCTCAAACTAAGGCAGACTCTCAAACTAAGGCAGACTCTAAAAGTAAGGCAGATTCTCAAACGAAGGCAACTCCTCAAAATAAGGCAGACTCTCAAACTAAGGCAGACTCTCAAACTAAGGCCGATTCTCAAACGAAGGCAACTCCTCAAAAGAAGACAGACCCTCAAACTAAGGCAACTCCTCTAACTCAGGCAACCCCTCAAACTAAGGCAACCCCTCAAACTAAGGCAGACTCTCAAACTAAGGCAAATCCTCAAACTAAGGCAGACTTCAAATTAAGGCAGATTCTCATACGAAGGCAACCCCTCAAACTAAGGCAGGCTCTCAAACTAAGTCAACTCCTCAAACTAAGGCAACCCCTCAAACTAAGGCAACCCCTCAAACTAAGGCAGACTCTCAAAAAAAGGCAACCCCTCAAACTAAGGCAACCCCTCAAAATAAGGCAGATTCTCAAACTAAGGTCCCTCTCAAACTAAGGCAACCCCTCAAACTAAGGCAGACTCTCAAAATAAGGCAACCCCTCAAACAAAGGCAACCCCTCAAACTAAGGCAACCCCTCAAACTGAGGCAGACTCTCAAACTAAGGCAACTCCTCAAACTAAGGCAACACCACAAACTAAAGCAACTCCTAAAACTAAGGCAGACTCTCAAACTAAGGCAGACTCTCAAACGAACGCAACCCCTCAAATTAAGGCAGACTATAAAACTAAGGCAGACTCTCAAACTAAGTCAACCCCTCAATCTAAGGCAGACTCTCAAACTAAGGCAACCCCTCAAACTAAGGCAACCCTTCAAACTAAGGCAGACTCTCAAAAAAAGGCAACCCCTCAAACTAAGGCAACCCCTCAAACTAAGGCAGATTCTCAAACTAAGGTCCCTCTCAAACTATGGCAACCCCTCAAACTAAGGCAGACTCTCAAAATAAGGCAACCCCTCAAACTAAGGCAACCCCTCAAACTAAGGCAGACTCTCAAACTAAGGCAACTCATCAAACTAAGGCAACCCCACAAACTAAAGCAACTGCTCAAACTAAGGCAGACTCTCAAACTAAGGCAGACTCTCAAACTGAGGCAACGCCTCAAACTAAGGCAACTCCTCAAACTAAGGTAGATTCTAAAACAAAGGCAACTCCTCAAACTCAGGCAGACTCTCAAACTAAGGCAGACTCTCAAACTAAGGCAGATTCTCAAACGAAGGCAACCCCTCAAACTAAGGCAGACTCTCAAACTAAGGCAGACTCTCAAACTAAGGCAGATTCTCAAACGAAGGCAGCTCCTCAAACTAAGGCAGACTCTCAAACTAAGGCAGACTCGCAAACTAAGGCAGTTTCTCAAACGAAGGCAACTCCTCAAACTAAGGCAGATTCTCAAACGAAGGCAACTCCTCAAACTAAGGCAGACTCTCAAACTAAGGCAGACTCTAAAACTAAGGCAGACTCTCAAACTGAGTCAGACTCTCAATCTAAGGCAGACTCTCAAACTAAGGCAGATTCTCAAAGGAAGGCAGCTCCTCAAACTAAGGCAGAATGTCAAACGAAGGAAACTCCTCAAACTAAGGCAGACTATCAAACTAAGGCAGACTCGCAAACTTAGGCTGTTTCTCAAACGAAGGCTATTCCTCAAACTAAGGCAGATTCTCAAACGAAGGCAACTCCTCAAACAAAGGCAGACGCTCAATCTAAGGCAGACTCTCAAACTAAGGCAGATTCTCAAACGAAGGCAACTCCTCAAAATAAGGCAGATTCTCAAAATAAGGCAGCTCCTCAATCTAAGGCAGAATCTCAAAAGAAGGAAACTCCTCAAACTAAGGCAGACTCTCAAACTAAGGCAGACTCGCAAACTAAGGCAGTTTCCCAAACGAAGGAAACTCCTCAAACTAAGGCAGATTCTCAAACGAAGGCAACTCCTCAAGCAAAGGCAGACTCTCAATCTAAGGCAGACTCTCAAACTAAGGCAGATTTTCAAACGAGGGCAACTCCTCAAACTGAGGAAGACTCTCAAACTAAGGCAGACTCTGAAACTAAGGCAGATTCTCAAACTAAGGCAGACTCTCAAACTAAGGCAGACTCGAAAACTAAGGCAGATTCTCAAACGAAGGCAACTCCTCAAAATAAGGCAGACTCTCAAACGAAGGCAACTCCTCAAGCAAAGGCAGACTCTCAATCTAAGGCAGACTCTCAAACTAAGGCAGATTTTCAAACGAGGGCAACTCCTCAAACTGAGGCAGACTCTCAAACTAAGGCAGACTCTGAAACTAAGGCAGATTCTCAAACGAAGGCAACTCCTCAAAATAAGGCAGACTCTGAAACTAAGGGAGACTCTCAAACTAAGGCAGATTCTCAAACGAAGGCAACTCCTCAAACTAAGGCAGACTCTCAAACGAAGGAAAAATCTCAAACTAAGGCAGACTCTCAAACTAAGGCAACTCCACAAAATAAGGCAGATTCTGCAACGAAGGCAATCCCTCAAACGAAGGCAAACCCTCAAACTAAGGCAGACTCTCAAACTCAGGCAGACTCTCAAACTAAGGCAGATTCTCAAACGAAGGCAGCTCCTCAAACTAAGGCAGACTCTCAAACTAAGGCAGAATCGCAATCGAAGGCAGTTTCTCAAACGAAGGCAACTCCTCAAACTAAGGCAGATTCTCAAACGTAGGCAACTCCTCAAACTAAGGCAGACTCTAAAACTAAGGCAGACTCTCCAACTGAGGCAGACTCTCAATCTAAGGCAGACTCTCAAACTAAGGCAGATTCTCAAACGAAGGCAACTCCTCAAACTAAGGCAGATACTCAAACGAAGGCAAGTCCTCAAACAAAGGCAGACTCTCAATATAAGGCAGACTCTCAAACTAAGGCAGATTTTCAAACGACGGTAACTCCTCAAACTAAGGCAGACTCTCAAACTAAGGCAGACTCTAAAACTAAGGCAGATTCTCAAATGAAGGCAACTCCTCAAAATAAGGCAGACTCTCAAACTAAGGCACTCTCAAACTAAGGCAGATTCTCAAACGAAGGCAACACCTCAAAAGACGGCAGACTCTCAAACTAAGGCAACTCCTCAAACTCAGGCAACCCCTCAAACTAAGGCAACCCCTCAAACTAAGGCAGACTCTCAAACTAAGGCAACTCCTCAAACTAAGGCAGAATCTCAAATTAAGGCAGATTCTCATACTAAGGCAACTCCTCAAACTAAGGTAGATTCTCAAACGAAGGCAACTCCTCAAACTAAGGCAGACTCTCAAACTAAGGCAGACTCTCAAACTAAGGCAGATTCTCAAACGAAGGCAACCCCTCAAACTAAGGCAGACTCTCAAACTAAGGCAGACTCGAAAACTAAGGCAGATTCTCAAACGAAGGCAACTCCTCAAAATAAGGCAGACTCTCAAACTAAGGCAGACTCTCAAACTAAGGCAGATTCTCAAACTAAGGCAACTCCTCAAACTAAGGCAACCCCTCAAACTAAGGCAGACTCTCAAAAAAAGGCAACCCCTCAAACTAAGGCAGACTCTCAAACTAAGGCAACCCCTCAATCTAAGGCAGACTCTCAAACTTAGGCAACCCCTCAAACTAAGGCCACCCCTCAAACTAAGGCAGACTCTCAAACTAAGGCAAATCCTCAAACTGAGGCAGACTGCAAATTAAGGCAGATTCTCAAACGAAGGCAACCCCTCAAACTAAGGCAGGCTCTCAAACTAAGTCAACTCCTCAAACTAAGGCAACCCCTCAAACTAAGGCAACCCCTCAAACTAAGGCAGACTCTCAAACTAAGGCAAATCCTCAAACTAAGGCAACCCCTCAAACTAAGGCAGATTCTCAAACTAAGGCAGTCCCTCAAAGTAAGGCAACCCCTCAAACTAAGGCAACCACTCAAACTAAGGCAGACAATCAAACTCAGGCAAATCCTCAAACTAAGGCAGCTCCTCAAACTAAGGCAGATTCTCAAACTAAGGCAACCCCTCAAAATAAGGCAACCCCTCAATCTAAGGCAGACTCTCAAACTAAGGCAACCCCTCAAACTAAGGCAACCCCTCAAACTAAGGCAGACTCTCAAAAAAAGGCAACCCCTCAAACTAAGGCAACCCCTCAAAATAAGGCAGATTCTCAAACCAAGGTCCCTCTCAAACTAAGGCAACCCCTCAAACTAAGGCAGACTCTCATGATAAGGCAACCCCTCAAACTAAGGCTACCCCTCAAACTAAGGCAGACTCTCAAACTAAGGCAACTCCTCAAACTAAGGCAGCCCCTCAAACTAAGGCAGACTCTCAAAAAAAGGCAACCCCTCAAACTAAGGCAGACTCTCAAACTAAGGCAACCCCTCAATCTAAGGCAGACTCTCAAACTAAGGCAACCCCTCAAACTAAGGCAACCCCTCAAACTAAGGCAGACTCTCAAAAAAAGGCAACCCCTCAAACTAAGGCAACCCCTCAAACTAAGGCAGATTCTCAAACTAAGGTCCCTCTCAAACTAAGGCAACCCCTCAAACTAAGGCAGACTCTCAAAATAAGGCAACCCCTCAAACTAAGGCAACCCCTCAAACTAAGGCAGACTCTCAAACTAAGGCAACTCCTCAAACTAAGGCAACCCCACAAACTAAAGCAACTCCTCAAACTAAGGCAGACTCTCAAACTAAGGCAGACTCTCAACCGAACGCAACCCCTCAAACTAAGGCAGACTATAAAACTAAGGCAGACTCTCAAACTAAGGCAACGCCTCAAACTAAGGCAACTCCTCAAACTAAGGTAGATTCTCAAACGAAGGCAACTCCTCAAACTCAGGCAGACTCTCAAACTAAGGCAGATTCTCATACTAAGGCAGATTCTCAAACGAAGGCAACCCCTCAAACTAAGGCAGACTCTCAAACTAAGGCAGACTCTCAAACTAAGGCAGATTCTCAAACGAAGGCAGCACCTCAAACTAAGGCAGACTCTCGAACTAAGGCAGACTCGCAAACTAAGGCAGTTTCTCAAACGAAGGCAACTCCTCAAACTAAGGCAGATTCTCAAACGAAGGCAACTCCTGAAACTAAGGCAGACTCTCAAACTAAGGCAGACTCTAAAACTAAGGCAGACTCTCAAACTGAGGCAGACTCTCAATCAAAGGCAGACTCTCAAACTAAGGCAGATTCTCAAACTAAGGCAGATTCTCAAACGAAGGAAACTCCTCAAACTAAGGCAGACTCTGAAACGAAGGAAACTCCTCAAACTAAGGCAGACTCTCAAACTAAGGCAGACTCGCAAACTAAGGCTGTTTCTCAAACGAAGGCTATTCCTCAAACTAAGGCAGATTCTCAAACGAAGGCAACACCTCAAACAAAGGCAGACGCTCAATCTAAGGCAGACTCTCAAACTAAGGCAGATTTTCAAACGAGGGCAACTCCTCAAACTAAGGTAGACTCTCAAACTAAGGCAGACTCTAAAACTAAGGCAGATTCTCAAACGAAGGCAACTCCTCAAAATAAGGCAGACTCTCAAAATAAGGCAGACTCTCAAACCAAGGCAGATTCTCAAACGAAGGCAACTCCTCAATAGAAGGCAGACTCTCAAACTAAGGCAGACTCTCAAACTAAGGCAGACTCTCAAATTAACGCAACCCCTCAAACTAAGGCAGACTCTCAAACGAAGGCAGAATCTCAAACTAAGGCAGACTCTCAAACGAAGGCAACTCCTCAAAATAAGGCAGATTCTCCAACGAAGGCAATCCCTCAAACTAAGGCAGAATCTCAAACTAAGGCAGACTCTCAAACTAAGGCAGACTCTCAAACTAAGGCAGATTCTCAAACGAAGGCAACCCCTCAAACTAAGGCAGACTCTCAAACTAAGGCAGACTCTCAAACTAAGGCAGACTCTAAAACTAAGGCAGATTCTCAAACGAAGGCAACTCCTCAAAATAAGGCAGACTCTCAAACTAAGGCAGACTCTCAAACTAAGGCCGATTCTCAAACGAAGGCAACTCCTCAAAAGAAGACAGACCCTCAAACTAAGGCAACTCCTCTAACTCAGGCAACCCCTCAAACTAAGGCAAGCCCTCAAACTAAGGCAGACTCTCAAACTAATGCAAATCCTCAAACTAAGGCAGACTTCAAATTAAGGCAGATTCTCATACGAAGGCAACCCCTCAAACTAAGGCAGGCTCTCAAACTAAGTCAACTCCTCAAACTAAGGCAACCCCTCAAACTAAGGCAACCCCTCAAACTAAGGCAGACTCTCAAAAAAAGGCAACCCCTCAAACTAAGGCAACCCCTCAAAATAAGGCAGATTCTCAAACTAAGGTCCCTCTCAAACTAAGGCAACCCCTCAAACTAAGGCAGACTCTCAAAATAAGGCAACCCCTCAAACTAAGGCAACCCCTCAAACTAAGGCAACCCCTCAAACTGAGGCAGACTCTCAAACTAAGGCAACTCCTCAAACTAAGGCAACACCACAAACTAAAGCAAATCCTAAAACTAAGGCAGACTCTCAAACTAAGGCAGACTCTCAAACGAACGCAACCCCTCAAACTAAGGCAGACTATAAAACTAAGGCAGACTCTCAAACTAAGTCAACCCCTCAATCTAAGGCAGACTCTCAAACTAAGGCAACCCCTCAAACTAAGGCAACCCTTCAAACTAAGGCAGACTCTCAAAAAAAAGCAACCCCTCAAACTAAGGCAACCCCTCAAACTAAGGCAGATTCTCAAACTAAGGTCCCTCTCAAACTATGGCAACCCATCAAACTAAGGCAGACTCTCAAAATAAGGCAACCCCTCAAACTAAGGCAACCCCTCAAACTAAGGCAGACTCTCAAACTAAGGCAACTCCTCAAACTAAGGCAACCCCACAAACTAAAGCAACTGCTCAAACTAAGGCAGACTCTCAAACTAAGGCAGACTCTCAAACGAACGCAACACCTCAAACTAAGGCAGACTATAAAACTAAGGCAGACACTCAAACTAAGGCAACGCCTCAAACTAAGGCAACTCCTCAAAGTAAGGTAGATTCTAAAACGAAGGCAACTCCTCAAACTCAGGCAGACTCTCAAACTAAGGCAGACTCTCAAACTAAGGCAGATTCTCAAACGAAGGCAACCCCTCAAACTAAGGCAGACTCTCAAACTAAGGCAGACTCTCAAACTAAGGCAGATTCTCAAACGAAGGCAGCTCCTCAAACTAAGGCAGACTCTCAAACTAAGGCAGACTCGCAAACTAAGGCAGTTTCTCAAACGAAGGCAACTCCTCAAACTAAGGCAGATTCTCAAACGAAGGCAACTCCTCAAGTTAAGGCAGACTCTCAAACTAAGGCAGACTCTAAAACTAAGGCAGACTCTCAAACTGAGTAAGACTCTCAATCTAAGGCAGACTCTGAAACTAAGGCAGATTCTCAAAGGAAGGCAGCTCCTCAAACTAAGGCAGAATCTCAAACGAAGGAAACTCCTCAAACTAAGGCAGACTCTCAAACTAAGGCAGACTCGCAAACTTAGGCTGTTTCTCAAACGAAGGCTATTCCTCAAACTAAGGCAGATTCTCAAACGAAGGCAACTCCTCAAACAAAGGCAGACGTTCAATCTAAGGCAGACTCTCAAACCATGGCAGATTCTCAAACGAAGGCAACTCCTCAAAATAAGGCAGACTCTCAAAATAAGGCAGCTCCTCAAACTAAGGCAGAATCTCAAAAGAAGGAAACTCCTCAAACTAAGGCAGACTCTCAAACTAAGGCAGACTCGCAAACTAAGGCAGTTTCCCAAACGAAGGCAACTCCTCAAACTAAGGCAGATTCTCAAACGAAGGCAACTCCTCAAGCAAAGGCAGACTCTCAATCTAAGGCAGACTCTCAAACTAAGGCAGATTTTCAAACGAGGGCAACTCCTCAAACTGAGGCAGACTCTCAAACTAAGGCAGACTCTGAAACTAAGGCAGATTCTCAAACGAAGGCAACTCCTCAAAATAAGGCAGACTCTCAAACTAAGGCAGACTCTCAAACTAAGGCAGATTCTCAAACGAAGGCAACTCCTCAAAAGAAGGCAGACTCTCAAACTAAGGCAGACTCTCAAACTAAGGCAGACTCTCAAACTAAGGCAACTCCTCAAACTAAGGCAGACTCTCAAACGAAGGAAAAATCTCAAACTAAGGCAGACTCTCAAACTAAGGCAACTCCACAAAATAAGGCAGATTCTGCAACGAAGGCTATCCCTCAAACGAAGGCAAACCCTCAAACTAAGGCAGACTCTCAAACTAAGGCAGCCTCTCAAACTAAGGCAGATTCTCAAACGAAGGCAGCTCCTCAAACTAAGGCAGACTCTCAAACTAAGGCAGAATCGCAATCTAAGGCAGTTTCTCAAACGAAGGCAACTCCTCAAACTAAGGCAGATTCTCAAACGAAGGCAACTCCTCAAACTAAGGCAGACTCTAAAACTAAGGCAGACTCTCCAACTGAGGCAGACTCTCAATCTAAGGCAGACTCTCAAACTAAGGCAGATTCTCAAACGAAGGCAACTCCTCAAACTAAGGCAGATACTCAAACGAAGGCAAGTCCTCAAACAAAGGCAGACTCTCAATCTAAGGCAGACTCTCAAACTAAGGCAACCCCTCAAACTAAGGCAACCCCTCAAACTAAGGCAGACTCTCAAAAAAAGGCAACCCCTCAAACTAAGGCAACCCCTCAAACTAAGGCAGATTCTCAAACTAAGGTCCCTCTCAAACTAAGGCAACCCCTCAAACTAAGGCAGACTCTCAAAATAAGGCAACCCCTCAAACTAAGGCAACCCCTCAAACTAAGGCAGACTCTCAAACTAAGGCAACTCCTCAAACTAAGGCAACCCCACAAACTAAAGCAACTCCTCAAACTAAGGCAGACTCTCAAACTAAGGCAGACTCTCAACCGAACGCAACCCCTCAAACTAAGGCAGACTATAAAACTAAGGCAGACTCTCAAACTAAGGCAACGCCTCAAACTAAGGCAACTCCTCAAACTAAGGTAGATTCTCAAACGAAGGCAACTCCTCAAACTCAGGCAGACTCTCAAACTAAGGCAGATTCTCATACTAAGGCAGATTCTCAAACTAAGGCAGACTCTCAAACTAAGGCAGACTCTCAAACTAAGGCAGATTCTCAAACGAAGGCAGCACCTCAAACTAAGGCAGACTCTCGAACTAAGGCAGACTCGCAAACTAAGGCAGTTTCTCAAACGAAGGGAACTCCTCAAACTAAGGCAGATTCTCAAACGAAGGCAACTCCTGAAACTAAGGCAGACTCTCAAACTAAGGCAGACTCTAAAACTAAGGCAGACTCTCAAACTGAGGCAGACTCTCAATCAAAGGCAGACTCTCAAACTAAGGCAGATTCTCAAACTAAGGCAGATTCTCAAACGAAGGAAAGTCCTCAAACTAAGGCAGACTCTCAAACGAAGGAAACTCCTCAAACTAAGGCAGACTCTCAAACTAAGGCAGACTCGCAAACTAAGGCTGTTTCTCAAACGAAGGCTATTCCTCAAACTAAGGCAGATTCTCAAACGAAGGCAACACCTCAAACAAAGGCAGACGCTCAATCTAAGGCAGACTCTCAAACTAAGGCAGATTTTCAAACGAGGGCAACTCCTCAAACTAAGGTAGACTCTCAAACTAAGGCAGACTCTAAAACTAAGGCAGATTCTCAAACGAAGGCAACTCCTCAAAATAAGGCAGACTCTCAAAATAAGGCAGACTCTCAAACCAAGGCAGATTCTCAAACGAAGGCAACTCCTCAATAGAAGGCAGACTCTCAAACTAAGGCAGACTCTCAAACTAAGGCAGACTCTCAAATTAACGCAACCCCTCAAACTAAGGCAGACTCTCAAACGAAGGCAGAATCTCAAACTAAGGCAGACTCTCAAACGAAGGCAACTCCTCAAAATAAGGCAGATTCTCCAACGAAGGCAATCCCTCAAACTAAGGCAGAATCTCAAACTAAGGCAGACTCTCAAACTAAGGCAGACTCTCAAACTAAGGCAGATTCTCAAACGAAGGCAACCCCTCAAACTAAGGCAGACTCTCAAACTAAGGCAGACTCTCAAACTAAGGCAGACTCTAAAACTAAGGCAGATTCTCAAACGAAGGCAACTCCTCAAAATAAGGCAGACTCTCAAACTAAGACAGACTCTCAAACTAAGGCCGATTCTCAAACGAAGGCAACTCCTCAAAAGAAGACAGACCCTCAAACTAAGGCAACTCCTCTAACTCAGGCAACCCCTCAAACTAAGGCAAGCCCTCAAACTAAGGCAGACTCTCAAACTAAGGCAAATCCTCAAACTAAGGCAGACTTCAAATTAAGGCAGATTCTCATACGAAGGCAACCCCTCAAACTAAGGCAGGCTCTCAAACTAAGTCAACTCCTCAAACTAAGGCAACCCCTCAAACTAAGGCAACCCCTCAAACTAAGGCAGACTCTCAAAAAAAGGCAACCCCTCAAACTAAGGCAACCCCTCAAAATAAGGCAGATTCTCAAACTAAGGTCCCTCTCAAACTAAGGCAACCCCTCAAACTAAGGCAGACTCTCAAAATAAGGCAACCCCTCAAACTAAGGCAACCCCTCAAACTAAGGCAACCCCTCAAACTGAGGCAGACTCTCAAACTAAGGCAACTCCTCAAACTAAGGCAACACCACAAACTAAAGCAAATCCTAAAACTAAGGCAGACTCTCAAACTAAGGCAGACTCTCAAACGAACGCAACCCCTCAAACTAAGGCAGACTATAAAACTAAGGCAGACTCTCAAACTAAGTCAACCCCTCAATCTAAGGCAGACTCTCAAACTAAGGCAACCCCTCAAACTAAGGCAACCCTTCAAACTAAGGCAGACTCTCAAAAAAAAGCAACCCCTCAAACTAAGGCAACCCCTCAAACTAAGGCAGATTCTCAAACTAAGGTCCCTCTCAAACTATGGCAACCCCTCAAACTAAGGCAGACTCTCAAAATAAGGCAACCCCTCAAACTAAGGCAACCCCTCAAACTAAGGCAGACTCTCAAACTAAGGCAACTCCTCAAACTAAGGCAACCCCACAAACTAAAGCAACTGCTCAAACTAAGGCAGACTCTCAAACTAAGGCAGACTCTCAAACGAACGCAACACCTCAAACTAAGGCAGACTATAAAACTAAGGCAGACACTCAAACTAAGGCAACGCCTCAAACTAAGGCAACTCCTCAAACTAAGGTAGATTCTAAAACGAAGGCAACTCCTCAAACTCAGGCAGACTCTCAAACTAAGGCAGACTCTCAAACTAAGGCAGATTCTCAAACGAAGGCAACCCCTCAAACTAAGGCAGACTCTCAAACTAAGGCAGACTCTCAAACTAAGGCAGATTCTCAAACGAAGGCAGCTCCTCAAACTAAGGCAGACTCTCAAACTAAGGCAGACTCGCAAACTAAGGCAGTTTCTCAAACGAAGGCAACTCCTCAAACTAAGGCAGATTCTCAAACGAAGGCAACTCCTCAAGTTAAGGCAGACTCTCAAACTAAGGCAGACTCTAAAACTAAGGCAGACTCTCAAACTGAGTAAGACTCTCAATCAAAGGCAGACTCTGAAACTAAGGCAGATTCTCAAAGGAAGGCAGCTCCTCAAACTAAGGCAGAATCTCAAACGAAGGAAACTCCTCAAACTAAGGCAGACTCTCAAACTAAGGCAGACTCGCAAACTTAGGCTGTTTCTCAAACGAAGGCTATTCCTCAAACTAAGGCAGATTCTAAAACGAAGGCAACTCCTCAAACAAAGGCAGACGTTCAATCTAAGGCAGACTCTCAAACCATGGCAGATTCTCAAACGAAGGCAACTCCTCAAAATAAGGCAGACTCTCAAAATAAGGCAGCTCCTCAAACTAAGGCAGAATCTCAAAAGAAGGAAACTCCTCAAACTAAGGCAGACTCTCAAACTAAAGCAGACTCGCAAACTAAGGCAGTTTCCCAAACGAAGGCAACTCCTAAAACTAAGGCAGATTCTCAAACGAAGGCAACTCCTCAAGCAAAGGCAGACTCTCAATCTAAGGCAGACTCTCAAACTAAGGCAGATTTTCAAACGAGGGCAACTCCTCAAACTGAGGCAGACTCTCAAACTAAGGCAGACTCTGAAACTAAGGCAGATTCTCAAACGAAGGCAACTCCTCAAAATAAGGCAGACTCTCAAACTAAGGCAGACTCTCAAACTAAGGCAGATTCTCAAACGAAGGCAACTCCTCAAAAGAAGGCAGACTCTCAAACTAAGGCAGACTCTCAAACTAAGGCAGACTCTCAAACTAAGGCAACTCCTCAAACTAAGGCAGACTCTCAAACGAAGGAAAAATCTCAAACTAAGGCAGACTCTCAAACTAAGGCAACTCCACAAAATAAGGCAGATTCTGCAACGAAGGCTATCCCTCAAACGAAGGCAAACCCTCAAACTAAGGCAGACTCTCAAACTAAGGCAGCCTCTCAAACTAAGGCAGATTCTCAAACGAAGGCAGCTCCTCAAACTAAGGCAGACTCTCAAACTAAGGCAGAATCGCAATCTAAGGCAGTTTCTCAAACGAAGGCAACTCCTCAAACTAAGGCAGATTCTCAAACGAAGGCAACTCCTCAAACTAAGGCAGACTCTAAAACTAAGGCAGACTCTCCAACTGAGGCAGACTCTCAATCTAAGGCAGACTCTCAAACTAAGGCAGATTCTCAAACGAAGGCAACTCCTCAAACTAAGGCAGATACTCAAACGGAGGCAAGTCCTCAAACAAAGGCAGACTCTCAATCTAAGGCAGACTCTCAAACTAAGGCAGATTTTCAAACGAGGGTAACTCCTCAAACTAAGGCAGACTCTCAAACTAAGGCAGACTCTAAAACTAAGGCAGATTCTCAAACGAAGGCAACTCCTCAAAATAAGGCAGACTCTCAAACTAAGGCACTCTCAAACTAAGGCAGATTCTCAAACGAAGGCAACACCTCAAAAGAAGGCAGACTCTCAAACTAAGGCAACTCCTCAAACTCAGGCAACCCCTCAAACTAAGGCAACCCCTCAAACTAAGGCAGACTCTCAAACTAAGGCAACTCCTCAAACTAAGGCAGAATCTCAAACTAAGGCAGATTCTCATACTAAGGCAACTCCTCAAACTAAGGTAGATTCTCAAACGAAGGCAACTCCTCAAACTAAGGCAGACTCTCAAACTAAGGCAGACTCTCAAACGAAGGCAGCTCCTTAAAAGAAGGCAGACTCTCAAACTAAGGCAACTCCTCTAACTCAGGCAACCCCTCAAACTAAGGCCACCCCTCAAACTAAGGCAGACTCTCAAAATAAGGCAAATCCTCAAACTAAGGCAGACTTCAAATTAAGGCAGATTCTCAAACGAAGGCAACCCCTCAAACTAAGGCAGGCTCTCAAACTAAGTCAACTCCTCAAACTAAGGCAACCCCTCAAACTAAGGCAACCCCTCAAACTAAGGCAGACTCTCAAACTAAGGCAAATCCTCAAATTAAGGCAACCCCTCAAACTAAGGCAGATTCTCAAACTAAGGCAGTCCCTCAAAGTAAGGCAACCCCTCAAACTAAGTCAACCCCTCAAACTAAGGCAGACAATCAAACTCAGGCAAATCCTCAAACTAAGGCAGCTCCTCAAACTAAGGCAGATTCTCAAACTAAGGCAACCCCTCAAACTAAGGCAGATTCTCAAACTAAGGTCCCTCTCAAACTGAGGCAACCCCTCAAACTAAGGCAGACTCTCAAAATAAGGCAACCCCTCAAACTAAGGCAAACCCTCAAACTAAGGCAGACTCTCAAACTAAGGCAACTCCTCAAACTAAGGCAACCCCACAAACTAAAGCAACTGCTCAAACTAAGGCAGACTCTCAAACTAAGGAGGACTCTCAAACGAACGCAACAACTCAAACTAAGGCAGACTATAAAACTAAGGCAGACTCTCAAACTAAGGCAACGCCTCAAACTAAGGCAACTCCTCAAAGTAAGGTAGATTCTAAAACGAAGGCAACTCCTCAAACTCAGGCAGACTCTCAAACTAAGGCAAACTCTCAAACTAAGGCAGATTCTCAAACGAAGGCAACCCCTCAAACTAAGGCAGACTCTCAAACTAAGGCAGACTCTCAAACTAAGGCAGATTCTCAAACGAAGGCAGCTCCTCAAACTAAGGCAGACTCTCAAACTAAGGCAGACTCTCAAACTAAGGCAGTTTCTCAAACGAAGGCAACTCCTCAAACTAAGGCAGATTCTCAAACGAAGGCAACTCCTCAAACTAAGGCAGACTCTCAAACTAAGGCAGAATCTAAAACTAAGGCAGACTCTCAAACTGAGTCAGACTCTCAATCTAAGGCAGACTCTCAAACTAAGGCAGATTCTCAAAGGAAGGCAGCTCCTCAAACTAAGGCAGAATCTCAAACGAAGGAAACTCCTCAAACTAAGGCAGACTCTCAAACTAAGGCAGACTCGCAAACTTAGGCTGTTTCTCAAACGAAGGCTATTCCTCAAACTAAGGCAGATTCTCAAACGAAGGCAACTCCTCAAACAAAGGCAGACGCTCAATCTAAGGCAGACTCTCAAACTAAGGCAGATTCTCAAACGAAGGCAACTCCTCAAAATAAGGCAGACTCTCAAAATAAGGCAGCTCCTCAATCTAAGGCAGAATCTCAAAAGAAGGAAACTCCTCAAACTAAGGCAGACTCTCAAACTAAGGCAGACTCGCAAACTAAGGCAGTTTCCCAAACGAAGGCAACTCCTCAAACTAAGGTCCCTCTCAAACTTAGGCAACCCCTCAAACTAAGGCAGACTCTCAAAATAAGGCAACCCCTCAAACTAAGGCAACCCCTCAAACTAAGGCAGACTCTCAAACTAAGGCAACTCCTCAAACTAAGGCAACCCCACAAACTAAAGCAACTGCTCAAACTAAGGCAGACTCTCAAACTAAGGCAGACTCTCAACCGAACGCAACACCTCAAACTAAGGCAGACTATAAAACTAAGGCAGACTCTCAAACTAAGGCAACGCCTCAAACTAAGGCAACTCCTCAAACTAAGGTAGATTCTAAAACGAAGGCAACTCCTCAAACTCAGGCAGACTCTCAAACTAAGGCAGACTCTCAAACTAAGGCAGATTCTCAAACGAAGGCAACCCCTCAAACTAAGGCAGACTCTCAAACTAAGGCAGACTCTCAAACTAAGGCAGATTCTCAAACGAAGGCAGCTCCTCAAACTAAGGCAGACTCTCAAACTAAGGCAGACTCGCAAACTAAGGCAGTTTCTCAAACGAAGGCAAATCCTCAAACTAAGGCAGATTCTCAAACGAAGGCAACTCCTCAAACTAAGGCAGACTCTCAAACTAAGGCAGACTCTAAAACTAAGGCAGACTCTCAAACAGAGTCAGACTCTCAATCTAAGGCAGACTCTCAAACTAAGGCAGATTCTCAAAGGAAGGCAGCTCCTCAAACTAAGGCAGACTCTCAATCTAAGGCAGACTCTCAAATTAAGGCAGATTCTCAAAGGAAGGCAGACTCTCAAACTAAGGCAGATTCTCAAAGGAAGGCAGCTCCTCAAACTAAGGCAGATTCTCAAACGAAGGCAACTCCTCAAAATAAGGCAGATTCTCAAAATAAGGCATCTCCTCAATCTAAGGCAGAATCTCAAAAGAAGGAAACTCCTCAAACTAAGGCAGACTCTCAAACTAAGGCAGACTCGCAAACTAAGGCAGTTTCCCAAACGAAGGCAACTCCTCAAACTAAGGCAGATTCTCAAACGAAGGCAACTCCTCCAGCAAAGGCAGACTCTCAATCTAAGGCAGACTCTCAAACTAAGGCAGATTTTCAAACGAGGGCAACTCCTCAAACTGAGGCAGACTCTCAAACTAAGGCAGACTCTGAAACTAAGGCAGATTCTCAAACGAAGGCAACTCCTCAAAATAAGGCAGACTCTCAAACTAAGGGAGACTCTCAAACTAAGGCAGATTCTCAAACGAAGGCAACTCCTCAAACTAAGGCAGACTCTCAAACGAAGGAAAAATCTCAAACTAAGGCAGACTCTCAAACTAAGGCAACTCCACAAAATAAGGCAGATTCTGCAACGAAGGCAATCCCTCAAACGAAGGCAAACCCTCAAACTAAGGCAGACTCTCAAACTCAGGCAGACTCTCAAACTAATTCAGATTCTCAAATGAAGGCAGCTCCTCAAACTAAGGCAGACTCTCAAACTAAGGCAGAATCGCAATCGAAGGCAGTTTCTCAAACGAAGGCAACTCCTCAAACTAAGGCAGATTCTCAAACGAAGGCAACTCCTCAAACTAAGGCAGACTCTAAAACTAAGGCAGACTCTCCAACTGAGGCAGACTCTCAATCTAAGGCAGACTCTCAAACTAAGGCAGATTCTCAAACGAAGGCAACTCCTCAAACTAAGGCAGATACTCAAACGAAGGCAAGTCCTCAAACAAAGGCAGACTCTCAATCTAAGGCAGACTCTCAAACTAAGGCAGATTTTCAAACGAGGGTAACTCCTCAAACTAAGGCAGACTCTAAAACTAAGGCAGATTCTCAAACGAAGGCAACTCCTCAAAATAAGGCAGACTCTCAAACTAAGGCACTCTCAAACTAAGGCAGATTCTCAAACGAAGGCAACACCTCAAAAGACGGCAGACTCTCAAACTAAGGCAACTCCTCAAACTCAGGCAACCCCTCAAACTAAGGCAACCCCTCAAACTAAGGCAGACTCTCAAACTAAGGCAACTCCTCAAGCTAAGGCAGAATCTCAAACTAAGGCAGATTCTCATACTAAGGCAACTCCTCAAACTAAGGTAGATTCTCAAACGAAGGCAACTCCTCAAACTAAGGCAGACTCTCAAACTAAGGCAGACTCTCAAACTAAGGCAGATTCTCAAACGAAGGCAACCCCTCAAACTAAGGCAGACTCTCAAACTAAGGCAGACTCGAAAACTAAGGCAGATTCTCAAACGAAGGCAACTCCTCAAAATAAGGCAGACTCTCAAACTAAGGCAGACTCTCAAACTAAGGCAGATTCTCAAACGAAGGCAACTCCTTAAAAGAAGGCAGACCCTCAAACTAAGGCAACTCCTCTAACTCAGGCAACCCCTCAAACTAAGGCCACCCCTCAAACTAAGGCAGACTCTCAAACTAAGGCAAATCCTCAAACTAAGGCAGACTGCAAATTAAGGCAGATTCTCAAACGAAGGCAACCCCTCAAACTAAGGCAGGCTCTCAAACTAAGTCAACTCCTCAAACTAAGGCAACCCCTCAAACTAAGGCAACCCCTCAAACTAAGGCAGACTCTCAAACTAAGGCAAATCCTCAAACTAAGGCAACCCCTCAAACTAAGGCAGATTCTCAAACTAAGGCAGTCCCTCAAAGTAAGGCAACCCCTCAAACTAAGGCAACCCCTCAAACTAAGGCAGACAATCAAACTCAGGCAAATCCTCAAACTAAGGCAGCTCCTCAAACTAAGGCAGATTCTCAAACTAAGGCAACCCCTCAAAATAAGGCAACCCCTCAATCTAAGGCAGACTCTCAAACTAAGGCAACCCCTCAAACTAAGGCAACCCCTCAAACTAAGGCAGACTCTCAAAAAAAGGCAACCCCTCAAACTAAGGCAACCCCTCAAAATAAGGCAGATTCTCAAACCAAGGTCCCTCTCAAACTAAGGCAACCCCTCAAACTAAGGCAGACTCTCATAATAAGGCAACCCCTCAAACTAAGGCTACCCCTCAAACTAAGGCAGACTCTCAAACTAAGGCAACTCCTCAAACTAAGGCAACCCCTCAAACTAAGGCAGACTCTCAAAAAAAGGCAACCCCTCAAACTAAGGCAGACTCTCAAACTAAGGCAACCCCTCAATCTAAGGCAGACTCTCAAACTAAGGCAACCCCTCAAACTAAGGCAACCCCTCAAACTAAGGCAGACTCTCAAAAAAAGGCAACCCCTCAAACTAAGGCAACCCCTCAAACTAAGGCAGATTCTCAAACTAAGGTCCCTCTCAAACTAAGGCAACCCCTCAAACTAAGGCAGACTCTCAAAATAAGGCAACCCCTCAAACTAAGGCAACCCCTCAAACTAAGGCAGACTCTCAAACTAAGGCAACTCCTCAAACTAAGGCAACCCCACAAACTAAAGCAACTCCTCAAACTAAGGCAGACTCTCAAACTAAGGCAGACTCTCAACCGAACGCAACCCCTCAAACTAAGGCAGACTATAAAACTAAGGCAGACTCTCAAACTAAGGCAACGCCTCAAACTAAGGCAACTCCTCAAACTAAGGTAGATTCTCAAACGAAGGCAACTCCTCAAACTCAGGCAGACTCTCAAACTAAGGCAGATTCTCATACTAAGGCAGATTCTCAAACGAAGGCAACCCCTCAAACTAAGGCAGACTCTCAAACTAAGGCAGACTCTCAAACTAAGGCAGATTCTCAAACGAAGGCAGCTCCTCAAACTAAGGCAGACTCTCAAACGAAGGCAACTCCTGAAACTAAGGCAGACTCTCAAACTAAGGCAGACTCTAAAACTAAGGCAGACTCTCAAACTGAGGCAGACTCTCAATCAAAGGCAGACTCTCAAACTAAGGCAGATTCTCAAACTAAGGCAGATTCTCAAACGAAGGAAACTCCTCAAACTAAGGCAGACTCTCAAACGAAGGAAATTCCTCAAACTAAGGCAGACTCTCAAACTAAGGCAGACTCGCAAACTAAGGCTGTTTCTCAAACGAAGGCTATTCCTCAAACTAAGGCAGATTCTCAAACGAAGTCAACTCCTCAAACTAAGGTAGACTCTCAAACTAAGGCAGACTCTAAAACTAAGGCAGATTCTCAAACGAAGGCAACTCCTCAAAATAAGGCAGACTCTCAAAATAAGGCAGACTCTCAAACCAAGGCAGATTCTCAAACGAAGGCAACTCCTCAATAGAAGGCAGACTCTCAAACTAAGGCAGACTCTCAAACTAAGGCAGACTCTCAAATTAACGCAACCCCTCAAACTAAGGCAGACTCTCAAACGAAGGCAGAATCTCAAACTAAGGCAGACTCTCAAATGAAGGCAACTCCTCAAAATAAGGCAGATTCTCCAACGAAGGCAATCCCTCAAACTAAGGCAGAATCTCAAACTAAGGCAGACTCTCAAACTAAGGCAGACTTCAAATTGAGGCAGCATCTCAAACGAACGCAACCCTCAAACTAAGGCAGACTCTAGAACCAAGGAAGACTCTCAAACTGAGGCAGACTCTCAATGTAAGGCAGACTCTCAAACTAAGGCAGATTCTCAAACGAAGGCAGCTCCTCAAACTAAGGCAGAATCTCAAACGAAGGAAACTCCTAAAACTAAGGCGGACTCTCAAACTAAGGCAGAATCGCAAACTAAGGCAGTTTCTCAAACGAAGGCAACTCCTCAAACTAAGGCAGATTCTCAAACGAAGGCAACTCCTCAAACAAAGGCAGACTCTCAATCCAAGGCAGACTCTCAAACTAAGGCAGATTTTCGAACGAGGGCAACTCCTCAAACTAAGGCAGACTCTCAAACTAAGGCAGACTCAAAAACTAAGGCAGATTCTCAAACGAAGGCAACTCGTCAAAATAAGGCACACTCTCAAACTAAGGCAGTCTCTCAAACTAAGGCAACTGCTCAAACTAAGGCAGATTCTCAAACTGAGGCAGATTCTCAAACGAAGGCAACTCCTCAAACTAAGGCAGACTCTCAATCCAAGGCAACTCCTCAAACTAAGGCAGACTCTCAAACTAAGGCAGACTCTAAACTTAGGCAACTCCTCAAACTAAGGCAGATTCTCAAACGAAGGCAACTCCTCAAACTAAGGCAGACTCTCAAACTAAGGCCGACTCTCAAACTAACGCAACTCCTCAAACTAAGGCAGACTCTCAAACTAAGGCAGACTCTCAAACTAAGGCAGATAATCATAAGAAGGCAGCTCCTCAAACTAAGGCAGACTCTCAAACTAAGGCAACTCCTCAAACTATGGCAACCTCTTCAAACTAAGGCAGACTCTCAAAAAAAGGCAACCCCTCAAACTAAGGCAGACTCTCAAACTAAGGCAACCCCTCAATCTAAGGCAGACTCTCAAACTAAGGCAACCCCTCAAACTAAGGCAACCCCTCAAACTAAGGCAGACTCTCAAAAAAAGGCAACCCCTCAAACTAAGGCAACCCCTCAAACTAAGGCAGATTCTCAAACTAAGGTCCCTCTCAAACTAAGGCAACCCCTCAAACTAAGGCAGACTCTCAAAATAAGGCAACCCCTCAAACTAAGGCAACCCGTCAAACTAAGGCAGACTCTCAAACTAAGGCAACTCCTCAAACTAAGGCAACCCCACAAACTAAAGCAACTCCTCAAACTAAGGCAGACTCTCAAACTAAGGCAGACTCTCAACCGAACGCAACCCCTCAAACTAAGGCAGACTATAAAACTAAGGCAGACTCTCAAACTAAGGCAACGCCTCAAACTAAGGCAACTCCTCAAACTAAGGTAGATTCTCAAACGAAGGCAACTCCTCAAACTCAGGCAGACTCTCAAACTAAGGCAGATTCTCATACTAAGGCAGATTCTCAAACGAAGGCAACCCCTCAAACTAAGGCAGACTCTCAAACTAAGGCAGACTCTCAAACTAAGGCAGATTCTCAAACGAAGGCAGCTCCTCAAACTAAGGCAGACTCTCAAACGAAGGCAACTCCTGAAACTAAGGCAGACTCTCAAACTAAGGCAGACTCTAAAACTAAGGCAGACTCTCAAACTGAGGCAGACTCTCAATCAAAGGCAGACTCTCAAACTAAGGCAGATTCTCAAACTAAGGCAGATTCTCAAACGAAGGAAACTCCTCAAACTAAGGCAGACTCTCAAACGAAGGAAACTCCTCAAACTAAGGCAGACTCTCAAACTAAGGCAGACTCGCAAACTAAGGCTGTTTCTCAAACGAAGGCTATTCCTCAAACTAAGGCAGATTCTCAAACGAAGGCAACACCTCAAACAAAGGCAGACGCTCAATCTAAGGCAGATTCTCAAACGAAGGCAGATTTTCAAACGAGGGCAACTCCTCAAACTAAGGTAGACTCTCAAACTAAGGCAGACTCTAAAACTAAGGCAGATTCTCAAACGAAGGCAACTCCTCAAAATAAGGCAGACTCTCAAAATAAGGCAGACTCTCAAACCAAGGCAGATTCTCAAACGAAGGCAACTCCTCAATAGAAGGCAGACTCTCAAACTAAGGCAGACTCTCAAACTAAGGCAGACTCTCAAATTAACGCAACCCCTCAAACTAAGGCAGACTCTCAAACGAAGGCAGAATCTCAAACTAAGGCAGACTCTCAAACGAAGGCAACTCCTCAAAATAAGGCAGATTCTCCAACGAAGGCAATCCCTCAAACTAAGGCAGAATCTCAAACTAAGGCAGACTCTCAAACTAAGGCAGACTTCAAATTGAGGCAGCATCTCAAACGAACGCAACCCTCAAACTAAGGCAGACTCTAGAACCAAGGAAGACTCTCAAACTGAGGCAGACTCTCAATCTAAGGCAGACTCTCAAACTAAGGCAGATTCTCAAACGAAGGCAGCTCCTCAAACTAAGGCAGAATCTCAAACGAAGGAAACTCCTAAAACTAAGGCGGACTCTCAAACTAAGGCAGAATCGCAAACTAAGGCAGTTTCTCAAACGAAGGCAACTCCTCAAACTAAGGCAGATTCTCAAACGAAGGCAACTCCTCAAACAAAGGCAGACTCTCAATCCAAGGCAGACTCTCAAACTAAGGCAGATTTTCGAACGAGGGCAACACCTCAAACTAAGGCAGACTCTCAAACTAAGGCAGACTCAAAAACTAAGGCAGATTCTCAAACGAAGGCAACTCGTCAAAATAAGGCACACTCTCAAACTAAGGCAGTCTCTCAAACTAAGGCAACTGCTCAAACTAAGGCAGATTCTCAAACTGAGGCAGATTCTCAAACGAAGGCAACTCCTCAAACTAAGGCAGACTCTCAATCCAAGGCAACTCCTCAAACTAAGGCAGACTCTCAAACTAAGGCAGACTCTAAACTTAGGCAACTCCTCAAACTAAGGCAGATTCTCAAACGAAGGCAACTCCTCAAACTAAGGCAGACTCTCAAACTAAGGCCGACTCTCAAACTAACGCAACTCCTCAAACTAAGGCAGACTCTCAAACTAAGGCAGACTCTCAAACTAAGGCAGATAATCATAAGAAGGCAGCTCCTCAAACTAAGGCAGACTCTCAAACTAAGGCAGAGTCGCAAACTAAGGCAGTTTCTCAAACGAAGGCAACTCCTCAAACTAAGGCAGATTCACAAACGAAGGCAACTCCTCAAACTAAGGCAGACTCTCAAACTAAGGCAGACTCCAAAACTAAGGCAGACTCTCAAACTGAGGCAGACTCTCAATCGAAGGCAGACTCTCAAACTAAGTCAGATTCTCAAACGAAGGCAGCTCCTCAAACTACGGCAGAATCTCAAACGAAGGAAACTCCTCAAACTAAGGCAGACTCTCAAACTAAGGGAGACTTGCAAACTAAGGCAGTTTCTCAAACGAAAGCTATACCACAAACTAAGACAGATTCTCAAACGAAGGCAACTCCTCAAACAAAGGCAGACTCTCAATCTAAGGCAGACTCTCAAACTAAGGCAGATTTTCAAACGAGGGCAACTCCTCAAACTAAGGCAGACTCTCAAACTAAGGCAGACGCTAAAACTAAGGCAGATTCTCAAACGAAGGCAACTCCTCAAAATAAGGCAGACTCTCATACTAAGGCAGACTCTCAAACTAAGGCAGATTCTCAAACGAAGGCAACTCCTCAAAAGAAGGCAGACTCTCAAACTAAGGCAGACTCTCAAACTAAGGCAGAGTCTCAAACGAAGGCAACACCTCAAACTAAGGCAGACTCTCCAAGGAAGGCAGAAAATCAAACTAAGGCAGACTCTCAAACTAAGGCAACTCCTCAAAATAAGGCAGATTCTCCAACGAAGGCAATCCCTCAAACTAAGGCAGACTTTCAAACTAAGGCAACTTCAAATTAAGGCAGATTCTCAAACGAAGGCAGCCCCTCAAACTAAGGCAGGCTCTCAAACTAAGTCAACTCCATAAAGTAAGGCAACCCCTCAAACTAAGGCAACCCCTCAAACTAAGGCAGACTCTCAAACTAAGGCAAATCCTCAAACTAAGGCAACCCCTCAAACTGAGGCAACTCCTCAAACTAAGGCAGATTTTCAAACTAAGGCAACCCCTCAAACTAAGGCAACCCCTCAATCTAAGGCAGACTCTCAAACTAAGGCAACCCCTCAAACTAAGGCAACCCCTCAAACTAAGGCAGACTCTCAAAAAAAAGCAACCCTTCAAACTAAGGCAACCCCTCAAACTAAGGCAGATTCTCAAACAAAGGTCCCTCTCAAACTAAGGCAACCACTCAAACTGAGGCAGACTCTCAAACTAAGGCAACCCCTCAAACTAAGGCAACCCCTCAAACAAAGGCAGACTCTCAAACTAAGGCAACTCCTCAAACTAAGGCAACCCCACAAACTGAAGCAACTCCTCAAACTAAGGCAGATTCTCAAACGAAGGCAACTGCTCAAACTAAGTCAGTCTATCAAACTAAGGCAACTGCTCAAACTAAGGCAGATTCTCAAACTCAGGCAGACTCTCAAACTTAGGCAACTCCTCAAACTAAGGCAAATTCTCAAACGAAGGCAACTCCTCAAACTAAGGCAGACTCTCAAACTAAGGCAGACTCTCAAACTGAGGCAACTCCTCAAACTAAGGCAGAATCTCAAACTAAGGCAGATTCTCAAACTAAGGCAACTCCTCAAACTAAGGCAGACTCTCAAACTAAGGCAGACTCTCAAAATGAGGCAGATTCTCAAAAGAAGGCCACCCCTCAAACTAAGGCAGACTCTCAAACTAAGGCAGACTCTGAAACTAGGCAGATTCTCAAACGAAGGCAGCTCCTCAAACTAAGGCAGACTCTAGAACTAAGGCAGACTCTCAAACTGAGGCAGACTCTCAATCTAAGGCAGACTCTCAAACTAAGGCAGATTCTCTAACGAAGGCAGCTCCACAAACTAAGGCAGAATCTCAAACGAAGGAAACTCTTAAAACTAAGGCGGACTCTCAAACTAAGGCAGAATCGCAAACTAAGGCAGTTTCTCAAACTAAGGCAACTCCTCAAACTAAGGCAGATTCTCAAACGAAGGCAACTCCTCAAACAAAGGCAGACTCTCACTCTAAGGCAGACTCTCAAACTAAGGCAGATTTTCGAACGAGGGCAACTCCTCAAACTAAGGCAGAATCTCAAACTAAGGCAGACTCTCAAACTAAGGCAACTCCTCAAACAAAGGCAGACTCTCAATCTAAGGCAGACTCTCAAACTAAGGCAGATTCTCAAACGAAGGCAGCTCCTCAAATTAAGGCAGACTCGCAAACTAAGGCAGTTTCTCAAACGAAGGCAACTCCTCAAACTAAGGCAGATTCACAAACGAAGGCAACTCCTCAAACTAAGGCAGACTCTCAAACTAAGGCAGACACCAAAACTAAGGCAGACTCTCAAACTGAGGCAGACTCTCAAACGAAGGCAGCTCCTCAAACTACGGCAGAATCTCAAACGAAGGAAACTCCTCAAACTAAGGCAGACTCTCAAACTAAGGGAGACTTGCAAACTAAGGCAGTATCTCAAACGAAAGCTATACCACAAACAAAGGCAGATTCTCAAACGAAGGCAACTCCTCAAACAAAGGCAGACTCTCAATCTAAGGCAGACTCTCAAACTAAGGCAGATTTTCAAACGAGGGCAACTCCTCAAACTAAGGCAGACTCTCAAACTAAGGCAGACGCTAAAACTAAGGCAGATTCTCAAACTAAGGCAACACCTCAAACTAAGGCAGACTCTCCAAGGAAGGCAGAAAATCAAACCAAGGCAGACTCTCAAACTAAGGCAACTCCTCAAAATAAGGCAGATTCTCCAACGAAGGCAATCCCTCAAACTAAGGCAGACTCTCAAACTAAGGCAGACTCTCAAACTAAGGCAACTTCAAATTAAGGCAGATTCTCAAACGAAGGCAACCCCTCAAACTAAGGCAGGCTCTCAAACTAAGTCAACTCCATAAACTAAGGCAACCCCTCAAACTAAGGCATACTCTCAAACTAAGGCAAATCCTCAAACTAAGGCAACCCCTCAAACTGAGGCAACTCCTCAAACTAAGGCAGATTTTCAAACTAAGGCAACCCCTCAAACTAAGGCAACCCCTCAATCTAAGGCAGACTCTCAAACTAAGGCAACCCCTCAAACTAAGGCAACCCCTCAAACTAAGGCAGACTCTCAAAAAAAGGCAACCCCTCAAACTAAGGCAACCCCTCAAACTAAGGCAGATTCTCAAACAAAGGTCCCTCTCAAACTAAGGCAACCCCTCAAACTGAGGCAGACTCTCAAACTAAGGAAACCCCTCAAACTAAGGCAACCCCTCAAACAAAGGCAGACTCTCAAACTAAGGCAACTCCTCAAACTAAGGCAACCCCACAAACTGAAGCAACTCCTCAAACTAAGGCAGATTCTCAAACGAAGGCAACTGCTCAAACTAAGTCAGTCTATCAAACTAAGGCAACTGCTCAAACTAATGCAGATTCACAAACTCAGGCAGACTCTCAAACTTAGGCAACTCCTCAAACTAAGGCAAATTCTCAAACGAAGGCAACTCCTCAAACTAAGGCAGACTCTCAAACTAAGGCAGACTCTCAAACCGAGGCAACTCCTCAAACTAAGGCAGAATCTCAAACTAAGGCAGATTCTCAAACTAAGGCAACTCCTCAAACTAAGGCAGACTCTCAAACTAAGGCAGACTCTCAAAATGAGGCAGATTCTCAAAAGAAGGCAACCCCTCAAACTAAGGCAGACTCTCAAACTAAGGCAGACTCTGAAACTAGGCAGATTGTCAAACGAAGGCAGCTCCTCAAACTAAGGCAGACTCTAGAACTAAGGCAGACTCTCAAACTGAGGCAGACTCTCAATCTAAGGCAGACTCTCAAACTAAGGCAGATTCTCAAACGAAGGCAGCTCCTCAAATTAAGGCAGAATCTCAAACGAAGGAAACTCCTAAAACTAAGGCGGACTCTCAAACTAAGGCAGAATCGCTAACTAAGGCAGTTTCTCAAACTAAGGCATCTCCTCAAACTAAGGCATATTCTCAAACGAAGGCAACTCCTCAAACAAAGGCAGACTCTCAATCTAAGGCAGACTCTCAAACTAAGGCAGATTTTCGAACGAGGGCAACTCCTCAAACTAAGGCAGACTCTCAAACTAAGGCAGACTCAAAAACTAAGGCAGATTCTCAAACGAAGGCAACTCCTCAAAATAAGGCAGACTCTCAAACTAAGGCAGACTCTCAAACTAAGGCAGATTCTCAAACTAAGGCAACGCCTCAAACTAAGGCAACTCCTCACAATAAGGCAACCCCTCAAACTATGCCAGATTCTCAAACGAAGGCAACTCCTCAAACTAAGGCAGTCTCTCAAACTAAGGCAACTGCTCAAACTAAGGCAGATTCTCAAACTGAGGCAGATACTCAAACGAAGGCAACTCCTCAAACTAAGGCAGACTCTCAATCCAAGGCAACTCCTCAAACTAAGGCAGACTCTCAAACTAAGGCAGACTCTAAACTTAGGCAACTCCTCAAACTAAGGGAGATTCTCAAACGAAGGCAACTCCTCAAACTAAGGCAGACTCTCAAACTAAGGCAGCCTCTCAAACTAAGGCAACTCCTCAAACTAAGGTAGATTCTCAAACGAAGGCAACTCCTCAAACTAAGGCAGACTCTCAAACTAAGGCAGACTCTAAAACTAATGCAGACTCTCAAACTGAGGCAGATTCTTAATCTAAGGCAAACTCTCAAACTAAGGCAGATTGTCAAACGAAGGCAGATTCTCAAACTAAGGCAGAATCTCAAACGAAGGAAACTCCTCAAACTAAGGTAGATTCTCAAACGAAGGCAACTCCTCAAACTAAGGCAGACTCTCAAACTAAGGCAGACTCTAAAACTAATGCAGACTCTCAAACTGAGGCAGATTCTTAATCTAAGGCAGACTCTCAAACTAAGGCAGATTGTCAAACTAAGGCAGACTCTCAAACTAAGGCAGACTCTCAAACTAAGGCAGCTCCTCAAACTAAGGCAGACTCTCAAACTAAGGCAGACTCGCAAACTAAGGCAGTTTCTCAAACGAAGGCAACTCCTCAAACTAAGGCAGATTCACAAACGAAGGCAACTCCTCAAACTAAGGCAGACTCTCAAACTAAGGCAGACTCCAAAACTAAGGCAGACTCTCAAACTGAGGCAGTCTCTCAATCGAAGGCAGACTCTCAAACTAAGGCAGATTCTCAAACGAAGGCAGCTCCTCAAACTACGGCAGAATCTCAAACGAAGGAAACTCCTCAAACTAAGGCAGACTCTCAAACTAAGGGAGACTTGCAAACTAAGGCAGTTTCTCAAACGAAAGCTATACCACAAACTAAGACAGATTCTCAAACGAAGGCAACTCCTCAAACAAAGGCAGACTCTCAATCTAAGGCAGACTCTCAAACTAAGGCAGATTTTCAAACGAGGGCAACTCCTCAAACTAAGGCAGACTCTCAAACTAAGGCAGACGCTAAAACTAAGGCAGATTCTCAAACGAAGGCAACTCCTCAAAATAAGGCAGACTCTCATACTAAGGCAGACTCTCAAACTAAGGCAGATTCTCAAACGAAGGCAACTCCTCAAAAGAAGGCAGACTCTCAAACTAAGGCAGACTCTCAAACTAAGGCAGAGTCTCAAACGAAGGCAACACCTCAAACTAAGGCAGACTCTCCAAGGAAGGCAGAAAATCAAACTAAGGCAGACTCTCAAACTAAGGCAACTCCTCAAAATAAGGCAGATTCTCCAACGAAGGCAATCCCTCAAACTAAGGCAGACTTTCAAACTAAGGCAACTTCAAATTAAGGCAGATTCTCAAACGAAGGCAGCCCCTCAAACTAAGGCAGGCTCTCAAACTAAGTCAACTCCATAAAGTAAGGCAACCCCTCAAACTAAGGCAACCCCTCAAACTAAGGCAGACTCTCAAACTAAGGCAAATCCTCAAACTAAGGCAACCCCTCAAACTGAGGCAACTCCTCAAACTAAGGCAGATTTTCAAACTAAGGCAACCCCTCAAACTAAGGCAACCCCTCAATCTAAGGCAGACTCTCAAACTAAGGCAACCCCTCAAACTAAGGCAACCCCTCAAACTAAGGCAGACTCTCAAAAAAAAGCAACCCCTCAAACTAAGGCAACCCCTCAAACTAAGGCAGATTCTCAAACAAAGGTCCCTCTCAAACTAAGGCAACCACTCAAACTGAGGCAGACTCTCAAACTAAGGCAACCCCTCAAACTAAGGCAACCCCTCAAACAAAGGCAGACTCTCAAACTAAGGCATCTCCTCAAACTAAGGCAACCCCACAAACTGAAGCAACTCCTCAAACTAAGGCAGATTCTCAAACGAAGGCAACTGCTCAAACTAAGTCAGTCTATCAAACTAAGGCAACTGCTCAAACTAAGGCAGATTCTCAAACTCAGGCAGACTCTCAAACTTAGGCAACTCCTCAAACTAAGGCAAATTCTCAAACGAAGGCAACTCCTCAAACTAAGGCAGACTCTCAAACTAAGGCAGACTCTCAAACTGAGGCAACTCCTCAAACTAAGGCAGAATCTCAAACTAAGGCAGATTCTCAAACTAAGGCAACTCCTCAAACTAAGGCAGACTCTCAAACTAAGGCAGACTCTCAAAATGAGGCAGATTCTCAAAAGAAGGCCACCCCTCAAACTAAGGAAGACTCTCAAACTAAGGCAGACTCTGAAACTAGGCAGATTCTCAAACGAAGGCAGCTCCTCAAACTAAGGCAGACTCTAGAACTAAGGCAGACTCTCAAACTGAGGCAGACTCTCAATCTAAGGCAGACTCTCAAACTAAGGCAGATTCTCTAACGAAGGCAGCTCCACAAACTAAGGCAGAATCTCAAACGAAGGAAACTCTTAAAACTAAGGCGGACTCTCAAACTAAGGCAGAATCGCAAACTAAGGCAGTTTCTCAAACTAAGGCAACTCCTCAAACTAAGGCAGATTCTCAAACTAAGGCAACTCCTCAAACAAAGGCAGACTCTCAATCTAAGGCAGACTCTCAAACTAAGGCAGATTTTCGAACGAGGGCAACTCCTCAAACTAAGGCAGAATCTCAAACTAAGGCAGACTCTCAAACTAAGGCAACTCCTCAAACAAAGGCAGACTCTCAATCTAAGGCAGACTCTCAAACGAAGGCAGATTCTCAAACGAAGGCAGCTCCTCAAATTAAGGCAGACTCGCAAACTAAGGCAGTTTCTCAAACGAAGGCAACTCCTCAAACTAAGGCAGATTCACAAACGAAGGCAACTCCTCAAACTAAGGCAGACTCTCAAACTAAGGCAGACTCCAAAACTAAGGCAGCTCCTCAAACTACGGCAGAATCTCAAACGAAGGAAACTCCTCAAACTAAGGCAGACTCTCAAACTAAGGGAGACTTGCAAACTAAGGCAGTTTCTCAAACGAAAGCTATACCACAAACTAAGGCAGATTCTCAAACGAAGGCAACTCCTCAAACAAAGGCAGACTCTCAATCTAAGGCAGACTCTCAAACTAAGGCAGATTTTCAAACGAGGGCAACTCCTCAAACTAAGGCAGACTCTCAAACTAAGGCAGACGCTAAAACTAAGGCAGATTCTCAAACTAAGGCAACACCGCAAACTAAGGCAGACTCTCCAAGAAAGGCAGAAAATCAAACTAAGGCAGACTCTCAAACTAAGGCAACTCCTCAAAATAAGGCAGATTCTCCAACGAAGGCAATCCCTCAAACTAAGGCAGACTCTCAAACTAAGGCAGACTCTCAAACTAAGGCAACTTCAAATTAAGGCAGATTCTCAAACGAAGGCAACCCCTCAAACTAAGGCAGGCTCTCAAACTAAGTCAACTCCATAAACTAAGGCAACCCCTCAAACTAAGGCATACTCTCAAACTAAGGCAAATCCTCAAACTAAGGCAACCCCTCAAACTGAGGCAACTCCTCAAACTAAGGCAGATTTTCAAACTAAGGCAACCCCTCAAACTAAGGCAACCCCTCAATCTAAGGCAGACTCTCAAACTAAGGCAACCCCTCAAACTAAGGCAACCCCTCAAACTAAGGCAGACTCTCAAAAAAAGGCAACCCCTCAAACTAAGGCAGATTCTCAAACAAAGGTCCCTCTCAAACTAAGGCAACCCCTCAAACTGAGGCAGACTCTCAAACTAAGGAAACCCCTCAAACTAAGGCAACCCCTCAAACAAAGGCAGACTCTCAAACTAAGGCAACTCCTCAAACTAAGGCAACCCCACAAACTGAAGCAACTCCTCAAACTAAGGCAGATTCTCAAACGAAGGCAACTGCTCAAACTAAGTCAGTCTATCAAACTAAGGCAACTGCTCAAACTAATGCAGATTCTCAAACTCAGGCAGACTCTCAAACTTAGGCAACTCCTCAAACTAAGGCAAATTCTCAAACGAAGGCAACACCTCAAACTAAGGCAGACTCTCAAACTAAGGCAGACTCTCAAACCGAGGCAACTCCTCAAACTCAGGCAGAATCTCAAACTAAGGCAACTCCTCAAACTAAGGCAACCCCTCAAACTAAGGCAGACTCTCAAACTAAGGCAGACTCTGAAACTAGGCAGATTGTCAAACGAAGGCAGCTCCTCAAACTAAGGCAGACTCTAGAACTAAGGCAGACTCTCAAACTGAGGCAGACTCTCAATCTAAGGCAGACTCTCAAACTAAGGCAGATTCTCAAACGAAGGCAGCTCCTCAAACTAAGGCAGAATCTCAAACGAAGGAAACTCCTAAAACTAAGGCGGACTCTCAAACTAATGCAGAATCGCAATCTAAGGCAGATTCTCAAACGAAGGCAACTCCTCAAACAAAGGCAGACTCTCAATCTAAGGCAGACTCTCAAACTAAGGCAGATTTTCGAACGAGGGCAACTCCTCAAACTAAGGCAGACTCTCAAACTAAGGCAGAATCTCAAACTAAGGCAGACTCTCAAACGAAGGCAACTCCTCAAAATAAGGCAGACTCTCAAACTAAGGCAGACTCTCAAACTAAGGCAGATTCTCAAACTAAGGCAACGCCTCAAACTAAGGCAACTCCTCACAATAAGGCAACCCCTCAAACTAAGCCAGATTCTCAAACGAAGGCAACTCCTCAAACTAAGGCAGTCTCTCAAACTAAGGCAACTGCTCAAACTAAGGCAGATTCTCAAACTGAGGCAGATACTCAAACGAAGGCAACTCCTCAAACTAAGGCAGACTCTCAATCCAAGGCAACTCCTCAAACTAAGGCAGACTCTCAAACTAAGGCAGACTCTCAAACTTCGGCAACTCCTCAAACTAAGGGAGATTCTCAAACGAAGGCAACTCCTCAAACTAAGGCAGACTCTCAAACTAAGGCAGACTCTCAAACTAACGCAACTCCTCAAACTAAGGCAGAATCTCAAACTAAGGCAGACTCTCAAACTAAGGCAACTCCTCAAACTAAGGTAGATTCTCAAACGAAGGCAACTCCTCAAACTAAGGCAGACTCTCAAACTAAGGCAGACTCTAAAACTAATGCAGACTCTCAAACTGAGGCAGACTCTTAATCTAAGGCAGACTCTCAAACTAAGGCAGATTGTCAAACGAAGGCAGATTCTCAAACTAAGGCAGAATCTCAAACGAAGGAAACTCCTCAAACTAAGGCAGACTCTCAAACTAAGGGAGACTTGAAAACTAAGGCAGTTTCTCAAACGAAAGCTATACCACAAACTAAGGCAGATTCTCAAACGAAGGCAACTCCTCAAACAAAGGCAGACTCTCAATCTAAGGCAGACTCTCAAACTAAGGCAGATTTTCAAACGAGGGCAACTCCTCAAACTAAGGCAGACTCTCAAACTAAGGCAGACGCTAAAACTAAGGCAGATTCTCAAACGAAGGCAACTCCTCAAAATAAGGCAGACTCTCAAACTAAGGCAGACTCTCAAACTAAGGCAGATTCTCAAACGAAGGCAACTCCTCAAAAGAAGGCGGACTCTCAAACTAAGGCAGACTCTCAAACTAAGGCAGAGTCTCAAACTAAGGCATCTCCTCAAACTAAGGCAACCCCACAAACTGAAGCAACTCCTCAAACTAAGGCAGATTCTCAAACGAAGGCAACTGCTCAAACTAAGTCAGTCTATCAAACTAAGGCAACTGCTCAAACTAAGGCAGATTCTCAAACTCAGGCAGACTCTCAAACTTAGGCAACTCCTCAAACTAAGGCAAATTCTCAAACGAAGGCAACTCCTCAAACTAAGGCAGACTCTCAAACTAAGGCAGACTCTCAAACTGAGGCAACTCCTCAAACTAAGGCAGAATCTCAAACTAAGGCAGATTCTCAAACTAAGGCAACTCCTCAAACTAAGGCAGACTCTCAAACTAAGGCAGACTCTCAAAATGAGGCAGATTCTCAAAAGAAGGCCACCCCTCAAACTAAGGAAGACTCTCAAACTAAGGCAGACTCTGAAACTAGGCAGATTCTCAAACGAAGGCAGCTCCTCAAACTAAGGCAGACTCTAGAACTAAGGCAGACTCTCAAACTGAGGCAGACTCTCAATCTAAGGCAGACTCTCAAACTAAGGCAGATTCTCTAACGAAGGCAGCTCCACAAACTAAGGCAGAATCTCAAACGAAGGAAACTCTTAAAACTAAGGCGGACTCTCAAACTAAGGCAGAATCGCAAACTAAGGCAGTTTCTCAAACTAAGGCAACTCCTCAAACTAAGGCAGATTCTCAAACTAAGGCAACTCCTCAAACAAAGGCAGACTCTCAATCTAAGGCAGACTCTCAAACTAAGGCAGATTTTCGAACGAGGGCAACTCCTCAAACTAAGGCAGAATCTCAAACTAAGGCAGACTCTCAAACTAAGGCAACTCCTCAAACAAAGGCAGACTCTCAATCTAAGGCAGACTCTCAAACGAAGGCAGATTCTCAAACGAAGGCAGCTCCTCAAATTAAGGCAGACTCGCAAACTAAGGCAGTTTCTCAAACGAAGGCAACTCCTCAAACTAAGGCAGATTCACAAACGAAGGCAACTCCTCAAACTAAGGCAGACTCTCAAACTAAGGCAGACTCCAAAACTAAGGCAGCTCCTCAAACTACGGCAGAATCTCAAACGAAGGAAACTCCTCAAACTAAGGCAGACTCTCAAACTAAGGGAGACTTGCAAACTAAGGCAGTTTCTCAAACGAAAGCTATACCACAAACTAAGGCAGATTCTCAAACGAAGGCAACTCCTCAAACAAAGGCAGACTCTCAATCTAAGGCAGACTCTCAAACTAAGGCAGATTTTCAAACGAGGGCAACTCCTCAAACTAAGGCAGACTCTCAAACTAAGGCAGACGCTAAAACTAAGGCAGATTCTCAAACTAAGGCAACACCGCAAACTAAGGCAGACTCTCCAAGAAAGGCAGAAAATCAAACTAAGGCAGACTCTCAAACTAAGGCAACTCCTCAAAATAAGGCAGATTCTCCAACGAAGGCAATCCCTCAAACTAAGGCAGACTCTCAAACTAAGGCAGACTCTCAAACTAAGGCAACTTCAAATTAAGGCAGATTCTCAAACGAAGGCAACCCCTCAAACTAAGGCAGGCTCTCAAACTAAGTCAACTCCATAAACTAAGGCAACCCCTCAAACTAAGGCATACTCTCAAACTAAGGCAAATCCTCAAACTAAGGCAACCCCTCAAACTGAGGCAACTCCTCAAACTAAGGCAGATTTTCAAACTAAGGCAACCCCTCAAACTAAGGCAACCCCTCAATCTAAGGCAGACTCTCAAACTAAGGCAACCCCTCAAACTAAGGCAACCCCTCAAACTAAGGCAGACTCTCAAAAAAAGGCAACCCCTCAAACTAAGGCAGATTCTCAAACAAAGGTCCCTCTCAAACTAAGGCAACCCCTCAAACTGAGGCAGACTCTCAAACTAAGGAAACCCCTCAAACTAAGGCAACCCCTCAAACAAAGGCAGACTCTCAAACTAAGGCAACTCCTCAAACTAAGGCAACCCCACAAACTGAAGCAACTCCTCAAACTAAGGCAGATTCTCAAACGAAGGCAACTGCTCAAACTAAGTCAGTCTATCAAACTAAGGCAACTGCTCAAACTAATGCAGATTCTCAAACTCAGGCAGACTCTCAAACTTAGGCAACTCCTCAAACTAAGGCAAATTCTCAAACGAAGGCAACTCCTCAAACTAAGGCAGACTCTCAAACTAAGGCAGACTCTCAAACCGAGGCAACTCCTCAAACTCAGGCAGAATCTCAAACTAAGGCAACTCCTCAAACTAAGGCAACCCCTCAAACTAAGGCAGACTCTCAAACTAAGGCAGACTCTGAAACTAGGCAGATTGTCAAACGAAGGCAGCTCCTCAAACTAAGGCAGACTCTAGAACTAAGGCAGACTCTCAAACTGAGGCAGACTCTCAATCTAAGGCAGACTCTCAAACTAAGGCAGATTCTCAAACGAAGGCAGCTCCTCAAACTAAGGCAGAATCTCAAACGAAGGAAACTCCTAAAACTAAGGCGGACTCTCAAACTAAGGCAGAATCGCAAACTAAGGCAGATTCTCAAACGAAGGCAACTCCTCAAACAAAGGCAGACTCTCAATCTAAGGCAGACTCTCAAACTAAGGCAGATTTTCGAACGAGGGCAACTCCTCAAACTAAGGCAGACTCTCAAACTAAGGCAGAATCTCAAACTAAGGGAGACTCTCAAACGAAGGCAACTCCTCAAAATAAGGCAGACTCTCAAACTAAGGCAGACTCTCAAACTAAGGCAGATTCTCAAACTAAGGCAACGCCTCAAACTAAGGCAACTCCTCACAATAAGGCAACCCCTCAAACTAAGCCAGATTCTCAAACGAAGGCAACTCCTCAAACTAAGGCAGTCTCTCAAACTAAGGCAACTGCTCAAACTAAGGCAGATTCTCAAACTGAGGCAGATACTCAAACGAAGGCAACTCCTCAAACTAAGGCAGACTCTCAATCCAAGGCAACTCCTCAAACTAAGGCAGACTCTCAAACTAAGGCAGACTCTCAAACTTCGGCAACTCCTCAAACTAAGGGAGATTCTCAAACGAAGGCAACTCCTCAAACTAAGGCAGACTCTCAAACTAAGGCAGACTCTCAAACTAACGCAACTCCTCAAACTAAGGCAGAATCTCAAACTAAGGCAGACTCTCAAACTAAGGCAACTCCTCAAACTAAGGTAGATTCTCAAACGAAGGCAACTCCTCAAACTAAGGCAGACTCTCAAACTAAGGCAGACTCTAAAACTAATGCAGACTCTCAAACTGAGGCAGACTCTTAATCTAAGGCAGACTCTCAAACTAAGGCAGATTGTCAAACGAAGGCAGATTCTCAAACTAAGGCAGAATCTCAAACGAAGGAAACTCCTCAAACTAAGGCAGACTCTCAAACTAAGGGAGACTTGAAAACTAAGGCAGTTTCTCAAACGAAAGCTATACCACAAACTAAGGCAGATTCTCAAACGAAGGCAACTCCTCAAACAAAGGCAGACTCTCAATCTAAGGCAGACTCTCAAACTAAGGCAGATTTTCAAACGAGGGCAACTCCTCAAACTAAGGCAGACTCTCAAACTAAGGCAGACGCTAAAACTAAGGCAGATTCTCAAACGAAGGCAACTCCTCAAAATAAGGCAGACTCTCAAACTAAGGCAGACTCTCAAACTAAGGCAGATTCTCAAACGAAGGCAACTCCTCAAAAGAAGGCGGACTCTCAAACTAAGGCAGACTCTCAAACTAAGGCAGAGTCTCAAACTAAGGCATCTCCTCAAACTAAGGCAGACTCTCCAAGGAAGGCAGAAAATCAAACTAAGGCAGACTCTCAAACTAAGGAAACTCCTCAAAATAAGGCAGATTCTCCAACGAAGGCAATCCCTCAAACTAAGGCAGACTCTCAAACTAAGGCAGACTCTCAAACTAAGGCAACTTCAAATTAAGGCATATTCTCAAACGAAGGCAACCCCTCAAACTAAGGCAGGCTCTCAAACTAAGTCAACTCCATAAACTAAGGCAACCCCTCAAACTAAGGCAACCCCTCAAACTAAGGCAGACTCTCAAACTAAGGCAAATCCTCAAACGAAGGCAACCCCTCAAACTAAGGCAGGCTCTCAAACTAAGTCAACTCCATAAACTAAGGCAACCCCTCAAACTAAGGCAACCCCTCAAACTAAGGCAGGCTCTCAAACTTAGTCAACTCCATAAACTAAGGCAACCCCTCAAACTAAGGCAACCCCTCAAACTAAGGCAGACTCTCAAACTAAGGCAAATCCTCAAACTAAGGCAACTCCTCAAACTAAGGCAGGTTTTCAAACTAAGGCAACCCCTCAAACTAAGGCAACCCCTCAATCTAAGGCAGACTCTCAAACTAAGGCAACCCCTCAAACTAAGGCAACCCCTCAAACTAAGGCAGACTCTCAAAAAAAGGCAACCCCTCAAACTAAGCCAACCCCTCAAACTAAGGCAGATTCTCAAACAAAGGTCCCTCTCAAACTAAGCAACCCCTCAAACTGAGGCAGACTCTCAAACTAAGGCAACCCCTCAAACTAAGGCAACCCCACAAACTGAAGCAACTCCTCAAACTAAGGCAGATTCTCAAACGAAGGCAACTGCTCAAAATAAGTCAGTCTATCAAACTAAGGCAACTGCTCAAACTAAGGCAGATTCTCAAACTCAGGCAGACTCTCAAACTTAGGCAACTCCTCAAATTAAGGCAAATTCTCAAACGAAGGCAACTCCTCAAACTAAGGCAGACTCTCCAACTAAGGCAGACTCTCAAACTGAGGCAACTCCTCAAACTAAGGCAGAATCTCAAACTAAGGCAGATTCTCAAACGAAGGCAACTCCTCAAACTAAGGCAGACTCTCAAACTAAGGCAGACTCTCAAAATGAGGCAGATTCTCAAAAGAAGGCAACCCCTCAAACTAAGGCAGACTCTCAAACTAAGGCAGACTCTGAAACTAGGCAGATTCTCAAACGAAGGCAGCTCCTCAAACTAAGGCAGACTCTCAAACTAAGGCAGACTCGCAAACTAAGGCAGTTTCTCAAACGAAGGCAACTCCTCAAACTAAGGCTGATTCTCAAACGAAGGCAACTCCTCAAACTAAGGCAGACTCTCAAACTAAGGCAGTCTCTAAAACTAAGGCAGACTCTCAAACTGAGGCAGACTCTCAATAGAAGGCAGACTCTCAAACTAAGGCAGATTCTCAAACGAAGGCAGCTCCTCAAACTAAGGCAGAATCTCAAACGACGCCAACTCCTCAAACTAAGGCAGACTCTCAAACTAAGGCAGACTCGCAAACTAAGGCAGTTTCTCAAACGAAGGCAAATCCTCAAACTAAGGCTGATTCTCAAACGAAGGCAACTCCTCAAACTAAGGCAGAATCTCAAACTAAGGCAGACTCTTAAACTAAGGCAGTCTCTACAAACTGAGGCAGACTCTCAATCTAAGGCAGACTCTCAAACTAAGGCTGATTCTCAAACGAAGGCAGCTCCTCAAACTAATGCAGAATCTCAAACGAAGGAAACTCCTCAAACTAAGGCAGACTCTCAAACTAAGGCAGACTCGCAAACTAAGGCAGTTTCTCAAACGAAGGCTATTCCTCAAACTAAGGCAGATTCTCAAACGAAGGCAACTCCTCAAACTGAGGCAGAATCTCAAACTAAGGCAGACTCTCAAACTGAGGCAACTCCTCAATCTAAGGTAGATTCTCAAACGAAGGCAACTCCTCAAACTAAGGCAGACTCTCAAACTAAGGCAGACTCAAACTAAGGCAGATTCTCAAACGAAGGCAACCCCTCAAACTAAGGCAGAATCTCAAACTAATGCAGACTCTCAAGCTAAGGCAGATTCACAAACGAAGGCATCTCCTCAAACTAAGGCAGACTCTCAAACTAAGGCAGTTTCTCAAACGAAGGCAACTCCTCAAACTAAGGCAGATTCTCAAACGAAGGCAACTCCTCAAACTAAGGCAGACTCTCAAACTAAGGCAGACTCTAAAACTAAGGCAGAGTCTCAAACCGAGGCAGACTCTCCATCTAAGGCAGACTCTCAAACTAAGGCAGATTCTCAAACGAAGGCAGCTCCTCAAACTAAGGCAGAATCTCAAACGAAGAAAACTCCTCAAACTAAGGCAGACTCTCAAACTAATGCAGACTCGCAAACTAAGGCAGTTTCCCAAACGAAGGCAACTACTCAAACTAAGGCAGATTCTCAAACGAAGGCAACTCCTCAAACAAAGGCAGACTCTCAATCTAAGGCAGACTCTCAAACTAAGGCAAATTTTCAGACGAGGGCAACTCCTCAAATTAAGGCAGACTCTCAACTCAGGCAGACTCTAAAACTAAGGCAGATTCTCAAACGAAGGCAACTCCTCAAAATAAGGCAGACTCTCAAACTAATGCAGACTCTCAAACTAAGGCAGATTCTCAAACGAAGGCAACTCCTCAAAAGAAGGCAGACTCTCAAACTAAGGCAGACTCTCAAACTAAGGCAGACTCTCAAACTAAGGCAACCCCTCAAACTAAGGCAGACTCTCAAACGAAGGAAGAATCTCAAACTAAGGCAAACTCTCAAACTAAGGCAACTCCTCAAAATAAGGCTGATTCTGCAACGAAGGCAATCCCTCAAACTAAGGCAGACTCTCAAACTAAGGCAGACTCTCAAACTAAGGCAGACTTCAAATTAAGGCAGATTCTCAAATGAAGGCAACACCTCAAACTAAGGCAGACTCTCAAACTAAGGCAGACTCTCAAACTAAGGCAGATTCTCAAACGAAGGCAGATTCTCAAACTAAGGCAACCCCTCAAACTAAGGCAACCCCTCAATCTAAGGCAGAATGTCAAACTCAGGCAACACCTCAAACTAAGGCAACCCCTCAAACTAAGGCAGACTCTCAAAAAAAGGCAACCCCTCAAACTAAGGCAACCCCTCAAACTAAGGCAGATTCTGAAACTAAGGTCCCTCTCAAACTAAGGTAACCCCTCAAACTAAGGCAGACTCTCAAACAAAGGCAACCCCTCAAACTAAGGCAACCCCTCAAACGAAGGCAGACTCTCAAACTAAGGCAACTCCTCAAACTAAGGCAACCCCACAAACTAAAGCAACTCCTCAAACTAAGGTAAACTCTCATATTAAGGCAGACTCTCAAACGAACGCAACCCCTCAAACTAAGGCAGACTCTAAAACTAAGGCAGACTCTCAAACTAAGGCAACGCCTCAAACTAAGGCAACTCCTCAAACTAAGACAGCCCCTCAAACTAAGGCAGATTCTCAAACGAAGGCAACTCCTCAAACTAAGGCAGTCTCTCAAATGAAGGCAACTCCTCAAACTAAGGCAGAATCTCAAACTAAGGCAGACTCTCAAACTTAGGCAACTCCTCAAACTAAGGTAGATTCTCAAACGAAGGCAACTCCTCAAACTAAGGCAGACTCTCAAACTAAGGCAGACTCTCAAACTAAGGCAGATTCTCAAACGAATGCAACCCCGCAAACTAAGGCAGTCTCTCAAACTAATGCAGACTCTCAAGCTAAGGCAGATTCACAAACGAATGCAGCTCCTCAAACTAAGGCAGACTCTAAAACTAAGGCAGTTTCTCAAACGAAGGCAACTCCTCAAACTAAGGAAGATTCTCAAACGAAGTCAACCCCTCAAACTAAGGCAGACTCTCAAACTAATGCAGACTCTCAAGCTAAGGCAGATTCTCAAATGAAGGCAGCTCCTTAAACTAAGGCAGACTCTCAAACTAAGGCAGTTTCTCAAACGAAGGCAACTCCTCAAACTAAGGCAGATTCTCAAACGAAGGCAACTCCTCAAACTAAGGCAGACTCTCAATCTAAGGCAGACTCTCAAACTAAGGCAGATTCTCAAACGAAGGCAGCTCGTCAAACTAAGGCAGAATCTCAAACGAAGGAAACTCCTCAAACTAAGGCAGACTCTCAAACTAAGGCAGACTCGCAAACTAAGGCAGTTTCCCAAACGAAGGCAGCTCCTCAAACTAAGGAAAATTCTCAAACGAAGGCAACTCCTCAAACAAAGGCAGACTCTCAAGCTAAGGCAGACTCTCAAACTAAGGCAGATTTTCAAACGAGGGCAACTCCTCAAACTGAGGCAGACTCTCAAATTAAGGCTGACTCTAAAAGTAAGGCAGATTCTCAAACGAAGGCAACTCCTCAAAATAAGGCAGACTCACAAACTAAGGCATACTCTCAAACTAAGGCAGATTCTCAAACGAAGGCAACTCCTCAAAAGAAGGCAGACTTTCAAACTAAGGCAGACTCTCAAACTAAGGCAGACTCTCAAACTACGGCAACCCCTCAAATAAGGCAGACTCTCAAACGAAGGAAGAATCTCAAACTAAGGCAAACTCTCAAACAAAGGCAACTCCTCAAAATAAGGCAGATTCTCCAACGAAGGCAATTCCTCAAACTAAGGCAGACTCTCAAACTAAGGCAGACTCTCAAACTTTGGCAGACTTCAAATTAAGGCAGATTCTCAAACGAAGGCAACTCCTCAAACAAAGGCAGACTCTCAAACTAAGGCAGACTCTCAAACTAGACAGATTCTCAAACGAAGGCCGACCCTCAAACTAAGGCAGATTCTCAAACTAAGGCAGACTCTCAAACTAAGGCAGGTTCTCAAACGAAGGCTGCTCCTCAAACTAAGGCAGACTCTCAAACTAAGGCAGACTCGCAAACTAAGGCAGTTTCTCAAACGAAGGCAACTCCTCAAACTAAGGCAGATTCTCAAACGTAGGCAACTCCTCAAACTAAGGCAGACTCTCAAACTAAGGTAGACTCTAAAACTAAGGCAGACTCTGAAACTGAGGCAGACTCTCAATCCAAGGCAGACTCTCAAACTAAGGCAGATTCTCAAACGAAGGCAGCTCCTCAAACGAAGGCAGAATCTCAAATGAAGGAAACTCCTCAAACTAAGGCAGACTCTCAAACTAAGGCAGACTCGCAAACTAAGGCAGTTTCCCAAACGAAGGCAACTCCTCAAACTAAGGAAGATTCTCAAACGAAGGCAACTCCTCAAACAAAGGCAGACTCTCAAGCTAAGGCAGACTATCAAACTAAGGCAGATTTACAAACGAGGGCAACTCCTCAAACTAAGTCAGACTCTCAAACTAAGGCAGACTCTAAAAGTAAGGCAGATTCTCAAACGAAGGCAACTCCTCAAAATAAGGCAGACTCACAAACTAAGGCAGACTCTCAAACTAAGGCAGATTCTCAAACGAAGGCAACTCCTCAAAAGAAGGCAGACTCTCAAACTAAGGCAGACTCTCAAACTAAGGCAGACTCTCAAACTAAGGCAACCCCTCAAATATGGCAGACTCTCAAACGAAGGAAGAATCTCAAACTAAGGCAAACTCTCAAACAAAGGCAACTCCTCAAAATAAGGCAGATTCTGCAACGAAGGCAATTCCACAAACGAAGGCAGACTCTCAAACTAAGGCAGACTCTCAAACTCAGGCAGTCTTCAAATTAAGGCAGATTCTCAAACGAAGGCAACTCCTCAAACTAAGGCAGACTCTCAAACTAAGGCAGACTCTCAAACTAAGGCAGATTCTCAAACGAAGGCCAACCCTCAAACTAAGGCAGACTCGAAAACTAAGGCAGACTCTCAAACTAAGGCAGGTTCTCAAACGAAGGCAACTCGTCAAACTAAGGCAGACTCTCAAACTAAGGCAGACTCGCAAACTAAGGCAGTTTCTCAAACGAAGGCAACTCCTCAAACTAAGGCAGATTCTCAAACGAAGGCAACTCCTCAAACTAAGGCAGACTCTCAAACTAAGGCAGACTCTAAAACTAAGGCAGACTCTGAAACTGAGGCAGACTCTCAATCCAAGGCAGACTCTCAAACGAAGGCAGATTCTCAAACGAAGGCAGCTCCTCAAACTAAGGCAGAATCTCAAACGAAGGAAACTCCTCAAACTAAGGCAGACTCTCAAACTAAGGCAGACTCGCAAAATAAGTCAGTTTCCCAAACGAAGGCAACTCCTCAAACTAAGGCCGATTCTCAAACGAAGGCAACTCCTCAAACAAAGGCAGACTCACAATCTAAGGCAGACTCTCAAACTAAGGCAGATTTTCAAACGAGGGCAACTCCTCAAACTAAGGCAGACTCTAAAACTAAGGCAGACTCTCAAACTAAGGTAACTCCTCAAACTGAGGCAGAATCTCAAACTAAGGCAGACTCTCAAACTTAGGCAACTCCTCAAACTAAGGTAGATTCTCAAACGAAGGCAACTCCTCAAACTAAGGCAGACTCTCAAACTAAGGCAGACTCTCAAACTAAGGCAGATTCTCAAACGAATGCAACCCCGCAAACTAAGGCAGACTCTCAAACTAATGCAGACTCTCAAGCTAAGGCAGATTCACAAACGAATGCAGCTCCTCAAACTAAGGCAGACTCTAAAACTAAGGCAGTTTCTCAAACGAAGGCAACTCCTCAAACTAAGGCAGATTCTCAAACGAAGTCAACCCCTCAAACTAAGGCAGACTCTCAAACTAATGCAGACTCTCAAGCTAAGGCAGATTCTCAAATGAAGGCAGCTCCTCAAACTATGGCAGACTCTCAAACTAAGGCAGTTTCTCAAACGAAGGCAACTCCTCAAACTAAGGCAGATTCTCAAACGAAGGCAACTCCTCAGACTAAGGCAGACTCTCAAACTAAGGCAGACTCTAAAACTAAGGCAGACTCTCAAACCGAGGCAGACTCTCAATCTAAGGCAGACTCTCAAACTAAGGCAGATTCTCAAACGAAGGCAGCTCGTCAAACTAAGGCAGAATCTCAAACGAAGGAAACTCCTCAAACTAAGGCAGACTCTCAAACTAAGGCAGACTCGCAAACTAAGGCAGTTTCCCAAACGAAGGCAGCTCCTCAAACTAAGGAAGATTCTCAAACGAAGGCAACTCATCAAACAAAGGCAGACTCTCAAGCTAAGGCAGACTCTCAAACTAAGGCAGATTTTCAAACGAGGGCAACTCCTCAAACTGAGGCAGACTCTCAAATTAAGGCTGACTCTAAAAGTAACGCAGATTCTCAAACGAAGGCAACCCCTCAAAATAAGGCAGACTCACAATCTAAGGCATACTCTCAAACTAAGGCAGATTCTCAAACGAAGGCAACTCCTCAAAAGAAGGCAGACTTTCAAACTAAGGCAGACTCTCAAACTAAGGCAGACTCTCAAACTACGGCAACCCCTCAAATAAGGCAGACTCTCAAACGAAGGAAGAATCTCAAACTAAGGCAAACTCTCAAACTAAGGCAACTCCTCAAAATAAGGCAGATTCTCCAACGAAGGCAATCCCTCAAACTAAGGCAGACTCTCAAACTAAGGCAGACTCTCAAACTTTGGCAGACTTCAAATTAAGGCAGATTCTCAATCGAAGGCAACTCCTCAAACAAAGGCAGACTCTCAAACTAAGGCAGACTCTCAAACTAGACAGATTCTCAAACGAAGGCCGACCCTCAAACTAAGGCTGATTCTCAAACTAAGGCAGACTCTCAAACTAAGACAGGTTCTCAAACGAAGGCAGCTCCTCAAACTAAGGCAGACTCTCAAACTAAGGCAGACTCGCAAACTAAGGCAGTTTCTCAAACGAAGGCAACTCCTCAAACTAAGGCAGATTCTCAAACGTAGGCAACTCCTCAAACTAAGGCAGACTCTCAAACTAAGGTAGACTCTAAAACTAAGGCAGACTCTGAAACTGAGGCAGACTCTCAATCCAAGGCAGACTCTCAAACTAAGGCAGATTCTCAAACGAAGGCAGCTCCTCAAACGAAGGCAGAATCTCAAATGAAGGAAACTCCTCAAACTAAGGCAGACTCTCAAACTAAGGCAGACTCGCAAACTAAGGCAGTTTCCCAAACGAAGGCAACTCCTCAAACTAAGGAAGATTCTCAAACGAAGGCAACTCCTCAAACAAAGGCAGACTCTCAAGCTAAGGCAGACTATCAAACTAAGGCAGATTTTCAAACGAGGGCAACTCCTCAAACTAAGTCAGACTCTCAAACTAAGGCAGACTCTAAAAGTAAGGCAGATTCTCAAACGAAGGCAACTCCTCAAAATAAGGCAGACTCACAAACTAAGGCAGACTCTCAAACTAAGGCAGATTCTCAAACGAAGGCAACTCCTCAAAAGAAGGCAGACTCTCAAACTAAGGCAGACTCTCAAACTAAGGCAGACTCTCAAACTAAGGCAACCCCTCAAATATGGCAGACTCTCAAACGAAGGAAGAATCTCAAACTAAGGCAAACTCTCAAACAAAGGCAACTCCTCAAAATAAGGCAGATTCTGCAACGAAGGCAATTCCACAAACGAAGGCAGACTCTCAAACTAAGGCAGACTCTCAAACTCAGGCAGTCTTCAAATTAAGGCAGATTCTCAAACGAAGGCAACTCCTCAAACTAAGGCAGACTCTCAAACTAAGGCAGACTCTCAAACTAAGGCAGATTCTCAAACGAAGGCCAACCCTCAAACTAAGGCAGACTCGAAAACTAAGGCAGACTCTCAAACTAAGGCAGGTTCTCAAACGAAGGCAACTCGTCAAACTAAGGCAGACTCTCAAACTAAGGCAGACTCGCAAACTAAGGCAGTTTCTCAAACGAAGGCAACTCCTCAAACTAAGGCAGATTCTCAAACGAAGGCAACTCCTCAAACTAAGGCAGACTCTCAAACTAAGGCAGACTCTAAAACTAAGGCAGACTCTGAAACTGAGGCAGACTCTCAATCCAAGGCAGACTCTCAAACGAAGGCAGATTCTCAAACGAAGGCAGCTCCTCAAACTAAGGCAGAATCTCAAACGAAGGAAACTCCTCAAACTAAGGCAGACTCTCAAACTAAGGCAGACTCGCAAAATAAGTCAGTTTCCCAAACGAAGGCAACTCCTCAAACTAAGGCCGATTCTCAAACGAAGGCAACTCCTCAAACAAAGGCAGACTCACAATCTAAGGCAGACTCTCAAACTAAGGCAGATTTTCAAACGAGGGCAACTCCTCAAACTAAGGCAGACTCTAAAACTAAGGCAGAATCTCAAACTAAGGTAACTCCTCAAACTGAGGCATAATCTCAAACTAAGGCAGACTCTCAAACTTAGGCAACTCCTCAAACTAAGGTAGATTCTCAAACGAAGGCAACTCCTCAAACTAAGGCAGACTCTCAAACTAAGGCAGACTCTCAAACTAAGGCAGATTCTCAAACGAATGCAACCCCGCAAACTAAGGCAGACTCTCAAACTAATGCAGACTCTCAAGCTAAGGCAGATTCACAAACGAATGCAGCTCCTCAAACTAAGGCAGACTCTAAAACTAAGGCAGTTTCTCAAACGAAGGCAACTCCTCAAACTAAGGCAGATTCTCAAACGAAGTCAACCCCTCAAACTAAGGCAGACTCTCAAACTAATGCAGACTCTCAAGCTAAGGCAGATTCTCAAATGAAGGCAGCTCCTCAAACTAAGGCAGACTCTCAAACTAAGGCAGTTTCTCAAACGAAGGCAACTCCTCAAACTAAGGCAGATTCTCAAACGAAGGCAACTCCTCAAACTAAGGCAGACTCTCAAACTAAGGCAGACTCTAAAACTAAGGCAGACTCTCAAACCGAGGCAGACTCTCAATCTAAGGCAGACTCTCAAACTAAGGCAGATTCTCAAACGAAGGCAGCTCGTCAAACTAAGGCAGAATCTCAAACGAAGGAAACTCCTCAAACTAAGGCAGACTCTCAAACTAAGGCAGACTCGCAAACTAAGGCAGTTTCCCAAACGAAGGCAGCTCCTCAAACTAAGGAAGATTCTCAAACGAAGGCAACTCCTCAAACAAAGGCAGACTCTCAAGCTAAGGCAGACTCTCAAACTAAGGCAGATTTTCAAACGAGGGCAACTCCTCAAACTGAGGCAGACTCTCAAATTAAGGCTGACTCTAAAAGTAAGGCAGATTCTCAAACGAAGGCAACTCCTCAAAATAAGGCAGACTCACAAACTAAGGCATACTCTCAAACTAAGGCAGATTCTCAAACGAAGGCAACTCCTCAAAAGAAGGCAGACTTTCAAACTAAGGCAGACTCTCAAACTAAGGCAGACTCTCAAACTACGGCAACCCCTCAAATAAGGCAGACTCTCAAACGAAGGAAGAATCTCAAACTAAGGCAAACTCTCAAACTAAGGCAACTCCTCAAAATAAGGCAGATTCTCCAACGAAGGCAATCCCTCAAACTAAGGCAGACTCTCAAACTAAGGCAGACTCTCAAACTTTGGCAGACTTCAAATTAAGGCAGATTCTCAAACGAAGACAACTCCTCAAACAAAGGCAGACTCTCAAACTAAGGCAGACTCTCAAACTAGACAGATTCTCAAACGAAGGCCGACCCTCAAACTAAGGCAGATTCTCAAACTAAGGCAGACTCTCAAACTAAGGCAGGTTCTCAAACGAAGGCAGCTCCTCAAACTAAGGCAGACTCTCAAACTAAGGCAGACTCGCAAACTAAGGCAGTTTCTCAAACGAAGGCAACTCCTCAAACTAAGGCAGATTCTCAAACGTAGGCAACTCCTCAAACTAAGGCAGACTCTCAAACTAAGGTAGACTCTAAAACTAAGGCAGACTCTGAAACTGAGGCAGACTCTCAATCCAAGGCAGACTCTCAAACTAAGGCAGATTCTCAAACGAAGGCAGCTCCTCAAACGAAGGCAGAATCTCAAATGAAGGAAACTCCTCAAACTAAGGCAGACTCTCAAACTAAGGCAGACTCGCAAACTAAGGCAGTTTCCCAAACGAAGGCAACTCCTCAAACTAAGGAAGATTCTCAAACGAAGGCAACTCCTGAAACAAAGGCAGACTCTCAAGCTAAGGCAGACTATCAAACTAAGGCAGATTTTCAAACGAGGGCAACTCCTCAAACTAAGTCAGACTCTCAAACTAAGGCAGACTCTAAAAGTAAGGCAGATTCTCAAACGAAGGCAACTCCTCAAAATAAGGCAGACTCACAAACTAAGGCAGACTCTCAAACTAAGGCAGATTCTCAAACGAAGGCAACTCCTCAAAAGAAGGCAGACTCTCAAACTAAGGCAGACTCTCAAACTAAGGCAGACTCTCAAACTAAGGCAACCCCTCAAATATGGCAGACTCTCAAACGAAGGAAGAATCTCAAACTAAGGCAAACTCTCAAACAAAGGCAACTCCTCAAAATAAGGCAGATTCTGCAACGAAGGCAATTCCACAAACGAAGGCAGACTCTCAAACTAAGGCAGACTCTCAAACTCAGGCAGTCTTCAAATTAAGGCAGATTCTCAAACGAAGGCAACTCCTCAAACTAAGGCAGACTCTCAAACTAAGGCAGACTCTCAAACTAAGGCAGATTCTCAAACGAAGGCCAACCCTCAAACTAAGGCAGACTCGAAAACTAAGGCAGACTCTCAAACTAAGGCATGTTCTCAAACGAAGGCAACTCGTCAAACTATGGCAGACTCTCAAACTAAGGCAGACTCGCAAACTAAGGCAGTTTCTCAAACGAAGGCAACTCCTCAAACTAAGGCAGATTCTCAAACGAAGGCAACTCCTCAAACTAAGGCAGACTCTCAAACTAAGGCAGACTCTAAAACTAAGGCAGACTCTGAAACTGAGGCAGACTCTCAATCCAAGGCAGACTCTCAAACGAAGGCAGATTCTCAAACGAAGGCAGCTCCTCAAACTAAGGCAGAATCTCAAACGAAGGAAACTCCTCAAACTAAGGCAGACTCTCAAACTAAGGCAGACTCGCAAAATAAGTCAGTTTCCCAAACGAAGGCAACTCCTCAAACTAAGGCCGATTCTCAAACGAATGCAACTCCTCAAACAAAGGCAGACTCACAATCTAAGGCAGACTCTCAAACTAAGGCAGATTTTCAAACGAGGGCAACTCCTCAAACTAAGGCAGACTCTAAAACTAAGGCAGATTCTCAAACGAAGGCAACTCCTCAAAATAAGGCAGACTCTCAAACTAAGGCAGACTCTCAAACTAAGGCAGAATCTCAAACGAAGGCAACTCCTCAAAAGAAGGCAGACTCTCAAACTATGGCAGACTCTCAAACTAAGGCAGACTCTCAAACTAAGGCAACCCCTCAAACTAAGGCAGACTCTCAAACGAAGGAAGAATCTCAAACTAAGGCAGACTCTCAAACTAAGGAAACTCCTCAAACTGAGGCAACGCCTCAAACTAAGGCAACCCCTCAATCTAAGGCAACCCCTCAAACTAAGGCAGACTCTCAAACTAAGGCAAATCCTCAAACTAAGGCAGACTTCAAATTAAGGCAGATTCTCAAACGAAGGCAACCCCTCAAACTAAGGCAGACTCTCAAACTAAGGCAAATCCTCAAACTAAGGCAACCGCTCAAACTAAGGCAGATTCTCAAACTAAGGCAGTCCCTCAAAGTAAGGCAACCCCTCAAACTAAGGCAACCCCTCAAATATGGCAGACTCTCAAACGAAGGAAGAATCTCAAACTAAGGCAAACTCTCAAACAAAGGCAACTCCTCAAAATAAGGCAGATTCTGCAACGAAGGCAATTCCACAAACGAAGGCAGACTCTCAAACTAAGGCAGACTCTCAAACTCAGGCAGTCTTCAAATTAAGGCAGATTCTCAAACGAAGGCAACTCCTCAAACTAAGGCAGACTCTCAAACTAAGGCAGACTCTCAAACTAAGGCAGATTCTCAAACGAAGGCCAACCCTCAAACTAAGGCAGACTCGAAAACTAAGGCAGACTCTCAAACTAAGGCAGGTTCTCAAACGAAGGCAACTCGTCAAACTATGGCAGACTCTCAAACTAAGGCAGACTCGCAAACTAAGGCAGTTTCTCAAACGAAGGCAACTCCTCAAACTAAGGCAGATTCTCAAACGAAGGCAACTCCTCAAACTAAGGCAGACTCTCAAACTAAGGCAGACTCTAAAACTAAGGCAGACTCTGAAACTGAGGCAGACTCTCAATCCAAGGCAGACTCTCAAACGAAGGCAGATTCTCAAACGAAGGCAGCTCCTCAAACTAAGGCAGAATCTCAAACGAAGGAAACTCCTCAAACTAAGGCAGACTCTCAAACTAAGGCAGACTCGCAAAATAAGTCAGTTTCCCAAACGAAGGCAACTCCTCAAACTAAGGCCGATTCTCAAACGAATGCAACTCCTCAAACAAAGGCAGACTCACAATCTAAGGCAGACTCTCAAACTAAGGCAGATTTTCAAACGAGGGCAACTCCTCAAACTAAGGCAGACTCTAAAACTAAGGCAGATTCTCAAACGAAGGCAACTCCTCAAAATAAGGCAGACTCTCAAACTAAGGCAGACTCTCAAACTAAGGCAGAATCTCAAACGAAGGCAACTCCTCAAAAGAAGGCAGACTCTCAAACTATGGCAGACTCTCAAACTAAGGCAGACTCTCAAACTAAGGCAACCCCTCAAACTAAGGCAGACTCTCAAACGAAGGAAGAATCTCAAACTAAGGCAGACTCTCAAACTAAGGAAACTCCTCAAACTGAGGCAACGCCTCAAACTAAGGCAACCCCTCAATCTAAGGCAACCCCTCAAACTAAGGCAGACTCTCAAACTAAGGCAAATCCTCAAACTAAGGCAGACTTCAAATTAAGGCAGATTCTCAAACGAAGGCAACCCCTCAAACTAAGGCAGACTCTCAAACTAAGGCAAATCCTCAAACTAAGGCAACCCCTCAAACTAAGGCAGATTCTCAAACTAAGGCAGTCCCTCAAAGTAAGGCAACCCCTCAAACTAAGGCAACCCCTCAGACTAAGGCAGACAATCAAACTCAGGCAACTCCTCAAACTTAGGCAGCTCCTCAAACTAAGGCAGATTCTCAAACTACGGCAACCCCTCAAACTAAGGCAACCCCTCAATCTAAGGCAGACTGTCAAACTAAGGCAACCCCTCAAACTAAGGCAACCCCTCAAACTAAGGCAGACTCTCAAAAAAAGGCAACCCCTCAAACTAAGGCAACCCCTCAAACTAAGGCAGATTCTCAAACTAAGGTCCCTCTTAAACTAAGGCAACCCCTCAAACTAAAGCAACTCCTCAAACTAAGGCAGACTCTCAAACTGAGGCAGACTCTCAAACGAACGCAACCCCTCAAACTAAGGCAGACTCTAAAACTAAGGCAGACTCTCAAACTAAGTCAACGTCTCAAACTAAGGCAACTCCTCAAACTAAGGCAGCCCCTCAATATAAGGCATATTCTCAAACGAAGGCAACTCCTCAATCTAAGGCAGACTCTCAAACTAAGGCAACTCCTCAAACTAAGGCAGACTCTCAAACTAAGGCAGACTCTAAACAGAGGCAACTATTCAAACTAAGGCAGATTCTCAAACGAAGGCAACTCCTGAAACTAAGGCAGACTCTTAAACTAAGGCAGAATCTCAAACTAACGCAACTCCTCAAACTAAGGCTGAATCTCAAACTAAGGCAGGCTCTCAAACTAAGGCTACTCCTCAAACTAAGATAGATTCTCAAACGAAGGCAACTCCTCAAACTAAGGCAGACTCTCAAACTAAGGCAGACTCTCAAACTAAGGCAGATTCTCAAACGAATGCAACCCCTCAAACTAAGGCAGACTCTCAAACTAAGGCAGACTCTCAAACTAAGGCAGATTCTCAAACGAAGGCAGCTCCTCAAACTTAGGCAGACTCTCAAACTAAGGCAGACTCGCAAACTAAGGCAGTTTGTCAAACGAAGGCAACTCCTCAAACTAAGGCAGATTCTCAAACGAAGGCAACTCCTCAAACTAAGGCAGACTCTCAAACTAAGGCAGACTCTAAAACTAAGGCACACTCTCAAAATGAGGCAGACTCTCAATCTAAGGCAGACTCTCAAACGAAGGCAGATTCTCAAACGAAGGAAACTCCTCAAACTAAGGCAGACTCTCAAGCTAAGGCAGACTCGCAAACTAAGGCAGTTTCTGAAACGAAGGCTATTCCTCAAACAAAGGCAGATTCTCAAACGAAGGCAACTCCTCAAACAAAGGCAGACCCTCAATCTAAGGCAGACTCTCAAACTAAGGCAGATTTTCAAACGAGGGCAACTCCTCAAACTAAGGCAGACTCTCAAACAAAGGCAGACTCTAAAACTAAGGCAAATTCTCAAACTAAGGCAACTCCTCAAAATAAGGCAGACTCTCAAACTAAGGCAGACTCTCAAACTAAGGCAGATTCTCAAACGAAGGCAACTCCTCAAAAGAAGGCAGACTCTCAAACTAAGGCAGACTCTCAAACTAAGGCAGACTCTCAAATTAAGGCAACCCCTCAAACTAAGGCAGACTCTCAAACGAAGGCAGAATCTCAAACTAAGGCAGACTCTCAAACTAAGGCAACTCCTCAAAATAAGGCAGATTCTCCAACGAAGGCAATCCCTCAAACTAAGGCAGACTCTCAAACTAAGGCAACTCCTCAAACTAAGGCAGACTCTCAAACTAAGGCAGACTCTAAACAGAGGAAACTCTTCAAACTAAGGCAGATTCTCAAACGAAGGCAACTCCTCAAACTAAGGCAGACTCTTAAACTAAGGCAGATTCTCAAACGAAGGCAACTCCTCAAACTAAGGCAGACTCTCAAACTAAGGCAGACTCTAAAACTAAGGCAGACTCTCAAACCGAGGCAGACTCTCAATCTAAGGCAGACTCTCAAACTAAGGCAGATTCTCAAACGAAGGCAGCTCGTCAAACTAAGGCAGAATCTCAAACGAAGGAAACTCCTCAAACTAAGGCAGTCTCTCAAACTAAGGCAGACTCGCAAACTAAGGCAGTTTCCCAAACGAAGGCAGCTCCTCAAACTAAGGAAGATTCTCAAACGAAGGCAACTCCTCAAACAAAGGCAGACTCTCAAGCTAAGGCAGACTCTCAAATTAAGGCAGATTTTCAAACGAGGGCAACTCCTCAAACTGAGGCAGACTCTCAAATTAAGGCAGACTCTAAAAGTAAGGCAGATTCTCAAACGAAGGCAACTCCTCAAAATAAGGCAGACTCACAAACTAAGGCATACTCTCAACCTAAGGCAGATTCTCAAACGAAGGCAACTCCTCAAAAGAAGGCAGACTCTCAAACTAAGGCAGACTCTCAAACTAAGGCAGACTCTCAAACTACGGCAACCCCTCAAATAAGGCAGACTCTCAAACGAAGGAAGAATCTCAAACTAAGGCAAACTCTCAAACTAAGGCAACTCCTCAAAATAAGGCAGATTCTCCAACGAAGGCAATCCCTCAAACTAAGGCGGACTCTCAAACTAAGGCAGACTCTCAAACTAAGGCAGACTTCAAATTAAGGCAGATTCTCAAACGAAGGCAACTCCTCAAACTAAGGCTGACTCTCAAACTAAGGCAGACTCTCAAACTAAGACAGATTCTCAAACGAAGGCCGACCCTCAAACTAAGGCAGATTCTCAAACTAAGGCAGACTCTCAAACTAAGGCAGGTTCTCAAACGAAGGCAGCTCCTCAAACTAAGGCATAATCTCAAACTAAGGCAGACTCGCAAACTAAGGCAGTTTCTCAAACGAAGGCAACTCCTCAAACTAAGGCAGATTCTCAAACGAAGGCAACTCCTCAAACTAATGCAGACTCTCAAACTAAGGTAGACTCTAAAACTAAGGCAGACTCTGAAACTGAGGCAGACTCTCAATCCAAGGCAGACTCTCAAACTAAGGCAGATTCTCAAACGAAGGCAGCTCCTCAAACGAAGGCAGAATCTCAAATGAAGGAAACTCCTCAAACTAAGGCAGACTCTCAAACTAAGGCAGACTCGCAAACTAAGGCAGTTTCCCAAACGAAGGCAACTCCTCAAACTAAGGAAGATTCTCAAACGAAGGCAACTCCTCAAACAAAGGCAGACTCTCAAGCTAAGGCAGACTATCAAACTAAGGCAGATTTTCAAACGAGGGCAACTCCTCAAACTAAGTCAGACTCTCAAACTAAGGCAGACACTAAAAGTAAGGCAGATTCTCAAACGAAGGCAACTCCTCAAAATAAGGCAGACTCACAAACTAAGGCAGACTCTCAAACTAAGGCAGATTCTCAAACGAAGGCAACTCCTCAAAAGAAGGCAGACTCTCAAACTAAGGCAGACTCTCAAACTAAGGCAGACTCTCAAACTCAGGCAACCCCTCAAATATGGCAGACTCTCAAACGAAGGAAGAATCTCAAACTAAGGCAAACTCTCAAACAAAGGCAACTCCTCAAAATAAGGCAGATTCTGCAACGAAGGCAATTCCTCAAACGAAGGCAGACTCTCAAACTAAGGCAGACTCTCAAACTAAGGCAGACTTCAAATTAAGGCAGATTCTCAAACGAAGGCAACTCCTCAAACTAAGGCAGACTCTCAAACTAAGGCAGACTCTCAAACTAAGGCAGATTCTCAAACGAAGGCCAACCCTCAAACTAAGGCAGATTCTCAAACTAAGGCAGACTCTCAAACTAAGGCAGACTCGCAAACTAAGGCAGTTTCTCAAACGAAGACAACTCCTCAAACTAAGGCAGATTCTCAAACGATGCAACTCCTCAAACTAAGGCAGACTCTCAAACTAAGGCAGACTCTAAAACTAAGGCAGACTCTGAAACTGAGGCAGACTCTCAATCCAAGGCAGACTCTCAAACGAAGGCAGATTCTCAAACGAAGGCAGCTCCTCAAACTAAGGCAGAATCTCAAACGAAGGAAACTCCTCAAACTAAGGCAGACTCTCAAACTAAGGCAGACTCGCAAACTAAGTCAGTTTCCCAAACGAAGGCAACTCCTCAAACTAAGGCGGATTCTCAAACGAAGGCAACTCCTCAAACAAAGGCAGACTCACAATCTAAGGCAGACTCTCAACCTAAGGCAGATTTTCAAACGAGGGCAACTCCTCAAACTAAGGCAGACTCTAAAACTAAGGCAGATTCTCAAACGAAGGCAACTACTCAAAATAAGGCAGACTCTCAAACTAAGGCAGACTCTCAAACTAAGGCAGATTCTCAAACGAAGGCAACTCCTCAAAAGAAGGCAGACTCTCAAATTATGGCAGACTCTCAAACTAAGGCAGACTCTCAAACTAAGGCAACCCCTCAAACTAAGGCAGACTCTCAAACGAAGGAAGAATCTCAAACTAAGGCAGACTCTCAAACTAAGGAAACTCCTCAAACTGAGGCAACGCCTCAAACTAAGGCAACCCCTCAATCTAAGGCATCCCCTCAAACTAAGGCAGACTCTCAAACTAAGGCAAATCCTCAAACTAAGGCAGACTTCAAATTAAGGCAGATTCTCAACCGAAGGCAACCCCTCAAACTAAGGCAGACTCTCAAACTAAGGCAAATCCTCAAACTAAGGCAACCCCTCAAACTAAGGCAGATTCTCAAACTAAGGCAGTCCCTCAAAGTAAGGTAACCCCTCAAACTAAGGCAACCCCTCAGACTAAGGCAGACAATCAAACTCAGGCAACTCCTCAAACTTAGGCAGCTCATCAAACTAAGGCAGATTCTAAAACTACGGCAACCCCTCAAACTAAGGCAACCCCTCAATCTAAGGCAGACTGTCAAACTAAGGCAACCCCTCAAACTAAGGCAACCCCTCAAACTAAGGCAGACTCTCAAAAAAAGGCAACCCCTCAAACTAAGGCAACCCCTCAAACTAAGGCAGATTCTCAAACTAAGGTCCCTCTTAAACTAAGGCAACCCCTCAAACTAAAGCAACTCCTCAAACTAAGGCAGACTCTCAAACTGAGGCATACTCTCAAACGAAGGCAACCCCTCAAACTAAGGCAGACTCTAAAACTAAGGCAGACTCTCAAACTAAGTCAACGTCTCAAACGAAGGCAACTCCTCAAACTAAGACAGTCTCTCAAACTTAGGCAACTGCTCAAACTAAGGCAGATTCTCAAATTGAGGCAGATTCTCAAACGAAGGCAACTCCTCACCTAAGGCAGACTCTCAAACTAAGGCATTTCCTCAAACTAAGGCAGACTCTCAAACTAAGGCAGACTCTAAACAGAGGCAACTCTTCAAACTAAGGCAGATTCTCAAACGAAGGCAACTCCTGAAACTAAGGCAGACTCTTAAACTAAGGCAGAATCTCAAACTAACGCAACTCCTCAAACTAAGGCTGAATCTCAAACTAAGGCAGGCTCTCAAACTAAGGAAACTCCTCAAACTAAGATAGATTCTCAAACGAAGGCAACTCCTCAAACTAAGGCAGACTCTCAAACTAAGGCAGACTCTCAAACTAAGGCAGATTCTCAAACGAATGCAACCCCTCAAACTAAGGCAGACTCTCAAACTAAGGCAGACTCTCAAACTAAGGCAGATTCTCAAACGAAGGCAGCTCCTCAAACTAAGGCAGACTCTCAAACTAAGGCAGACTCGCAAACTAAGGCAGTATGTCAAACGAAGGCAACTCCTCAAACTAAGGCAGATTCTCAAACGAAGGCAACTCCTCAAACTAAGGCAGACTCTCAAACTAAGGCAGACTCTAAAACTAAGGCACACTCTCAAAATGAGGCAGACTCTCAATCTAAGGCTGACTCTCAAACTAAGGCAGATTCTCAAACGAAGGCAGCTCCTCAAACTAAGGCAGAATCTCAAACGAAGGAAACTCCTCAAACTAAGGCAGACTCTCAAACTAAGGCAGACTCGCAAACTAAGGCAGTTTCTCAAACGAAGGCTATTCCTCAAACTAAGGCAGACTCTCAAACTAAGGCAGACTTCAAATTAAGGCAGATTCTCAAACGAAGGCAACTCCTCAAACTAAGGCAGACTCTCAAACTAAGGCAGACTCTCAAACTAAGGCAGATTCTCAAACGAAGGCCAACCCTCAAACTAAGGCAGATTCTCAAACTAAGGCAGACTCTCAAACTAAGGCAGGTTCTCAAACGAAGGCAACTCCTCAAACTAAGGCAGACTCTCAAACTAAGGCAGACTCGCAAACTAAGGCAGTTTCTCAAACGAAGACAACTCCTCAAACTAAGGCAGATTCTCAAACGATGCAACTCCTCAAACTAAGGCAGACTCTCAAACTAAGGCAGACTCTAAAACTAAGGCAGACTCTGAAACTGAGGCAGACTCTCAATCCAAGGCAGACTCTCAAACGAAGGCAGATTCTCAAACGAAGGCAGCTCCTCAAACTAAGGCAGAATCTCAAACGAAGGAAACTCCTCAAACTAAGGCAGACTCTCAAACTAAGGCAGACTCGCAAACTAAGTCAGTTTCCCAAACGAAGGCAACTCCTCAAACTAAGGCGGATTCTCAAACGAAGGCAACTCCTCAAACAAAGGCAGACTCACAATCTAAGGCAGACTCTCAACCTAAGGCAGATTTTCAAACGAGGGCAACTCCTCAAACTAAGGCAGACTCTAAAACTAAGGCAGATTCTCAAACGAAGGCAACTACTCAAAATAAGGCAGACTCTCAAACTAAGGCAGACTCTCAAACTAAGGCAGATTCTCAAACGAAGGCAACTCCTCAAAAGAAGGCAGACTCTCAAATTATGGCAGACTCTCAAACTAAGGCAGACTCTCAAACTAAGGCAACCCCTCAAACTAAGGCAGACTCTCAAACGAAGGAAGAATCTCAAACTAAGGCAGACTCTCAAACTAAGGAAACTCCTCAAACTGAGGCAACGCCTCAAACTAAGGCAACCCCTCAATCTAAGGCATCCCCTCAAACTAAGGCAGACTCTCAAACTAAGGCAAATCCTCAAACTAAGGCAGACTTCAAATTAAGGCAGATTCTCAACCGAAGGCAACCCCTCAAACTAAGGCAGACTCTCAAACTAAGGCAAATCCTCAAACTAAGGCAACCCCTCAAACTAAGGCAGATTCTCAAACTAAGGCAGTCCCTCAAAGTAAGGTAACCCCTCAAACTAAGGCAACCCCTCAGACTAAGGCAGACAATCAAACTCAGGCAACTCCTCAAACTTAGGCAGCTCATCAAACTAAGGCAGATTCTCAAACTACGGCAACCCCTCAAACTAAGGCAATCCCTCAATCTAAGGCAGACTGTCAAACTAAGGCAACCCCTCAAACTAAGGCAACCCCTCAAACTAAGGCAGACTCTCAAAAAAAGGCAACCCCTCAAACTAAGGCAACCCCTCAAACTAAGGCAGATTCTCAAACTAAGGTCCCTCTTAAACTAAGGCAACCCCTCAAACTAAAGCAACTCCTCAAACTAAGGCAGACTCTCAAACTGAGGCATACTCTCAAACGAACGCAACCCCTCAAACTAAGGCAGACTCTAAAACTAAGGCAGACTCTCAAACTAAGTCAACGTCTCAAACTAAGGCAACTCCTCAAACTAAGGAAGCCCCTCAATCTAAGGCATATTCTCAAACGAAGGCAACTCCTCAAACTAAGACAGTCTCTCAAACTTAGGCAACTGCTCAAACTAAGGCAGATTCTCAAATTGAGGCAGATTCTCAAACGAAGGCAACTCCTCACCTAAGGCAGACTCTCAAACTAAGGCATTTCCTCAAACTAAGGCAGACTCTCAAACTAAGGCAGACTCTAAACAGAGGCAACTCTTCAAACTAAGGCAGATTCTCAAACGAAGGCAACTCCTGAAACTAAGGCAGACTCTTAAACTAAGGCAGAATCTCAAACTAACGCAACTCCTCAAACTAAGGCTGAATCTCAAACTAAGGCAGGCTCTCAAACTAAGGCAACTCCTCAAACTAAGATAGATTCTCAAACGAAGGCAACTCCTCAAACTAAGGCAGACTCTCAAACTAAGGCAGACTCTCAAACTAAGGCAGATTCTCAAACGAATGCAACCCCTCAAACTAAGGCAGACTCTCAAACTAAGGCAGACTCTCAAACTAAGGCAGATTCTCAAACGAAGGCAGCTCCTCAAACTAAGGCAGACTCTCAAACTAAGGCAGACTCGCAAACTAAGGCAGTTTCTCAAACGAAGGCTATTCCTCAAACTAAGGCAGATTCTCAAACGAAGGCAACTCCTCAAACAAAGGCAGACCCTCAATCTAAGGCAGACTCTCAAAGTAAGGCAGATTTTCAAACGAGGGAAACTCCTCAACCTAAGGCAGACTCTCAAACAAAGGCAGACTCTAAAACTAAGGCAAATTCTCAAACTAAGGCAACTCCTCAAAATAAGGCAGACTCTCAAACTAAGGCAGACTCTCAAACTAAGGCAGATTCTCAAACGAAGGCAACTCCTCAAAAGAAGGCAGACTCTCAAACTAAGGCAGACTCTCAAACTAAGGCAGACTCTCAAATTAAGGCAACCCCTCAAACTAAGGCAGACTCTCAAACGAAGGCAGAATCTCAAACTAAGGCAGACTCTCAAACTAAGGCAACTCCTCAAAATAAGGCAGATTCTCCAACGAAGGCAATCACTCAAACTAAGGCAGACTCTCAAACTAAGGCAGACTCTAATCAGAGGAAACTCTTCAAACTAAGGCAGATTCTCAAACGAAGGCAACTCCTCAAACTAAGGCAGACTCTATAACTAAGGCAGACTCTCAAACTAACGCAACTCCTCAAACTAAGGCAGAATCTCAAACTAAGGCAGATTCTCAAACGAAGGCAACCCCTCAAACTAAGGCAGACTCTCAAACTAAGGCAGACTCTCAAACTAAGGCAGATTCTCAAACGAAGGCAGCTCCTCAAACTAAGGCAGACTCTCAAACTAAGGCAGACTCGCAAACTAAGGCAGTTTCTCAAACGAAGGCAACTCCTCAAACTAAGGCAGACTCAAACTAAGGCAGACTCTAAAACTAAGGCAGACTCTCAAACTGAGGCAGACTCTCAATCTAAGGCAGACTCTCAAACTAAGGCAGATTCTCAAACGAAGGCAGCTCCTCAAACTAAGGCAGAATCTCAAATGAAGGAAACTCCTCAATCTAAGGCACACTCTCAAACTAAGGCAGACTCGCAAACTAAGGCAGTTTCTCAAACTAAGGCTATTCCTCTAACTAAGGCAGATTCTCAAACGAAGGCAACTCCTCAAACAAAAGCAGACTCTCAATCTAAGGCAGACTCTCAAACTAAGGCAGATTTTCAAACGAGGGCAACTCCTCAAACTAAGGCAGACTCTCAAACTAAGGCAGACTCTAAAACTAAGGCAGATTCTCAAACTAAGGCAACTCCTCAAAATAAGGCAGACTCTCAAACTAAGGCAGACTCTCAACTAAGGCAGATTCTCAAACGCAGGCAACTCCTCAAAAGAAGGCAGACTCTCAAACTAAGGCAGTCTCTCAAACTAAGGCAGACTCTCAAATTAAGGCAACCCCTCAAACTAAGGCAGACTCTCAAACGAAGGCAGAATCTCAAACTAAGGAAGACTCTCAAACTAAGGCAACTCCTCAAAATAAGGCAGATTCTCCACCGAAGGCAATCCCTCAAACTAAGGCAGACTCTCAAACTAAGGCAGACTCTCAAACTAAGGCAGACTTCAAATTAAGGCAGACACTCAAACGAACGCAACCCCTCAAACTAAGGCAGACTCGAAAACGAAGGCAGACTCTCAAACTGAGGCTGACTCTCAATCTAAGGCAGACTCTCAAACTAAGGCAGATTCTCAAACGAAGGCAGCTCCTCAAACTAAGGCAGAATCTCAAACGAAGGAAACACCTCAAACTAATGCAGACTCTCAAACTAAGGCAGACTCGCAAACTAAGGCAGTTTCTCAAACTAAGGCAACTCCTCAAACTAAGGCAGATTCTCAAACGAAGGCAACTCCTCAAACTAAGGCAGACTCTCAAACTAAGGCAGACTCTAAAACTAAGGCAGATTCTCAAACTAAGGCAACTCCTCAAAATAAGGCAGACTCTCAAATTAAGGCAGACTCTCAAACTAAGGCAGATTCTCAAACGCAGGCAACTCCTCAAAAGAAGGCAGACTATCAACCTAAGGCAGTCTCTCAAACTAAGGCAGACTCTCAAATTAAGGCAACCCCTCAAACTAAGGTAGACTCTCAAACGAAGGCAGAATCTCAAACTAAGGAAGACTCTCAAACTAAGGCAACTCCTCAAAATAAGGCAGATTCTCCACCGAAGGCAATCCCTCAAACTAAGGCAGACTCTCAAACTAAGGCAGACTCTCAAACTAAGGCAGACTTCAAATTAAGGCAGACACTCAAACGAACGCAACCCCTCAAACTAAGGCAGACTCGAAAACGAAGGCAGACTCTCAAACTGAGGCTGACTCTCAATCTAAGGCAGACTCTCAAACTAAGGCAGATTCTCAAACGAAGGCAGCTCCTCAAACTAAGGCAGAATCTCAAACGAAGGAAACTCCTCAAACTAATGCAGACTCTCAAACTAAGGCAGACTCGCAAACTAAGGCAGTTTCTCAAACTAAGGCAGCTCCTCAAACTAAGGCAGATTCTCAAACGAAGGCAACTCCTCAAACAAAGGCAGACTCTCAATCTAAGGCAGACTCTCAAACTAAGGCAGATTTTCGAACGAGGGCAACTCCTCAAACTAAGGCAGACTCTCAAATTAAGGCAGACTCAAAAACTAAGGCAGATTCTCAAACGAAGGCAACTCCTCAAAATAAGGCAGACTCTCAAACTAAGGCAGACTCTCAAACTAAGGCAGATTCTCAAACTAAGGCAACACCTCAAACTGAGGCAACTCCTCAAACTAAGGCAACCCCTCAAACTAAGGCAGATTCTCAAACGAAGGCAACTCCTCAAACTAAGGCAGTCTCTCAAACTAAGGCAACTGCTCAAACTAAGGCAGATTCTCAAACTGAGGCAGATTCTCAAACGAAGGCAACTCCTCAAACTAAGGCAGACTCTCAAACTAAGGCAACTCCTCAAACTACGGCAGACTCTCAAACTAAGGCAGACACTAATCTTAGGCAACTCCTCAAACTAAGGCAGATTCTCAAACGAAGGCAACCCCTCAAACTAAGGCAGACTCTCAAACTAAGGCAGACTCTCAAACTAAGGCAGATTCTCAAACGATGGCAGCTCCTCAAACTAAGGCACACTCTCAAACTAAGACAGACTCGCAAACTAAGGCAGTTTCTCAAACGAAGGCAACTCCTCAAACTAAGGCAGATTCTCAAACGAAGGCAACTCCTCAAACTAAGGCAGACTCTCAAACTAAGGCAGACTCTAAAACTAAGGCAGACTCTCAAACTGAGGCAGATTCTCAATCTAAGGCAGACTCTCAAACTAAGGCAGATTCTCAAACGAAGGCAGCTCCTCAAACTGAGGCAGAATCTCAAACGAAGGAAACTCCTCAAACTAAGGCAGATTCTCAAACTAAGGCAGACTCGCAAACTAAGGCAGTTTCTCAAACGAAGGCATTTCCTCAAACTAAGGCAGATTGTCAAACGAAGGCAACTCCTCAAACAAAGGCAGACTCTCAAACTAAGGCAGACTCTCAAACTAAGGCAGATTTTCAAACGAGGGCAACTCCTCAAACTAAGGCAGACTCTCACACTAAGGCAGACTCTAAAACTAAGGCAGATTCTCAAACGAAGGCAACTCCTCAAAATAAGGCAGACTCTCAAACTAAGGCAGACTCTCAAACTAAGGCAACCCCTCAAACTAAGGCAGACTCTCAAACGAAGGCAGAATCTCAAACTAAGGCAGACTCTCAAACTAAGGCAACTCCTCAAAATAAGGCAGATTCTCCACCGAAGGCAATCCCTCAAACTAAGGCAGACTCTCAAACTAAGGCAGACTCTCAAACTAAGGCAGACTTCAAATTAAGGCAGACACTCAAACGAACGCAACCCCTCAAACTAAGGCAGACTCGAAAACGAAGGCAGACTCTCAAACTGAGGCTGACTCTCAATCTAAGGCAGACTCTCAAACTAAGGCAGATTCTCAAACGAAGGCAGCTCCTCAAACTAAGGAAGAATCTCAAACGAAGGAAACTCCTCAAACTAATGCAGACTCTCAAACTAAGGCAGACTCGCAAACTAAGGCAGTTTCTCAAACTAAGGCAACTCCTCAAACTAAGGCAGATTCTCAAACGAAGGCAACTCCTCAAACTAAGGCAGACTCTCAAACTAAGGCAGACTCTAAAACTAAGGCAGATTCTCAAACTAAGGCAACTCCTCAAAATAAGGCAGACTCTCAAACTAAGGCAGACTCTCAAACTAAGGCAGATTCTCAAACGCAGGCAACTCCTCAAAAGAAGGCAGACTATCAAACTAAGGCAGTCTCTCAAACTAAGGCAGACTCTCAAATTAAGGCAACCCCTCAAACTAAGGCAGACTCTCAAACGAAGGCAGAATCTCAAACTAAGGAAGACTCTCAAACTAAGGCAACTCCTCAAAATAAGGCAGATTCTCCACCGAAGGCAATCCCTCAAACTAAGGCAGACTCTCAAACTAAGGCAGACTCTCAAACTAAGGCAGACTTCAAATTAAGGCAGACACTCAAACGAACGCAACCCCTCAAACTAAGGCAGACTCGAAAACGAAGGCAGACTCTCAAACTGAGGCTGACTCTCAATCTAAGGCAGACTCTCAAACTAAGGCAGATTCTCAAACGAAGGCAGCTCCTCAAACTAAGGCAGAATCTCAAACGAAGGAAACTCCTCAAACTAATGCAGACTCTCAAACTAAGGCAGACTCGCAAACTAAGGCAGTTTCTCAAACTAAGGCAACTCCTCAAACTAAGGCAGATTCTCAAACGAAGGCAACTCCTCAAACAAAGGCAGACTCTCAATCTAAGGCAGACTCTCAAACTAAGGCAGATTTTCGAACGAGGGCAACTCCTCAAACTAAGGCAGACTCTCAAATTAAGGCAGACTCAAAAACTAAGGCAGATTCTCAAACGAAGGCAACTCCTCAAAATAAGGCAGACTCTCAAACTAAGGCAGACTCTCAAACTAAGGCAGATTCTCAAACTAAGGCAACACCTCAAACTGAGGCAACTCCTCAAACTAAGGCAACCCCTCAAACTAAGGCAGATTCTCAAACGAAGGCAACTCCTCAAACTAAGGCAGTCTCTCAAACTAAGGCAACTGCTCAAACTAAGGCAGATTCTCAAACTGAGGCAGATTCTCAAACGAAGGCAACTCCTCAAACTCAGGCAGACTCTCAAACTAAGGCAACTCCTCAAACTACGGCAGACTCTCAAACTAAGGCAGACACTAAACTTAGGCAACTCCTCAAACTAAGGCAGATTCTCAAACGAAGGCAACCCCTCAAACTAAGGCAGACTCTCAAACTAAGGCAGACTCTCAAACTAAGGCAGATTCTCAAACGATGGCAGCTCCTCAAACTAAGGCAGACTCTCAAACTAAGACAGACTCGCAAACTAAGGCAGTTTCTCAAACGAAGGCAACTCCTCAAACTAAGGCAGATTCTCAAACGAAGGCAACTCCTCAAACTAAGGCAGACTCTCAAACTAAGGCAGACTCTAAAACTAAGGCAGACTCTCAAACTGAGGCAGATTCTCAATCTAAGGCAGACTCTCAAACTAAGGCAGATTCTCAAACGAAGGCAGCTCCTCAAACTGAGGCAGAATCTCAAACGAAGGAAACTCCTCAAACTAAGGCAGATTCTCAAACTAAGGCAGACTCGCAAACTAAGGCAGTTTCTCAAACGAAGGCATTTCCTCAAACTAAGGCAGATTCTCAAACGAAGGCAACTCCTCAAACAAAGGCAGACTCTCAAACTAAGGCAGACTCTCAAACTAAGGCAGATTTTCAAACGAGGGCAACTCCTCAAACTAAGGCAGACTCTCACACTAAGGCAGACTCTAAAACTAAGGCAGATTCTCAAACGAAGGCAACTCCTCTAAATAAGGCAGACTCTCAAACTAAGGCAGACTCTCAAACTAAGGCAGATTCTCAAACGAAGGCAACTGATCTAAAGAAGGCAGACTCTCAAACTAAGGCAGCCTCTCAAACTAAGGCAGACTCTCAAACTAAGGCAACCCCTCAAACTAAGGCAGACTCTCAAACGAAGGCAGAATCTCAAACTAAGGCAGACTCTCAAACTAAGGCAACTCCTCAAAATAAGGCAGATTCTCCACCGAAGGCAATCCCTCAAACTAAGGCAGACTCTCAAACTAAGGCAGACTCGCAAACTAAGGCAGACTTCAAATTAAGGCAGACACTCAAACGAACGCAACCCCTCAAACTAAGGCAGACTCGAAAACGAAGGCAGACTCTCAAACTGAGGCTGACTCTCAATCTAAGGCAGACTCTCAAACTAAGGCAGATTCTCAAACGAAGGCAGCTCCTCAAACTAAGGCAGAATCTCAAACGAAGGAAACTCCTCAAACTAATGCAGACTCTCAAACTAAGGCAGACTCACAAACTAAGGCAGTTTCTCAAACTAAGGCAACTCCTCAAACTAAGGCAGATTCTCAAACGAAGGCAACTCCTCAAACAAAGGCAGAATATCAATCTAAGGCAGACTCTCAAACTAAGGCAGATTTTCGAACGAGGGCAACTCCTCAAACTAAGGCAGACTCTCAAATTAAGGCAGACTCAAAAACTAAGGCAGATTCTCAAACGAAGGCAACTCCTCAAAGTAAGGCAGACTCTCAAACTAAGGCAGACTCTGAAACTAAGGCAGATTCTCAAACTAAGGCAACGCCTCAAACTGAGGCAACCCCTCAAACTAAGGCAGATTCTCAAACTAAGGCAACTGCTCAAACTAAGGCAGATTCTCAAACTGAGGCAGATTCTCAAACGAAGGCAACTCCTCAAACTAAGGCAGACTCTCAAACTAAGGCAACTCCTCAAACTAAGGCAGACACTCAAACTAAGGCAGACACTAAACTTAGGCAACTCCTCAAACTAAGGCAGATTCTCAAACGAAGGCAACCCCTCAAACTAAGGCAGACTCTCAAACTAAGGCAGACTCTCAAACTAAGGCAGATTCTCAAACGAAGGCAGCTCCTCGAACTAAGGCAGACTCGCAAATTAAAGCAGTTTCTCAAACGAAGGCAACTCCTCAAACTAAGGCAGATTCTCAAACGAAGGCAACTCCTCAAACTAAGGCAGACTCTCAAACTAAGGCAGACTCTAAAACTAAGGCAGACTCTCAAACTGAGGCAGACTCTCAATCTAAGGCAGACTCTCAAACTAAGGCAGATTCTCAAACGAAGGCAGCTCCTCAAACTACGGCAGAATCTCAAACGAAGGAAACTCCTCAAACTAAGGCAGACTCTCAAACTAAGGCAGACTCGCAAACTAAGGCAGTTTCTCAAACGAAGGCTATTCCTCAAACTAAGGCAGACTCTCAAACTAAGGCAGACTCGCAAACTAAGGCAGTTTCTCAAACGAAGGCAACTCCTCAAACTAAGGCAGATTCTCAAACGAAGGCAACTCCTCAAACAAAGGCAGACTCTCAAACTAAGGCAGACTCTCAAACTAAGGCAGATTTTCAAACGAGGGCAACTCCTCAAACTAAGGCAGACTCTCAAACTAAGGCAGACTCTAAAACTAAGGCAGATTCTCAAACGAAGGCAACTCCTCAAAAGAAGGCAGACTCTCAAACTAAGGCAGATTCTCAAACTGAGGCAGATTCTCAAACGAAGGCAACTCCTCAAACTAAGGCAGATTCTCAAACGAAGGCAACTCCTCAAACAAAGGCAGACTCTCAAACTAAGGCAGACTCTCAAACTAAGGCAGATTTTCAAACGAGGGCAACTCCTCAAACTAAGGCAGACTCTCAAACTAAGGCAGACTCTAAAACTAAGGCAGATTCTCAAACGAAGGCAACTCCTCAAAAGAAGGCAGACTCTCAAACTAAGGCAGACTCTCAAACTAAGGCAGACTCTCAAACTAAGGCAGATTCTCAAACTGAGGCAGACTCTCAATCTAAAGCTATTCCTCAAACTAAGGCAGATTCTCAAATGAAGGCAACACCTCAAACAAAGGCAGACTCTCAATCTAAGGCAGACTCTCAAACTAAGGCAGATTTTCAAACGAGGGCAACTCCTCAAACTAAGGCAGACTATCAAATTAAGGCAGAGTCTAAAACTAAGGCAGATTCTCAAACTAAGGCAACTCCTCAAAATAATGCAGACTCTCAAACTAAGGCAGACTCTCAAACTAAGGCAGATTCTCAAACGAAGGCAACTCCTCAAAAGAAGGCAGACTCTCAAACTAAGGCAGACTCTCAAACGAAGGCAGACTCTCAAATTAAGGCAACCCCTCAAACTAAGGCAGACTCTCAAACGAAGGCAGAATCTCAAACTAAGGCAGACTCTCAAACTAAGGCAACACCTCAAAATAAGGCAGATTCTCCACCGAAGGCAATCCCTCAAACTAAGGCAGACTCTCAAACTAAGGCAGACTCTCAAACTAAGGCAGACTTCAAATTAAGGCAGACACTCAAGCGAACGCAACCCCTCAAACTAAGGCAGACTCTAAAACGAAGGCAGACTCTCAAAGTGAGGCTGACTCTCAGTCTAAGGCAGACTCTCAAACTAAGGCAGATTCTCAAACGAAGGCAGCTCCTCAAACTAAGGCAGAATCTCAAACGAAGGAAACTCCTCAAACTAATGCAGACTCTCAAACTAAGGCAGACTCGCAAACTAAGGCAGTTTCTCAAACTAAGGCAACTCCTCAAACTAAGGAAGATTCTCAAAGGCAACTCCTCAAACAAAGGCAGACTCTCAATGCAAGGCAGACTCTCAAACTAAGGCTGATTTTCGAACGAGGGCAACTCCTCAAACTAAGGCAGACTCTCAAATTAAGGCAGACTCAAAAACTAAGGCAGATTCTCAAACGAAGGCAACTCCTCAAAATAAGGCAGACTCTCAAACTAAGGCAGACTCTCAAACTAAGGCAGATTCTCAAACTAAGGCAACGCCTCAAACTGAGGCAACTCCTCAAACTAAGGCAACCCCTCAAACTAAGGCAGATTCTCAAACGAAGGCAACTCCTCAAACTAAGGCAGTCTCTCAAACTAAGGCAACTGCTCAAACTAAGGCAGATTCTCAAACTGAGGCAGATTCTCAAACGAAGGCAACTCCTCAAACTAAGGCAGACTCTCAAACTAAGGCAACTCCTCAAACTAAGGCAGACTCTCAAACTAAGGCAGACACTAAACTTAGGCAACTCCTCAAACTAAGGCAGATTCTCAAACGAAGGCAACCCCTCAAACTAAGGCAGACTCTCAAACTAAGGCAGACTCTCAAACTAAGGCAGATTCTCAAACGAAGGCAGCTCCTCAAACTAAGGCAGACTCTCAAACTAAGGCAGACTCGCAAACTAAGGCAGTTTCTCAAACGAAGGCAACTCCTCAAACTAAGGCAGATTCTCAAACGAAGGGAACTCCTCAAACTAAGGCAGACTCTCAAACTAAGGCAGACTCTAAAACTAAGGCAGACTCTCAAACTGAGGCAGACTCTCAATCTAAGGCAGACTCTCAAACTAAGGCAGATTCTCAAACGAAGGCAGCTCCTCAAACTAAGGCAGAATCTCAAACGAAGGAAACTCCTCAAACTAAGGCAGACTCTCAAACTAAGGCAGTCTCGCAAACTAAGGCAGTTTCTCAAACGAAGGCATTTCCTCAAACTAAGGCAGATTCGCAAACGAAGGCAACTCCTCAAACAAAGGCAGACTCTCAAACTAAGGCAGACTCTCAAACTAAGGCAGATTTTCAAACGAGGGCAACTCCTCAAACTAAGGCAGACTCTCAAACTAAGGCAGACTCTAAAACTAAGGCAGATTCTCAAACGAAGGCAACTCCTCAAAATAAGGCAGACTCTCAAACTAAGGCAGACTCTCAAACTAAGGCAGATTCTCAAACGAAGGCAACTCCTCAAAAGAAGGCAGACTCTCAAACTAAGGCAGACTCTCAAACTAAGGCAGACTCTCAAACTAAGGCAACCTCTCAAACTAAGGCAGACTCTCAAACGAAGGCAGAATCTCAAACTAAGGCAGACTCTCAAACTAAGGCAACTCCTCAAAATAAGGCAGATTCTCCACCGAAGGCAATCCCTCAAACTAAGGCAGACTCTCAAACTAAGGCAGACTCTCAAACTAAGGCAGACTTCAAATTAAGGCAGACACTCAAACGAACGCAACCCCTCAAACTAAAGCAGACTCTAAAACGAAGGCAGACTCTCAAACTGAGGCTGACTCTCAATCTAAGGCAGACTCTCAAACTAAGGCAGATTCTCAAACGAAGGCAGCTCCTCAAACTAAGGCAGAATCTCAAACGAAGGAAACTCCTCAAACTAATGCAGACTCTCAAACTAAGGCAGACTCGCAAACTAAGGCATTTTCTCAAACTAAGGCAACTCCTCAAATTAAGGCAGATTCTCAAACGAAGGCAACTCCTCAAACAAAGGCAGACTCTCAATCTAAGGCAGACTCTCAAACTAAGGCAGATTTTCGAACGAGGGCAACTCCTCAAACTAAGGCAGACTCTCAAATTAAGGCAGACTCAAAAACTAAGGCAGATTCTCAAACGAAGGCAACTCCTCAAAATAAGGCAGACTCTCAAACTAAGGCAGACTCTCAAACTAAGGCAGATTCTCAAACTAAGGCAACGCCTCAAACTGAGGCAACTCCTCAAACTAAGGCAACCCCTCAAACTAAGGCAGATTCTCAAATTAAGGCAACTGCTCAAACTAACGCAGATTCTCAAACTGAGGCAGATTCTCAAACGAAGGCAACTCCTCAAACTAAGGCAGACTCTCAAACGAAGGCAACTCCTCAAACTAAGGCAGACTCTCAAACTAAGGCAGACACTAAACTTAGGCAACTCCTCAAACTAAGGCAGATTCTCAAACGAAGGCAACCCCTCAAACTAAGGCAGACTCTCAAACTAAGGCAGACTCTCAAACTAAGGCAGATTCTCAAACGAAGGCAGCTCCTCAAACTAAGGCAGACTCTCAAACTAAGGCAGACTCGCAAACTTAGGCAGTTTCTCAAACGAAGGCAACTCCTCAAACTAAGGCAGATTCTCAAACGAAGGCAACTCCTCAAACTAAGGCAGACTCTCAAACTAAGGCAGACTCTAAAACTAAGGCAGACTCTCAAACTGAGGCAGACTCTCAATCTAAGGCAGACTCTCAAACTAAGGCAGATTCTCAAACGAAGGCAGCTCCTCAAACTAAGGCAGTATCTCAAACGAAGGAAACTCCTCAAACTAAGGCAGACTCTCAAACTAAGGCAGACTAGCAAACTAAGGCAGTTTCTCAAACGAAGGCTATTCCTCAAACTAAGGCAGATTCTCAAACGAAGGCAACTCCTCAAACAAAGGCAGACTCTCAAACTAAGGCAGACTCTCAAACTAAGGCAGATTTTCAAACGAGGGCAACTCCTCAAACTAAGGCAGACTCCCAAACTAAGGCAGACTCTAAAACTAAGGCAGATTCTCAAACGAAGGCAACTCCTCAAACTAAGGCAGACTCTCAAAAAAAGGCAGACTCTAAAACTAAGGCAGACTCTCAAATTGAGGCAGACTCTCAATCGAAGGCAGACTATCAAACTAAGGCAGATACTCAAACGAAGGCAGCTCCTCAAACTAAGGCAGAATCTCCAACGAAGGAAACTCCTCAAACTAAGGCAGACTCTCAAACTAAGGCAGACTCTCAAACTAAGGCAACTCCTCAACCTAAGGCAGAATCTCAAACGAAGGCAGACTGTCAAACTAAGGCAACTCCTTAAACTAAGGCAGACTCTCAAACCAAGGCAGATTCTCAAACGAAGGCAGCTCCTCAAACTAAGGCAGAATCTCAAACAAAGGAATCTCCTCAAACTAAGGCAGACTCTCAAACTAAGGCAGACTCGCAAACTAAGGCAGTTTCTCAAACGAAGGATATTCCTCAAACTAAGGCAGATTCTCAAACGAAGGCAACTCCTCAAACAAAGGCAGACTCTCAATCTAAGGCAGACTCTCAAACTCAGGCAGATTCTCAAACGAAGGCAGCTCCTCAACCTAAGGCAGACTCTCAAACTAAGGCAGACTCGCAAACTAAGGAAGTTTCTCAAACGAAGGCAACTCCTCAAACTAAGGCAGATTCTCAAACGAAGGCAACTCCTCAAACTAAGGCAGACTCTCAAACTAAGGCAGACTCTAAAACTAAGACAGACTCTCAAATTGAGGCAGACTCTCAATCGAAGGCAGACTATCAAACTAAGGCAGATACTCAAACGAAGGCAGCTCCTCAAACTAAGGCAGAATCTCCAACGAAGGAAACTCCTCAAACTAAGGCAGACTCTCAAACTAAGGCAGACTCTCGAACTAAGGCAACTCCTCAAACTAAGGCAGAATCTCAAACGAAGGCAGACTCTCAAACTAAGGCAACTCCTCAAACTAAGGCAGACTCTCAAACCAAGGCAGATTCTCAAACGAAGGCAGCTCCTCAAACTAAGGCAGAATCTCAAACGAAGGAAACTCCTCAAACTAAGGCAGACTCTCAAACTAAGGCAGACTCGCAAACTAAGGCAGTTTCTCAAACGAAGGCTATTCCTCAAACTAAGGCAGATTCTCAAACGAAGGCAACTCCTCAAACAAAGGCAGACTCTCAATCTAAGGCAGACACTCAAACTAAGGCAGATTCTCAAACGAAGGCAGCTCCTCAAACTAAGGCAGACTCTCAAACTAAGGCAACTCCTCAAACTAAGGCACTCTCAAACTAAGGCAATTTCTCAAACGAAGGCTATTCCTCAAACTAAGGCAGATTCACAAACGAAGGCAACTCCTCAAACAAAGGCAGACTCTCAATCTAAGGCAGACACTCAAACTAAGGCAGAATCTCAAACGAAGGCAGCTCCTCAAACTAAGGCAGACTCTCAATCTAAGGCAACTCCTCAAACTAAGGCACTCTCAAACTAAGGCATACTCTCAAACTTAGGCAACTCCTCAAACTAAGGCAGATTCTCAAACGAAGGCAACTCCTCAAACTAAGGCAGACTCTCAAACTAAGGCAGACTCTCAAAATAAGGCAGACTCGCAAACTAAGGCAGTTTCTCAAACGAAGGCAGCTCCTCAAACTAAGGCAGAATCTCAAACGAAGGAAACTCCTCAAACTAAGGCAGACTCTCAAACTAAGGCAGACTCGCAAACTAAGGCAGTTTCTCAAACGAAGGCTATTCCTCAAACTAAGGCAGATTCTCAAACGAAGGCAACTCCTCAAACAAAGGCAGACTCTCAAACTAAGGCAGACTCTCAAACTAAGGCAGATTTTCAAACGAGGGCAACTCCTCAAACTAAGGCAGACTCTCAAACTAAGGCAGACTATAAAACTAAGGCAGATTCTCAAACGAAGGCAACTCCTCAAAATAAGGCAGACTCTCAAACTAAGGCAGAATCTCAAACTAAGGCAGATTCTCAAACGAAGGCAACTCCTCAAAAGAAGGCAGACTCTCAAACTAAGGCAGACTCTCAAACAAAGGCAGACTCTCAAACTAAGGCAACCCCTCAAACTAAGGCAGACTCTCAAACGAAGGCAGAATCTCAAACTAAGGCAGACTCTCAAACTAAGGCAACTCCTCAAAATAAGGCAGATTCTCAAACGAAGGCAATCCCTCAAACTAACGCAGACTCTCAAATTAAGGCAGATTCTCAAACGAAGGCAACCCCTCAAACTAAGGCATGCTCTCAAACCAAGTCAAATCCACAAACTAAGGCAACCCCTCAAACTAAGGCAACCCCTCAAACTAAGGCAGACTCACAAACTAAGGCATTCCCTCAAAGTAAGGCAAACCCTCAAACTAAGGCAACCCCTCAAACTAAGGCAGACTATCAAACTCAAGCAACTCCTCAAACTAAGGCAACTGCTCAAACTGAGGCAGATTCTCAGACTGAGGCAGATTCTCAAACGAAGGCATCTCCTCAAACTAAGGCTGAGTCTCAAACTAAGGCAACTCCTCAAACTAAGGCAGACTCTCAAACTAAGGCAGACTCTCAAACTTAGGCAACTCCTCAAACTAAGGCAGATTCTCAAACGAAGGCTACTCCTCAAACTAAGGCAGACTCTCAAACTAAGGCAGACTCTCAAACTAAGGCAACTCCTCAAACTAAGGCAGAATCTCAAACGAAGGCAGACTCTCAAACTAAGGCAACTCCTCAAACTAAGGCAGACTCTCAAACTAAGGCAGATTCTCAAACGAAGGCAGCTCCTCAAACCAAGGCAAAATCTCAAACGAAGGAAACTCCTCAAACTAAGGCAGACTCTCAAACTAAGGCAGACTCGCAAACTAAGGCAGTTTCTCAAACGAAGGCTATTCCTCAAACTAAGGCAGATTCTCAAACGAAGGCAACTCCTCAAACAAAGGCAGACTCTCAATCTAAGGTAGACTCTCAAACTCAGGCAGATTCTCAAACGAAGGCAGCTCCTCAAACTAAGGCAGACTCTCAAACTAAGGCAGACTCGCAAACTAAGGCAGTTTCTCAAACGAAGGCAACTCCTCAAACTAAGGCAGATTCTCAAACGAAGGCACCTCCTCAAACTAAGGCAGACTCTCAAACTAAGGCAGACTCTAAAACTAAGGCAGACTATCAAACTGAGGCAGATACTCAAACGAAGGCAGCTCCTCAAACCAAGGCAGAATCTCCAACGAAGGAAACTCCTCAAACTAAGGCAGACTCTCAAACTAAGGCAGACTCTCAAACTAAGGCAACTCCTCAAACTAAGGCAGAATCTCAAACGAAGGCAGACTGTCAAACTAAGGCAACTCCTCAAACTAAGGCAGACTCTCAAACCAAGGCAGATTCTCAAACGAAGGCAGCTCCTCAAACTAAGGCAGAATCTCAAACAAAGGAAACTCCTCAAACTAAGGCAGACTCTCAAACTAAGGCAGACTCGCAAACTAAGGCAGTTTCTCAAACGAAGGCTATTCCTCAAACTAAGGCAGATTCTCAAACGAAGGCAACTCCTCAAACAAAGGCAGACTCTCAATCTAAGGCAGACACTCAAACTAAGGCAGATTCTCAAACGAAGGCAGCTCCTCAAACTAAGGCAGACTCTCAAACTAAGGAAACTCCTCAAACTAAGGCAGACTCTCACACTAAGGCAGACTCTCGAACTAAGGCAACTCCTCAAACTAAGGCAGAATCTCAAACGAAGGCAGACTCTCAAACTAAGGCAACTCCTCAAACTAAGGCAGACTCTCAAACCAAGGCAGATTCTCAAACGAAGGCAGCTCCTCAAACTAAGGCAGAATCTCAAACGAAGGAAACTCCTCAAACTAAGGCAGACTCTCAAACTAAGGCAGACTCGCAAACTAAGGCAGTTTCTCAAACGAAGGCTATTCCTCAAACTAAGGCAGATTCTCAAACGAAGGCAACTCCTCAAACAAAGGCAGACTCTCAATCTAAGGCAGACACTCAAACTAAGGCAGATTCTCAAATGAAGGCAGCTCCTCAAACTAAGGCAGACTCTCAAACTAAGGCAACTCCTCAAACTAAGGCACTCTCAAACTAAGGCAATTTCTCAAACGAAGGCTATTCCTCAAACTAAGGCAGATTCACAAACGAAGGCAACTCCTCAAACAAAGGCAGACTCTCAATCTAAGGCAGACACTCAAACGAAGGCAACTCCTCAAACAAAGGCAGACTCTCAAACTAAGGCAGACTCTCAAACTAAGGCAGATTTTCAAACGAGGGCAACTCCTCAAACTAAGGCAGACTCTCAAACTAAGGCAGACTATAAAACTAAGGCAGATTCTCAAACGAAGGCAACTCCTCAAAATAAGGCAGACTCTCAAACTAAGGCAGAATCTCAAACTAAGCCAGATTCTCAAACGAAGGCAACTCCTCAAAAGAAGGCATACTCTCAAACTTAGGCAACTCCTCAAACTAAGGCAGATTCTCAAACGAAGGCAACTCCTCAAACTAAGGCAGACTCTCAAACTAAGGCAGACTCTCAAAATAAGGCAGACTCGCAAACTAAGGCAGTTTCTCAAACGAAGGCAACTCCTCAAACTAAGGCAGATTCTCAAACGAAGGCAGCTCCTCAAACTAAGGCAGAATCTCAAACGAAGGAAACTCCTCAAACTAAGGCAGACTCTCAAACTAAGGCAGACTCGCAAACTAAGGCAGTTTCTCAAACGAAGGCTATTCCTCAAACTAAGGCAGATTCTCAAACGAAGGCAACTCCTCAAACAAAGGCAGACTCTCAAACTAAGGCAGACTCTCAAACTAAGGCAGATTTTCAAACGAGGGCAACTCCTCAAACTAAGGCAGACTCTCAAACTAAGGCAGACTATAAAACTAAGGCAGATTCTCAAACGAAGGCAACTCCTCAAAATAAGGCAGACTCTCAAACTAAGGCAGAATCTCAAACTAAGGCAGATTCTCAAACGAAGGCAACTCCTCAAAAGAAGGCAGACTCTCAAACTAAGGCAGACTCTCAAACAAAGGCAGACTCTCAAACTAAGGCAACCCCTCAAACTAAGGCAGACTCTCAAACGAAGGCAGAATCTCAAACTAAGGCAGACTCTCAAACTAAGGCAACTCCTCAAAATAAGGCAGATTCTCAAACGAAGGCAATCCCTCAAACTAAGGCAGACTCTCAAATTAAGGCAGATTCTCAAACGAAGGCAACCCCTCAAACTAAGGCAGGCTCTCAAACTAAGTCAAATCCACAAACTAAGGCAACCCCTCAAACTAAGGCAACCCCTCAAACTCAGGCAGACTCACAAACTAAGTCAAATCCTCAAACTAAGTCAACCCCTCAAACTAAGGCAGATTCTCAAACTAAGGCATTCCCTCAAAGTAAGGCAACCACTCAAACTAAGGCAACCCCTCAAACTAAGGCAGACTATCAAACTCAAGCAACTCCTCAAACTAAGGCAACTGCTCAAACTGAGGCAGATTCTCAGACTGAGGCAGATTCTCAAACGAAGGCATCTCCTCAAACTAAGGCTGAGTCTCAAACTAAGGCAACTCCTCAAACTAAGGCAGACTCTCAAACTAAGGCAGACTCTCAAACTTAGGCAACTCCTCAAACTAAGGCAGATTCTCAAACGAAGGCTACTCCTCAAACTAAGGCAGACTCTCAAACTAAGGCAGACTCTCAAACTAAGGCAACTCCTCAAACTAAGGCAGAATCTCAAACGAAGGCAGACTCTCAAACTAAGGCAACTCCTCAAACTAAGGCAGACTCTCAAACTAAGGCAGATTCTCAAACGAAGGCAGCTCCTCAAACTAAGGCAAAATCTCAAACGAAGGAAACTCCTCAAACTAAGGCAGACTCTCAAACTAAGGCAGACTCGCAAACTAAGGCAGTTTCTCAAACGAAGGCTATTCCTCAAACTAAGGCAGATTCTCAAACGAAGGCAACTCCTCAAACAAAGGCAGACTCTCAATCTAAGGTAGACTCTCAAACTAAGGCAGACTCTCAAACTAAGGCAGACTCGCAAACTAAGGCAGTTTCTCAAACGAAGGCAACTCCTCAAACTAAGGCAGATTCTCAAACGAAGGCAACTCCACAAACTAAGGCAGACTCTCAAACTAAGGCAGACTCTAAAACTAAGGCAGACTCTCAAATTGAGGCAGACTCTCAATCGAAGGCAGACTATCAAACTGAGGCAGATACTCAAACGAAGGCAGCTCCTCAAACCAAGGCAGAATCTCCAACGAAGGAAACTCCTCAAACTAAGGCAGACTCTCAAACTAAGGCAGACTCTCAAACTAAGGCAACTCCTCAAACTAAGGCAGAATCTCAAACGAAGGCAGACTGTCAAACTAAGGCAACTCCTCAAACTAAGGCAGACTCTCAAACCAAGGCAGATTCTCAAACGAAGGCAGCTCCTCAAACTAAGGCAGAATCTCAAACAAAGGAAACTCCTCAAACTAAGGCAGACTCTCAAACTAAGGCAGACTCGCAAACTAAGGCAGTTTCTCAAACGAAGGCTATTCCTCAAACTAAGGCAGATTCTCAAACGAAGGCAACTCCTCAAACAAAGGCAGACTCTCAATCTAAGGCAGACACTCAAACTAAGGCAGATTCTCAAACGAAGGCAGCTCCTCAAACTAAGGCAGACTCTCAAACTAAGGCAACTCCTCAAACTAAGGCACTCTCAAACTAAGGCAGACTCTCAAACTTAGGCAACTCCTCAAACTAAGGCAGATTCTCAAACGAAGGCAACTCCTCAAACTAAGGCAGACTCTCAAACTAAGGCAGACTCTCAAACTAAGGCAACTCCTCAAACTAAGGCAGAATCTCAAACGAAGGCAGACTCTCAAACTAAGGCAACTCCTCAAACTAAGGCAGACTCTCAAACTAAGGCAGATTGTCAAACGAAGGCAGCTCCTCAAACTAAGGCAGAATCTCAAACGAAGGAAACTCCTCAAACTAAGGCAGACTCTCAAACTAAGGCAGACTCGCAAACTAATGCAGTTTCTGAAACGAATGCTATTCCTCAAACTAAGGCAGATTCTCAAACGAAGGCAACTCCTCAAACAAAGGCAGACTCTCAAACTAAGGCAGACTCTCAAACTTAGGCAACTCCTCAAACTAAGGCAGATTCTCAAACGAAGGCAACTCCTCAAACTAAGGAAGACTCTCAAACTAAGGCAGACTCTCAAACTAAGGCAACTCCTCAAACTAAGGCAGAATCTCAAACGAAGGCAGACTCTCAAACTAAGGCAACTCCTCAAACTAAGGCAGACTCTCAAACTAAGGCAGATTGTCAAACGAAGGCAGCTCCTCAAACTAAGGCAGAATCTCAAACGAAGGAATCCCCTCAAACTAAGGCAGACACTCAAACAAAGGCAGACTCGCAAACTAAGGCAGTTTCTCAAACGAATGCTATTTCTCAAACTAAGGCAGATTCTCAAACGAAGGCAGCTCCTCAAACTAAGGCAGACTCTCAAACTAAGGCAGACTCGCAAACTAAGGCAGTTTCTCAAACGAAGGCAACTCCTCAAACTAAGGCAGATTCTCAAACGAAGGCAACTCCTCAAACTAAGGCAGACTCTCAAACTAAGGCAGACTCTCAAATTGAGGCAGACTCTCAATCGAAGGCAGACTATCAAACTAAGGCAGATACTCAAACGAAGGCAGCTCCTCAAACTAAGGCAGAATCTCCAACGAAGGAAACTCCTCAAACTAAGGCAGACTCTCAAACTAAGGCAGACTCTCAAACTAAGGCAACTTCTCAAACTAAGGCAGAATCTCAAACAAAGGCAGACTTTCAAACTAAGGCAACTCCTCAAACTAAGGCAACCCCTCAAACTAAAGCAGATTCTCAAACTAAGGCATTCCCTCAAAGTAAGGCAACCCCTCAATCTAAGGCAACCCCTCAAACTAAGGCAGACTATCAAACTCAGGCAACTTCTCAAACTAAGGCAACTCCTCAAACTAAGGCAGATTCTCAAACAAAGGCAACCCCTCAAACGAAGGCAACCCCTCAATCTAAGGCAGACTCTCAAAAAATGGCAACTCCTCAAACTAAGGCAACCCCTCAAACTAAGGCAGACTCTCAATCTAAGGCAACCCCTCAAACTAAGGCAACCCCTCAAACTAAGGCAGACTCTAAAACTAAGGCAACTCCTCAAACTAAGGCCATCCCACAAACTAAAGCAAATCCTCAAACTAAGGCAGATTCTCAAACGAAGGCAACTCCTCAAAGTAAGGCAGTCTCTCAAACTAAGGCAACTGCTCAAACTAAGGCACACTCTCAAACTAAGGCAGACTCTCAAACTTAGGCAACTCCTCAAACTAAGGCAGATTCTCAAACGAAGGCAACTCCTCAAACTGAGGCAGACTCTCAAACTAAGGCAGACTCTCAAACTAAGGCAGGTTCTCAAACGAAGTCAAACCCTTAAACTAAGGCAGACTCTCAAACGAAGGCAGACTCTAAAACTAAGGCAGATTCTCAAACGAAGGCAACTCCTCAAAATAAGGCAGACTCTCAAACTAAGGCAGACTCTCAAACTAAGGCAGATTCTCAAACGAAGGCAACTCCTCAAAAGAAGGCAGACTCTCAAACTAAGGCAGACTCTCAAACAAAGGCAGACTCTCAAACTAAGGCAACCCCTCAAACTGAGGTAGACTCTCAAACGAAGGCAGAATCTCAAACTAAGGCAGACTCTCAAACTAAGGCAACTCCTCCAAATAAGGCAGATTCTCAAACGAAGGCAACTCCTCAAACTAAGACAGTCTCTCAAACTTAGGCAACTGCTCAAACTAAGGCAGATTCTAAAATTGAGGCAGATTCTCAAACGAAGGCAACTCCTCAAAATAAGGCAGATTCTCCAAGGAAGGCAATCCCTCAAACTACGGCAGACTCTAAAACTAAGGCAGATTCTCAAACGAAGGCAGCTCCTCAAACTAAGGCAGAATCTAAAACGAAGGAAACTCCTCAAACTAAGGCAGACTCTCAAACTAAGGCAGACTCGCAAACTAAGGCAGTTTCTCAAACTAAGGCAACTTCTCAAACTAAGGCAGATTCTCAAACGAAGGCAACTCCTCAAACAAAGGCAGACTCTCAATCTAAGGCAGACTCTCAAACTAAGGCAGATTTTCGAACGAGGGCAACTCCTCAAACTAAGGCGGACTCTCAAACTAAGACAGAATCAAAAACTAAGGCAGATTCTCAAACGAAGGCAACTCCTCAAAATAAGGCAGACTCTCAAATTAAGGCAGACTCTCAAACTAAGGCAGATTCTCAAACTAAGGCAACGCCTCAAACTAAGGCAACTCCTCAAACTAAGGCAACCCCTCAAACTAAGGCAGATTCTCAAACGAAGGCAACTCCTCAAACTAAGGCAGTCTCTCAAACTAAGGCAACTGCTCAAACGAAGGCAGATTCTCAAACTGAGGCTGATTCTCAAACGAAGGCAACTCCTCAAACTAAGGCAGACTCTCAAACTAAGGCAGACTCTTAAACTAAGGCAGACTCTAAACTTAGGCAACTCCTCAAACTAAGGCAGATTCTCAAACGAAGGCAACTCCTCAAACTAAGGCAGATTCTCAAACGAAGGCAACTCCTCAAACTAAGGCAGACTCTCAAACTAAGGCAGACTCTAAAACTACGGCAGACTCTCAAATTGAGGCAGACGCTCAATCGAAGGCAGACTCTCAAACTAAGGCAGATACTCAAACGAAGGCAGCTCCTCAAACTAAGGCAGAATCTCAAACGAAGGAAACTCCTCAAATTAAGGCAGACTCTCAAACTAAGGCAGACTCGCAAACTAAGGCAGTTTCTCAAACGAAGGCAATTCCTCAAACTGAGGCAGATTCTCAAACGAAGGCAACTCCTCAAACAAAGGCAGACTCTCAATCTAAGGCAGTCTCTCAAACTCAGGCAGATTCTCAAACGAAGGCAGCTCCTCAAACTAAGGCAGACTCTCAAACTAAGGCAGACTCGCAAACTAAGGCAGTTTCTCAAACGAAGGCAACTCCTCAAACTAAGGCAGATTCTCAAACGAAGGCAACTCCTCAAACTAAGGCAGACTCTCAAACTAAGGCAGACTCTAAAACTAAGGCAGACTCTCAAATTGAGGCAGACTCTCAATCGAAGGCAGACTATCAAACTAAGGCAGATACTCAAACGAAGGCAGCTCCTCAAACTAAGGCAGAATCTCCAATGAAGGAAACTCCTCAAACTAAGGCAGACTCTCAAACTAAGGCAGACTCTCAAACTAAGGCAGGTTCTCAAACGAAGGCAAACCCTTAAACTAAGGCAGACTCTCAAACGAAGGCAGACTCTAAAACTAAGGCAGATTCTCAAACGAAGGCAACTCCTCAAAATAAGGCAGACTCTCAAACTAAGGCTGACTCTCAAACTAAGGCAGATTCTCAAACGAAGGCAACTCCTCAAAAGAAGGCAGACTCTCAAACTAAGGCAGACTCTCAAACTAAGGCAGACTCTCAAACTAAGGCAACTCCTCAAAATAAGGCAGATTCTCAAACGAAGGCAACTCCTCAATCTAAGACAGTCTCTCAAACCTAGGCAACTGCTCAGACTAAGGCAGATTCTAAAATTGAGGCAGATTCTCAAACGAAGGCAACTCCTCAAAATAAGGCAGATTCTCCAACGAAGGCAATCCCTCAAACTACGGCAGACTCTAAAACTAAGGCAGATTCTCAAACGAAGGCAGCTCCTCAAACTAAGGCAGAATCTAAAACGAAGGAAACTCCTCAAACTAAGGCAGACTCTCAAACTAAGGCAGACTCGCAAACTAAGGCAGTTTCTCAAACTAAGGCAACTTCTCAAACTAAGGCAGATTCTCAAACGAATGCAACTCCTCAAACTAAGGCAGAATCTAAAACGAAGGAAACTCCTCAAATAAAGGCAGACTCTCAATCTAAGGCAGACTCTAAAACTAAGGCAGATTCTCAAACGAAGGCAGCTCCTCAAACTAAGGCAGAATCTAAAACGAAGGAAACTCCTCAAATAAAGGCAGACTCTCAATCTAAGGCAGACTCTCAAACTAAGGCAGATTTTCGAACGAGGGCAACTCCTCAAACTAAGGCGGACTCTCAAACTAAGACAGAATCAAAAACTAAGGCAGATTCTCAAACGAAGGCAACTCCTCAAAATAAGGCAGACTCTCAAATTAAGGCAGACTCTCAAACTAAGGCAGATTCTCAAACTAAGGCAACGCCTCAAACTAAGGGAACTCCTCAAACTAAGGCAACCCCTCAAACTAAGGCAGATTCTCAAATTAAGGCAACTCCTCAAAGTAATGAAGTCTCTCAAACTAAGGCAACTGCTCAAACTAAGGCAGATTCTCAAACTGAGGCTGATTCTCAAACGAAGGCAACTCCTCAAACTAAGGCAGACTCTCAAACTAAGGCAGACTCTTAAACTAAGGCAGACTCTAAACTTAGGCAACTCCTCAAACTAAGGCAGATTCTCAAACGAAGGCAACTCCTCAAACTAAGGCAGATTCTCAAACGAAGGCAACTCCTCAAACTAAGGCAGACTCTCAAACTAAGGCAGACTCTAAAAATACGGCAGACTCTCAAATTGAGGCAGACGCTCAATCGAAGGCAGACTCTCAAACTAAGGCAGATACTCAAACGAAGGCAGCTCCTCAAACTAAGGCAGAATCTCAAACGAAGGAAACTCCTCAAATTAAGGCAGACTCTCAAACTAAGGCAGACTCGCAAACTAAGGCAGTTTCTCAAACGAAGGCAATTCCTCAAACTGAGGCAGATTCTCAAACGAAGGCAACTCCTCAAACAAAGGCAGACTCTCAATCTAAGGCAGACTCTCAAACTCAGGCAGATTCTCAAACGAAGGCAGCTCCTCAAACTAAGGCAGACTCTCAAACTAAGGCAGACTCGCAAACTAAGGCAGTTTCTCAAACAAAGGCAACTCCTCAAACTAAGGCAGATTCTCAAACGAAGGCAACTCCTCAAACTAAGGCAGACTCTCAAACTAAGGCAGACTCTAAAACTAAGGCAGACTCTCAAATTGAGGCAGACTCTCAATCGAAGGCAGACTATCAAACTAAGGCAGATACTCAAACGAAGGCAGCTCCTCAAACTAAGGCAGAATCTCCAACGAAGGAAACTCCTCAAACTAAGGCAGACTCTCAAACTAAGGCAGACTCTCAAACTAAGGCAACTCCTCAAACTAAGGCAGAATCTCAAACAAAGGCAGACTTTCAAACTAAGGCAACTCCTCAAACTAAGGCAACCCCTCAAACTAAAGCAGATTCTCAAATTAAGGCATTCCCTCAAAGTAAGGCAACCCCTCAATCTAAGGCAACCCCTCAAACTAAGGCAGACTATCAAACTCAGGCAACTCCTCAAACTAAGGCAACTCCTCAAACTAAGGCAGATTCTCAAACAAAGGCAACCCCTCAAACTAAGGCAACCCCTCAATCTAAGGCAGACTCTCAAAAAATGGCAACTCCTCAAACTAAGGCAACCCCTCAAACTAAGGCAGACTCTCAATCTAAGGCAACCCCTCAAACTAAGGCAACCCCTCAAACTAAGGCAGACTCTAAAACTAAGGCAACTCCTCAAACTAAGGAAATCCCACAAACTAAAGCAAATCCTCAAACTAAGGCAGATTCTCAAACGAAGGCAACTCCTCAAAGTAAGGCAGTCTCTCAAACTAAGGCAACTGCTCAAACTAAGGCACACTCTCAAACTAAGGCAGACTCTCAAACTTAGGCAACTCCTCAAACTAAGGCAGATTCTCAAACGAAGGCAACTCCTCAAACTGAGGCAGACTCTCAAACTAAGGCAGACTCACAAACTAAGGCAACTCCTCAAACTAAGGCAGACTCTCAAACGAAGGCAGACTCTCAAACTAAGGCAGGTTCTCAAACGAAGGCAAACCCTTAAACTAAGGCAGACTCTCAAACGAAGGCTGACTCTAAAACTAAGGCAGATTCTCAAACGAAGGCAACTCCTCAAAATAAGGCAGACTCTCAAACTAAGGCAGACTCTCAAACTAAGGCAGATTCTCAAACGAAGGCAACTCCTCAAAAGAAGGCAGACTCTCAAACTAAGGCAGACTCTCAAACTAAGGCAGACTCTCAAATTAAGGCAACCCCTCAAACTGAGGTAGACTCTCAAACGAAGGCAGAATCTCAAACTAAGGCAGCCTCTCAAACTAAGGCAACTCCTCAAAATAAGGCAGATTCTCAAACGAAGGCAACTCCTCAAACTAAGACAGTCTCTCAAACTTAGGCAACTGCTCAAACTAAGGCATATTCTAAAATTGAGGCAGATTCTCAAACGAAGGCAACTCCTCAAAATAAGGCAGATTCTCCAACGAAGGCAATCCCTCAAACTACGGCAGACTCTAAAACTAAGGCAGATTCTCAAACGAAGGCAGCTCCTCAAACTAAGGCAGAATCTAAAACGAAGGAAACTCCTCAAACTAAGGCAGACTCTCAAACTAAGGCAGACTCGCAAACTAAGGCAGTTTCTCAAACTAAGGCAACTTCTCAAACTAAGGCAGATTCTCAAACGAAGGCAACTCCTCAAACAAAGGCAGACTCTCAATCTAAGGCAGACTCTCAAACTAAGGCAGATTTTCGAACGAGGGCAACTCCTCAAACTAAGGCGGACTCTCAAACTAAGACAGAATCAAAAACTAAGGCAGATTCTCAAACGAAGGCAACTCCGCAAAATAAGGCAGACCCTCAAATTAAGGCAGACTCTCAAACTAAGGCAGATTCTCAAAATAAGGCAACGCCTCAAACTAAGGCAACTCCTCAAACTAAGGCAACCCCTCAAACTAAGGCAGATTCTCAAACGAAGGCAACTCCTCAAACTAAGGCAGTCTCTCAAACTAAGGCAACTGCTCAAACTAAGGCAGATTCTCAAACTGAGGCTGATTCTCAAACGAAGGCAACTCCTCAAACTAAGGCAGACTCTCAAACTAAGGCAGACTCTTAAACTAAGGCAGACTCTAAACTTAGGCAACTCCTCAAACTAAGGCAGATTCTCAAACGAAGGCAACTCCTCAAACTAAGGCACATTCTCAAACTAAGGCAACTCCTCAAACTAAGGCAGAATCTCAAACAAAGGCAGACTTTCAAACTAAGGCAACTCCTCAAACTAAGGCAACCCCTCAAACTAAAGCAGATTCTCAAATTAAGGCATTCCCTCAAAGTAAGGCAACCCCTCAATCTAAGGCAACCCCTCAAACTAAGGCAGACTATCAAACTCAGGCAACTCCTCAAACTAAGGCAACTCCTCAAACTAAGGCAGATTCTCAAACAAAGGCAACCCCTCAAACTAAGGCAACCCCTCAATCTAAGGCAGACTCTCAAAAAATGGCAACTCCTCAAACTAAGGCAACCCCTCAAACTAAGGCAGACTCTCAATCTAAGGCAACCCCTCAAACTAAGGCAACCCCTCAAACTAAGGCAGACTCTAAAACTAAGGCAACTCCTCAAACTAAGGAAATCCCACAAACTAAAGCAAATCCTCAAACTAAGGCAGATTCTCAAACGAAGGCAACTCCTCAAAGTAAGGCAGTCTCTCAAACTAAGGCAACTGCTCAAACTAAGGCACACTCTCAAACTAAGGCAGACTCTCAAACTTAGGCAACTCCTCAAACTAAGGCAGATTCTCAAACGAAGGCAACTCCTCAAACTGAGGCAGACTCTCAAACTAAGGCAGACTCACAAACTAAGGCAACTCCTCAAACTAAGGCAGACTCTCAAACGAAGGCAGACTCTCAAACTAAGGCAGGTTCTCAAACGAAGGCAAACCCTTAAACTAAGGCAGACTCTCAAACGAAGGCTGACTCTAAAACTAAGGCAGATTCTCAAACGAAGGCAACTCCTCAAAATAAGGCAGACTCTCAAACTAAGGCAGACTCTCAAACTAAGGCAGATTCTCAAACGAAGGCAACTCCTCAAAAGAAGGCAGACTCTCAAACTAAGGCAGACTCTCAAACTAAGGCAGACTCTCAAATTAAGGCAACCCCTCAAACTGAGGTAGACTCTCAAACGAAGGCAGAATCTCAAACTAAGGCAGCCTCTCAAACTAAGGCAACTCCTCAAAATAAGGCAGATTCTCAAACGAAGGCAACTCCTCAAACTAAGACAGTCTCTCAAACTTAGGCAACTGCTCAAACTAAGGCATATTCTAAAATTGAGGCAGATTCTCAAACGAAGGCAACTCCTCAAAATAAGGCAGATTCTCCAACGAAGGCAATCCCTCAAACTACGGCAGACTCTAAAACTAAGGCAGATTCTCAAACGAAGGCAGCTCCTCAAACTAAGGCAGAATCTAAAACGAAGGAAACTCCTCAAACTAAGGCAGACTCTCAAACTAAGGCAGACTCGCAAACTAAGGCAGTTTCTCAAACTAAGGCAACTTCTCAAACTAAGGCAGATTCTCAAACGAAGGCAACTCCTCAAACAAAGGCAGACTCTCAATCTAAGGCAGACTCTCAAACTAAGGCAGATTTTCGAACGAGGGCAACTCCTCAAACTAAGGCGGACTCTCAAACTAAGACAGACTCTCAAACTAAGGCAGATTCTCAAAATAAGGCAACGCCTCAAACTAAGGCAACTCCTCAAACTAAGGCAACCCCTCAAACTAAGGCAGATTCTCAAACGAAGGCAACTCCTCAAACTAAGGCAGTCTCTCAAACTAAGGCAACTGCTCAAACTAAGGCAGATTCTCAAACTGAGGCTGATTCTCAAACGAAGGCAACTCCTCAAACTAAGGCAGACTCTCAAACTAAGGCAGACTCTTAAACTAAGGCAGACTCTAAACTTAGGCAACTCCTCAAACTAAGGCAGATTCTCAAACGAAGGCAACTCCTCAAACTAAGGCAGATTCTCAAACGAAGGCAACTCCTCAAACTAAGGCAGACTCTCAAACTAAGGCAGACTCTAAAACTAAGGCAGACTCTCAAATTGATGCAGACGCTCAATCGAAGGCAGACTCTCAAACTAAGGCAGATACTCAAACGAAGGCAGCTCCTCAAACTAAGGCAGAATCTCAAACTAAGGCAGACTCGCAAACTAAGGCAGTTTCTCAAACGAAGGCTATTCCTCAAACGAAGGCAGATTCTCAAACGAAGGCAACTCCTCAAGCAAAGGCAGACTCTCAAACTAAGTCAGACTCTAAAATTAAGGCAGATTCTCAGCCGAAGGCAACTCCTCAAACTAAGGCAGACTCTCAAACTAAGGCAGACTCTCAAACTAAGGCAGGTTCTCAAACGAAGGCAAACCCTTAAACTAAGGCAGACTCTCAAACGAAGGCAGACTCTAAAACTAAGGCAGATTCTCAAACGAAGGCAACTCCTCAAAATAAGGCAGACTCTCAAACTAAGGCAGACTCTCAAACTAAGGCAGATTCTCAAACGAAGGCAACTCCTCAAAAGAAGGCAGACTCTCAAACTAAGACAGACTCTCAAACTAAGGCAGACTCTCAAATTAAGGCAACCCCTCAAACTGAGGTAGACTCTCAAACGAAGGCAGAATCTCAAACTAAGGCAGACTCTCAAACTAAGGCAACTCCTCAAAATAAGGCAGATTCTCAAACGAAGGCAACTCCTCAAACTAAGACAGTCTCTCAAACTTAGGCAACTGCTCAAACTAAGGCAGATTCTAAAATTGAGGCAGATTCTCAAACGAAGGCAACTCCTCAAAATAAGGCAGATTCTCCAACGAAGGCAATCCCTCAAACTACGGCAGACTCTAAAACTAAGGCAGATTCTCAAACGAAGGCAGCTCCTCAAACTAAGGCAGAATCTAAAACGAAGGAAACTCCTCAAACTAAGGCAGACTCTCAAACTAAGGCAGACTCGCAAACTAAGGCAGTTTCTCAAACTAAGGCAACTTCTCAAACTAAGGCAGATTCTCAAACGAAGGCAACTCCTCAAACAATGGCAGACTCTCAATCTAAGGCAGACTCTCAACCTAAGGCAGATTTTCGAACGAGGGCAACTCCTCAAACTAAGGCGGACTCTCAAACTAAGACAGAATCAAAAACTAAGGCAGATTCTCAAACGAAGGCAACTCCTCAAAATAAGGCAGACTCTCAAATTAAGGCAGACTCTCAAACTAAGGCAGATTCTCAAACTAAGGCAACGCCTCAAACTAAGGCAACGCCTCAAACTAAGGCAACCCCTCAAACTAAGGCAGATTCTCAAACGAAGGCAACTCCTCAAACTAAGGCAGTCTCTCAAACTAAGGCAACTGCTCAAACTAAGGCAGATTCTCAAACTGAGGCTGATTCTCAAACGAAGGCAACTCCTCAAACTAAGGCAGACTCTCAAACTAAGGCAGACTCTTAAACTAAGGCAGACTCTAAACTTAGGCAACTCCTCAAACTAAGGCAGATTCTCAAACGAAGGCAACTCCTCAAACTAAGGCAGATTCTCAAACGAAGGCAACTCCTCAAACTAAGGCAGACTCTCAAACTAAGGCAGACTCTAAAACTACGGCAGACTCTCAAATTGAGGCAGACGCTCAATCGAAGGCAGACTCTCAAACTAAGGCAGATACTCAAACGAAGGCAGCTCCTCAAACTAAGGCAGAATCTCAAACGAAGGAAACTCCTCAAATTAAGGCAGACTCTCAAACTAAGGCAGACTCGCAAACTAAGGCAGTTTCTCAAACGAAGGCAATTCCTCAAACTAAGGCAACCCCTCAAACTAAGGCAGATTCTCAAACTAAGGCAGTCCCTCAAATTAAGGCAACCCCTCAATCTAAGGCAACCCCTCAAACTAAGGCAGACTATCAAACTCAGGCAACTCCTCAAACTAAGGCAACCCCTCAAACTAAGGCAGATTCTCAAACTAAGGAAGACTCTCAAAAAAAGGCAACCCCTCAAACTAAGGCAACCCCTCAAACTAAGGCAGATTCTCAAACAAAGGTCCATCTCAAACTGAGGCAACCCCTCAAACTAAGGCAGACTCTCAAACTAAGGCAACCCCTCAAACTAAGGCAACCCCTCAAACTAAGGCAGACTCTCAAACTAAGGCAAATCCTCAAACTAAGGCAATCCCACAAACTAAAGCAACTACTCAAACTAAGGCAGATTCTCAAACGAAGGCAACTCCTCAAACTAACGCAGTCTCTCAAACTGAGGCAACTGCTCAAACTAAGGCAGATTCTCAAACTGAGGCAGATTCTCAAACAAAGGCAACTCCTCAAACTAAGGCAGACTCTCAAACTAAGGCAACTCCTCAAACTAAGGCAGACTATCAAACTAAGGCAGACTCTCAAACTTAGGCAACTCCTCAAACTAAGGCAGATTCTCAAACGAAGGCAACTCCTCAATCTGAGGCAGACTCTCATACTAAGGCAGACTCTCAAACTAAGGCAACTCCTCAAACTAAGGCAGAATCTCAAACTAAGGCAGACTCTCAAACTAAGGCAAACCCTCAAACTAAGGCTGACTCTCAAACTAATGCAGACTCTAAAAATAAGGCAGATTCTCAAACGAAGGCAAACCCTCAAACTAAGGCAGACTCTCAAACTAAGGCAGACTCTAAAACTAAGGCAGATTCTCAAACGAAGGCAACTCCTCAAAATAAGGCAGACTCTCAAACTAAGGCAGACTCTCAAACTAAGGCAGATTCTCAAACGAAGGCAACTCCTCAAAAGAAGGCAGACTCTCAAACTAAGGCAGACTCTCAAACTTAGGCAGACTCTCAAACTAAGGCAGACTCTCAAACGAAGGCAGAATCTCAAACTGAGGCAGACTCTCAAACTAAGGCAACTCCTCAAAATAAGGCAGATTCTCCAACGAAGGCAATCCCTCAAACTAAGGCAGACTCTCAAACTAAGGCAGACTCTCAAACTAAGGCAGACTTCAAATTAAGGCAACTCCTCAAACTCAGGCAGACTCTGAAACTAAGGCAGATTTTCAAACGAGGGCAACTCCTCAAACTAAGGCAGACTCTCAAACTAAGGCAGACTATAAAACTAAGGCAGATTCTCAAACGAAGGCAACTCCTCAAAATAAGGCAGACTCTCAAACTAAGGCAGAATCTCAAACTAAGGCAGATTCTCAAACGAAGGCAACTCCTCAAAAGAAGGCAGACTCTCAAACTAAGGCAGACTCTCAAACAAAGGCAGACTCTCAAACTAAGGCAACGCCTCAAACTAAGGCAGACTCTCAAACGAAGGCAGAATCTCAAACTAAGGCAGACTCTCAAACTAAGGCAACTCCTCAAAATAAGGCAGATTCTCAAACGAAGGCAATCCCTCAAACTAACGCAGACTCTCAAATTAAGGCAGATTCTCAAACGAAGGCAACCCCTCAAACTAAGGCAGGCTCTCAAACTAAGTCAAATCCACAAACTAAGGCAACCCCTCAAACTAAGGCAACCCCTCAAACTAAGGCAGACTCACAAACTAAGGCATTCCCTCAAAGTAAGGCAACCCCTCAAACTAAGGCAACCCCTCAAACTAAGGCAGACTATCAAACTCAAGCAACTCCTCAAACTAAGGCAACTGCTCAAACTGAGGCAGATTCTCAGACTGAGGCAGATTCTCAAACGAAGGCATCTCCTCAAACTAAGGCTGAGTCTCAAACTAAGGCAACTCCTCAAACTAAGGCAGACTCTCAAACTAAGGCAGACTCTCAAACTTAGGCAACTCCTCAAACTAAGGCAGATTCTCAAACGAAGGCTACTCCTCAAACTAAGGCAGACTCTCAAACTAAGGCAGACTCTCAAACTAAGGCAACTCCTCAAACTAAGGCAGAATCTCAAACGAAGGCAGACTCTCAAACTAAGGCAACTCCTCAAACTAAGGCAGACTCTCAAACTAAGGCAGATTCTCAAACGAAGGCAGCTCCTCAAACCTAGGCAAAATCTCAAACGAAGGAAACTCCTCAAACTAAGGCAGACTCTCAAACTAAGGCAGACTCGCAAACTAAGGCAGTTTCACAAACGAAGGCTATTCCTCAAACTAAGGCAGATTCTTTAACGAAGGCAACTCGTCAAACAAAGGCAGACTCTCAATCTAAGGTAGACTCTCAAACTCAGGCAGATTCTCAAACGAAGGCAGCTCCTCAAACTAAGGCAGACTCTCAAACTAAGGCAGACTCGCAAACTAAGGCAGTTTCTCAAACGAAGGCAACTCCTCAAACTAAGGCAGATTCTCAAACGAAGGCAACTCCTCAAACTAAGGCAGACTCTCAAACTAAGGCAGACTCTAAAACTAAGGCAGACTCTCAAATTGAGGCAGACTCTCAATCGAAGGCAGACTATCAAACTGAGGCAGATACTCAAACGAAGGCAGCTCCTCAAACCAAGGCAGAATCTCCAACGAAGGAAACTCCTCAAACTAAGGCAGACTCTCAAACTAAGGCAGACTCTCAAACTAAGGCAACTCCTCAAACTAAGGCAGAATCTCAAACGAAGGCAGACTGTCAAACTAAGGCAACTCCTCAAACTAAGGCAGACTCTCAAACCAAGGCAGATTCTCAAACGAAGGCAGCTCCTCAAACTAAGGCAGAATCTCAAACAAAGGAAACTCCTCAAACTAAGGCAGACTCTCAAACTAAGGCAGACTCGCAAACTAAGGCAGTTTCTCAAACGAAGGCTATTCCTCAAACTAAGGCAGATTCTCAAACGAAGGCAACTCCTCAAACAAAGGCAGACTCTCAATCTAAGGCAACTGCTCAAACGAAGGCAGATTCTCAAACTGAGGCTGATTCTCAAACGAAGGCAACTCCTCAAACTAAGGCAGACTCTCAAACTAAGGCAGACTCTTAAACTAAGGCAGACTCTAAACTTAGGCAACTCCTCAAACTAAGGCAGATTCTCAAACGAAGGCAGCTCCTCAAACTAAGGCAGACTCTCAAACTAAGGAAACTCCTCAAACTAAGGCAGACTCTCAAACTAAGGCAGACTCTCGAACTAAGGCAACTCCTCAAACTAAGGCAGAATCTCAAACGAAGGCAGACTCTCAAACTAAGGCAAATCCTCAAACTAAGGCAGACTCTCAAACCAAGGCAGATTCTCAAACGAAGGCAGCTCCTCAAACTAAGGCAGAATCTCAAACGAAGGAAACTCCTCAAACTAAGGCAGACTCTCAAACTAAGGCAGACTCGCAAACTAAGGCAGTTTCTCAAACGAAGGCTATTCCTCAAACTAAGGCAGATTCTCAAACGAAGGCAACTCCTCAAACAAAGGCAGACTCTCAATCTAAGGCAGACACTCAAACTAAGGCAGATTCTCAAATGAAGGCAGCTCCTCAAACTAAGGCAGACTCTCAAACTAAGGCAACTCCTCAAACTAAGGCACTCTCAAACTAAGGCAATTTCTCAAACGAAGGCTATTCCTCAAACTAAGGCAGATTCACAAACGAAGGCAACTCCTCAAACAAAGGCAGACTCTCAATCTAAGGCAGACACTCAAACTAAGGCAGAATCTCAAACGAAGGCAGCTCCTCAAACTAAGGCAGACTCTCAATCTAAGGCAACTCCTCAAACTAAGGCACTCTCAAACTAAGGCATACTCTCAAACTTAGGCAACTCCTCAAACTAAGGCAGATTCTCAAACGAAGGCAACTCCTCAAACTAAGGCAGACTCTCAAACTAAGGCAGACTCTCAAAATAAGGCAGACTCGCAAACTAAGGCAGTTTCTCAAACGAAGGCAACTCCTCAAACTAAGGCAGATTCTCAAACGAAGGCAGCTCCTCAAACTAAGGCAGAATCTCAAACGAAGGAAACTCCTCAAACTAAGGCAGACTCTCAAACTAAGGCAGACTCGCAAACTAAGGCAGTTTCTCAAACGAAGGCTATTCCTCAAACTAAGGCAGATTCTCAAACGAAGGCAAATCCTCAAACAAAGGCAGACTCTCAAACTAAGGCAGACTCTCAAACTAAGGCAGATTTTCAAACGAGGGCAACTCCTCAAACTAAGGCAGACTCTCAAACTAAGGCAGACTATAAAACTAAGGCAGATTCTCAAACGAAGGCAACTCCTCAAAATAAGGCAGACTCTCAAACTAAGGCAGAATCTCAAACTAAGGCAGATTCTCAAACGAAGGCAACTCCTCAAAAGAAGGCAGACTCTCAAACTAAGGCAGACTCTCAAACAAAGGCAGACTCTCAAACTAAGGCAACCCCTCAAACTAAGGCAGACTCTCAAACGAAGGCAGAATCTCAAACTAAGGCAGACTCTCAAACTAAGGCAACTCCTCAAAATAAGGCAGATTCTCAAACGAAGGCAATCCCTCAAACTAAGGCAGACTCTCAAATTAAGGCAGATTCTCAAACGAAGGCAACCCCTCAAACTAAGGCAGGCTCTCAAACTAAGTCAAATCCACAAACTAAGGCAACCCCTCAAACTAAGGCAACCCCTCAAACTCAGGCAGACTCACAAACTAAGTCAAATCCTCAAACTAAGTCAACCCCTCAAACTAAGGCAGATTCTCAAACTAAGGCATTCCCTCAAAGTAAGGCAACCACTCAAACTAAGGCAACCCCTCAAACTAAGGCAGACTATCAAACTCAAGCAACTCCTCAAACTAAGGCAACTGCTCAAACTGAGGCAGATTCTCAGACTGAGGCAGATTCTCAAACGAAGGCATCTCCTCAAACTAAGGCTGAGTCTCAAACTAAGGCAACTCCTCAAACTAAGGCAGACTCTCAAACTAAGGCAGACTCTCAAACTTAGGCAACTCCTCAAACTAAGGCAGATTCTCAAACTAAGGCAACTCCTCAAACTAAGGCAGAATCTCAAACGAAGGCAGACTCTCAAACTAAGGCAACTCCTCAAACTAAGGCAGACTCTCAAACTAAGGCAGATTCTCAAACGAAGGCAGCTCCTCAAACTAAGGCAAAATCTCAAACGAAGGAAACTCCTCAAACTAAGGCAGACTCTCAAACTAAGGCAGACTCGCAAACTAAGGCAGTTTCTCAAACGAAGGCTATTCCTCAAACTAAGGCAGATTCTCAAACGAAGGCAACTCCTCAAACAAAGGCAGACTCTCAATCTAAGGTAGACTCTCAAACTAAGGCAGACTCTCAAACTAAGGCAGACTTGCAAACTAAGGCAGTTTCTCAAACGAAGGCAACTCCTCAAACTAAGGCAGATTCTCAAACGAAGGCAACTCCACAAACTAAGGCAGACTCTCAAACTAAGGCAGACTCTAAAACTAAGGCAGACTCTCAAATTGAGGCAGACTCTCAATCGAAGGCAGATTCTCAAACTGAGGCAGATACTCAAACGAAGGCAGCTCCTCAAACCAAGGCAGAATCTCCAACGAAGGAAACTCCTCAAACTAAGGCAGACTCTCAAACTATGGCAGACTCTCAAACTAAGGCAACTCCTCAAACTAAGGCAGAATCTCAAACGAAGGCAGACTGTCAAACTAAGGCAACTCCTCAAACTAAGGCAGTCTCTCAAACCAAGGCAGATTCTCAAACGAAGGCAGCTCCTCAAACTAAGGCAGAATCTCAAACAAAGGAAACTCCTCAAACTAAGGCAGACTCTCAAACTAAGGCAGACTCGCAAACTAAGGCAGTTTCTCAAACGAAGGCTAATCCTCAAACTAAGGCAGATTCTCAAACGAAGGCAACTCCTCAAACAAAGGCAGACTCTCAATCTAAGGCAGACACTCAAACTAAGGCAGATTCTCAAACGAAGGCAGCTCCTCAAACTAAGGCAGACTCTCAAACTAAGGCAACTCCTCAAACTAAGGCACTCTCAAACTAAGGCAGACTCTCAAACTTAGGCAACTCCTCAAACTAAGGCAGATTCTCAAACGAAGGCAACTCCTCAAACTAAGGCAGACTCTCAAACTAAGGCAGACTCTCAAACTAAGGCAACTCCTCAAACTAAGGCAGAATCTCAAACGAAGGCAGACTCTCAAACTAAGGCAACTCCTCAAACTAAGGCAGACTCTCAAACTAAGGCAGATTGTCAAACGAAGGCAGCTCCTCAAACTAAGGCAGAATCTCAAACGAAGGAAACTCCTCAAACTAAGGCAGACTCTCAAACTAAGGCAGACTCGCAAACTAATGCAGTTTCTGAAACGAATGCTATTCCTCAAACTAAGGCAGATTCTCAAACGAAGGCAACTCCTCAAACAAAGGCAGACTCTCAAACTAAGGCAGACTCTCAAACTTAGGCAACTCCTCAAACTAAGGCAGATTCTCAAACGAAGGCAACTCCTCAAACTAAGGAAGACTCTCAAACTAAGGCAGACTCTCAAACTAAGGCAACTCCTCAAACTAAGGCAGAATCTCAAACGAAGGCAGACTCTCAAACTAAGGCAACTCCTCAAACTAAGGCAGACTCTCAAACTAAGGCAGATTGTCAAACGAAGGCAGCTCCTCAAACTAAGGCAGAATCTCAAACGAAGGAATCTCCTCAAACTAAGGCAGACACTCAAACTAAGGCAGACTCGCAAACTAAGGCAGTTTCTCAAACGAATGCTATTTCTCAAACTAAGGCAGATTCTCAAACGAAGGCAGCTCCTCAAACTAAGGCAGACTCTCAAACTAAGGCAGACTCGCAAACTAAGGCAGTTTCTCAAACGAAGGCAACTCCTCAAACTAAGGCAGATTCTCAAACGAAGGCAACTCCTCAAACTAAGGCAGACTCTCAAACTAAGGCAGACTCTAAAACTAAGGCAGACTCTCAAATTGAGGCAGACTCTCAATCGAAGGCAGACTATCAAACTAAGGCAGATACTCAAACGAAGGCAGCTCCTCAAACTAAGGCAGAATCTCCAACGAAGGAAACTCCTCAAACTAAGGCAGACTCTCAAACTAAGGCAGACTCTCAAACTAAGGCAACTTCTCAAACTAAGGCAGAATCTCAAACAAAGGCAGACTTTCAAACTAAGGCAACTCCTCAAACTAAGGCAACCCCTCAAACTAAAGCAGATTCTCAAACTAAGGCATTCCCTCAAAGTAAGGCAACCCCTCAATCTAAGGCAACCCCTCAAACTAAGGCAGACTATCAAACTCAGGCAACTTCTCAAACTAAGGCAACTCCTCAAACTAAGGCAGATTCTCTAACAAAGGCAACCCCTCAAACTAAGGCAACCCCTCAATCTAAGGCAGACTCTCAAAAAATGGCAACTCCTCAAACTAAGGCAACCCCTCAAACTAAGGCAGACTCTCAATCTAAGGCAACCCCTCAAACTAAGGCAACCCCTCAAACTAAGACAGACTCTAAAACTAAGGCAACTCCTCAAACTAAGGCCATCCCACAAACTAAAGCAAATCCTCAAACTAAGGCAGATTCTCAAACGAAGGCAACTCCTCAAAGTAAGGCAGTCTCTCAAACTAAGGCAACTGCTCAAACTAAGGCACACTCTCAAACTAAGGCAGACTCTCAAACTTAGGCAACTCCTCAAACTAAGGCAGATTCTCAAACGAAGGCAACTCCTCAAACTGAGGCAGACTCTCAAACTAAGGCAGACTCACAAAGTAAGGCAACTCCTCAAACTAAGGCAGACTCTCAAACGAAGGCAGACTCTCAAACTAAGGCAGGTTCTCAAACGAAGGCAAACCCTTAAACTAAGGCAGACTCTCAAACGAAGGCAGACTCTAAAACTAAGGCAGATTCTCAAACGAAGGCAACTCCTCAAAATAAGGCAGACTCTCAAACTAAGGCAGACTCTCAAACTAAGGCAGATTCTCAAACGAAGGCAACTCCTCAAAAGAAGGCAGACTCTCAAACTAAGGCAGACTCTCAAACAAAGGCAGACTCTCAAACTAAGGCAACCCCTCAAACTGAGGTAGACTCTCAAACGAAGGCAGAATCTCAAACTAAGGCAGACTCTCAAACTAAGGCAACTCCTCCAAATAAGGCAGATTCTCAAACGAAGGCAACTCCTCAAACTAAGACAGTCTCTCAAACTTAGGCAACTGCTCAAACTAAGGCAGATTCTAAAATTGAGGCAGATTCTCAAACGAAGGCAACTCCTCAAAATAAGGCAGATTCTCCAACGAAGGCAATCCCTCAAACTACGGCAGACTCTAAAACTAAGGCAGATTCTCAAACGAAGGCAACTTCTCAAACTAAGGCAGATTCTCAAACGAAGGCAACTCCTCAAACAAAGGCAGACTCTCAATCTAAGGCAGACTCTCAAACTAAGGCAGATGTTCGAACGAGGGCAACTCCTCAAACTAAGGCGGACTCTCAAACTAAGACAGAATCAAAAACTAAGGCAGATTCTCAAACGAAGGCAACTCCTCAAAATAAGGCAGACTCTCAAATTAAGGCAGACTCTCAAACTAAGGCAGATTCTCAAACTAAGGCAACGCCTCAAACTAAGGCAACTCCTCAAACTAAGGCAACCCCTCAAACTAAGGCAGATTCTCAAATGAAGGCAACTCCTCAAACTAAGGCAGTCTCTCAAACTAAGGCAACTGCTCAAACGAAGGCAGATTCTCAAACTGAGGCTGATTCTCAAACGAAGGCAACTCCTCAAACTAAGGCAGACTCTCAAACTAAGGCAGACTCTTAAACTAAGGCAGACTCTAAACTTAGGCAACTCCTCAAACTAAGGCAGATTCTCAAACGAAGGCAACTCCTCAAAATAAGGCAGATTCTCAAACGAAGGCAACTCCTCAAACTAAGGCAGACTCTCAAACTAAGGCAGACTCTAAAACTACGGCAGACTCTCAAATTGAGGCAGACGCTCAATCGAAGGCAGACTCTCAAACTAAGGCAGATACTCAAACGAAGGCAGCTCCTCAAACTAAGGCAGAATCTCAAACGAAGGAAACTCCTCAAATTAAGGCAGACTCTCAAACTAAGGCAGACTCGCAAACTAAGGCAGTTTCTCAAACGAAGGCAATTCCTCAAACTGAGGCAGATTCTCAAACGAAGGCAACTCCTCAAACAAAGGCAGACTCTCAATCTAAGGCAGTCTCTCAAACTCAGGCAGATTCTCAAACGAAGGCAGCTCCTCAAACTAAGGCAGACTCTCAAACTAAGGCAGACTCGCAAACTAAGGCAGTTTCTCAAACGAAGGCAACTCCTCAAACTAAGGCAGATTCTCAAACGAAGGCAACTCCTCAAACTAAGGCAGACTCTCAAACTAAGGCAGACTCTAAAACTAAGGCAGACTCTCAAATTGAGGCAGACTCTCAATCGAAGGCAGACTCTCAAACTAAGGCAACTCCTCAAACTAAGGCAGACTCTCAAACTAAGGCAGATTGTCAAACGAAGGCAGCTCCTCAAACTAAGGCAGAATCTCAAACGAAGGAATCTCCTCAAACTAAGGCAGACACTCAAACTAAGGCAGACTCGCAAACTAAGGCAGTTTCTCAAACGAATGCTATTTCTCAAACTAAGGCAGATTCTCAAACGAAGGCAGCTCCTCAAACTAAGGCAGACTCTCAAACTAAGGCAGACTCGCAAACTAAGGCAGTTTCTCAAACGAAGGCAACTCCTCAAACTAAGGCAGATTCTCAAACGAAGGCAACTCCTCAAACTAAGGCTGACTCTCAAACTAAGGCAGACTCTAAAACTAAGGCAGACTCTCAAATTGAGGCAGACTCTCAATCGAAGGCAGACTATCAAACTAAGGCAGATACTCAAACGAAGGCAGCTCCTCAAACTAAGGCAGAATCTCCAACGAAGGAAACTCCTCAAACTAAGGCAGACTCTCAAACTAAGGCAGACTCTCAAACTAAGGCAACTTCTCAAACTAAGGCAGAATCTCAAACAAAGGCAGACTTTCAAACTAAGGCAACTCCTCAAACTAAGGCAACACCTCAAACTAAAGCAGATTCTCAAACTAAGGCATTCCCTCAAAGTAAGGCAACCCCTCAATCTAAGGCAACCCCTCAAACTAAGGCAGACTATCAAACTCAGGCAACTTCTCAAACTAAGGCAACTCCTCAAACTAAGGCAGATTCTCAAACAAAGGCAACCCCTCAAACTAAGGCAACCCCTCAATCTAAGGCAGACTCTCAAAAAATGGCAACTCCTCAAACTAAGACAACTCCTCAAACTAAGGCAGACTCTCAATCTAAGGCAACCCCTCAAACTAAGGCAACCCCTCAAACTAAGGCAGACTCTAAAACTAAGGCAACTCCTCAAACTAAGGCCATCCCACAAACTAAAGCAAATCCTCAAACTAAGGCAGATTCTCAAACGAAGGCAACTCCTCAAAGTAAGGCAGTCTCTCAAACTAAGGCAACTGCTCAAACTAAGGCACACTCTCAAACTAAGGCAGACTCTCAAACTTAGGCAACTCCTCAAACTAAGGCAGATTCTCAAACGAAGGCAACTCCTCAAACTGAGGCAGACTCTCAAACTAAGGCAGACTCACAAACTAAGGCAACTCCTTAAACTAAGGCAGACTCTCAAACGAAGGCAGACTCTAAAACTAAGGCAGATTCTCAAACGAAGGCAACTCCTCAAAATAAGGCAGACTCTCAAACTAAGGCAGACTCTCAAACTAAGGCAGATTCTCAAACGAAGGCAACTCCTCAAAAGAAGGCAGACTCTCAAACTAAGACAGACTCTCAAACTAAGGCAGACTCTCAAATTAAGGCAACCCCTCAAACTGAGGTAGACTCTCAAACGAAGGCAGAATCTCAAACTAAGGCAGACTCTCAAACTAAGGCAACTCCTCAAAATAAGGCAGATTCTCAAACGAAGGCAACTCCTCAAACTAAGACAGTCTCTCAAACTTAGGCAACTGCTCAAACTAAGGCAGATTCTAAAATTGAGGCAGATTCTCAAACGAAGGCAACTCCTCAAAATAAGGCAGATTCTCCAACGAAGGCAATCCCTCAAACTACGGCAGACTCTAAAACTAAGGCAGATTCTCAAACGAAGGCAGCTCCTCAAACTAAGGCAGAATCTAAAACGAAGGAAACTCCTCAAACTAAGGCAGACTCTCAAACTAAGGCAGACTCGCAAACTAAGGCAGTTTCTCAAACTAAGGCAACTTCTCAAACTAAGGCAGATTCTCAAACGAAGGCAACTCCTCAAACAATGGCAGACTCTCAATCTAAGGCAGACTCTCAACCTAAGGCAGATTTTCGAACGAGGGCAACTCCTCAAACTAAGGCGGACTCTCAAACTAAGACAGAATCAAAAACTAAGGCAGATTCTCAAACGAAGGCAACTCCTCAAAATAAGGCAGACTCTCAAATTAAGGCAGACTCTCAAACTAAGGCAGATTCTCAAACTAAGGCAACGCCTCAAACTAAGGCAACGCCTCAAACTAAGGGAACCCCTCAAACTAAGGCAGATTCTCAAACGAAGGCAACTCCTCAAACTAAGGCAGTCTCTCAAACTAAGGCAACTGCTCAAACTAAGGCAGATTCTCAAACTGAGGCTGATTCTCAAACGAAGGCAACTCCTCAAACTAAGGCAGACTCTCAAACTAAGGCAGACTCTTAAACTAAGGCAGACTCTAAACTTAGGCAACTCCTCAAACTAAGGCAGATTCTCAAACGAAGGCAACTCCTCAAACTAAGGCAGATTCTCAAACGAAGGCAACTCCTCAAACTAAGGCAGACTCTCAAACTAAGGCAGACTCTAAAACTACGGCAGACTCTCAAATTGAGGCAGACGCTCAATCGAAGGCAGACTCTCAAACTAAGGCAGATACTCAAACGAAGGCAGCTCCTCAAACTAAGGCAGAATCTCAAACGAAGGAAACTCCTCAAATTAAGGCAGACTCTCAAACTAAGGCAGACTCGCAAACTAAGGCAGTTTCTCAAACGAAGGCAATTCCTCAAACTAAGGCAACCCCTCAAACTAAGGCAGATTCTCAAACTAAGGCAGTCCCTCAAATTAAGGCAACCCCTCAATCTAAGGCAACCCCTCAAACTAAGGCAGACTATCAAACTCAGGCAACTCCTCAAACTAAGGCAACCCCTCAAACTAAGGCAGATTCTCAAACTAAGGAAGACTCTCAAAAAAAGGCAACCCCTCAAACTAAGGCAACCCCTCAAACTAAGGCAGATTCTCAAACAAAGGTCCCTCTCAAACTGAGGCAACCCCTCAAACTAAGGCAGACTCTCAAACTAAGGCAACCCCTCAAACTAAGGCAACCCCTCAAATTAAGGCAGACTCTCAAACTAAGGCAAATCCTCAAACTAAGGCAATCCCACAAACTAAAGCAACTACTCAAACTAAGGCAGATTCTCAAACGAAGGCAACTCCTCAAACTAACGCAGTCTCTCAAACTGAGGCAACTGCTCAAACTAAGGCAGATTCTCAAACTGAGGCAGATTCTCAAACAAAGGCAACTCCTCAAACTAAGGCAGACTCTCAAACTAAGGCAACTCCTCAAACTAAGGCAGACTATCAAACTAAGGCAGACTCTCAAACTTAGGCAACTCCTCAAACTAAGGCAGATTCTCAAACGAAGGCAACTCCTCAATCTGAGGCAGACTCTCATACTAAGGCAGACTCTCAAACTAAGGCAACTCCTCAAACTAAGGCAGAATCTCAAACTAAGGCAGACTCTCAAACTAAGGCAAACCCTCAAACTAAGGCTGACTCTCAAACTAATGCAGACTCTAAAAATAAGGCAGATTCTCAAACGAAGGCAAACCCTCAAACTAAGGCAGACTCTCAAACTAAGGCAGACTCTAAAACTAAGGCAGATTCTCAAACGAAGGCAACTCCTCAAAATAAGGCAGACTCTCAAACTAAGGCAGACTCTCAAACTAAGGCAGATTCTCAAACGAAGGCAACTCCTCAAAAGAAGGCAGACTCTCAAACTAAGGCAGACTCTCAAACTTAGGCAGACTCTCAAACTAAGGCAGACTCTCAAACGAAGGCAGAATCTCAAACTGAGGCAGACTCTCAAACTAAGGCAACTCCTCAAAATAAGGCAGATTCTCCAACGAAGGCAATCCCTCAAACTAAGGCAGACTCTCAAACTAAGGCAGACTCTCAAACTAAGGCAGACTTCAAATTAAGGCAGACTCTCTAACGAACGCAACCCCTCAAACTAAGGCAGACTCTCAAACTAAGGCAGACTCTCAAACTGAGGCAGACCCTCAATCTAAGGCAGACTCTCAAACTAAGGCAGATTCTCAAATGAAGGCAGTTCCTCAAACTAAGGCAGAATCTAAAACGAAGGAAACTCCTCAAACTAAGGCAGACTCTCAAACAAAGGCAGACTCGCAAACTAAGGCAGTTTCTCAAACTAAGGCAACTCCTCCAACTAAGGCAGATTCTCAAACGAAGGCAAATCCTCAAACAAAGGCAGACTCTCAATCTGAGGCAGACTCTCAAACTAAGGCAGATTTTCGAACGAGGGCAACTCCTCAAACTAAGGCAGACTCTCAAACTAAGGCAGACTCAAAAACTAAGGCAGATTCTCAAACGAAGGCAACTCCTCAAAATAAGGCAGACTCTCAAACTAAGGCAGACTCTCAAACTAAGGCAGATTCTCAAACTAAGGCAACGCCTCAAACTAAGCAACTCCTCAAACTAAGGCAACCCATCAAACTAAGGCAGATTCTCAAACGAAGGCAACTCCTCAAACTAAGGCAGTCTCTCAAACTAAGGCAACTGCTCAAACTAAGGCATTTTCTCAAACTGAGGCAGATTCTCAAACGAAGGCAACTCCTCAAACTAAGGCAGATTCTCAAACGAAGGCAACTCCTCAAACTAAGGCAGACTCTCAAACTAAGGCAGACTCTAAAAGTAAGGCAGACTCTCAAATTGATGCAGACTCTCAATCGAAGGCAGACTCTCAAACTAAGGCAGATTCTCAAACGAAGGCAGCTCCTCAAACTAAGGCAGAATCTCAAACGAAGGAAACTCTTCAAACTAAGGCAGACTCTCAAACTAAGGCAGACTCGCAAACTAAGGGAGTTTCTCAAACGAAGGCAATTCCTCAAACTGAGGCAGATTCTCAAACGAAGGCAACTCCTCAAACAAAGGGAGACTATCAATCTAAGGCAGACTCTCAAACTAAGGCAGATTTTCAAACGACGGCAACTCCTCAAACTAAGGCAGACTCTCAAACTAAGGCATACTCGCAAACTAAGGCAGTTTCTCAAACGAAGGCAACTCCTCAAACTAAGGCAGATTCTCAAACGAAGGCAACACCTCAAACTCAGGCAGACACTCAAACTAAGGCAGACTCTAAAACTAAGGCAGACTCTCAAACTGCGGCAGACTCTCAATCTAAGGCTATTCCTCAAACTAAGGCAGATTCTCAAACGAAGGCAACTCCTCAAACAAAGGGAGACTCTCAATCTCAGGCAGACTCTCAAACTAGGGCAGATTTTCGAACGAGGGCAACTCCTCAAACTAAGGCAGACTCTCAAACTAAGGCAGACTCAAAAACTAAGGCAGATTCTCAAACGAAGGCAACTCCTCAAACTAAGGCAGACTCTCAAACTAAGGCGGACTCTAAAACTAAGGCAGACTCTCAAATTGATGCAGACTCTCAATCGAAGGCAGACTCTGAAACTAAGGCAGATTCTCAAACGAAGGCAGCTCCTCAAACTAAGGCAGAATCTCAAACGAAGGAAACTCTTCAAACTAAGGAAGACTCTCAAACGAAGGCAGACTCGCAAACTAAGGGAGTTTCTCAAACGAAGGCAATTCCTCAAACTGAGGCAGATTCTCAAACGAAGGCAACTCCTCAAACAAAGGGACACTCTCAATCTAAGGCAGACTCTCAAACTAAGGCAGATTTTCAAACGACGGCAACTCCTCAAACTAAGGCAGACTCTCAAACGAAGGCAGACTCGCAAACTAAGGCAGTTTCTCAAACGAAGGCAACTCCTCAAACTAAGGCAGATTCTCAAACGATGGCAACTCCTCAAACTAAGGCAGACTCTCAAACTAAGGCAGACTCTAAAACTAAGGCAGACTCTCAAACTGAGGCAGACTCTCAATCTAAGGCAGACTCTCAAACTAAGGCAGAATCTCAAACGAAGGAAACTCCTCAAACTAAGGCAGACTCTCCAACTAAGGCAGACTCGCAAACGAAGGCAGTTTCTCAAACGAAGGCTATTCCTCAAACTAAGGCAGATTCTCAAACGAAGGCAACTCCTCAAACAAAGGGAGACTCTCAATCTAAGGCAGACTCTCAAACTAAGGCAGATTTTCGAACGAGGGCAACTCCTCAAACTAAGGCGGACTCTGAAACTAAGGCAGACTCAAAATCTGAGGCAGATTCTCAAACGAAGGCAACTCCTCAAAATAAGGCAGACTCTCAAACTGAGGCAGACTCTCAAACTAAGGCAGATTCTCAAACTAAGGCAACACCTCAAACTAAGGCAACTCCTCAAACTAAGGCAACCCTTCAAACTAAGGCAGATTCTCAAACGAAGGCAACTCGCTCAAACTAAGGCAGATTCTCAAACTGAGGCAGATTCTCAAATGAAGGCAACTCCTCAAACTAAGGCAGACTCTCAAACTAAGGCAGACTCTTAAACTAAGGCAGACTCTAAACTTAGGCAACTCCTCAAACTAAGGCAGATTCTCAAACGAAGGCAGACTCTCAAACTAAGGCAGACTCTAAAACTAAGGCAGACTCTCAAATTGAGGCAGACTCTCAATCGAAGGCAGACTCTCAAACTAAGGCAGATACTCAAACGAAGGCAGCTCCTCAAACTAAGGCAGAATCTCAAACGAAGGAAACTCCTCAAACTAAGGCAGACTCTCAAACTAAGGCAGACTCGCAAACTAAGGCAGTTTTTCAAACGAAGGCAATTCCTCAAACTGAGGCAGATTCTCAAACGAAGGCAACTCCTCAAACAAAGGCAGACTCTCAATCGAAGGCAGACCCTCAAACTAAGGCAGATTTTCAAACGACGGCAAATCCTGAAACTGAGGCAGACTCTCAAACTAAGGCAGACTCGCAAACTAAGGCAGTTTCTCAGACGAAGGCAACTCCTCAAACTAAGGCAGATTCTCAAACGAAGGCAACTCCTCAAACTAAGGCAGACTCTCAAACTAAGGCAGACTCTAAAACTAAGGCAGAATCTCAAACCGAGGCAGACTCTCAATCTAAGGCAGACTCTCAAACTAAGGCAGATTCTCAAACGAAGGCAGCTCCTCAAACTAAGGCAGAAACTCAAACGAAGGAAACTCCTCAAACTAAGGCAGACTCTCAAACTAAGGCAGACTCGCAAACTAAGGCAGTTTCTCAAACGAAGGCTATTCCTCAAACGAAGGCAGATTCTCAAACGAAGGCAACTCCTCAAACAAAGGCAGACTCTCAAACTAAGGCAGACTCTAAAATTAAGGCAGATTCTCAGCCGAAGGCAACTCCTCAAAATAAGGCAGACTCTCAAACTGAGGCAGACTCTCAAACTAAGGCAGATTCTCAAACGAAGGTAACTCCTCAAAAGAAGGCGGACTCTCAAACTAAGGCAGACTCTCAAACTAAGGATAGCCCTCAAACTAAGGCAGACTCTCAAACGAAGGTAGAATCTCAAATGAAGGCAGACTCTCAAACTAAGGCAACTCCTCAAAATAAGGCAGATTCTCCAACGAAGGCAATCCCTCAAACTAACGCAGACTCTCAAACTAAGGCAGACTCTCAAACTAAGGAAGACTTCAAATTAAGGCAGATTCTCAAATGAAGGCAACCCCTCAAACTAAGGAAACCCCTCAAATTAAGGCAACCCCTCAAACTAAGGCAGATTCTCAAACTAAGGCAGTCCTTCAAAGTAAGGCAACCCCTCAATCTAAGGCAGACTATCAAACTCAGGCAACTCCTCAAACTAAGGCAACTCCTCAAACTGAGGCAGATTCTCAAACAGAGGCAACCCCTCAAACTAAGGCAACCCCTCAATCTGAGGCAGACTCTCAAAAAAAGGCAACCCCTCAAACTAAGGCAACCCCTCAAACTAAGGCAGATTCTCAAACAAAGGTCCATCTCAAACTGAGGCAACCCCTCAAACTAAGGCAGACTCTCAAACTAAGGCAACCCCTCAAACTAAGGCAACCCCTCAAACTAAGGCAGACTCTCAAACTAAGGCAACTCCTCAAACTAAGGCAATCCCACAAACTAAAGCAACTACTCAAACTAAGGCAGATTCTCAAACGAAGGCAACTCCTCAAAGTAAGGCAGTCTCTCAAACTGAGGCAACGGCTCAAACTACGGCAAATTCTCAAACTGAGGCAGATTCTCAAACGAAGGCAACTCCTCAAACTAAGGCAGACTCTCAAACTGAGGCAACTCCTCAAACTAAGGCAGACTCTCAAACTAAGGCAGACTCTCAAACTTAGGCAACTCCTCAAACTAAGGCAGATTCTCAAACGAAGGCAACTCCTCAAACTGAGGCAGACGCTCAAACTAAGGCAGACTCTCAAACTAAGGCAACTCCTCAAACTAAGGCAGAATCTCAAACTAAGGCAGACTCTCAAACTAAGGCAACTCCTCAAACTAAGGCAGACTCTCCAACTAAGGCAGAATCTCAAACTAAGGCAGATTCTCAAACGAAGGCAAACCCTCAAACTAAGGCAGACTCTCAAACTAAGGCAGACTCTAAAACTAAGGCAGATTCTCAAACGCAGGCAACTCCTCAAAATAAGGCAGACTCTCAAACTAAGGCAGACTCTCAAACTAAGGCAGATTCTCAAACTAAGGCTACGCCTCAAACTAAGGCAACTCCTCAAACTAAGGCAACCCCTCAAACTAAGGCAGATTCTCAAACGAAGGCAACACCTCAAACTAAGGCAGACTCTCAAACTAAGGCAGACTCTAAAACTAAGGCAGACTCTCAAACTGAGGCAGACTCTCAATCTAAGGCAGACTCTCAAACTAAGGCAGAATCTCAAACGAAGGAAACTCCTCAAACTAAGGCAGACTCTCCAACTAAGGCAGACTCGCAAACGAAGGCAGTTTCTCAAACGAAGGCTATTCCTCAAACTAAGGCAGATTCTCAAACGAAGGCAACTCCTCAAACAAAGGGAGACTCTCAATCTAAGGCAGAATCTCAAACTAAGGCAGATTTTTGAACGAGGGCAACTCCTCAAACTAAGGCGGACTCTCAAACTAAGGCAGACTCAAAAACTAAGGCAGATTCTCAAACGAAGGCAACTCCTCAAACTAAGGCAGACTCTCAAACTAAGGCAGACTCTAAAACTAAGGCAGACTCTCAAATTGATGCAGACTCTCAATCGAAGGCAGTCTCTCAAACTAAGGCAGAGTCTCAAACGAAGGCAGCTCCTCAAACTAAGGCAGAATCTCAAACGAAGGAAACTCTTCAAACTAAGGCAGACTCTCAAACTAAGGCAGACTCGCAAACTAAGGGAGTTTCTCAAACGAAGGCAATTCCTCAAACTGAGGCAGATTCTCAAACGAAGGCAACTCTTCAAACAAAGGGACACTCTCAATCTGAGGCAGACTCTCAAACGAAGGCAGATTTTCAAACGACGGCAACTCCTCAAACTAAGGCAGACTCTCAAACTAAGGCAGACTCGCAAACTAAGGCAGTTTCTCAAACGAAGGCAACTCCTCAAACTAAGGCAGATTCTCAAACGAAGGCAACTCCTCAAACTAAGGCAGACTCTCAAACTAAGGCAGACTCTAAAACTAAGGCAGACTCTCAAACTGAGGCAGTCTCTCAATCTAAGGCAGACTCGCAAACGAAGGCAGTTTCTCAAACGAAGGCTATTCCTCAAACTAAGGCAGATTCTCAAACGAAGGCAACTCCTCAAACAAAGGGAGACTCTCAATCTAAGGCAGACTCTCAAACTAAGGCAGATTTTCGAACGAGGGCAACTCCTCAAACTAAGGCGGACTCTCAAACTAAGGCAGACTCAAAAACTAAGGCAGATTCTCAAACGAAGGCAACTCCTCAAAATAAGGCAGACTCTCAAACTAAGGCAGACTCTCAAACTAAGGCAGATTCTCAAACTAAGGCAACACCTCAAACTAAGGCAACTCCTCAAACTAAGGCAACCCCTCAAACTAAGGCAGATTCTCAAACGATGGCAACTCCTCAAACTAAGGCAGTCTCTCAAACTAAGGCAACTCGCTCAAACTAAGGCAGATTCTCAAACTGAGGCAGATTCTCAAACGAAGGCAACTCCTCAAACTAAGGCAGACTCTCAAACTAAGGCAGACTCTTAAACTAAGGCAGACTCTAAACTTAGGCAACTCCTCAAACTAAGGCAGATTCTCAAACGAAGGCAACTCCTCAAACTAAGGCAGATTCTCAAACGAAGGCAACTCCTCAAACTAAGGCAGACTCTCAAACTAAGGCAGACTCTAAAACTAAGGCAGACTCTCAAATTGAGGCAGTCTCTCAATCGAAGGCAGACTCTCAAACTAAGGAAGATACTCAAACAAAGGCAGCTCCTCAAACTAAGGCAGAATCTCAAACGAAGGAAACTCCTCAAACTAAGGCAGACTCTCAAACTAAGGCAGACTCGCAAACTAAGGCAGTTTTTCAAACGAAGGCAATTCCTCAAACTGAGGCAGATTCTCAAACGAAGGCAACTCCTCAAACAAAGGCAGACTCTCAATCGAAGGCAGACTCTCAAACTATGGCAGATTTTCAAACGACGGCAAATCCTGAAACTAAGGCAGACTCTCAAACTAAGGCAGACTCGCAAACTGAGGCAGTTTCTCAGACGAAGGCAACTCCTCAAACTAAGGCAGATTCTCAAACGAAGGCAACTCCTCAAACTAAGGCAGACTCTCAAACTAAGGCAGACTCTAAAACTAAGGCAGAATCTCAAACCGAGGCAGTCTCTCAATCTAAGGCAGACTCTCAAACTAAGGCAGATTCTCAAACGAAGGCAGCTCCTCAAACTAAGGCAGAAACTCAAACGAAGGAAACTCCTCAAACTAAGGCAGACTCTCAAACTAAGGCAGACTCGCAAACTAAGGCAGTTTCTCAAACGAAGGCTATTCCTCAAACGAAGGCAGATTCTCAAACGAAGGCAACTCCTCAAACAAAGGCAGACTCTCAAACTAAGGCAGACTCTAAAATTAAGGCAGATTCTCAGCCGAAGGCAACTCCTCAAAATAAGGCAGACTCTCAAACTGAGGCAGACTCTCAAACTAAGGCAGATTCTCAAACGAAGGCAACTCCTCAACAGAAGGCGGACTCTCAAACTAAGGCAGACTCTCAAACTAAGGCAGCCCCTCAAACTAAGGCAGACTCTCAAACGAAGGTAGAATCTCAAACTAAGGCAGACTCTCAAACTAAGGCAACTCCTCAAAATAAGGCAGATTCTCCAACGAAGGCAATCCCTCAAACTAAGGCAGACTCTCAAACTAAGGCAGACTCTCAAACTAAGGAAGACTTCAAATTAAGGCAGATTCTCAAACGAAGGCAACCCCTCAAACTAAGGCAACCCCTCAAATTAAGGCAACCCCTCAAACTAAGGCAGACTCTCGAAGTAAGCCAAATCCTCAAACTAAGGCAACCCCTCAAACTAAGGCAGATTCTCAAACTAAGGCAGTCCCTCAAAGTAAGGCAACCCCTCAATCTAAGGCAACCTCTCAAACTAAGGCAGACTATCAAACTCAGGCAACTCCTCAAACTAAGGCAACTCCTCAAACTAAGGCAGATTCTCAAACAGAGGCAACACCTCAAACTAAGGCAACCCCTCAATCTGAGGCAGACTCTCAAAAAAAGGCAACCCCTCACACTAAGGCAACCCCTCAAACTAAGGCAGATTCTCAAACAAAGGTCCCTCTCAAACTGAGGCAACCCCTCAAACTAAGGCAGACTCTCAAACTAAGGCAACCCCTCAAACTAAGGCAACCCCTCAAACTAAGGCAGACTCTCAAACTAAGGCAACTCCTCAAACTAAGGCAATCCCACAAACTAAAGCAACTACTCAAACTAAGGCAGATTCTCAAACGAAGGCAACTCCTCAAACTAAGGCAGTCTCTCAAACTGAGGCAACAGCTCAAACTAAGGCATATTCTCAAACTGAGGCAGATTCTTAAACGAAGGCAACTCCTCAAACTAAGGCAGACTCTCAAACTAAGGTAACTCCTCAAACTGAGGCAGACTCTCAAACTAAGGCAGACTCTCAAACTTAGGCAACTCCTCAAACTAAGGCAGATTCTCAAACGAAGGCAACTCATCAAACTGAGGCAGACGCTCAAACTAAGGCAGACTCTCAAACTAAGGCAACTCCTCAAACTAAGGCAGAATCTCAAACTAAGGCAGACTCTCAAACTAAGGCAACTCCTCAAACTAAGGCAGACTCTCAAACTAAGGCAGAATCTCAAACTAAGGCAGATTCTCAAACGAAGGCAAACCCTCATACTAAGGCAGACTCTCAAACTAAGGCAGACTCTAAAACTAAGGCAGATTCTCAAACGAAGGCAACTCCTCAAAATAAGGCAGACTCTCAAACGAAGGCAGACTCTCAAACTAAGGCAGATTCTCAAACGAAGGCAACTCCTCAAAAGAAGGCAGACTCTCAAACTAAGGCAGACTCTCAAACTTAGGCAGACTCTCAAATTAAGGCATCCCCTCAAACTAAGGCAGACTCTCAAACGAAGGCAGAATCTCAAACTAAGGCAGACTCTCATACTAAGGCAACTCCTCAAAATAAGGCAGATTCTCCAACATAGGCAATCCCTCAAACTAAGGCAGACTCTCAAACTAAGGCAGACTCTCAAACGAAGGCAGACTTCAAATTAAGGCGGACTCTCATACGAACGCAACCCCTCAAACTAAGGCAGACTCTAAAACTAAGGCAGACTCTCAAACTGAGGCAGACTCTCAATCTAAGGCAGACTCTCAAACTAAGGCAGATTCTCAAACGAAGGCAGCTCCTCAAACTAAGGCAGAATCTAAAACGAAGGAAACTCCTCAAATTAAGGCAGACTCTCAAACTAAGGCAGACTCGCAAACTAAGGCAGACTCTCAAACTGAGGCAACTCCTCAAACTAAGGCAGATTCTCAAACTAAGGCAACTCCTCAAACAAAGGCAGACTCTCAATCTGAGGCAGACTCTCAAACTAAGGCAGATTTTCGAACGAGGGCAACTCCTCAAACTAAGGCAGACTCTCAAACTAAGGCAGACTCAAAAACTAAGGCAGATTCTCAAACGAAGGCAACTCCTCAAAATAAGGCAACTCCTCAAACTAAGGCAGACTCTAAAACTAAGGCAGACTCTCAAATTGAGGCAGACTCTCAATCGAAGGCAGACTCTCAAACTAAGGAAGATACTCAAACGACGGCAGCTCCTCAAACTAAGGCAGAATCTCAAACGAAGGAAACTCCTCAAACTAAGGCAGACTCTCAAACTAAGGCAGACTCGCAAACTAAGGCAGTTTTTCAAACGAAGGCAATTCCTCAAACTGAGGCAGATTCTCAAACGACGGCAACTCCTCAAACAAAGGCAGACTCTCAATCGAAGGCAGACTCTCAAACTAAGGCAGATTTTCAAACGACGGCAAATCCTGAAACTAAGGCAGACTCTCAAACTAAGGCAGACTCGCAAACTGAGGCAGTTTCTCAGACGAAGGCAACTCCTCAAACTAAGGCAGATTCTCAAACGAAGGCAACTCCTCAAACTAAGGCAGACTCTCAAACTAAGGCAGACTCTAAAACTAAGGCAGAATCTCAAACCGAGGCAGTCTCTCAATCTAAGGCAGACTCTCAAACTAAGGCAGATTCTCAAACGAAGGCAGCTCCTCAAACTAAGGCAGAAACTCAAACGAAGGAAACTCCTCAAACTAAGGCAGACTCTCAAACTGAGGCAGACTCTCAAACTAAGGCAGATTCTCAAACGAAGGCAACTCCTCAACAGAAGGCGGACTCTCAAACTAAGGCAGACTCTCAAACTAAGGCAACCCCTCAAACTAAGGCAGACTCTCAAACGAAGGTAGAATCTCAAACTAAGGCAGACTCTCAAACTAAGGCAACTCCTCAAAATAAGGCAGATTCTCCAACGAAGGCAATCCCTCAAACTAAGGCAGACTCTCAAACTAAGGCAGACTCTCAAACTAAGGAAGACTTCAAATTAAGGCAGATTCTCAAACGAAGGCAACCCCTCAAACTAAGGCAACCCCTCAAATTAAGGCAACCCCTCAAACTAAGGCAGACTCTCGAAGTAAGCCAAATCGTCAAACTAAGGCAACACATCAAACTAAGGCAGATTCTCAAACTAAGGCAGTCCCTCAAAGTAAGGCAACCCCTCAATCTAAGGCAACCTCTCAAACTAAGGCAGACTATCAAACTCAGGCAACTCCTCAAACTAAGGCAACTCCTCAAACTAAGGCAGATTCTCAAACAGAGGCAACCCCTCAAACTAAGGCAACCCCTCAATCTGAGGCAGACTCTCAAAAAAGGCAACCCCTCAAACTAAGGCAACCCCTCAAACTAAGGCAGATTCTCAAACAAAGGTCCCTCTCAAACTGAGGCAAACCCTCAAACTAAGGCAGACTCTCAAACTAAGGCAACCCCTCAAACTAAGGCAACCCCTCAAACTAAGGCAGACACTCAAACTAAGGCAACTCCTCAAACTAAGGCAATCCCACAAACTAAAGCAACTACTCAAACTAAGGCAGATTCTCAAACGAAGGCAACTCCTCAAACTAAGGCAGTCTCTCAAACTGAGGCATGAGCTCAAACTAAGGCATATTCTCAAACTGAGGCAGATTCTTAAACGAAGGCAACTCCTCAAACTAAGGCAGACTCTCAAACTAAGGTAACTCCTCAAACTGAGGCAGACTCTCAAACTAAGGCAGACTCTCAAACTTAGGCAACTCCTCAAACTAAGGCAGATTCTCAAACGAAGGCAACTCCTCAAACTGAGGCAGACGCTCAAACTAAGGCAGACTCTCAAACTAAGGCAACTCCTCAAACTAAGGCAGAATCTCAAACTAAGGCAGACTCTCAAACTAAGGCAACTCCTCAAACTAAGGCAGACACTCAAACTAAGGCAGAATCTCAAACTAAGGCAGATTCTCAAACGAAGGCAAACCCTCAAACTAAGGCAGACTCTCAAACTAAGGCAGACTCTAAAACTAAGGCAGATTCTCAAACGAAGGCAACTCCTCAAAATAAGGCAGACTCTCAAACGAAGGCAGACTCTCAAACTAAGGCAGATTCTCAAACGAAGGCAACTCCTCAAAAGAAGGCAGACTCTCAAACTAAGGCAGACTCTCAAACTTAGGCAGACTCTCAAATTAAGGCATCCCCTCAAACTAAGGCAGACTCTCAAACGAAGGCAGAATCTCAAACTAAGGCAGACTCTCAAACTAAGGCAACTCCTCAAAATAAGGCAGATTCTCCAACATAGGCAATGCCTCAAACTAAGGCAGACTCTCAAACTAAGGCAGACTCTCAAACGAAGGCAGACTTCAAATTAAGGCGGACTCTCAAACGAACGCAACCCCTCAAACTAAGGCAGAATCTAAAACTAAGGCAGACTCTCAAACTGAGGCAGATTCTCAATCTAAGGCAGACTCTCAAACTAAGGCAGATTCTCAAACGAAGGCAGCTCCTCAAACTAAGGCAGAATCTAAAACGAAGGAAACTCCTCAAACTAAGGCAGACTCTCAAACTAAGGCAGACTCGCAAACTAAGGCAGACTCTCAAACTAAGGCAACTCCTCAAACTAAGGCAGATTCTCAAACTAAGGCAACTCCTCAAACAAAGGCAGACTCTCAATCTGAGGCAGACTCTCAAACTAAGGCAGATTTTCGAACGAGGGCAACTCCTCAAACTAAGGCAGACTCTCAAACTAAGGCAGACTCAAAAACTAAGGCAGATTCTCAAACGAAGGCAACTCCTCAAAATAAGGCAACTCCTCAAACTAAGGCAACCCATCAAACTAAGGCAGATTCTCAAACGAAGGCAACTCCTCAAACTAAGGCAGTCTCTCAAACTAAGGCAACTGCTCAAACTAAGGCATTTTCTCAAACTGAGGCAGATTCTCAAACGAAGGCATCTCCTCAAACTAAGGCAGACTCTCAAACTAAGGCAGACTCTTAAACTAAGGCAGACTCTAAACTTAGGCAACTCCTCAAACTAAGGCAGATTCTCAAACGAAGGCTACTCCTCAAACTAAGGCAGACTCTCAAACTAAGGCAGACTCTAAAACTAAGGCAGACTCTCAAATTGATGCAGACTCTCAATCGAAGGCAGACTCTCAAACTAAGGCAGATTCTCAAACGAAGGCAGCTCCTCAAACCAAGGCAGAATCTCAAACGAAGGAAACTCTTCAAACTAAGGCAGACTCTCAAACTAAGGCAGACTCGCAAACTAAGGGAGTTTCTCAATCGAAGCAATTCCTCAAACTGAGGCAGATTCTCAAACGAAGGCAACTCCTCAAACAAAGGGAGACTCTCAATCTAAGGCAGATTCTCAAACTAAGGCAGATTTTCAAACGACGGCAACTCCTCAAACTAAGGCAGACTCTCAAACTAAGGCAGACTCGCAAACTAAGGCAGTTTCTCAAACGAAGGCAACTCCTCAAACTAAGGCAGATTCTCAAACGAAGGCAACTCCTCAAACAAAGGCAGACTCTCAATCTGAGGCAGAGTCTCAAACTAAGGCAGATTTTCAAATGAGGGTAACTCCTCAAACTAAGGCAGACTCTCAAACTAAGGCAGACTCTCAAACTTAGGCAACTCCTCAAACTAAGGCAGATTCTCAAACGAAGGCAACTCCTCAAACTGAGGCAGACGCTCAAACTAAGGCAGACTCTCAAACTAAGGCAACTCCTCAAACTAAGGCAGAATCTCAAACTAAGGCAGACTCTCAAACTAAGGCAACTCCTCAAACTAAGGCAGACTCTCAAACTAAGGCAGAATCTCAAACTAAGGCAGATTCTCAAACGAAGGCAAACCCTCAAACTAAGGCAGACTCTCAAACTAAGGCAGACTCTAAAACTAAGGCAGATTCTCAAACGAAGGCAACTCCTCAAAATAAGGCAGACTCTCAAACGAAGGCAGACTCTCAAACTAAGGTAGATTCTCAAACGAAGGCAACTCCTCAAAAGAAGGCAGACTCTCAAACTAAGGCAGACTCTCAAACTTAGGCAGACTCTCAAATTAAGGCATCCCCTCAAACGAAGGCAGACTCTCAAACGAAGGCAGAATCTCAAACTAAGGCAGACTCTCAAACTAAGGCAACTCCTCAAAATAAGGCAGATTCTCCAACGTAGGCAATCCCTCAAACTAAGGCAGACTCTCAAACTAAGGCAGACTTCAAATTAAGGCAGACTCTCAAACGAACGCAACCCCTCAAACTAAGGCAGACTCTAAAACTAAGGCAGACTCTCAAACTGAGGCAGACTCTCAATCTAAGGCAGACTCTCAAACTAAGGCAGATTCTCAAACGAAGGCAGCTCCTCAAACTAAGGCAGAATCTAAAACGAAGGAAACTCCTCAAACTAAGGCAGACTCTCAAACTAAGGCAGACTCGCAAACTAAGGCAGACTCTCAAACTAAGGCATCTCCTCAAACTAAGGCCGATTCTCTAACTAAGGCAACTCCTCAAACAAAGGCAGAATCTCAATCTGAGGCAGACTCTCAAACTAAGGCAGATTTTCGAACGAGGGCAACTCCTCAAACTAAGGCAGACTCTCAAACTAAGGCAGACTCAAAAACTAAGGCAGATTCTCAAACGAAGGCAACTCCTCAAAATAAGGCAACTCCTCAAACTAAGGCAACCCCTCAAACTAAGGCAGATTCTCAAACGAAGGCAACTCCTCAAACTAAGGCAGTCTCTCAAACTAAGGCAACTGCTCAAACTAAGGCATTTTCTCAAACTGAGGCAGATTCTCAAACGAAGGCAACTCCTCAAACTAAGGCAGACTCTCAAACTAAGGCAGACTCTAAAACTAAGACAGACTCTCAAATTGATGCAGACTCTCTATCGAAGGCAGACTCTCAAACTAAGGCAGATTCTCAAACGAAGGCAGCTCCTCAAACTAAGGCAGAATCTCAAACGAAGGAAACTCTTCAAACTAAGGCAGACTCTCAAACTAAGGCAGACTCGCAAACTAAGGGAGTTTCTCAAACGAATCAATTCCTCAATCTGAGGCAGATTCTCAAACGAAGGCAACTCCTCAAACAAAGGGAGACTCTCAATCTAATGCACATTCTCAAACTAAGGCAGATTTTCAAACGACGGCAACTCCTCAAACTAAGGCAGACTCTCAAACTAAGGCAGATTCTCAAACGAAGGCAGCTCCTCAAACTAAGGCAGAATCTAAAACGAAGGAAACTCCTCAAACTAAGGCAGACTCTCAAACTAAGGCAGACTCGCAAACTAAGGCAGACTCTCAAACTAAGGCAACTCCTCAAACTAAGGCAGATTCTCAAACTAAGGCAACTCCTCAAACAAAGGCAGACTCTCAATCTGAGGCAGACTCTCAAACTAAGGCAGATTTTCGAACGAGGGCAACTCCTCAAACTAAGGCAGACTCTCAAACTAAGGGAGACTCAAAAACTAAGGCAGATTCTCAAACGAAGGCAACTCCTCAAAATAAGGCAACTCCTCAAACTAAGGCAACTGCTCAAACTAAGGCATTTTCTCAAACTGAGGCAGATTCTCAAACGAAGGCAACTCCTCAAACTAAGGCAGACTCTCAAACTAAGGCAGACTCTTAAACTAAGGCAGACTCTAAACTTAGGCAACTCCTCAAACTAAGGCAGATTCTCAAACGAAGGCTACTCCTCAAACTAAGGCAGACTCTCAAACTAAGGCAGACTCTAAAACTAAGGCAGACTCTCAAATTGATGCAGACTCTCAATCGAAGGCAGACTCTCAAACTAAGGCAGATTCTCAAACGAAGGCAGCTCCTCAAACCAAGGCAGAATCTCAAACGAAGGAAACTCTTCAAACTAAGGCAGACTCTCAAACTAAGGCAGACTCGCAAACTAACGGAGTTTCTCAATCGAAGCAATTCCTCAAACTGAGGCAGATTCTCAAACGAAGGCAACTCCTCAAACAAAGGGAGACTCTCAATCTAAGGCAGATTCTCAAACTAAGGCAGATTTTCAAACGACGGCAACTCCTCAAACTAAGGCAGACTCTCAAACTAAGGCAGACTCGCAAACTAAGGCAGTTTCTCAAACGAAGGCAACTCCTCAAACTAAGGCAGATTCTCAAACGAAGGCAACTCCTCAAACAAAGGCAGACTCTCAATCTGAGGCAGAGTCTCAAACTAAGGCAGATTTTCAAATGAGGGTACTCCTCAAACTAAGGCAGACTCTCAAACTAAGGCAGACTCTCAAACTTAGGCAACTCCTCAAACTAAGGCAGATTCTCAAACGAAGGCAACTCCTCAAACTGAGGCAGACGCTCAAACTAAGGCAGACTCTCAAACTAAGGCAACTCCTCAAACTAAGGCAGAATCTCAAACTAAGGCAGACTCTCAAACTAAGGCAACTCCTCAAACTAAGGCAGACTCTCAAACTAAGGCAGAATCTCAAACTAAGGCAGATTCTCAAACGAAGGCAAACCCTCAAACTAAGGCAGACTCTCAAACTAAGGCAGACTCTAAAACTAAGGCAGATTCTCAAACGAAGGCAACTCCTCAAAATAAGGCAGACTCTCAAACGAAGGCAGACTCTCAAATTAAGGTAGATTCTCAAACGAAGGCAACTCCTCAAAAGAAGGCAGACTCTCAAACTTAGGCAGACTCCCAAATTAAGGCATCCCATCAAACGAAGGCAGACTCTCAAACTAAGGCAACTCCTCAAAATAAGGCAGATTCTCCAACGTAGGCAATCCCTCAAACTAAGGCAGACTCTCAAACTAAGGCAGACTCTCAAACTAAGGCAGACTTCAAATTAAGGCAGACTCTCAAACGAACGCAACCCCTCAAACTAAGGCAGACTCGAAAACTAAGGCAGACTCTCAAACTGAGGCAGACTCTCAATCTAAGGCAGACTCTCAAACTAAGGCAGATTCTCAAACGAAGGCAGCTCCTCAAACTAAGGCAGAATCTAAAACGAAGGAAACTCCTCAAACTAAGGCAGACTCTCAAACTAAGGCAGACTCGCAAACTAAGGCAGACTCTCAAACTAAGGCATCTCCTCAAACTAAGGCCGATTCTCTAACTAAGGCAACTCCTCAAACAAAGGCAGACTCTCAATCTGAGGCAGACTCTCAAACTAAGGCAGATTTTCGAACGAGGGCAACTCCTCAAACTAAGGCAGACTCTCAAACTAAGGCAGACTCAAAAACTAAGGCAGATTCTCAAACGAAGGCAACTCCTCAAAATAAGGCAACTCCTCAAACTAAGGCAACCCCTCAAACTAAGGCAGATTCTCAAACGAAGGCAACTCCTCAAACTAAGGCAGTCTCTCAAACTAAGGCAACTGCTCAAGCTAAGGCATTTTCTCAAACTGAGGCAGATTCTCAAACGAAGGCAACTCCTCAAACTAAGGCAGACTCTCAAACTAAGGCATACTCTAAAACTAAGACAGACTCTCAAATTGATGCAGACTCTCTATCGAAGGCAGACTCTCAAACTAAGGCAGATTCTCAAACGAAGGCAGCTCCTCAAACTAAGGCAGAATCTCAAACGAAGGAAACTCTTCAAACTAAGGCAGACTCTCAAACTAAGGCAGACTCGCAAACTAAGGGAGTTTCTCAAACGAATCAATTCCTCAATCTGAGGCAGATTCTCAAACGAAGGCAACTCCTCAAACAAAGGGAGACTCTCAATCTAAGGCACATTCTCAAACTGAGGCAGATTTTCAAACGACGGCAACTCCTCAAACTAAGGCAGACTCTCAAACTAAGGCAGACTCGCAAACTCAGGCAGTTTCTCAAACGAAGGCAACTCCTCAAACTAAGGCAGATTCTCAAACGAAGGCAACTCCTCAAACTAAGGCAGACTCTCAAACTAAGGCAGACTCTAAAACTAAGGCAGACTCTCAAACTGAGGCAGACTCTCAATCTAAGGCAGACTCTCAAACTAAGGCAGAATCTCAAACGAAGGAAACTCCTCAAACTAAGGCAGACTCTCAAACTAAGGCAGACTCGCAAATGAAGGCAGTTTCTCAAACGAAGGCTATTCCTCAAACTAAGGCAGATTCTCAAACGAAGGCAACTCCTCAAACAAAGGCAGACTCTCAATCTGAGGCAGAGTCTCAAACTAAGGCAGATTTTTAAATGAGGGTAACTCCTCAAACAAAGGCAGACTCTCAAACTAAGGCAGACTCTAAAACTAAGGCAGATTCTCAAACGAAGGCAACTCCTCAAAATAAGGCAGACTCTCAAACTCAGGCCGACTCTCAAACTAAGGCAGATTCTCAAACGAAGGCAACTCCTCAAAAGAAGGCAGACTGTCAAACTAAGGCAGACTCTCAAACTAAGGCAGACTCTCAAACTAAGGCAACCCCTCAAACTAAGGCAGATTCTCAAACGAAGGCAACTCCTCAAACTAAGGCAGTCTCTCAAAGTAAGGCAACTCGCTCAAACTAAGGCAGATTCTCAAACTGAGGCAGATTCTCAAACGAAGGCAACTCCTCAAACTAAGGCAGACTCTCAAACTAAGGCAGACTCTTAAACTAAGGCAGACACTAAACTTAGGCCACTCCTCAAACTAAGGCAGATTCTCAAACGAAGGCAACTCCTCAAACTAAGGCAGATTCTCAAACGAACGCAACTCCTCAAACTAAGGCAGACTCTCAAACTAAGGCAGACTCTAAAACTAAGGCAGAATCTCAAACCGAGGCAGACTCTCAATCTAAGGCAGACTCTCAAACTAAGGCAGATTCTCAAACGAAGGCAGCTCCTCAAACTAAGGCAGAAACTCAAACGAAGGAAACTCCTCAAACTAAGGCAGACTCTCAAACTAAGGCAGACTCGCAACCTGAGGCAGTTTCTCAAACGAAGGCTATTCCTCAAACGAAGACAGATTCTCAAACGAAGGCAACTCCTCAAACAAAGGCAGACTCTCAAACTAAGGCAGACTCTAAAATTAAGGCAGATTCTCAGCCGAAGGGAACTCCTCAAAATAAGGCAGACTCTCAAACTGAGGCAGACTCTCAAACTAAGGCAGATTCTCAAACGAAGGCAACTCTTCAAAAGAAGGCGGACTCTCAAACTAAGGCAGACTCTCAAACTAAGGCAACCCCTCAAACTAAGGCAGACTCTCAAACGAAGGTAGAATCTCAAACTAAGGCAGACTCTAAAATTAAGGCAGATTCTCAGCCGAAGGCAACTCCTCAAAATAAGGCAGACTCTCAAACTGAGGCAGACTCTCAAACTAAGGCAGATTCTCAAACGAAGGCAACTCTTCAAAAGAAGGCGGACTCTCAAACTAAGGCAGACTCTCAAACTAAGGCAACTCCTCAAACTAAGGCAGTCTCTCAAACTAAGGCAATTGCTCAAACTAAGGCAGATTCTCAAACTGAGGCAGATTCTCAGACGAAGGCAACTCCTCAAACTAAGGCAGACTCTCAAACTGAGGCAACTCCTCAAACTAAGGCAGACTCTCAAACTAATTCAGACACTAAACTTAGGCAACTCCTCAAACTAAGGCAGATTCTCAAACGAAGGCAACCCCTCAAACTAAGGCAGACTCTCAAACTAAGGCAGACTCTCAAACTAAGGCAGATTCTCAAAGGAAGGCAGCTCCTCAAACTAAGGCAGACTCTCAAACTAAGGCAGACTCGCAAACTAAGGCAGTTTCTCAAACGAAGGCAACTCCTCAAACTAAGGCAGATTCTCAAACGAAGGCAACTCCTCAAACTAAGGCAGACTCTCAAACTAAGGCAGACTCTAAAACTAAGGCAGACTCTCAAACTGAGGCAGACTCTCAATCTAAGGCAGACTCTCAAACTAAGGCAGATTCTCAAACGAAGGCAGCTCCTCAAACTAAGGCAGAATCTCAAACGAAGGAAACTCCTAAAACGAAGGCAGACTCTCAAACTAAGGCAGACTCGCAAACTACGGCAGTTTTTCAAACGAAGGCAATTCCTCAAACTGAGCCAGATTCTCAAACGAAGGCAACTCCTCAAACCAAGGCAGACTCTCAATCGAAGGCAGACTCTCAAACTAAGGCAGATTTTCAAACGACGGCAAATCCTGAAACTAAGGCAGACTCTCAAACTAAGGCAGACTCGCAAACTAAGGCAGTTTCTCATACGAAGGCAACTCCTCAAACTAAGGAAGATTCTCAAACGAAGGCAACTCCTCAAACTAAGGCAGACTCTCAAACTAAGGCAGACTCTAAAACTAAGGCAGAATCTCAAACCGAGGCAGACTCTCAATCTAAGGCAGACTCTCAAACTAAGGCAGATTCTCAAACGAAGGCAGCTCCTCAAACTAAGGCAGAAACTCAAACGAAGGAAACTCCTCAAACTAAGGCAGACTCTCAAACCAAGGCAGACTCGCAAACTAAGGCAGTTTCTCAAACGAAGGCTATTCCTCAAACGAAGGCTGATTCTCAAACGAAGGCAACTCCTAAAACAAAGGCAGACTCTCAAACTGAGGCAGACTCTCAAACTAAGGCACATTCTCAAACGAAGGCAACTCTTCAAAAGAAGGCGGACTCTCTAACTAAGGCAGACTCTCAAACTAAGGCAACCCCTCAAACTAAGGCAGACTCTCAAACGAAGGTAGAAACTCAAACTAAGGCAGACTTTCAAACTAAGGCAACTTCTCAAATTAAGGCAGTTTCTCCAACGAAGGCAATCCCTCAAACTAAGGCAGACTCTCAAACTAAGGCAGACTCTCAAACTTAGGCAACTCCTCAAACTAAGGCAGATTCTCAAACGAAGGCAACTCCTCAAACTGAGGCAGACGCTCAAACTAAGGCAGACTCTCAAACTAAGGCAACTCCTCAAACTAAGGCAGAATCTCAAACTAAGGCAGACACTCAAACTAAGGCAACTCCTCAAACTAAGGCAGACTCTCAAACTAAGGCAGAATCTCAAACTAAGGCAGATTCTCAAACGAAGGCAAACCCTCAAACTAAGGCAGACTCTCAAACTAAGGCAGACTCTAAAACTAAGGCAGATTCTCAAACGAAGGCAACTCCTCAAAATAAGGCAGACTCTCAAACGAAGGCAGACTCTCAAACTAAGGTAGATTCTCAAACGAAGGCAACTCCTCAAAAGAAGGCAGACTCTCAAACTAAGGCAGACTCTCAAACTTAGGCAGACTCTCAAATTAAGGCATCCCCTCAAACGAAGGCAGACTCTCAAACGAAGGCAGAATCTCAAACTAAGGCAGACTCTCAAACTAAGGCAACTCCTCAAAATAAGGCAGATTCTCCAACGTAGGCAATCCCTCAAACTAAGGCAGACTCTCAAACTAAGGCAGACTCTCAAACTAAGGCAGACTTCAAATTAAGGCAGACTCTCAAACGAACGCAACCCCTCAAACTAAGGCAGACTCGAAAACTAAGGCAGACTCTCAAACTGAGGCAGACTCTCAATCTAAGGCAGACTCTCAAACTAAGGCAGATTCTCAAACGAAGGCAGCTCCTCAAACTAAGGCAGAATCTAAAACGAAGGAAACTCCTCAAACTAAGGCAGACTCTCAAACTAAGGCAGACTCGCAAACTAAGGCAGACTCTCAAACTAAGGCATCTCCTCAAACTAAGGCCGATTCTCTAACTAAGGCAACTCCTCAAACAAAGGCAGACTCTCAATCTGAGGCAGACTCTCAAACTAAGGCAGATTTTCGAACGAGGGCAACTCCTCAAACTAAGGCAGACTCTCAAACTAAGGCAGACTCAAAAACTAAGGCAGATTCTCAAACGAAGGCAACTCCTCAAAATAAGGCAACTCCTCAAACTAAGGCAACCCCTCAAACTAAGGCAGATTCTCAAACGAAGGCAACTCCTCAAACTAAGGCAGTCTCTCAAACTAAGGCAACTGCTCAAGCTAAGGCATTTTCTCAAACTGAGGCAGATTCTCAAACGAAGGCAACTCCTCAAACTAAGGCAGACTCTCAAACTAAGGCAGACTCGCAACCTGAGGCAGTTTCTCAAACGAAGGCTATTCCTCAAACGAAGACAGATTCTCAAACGAAGGCAACTCCTCAAACAAAGGCAGACTCTCAAACTAAGGCAGACTCTAAAATTAAGGCAGATTCTCAGCCGAAGGGAACTCCTCAAAATAAGGCAGACTCTCAAACTGAGGCAGACTCTCAAACTAAGGCAGATTCTCAAACGAAGGCAACTCTTCAAAAGAAGGCGGACTCTCAAACTAAGGCAGACTCTCAAACTAAGGCAACCCCTCAAACTAAGGCAGACTCTCAAACGAAGGTAGAATCTCAAACTAAGGCAGACTCTAAAATTAAGGCAGATTCTCAGCCGAAGGCAACTCCTCAAAATAAGGCAGACTCTCAAACTGAGGCAGACTCTCAAACTAAGGCAGATTCTCAAACGAAGGCAACTCTTCAAAAGAAGGCGGACTCTCAAACTAAGGCAGACTCTCAAACTAAGGCAACTCCTCAAACTAAGGCAGTCTCTCAAACTAAGGCAATTGCTCAAACTAAGGCAGATTCTCAAACTGAGGCAGATTCTCAGACGAAGGCAACTCCTCAAACTAAGGCAGACTCTCAAACTGAGGCAACTCCTCAAACTAAGGCAGACTCTCAAACTAATTCAGACACTAAACTTAGGCAACTCCTCAAACTAAGGCAGATTCTCAAACGAAGGCAACCCCTCAAACTAAGGCAGACTCTCAAACTAAGGCAGACTCTCAAACTAAGGCAGATTCTCAAAGGAAGGCAGCTCCTCAAACTAAGGCAGACTCTCAAACTAAGGCAGACTCGCAAACTAAGGCAGTTTCTCAAACGAAGGCAACTCCTCAAACTAAGGCAGATTCTCAAACGAAGGCAACTCCTCAAACTAAGGCAGACTCTCAAACTAAGGCAGACTCTAAAACTAAGGCAGACTCTCAAACTGAGGCAGACTCTCAATCTAAGGCAGACTCTCAAACTAAGGCAGATTCTCAAACGAAGGCAGCTCCTCAAACTAAGGCAGAATCTCAAACGAAGGAAACTCCTAAAACGAAGGCAGACTCTCAAACTAAGGCAGACTCGCAAACTACGGCAGTTTTTCAAACGAAGGCAATTCCTCAAACTGAGCCAGATTCTCAAACGAAGGCAACTCCTCAAACCAAGGCAGACTCTCAATCGAAGGCAGACTCTCAAACTAAGGCAGATTTTCAAACGACGGCAAATCCTGAAACTAAGGCAGACTCTCAAACTAAGGCAGACTCGCAAACTAAGGCAGTTTCTCATACGAAGGCAACTCCTCAAACTAAGGAAGATTCTCAAACGAAGGCAACTCCTCAAACTAAGGCAGACTCTCAAACTAAGGCAGACTCTAAAACTAAGGCAGAATCTCAAACCGAGGCAGACTCTCAATCTAAGGCAGACTCTCAAACTAAGGCAGATTCTCAAACGAAGGCAGCTCCTCAAACTAAGGCAGAAACTCAAACGTAGGAAACTCCTCAAACTAAGGCAGACTCTCAAACCAAGGCAGACTCGCAAACTAAGGCAGTTTCTCAAACGAAGGCTATTCCTCAAACGAAGGCTGATTCTCAAACGAAGGCAACTCCTAAAACAAAGGCAGACTCTCAAACTGAGGCAGACTCTCAAACTAAGGCACATTCTCAAACGAAGGCAACTCTTCAAAAGAAGGCGGACTCTCTAACTAAGGCAGACTCTCAAACTAAGGCAACCCCTCAAACTAAGGCAGACTCTCAAACGAAGGTAGAAACTCAAACTAAGGCAGACTTTCAAACTAAGGCAACTTCTCAAATTAAGGCAGTTTCTCCAACGAAGGCAATCCCTCAAACTAAGGCAGACTCTCAAACTAAGGCAGACTCTCAAACTTAGGCAACTCCTCAAACTAAGGCAGATTCTCAAACGAAGGCAACTCCTCAAACTGAGGCAGACGCTCAAACTAAGGCAGACTCTCAAACTAAGGCAACTCCTCAAACTAAGGCAGAATCTCAAACTAAGGCAGACACTCAAACTAAGGCACCTCCTCAAACTAAGGCAGACTCTCAAACTAAGGCAGAATCTCAAACTAAGGCAGATTCTCAAACGAAGGCAAACCCTCAAACTAAGGCAGACTCTCAAACTAAGGCAGACTCTAAAACTAAGGCAGATTCTCAAACGAAGGCAACTCCTCAAAATAAGGCAGACTCTCAAACGAAGGCAGACTCTCAAACTAAGGTAGATTCTCAAACGAAGGCAACTCCTCAAAAGAAGGCAGACTCTCAAACTAAGGCAGACTCTCAAACTTAGGCAGACTCTCAAATTAAGGCATCCCCTCAAACGAAGGCAGACTCTCAAACGAAGGCAGAATCTCAAACTAAGGCAGACTCTCAAACTAAGGCAACTCCTCAAAATAAGGCAGATTCTCCAACGTAGGCAATCCCTCAAACTAAGGCAGACTCTCAAACTAAGGCAGACTCTCAAACTAAGGCAGACTTCAAATTAAGGCAGACTCTCAAACGAACGCAACCCCTCAAACTAAGGCAGACTCGAAAACTAAGGCAGACTCTCAAACTGAGGCAGACTCTCAATCTAAGGCAGACTCTCAAACTAAGGCAGATTCTCAAACGAAGGCAGCTCCTCAAACTAAGGCAGAATCTAAAACGAAGGAAACTCCTCAAACTAAGGCAGACTCTCAAACTAAGGCAGACTCGCAAACTAAGGCAGACTCTCAAACTAAGGCATCTCCTCAAACTAAGGCCGATTCTCTAACTAAGGCAACTCCTCAAACAAAGGCAGACTCTCAATCTGAGGCAGACTCTCAAACTAAGGCAGATTTTCGAACGAGGGCAACTCCTCAAACTAAGGCAGACTCTCAAACTAAGGCAGACTCAAAAACTAAGGCAGATTCTCAAACGAAGGCAACTCCTCAAAATAAGGCAACTCCTCAAACTAAGGCAACCCCTCAAACTAAGGCAGATTCTCAAACGAAGGCAACTCCTCAAACTAAGGCAGTCTCTCAAACTAAGGCAACTGCTCAAGCTAAGGCATTTTCTCAAACTGAGGCAGATTCTCAAACGAAGGCAACTCCTCAAACTAAGGCAGACTCTCAAACTAAGGCATACTCTAAAACTAAGACAGACTCTCAAATTGATGCAGACTCTCTATCGAAGGCAGACTGTCAAACTAAGGCAGATTCTCAAACGAAGGCAGCTCCTCAAACTAAGGCAGAATCTCAAACGAAGGAAACTCTTCAAACTAAGGCAGACTCTCAAACTAAGGCAGACTCGCAAACTCAGGGAGTTTCTCAAACGAATCAATTCCTCAATCTGAGGCAGATTCTCAAACGAAGGCAACTCCTCAAACAAAGGGAGACTCTCAATCTAAGGCACATTCTCAAACTAAGGCAGATTTTCAAACGACGGCAACTCCTCAAACTAAGGCAGACTCTCAAACTAAGGCAGACTCGCAAACTAAGGCAGTTTCTCAAACGAAGGCAACTCCTCAAACTAAGGCAGATTCTCAAACGAAGGCAACTCCTCAAACTAAGGCAGACTCTCAAACTAAGGCAGACTCTAAAACTAAGGCAGACTCTCAAACTGAGGCAGACTCTCAATCTAAGGCAGACTCTCAAACTAAGGCAGAATCTCAAACGAAGGAAACTCCTCAAACTAAGGCAGACTCTCAAACTAAGGCAGACTCGCAAATGAAGGCAGTTTCTCAAACGAAGGCTATTCCTCAAACTAAGGCAGATTCTCAAACGAAGGCAACTCCTCAAACAAAGGCAGACTCTCAATCTGAGGCAGAGTCTCAAACTAAGGCAGATTTTTAAATGAGGGTAACTCCTCAAACTAAGGCAGACTCTCAAACTAAGGCAGACTCTAAAACTAACGCAGATTCTCAAACGAAGGCAACTCCTCAAAATAAGGCAGACTCTCAAACTCAGGCCGACTCTCAAACTAAGGCAGATTCTCAAACGAAGGCAACTCCTCAAAAGAAGGCAGACTGTCAAACTAAGGCAGACTCTCAAACTAAGGCAGACTCTCAAACTAAGGCATCCCCTCAAACTAAGGCAGACTCTCAAACGAAGGCAGAATCTCAAACTAAGGCAGACTCTCAAACTAAGGCAACCCCTCAAACTAAGGCAGATTCTCAAACGAAGGCAACTCCTCAAACTAAGGCAGTCTCTCAAAGTAAGGCAACTCGCTCAAACTAAGGCAGATTCTCAAACTGAGGCAGATTCTCAAACGAAGGCAACTCCTCAAACTAAGGCAGACTCTCAAACTAAGGCAGACTCTTAAACTAAGGCAGACACTAAACTTAGGCAACTCCTCAAACTAAGGCAGACTCTCAAACGAAGGCAACTCCTCAAACTAAGGCAGATTCTCAAACGAACGCAACTCCTCAAACTAAGGCAGACTCTCAAACTAAGGCAGACTCTAAAACTAAGGCAGAATCTCAAACCGAGGCAGACTCTCAATCTAAGGCAGACTCTCAAACTAAGGCAGATTCTCAAACGAAGGCAGCTCCTCAAACTAAGGCAGAAACTCAAACGAAGGAAACTCCTCAAACTAAGGCAGACTCTCAAACTAAGGCAGACTCGCAACCTGAGGCAGTTTCTCAAACGAAGGCTATTCCTCAAACGAAGACAGATTCTCAAACGAAGGCAACTCCTCAAACAAAGGCAGACTCTCAAACTAAGGCAGACTCTAAAATTAAGGCAGATTCTCAGCCGAAGGGAACTCCTCAAAATAAGGCAGACTCTCAAACTGAGGCAGACTCTCAAACTAAGGCAGATTCTCAAACGAAGGCAACTCTTCAAAAGAAGGCGGACTCTCAAACTAAGGCAGACTCTCAAACTAAGGCAACCCCTCAAACTAAGGCAGACTCTCAAACGAAGGTAGAATCTCAAACTAAGGCAGACTCTAAAATTAAGGCAGATTCTCAGCCGAAGGCAACTCCTCAAAATAAGGCAGACTCTCAAACTGAGGCAGACTCTCAAACTAAGGCAGATTCTCAAACGAAGGCAACTCTTCAAAAGAAGGCGGACTCTCAAACTAAGGCAGACTCTCAAACTAAAGCAACTCCTCAAACTAAGGCAGTCTCTCAAACTAAGGCAATTGCTCAAACTAAGGCAGATTCTCAAACTGAGGCAGATTCTCAGACGAAGGCAACTCCTCAAACTAAGGCAGACTCTCAAACTGAGGCAACTCCTCAAACTAAGGCAGACTCTCAAACTAATTCAGACACTAAACTTAGGCAACTCCTCAAACTAAGGCAGATTCTCAAACGAAGGCAACCCCTCAAACTAAGGCAGACTCTCAAACTAAGGCAGACTCTCAAACTAAGGCAGATTCTCAAAGGAAGGCAGCTCCTCAAACTAAGGCAGACTCTCAAACTAAGGCAGACTCGCAAACTAAGGCAGTTTCTCAAACGAAGGCAACTCCTCAAACTAAGGCAGATTCTCAAACGAAGGCAACTCCTCAAACTAAGGCAGACTCTCAAACTAAGGCAGACTCTAAAACTAAGGCAGACTCTCAAACTGAGGCAGACTATCAATCTAAGGCAGACACTCAAACTAAGGCAGATTCTCAAACGAAGGCAGCTCCTCAAACTAAGGCAGAATCTCAAACGAAGGAAACTCCTGAAACGAAGGCAGACTCTCAAACTAAGGCAGACTCGCAAACTACGGCAGTTTTTCAAACGAAGGCAATTCCTCAAACTGAGCCAGATTCTCAAACGAAGGCAACTCCTCAAACCAAGGCAGACTCTCAATCGAAGGCAGACTCTCAAACTAAGGCAGATTTTCAAACGACGGCAAATCCTGAAACTAAGGCAGACTCTCAAACTAAGGCAGACTCGCAAACTAAGGCAGTTTCTCATACGAAGGCATCTCCTCAAACTAAGGAAGATTCTCAAACGAAGGCAACTCCTCAAACTAAGGCAATATCTCAAACTAAGGCAGACTCTAAAACTAAGGCAGAATCTCAAACCGAGGCAGACTCTCAATCTAAGGCAGACTCTCAAACTAAGGCAGATTCTCAAACGAAGGAAACTCCTCAAACTAAGGCAGACTCTCAAACCAAGGCAGACTCGCAAACTAAGGCAGTTTCTCAAACGAAGGCTTTTCCTCAAACGAAGGCTGATTCTCAAACGAAGGCAACTCCTCAAACAAAGGCAGACTCTCAAACTGAGGCAGACTCTCAAACTAAGGCACATTCTCAAACGAAGGCAACTCTTCAAAAGAAGGCGGACTCTCTAACTAAGGCAGACTCTCAAACTAAGGCAACCCCTCAAACTAAGGCAGACTCTCAAACGAAGGTAGAAACTCAAACTAAGGCAGACTTTCATACTAAGGCAACTCCTCAAACTAAGGCAGATTCTCAAACGAAGGCAACTCCTCAAACTAAGGCAGATTCTCAAACGAACGCAACTCCTCAAACTAAGGCAGACTCTCAAACTAAGGCAGACTCTAAAACTAAGGCAGAATCTCAAACCGAGGCAGACTCTCAATCTAAGGCAGACTCTCAAACTAAGGCAGATTCTCAAACGAAGGCAGCTCCTCAAACTAAGGCAGAAACTCAAACGAAGGAAACTCCTCAAACTAAGGCAGACTCTCAAACTAAGGCAGACTCGCAACCTGAGGCAGTTTCTCAAACGAAGGCTATTCCTCAAACGAAGACAGATTCTCAAACGAAGGCAACTCCTCAAACAAAGGCAGACTCTCAAACTAAGGCAGACTCTAAAATTAAGGCAGATTCTCAGCCGAAGGGAACTCCTCAAAATAAGGCAGACTCTCAAACTGAGGCAGACTCTCAAACTAAGGCAGATTCTCAAACGAAGGCAACTCTTCAAAAGAAGGCGGACTCTCAAACTAAGGCAGACTCTCAAACTAAGGCAACCCCTCAAACTAAGGCAGACTCTCAAACGAAGGTAGAATCTCAAACTAAGGCAGACTCTAAAATTAAGGCAGATTCTCAGCCGAAGGCAACTCCTCAAAATAAGGCAGACTCTCAAACTGAGGCAGACTCTCAAACTAAGGCAGATTCTCAAACGAAGGCAACTCTTCAAAAGAAGGCGGACTCTCAAACTAAGGCAGACTCTCAAACTAAGGCAACTCCTCAAACTAAGGCAGTCTCTCAAACTAAGGCAATTGCTCAAACTAAGGCAGATTCTCAAACTGAGGCAGATTCTCAGACGAAGGCAACTCCTCAAACTAAGGCAGTCTCTCAAACTGAGGCAACTCCTCAAACTAAGGCAGACTCTCAAACTAATTCAGACACTAAACTTAGGCAACTCCTCAAACTAAGGCAGATTCTCAAACGAAGGCAACCCCTCAAACTAAGGCAGACTCTCAAACTAAGGCAGACTCTCAAACTAAGGCAGATTCTCAAAGGAAGGCAGCTCCTCAAACTAAGGCAGACTCTCAAACTAAGGCAGACTCGCAAACTAAGGCAGTTTCTCAAACGAAGGCAACTCCTCAAACTAAGGCAGATTCTCAAACGAAGGCAACTCCTCAAACTAAGGCAGACTCTCAAACTAAGGCAGACTCTAAAACTAAGGCTGACTCTCAAACTGAGGCAGACTATCAATCTAAGGCAGACTCTCAAACTAAGGCAGATTCTCAAACGAAGGCAGCTCCTCAAACTAAGGCAGAATCTCAAACGAAGGAAACTCCTGAAACGAAGGCAGACTCTCAAACTAAGGCAGACTCGCAAACTACGGCAGTTTTTCAAACAAAGGCAATTCCTCAAACTGAGCCAGATTCTCAAACGAAGGCAACTCCTCAAACCAAGGCAGACTCTCAATCGAAGGCAGACTCTCAAACTAAGGCAGATTTTCAAACGACGGCAAATCCTGAAACTAAGGCAGACTCTCAAACTAAGGCAGACTCGCAAACTAAGGCAGTTTCTCATACGAAGGCAACTCCTCAAACTAAGGAAGATTCTCAAACGAAGGCAACTCTTCAAACTAAGGCAATATCTCAAACTAAGGCAGACTCTAAAACTAAGGCAGAATCTCAAACCGAGGCAGACTCTCAATCTAAGGCAGACTCTCAAACTAAGGCAGATTCTCAAACGAAGGCAGCTCCTCAAACTAAGGCAGAAACTCAAACGAAGGAAACTCCTCAAACTAAGGCAGACTCTCAAACCAAGGCAGACTCGCAAACTAAGGCAGTTTCTCAAACGAAGGCTATTCCTCAAACGAAGGCTGATTCTCAAACGAAGGCAACTCCTCAAACAAAGGCAGACTCTCAAACTGAGGCAGACTCTCAAACTAAGGCACATTCTCAAACGAAGGCAACTCTTCAAAAGAAGGCGGACTCTCTAACTAAGGCAGACTCTCAAACTAAGGCAACCCCTCAAACTAAGGCAGACTCTCAAACGAAGGTAGAAACTCAAACTAAGGCAGACTTTCAAACTAAGGCAACTCCTCAAATTAAGGCAGATTCTCCAACGAAGGCAATCCCTCAAACTAAGGCAGACTCTCAAACTAAGGCAGACTCTCAAACTTAGGCAACTCCTCAAACTAAGGCAGATTCTCAAACGAAGGCAACTCCTCAAACTGAGGCAGACGCTCAAACTAAGGCAGACTCTCAAACTAAGGCAACTCCTCAAACTAAGGCAGAATTTCAAACTAAGGCAGACTCTCAAACTAAGGCAACTCCTCAAACTAAGGCAGACTCTCAAACTAAGGCAGAATCTCAAACTAAGGCAGATTCTCAAACGAAGGCAAACCCTCAAACTAAGGCAGACTCTCAAACTAAGGCAGACTCTAAAACTAAGGCAGATTCTCAAACAAAGGCAACTCCTCAAAATAAGGCAGACTCTCAAACGAAGGCAGACTCTCAAACTAATGTAGATTCTGAAACGAAGGCAACTCCTCAAAAGAAGGCAGACTCTCAAACTAAGGCAGACTCTCAAACTTAGGCAGACTCTCAAATTAAGGCATCCCCTCAAACGAAGGCAGACTCTCAAACGAAGGCAGAATCTCAAACTAAGGCAGACTCTCAAACTAAGGCAACTCCTCAAAATAAGGCAGATTCTCCAACGTAGGCAATCCCTCAAACTAAGGCAGACTCTCAAACTAAGGCAGACTCTCAAACTAAGGCAGACTTCAAATTAAGGCAGACTCTCAAACGAACGCAACCCCTCAAACTAAGGCAGACTCGAAAACTAAGGCAGACTCTCAAACTGAGGCAGACTCTCAATCTAAGGCAGACTCTCAAACTAAGGCAGATTCTCAAACGAAGGCAGCTCCTCAAACTAAGGCAGAATCTAAAACGAAGGAAACTCCTCAAACTAAGGCAGACTCTCAAACTAAGGCAGACTCGCAAACTAAGGCAGACTCTCAAACTAAGGCATCTCCTCAAACTAAGGCCGATTCTCTAACTAAGGCAACTCCTCAAACAAAGGCAGACTCTCAATCTGAGGCAGACTCTCAAACTAAGGCAGATTTTCGAACGAGGGCAACTCCTCAAACTAAGGCAGACTCTCAAACTAAGGCAGACTCAAAAACTAAGGCAGATTCTCAAACGAAGGCAACTCCTCAAAATAAGGCAACTCCTCAAACTAAGGCAACCCCTCAAACTAAGGCAGATTCTCAAACGAAGGCAACTCCTCAAACTAAGGCAGTCTCTCAAACTAAGGCAACTGCTCAAGCTAAGGCATTTTCTCAAACTGAGGCAGATTCTCAAACGAAGGCAACTCCTCAAACTAAGGCAGACTCTCAAACTAAGGCATACTCTAAAACTAAGACAGACTCTCAAATTGATGCAGACTCTCTATCGAAGGCAGACTCTCAAACTAAGGCAGATTCTCAAACGAAGGCAGCTCCTCAAACTAAGGCAGAATCTCAAACGAAGGAAACTCTTCAAACTAAGGCAGACTCTCAAACTAAGGCAGACTCGCAAACTAAGGGAGTTTCTCAAACGAATCAATTCCTCAATCTGAGGCAGATTCTCAAACGAAGGCAACTCCTCAAACAAAGGGAGACTCTCAATCTAAGGCACATTCTCAAACTAAGGCAGATTTTCAAACGACGGCAACTCCTCAAACTAAGGCAGACTCTCAAACTAAGGCAGACTCGCAAACTAAGGCAGTTTCTCAAACGAAGGCAACTCCTCAAACTAAGGCAGAATCTCAAACTAAGGCAGACTCTCAAACTAAGGCAACTCCTCAAACTAAGGCAGACTCTCAAACTAAGGCAGAATCTCAAACTAAGGCAGATTCTCAAACGAAGGCAAACCCTCAAACTAAGGCAGACTCTCAAACTAAGGCAGACTCTAAAACTAAGGCAGATTCTCAAACGAAGGCAACTCCTCAAAATAAGGCAGACTCTCAAACGAAGGCAGACTCTCAAACTAAGGTAGATTCTCAAACGAAGGCAACTCCTCAAAAGAAGGCAGACTCTCAAACTAAGGCAGACTCTCAAACTTAGGCAGACTCTCAAATTAAGGCATCCCCTCAAACGAAGGCAGACTCTCAAACGAAGGCAGAATCTCAAACTAAGGCAGACTCTCAAACTAAGGCAACTCCTCAAAATAAGGCAGATTCTCCAACGTAGGCAATCCCTCAAACTAAGGCAGACTCTCAAACTAAGGCAGACTCTCAAACTAAGGCAGACTTCAAATTAAGGCAGACTCTCAAACGAACGCAACCCCTCAAACTAAGGCAGACTCTAAAACTAAGGCAGACTCTCAAACTGAGGCAGACTCTCAATCTAAGGCAGACTCTCAAACTAAGGCAGATTCTCAAACGAAGGCAGCTCCTCAAACTAAGGCAGAATCTAAAACGAAGGAAACTCCTCAAACTAAGGCAGACTCTCAAACTAAGGCAGACTCGCAAACTAAGGCAGACTCTCAAACTAAGGCATCTCCTCAAACTAAGGCCGATTCTCTAACTAAGGCAACTCCTCAAACAGGCAGACTCTCAATCTGAGGCAGACTCTCAAACTAAGGCAGATTTTCGAACGAGGGCAACTCCTCAAACTAAGGCAGACTCTCAAACTAAGGCAGACTCAAAAACTAAGGCAGATTCTCAAACGAAGGCAACTCCTCAAAATAAGGCAACTCCTCAAACTAAGGCAACCCCTCAAACTAAGGCAGATTCTCAAACGAAGGCAACTCCTCAAACTAAGGCAGTCTCTCAAACTAAGGCAACTGCTCAAGCTAAGGCATTTTCTCAAACTGAGGCAGATTCTCAAACGAAGGCAACTCCTCAAACTAAGGCAGACTCTCAAACTAAGGCATACTCTAAAACTAAGACAGACTCTCAAATTGATGCAGACTCTCTATCGAAGGCAGACTCTCAAACTAAGGCAGATTCTCAAACGAAGGCAGCTCCTCAAACTAAGGCAGAATCTCAAACGAAGGAAACTCTTCAAACTAAGGCAGACTCTCAAACTAAGGCAGACTCGCAAACTAAGGGAGTTTCTCAAACGAATCAATTCCTCAATCTGAGGCAGATTCTCAAACGAAGGCAACTCCTCAAACAAAGGGAGACTCTCAATCTAAGGCACATTCTCAAACTAAGGCAGATTTTCAAACGACGGCAACCCCTCAAACTAAGGCAGACTCTCAAACTAAGGCAGACTCGCAAACTAAGGCAGTTTCTCAAACGAAGGCAACTCCTCAAACTAAGGCAGAATCTCAAACTAAGGCAGACTCTCAAACTAAGGCAACTCCTCAAACTAAGGCAGACTCTCAAACTAAGGCAGAATCTCAAACTAAGGCAGATTCTCAAACGAAGGCAAACCCTCAAACTAAGGCAGACTCTCAAACTAAGGCAGACTCTAAAACTAAGGCAGATTCTCAAACGAAGGCAACTCCTCAAAATAAGGCAGACTCTCAAACGAAGGCAGACTCTCAAACTAAGGTAGATTCTCAAACGAAGGCAACTCCTCAAAAGAAGGCAGACTCTCAAACTAAGGCAGACTCACAAACTTAGGCAGACTCTCAAATTAAGGCATCCCCTCAAACGAAGGCAGACTCTCAAACGAAGGCAGAATCTCAAACTAAGGCAGACTCTCAAACTAAGGCAACTCCTCAAAATAAGGCAGATTCTCCAACGTAGGCAATCCCTCAAACTAAGGCAGACTCTCAAACTAAGGCAGACTCTCAAACTAAGGCAGACTTCAAATTAAGGCAGACTCTCAAACGAACGCAACCCCTCAAACTAAGGCAGACTCGAAAACTAAGGCAGACTCTCAAACTGAGGCAGACTCTCAATCTTAGGCAGACTCTCAAACTAAGGCAGATTCTCAAACGAAGGCAGCTCCTCAAACTAAGGCAGAATCTAAAACGAAGGAAACTCCTCAAACTAAGGCAGACTCTCAAACTAAGGCAGACTCGCAAACTAAGGCAGACTCTCAAACTAAGGCATCTCCTCAAACTAAGGCCGATTCTCTAACTAAGGCAACTCCTCAAACAAAGGCAGACTCTCAATCTGAGGCAGACTCTCAAACTAAGGCAGATTTTCGAACGAGGGCAACTCCTCAAACTAAGGCAGACTCTCAAACTAAGGCAGACTCAAAAACTAAGGCAGATTCTCAAACGAAGGCAACTCCTCAAAATAAGGCAACTCCTCAAACTAAGGCAACCCCTCAAACTAAGGCAGATTCTCAAACGAAGGCAACTCCTCAAACTAAGGCAGTCTCTCAAACTAAGGCAACTGCTCAAGCTAAGGCATTTTCTCAAACTGAGGCAGATTCTCAAACGAAGGCAACTCCTCAAACTAAGGCAGACTCTCAAACTAAGGCATACTCTAAAACTAAGACAGACTCTCAAATTGATGCAGACTCTCTATCGAAGGCAGACTCTCAAACTAAGGCAGATTCTCAAACGAAGGCAGCTCCTCAAACTAAGGCAGAATCTCAAACGAAGGAAACTCTTCAAACTAAGGCAGACTCTCAAACTAAGGCAGACTCGCAAACTAAGGGAGTTTCTCAAACGAATCAATTCCTCAATCTGAGGCAGATTCTCAAACGAAGGCAACTCCTCAAACAAAGGGAGACTCTCAATCTAAGGCACATTCTCAAACTAAGGCAGATTTTCAAACGACGGCAACTCCTCAAACTAAGGCAGACTCTCAAACTAAGGCAGACTCGCAAACTAAGGCAGTTTCTCAAACGAAGGCAACTCCTCAAACTAAGGCAGATTCTCAAACGAAGGCAACTCCTCAAACTAAGGCAGACTCTCAAACTAAGGCAGACTCTAAAACTAAGGCAGACTCTCAAACTGAGGCAGACTCTCAATCTAAGGCAGACTCTCAAACTAAGGCAGAATCTCAAACGAAGGAAACTCCTCAAACTAAGGCAGACTCTCAAACTAAGGCAGACTCGCAAATGAAGGCAGTTTCTCAAACGAAGGCTATTCCTCAAACTAAGGCAGATTCTCAAACGAAGGCAACTCCTCAAACAAAGGCAGACTCTCAATCTGAGGCAGAGTCTCAAACTAAGGCAGATTTTTAAATGAGGGTAACTCCTCAAACTAAGGCAGACTCTCAAACTAAGGCAGACTCTAAAACTAAGGCAGATTCTCAAACGAAGGCAACTCCTCAAAATAAGGCAGACTCTCAAACTCAGGCCGACTCTCAAACTAAGGCAGATTCTCAAACGAAGGCAACTCCTCAAAAGAAGGCAGACTGTCAAACTAAGGCAGACTCTCAAACTAAGGCAGACTCTCAAACTAAGGCATCCCCTCAAACTAAGGCAGACTCTCAAACGAAGGCAGAATCTCAAACTAAGGCAGACTCTCAAACTAAGGCAACCCCTCAAACTAAGGCAGATTCTCAAACGAAGGCAACTCCTCAAACTAAGGCAGTCTCTCAAAGTAAGGCAACTCGCTCAAACTAAGGCAGATTCTCAAACTGAGGCAGATTCTCAAACGAAGGCAACTCCTCAAACTAAGGCAGACTCTCAAACTAAGGCAGACTCTTAAACTAAGGCAGACACTAAACTTAGGCAACTCCTCAAACTAAGGCAGATTCTCAAACGAAGGCAACTCCTCAAACTAAGGCAGATTCTCAAACGAACGCAACTCCTCAAACTAAGGCAGACTCTCAAACTAAGGCAGACTCTAAAACTAAGGCAGAATCTCAAACCGAGGCAGACTCTCAATCTAAGGCAGACTCTCAAACTAAGGCAGATTCTCAAACGAAGGCAGCTCCTCAAACTAAGGCAGAAACTCAAACGAAGGAAACTCCTCAAACTAAGGCAGACTCTCAAACTAAGGCAGACTCGCAACCTGAGGCAGTTTCTCAAACGAAGGCTATTCCTCAAACGAAGACAGATTCTCAAACGAAGGCAACTCCTCAAACAAAGGCAGACTCTCAAACTAAGGCAGACTCTAAAATTAAGGCAGATTCTCAGCCGAAGGGAACTCCTCAAAATAAGGCAGACTCTCAAACTGAGGCAGACTCTCAAACTAAGGCAGATTCTCAAACGAAGGCAACTCTTCAAAAGAAGGCGGACTCTCAAACTAAGGCAGACTCTCAAACTAAGGCAACCCCTCAAACTAAGGCAGACTCTCAAACGAAGGTAGAATCTCAAACTAAGGCAGACTCTAAAATTAAGGCAGATTCTCAGCCGAAGGCAACTCCTCAAAATAAGGCAGACTCTCAAACTGAGGCAGACTCTCAAACTAAGGCAGATTCTCAAACGAAGGCAACTCTTCAAAAGAAGGCGGACTCTCAAACTAAGGCAGACTCTCAAACTAAGGCAACTCCTCAAACTAAGGCAGTCTCTCAAACTAAGGCAATTGCTCAAACTAAGGCAGATTCTCAAACTAAGGCAGACTCTCAAACTGAGGCAACTCCTCAAACTAAGGCAGACTCTCAAACTAATTCAGACACTAAACTTAGGCAACTCCTCAAACTAAGGCAGATTCTCAAACGAAGGCAACCCCTCAAACTAAGGCAGACTCTCAAACTAAGGCAGACTCTCAAACTAAGGCAGATTCTCAAAGGAAGGCAGCTCCTCAAACTAAGGCAGACTCTCAAACTAAGGCAGACTCGCAAACTAAGGCAGTTTCTCAAACGAAGGCAACTCAACAAACTAAGGCAGATTCTCAAACGAAGGCAACTCCTCAAACTAAGGCAGACTCTCAAACTAAGGCAGACTCTAAAACTAAGGCAGACTCTCAAACTGAGGCAGACTCTCAATCTAAGGCAGACTCTCAAACTAAGGCAGATTCTCAAACGAAGGCAGCTCCTCAAACTAAGGCAGAATCTCAAACGAAGGAAACTCCTAAAACGAAGGCAGACTCTCAAACTAAGGCAGACTCGCAAACTACGGCAGTTTTTCAAACGAAGGCAATTCCTCAAACTGAGCCAGATTCTCAAACGAAGGCAACTCCTCAAACCAAGGCAGACTCTCAATCGAAGGCAGACTCTCAAACTAAGGCAGATTTTCAAACGACGGCAAATCCTGAAACTAAGGCAGACTCTCAAACTAAGGCAGACTCGCAAACTAAGGCAGTTTCTCATACGAAGGCAACTCCTCAAACTAAGGAAGATTCTCAAACGAAGGCAACTCCTCAAACTAAGGCAATATCTCAAACTAAGGCAGACTCTAAAACTAAGGCAGAATCTCAAACCGAGGCAGACTCTCAATCTAAGGCAGACTCTCAAACTAAGGCAGATTCTCAAACGAAGGCAGCTCCTCAAACTAAGGCAGAAACTCAAACGAAGGAAACTCCTCAAACTAAGGCAGACTCTCAAACCAAGGCAGACTCGCAAACTAAGGCAGTTTCTCAAACGAAGGCTATTCCTCAAACGAAGGCTGATTCTCAAACGAAGGCAACTCCTCAAACAAAGGCAGACTCTCAAACTGAGGCAGACTCTCAAACTAAGGCACATTCTCAAACGAAGGCAACTCTTCAAAAGAAGGCGGACTCTCTAACTAAGGCAGACTCTCAAACTAAGGCAACCCCTCAATCTAAGGCAGACTTTCAAACGAAGGTAGAAACTCAAACTAAGGCAGACTTTTAAACTAAGGCAACTCCTCAAATTAAGGCAGATTCTCCAACGAAGGCAATCCCTCAAACTAAGGCAGACTCTCAAACTAAGGCAGACTCTCAAACTTAGGCAACTCCTCAAACTAAGGCAGATTCTCAAACGAAGGCAACTCCTCAAACTGAGGCAGACGCTCAAACTAAGGCAGACTCTCAAACTAAGGCAACTCCTCAAACTAAGGCAGAATCTCAAACTAAGGCAGACTCTCAAACTAAGGCAACTCCTCAAACTAAGGCAGACTCTCAAACTAAGGCAGAATCTCAAACTAAGGCAGATTCTCAAACGAAGGCAAACCCTCAAACTAAGGCAGACTCTCAAACTAAGGCAGACTCTAAAACTAAGGCAGATTCTCAAACGAAGGCAACTCCTCAAAATAAGGCAGACTCTCAAACGAAGGCAGACTCTCAAACTAAGGTAGATTCTCAAACGAAGGCAACTCCTCAAAAGAAGGCAGACTCTCAAACTAAGGCAGACTCTCAAACTTAGGCAGACTCTCAAATTAAGGCATCCCCTCAAACGAAGGCAGACTCTCAAACGAAGGCAGAATCTCAAACTAAGGCAGACTCTCAAACTAAGGCAACTCCTCAAAATAAGGCAGATTCTCCAACGTAGGCAATCCCTCAAACTAAGGCAGACTCTCAAACTAAGGCAGACTCTCAAACTAAGGCAGACTTCAAATTAAGGCAGACTCTCAAACGAACGCAACCCCTCAAACTAAGGCAGACTCGAAAACTAAGGCAGACTCTCAAACTGAGGCAGACTCTCAATCTAAGGCAGACTCTCAAACTAAGGCAGATTCTCAAACGAAGGCAGCTCCTCAAACTAAGGCAGAATCTAAAACGAAGGAAACTCCTCAAACTAAGGCAGACTCTCAAACTAAGGCAGACTCGCAACCTGAGGCAGATTCTCAAACGAAGGCTATTCCTCAAACGAAGACAGATTCTCAAACGAAGGCAACTCCATCAAACAAAGGCAGACTCTCAAACTAAGGCAGACTCTAAAATTAAGGCAGATTCTCAGCCGAAGGGAACTCCTCAAAATAAGGCAGACTCTCAAACTGAGGCAGACTCTCAAACTAAGGCAGATTCTCAAACGAAGGCAACTCTTCAAAAGAAGGCGGACTCTCAAACTAAGGCAGACTCTCAAACTAAGGCAACCCCTCAAACTAAGGCAGACTCTCAAACGAAGGTAGAATCTCAAACTAAGGCAGCCTCTAAAATTAAGGCAGATTCTCAGCCGAAGGCAACTCCTCAAAATAAGGCAGACTCTCAAACTGAGGCAGACTCTCAAACTAAGGCAGATTCTCAAACGAAGGCAACTCTTCAAAAGAAGGCGGACTCTCAAACTAAGGCAGACTCTCAAACTAAGGCAACTCCTCAAACTAAGGCAGTCTCTCAAACTAAGGCAATTGCTCAAACTAAGGCAGATTCTCAAACTGAGGCAGATTCTCAGACGAAGGCAACTCCTCAAACTAAGGCAGACTCTCAAACTGAGGCAACTCCTCAAACTAAGGCAGACTCTCAAACTAATTCAGACACTAAACTTAGGCAACTCCTCAAACTAAGGCAGATTCTCAAACGAAGGCAACCCCTCAAACTAAGGCAGACTCTCAAACTAAGGCAGACTCTCAAACTAAGGCAGATTCTCAAAGGAAGGCAGCTCCTCAAACTAAGGCAGACTCTCAAACTAAGGCAGACTCGCAAACTAAGGCAGTTTCTCAAACGAAGGCAACTCCTCAAACTAAGGCAGATTCTCAAACGAAGGCAACTCCTCAAACTAAGGCAGACTCTCAAACTAAGGCAGACTCTAAAACTAAGGCAGACTCTCAAACTGAGGCAGACTCTCAATCTAAGGCAGACTCTCAAACTAAGGCAGATTCTCAAACGAAGGCAGCTCCTCAAACTAAGGCAGAATCTCAAACGAAGGAAACTCCTAAAACGAAGGCAGACTCTCAAACTAAGGCAGACTCGCAAACTACGGCAGTTTTTCAAACGAAGGCAATTCCTCAAACTGAGCCAGATTCTCAAACGAAGGCAACTCCTCAAACCAAGGCAGACTCTCAATCGAAGGCAGACTCTCAAACTAAGGCAGATTTTCAAACGACGGCAAATCCTGAAACTAAGGCAGACTCTCAAACTAAGGCAGACTCGCAAACTAAGGCAGTTTCTCATACGAAGGCAACTCCTCAAACTAAGGAAGATTCTCAAACGAAGGCAACTCCTCAAACTAAGGCAGACTCTCAAACTAAGGCAGACTCTAAAACTAAGGCAGAATCTCAAACCGAGGCAGACTCTCAATCTAAGGCAGACTCGCAAACTAAGGCAGATTCTCAAACGAAGGCAGCTCCTCAAACTAAGGCAGAAACTCAAACGAAGGAAACTCCTCAAACTAAGGCAGACTCTCAAACCAAGGCAGACTCGCAAACTAAGGCAGTTTCTCAAACGAAGGCTATTCCTCAAACGAAGGCTGATTCTCAAACGAAGGCAACTCCTCAAACAAAGGCAGACTCTCAAACTGAGGCAGACTCTCAAACTAAGGCACATTCTCAAACGAAGGCAACTCTTCAAAAGAAGGCGGACTCTCTAACTAAGGCAGTCTCTCAAACTAAGGCAACTGCTCAAGCTAAGGCATTTTCTCAAACTGAGGCAGATTCTCAAACGAAGGCAACTCCTCAAACTAAGGCAGACTCTCAAACTAAGGCATACTCTAAAACTAAGACAGACTCTCAAATTGATGCAGACTCTCTATCGAAGGCAGACTCTCAAACTAAGGCAGATTCTCAAACGAAGGCAGCTCCTCAAACTAAGGCAGAATCTCAAACGAAGGAAACTCTTCAAACTAAGGCAGACTCTCAAACTAAGGCAGACTCGCAAACTAAGGGAGTTTCTCAAACGAATCAATTCCTCAATCTGAGGCAGATTCTCAAACGAAGGCAACTCCTCAAACAAAGGGAGACTCTCAATCTAAGGCACATTCTCAAACTAAGGCAGATTTTCAAACGACGGCAACTCCTCAAACTAAGGCAGACTCTCAAACTAAGGCAGACTCGCAAACTAAGGCAGTTTCTCAAACGAAGGCAACTCCTCAAACTAAGGCAGATTCTCAAACGAAGGCAACTCCTCAAACTAAGGCAGACTCTCAAACTAAGGCAGACTCTAAAACTAAGGCAGACTCTCAAACTGAGGCAGACTCTCAATCTAAGGCAGACTCTCAAACTAAGGCAGAATCTCAAACGAAGGAAACTCCTCAAACTAAGGCAGACTCTCAAACTAAGGCAGACTCGCAAATGAAGGCAGTTTCTCAAACGAAGGCTATTCCTCAAACTAAGGCAGATTCTCAAACGAAGGCAACTCCTCAAACAAAGGCAGACTCTCAATCTGAGGCAGAGTCTCAAACTAAGGCAGATTTTTAAATGAGGGTAACTCCTCAAACTAAGGCAGACTCTCAAACTAAGGCAGACTCTAAAACTAAGGCAGATTCTCAAACGAAGGCAACTCCTCAAAATAAGGCAGACTCTCAAACTCAGGCCGACTCTCAAACTAAGGCAGATTCTCAAACGAAGGCAACTCCTCAAAAGAAGGCAGACTGTCAAACTAAGGCAGACTCTCAAACTAAGGCAGACTCTCAAACTAAGGCATCCCCTCAAACTAAGGCAGACTCTCAAACGAAGGCAGAATCTCAAACTAAGGCAGACTCTCAAACTAAGGCAACCCCTCAAACTAAGGCAGATTCTCAAACGAAGGCAACTCCTCAAACTAAGGCAGTCTCTCAAAGTAAGGCAACTCGCTCAAACTAAGGCAGATTCTCAAACTGAGGCAGATTCTCAAACGAAGGCAACTCCTCAAACTAAGGCAGACTCTCAAACTAAGGCAGACTCTTAAACTAAGGCAGACACTAAACTTAGGCAACTCCTCAAACTAAGGCAGATTCTCAAACGAAGGCAACTCCTCAAACTAAGGCAGATTCTCAAACGAACGCAACTCCTCAAACTAAGGCAGACTCTCAAACTAAGGCAGACTCTAAAACTAAGGCAGAATCTCAAACCGAGGCAGACTCTCAATCTAAGGCAGACTCTCAAACTAAGGCAGATTCTCAAACGAAGGCAGCTCCTCAAACTAAGGCAGAAACTCAAACGAAGGAAACTCCTCAAACTAAGGCAGACTCTCAAACTAAGGCAGACTCGCAACCTGAGGCAGTTTCTCAAACGAAGGCTATTCCTCAAACGAAGACAGATTCTCAAACGAAGGCAACTCCTCAAACAAAGGCAGACTCTCAAACTAAGGCAGACTCTCAAACTTAGGCAGACTCTCAAATTAAGGCATCCCCTCAAACGAAGGCAGACTCTCAAACGAAGGCAGAATCTCAAACTAAGGCAGACTCTCAAACTAAGGCAACTCCTCAAAATAAGGCAGATTCTCCAACGTAGGCAATCCCTCAAACTAAGGCAGACTCTCAAACTAAGGCAGACTCTCAAACTAAGGCAGACTTCAAATTAAGGCAGACTCTCAAACGAACGCAACCCCTCAAACTAAGGCAGACTCGAAAACTAAGGCAGACTCTCAAACTGAGGCAGACTCTCAATCTAAGGCAGACTCTCAAACTAAGGCAGATTCTCAAACGAAGGCAGCTCCTCAAACTAAGGCAGAATCTAAAACGAAGGAAACTCCTCAAACTAAGGCAGACTCTCAAACTAAGGCAGACTCGCAACCTGAGGCAGATTCTCAAACGAAGGCTATTCCTCAAACGAAGACAGATTCTCAAACGAAGGCAACTCCATCAAACAAAGGCAGACTCTCAAACTAAGGCAGACTCTAAAATTAAGGCAGATTCTCAGCCGAAGGGAACTCCTCAAAATAAGGCAGACTCTCAAACTGAGGCAGACTCTCAAACTAAGGCAGATTCTCAAACGAAGGCAACTCTTCAAAAGAAGGCGGACTCTCAAACTAAGGCAGACTCTCAAACTAAGGCAACCCCTCAAACTAAGGCAGACTCTCAAACGAAGGTAGAATCTCAAACTAAGGCAGCCTCTAAAATTAAGGCAGATTCTCAGCCGAAGGCAACTCCTCAAAATAAGGCAGACTCTCAAACTGAGGCAGACTCTCAAACTAAGGCAGATTCTCAAACGAAGGCAACTCTTCAAAAGAAGGCGGACTCTCAAACTAAGGCAGACTCTCAAACTAAGGCAACTCCTCAAACTAAGGCAGTCTCTCAAACTAAGGCAATTGCTCAAACTAAGGCAGATTCTCAAACTGAGGCAGATTCTCAGACGAAGGCAACTCCTCAAACTAAGGCAGACTCTCAAACTGAGGCAACTCCTCAAACTAAGGCAGACTCTCAAACTAATTCAGACACTAAACTTAGGCAACTCCTCAAACTAAGGCAGATTCTCAAACGAAGGCAACCCCTCAAACTAAGGCAGACTCTCAAACTAAGGCAGACTCTCAAACTAAGGCAGATTCTCAAAGGAAGGCAGCTCCTCAAACTAAGGCAGACTCTCAAACTAAGGCAGACTCGCAAACTAAGGCAGTTTCTCAAACGAAGGCAACTCCTCAAACTAAGGCAGATTCTCAAACGAAGGCAACTCCTCAAACTAAGGCAGACTCTCAAACTAAGGCAGACTCTAAAACTAAGGCAGACTCTCAAACTGAGGCAGACTCTCAATCTAAGGCAGACTCTCAAACTAAGGCAGATTCTCAAACGAAGGCAGCTCCTCAAACTAAGGCAGAATCTCAAACGAAGGAAACTCCTAAAACGAAGGCAGACTCTCAAACTAAGGCAGACTCGCAAACTACGGCAGTTTTTCAAACGAAGGCAATTCCTCAAACTGAGCCAGATTCTCAAACGAAGGCAACTCCTCAAACCAAGGCAGACTCTCAATCGAAGGCAGACTCTCAAACTAAGGCAGATTTTCAAACGACGGCAAATCCTGAAACTAAGGCAGACTCTCAAACTAAGGCAGACTCGCAAACTAAGGCAGTTTCTCATACGAAGGCAACTCCTCAAACTAAGGAAGATTCTCAAACGAAGGCAACTCCTCAAACTAAGGCAGACTCTCAAACTAAGGCAGACTCTAAAACTAAGGCAGAATCTCAAACCGAGGCAGACTCTCAATCTAAGGCAGACTCGCAAACTAAGGCAGATTCTCAAACGAAGGCAGCTCCTCAAACTAAGGCAGAAACTCAAACGAAGGAAACTCCTCAAACTAAGGCAGACTCTCAAACCAAGGCAGACTCGCAAACTAAGGCAGTTTCTCAAACGAAGGCTATTCCTCAAACGAAGGCTGATTCTCAAACGAAGGCAACTCCTCAAACAAAGGCAGACTCTCAAACTGAGGCAGACTCTCAAACTAAGGCACATTCTCAAACGAAGGCAACTCTTCAAAAGAAGGCGGACTCTCTAACTAAGGCAGTCTCTCAAACTAAGGCAACTGCTCAAGCTAAGGCATTTTCTCAAACTGAGGCAGATTCTCAAACGAAGGCAACTCCTCAAACTAAGGCAGACTCTCAAACTAAGGCATACTCTAAAACTAAGACAGACTCTCAAATTGATGCAGACTCTCTATCGAAGGCAGACTCTCAAACTAAGGCAGATTCTCAAACGAAGGCAGCTCCTCAAACTAAGGCAGAATCTCAAACGAAGGAAACTCTTCAAACTAAGGCAGACTCTCAAACTAAGGCAGACTCGCAAACTAAGGGAGTTTCTCAAACGAATCAATTCCTCAATCTGAGGCAGATTCTCAAACGAAGGCAACTCCTCAAACAAAGGGAGACTCTCAATCTAAGGCACATTCTCAAACTAAGGCAGATTTTCAAACGACGGCAACTCCTCAAACTAAGGCAGACTCTCAAACTAAGGCAGACTCGCAAACTAAGGCAGTTTCTCAAACGAAGGCAACTCCTCAAACTAAGGCAGATTCTCAAACGAAGGCAACTCCTCAAACTAAGGCAGACTCTCAAACTAAGGCAGACTCTAAAACTAAGGCAGACTCTCAAACTGAGGCAGACTCTCAATCTAAGGCAGACTCTCAAACTAAGGCAGAATCTCAAACGAAGGAAACTCCTCAAACTAAGGCAGACTCTCAAACTAAGGCAGACTCGCAAATGAAGGCAGTTTCTCAAACGAAGGCTATTCCTCAAACTAAGGCAGATTCTCAAACGAAGGCAACTCCTCAAACAAAGGCAGACTCTCAATCTGAGGCAGAGTCTCAAACTAAGGCAGATTTTTAAATGAGGGTAACTCCTCAAACTAAGGCAGACTCTCAAACTAAGGCAGACTCTAAAACTAAGGCAGATTCTCAAACGAAGGCAACTCCTCAAAATAAGGCAGACTCTCAAACTCAGGCCGACTCTCAAACTAAGGCAGATTCTCAAACGAAGGCAACTCCTCAAAAGAAGGCAGACTGTCAAACTAAGGCAGACTCTCAAACTAAGGCAGACTCTCAAACTAAGGCATCCCCTCAAACTAAGGCAGACTCTCAAACGAAGGCAGAATCTCAAACTAAGGCAGACTCTCAAACTAAGGCAACCCCTCAAACTAAGGCAGATTCTCAAACGAAGGCAACTCCTCAAACTAAGGCAGTCTCTCAAAGTAAGGCAACTCGCTCAAACTAAGGCAGATTCTCAAACTGAGGCAGATTCTCAAACGAAGGCAACTCCTCAAACTAAGGCAGACTCTCAAACTAAGGCAGACTCTTAAACTAAGGCAGACACTAAACTTAGGCAACTCCTCAAACTAAGGCAGATTCTCAAACGAAGGCAACTCCTCAAACTAAGGCAGATTCTCAAACGAACGCAACTCCTCAAACTAAGGCAGACTCTCAAACTAAGGCAGACTCTAAAACTAAGGCAGAATCTCAAACCGAGGCAGACTCTCAATCTAAGGCAGACTCTCAAACTAAGGCAGATTCTCAAACGAAGGCAGCTCCTCAAACTAAGGCAGAAACTCAAACGAAGGAAACTCCTCAAACTAAGGCAGACTCTCAAACTAAGGCAGACTCGCAACCTGAGGCAGTTTCTCAAACGAAGGCTATTCCTCAAACGAAGACAGATTCTCAAACGAAGGCAACTCCTCAAACAAAGGCAGACTCTCAAACTAAGGCAGACTCTAAAATTAAGGCAGATTCTCAGCCGAAGGGAACTCCTCAAAATAAGGCAGACTCTCAAACTGAGGCAGACTCTCAAACTAAGGCAGATTCTCAAACGAAGGCAACTCTTCAAAAGAAGGCGGACTCTCAAACTAAGGCAGACTCTCAAACTAAGGCAACCCCTCAAACTAAGGCAGACTCTCAAACGAAGGTAGAATCTCAAATTAAGGCAGACTCTAAAATTAAGGCAGATTCTCAGCCGAAGGCAACTCCTCAAAATAAGGCAGACTCTCAAACTGAGGCAGACTCTCAAACTAAGGCAGATTCTCAAACGAAGGCAACTCTTCAAAAGAAGGCGGACTCTCAAACTAAGGCAGACTCTCAAACTAAGGCAACTCCTCAAACTAAGGCAGTCTCTCAAACTAAGGCAATTGCTCAAACTAAGGCAGATTCTCAAACTGAGGCAGATTCTCAGACGAAGGCAACTCCTCAAACTAAGGCAGACTCTCAAACTGAGGCAACTCCTCAAACTAAGGCAGACTCTCAAACTAATTCAGACACTAAACTTAGGCAACTCCTCAAACTAAGGCAGATTCTCAAACGAAGGCAACCCCTCAAACTAAGGCAGACTCTCAAACTAAGGCAGACTCTCAAACTAAGGCAGATTCTCAAAGGAAGGCAGCTCCTCAAACTAAGGCAGACTCTCAAACTAAGGCAGACTCGCAAACTAAGGCAGTTTCTCAAACGAAGGCAACTCCTCAAACTAAGGCAGATTCTCAAACGAAGGCAACTCCTCAAACTAAGGCAGACTCTCAAACTAAGGCAGACTCGCAAACTAAGGCAGACTCTCAAACTAAGGCATCTCCTCAAACTAAGGCCGATTCTCTAACTAAGGCAACTCCTCAAACAGGCAGACTCTCAATCTGAGGCAGACTCTCAAACTAAGGCAGATTTTCGAACGAGGGCAACTCCTCAAACTAAGGCAGACTCTCAAACTAAGGCAGACTCAAAAACTAAGGCAGATTCTCAAACGAAGGCAACTCCTCAAAATAAGGCAACTCCTCAAACTAAGGCAACCCCTCAAACTAAGGCAGATTCTCAAACGAAGGCAACTCCTCAAACTAAGGCAGTCTCTCAAACTAAGGCAACTGCTCAAGCTAAGGCATTTTCTCAAACTGAGGCAGATTCTCAAACGAAGGCAACTCCTTAAACTAAGGCAGACTCTCAAACTAAGGCATACTCTAAAACTAAGACAGACTCTCAAATTGATGCAGACTCTCTATCGAAGGCAGACTCTCAAACTAAGGCAGATTCTCAAACGAAGGCAGCTCCTCAAACTAAGGCAGAATCTCAAACGAAGGAAACTCTTCAAACTAAGGCAGACTCTCAAACTAAGGCAGACTCGCAAACTAAGGGAGTTTCTCAAACGAATCAATTCCTCAATCTGAGGCAGATTCTCAAACGAAGGCAACTCCTCAAACAAAGGGAGACTCTCAATCTAAGGCACATTCTCAAACTAAGGCAGATTTTCAAACGACGGCAACCCCTCAAACTAAGGCAGACTCTCAAACTAAGGCAGACTCGCAAACTAAGGCAGTTTCTCAAACGAAGGCAACTCCTCAAACTAAGGCAGAATCTCAAACTAAGGCAGACTCTCAAACTAAGGCAACTCCTCAAACTAAGGCAGACTCTCAAACTAAGGCAGAATCTCAAACTAAGGCAGATTCTCAAACGAAGGCAAACCCTCAAACTAAGGCAGACTCTCAAACTAAGGCAGACTCTAAAACTAAGGCAGATTCTCAAACGAAGGCAACTCCTCAAAATAAGGCAGACTCTCAAACGAAGGCAGACTCTCAAACTAAGGTAGATTCTCAAACGAAGGCAACTCCTCAAAAGAAGGCAGACTCTCAAACTAAGGCAGACTCACAAACTTAGGCAGACTCTCAAATTAAGGCATCCCCTCAAACGAAGGCAGACTCTCAAACGAAGGCAGAATCTCAAACTAAGGCAGACTCTCAAACTAAGGCAACTCCTCAAAATAAGGCAGATTCTCCAACGTAGGCAATCCCTCAAACTAAGGCAGACTCTCAAACTAAGGCAGACTCTCAAACTAAGGCAGACTTCAAATTAAGGCAGACTCTCAAACGAACGCAACCCCTCAAACTAAGGCAGACTCGAAAACTAAGGCAGACTCTCAAACTGAGGCAGACTCTCAATCTAAGGCAGACTCTCAAACTAAGGCAGATTCTCAAACGAAGGCAGCTCCTCAAACTAAGGCAGAATCTAAAACGAAGGAAACTCCTCAAACTAAGGCAGACTCTCAAACTAAGGCAGACTCGCAAACTAAGGCAGACTCTCAAACTAAGGCATCTCCTCAAACTAAGGCCGATTCTCTAACTAAGGCAACTCCTCAAACAAAGGCAGACTCTCAATCTGAGGCAGACTCTCAAACTAAGGCAGATTTTCGAACGAGGGCAACTCCTCAAACTAAGGCAGACTCTCAAACTAAGGCAGACTCAAAAACTAAGGCAGATTCTCAAACGAAGGCAACTCCTCAAAATAAGGCAACTCCTCAAACTAAGGCAACCCCTCAAACTAAGGCAGATTCTCAAACGAAGGCAACTCCTCAAACTAAGGCAGTCTCTCAAACTAAGGCAACTGCTCAAGCTAAGGCATTTTCTCAAACTGAGGCAGATTCTCAAACGAAGGCAACTCCTCAAACTAAGGCAGACTCTCAAACTAAGGCATACTCTAAAACTAAGACAGACTCTCAAATTGATGCAGACTCTCTATCGAAGGCAGACTCTCAAACTAAGGCAGATTCTCAAACGATGGCAGCTCCTCAAACTAAGGCAGAATCTCAAACGAAGGAAACTCTTCAAACTAAGGCAGACTCTCAAACTAAGGCAGACTCGCAAACTAAGGGAGTTTCTCAAACGAATCAATTCCTCAATCTGAGGCAGATTCTCAAACGAAGGCAACTCCTCAAACAAAGGGAGACTCTCAATCTAAGGCACATTCTCAAACTAAGGCAGATTTTCAAACGACGGCAACTCCTCAAACTAAGGCAGACTCTCAAACTAAGGCATACTCTAAAACTAAGACAGACTCTCAAATTGATGCAGACTCTCTATCGAAGGCAGACTCTCAAACTAAGGCAGATTCTCAAACGAAGGCAGCTCCTCAAACTAAGGCAGAATCTCAAACGAAGGAAACTCTTCAAACTAAGGCAGACTCTCAAACTAAGGCAGACTCGCAAACTAAGGGAGTTTCTCAAACGAATCAATTCCTCAATCTGAGGCAGATTCTCAAACGAAGGCAACTCCTCAAACAAAGGGAGACTCTCAATCTAAGGCACATTCTCAAACTAAGGCAGATTTTCAAACGACGGCAACCCCTCAAACTAAGGCAGACTCTCAAACTAAGGCAGACTCGCAAACTAAGGCAGTTTCTCAAACGAAGGCAACTCCTCAAACTAAGGCAGAATCTCAAACTAAGGCAGACTCTCAAACTAAGGCAACTCCTCAAACTAAGGCAGACTCTCAAACTAAGGCAGAATCTCAAACTAAGGCAGATTCTCAAACGAAGGCAAACCCTCAAACTAAGGCAGACTCTCAAACTAAGGCAGACTCTAAAACTAAGGCAGATTCTCAAACGAAGGCAACTCCTCAAAATAAGGCAGACTCTCAAACGAAGGCAGACTCTCAAACTAAGGTAGATTCTCAAAGGAAGGCAACTCCTCAAAAGAAGGCAGACTCTCAAACTAAGGCAGACTCACAAACTTAGGCAGACTCTCAAATTAAGGCATCCCCTCAAACGAAGGCAGACTCTCAAACGAAGGCAGAATCTCAAACTAAGGCAGACTCTCAAACTAAGGCAACTCCTCAAAATAAGGCAGATTCTCCAACGTAGGCAATCCCTCAAACTAAGGCAGACTCTCAAACTAAGGCAGACTCTCAAACTAAGGCAGACTTCAAATTAAGGCAGACTCTCAAACGAACGCAACCCCTCAAACTAAGGCAGACTCGAAAACTAAGGCAGACTCTCAAACTGAGGCAGACTCTCAATCTAAGGCAGACTCTCAAACTAAGGCAGATTCTCAAACGAAGGCAGCTCCTCAAACTAAGGCAGAATCTAAAACGAAGGAAACTCCTCAAACTAAGGCAGACTCTCAAACTAAGGCAGACTCGCAAACTAAGGCAGACTCTCAAACTAAGGCATCTCCTCAAACTAAGGCCGATTCTCTAACTAAGGCAACTCCTCAAACAAAGGCAGACTCTCAATCTGAGGCAGACTCTCAAACTAAGGCAGATTTTCGAACGAGGGCAACTCCTCAAACTAAGGCAGACTCTCAAACTAAGGCAGACTCAAAAACTAAGGCAGATTCTCAAACGAAGGCAACTCCTCAAAATAAGGCAACTCCTCAAACTAAGGCAACCCCTCAAACTAAGGCAGATTCTCAAACGAAGGCAACTCCTCAAACTAAGGCAGTCTCTCAAACTAAGGCAACTGCTCAAGCTAAGGCATTTTCTCAAACTGAGGCAGATTCTCAAACGAAGGCAACTCCTCAAACTAAGGCAGACTCTCAAACTAAGGCATACTCTAAAACTAAGACAGACTCTCAAATTGATGCAGACTCTCTATCGAAGGCAGACTCTCAAACTAAGGCAGATTCTCAAACGAAGGCAGCTCCTCAAACTAAGGCAGAATCTCAAACGAAGGAAACTCTTCAAACTAAGGCAGACTCTCAAACTAAGGCAGACTCGCAAACTAAGGGAGTTTCTCAAACGAATCAATTCCTCAATCTGAGGCAGATTCTCAAACGAAGGCAACTCCTCAAACAAAGGGAGACTCTCAATCTAAGGCACATTCTCAAACTAAGGCAGATTTTCAAACGACGGCAACTCCTCAAACTAAGGCAGACTCTCAAACTAAGGCAGACTCGCAAACTAAGGCAGTTTCTCAAACGAAGGCAACTCCTCAAACTAAGGCAGATTCTCAAACGAAGGCAACTCCTCAAACTAAGGCAGACTCTCAAACTAAGGCAGACTCTAAAACTAAGGCAGACTCTCAAACTGAGGCAGACTCTCAATCTAAGGCAGACTCTCAAACTAAGGCAGAATCTCAAACGAAGGAAACTCCTCAAACTAAGGCAGACTCTCAAACTAAGGCAGACTCGCAAATGAAGGCAGTTTCTCAAACGAAGGCTATTCCTCAAACTAAGGCAGATTCTCAAACGAAGGCAACTCCTCAAACAAAGGCAGACTCTCAATCTGAGGCAGAGTCTCAAACTAAGGCAGATTTTTAAATGAGGGTAACTCCTCAAACTAAGGCAGACTCTCAAACTAAGGCAGACTCTAAAACTAAGGCAGATTCTCAAACGAAGGCAACTCCTCAAAATAAGGCAGACTCTCAAACTCAGGCCGACTCTCAAACTAAGGCAGATTCTCAAACGAAGGCAACTCCTCAAAAGAAGGCAGACTGTCAAACTAAGGCAGACTCTCAAACTAAGGCAGACTCTCAAACAAAGGCATCCCCTCAAACTAAGGCAGACTCTCAAACGAAGGCAGAATCTCAAACTAAGGCAGACTCTCAAACTAAGGCAACCCCTCAAACTAAGGCAGATTCTCAAACGAAGGCAACTCCTCAAACTAAGGCAGTCTCTCAAAGTAAGGCAACTCGCTCAAACTAAGGCAGATTCTCAAACTGAGGCAGATTCTCAAACGAAGGCAACTCCTCAAACTAAGGCAGACTCTCAAACTAAGGCAGACTCTTAAACTAAGGCAGACACTAAACTTAGGCAACTCCTCAAACTAAGGCAGATTCTCAAACGAAGGCAACTCCTCAAACTAAGGCAGATTCTCAAACGAACGCAACTCCTCAAACTAAGGCAGACTCTCAAACTAAGGCAGACTCTAAAACTAAGGCAGAATCTCAAACCGAGGCAGACTCTCAATCTAAGGCAGACTCTCAAACTAAGGCAGATTCTCAAACGAAGGCAGCTCCTCAAACTAAGGCAGAAACTCAAACGAAGGAAACTCCTCAAACTAAGGCAGACTCTCAAACTAAGGCAGACTCGCAACCTGAGGCAGTTTCTCAAACGAAGGCTATTCCTCAAACGAAGACAGATTCTCAAACGAAGGCAACTCCTCAAACAAAGGCAGACTCTCAAACTAAGGCAGACTCTAAAATTAAGGCAGATTCTCAGCCGAAGGGAACTCCTCAAAATAAGGCAGACTCTCAAACTGAGGCAGACTCTCAAACTAAGGCAGATTCTCAAACGAAGGCAACTCTTCAAAAGAAGGCGGACTCTCAAACTAAGGCAGACTCTCAAACTAAGGCAACCCCTCAAACTAAGGCAGACTCTCAAACGAAGGTAGAATCTCAAACTAAGGCAGACTCTAAAATTAAGGCAGATTCTCAGCCGAAGGCAACTCCTCAAAATAAGGCAGACTCTCAAACTGAGGCAGACTCTCAAACTAAGGCAGATTCTCAAACGAAGGCAACTCTTCAAAAGAAGGCAGACTCTCAAACTAAGGCAGACTCTCAAACTAAGGCAACTCCTCAAACTAAGGCAGTCTCTCAAACTAAGGCAATTGCTCAAACTAAGGCAGATTCTCAAACTGAGGCAGATTCTCAGACGAAGGCAACTCCTCAAACTAAGGCAGACTCTCAAACTGAGGCAACTCCTCAAACTAAGGCAGACTCTCAAACTAATTCAGACACTAAACTTAGGCAACTCCTCAAACTAAGGCAGATTCTCAAACGAAGGCAACCCCTCAAACTAAGGCAGACTCTCAAACTAAGGCAGACTCTCAAACTAAGGCAGATTCTCAAAGGAAGGCAGCTCCTCAAACTAAGGCAGACTCTCAAACTAAGGCAGACTCGCAAACTAAGGCAGTTTCTCAAACGAAGGCAACTCCTCAAACTAAGGCAGATTCTCAAACGAAGGCAACTCCTCAAACTAAGGCAGACTCTCAAACTAAGGCAGACTCTAAAACTAAGGCAGACTCTCATACTGAGGCAGACTCTCAATCTAAGGCAGACTCTCAAACTAAGGCAGATTCTCAAACGAAGGCAGCTCCTCAAACTAAGGCAGAATCTCAAACTAAGGAAACTCCTAAAACGAAGGCAGACTCTCAAACTAAGGCAGACTCGCAAACTACGGCAGTTTTTCAAACGAAGGCAATTCCTCAAACTGAGCCAGATTCTCAAACGAAGGCAACTCCTCAAACCAAGGCAGACTCTCAATCGAAGGCAGACTCTCAAACTAAGGCAGATTTTCAAACGACGGCAAATCCTGAAACTAAGGCAGACTCTCAAACTAAGGCAGACTCGCAAACTAAGGCAGTTTCTCATACGAAGGCAACTCCTCAAACTAAGGAAGATTCTCAAACGAAGGCAACTCCTCAAACTAAGGCAATATCTCAAACTAAGGCAGACTCTAAAACTAAGGCAGAATCTCAAACCGAGGCAGACTCTCAATCTAAGGCAGACTCTCAAACTAAGGCAGATTCTCAAACGAAGGCAGCTCCTCAAACTAAGGCAGAAACTCAAACGAAGGAAACTCCTCAAACTAAGGCAGACTCTCAAACCAAGGCAGACTCGCAAACTAAGGCAGTTTCTCAAACGAAGGCTATTCCTCAAACGAAGGCTGATTCTCAAAAGAAGGCAACTCCTCAAACAAAGGCAGACTCTCAAACTGAGGCAGACTCTCAAACTAAGGCACATTCTCAAACGAAGGCAACTCTTCAAAAGAAGGCGGACTCTCTAACTAAGGCAGACTCTCAAACTAAGGCAACCCCTCAAACTAAGGCAGACTTTCAAACGAAGGTAGAAACTCAAACTAAGGCAGACTTTCAAACTAAGGCAACTCCTCAAATTAAGGCAGATTCTCCAACGAAGGCAATCCCTCAAACTAAGGCAGACTCTCAAACTAAGGCAGACTCTCAAACTTAGGCAACTCCTCAAACTAAGGCAGATTCTCAAACGAAGGCAACTCCTCAAACTGAGGCAGACGCTCAAACTAAGGCAGACTCTCAAACTAAGGCAACTCCTCAAACTAAGGCAGAATCTCAAACTAAGGCAGACTCTCAAACTAAGGCAACTCCTCAAACTAAGGCAGACTCTCAAACTAAGGCAGAATCTCAAACTAAGGCAGATTCTCAAACGAAGGCAAACCCTCAAACTAAGGCAGACTCTCAAACTAAGGCAGACTCTAAAACTAAGGCAGATTCTCAAACGAAGGCAACTCCTCAAAATAAGGCAGACTCTCAAACGAAGGCAGACTCTCAAACTAAGGTAGATTCTCAAACGAAGGCAACTCCTCAAAAGAAGGCAGACTCTCAAACTAAGGCAGACTCTCAAACTTAGGCAGACTCTCAAATTAAGGCATCCCCTCAAACGAAGGCAGACTCTCAAACGAAGGCAGAATCTCAAACTAAGGCAGACTCTCAAACTAAGGCAACTCCTCAAAATAAGGCAGATTCTCCAACGTAGGCAATCCCTCAAACTAAGGCAGACTCTCAAACTAAGGCAGACTCTCAAACTAAGGCAGACTTCAAATTAAGGCAGACTCTCAAACGAACGCAACCCCTCAAACTAAGGCAGACTCGAAAACTAAGGCAGACTCTCAAACTGAGGCAGATTCTCAATCTAAGGCAGACTCTCAAACTAAGGCAGATTCTCAAACGAAGGCAGCTCCTCAAACTAAGGCAGAATCTAAAACGAAGGAAACTCCTCAAACTAAGGCAGACTCTCAAACTAAGGCAGACTCGCAACCTGAGGCAGATTCTCAAACGAAGGCTATTCCTCAAACGAAGACAGATTCTCAAACGAAGGCAACTCCATCAAACAAAGGCAGACTCTCAAACTAAGGCAGACTCTAAAATTAAGGCAGATTCTCAGCCGAAGGGAACTCCTCAAAATAAGGCAGACTCTCAAACTGAGGCAGACTCTCAAACTAAGGCAGATTCTCAAACGAAGGCAACTCTTCAAAAGAAGGCGGACTCTCAAACTAAGGCAGACTCTCAAACTAAGGCAACCCCTCAAACTAAGGCAGACTCTCAAACGAAGGTAGAATCTCAAACTAAGGCAGCCTCTAAAATTAAGGCAGATTCTCAGCCGAAGACAACTCCTCAAAATAAGGCAGACTCTCAAACTGAGGCAGACTCTCAAACTAAGGCAGATTCTCAAACGAAGGCAACTCTTCAAAAGAAGGCGGACTCTCAAACTAAGGCAGACTCTCAAACTAAGGCAACTCCTCAAACTAAGGCAGTCTCTCAAACTAAGGCAATTGCTCAAACTAAGGCAGATTCTCAAACTGAGGCAGATTCTCAGACGAAGGCAACTCCTCAAACTAAGGCAGACTCTCAAACTGAGGCAACTCCTCAAACTAAGGCAGACTCTCAAACTAATTCAGACACTAAACTTAGGCAACTCCTCAAACTAAGGCAGATTCTCAAACGAAGGCAACCCCTCAAACTAAGGCAGACTCTCAAACTAAGGCAGACTCTCAAACTAAGGCAGATTCTCAAAGGAAGGCAGCTCCTCAAACTAAGGCAGACTCTCAAACTAAGGCAGACTCGCAAACTAAGGCAGTTTCTCAAACGAAGGCAACTCCTCAAACTAAGGCAGATTCTCAAACGAAGGCAACTCCTCAAACTAAGGCAGACTCTCAAACTAAGGCAGACTCTAAAACTAAGGCAGACTCTCATACTGAGGCAGACTCTCAATCTAAGGCAGACTCTCAAACTAAGGCAGATTCTCAAACGAAGGCAGCTCCTCAAACTAAGGCAGAATCTCAAACTAAGGAAACTCCTAAAACGAAGGCAGACTCTCAAACTAAGGCAGACTCGCAAACTACGGCAGTTTTTCAAACGAAGGCAATTCCTCAAACTGAGCCAGATTCTCAAACGAAGGCAACTCCTCAAACCAAGGCAGACTCTCAATCGAAGGCAGACTCTCAAACTAAGGCAGATTTTCAAACGACGGCAAATCCTGAAACTAAGGCAGACTCTCAAACTAAGGCAGACTCGCAAACTAAGGCAGTTTCTCATACGAAGGCAACTCCTCAAACTAAGGAAGATTCTCAAACGAAGGCAACTCCTCAAACTAAGGCAATATCTCAAACTAAGGCAGACTCTAAAACTAAGGCAGAATCTCAAACCGAGGCAGACTCTCAATCTAAGGCAGACTCTCAAACTAAGGCAGATTCTCAAACGAAGGCAGCTCCTCAAACTAAGGCAGAAACTCAAACGAAGGAAACTCCTCAAACTAAGGCAGACTCTCAAACCAAGGCAGACTCGCAAACTAAGGCAGTTTCTCAAACGAAGGCTATTCCTCAAACGAAGGCTGATTCTCAAAAGAAGGCAACTCCTCAAACAAAGGCAGACTCTCAAACTGAGGCAGACTCTCAAACTAAGGCACATTCTCAAACGAAGGCAACTCTTCAAAAGAAGGCGGACTCTCTAACTAAGGCAGACTCTCAAACTAAGGCAACCCCTCAAACTAAGGCAGACTTTCAAACGAAGGTAGAAACTCAAACTAAGGCAGACTTTCAAACTAAGGCAACTCCTCAAATTAAGGCAGATTCTCCAACGAAGGCAATCCCTCAAACTAAGGCAGACTCTCAAACTAAGGCAGACTCTCAAACTTAGGCAACTCCTCAAACTAAGGCAGATTCTCAAACGAAGGCAACTCCTCAAACTGAGGCAGACGCTCAAACTAAGGCAGACTCTCAAACTAAGGCAACTCCTCAAACTAAGGCAGAATCTCAAACTAAGGCAGACTCTCAAACTAAGGCAACTCCTCAAACTAAGGCAGACTCTCAAACTAAGGCAGAATCTCAAACTAAGGCAGATTCTCAAACGAAGGCAAACCCTCAAACTAAGGCAGACTCTCAAACTAAGGCAGACTCTAAAACTAAGGCAGATTCTCAAACGAAGGCAACTCCTCAAAATAAGGCAGACTCTCAAACGAAGGCAGACTCTCAAACTAAGGTAGATTCTCAAACGAAGGCAACTCCTCAAAAGAAGGCAGACTCTCAAACTAAGGCAGACTCTCAAACTTAGGCAGACTCTCAAATTAAGGCATCCCCTCAAACGAAGGCAGACTCTCAAACGAAGGCAGAATCTCAAACTAAGGCAGACTCTCAAACTAAGGCAACTCCTCAAAATAAGGCAGATTCTCCAACGTAGGCAATCCCTCAAACTAAGGCAGACTCTCAAACTAAGGCAGACTCTCAAACTAAGGCAGACTTCAAATTAAGGCAGACTCTCAAACGAACGCAACCCCTCAAACTAAGGCAGACTCGAAAACTAAGGCAGACTCTCAAACTGAGGCAGATTCTCAATCTAAGGCAGACTCTCAAACTAAGGCAGATTCTCAAACGAAGGCAGCTCCTCAAACTAAGGCAGAATCTAAAACGAAGGAAACTCCTCAAACTAAGGCAGACTCTCAAACTAAGGCAGACTCGCAACCTGAGGCAGATTCTCAAACGAAGGCTATTCCTCAAACGAAGACAGATTCTCAAACGAAGGCAACTCCATCAAACAAAGGCAGACTCTCAAACTAAGGCAGACTCTAAAATTAAGGCAGATTCTCAGCCGAAGGGAACTCCTCAAAATAAGGCAGACTCTCAAACTGAGGCAGACTCTCAAACTAAGGCAGATTCTCAAACGAAGGCAACTCTTCAAAAGAAGGCGGACTCTCAAACTAAGGCAGACTCTCAAACTAAGGCAACCCCTCAAACTAAGGCAGACTCTCAAACGAAGGTAGAATCTCAAACTAAGGCAGCCTCTAAAATTAAGGCAGATTCTCAGCCGAAGACAACTCCTCAAAATAAGGCAGACTCTCAAACTGAGGCAGACTCTCAAACTAAGGCAGATTCTCAAACGAAGGCAACTCTTCAAAAGAAGGCGGACTCTCAAACTAAGGCAGACTCTCAAACTAAGGCAACTCCTCAAACTAAGGCAGTCTCTCAAACTAAGGCAATTGCTCAAACTAAGGCAGATTCTCAAACTGAGGCAGATTCTCAGACGAAGGCAACTCCTCAAACTAAGGCAGACTCTCAAACTGAGGCAACTCCTCAAACTAAGGCAGACTCTCAAACTAATTCAGACACTAAACTTAGGCAACTCCTCAAACTAAGGCAGATTCTCAAACGAAGGCAACCCCTCAAACTAAGGCAGACTCTCAAACTAAGGCAGACTCTCAAACTAAGGCAGATTCTCAAAGGAAGGCAGCTCCTCAAACTAAGGCAGACTCTCAAACTAAGGCAGACTCGCAAACTAAGGCAGTTTCTCAAACGAAGGCAACTCCTCAAACTAAGGCAGATTCTCAAACGAAGGCAACTCCTCAAACTAAGGCAGACTCTCAAACTAAGGCAGACTCTAAAACTAAGGCAGACTCTCAAACTGAGGCAGACTCTCAATCTAAGGCAGACTCTCAAACTAAGGCAGATTCTCAAACGAAGGCAGCTCCTCAAACTAAGGCAGAATCTCAAACGAAGGAAACTCCTAAAACGAAGGCAGACTCTCAAACTAAGGCAGACTCGCAAACTACGGCAGTTTTTCAAACGAAGGCAATTCCTCAAACTGAGCCAGATTCTCAAACGAAGGCAACTCCTCAAACCAAGGCAGACTCTCAATCGAAGGCAGACTCTCAAACTAAGGCAGATTTTCAAACGACGGCAAATCCTGAAACTAAGGCAGACTCGCAAACTAAGGCAGACTCGCAAACTAAGGCAGTTTCTCATACGAAGGCAACTCCTCAAACTAAGGAAGATTCTCAAACGAAGGCAACTCCTCAAACTAAGGCAGACTCTCAAACTAAGGCAGACTCTAAAACTAAGGCAGAATCTCAAACCGAGGCAGACTCTCAATCTAAGGCAGACTCTCAAACTAAGGCAGATTCTCAAACGAAGGCAGCTCCTCAAACTAAGGCAGAAACTCAAACGAAGGAAACTCCTCAAACTAAGGCAGACTCTCAAACCAAGGCAGACTCGCAAACTAAGGCAGTTTCTCAAACGAAGGCTATTCCTCAAACGAAGGCTGATTCTCAAACGAAGGCAACTCCTCAAACAAAGGCAGACTCTCAAACTGAGGCAGACTCTCAAACTAAGGCACATTCTCAAACGAAGGCAACTCTTCAAAAGAAGGCGGACTCTCTAACTAAGGCAGTCTCTCAAACTATGGCAACTGCTCAAGCTAAGGCATTTTCTCAAACTGAGGCAGATTCTCAAACGAAGGCAACTCCTCAAACTAAGGCAGACTCTCAAACTAAGGCATACTCTAAAACTAAGACAGACTCTCAAATTGATGCAGACTCTCTATCGAAGGCAGACTCTCAAACTAAGGCAGATTCTCAAACGAAGGCAGCTCCTCAAACTAAGGCAGAATCTCAAACGAAGGAAACTCTTCAAACTAAGGCAGACTCTCAAACTAAGGCAGACTCGCAAACTAAGGGAGTTTCTCAAACGAATCAATTCCTCAATCTGAGGCAGATTCTCAAACGAAGGCAACTCCTCAAACAAAGGGAGACTCTCAATCTAAGGCACATTCTCAAACTAAGGCAGATTTTCAAACGACGGCAACTCCTCAAACTAAGGCAGACTCTCAAACTAAGGCAGACTCGCAAACTAAGGCAGTTTCTCAAACGAAGGCAACTCCTCAAACTAAGGCAGATTCTCAAACGAAGGCAACTCCTCAAACAAAGGCAGACTCTCAATCTGAGGCAGAGTCTCAAACTAAGGCAGATTTTCAAATGAGGGTAACTCCTCAAACTAAGGCAGACTCTCAAACTAAGGCAGACTCTCAAACTTAGGCAACTCCTCAAACTAAGGCAGATTCTCAAACGAAGGCAACTCCTCAAACTGAGGCAGACGCTCAAACTAAGGCAGACTCTCAAACTAAGGCAACTCCTCAAACTAAGGCAGAATCTCAAACTAAGGCAGACTCTCAAACTAAGGCAACTCCTCAAACTAAGGCAGACTCTCAAACTAAGGCAGAATCTCAAACTAAGGCAGATTCTCAAACGAAGGCAAACCCTCAAACTAAGGCAGACTCTCAAACTAAGGCAGACTCTAAAACTAAGGCAGATTCTCAAACGAAGGCAACTCCTCAAAATAAGGCAGACTCTCAAACGAAGGCAGACTCTCAAACTAAGGTAGATTCTCAAACGAAGGCAACTCCTCAAAAGAAGGCAGACTCTCAAACTAAGGCAGACTCTCAAACTTAGGCAGACTCTCAAATTAAGGCATCCCCTCAAACGAAGGCAGACTCTCAAACGAAGGCAGAATCTCAAACTAAGGCAGACTCTCAAACTAAGGCAACTCCTCAAAATAAGGCAGATTCTCCAACGTAGGCAATCCCTCAAACTAAGGCAGACTCTCAAACTAAGGCAGACTCTCAAACTAAGGCAGACTTCAAATTAAGGCAGACTCTCAAACGAACGCAACCCCTCAAACTAAGGCAGACTCGAAAACTAAGGCAGACTCTCAAACTGAGGCAGATTCTCAATCTAAGGCAGACTCTCAAACTAAGGCAGATTCTCAAACGAAGGCAGCTCCTCAAACTAAGGCAGAATCTAAAACGAAGGAAACTCCTCAAACTAAGGCAGACTCTCAAACTAAGGCAGACTCGCAACCTGAGGCAGATTCTCAAACGAAGGCTATTCCTCAAACGAAGACAGATTCTCAAACGAAGGCAACTCCATCAAACAAAGGCAGACTCTCAAACTAAGGCAGACTCTAAAATTAAGGCAGATTCTCAGCCGAAGGGAACTCCTCAAAATAAGGCAGACTCTCAAACTGAGGCAGACTCTCAAACTAAGGCAGATTCTCAAACGAAGGCAACTCTTCAAAAGAAGGCGGACTCTCAAACTAAGGCAGACTCTCAAACTAAGGCAACCCCTCAAACTAAGGCAGACTCTCAAACGAAGGTAGAATCTCAAACTAAGGCAGCCTCTAAAATTAAGGCAGATTCTCAGCCGAAGACAACTCCTCAAAATAAGGCAGACTCTCAAACTGAGGCAGACTCTCAAACTAAGGCAGATTCTCAAACGAAGGCAACTCTTCAAAAGAAGGCGGACTCTCAAACTAAGGCAGACTCTCAAACTAAGGCAACTCCTCAAACTAAGGCAGTCTCTCAAACTAAGGCAATTGCTCAAACTAAGGCAGATTCTCAAACTGAGGCAGATTCTCAGACGAAGGCAACTCCTCAAACTAAGGCAGACTCTCAAACTGAGGCAACTCCTCAAACTAAGGCAGACTCTCAAACTAATTCAGACACTAAACTTAGGCAACTCCTCAAACTAAGGCAGATTCTCAAACGAAGGCAACCCCTCAAACTAAGGCAGACTCTCAAACTAAGGCAGACTCTCAAACTAAGGCAGATTCTCAAAGGAAGGCAGCTCCTCAAACTAAGGCAGACTCTCAAACTAAGGCAGACTCGCAAACTAAGGCAGTTTCTCAAACGAAGGCAACTCCTCAAACTAAGGCAGATTCTCAAACGAAGGCAACTCCTCAAACTAAGGCAGACTCTCAAACTAAGGCAGACTCTAAAACTAAGGCAGACTCTCAAACTGAGGCAGACTCTCAATCTAAGGCAGACTCTCAAACTAAGGCAGATTCTCAAACGAAGGCAGCTCCTCAAACTAAGGCAGAATCTCAAACGAAGGAAACTCCTAAAACGAAGGCAGACTCTCAAACTAAGGCAGACTCGCAAACTACGGCAGTTTTTCAAACGAAGGCAATTCCTCAAACTGAGCCAGATTCTCAAACGAAGGCAACTCCTCAAACCAAGGCAGACTCTCAATCGAAGGCAGACTCTCAAACTAAGGCAGATTTTCAAACGACGGCAAATCCTGAAACTAAGGCAGACTCTCAAACTAAGGCAGACTCGCAAACTAAGGCAGTTTCTCATACGAAGGCAACTCCTCAAACTAAGGAAGATTCTCAAACGAAGGCAACTCCTCAAACTAAGGCAGACTCTCAAACTAAGGCAGACTCTAAAACTAAGGCAGAATCTCAAACCGAGGCAGACTCTCAATCTAAGGCAGACTCTCAAACTAAGGCAGATTCTCAAACGAAGGCAGCTCCTCAAACTAAGGCAGAAACTCAAACGAAGGAAACTCCTCAAACTAAGGCAGACTCTCAAACCAAGGCAGACTCGCAAACTAAGGCAGTTTCTCAAACGAAGGCTATTCCTCAAACGAAGGCTGATTCTCAAACGAAGGCAACTCCTCAAACAAAGGCAGACTCTCAAACTGAGGCAGACTCTCAAACTAAGGCACATTCTCAAACGAAGGCAACTCTTCAAAAGAAGGCGGACTCTCTAACTAAGGCAGTCTCTCAAACTATGGCAACTGCTCAAGCTAAGGCATTTTCTCAAACTGAGGCAGATTCTCAAACGAAGGCAACTCCTCAAACTAAGGCAGACTCTCAAACTAAGGCATACTCTAAAACTAAGACAGACTCTCAAATTGATGCAGACTCTCTATCGAAGGCAGACTCTCAAACTAAGGCAGATTCTCAAACGAAGGCAGCTCCTCAAACTAAGGCAGAATCTCAAACGAAGGAAACTCTTCAAACTAAGGCAGACTCTCAAACTAAGGCAGACTCGCAAACTAAGGGAGTTTCTCAAACGAATCAATTCCTCAATCTGAGGCAGATTCTCAAACGAAGGCAACTCCTCAAACAAAGGGAGACTCTCAATCTAAGGCACATTCTCAAACTAAGGCAGATTTTCAAACGACGGCAACTCCTCAAACTAAGGCAGACTCTCAAACTAAGGCAGACTCGCAAACTAAGGCAGTTTCTCAAACGAAGGCAACTCCTCAAACTAAGGCAGATTCTCAAACGAAGGCAACTCCTCAAACTAAGGCAGACTCTCAAACTAAGGCAGACTCTAAAACTAAGGCAGACTCTCAAACTGAGGCAGACTCTCAATCTAAGGCAGACTCTCAAACTAAGGCAGAATCTCAAACGAAGGAAACTCCTCAAACTAAGGCAGACTCTCAAACTAAGGCAGACTCGCAAATGAAGGCAGTTTCTCAAACGAAGGCTATTCCTCAAACTAAGGCAGATTCTCAAACGAAGGCAACTCCTCAAACAAAGGCAGACTCTCAATCTGAGGCAGAGTCTCAAACTAAGGCAGATTTTTAAATGAGGGTAACTCCTCAAACTAAGGCAGACTCTCAAACTAAGGCAGACTCTAAAACTAAGGCAGATTCTCAAACGAAGGCAACTCCTCAAAATAAGGCAGACTCTCAAACTCAGGCCGACTCTCAAACTAAGGCAGATTCTCAAACGAAGGCAACTCCTCAAAAGAAGGCAGACTGTCAAACTAAGGCAGACTCTCAAACTAAGGCAGACTCTCAAACTAAGGCATCCCCTCAAACTAAGGCAGACTCTCAAACGAAGGCAGAATCTCAAACTAAGGCAGACTCTCAAACTAAGGCAACCCCTCAAACTAAGGCAGATTCTCAAACGAAGGCAACTCCTCAAACTAAGGCAGTCTCTCAAAGTAAGGCAACTCGCTCAAACTAAGGCAGATTCTCAAACTGAGGCAGATTCTCAAACGAAGGCAACTCCTCAAACTAAGGCAGACTCTCAAACTAAGGCAGACTCTTAAACTAAGGCAGACACTAAACTTAGGCAACTCCTCAAACTAAGGCAGATTCTCAAACGAAGGCAACTCCTCAAACTAAGGCAGATTCTCAAACGAACGCAACTCCTCAAACTAAGGCAGACTCTCAAACTAAGGCAGACTCTAAAACTAAGGCAGAATCTCAAACCGAGGCAGACTCTCAATCTAAGGCAGACTCTCAAACTAAGGCAGATTCTCAAACGAAGGCAGCTCCTCAAACTAAGGCAGAAACTCAAACGAAGGAAACTCCTCAAACTAAGGCAGACTCTCAAACTAAGGCAGACTCGCAACCTGAGGCAGTTTCTCAAACGAAGGCTATTCCTCAAACGAAGACAGATTCTCAAACGAAGGCAACTCCTCAAACAAAGGCAGACTCTCAAACTAAGGCAGACTCTAAAATTAAGGCAGATTCTCAGCCGAAGGGAACTCCTCAAAATAAGGCAGACTCTCAAACTGAGGCAGACTCTCAAACTAAGGCAGATTCTCAAACGAAGGCAACTCTTCAAAAGAAGGCGGACTCTCAAACTAAGGCAGACTCTCAAACTAAGGCAACCCCTCAAACTAAGGCAGACTCTCAAACGAAGGTAGAATCTCAAACTAAGGCAGACTCTAAAATTAAGGCAGATTCTCAGCCGAAGGCAACTCCTCAAAATAAGGCAGACTCTCAAACTGAGGCAGACTCTCAAACTAAGGCAGATTCTCAAACGAAGGCAACTCTTCAAAAGAAGGCGGACTCTCAAACTAAGGCAGACTCTCAAACTAAGGCAACTCCTCAAACTAAGGCAGTCTCTCAAACTAAGGCAATTGCTCAAACTAAGGCAGATTCTCAAACTGAGGCAGATTCTCAGACGAAGGCAACTCCTCAAACTAAGGCAGACTCTCAAACTGAGGCAACTCCTCAAACTAAGGCAGACTCTCAAACTAATTCAGACACTAAACTTAGGCAACTCCTCAAACTAAGGCAGATTCTCAAACGAAGGCAACCCCTCAAACTAAGGCAGACTCTCAAACTAAGGCAGACTCTCAAACTAAGGCAGATTCTCAAAGGAAGGCAGCTCCTCAAACTAAGGCAGACTCTCAAACTAAGGCAGACTCGCAAACTAAGGCAGTTTCTCAAACGAAGGCAACTCCTCAAACTAAGGCAGATTCTCAAACGAAGGCAACTCCTCAAACTAAGGCAGACTCTCAAACTAAGGCAGACTCTAAAACTAAGGCAGACTCTCAAACTGAGGCAGACTCTCAATCTAAGGCAGACTCTCAAACTAAGGCAGATTCTCAAACGAAGGCAGCTCCTCAAACTAAGGCAGAATCTCAAACGAAGGAAACTCCTAAAACGAAGGCAGACTCTCAAACTAAGGCAGACTCGCAAACTACGGCAGTTTTTCAAACGAAGGCAATTCCTCAAACTGAGCCAGATTCTCAAACGAAGGCAACTCCTCAAACCAAGGCAGACTCTCAATCGAAGGCAGACTCTCAAACTAAGGCAGATTTTCAAACGACGGCAAATCCTGAAACTAAGGCAGACTCTCAAACTAAGGCAGACTCGCAAACTAAGGCAGTTTCTCATACGAAGGCAACTCCTCAAACTAAGGAAGATTCTCAAACGAAGGCAACTCCTCAAACTAAGGCAGACTCTCAAACTAAGGCAGACTCTAAAACTAAGGCAGAATCTCAAACCGAGGCAGACTCTCAATCTAAGGCAGACTCTCAAACTAAGGCAGATTCTCAAACGAAGGCAGCTCCTCAAACTAAGGCAGAAACTCAAACGAAGGAAACTCCTCAAACTAAGGCAGACTCTCAAACCAAGGCAGACTCGCAAACTAAGGCAGTTTCTCAAACGAAGGCTATTCCTCAAACGAAGGCTGATTCTCAAACGAAGGCAACTCCTCAAACAAAGGCAGACTCTCAAACTGAGGCAGACTCTCAAACTAAGGCACATTCTCAAACGAAGGCAACTCTTCAAAAGAAGGCGGACTCTCTAACTAAGGCAGTCTCTCAAACTATGGCAACTGCTCAAGCTAAGGCATTTTCTCAAACTGAGGCAGATTCTCAAACGAAGGCAACTCCTCAAACTAAGGCAGACTCTCAAACTAAGGCATACTCTAAAACTAAGACAGACTCTCAAATTGATGCAGACTCTCTATCGAAGGCAGACTCTCAAACTAAGGCAGATTCTCAAACGAAGGCAGCTCCTCAAACTAAGGCAGAATCTCAAACGAAGGAAACTCTTCAAACTAAGGCAGACTCTCAAACTAAGGCAGACTCGCAAACTAAGGGAGTTTCTCAAACGAATCAATTCCTCAATCTGAGGCAGATTCTCAAACGAAGGCAACTCCTCAAACAAAGGGAGACTCTCAATCTAAGGCACATTCTCAAACTAAGGCAGATTTTCAAACGACGGCAACTCCTCAAACTAAGGCAGACTCTCAAACTAAGGCAGACTCGCAAACTAAGGCAGTTTCTCAAACGAAGGCAACTCCTCAAACTAAGGCAGATTCTCAAACGAAGGCAACCCCTCAAACTAAGGCAGACTCTCAAACTAAGGCACATTCTCAAACTAAGGCAGATTTTCAAACGACGGCAACTCCTCAAACTAAGGCAGACTCTCAAACTAAGGCAGACTCGCAAACTAAGGCAGTTTCTCAAACGAAGGCAACTCCTCAAACTAAGGCAGATTCTCAAACGAAGGCAACTCCTCAAACTAAGGCAGACTCTCAAACTAAGGCAGACTCTAAAACTAAGGCAGACTCTCAAACTGAGGCAGACTCTCAATCTAAGGCAGACTCTCAAACTAAGGCAGAATCTCAAACGAAGGAAACTCCTCAAACTAAGGCAGACTCTCAAACTAAGGCAGACTCGCAAATGAAGGCAGTTTCTCAAACGAAGGCTATTCCTCAAACTAAGGCAGATTCTCAAACGAAGGCAACTCCTCAAACAAAGGCAGACTCTCAATCTGAGGCAGAGTCTCAAACTAAGGCAGATTTTTAAATGAGGGTAACTCCTCAAACTAAGGCAGACTCTCAAACTAAGGCAGACTCTAAAACTAAGGCAGATTCTCAAACGAAGGCAACTCCTCAAAATAAGGCAGACTCTCAAACTCAGGCCGACTCTCAAACTAAGGCAGATTCTCAAACGAAGGCAACTCCTCAAAAGAAGGCAGACTGTCAAACTAAGGCAGACTCTCAAACTAAGGCAGACTCTCAAACTAAGGCATCCCCTCAAACTAAGGCAGACTCTCAAACGAAGGCAGAATCTCAAACTAAGGCAGACTCTCAAACTAAGGCAACCCCTCAAACTAAGGCAGATTCTCAAACGAAGGCAACTCCTCAAACTAAGGCAGTCTCTCAAAGTAAGGCAACTCGCTCAAACTAAGGCAGATTCTCAAACTGAGGCAGATTCTCAAACGAAGGCAACTCCTCAAACTAAGGCAGACTCTCAAACTAAGGCAGACTCTTAAACTAAGGCAGACACTAAACTTAGGCAACTCCTCAAACTAAGGCAGATTCTCAAACGAAGGCAACTCCTCAAACTAAGGCAGATTCTCAAACGAACGCAACTCCTCAAACTAAGGCAGACTCTCAAACTAAGGCAGACTCTAAAACTAAGGCAGAATCTCAAACCGAGGCAGACTCTCAATCTAAGGCAGACTCTCAAACTAAGGCAGATTCTCAAACGAAGGCAGCTCCTCAAACTAAGGCAGAAACACAAATGAAGGAAACTCCTCAAACTAAGGCAGACTCTCAAACCAAGGCAGACTCGCAAACTAAGGCAGTTTCTCAAACGAAGGCTATTCCTCAAACGAAGGCTGATTCTCAAACGAAGGCAACTCCTCAAACAAAGGCAGACTCTCAAATTGAGGCAGACTCTCAAACTAAGGCACATTCTCAAACGAAGGCAACTCTTCAAAAGAAGGCGGACTCTCTAACTAAGGCAGACTCTCAAACTAAGGCAACCCCTCAAACTAAGGCAGACTTTCAAACGAAGGTAGAAACTCAAACTAAGGCAGACTTTCAAACTAAGGCAACTCCTCAAATTAAGGCAGATTCTCCAACGAAGGCAATCCCTCAAACTAAGGCAGACTCTCAAACTAAGGCAGACTCTCAAACTAAGGAAGACTTCAAATTAAGGCAGATTCTCAAACGAAGGCAACCCCTCAAACTAAGGCAACCCCTCAAACAAAGGCAACCCCTCAAACTAAGGCAGACTCTCGAAGTAAGCCAAATCCTCAAACTAAGGCAACCCCTCAAACTAAGCAGATTCTCAAACTAAGGCAGTCCCTCAAAGTAAGGCAACCCCTCAATCTAAGGCAACCCCTCAAACTAAGGCAGACTATCAAACTCAGACAACTCCTCAAACTAAGGCAACTCCTCAAACTAATGCAGATTCTCAAACAAAGGCAACCCCTCAAACTAAGGCAACCCCTCAATCTGAGGCAGACTCTCAAAAAAAGGCAACCCCTCAAACTAAGGCAACCCCTCAAACTAAGGCAGATTCTCAAACAAAGGTCCCTCTCAAACGAAGGCAACCCCTCAAACTAAGGCAGAATCTCAAACTAAGGCAACCCCTCAATCTAAGGCAACCCGTCAAACTAAGGCAGACTCTCAAACTAAGGCAACTCCTCAAACTAAGGCAATCCCACAAACTAAAGCAACTACTCAAACTAAGGCAGATTCTCAAACGAAGGCAACTCCTCAAACTAAGGCAGTCTCTCAAACTGAGGCAACGGCTCAAACAAAGGCATATTCTCAAACTGAGGCAGATTCTCAAACAAAGGCAACTCCTCAAACTGAGGCAGACTCTCAAACTAAGGCAACTCCTCAAACTAAGGCAGACTCTCAAACTAAGGCTGACTCTCAAACTTAGGCAACTCCTCAAACTAAGGCAGATTCTCAAACGAAGGCAACTCCTCAAACTGAGGCAGACGCTCAAACTAAGGCAGACTCTCAAACTAAGGCAACTCCTCAAACTAAGGCAGACTCTCAAACTAAGGCAGACTCTAAAACTAAGGCAGACTCTCAAACTGAGGCAGACTCTCAATCTAAGGCAGACTCTCAAACTAAGGCAGAATCTCAAACGAAGGAAACTCCTCAAACTAAGGCAGACTCTCAAACTAAGGCAGACTCGCAAATGAAGGCAGTTTCTCAAACGAAGGCTATTCCTCAAACTAAGGCAGATTCTCAAACGAAGGCAACTCCTCAAACAAAGGCAGACTCTCAATCTGAGGCAGAGTCTCAAACTAAGGCAGATTTTCAAATGAGGGTAACTCCTCAAACTAAGGCAGATTCTCAAACTAAGGCAGACTCTCAAACTTAGGCAACTCCTCAAACTAAGGCAGATTCTCAAACGAAGGCAACTCCTCAAACTGAGGCAGTCGCTCAAACTAAGGCAGACTCTCAAACTAAGGCAACTCCTCAAACTAAGGCAGAATCTCAAACTAAGGCAGACTCTCAAACGAAGGCAACTCCTCAAACTAAGGCAGACTCTCAAACGAAGGCAGATCTCAAACTAAGGCAGATTCTCAAACGAAGGCAAACCCTCAAACTAAGGCAGACTCTCAAACTAAGGCAGACTCTAAAACTAAGGCAGATTCTCAAACGAAGGCAACTCCTCAAAATAAGGCAGACTCTCAAACGAAGGCAGACTCACAAACTATGGCAGATTCTCAAACGAAGGCAACTCCTCAAAAGAAGGCAGACTCTCAAACTAAGGCAGACTCTCAAACTTAGGCAGACTCTCAAATTAAGGCATCCCCTCAAACTAAGGCAGACTCTCAAACGAAGGCAGAATCTCAAACTAAGGCAGACTCTCAAACTAAGGCAACTCCTCAAAATAAGGCAGATTCTCCAACGTAGGCAATCCCTCAAACTAAGGCAGATTCTCCAACGTAGGCAATCCCTCAAACTAAGGCAGACTCTCAAACTAAGGCAGACTCTCAAACTAAGGCAACTCCTCAAACTAAGGCAGAATCTCAAACTAAGGCAGACTCTCAAACTAAGGCAACTCCACAAACTAAGGCAGACTCTCAAACTAAGGCAGAATCTCAAACTAAGGCAGATTCTCAAACGAAGGCAAACCCTCAAACTAAGGCAGACTCTCAAACTAAGGCAGACTCTAAAACTAAGGCAGATTCTCAAACGAAGGCAACTCCTCAAAATAAGGCAGACTCTCAAACTAAGGCAGACTCTCAAACTAAGGCAGATTCTCAAACGAAGGCAACTCCTCAAAAGAAGGCAGACTCTCAAACTAAGGCAGACTCTCAAACTTAGGCAGACTCTCAAATTAAGGCATCCCCTCAAACTAAGGCAGACTCAAACGAAGGCAGAATCTCAAACTAAGGCAGACTCTCAAACTAAGGCAACTCCTCAAAATAAGGCAGATTCTCCAACGTAGGCAAACCCTCAAACTAAGGCAGACTCTCAAACTAAGGCAGACTCTCAAACTAAGGCAGACTCCAAATTAAGGCAGACTCTCAAACGAATGCAACCCCTCAAACTAAAGCAGACTCTAAAACTAAGGCAGACTCTCAAACTGAGGCAGACTCTCAATCTAAGGCAGACTCTCAAACTAAGGCAGATTCTCAAACGAAGGCAGCTCCTCAAACTAAGGCAGAATCTAAAACGAAGGAAACTCCTCAAACTAAGGCAGACTCTCAAACTAAGGCAGACTCGCAAACTAAGGCAGTTTCTCAAACGAAGCAATTCCTCAAACTGAGGCAGATTCTCAAACGAAGGCAACTCCTCAAACAAAGGGAGACTCTCAATCTAAGGCAGATTCTCAAACTAAGGCAGATTTTCAAACGACGGCAACTCCTCAAACTAAGGCAGACTCTCAAACTAAGGCAGACTCGCAAACTAAGGCAGTTTCTCAAACGAAGGCAACTCCTCAAACTAAGGCAGATTCTCAAACGAAGGCAACTCCTCAAACTAAGGCAGACTCTCAAACTAAGGCAGACTCTAAAACTAAGGCAGACTCTCAAACTGAGGCAGACTCTCAATCTAAGGCAGACTCTCAAACTAAGGCAGAATCTCAAACGAAGGCAACTCCTCAGACAAAGGCAGACTCTCAATCTGAGGCAGAGTCTCAAACTAAGGCAGATTTTCAAATGAGGGTAACTCCTCAAACTAAGGCAGACTCTCAAACTAAGGCAGACTCTCAAACTTAGGCAACTCCTCAAACTAAGGCAGATTCTCAAACGAAGGCAACTCCTCAAACTGAGGCAGACGCTCAAACTAAGGCAGACTCTCAAACTAAGGCAACTCCTCAAACTAAGGCAGAATCTCAAACTAAGGCAGACTCTCAAACTAAGGCAACTCCTCAAACTAAGGCAGACTCTCAAACGAAGGCAGAATCTCAAACTAAGGCAGATTCTCAAACGAAGGCAAACCATCAAACTAAGGCAGACTCTCAAACTAAGGCAGACTCTAAAACTAAGGCAGATTCTCAAACGAAGGCAACTCCTCAAAATAAGGCAGACTCTCAAACGAAGGCAGAATCTCAAACTAAGGCAGATTCTCAAACGAAGGCAACTCCTCAAAAGAAGGCAGACTCTCAAACTAAGGCAGACTCTCAAACTTAGGCAGACTCTCAAATTAAGGCATCCCCTCAAACTAAGGCAGACTCTCAAACGAAGGCAGAATCTCAAACTAAGGCAGACTCTCAAACTAAGGCAACTCCTCAAAATAAGGCAGATTCTTCAACGTAGGCAATCCCTCAAACTAAGGCAGACTCTCAAACTAAGGCAGACTCTCAAACTAAGGCAGACTTCAAATTAAGGCAGACTCTCAAACGAACGCAACCCCTCAAACTAAGGCAGACTCTAAAACTAAGGCAGACTCTCAAACTGAGGCAGACTCTCAATCTAAGGCAGACTCTCAAACTAAGGCAGATTCTCAAACGAAGGCAGCTCCTCAAACTAAGGCAGAATCTAAAACGAAGGAAACTCCTCAAACTAAGGCAGACTCTCAAACTAAGGCAGACTCGCAAACTAAGGCAGTTTCTCAAACTAAGGCAACTCCTCAAACTAAGGCAGATTCTCAAACTAAGGCAACTCCTCAAACAAAGGCAGACTCTGAATCTGAGGCAGACTCTCAAACTAAGGCAGATTTTCGAACGAGGGCAACTCCTCAAACTAAGGCAGACTCTCAAACTAAGGCAGACTCAAAAACTAAGGCAGATTCTCAAACGAAGGCAACTCCTCAAAATAAGTCAACTCCTCAAACTAAGGCAACCCCTCAAACTAAGGCAGATTCTCAAACGAAGGCAACTCCTCAAACTAAGGCAGTCTCTCAAACTAAGGCAACTGCTCAAACTAAGGCATTTTCTCAAACTGAGGCAGATTCTCAAACGAAGGCAACTCCTCAAACTAAGGCAGACTCTCAAACTAAGGCAGACTTTTAAACTAAGGCAGACTCTAAACTTAGGCAACTCCTCAAACTAAGGAAGATTCTCAAACGAAGGCAACTCCTCAAATTAAGGCAGACTCTCAAACTAAGGCAGACTCTAAAACTAAGGCAGACTCTCAAATTGATGCAGACTCTCAATCGAAGGCAGACTCTCAAACTAAGGCAGATTCTCAAACGAAGGCAGCTCCTCAAACTAAGGCAGAATCTCAAACGAAGGAAACTCTTCAAACTAAGGCAGACTCTCAAACTAAGGCAGACTCGCAAACTAAGGGAGTTTCTCAAACGAAGCAATTCCTCAAACTGAGGCAGATTCTCAAACGAAGGCAACTCCTCAAACAAAGGGAGACTCTCAATCTAAGGCAGATTCTCAAACTAAGGCAGATTGTCAAACGACGGCAACTCCTCAAACTAAGGCAGACTCACAAACTAAGGCAGACTCGCAAACTAAGGCAGTTTCTCAAACGAAGGCAACTCCTCAAACGAAGGCAGATTCTCAAACGAAGGCAACTCCTCAAACTAAGGCAGACTCTCAAACTGAGGCAGACTCTCAGTCTAAGGCAGACTCTCAAACTAAGGCAGAATCACAAACGAAGGAAACTCCTCAAACTAAGGCAGACTCTCAAACTAAGGCAGACTCGCAAATGAAGGCAGTTTCTCAAACGAAGGCTATTCCTCAAACTAAGGCAGATTCTCAAACAAAGGCAACTCCTCAAACAAAGGCAGACTCTCAATCTGAGGCAGAGTCTCAAACTAAGGCAGATTTTCAAATGAGGGTAACTCCTCAAACTAAGGCAGACTCTCAAACTAAGGCAGACTCTAAAACTAAGGCAGATTCTCAAACGAAGGCAACTCCTCAAAATAAGGCAGACTCTCAAACTAAGGCAACTCGCTCAAACTGAGGCTGATTCTCAAACTGAGGCAGATTCTCAAACGAAGGCAACTCCTCAAACTAAGGCAGACTCTCAAACTAAGGCAGACTCTTAAACTAAGTCAGACTCTAAACTTAGGCAACTCCTCAAACTAAGGCAGATTCTCAAACGAAGGCAACTTCTCAAACTAAGGCAGATTCTCAAACGAAGGCAACTCCTCAAATTAAGGCAGACTCTGAAACTAAGGCAGACTCTAAAACTAAGGCAGAATCTCAAACCGAGTCAGACTCTCAATCTAAGGCAGACTCTCAAACTAAGGCAGTTTCTCAAACGAAGGCTATTCCTCAAACGAAGGCAGATTCTCAAACGAAGGCAACTCCTCAAACAAAGGCAGACTCTCAAACTGAGGCAGACTCTCAAACTAAGGCAGATTCTCAAACGAAGGCAACTCTTCAAAAGAAGGCGGACTCTCTAACTAAGGCAGACTCTCAAACTAAGGCAACCCATCAAACTAAGGCAGACTCTCAAACGAAGGTAGAATCTCAAACGAAGGCAGATTCTCAAACGAAGGCAACTCCTCAAACAAAGGCAGACTCTCAAACTAAGGCAGACTCTAAAATTAAGGCAGATTCTCAGCCGAAGGGAACTCCTCAAAATAAGGCAGACTCTCAAACTGAGGCAGACTCTCAAACTAAGGCAGATTCTCAAACGAAGGCAACTCTTCAAAAGAAGGCGGACTCTCAAACTAAGGCAGACTCTCAAACTAAGGCAACCCCTCAAACTAAGGCAGACTCTCAAACGAAGGTAGAATCTCAAACTAAGGCAGACTCTAAAATTAAGGCAGATTCTCAGCCGAAGGCAACTCCTCAAAATAAGGCAGACTCTCAAACTGAGGCAGACTCTCAAACTAAGGCAGATTCTCAAACGAAGGCAACTCTTCAAAAGAAGGCGGACTCTCAAACTAAGGCAGACTCTCAAACTAAGGCAACTCCTCAAACTAAGGCAGTCTCTCAAACTAAGGCAATTGCTCAAACTAAGGCAGATTCTCAAACTGAGGCAGATTCTCAGACGAAGGCAACTCCTCAAACTAAGGCAGACTCTCAAACTGAGGCAACTCCTCAAACTAAGGCAGACTCTCAAACTAAGGCAGACACTAAACTTAGGCAACTCCTCAAACTAAGGCAGATTCTCAAACGAAGGCAACGCCTCAAACTAAGGCAGACTCTCAAACTAAGGCAGATTCTCAAACGAAGGCAGCTCCTCAAACTAAGGCAGACTCTCAAACGAAGGCAGAATCGCAAACTAAGGCAGTTTCTCAAACGAAGGCAACTCCTCAAACTAAGGCAGATTCTCAAACGAAGGCAACTCCTCAAACTAAGGCAGACTCTCAAAGTAAGGCAGAATCTAACACTAAGGCAGACTCTCAAACTGAGGCAGACTCTCAATCTAAGGCAGACTCTCAAACTAAGGCAGATTCTCAAACGAAGGCAGCTCCTCAAACTAAGGCAGAATCTCAAACGAAGGAAACTCCTCAAACTAAGGCAGACTCTCAAACTAAGGCTGACTCGCAAACTAAGGCAGTTTTTCAAACGAAGGCAATTCCTCAAACTGAGGCAGATTCTCAAACGAAGGCAACTCCTCAAACAAAGGCAGACTCTCAATCGAAGGCAGACTCTCAAACTAAGGCAGATTTTCAAACGACGGCAAATCCTGAAACTAAGGCAGACTCTCAAACTAAGGCAAACTCGCAAACTAAGGCAGTTTCTCATACGAAGGCAACTCCTCAAACTAAGGAAGATTCTCAAACGAAGGCAACTCCTCAAACTAAGGCAGACTCTCAAACTAAGGCAGACTCTAAAACTAAGGCAGAATCTCAAACCGAGGCAGACTCTCAATCTAAGGCAGACTCTCATACTAAGGCAGATTCTCAAACGAAGGCAGCTCCTCAAACTAAGGCAGAAACTCAAACGAAGGAAACTCCTCAAACTAAGGCAGACTCTCAAACTAAGGCAGACTCGCAAACTAAGGCAGTTTCTCAAACGAAGGCTATTCCTCAAACGAAGGCAGATTCTCAAACGAAGGCAACTCCTCAAACAAAGGCAGACTCTCAAACTGAGACAGACTCTCAAACTAAGGCAGATTCTCAAACGAAGGCAACTCTTCAAAAGAAGGCGGACTCTCTAACTAAGGCAGACTCTCAAACTAAGGCAACCCCTCAAACTAAGGCAGACTCTCAAACGAAGGTAGAATCTCAAACTAAGGCAGACTTTCAAACTAAGGCAACTCCTCAAAATAAGGCAGATTCTCCAACGAAGGCAATCCCTCAAACTAAGGCAGACTCTCAAACTAAGGCAGACTCTCAAACTAAGGAAGACTTCAAATTAAGGCAGATTCTCAAACGAAGGCAACCCCTCAAACTAAGGCAACCCCTCAAACTAAGGCAGGCTCTCGAATTAAGCCAAATCCTCAAACTAAGGCAACCCCTCAAACTAAGGCAGATTCTCAAACTAAGGCAGTCCCTCAAAGTAAGGCAACCCCTCAATCTAAGGCAACCCCTCAAACTAAGGCAGACTATCAAACTCAGGCAACTCCTCAAACTAAGGCAACTCCTCAAACTCATGCAGATTCTCAAACAAAGGCAACCCCTCAAGCTAAGGCAACCCCTCAATCTGAGGCAGACTCTCAAAAAAAGGCAACCCCTCAAACTAAGGCAACCCCTCAAACTAAGGCAGATTCTCAAACAAAGGTCCCTCTCAAACTGAGGCAACCCCTCAAACTAAGGCAGACTCTCAAACTAAGGCAACCCCTCAAACTAAGGCAACCCCTCAAACTAAGGCAGACTCTCAAACTAAGGCAACTCCTCAAACTAAGGCAATCCCACAAACTAAAGCAACTGCTCAAACTAAGGCAGATTCTCAAACGAAGGCAACTCCTCAAACTAAGGCAGTCTCTCAAACTGAGGGAACGGTTCAAACAAAGGTATATTCTCAAACTGAGGCAGATTCTCAAACAAAGGCAACTCCTCAAACTAAGGCAGACTCTCAAACTAAGGCAGACTCTCAAACTTAGGCAACTCCTCAAACTAAGGCAGATTCTCAAACGAAGGCAACTCTTCATACTGAGGCAGACGCTCAAACTAAGGCAGACTCTCAAACTAAGGCAACTCCTCAAACTAAGGCAGAATCTCAAACTAAGGCAGACTCTCAAACTAAGGCAACTCCTCAAACTAAGGCAGACTCTAAAACTAAGGCAGACTCTCAAACTGAGGCAGACTCTCAAACTAAGGCAGATTCTCAAACGAAGGCAGCTCCTCAAACTAAGGCAGAATCTAAAACGAAGGAAACTCCTCAAACTAAGGCAGACTCTCAAACTAAGGCAGACTCGCAAACTAAGGCAGTTTCTCAAACTAAGGCAACTCCTCAAACTAAGGCAGATTCTCAAACTAAGGCAACTCCTCAAACAAAGGCAGACTCTCAATCTGAGGCAGACTCTCAAACTAAGGCAGATTTTCGAACGAGGGCAACTCCTCAAACTAAGGCAGACTCTCAAACTAAGGCAGACTCAAAAACTAAGGCAGATTCTCAAACGAAGGCAACTCCTCAAAATAAGGCAACTCCTCAAACTAAGGCAACCCCTCAAACTAAGGCAGATTCTCAAACGAAGGCAACTCCTCAAACTAAGGCAGTCTCTCAAACTAAGGCAACTGCTCAAACTAAGGCATTTTCTCAAACTGAGGCAGATTCTCAAACGAAGGCAACTCCTCAAACTAAGGCAGACTCTCAAACTAAGGCAGACTTTTAAACTAAGGCAGACTCTAAACTTAGGCAACTCCTCAAACTAAGGCAGATTCTCAAACGAAGGCAACTCCTCAAACTAAGGCAGACTCTCAAACTAAGGCAGACTCTAAAACTAAGGCAGACTCTCAAATTGATGCAGACTCTCAATCGAAGGCAGACTCTCAAACTAAGGCAGATTCTCAAACGAAGGCAGCTCCTCAAACTAAGGCAGAATCTCAAACAAAGGAAACTCTTCAAACTAAGGCAGACTCTCAAACTAAGGCAGACTCGCAAACTAAGGGAGTTTCTCAAACGAAGCAATTCCTCAAACTGAGGCAGATTCTCAAACGAAGGCAACTCCTCAAACAAAGGGAGACTCTCAATCTAAGGCAGATTCTCAAACTAAGGCAGATTTTCAAACGACGGCAACTCCTCAAACTAAGGCAGACTCACAAACTAAGGCAGACTCGCAAACTAAGGCAGTTTCTCAAACGAAGGCAACTCCTCAAACTAAGGCAGATTCTCAAACGAAGGCAACTCCTCAAACTAAGGCAGACTCTCAAACTGAGGCAGACTCTCAATCTAAGGCAGACTCTCAAACTAAGGCAGAATCACAAACGAAGGAAACTCCTCAAACTAAGGCATACTCTCAAACTAAGGCAGACTCGCAAATGAAGGCAGTTTCTCAAACGAAGGCTATTCCTCAAACTAAGGCAGATTCTCAAACAAAGGCAACTCCTCAAACAAAGGCAGACTCTCAATCTGAGGCAGAGTCTCAAACTAAGGCAGATTTTCAAATGAGGGTAACTCCTCAAACTAAGGCAGACTCTCAAACTAAGGCAGACTCTAAAACTAAGGCAGATTCTCAAACGAAGGCAACTCCTCAAAACAAGGCAGACTCTCAAACTAAGGCAACTCGCTCAAACTAAGGCAGATTCTCAAACTGAGGCAGATTCTCAAACGAAGGCAACTCCTCAAACGAAGGCAGACTCTCAAACTAAGGCAGACTCTTAAACTAAGTCAGGCTCTAAACTTAGGCAACTCCTCAAACTAAGGCAGATTCTCAAACGAAGGCAACTTCTCAAACTAAGGCAGATTCTCAAACGAAGGCAACTCCTCAAATTAAGGCAGACTCTCAAACTAAGGCAGACTCTAAAACTAAGGCAGAATCTCAAACCGAGGCAGACTCTCAATCTAAGGCAGACTCTCAAACTAAGGCAGATTCTCAAACAAAGGCAGCTCCTCAAACTAAGGCAGAAACTCAAACGAAGGAAACTCCTCAAACTAAGGCAGACTCTCAAACTAAGGCAGACTCGCATACTAAGGCAGTTTCTCAAACGAAGGCTATTCCTCAAACGAAGGCAGATTCTCAAACGAAGGCAACTCCTCAAACAAAGGCAGACTCTCAAACTGAGGCAGACTCTCAAACTAAGGCAGATTCTCAAACGAAGGCAACTCTTCAAAAGAAGGCGGACTCTCTAACTAAGGCAGACTCTCAAACTAAGGCAACCCCTCAAACTAAGGCAGACTCTCAAACGAAGGTAGAATCTCAAACGAAGGCAGATTCTCAAACGAAGGCAACTCCTCAAACAAAGGCAGACTCTCAAACTAAGGCAGACTCTAAAATTAAGGCAGATTCTCAGCCGAAGGGAACTTCTCAAAATAAGGCAGACTCTCAAACTGAGGCAGACTCTCAAACTAAGGCAGATTCTCAAACGAAGGCAACTCTTCAAAAGAAGGCGGACTCTCAAACTAAGGCAGACTCTCAAACTAAGGCAACCCCTCAAACTAAGGCAGACTCTCAAACGAAGGTAGAATCTCAAACTAAGGCAGACTCTAAAATTAAGGCAGATTCTCAGCCGAAGGCAACTCCTCAAAATAAGGCAGGCTCTCAAACTGAGGCAGACTCTCAAACTAAGGCAGATTCTCAAACGAAGGCAACTCTTCAAAAGAAGGCGGACTCTCAAACTAAGGCAGACTCTCAAACTAAGGCAACTCCTCAAACTAAGGCAATCCCACAAACTAAAGCAACTGCTCAAACTAAGGCAGATTCTCAAACGAAGGCAACTCCTCAAACTAAGGCAGTCTCTCAAACTGAGGGAACGGTTCAAACAAAGGTATATTCTCAAACTGAGGCAGATTCTCAAACAAAGGCAACTCCTCAAAATGAGGCAGACTCTCAAACTAAGGCAACTCCTCAAACTAAGGCAGACTCTCAAACTAAGGCAGACTCTCAAACTTAGGCAACTCCTCAAACTAAGGCAGATTCTCAAACGAAGGCAACTCTTCAAACTGAGGCAGACGCTCAAACTAAGGCAGACTCTCAAACTAAGGCAACTCCTCAAACTAAGGCAGAATCTCAAACTAAGGCAGACTCTCAAACTAAGGCAACTCCTCAAACTAAGGCAGACTCTAAAACTAAGGCAGACTCTCAAACTGAGGCAGACTCTCAAACTAAGGCAGATTCTCAAACGAAGGCAGCTCCTCAAACTAAGGCAGAATCTAAAACGAAGGAAACTCCTCAAACTAAGGCAGACTCTCAAACTAAGGCAGACTCGCAAACTAAGGCAGTTTCTCAAACTAAGGCAACTCCTCAAACTAAGGCAGATTCTCAAACTAAGGCAACTCCTCAAACAAAGGCAGACTCTCAATCTGAGGCAGACTCTCAAACTAAGGCAGATTTTCGAACGAGGGCAACTCCTCAAACTAAGGCAGACTCTCAAACTAAGGCAGACTCAAAAACTAAGGCAGATTCTCAAACGAAGGCAACTCCTCAAAATAAGGCAACTCCTCAAACTAAGGCAACCCCTCAAACTAAGGCAGATTCTCAAACGAAGGCAACTCCTCAAACTAAGGCAGTCTCTCAAACTAAGGCAACTGCTCAAACTAAGGCATTTTCTCAAACTGAGGCAGATTCTCAAACGAAGGCAACTCCTCAAACTAAGGCAGACTCTCAAACTAAGGCAGACTTTTAAACTAAGGCAGACTCTAAACTTAGGCAACTCCTCAAACTAAGGCAGATTCTCAAACGAAGGCAACTCCTCAAACTAAGGCAGACTCTCAAACTAAGGCAGACTCTAAAACTAAGGCAGACTCTCAAATTGATGCAGACTCTCAATCGAAGGCAGACTCTCAAACTAAGGCAGATTCTCAAACGAAGGCAGCTCCTCAAACTAAGGCAGAATCTCAAACAAAGGAAACTCTTCAAACTAAGGCAGACTCTCAAACTAAGGCAGACTCGCAAACTAAGGGAGTTTCTCAAACGAAGCAATTCCTCAAACTGAGGCAGATTCTCAAACGAAGGCAACTCCTCAAACAAAGGGAGACTCTCAATCTAAGGCAGATTCTCAAACTAAGGCAGATTTTCAAACGACGGCAACTCCTCAAACTAAGGCAGACTCACAAACTAAGGCAGACTCGCAAACTAAGGCAGTTTCTCAAACGAAGGCAACTCCTCAAACTAAGGCAGATTCTCAAACGAAGGCAACTCCTCAAACTAAGGCAGACTCTCAAACTGAGGCAGACTCTCAATCTAAGGCAGACTCTCAAACTAAGGCAGAATCACAAACGAAGGAAACTCCTCAAACTAAGGCATACTCTCAAACTAAGGCAGACTCGCAAATGAAGGCAGTTTCTCAAACGAAGGCTATTCCTCAAACTAAGGCAGATTCTCAAACAAAGGCAACTCCTCAAACAAAGGCAGACTCTCAATCTGAGGCAGAGTCTCAAACTAAGGCAGATTTTCAAATGAGGGTAACTCCTCAAACTAAGGCAGACTCTCAAACTAAGGCAGACTCTAAAACTAAGGCAGATTCTCAAACGAAGGCAACTCCTCAAAACAAGGCAGACTCTCAAACTAAGGCAACTCGCTCAAACTAAGGCAGATTCTCAAACTGAGGCAGATTCTCAAACGAAGGCAACTCCTCAAACTAAGGCAGACTCTCAAACTAAGGCAGACTCTTAAACTAAGTCAGGCTCTAAACTTAGGCAACTCCTCAAACTAAGGCAGATTCTCAAACGAAGGCAACTTCTCAAACTAAGGCAGATTCTCAAACGAAGGCAACTCCTCAAATTAAGGCAGACTCTCAAACTAAGGCAGACTCTAAAACTAAGGCAGAATCTCAAACCGAGGCAGACTCTCAATCTAAGGCAGACTCTCAAACTAAGGCAGATTCTCAAACAAAGGCAGCTCCTCAAACTAAGGCAGAAACTCAAACGAAGGAAACTCCTCAAACTAAGGCAGACTCTCAAACTAAGGCAGACTCGCATACTAAGGCAGTTTCTCAAACGAAGGCTATTCCTCAAACGAAGGCAGATTCTCAAACGAAGGCAACTCCTCAAACAAAGGCAGACTCTCAAACTGAGGCAGACTCTCAAACTAAGGCAGATTCTCAAACGAAGGCAACTCGTCAAAAGAAGGCGGACTCTCTAACTGAGGCAGACTCTCAAACTAAGGCAACCCCTCAAACTAAGGCAGACTCTCAAACGAAGGTAGAATCTCAAACGAAGGCAGATTCTCAAACGAAGGCAACTCCTCAAACAAAGGCAGACTCTCAAACTAAGGCAGACTCTAAAATTAAGGCAGATTCTCAGCCGAAGGGAACTCCTCAAAATAAGGCAGACTCTCAAACTGAGGCAGACTCTCAAACTAAGGCAGATTCTCAAACGAAGGCAACTCTTCAAAAGAAGGCGGACTCTCAAACTAAGGCAGACTCTCAAACTAAGGCAACCCCTCAAACTAAGGCAGACTCTCAAACGAAGGTAGAATCTCAAACTAAGGCAGACTCTAAAATTAAGGCAGATTCTCAGCCGAAGGCAACTCCTCAAAATAAGGCAGGCTCTCAAACTGAGGCAGACTCTCAAACTAAGGCAGATTCTCAAACGAAGGCAACTCTTCAAAAGAAGGCGGACTCTCAAACTAAGGCAGACTCTCAAACTAAGGCAACTCCTCAAACTAAGGCAGTCTCTCAAACTAAGGCAATTGCTCAGACTAAGGCAGATTCTCAAACTGAGGCAGATTCTCAGACGAAGGCAACTCCTCAAACTAAGGCAGACTCTCAAACTGAGGCAACTCCTCAAACTAAGGCAGACTCTCAAACTAAGGCAGACACTAAACTTAGGCAACTCCTCAAACTAAGGCAGATTCTCAAACGAAGGCAACCCCTCAAACTAAGGCAGACTCTCAAACTAAGGCAGACTCTCAAACTAAGGCAGATTCTCAAACGAAGGCAGCTCCTCAAACTAAGGCAGACTCTCAAACTAAGGCAGACTCGCAAACTAAGGCAGTTTCTCAAACGAAGGCAACTCCTCAAACTAAGGCAGATTCTCAAACGAAGGCAACTCCTCAAACTAAGGCAGACTCTCAAACTAAGGCAGACTCTAACACTAAGGCAGACTCTCAAACTGAGGCAGACTCTCAATCTAAGGCAGACTCTCAAACTGAGGCAGATTCTCAAACGAAGGCAGCTCCTCAAACTAAGGCAGAATCTCAAACGAAGGAAACTCCTCAAACTAAGGCAGACTCTCAAACTAAGGCTGACTCGCAAACTAAGGCAGTTTTTCAAACGAAGGCAATTCCTCAAACTGAGGCAGATTCTCAAACGAAGGGAACTCCTCAAACAAAGGCAGACTCTCAATCGAAGGCAGACTCTCAAACTAAGGCAGATTTTCAAACGACGGCAAATCCTGAAACTAAGGCAGACTCTCAAACTAAGGCAAACTCGCAAACTAAGGCAGTTTCTCATACGAAGGCAACTCCTCAAACTAAGGATGATTCTCAAACGAAGGCAACTCCTCAAACTAAGGCAGACTCTCAAACTAAGGCAGACACTAAAACTAAGGCAGAATCTCAAACCGAGGCAGACTCTCAATCTAAGGCAGACTCTCAAACTAAGGCAGATTCTCAAACGAAGGCCTCTCCTCAAACTGAGGCAGAAACTCAAACGATGGAAACTCCTCAAACTAAGGCAGACTCTCAAACTAAGGCTGACTCGCAAACTAAGGCAGTTTCTCAAACGAAGGCTATTCCTCAAACGAAGGCAGATTCTCAAACGAAGGCAACTCCTCAAACAAAGGCAGACTCTCAAACTGAGACAGACTCTCAAACTAAGGTAGATTCTCAAACGAAGGCAACTCTTCAAAAGAAGGCGGACTCTCTAACTAAGGCAGACTCTCAAACTAAGGCAACCCCTCAAACTAAGGCAGACTCTCAAACGAAGGTAGAATCTCAAACTAAGGCAGACTTTCAAACTAAGGCAACTCCTCAAAATAAGGCAGATTCTCCAACGAAGGCAATCCCTCAAACTAAGGCAGACTCTCAAACTAAGGCAGACTCTCAAACTAAGGAAGACTTCAAATTAAGGCAGATTCTCAAACGAAGGCAACCCCTCAAACTAAGGCAACCCCTCAAACTAAGGCAGACTCTCGAAGTAAGCCAAATCCTCAAACTAAGGCAACCCCTCAAACTAAGGCAGATTCTCAAACTAAGGCAGTCCCTCAAAGTAAGGCAACCCCTCAATCTAAGGCAACCCCTCAAACTAAGGCAGACTATCAAACTCAGGCAACTCCTCAAACTAAGGCAACTCCTCAAACTAATGCAGATTCTCAAACAAAGGCAACCCCTCAAGCTAAGGCAACCCCTCAATCTGAGGCAGACTCTCAAAAAAAGGCAACCCCTCAAACTAAGGCAATCCCTCAAACTAAGGCAGATTCTCAAACAAAGGTCCCTCTCAAACTGAGGCAACCCCACAAACTAAGGCAGACTCTCAAACTAAGGCAACCCCTCAAACTAAGGCAACCCCTCAAACTAAGGCAGTCTCTCAAACTAAGGCAACTCCTCAAACTAAGGCAATCCCACAAACTAAAGCAACTGCTCAAACTAAGGCAGATTCTCAAACGAAGGCAACTCCTCAAACTAAGGCAGTCTCTCAAACTGAGGGAACGGCTCAAACAAAGGCATATTCTCAAACTGAGGCAGATTCTCAAACAAAGGCAACTCCTCAAACTGAGGCAGACTCTCAAACTAAGGCAACTCCTCAAACTAAGGCAGACTCTCAAACTAAGGCAGACTCTCAAACTTAGGCAACTCCTCAAACTAAGGCAGATTCTCAAACGAAGGCAACTCCTCAAACTGAGGCAGATGCTCAAACTAAGGCAGACTCTCAAACTAAGGCAACTCCTCAAACTAAGGCAGAATCTCAAACTAAGGCAGACTCTCAAACTAAGGCAACTCCTCAAACTAAGGCAGACTCTCAAACGAAGGCAGAATCTCAAACTAAGGCAGATTCTCAAACGAAGGCAAACCCTCAAACTAAGGCAGACTCTCAAACTAAGGCAGACTCTAAAACTAAGGCAGATTCTCAAACGAAGGCAACTCCTCAAAATAAGGCAGACTCTCAAACTAAGGCAGACTCTCAAACTAAGTCAGATTCTCAAACGAAGGCAACTCCTCAAAGAAGGCAGACTCTCAAACTAAGGCAGACTCTCAAACTTAGGCAGACTCTCAAATTAAGGCATCCCCTCAAACTAAGGCAGACTCTCAAACGAAGGCAGAATCTCAAACTAAGGCAGACTCTCAAACTAAGGCAACTCCTCAAAATAAGGCAGATTCTCCAACGTAGGCAAACCCTCAAACTAAGGCAGACTCTCAAACTAAGGCAGACTCTCAAACTAAGGCAGACTCCAAATTAAGGCAGACTCTCAAACGAACGCAACCCCTCAAACTAAGGCAGACTCTAAAACTAAGGCAGACTCTCAAACTGAGGCAGACTCTCAATCTAAGGCAGACTCTCAAACTAAGGCAGATTCTCAAACGAAGGCAGCTCCTCAAACTAAGGCAGAATCTAATACGAAGGAAAATCCTCAAACTATGCAGACTCTCAAACTAAGGCAGACTCGCAAACTAAGGCAGTTTCTCAAACTAAGGCAACTCCTCAAACTAAGGCAGATTCTCAAACTAAGGCAACTCCTCAAACAAAGGCAGACTCTCAATCTGAGGCAGACTCTCAAACTAAGGCAGATTTTCGAACGAGGGCAACTCCTCAAACTAAGGCAGACTCTCAAACCAAGGCAGACTCAAAAACTAAGGCAGATTCTCAAACGAAGGCAACTCCTCAAAATAAGGCAGACTCTCAAACTAAGGCAGACTCTCAAACTAAGGCAGATTCTCAAACGAAGGCAACGCCTCAAACTAAGGCAACTCCTCAAACTAAGGCAAACCCTCAAACTAAGGCAGATTCTCAAACGAAGGCATCTCCTCAAACTAAGGCAGTCTCTCAAACTAAGGCAACTGCTCAAACTAAGGCATTTTCTCAAACTGAGGCAGATTCTCAAATGAAGGCAACTCCTCAAACTAAGGCAGACTCTCAAACTAAGGCAGACTCTTAAACTAAGGCAGACTCTAAACTTAGGCAACTCCACAAACTAAGGAAGATTCTCAAACGAAGGCAACTCCTCAAACTAAGGCAGACTCTCAAACTAAGGCAGACTCTAAAACTAAGGCAGACTCTCAAATTGATGCAGACTCTCAATCGAAGGCAGACTCTCAAACTAAGGCAGATTCTCAAACGAAGGCAGCTCCTCAAACTAAGGCAGAATCTCAAACAAAGGAAACTCTTCAAACTAAGGCAGACTCTCAAACTAAGGCAGACTCGCAAACTAAGGGAGTTTCTCAAACGAAGGCAATTCCTCACACTGAGGCAGATTCTCAAACGAAGGCAACTCCTCAAACAAAGGGAGACTCTCAATCTAAGGCAGATTCTCAAACTAAGGCAGATTTTCAAACGACGGCAACTCCTCAAACTAAGGCAGACTCTCAAACTAAGGCAGACTCGCAAACTAATGCAGTTTCTCAAACGAAGGCAACTCCTCAAACTAAGGCAGATTCTCAAACGAAGGCAACTCCTCAAACTAAGGCAGACTCTCAATCTAAGGCAGACTCTCAAACTAAGGCAGAATCTCAAACGAAGGAAACTCCTCAAACTAAGGCAGACTCTCAAACTAAGGCAGACTCGCAAATGAAGGCAGTTTCTCAAACGAAGGCTATTCCTCAAACTAAGGCAGATTCTCAAACGAAGGCAACTCCTCAAACAAAGGCAGACTCTCAATCTGAGGCAGAGTCTCAAACTAAGGCAGATTTTCAAATGAGGGTAACTCCTCAAACTAAGGCAGACTCTCAAACTAAGGCAGACTCTAAAACTAAGGCAGATTCTCAAACGAAGGCAACTCCTCAAAATAAGGCAGACTCTCAAACGAAGGCAGACTCTCAAACTAAGGCAGATTCTCAAACGAAGGCAACTCCTCAAAAGAAGGCAGACTCTCAAACTAAGGCAGACTCTCAAACTTAGGCAGACTCTCAAATTAAGGCATCCCCTCAAACTAAGGCAGACTCTCAAACGAAGGCAGAATCTCAAACTAAGGCAGACTCTCAAACTAAGGCAACTCCTCAAAATAAGGCAGATTCTCCAACGTAGGCAATCCCTCAAACTAAGGCAGATTCTCCAACGTAGGCAATCCCTCAAACTAAGGCAGACTCTCAAACTAAGGCAGACTCTCAAACTAAGGCAAATCCTCAAACTAAGGCAGTATCTCAAACTAAGGCAGACTCTCAAACTAAGGCAACTCCTCAAACTAAGGCAGACTCTCAAACTAAGGCAGAATCTCAAACTAAGGCAGATTCTCAAACGAAGGCAAACCCTCAAACTAAGGCAGACTCTCAAACCAAGGCAGACTCAAAAACTAAGGCAGATTCTCAAACGAAGGCAACTCCTCACAATAAGGCAGACTCTCAAACTAAGGCAGACTCTCAAACTAAGGCAGATTCTCAAACGAAGGCAACGACTCAAACTAAGGCAACTCCTCAAACTAAGGCAACCCCTCAAACTAAGGCAGATTCTCAAACGAAGGCAACTCCTCAAACTAAGGCAGTCTCTCAAACTAAGGCAACTGCTCAAACTAAGGCATTTTCTCCAACTGAGGCAGATTCTCAAATGAAGGCAACTCCTCAAACTAAGGCAGACTCTCAAACTAAGGCAGACTCTTAAACTAAGGCAGACTCTAAACTTAGGCAACTCCTCAAACTAAGGCAGATTCTCAAACGAAGGCAACTCCTCAAACTAAGGCAGACTCTCAAACTAAGGCAGACTCTAAAACTAAGGCAGACTCTCAAATTGATGCAGACTCTCAATCGAAGGCAGACTCTCAAACTAAGGCAGATTCTCAAACGAAGGCAGCTCCTCAAACTAAGGCAGAATCTCAAACAAAGGAAACTCTTCAAACTAAGGCAGACTCTCAAACTAAGGCAGACTCGCAAACTAAGGGAGTTTCTCAAACGAAGGCAATTCCTCAAACTGAGGCAGATTCTCAAACGAAGGCAACTCCTCAAACAAAGGGAGACTCTCAATCTAAGGCAGATTCTCAAACTAAGGCAGATTTTCAAACGACGGCAACTCCTCAAACTAAGGCAGACTCTCAAACTAAGGCAGACTCGCAAACTAAGGCATTTTCTCAAACGAAGGCAACTCCTCAAACTAAGGCAGATTCTCAAACGAAGGCAACTCCTCAAACTAAGGCAGACTCTCAAACTAAGGCAGACTCTAAAACTAAGGCAGACTCTCAAACTGAGGCAGACTCTCAATCTAAGGCAGACTCTCAAACTAAGGCAGAATCTCAAACGAAGGAAACTCCTCAAACTAAGGCAGACTCTCAAACTAAGGCAGACTCGCAAATGAAGGCAGTTTCTCAAACGAAGGCTATTCCTCAAACTAAGGCAGATTCTCAAACGAAGGCAACTCCTCAAACAAAGGCAGACTCTCAATCTGAGGCAGAGTCTCAAACTAAGGCAGATTTTCAAATGGGGGTAACTCCTCAAACTAAGGCAGACTCTCAAACTAAGGCAGACTCTAAAACTAAGGCAGATTCTCAAACGAAGGCAACTCCTCAATATAAGGCAGACTCTCAAACGAAGGCAGACTCTCAAACTAAGGCAGATTCTCAAACGAAGGCAACTCCTCAAAAGAAGGCAGACTCTCAAACTAAGGCAGACTCTCAAACTTAGGCAGACTCTCAAATTAAGGCATCCCCTCATACTAAGGCAGACTCTCAAACGAAGGCAGAATCTCAAACTAAGGCAGACTCTCAAACTAAGGCAACTCCTCAAAATAAGGCAGATTCTCCAACGTAGGCAATCCCTCAAACTAAGGCAGATTCTCCAACGTAGGCAATCCCTCAAACTAAGGCAGACTCTCAAACTAAGGCAGACTCTCAAACTAAGGCAACTCCTCAAACTAAGGCAGAATCTCAAACTAAGGCAGACTCTCAAACTAAGGCAACTCCTCAAACTAAGGCAGACTCTCAAACTAAGGCAGACTCTCAAACTAAGGCAGACTCTAAAACTAAGGCAGATTCTCAAACGAAGGCAACTCCTCAAAATAAGGCAGACTCTCAAACTAAGGCAGACTCTCAAACTAAGGCAGATTCTCAAACGAAGGCAACTCCTCAAAAGAAGGCAGACTCTCAAACTAAGGCAGACTCTCAAACTTAGGCAGACTCTCAAATTAAGGCATCCCCTCAAACTAAGGCAGACTCTCAAACGAAGGCAGAATCTCAAACTAAGGCAGACTCTCAAACTAAGGCAACTCCTCAAAATAAGGCAGATTCTCCAACGTAGGCAAACCCTCAAACTAAGGCAGACTCTCAAACTAAGGCAGACTCTCAAACTAAGGCAGACTCCAAATTAAGGCAGACTCTCAAACGAACGCAACCCCTCAAACTAAGGCAGACTCTAAAACTAAGGCAGACTCTCAAACTGAGGCAGACTCTCAATCTAAGGCAGACTCTCAAACTAAGGCAGATTCTCAAACGAAGGCAGCTCCTCAAACTAAGGCAGAATCTAAAACGAAGGAAACTCCTCAAACTAAGGCAGACTCTCAAACTAAGGCAGACTCGCAAACTAAGGCAGTTTCTCAAACGAAGCAATTCCTCAAACTGAGGCAGATTCTCAAACGAAGGCAACTCCTCAAACAAAGGGAGACTCTCAATCTAAGGCAGATTCTCAAACTAAGGCAGATTTTCAAACGACGGCAACTCCTCAAACTAAGGCAGACTCTCAAACTAAGGCAGACTCGCAAACTAAGGCAGTTTCTCAAACGAAGGCAACTCCTCAAACTAAGGCAGATTCTCAAACGAAGGCAACTCCTCAAACTAAGGCAGACTCTCAAACTAAGGCAGACTCTAAAACTAAGGCAGACTCTCAAACTGAGGCAGACTCTCAATCTAAGGCAGACTCTCAAACTAAGGCAGAATCTCAAAAGAAGGAAACTCCTCAAACTAAGGCAGACTCTCAAACTAAGGCAGACTCGCAAATGAAGGCAGTTTCTCAAACGAAGGCTATTCCTCAAACTAAGGCAGATTCTCAAACGAAGGCAACTCCTCAGACAAAGGCAGACTCTCAATCTGAGGCAGAGTCTCAAACTAAGGCAGATTTTCAAATGAGGGTAACTCCTCAAACTAAGGCAGACTCTCAAACTAAGGCAGACTCTCAAACTTAGGCAACTCCTCAAACTAAGGCAGATTCTCAAACGAAGGCAACTCCTCAAACTGAGGCAGTCGCTCAAACTAAGGCAGACTCTCAAACTAAGGCAACTCCTCAAACTAAGGCAGAATCTCAAACTAAGGCAGACTCTCAAACTAAGGCAACTCCTCAAACTAAGGCAGACTCTCAAACGAAGGCAGAATCTCAAACTAAGGCAGATTCTCAAACTGAGGCAGATTCTCAAACGAAGGCAACTCCTCAAACTAAGGCAGACTCTTAAACTAAGTCAGGCTCTAAACTTAGGCAACTCCTCAAACTAAGGCAGATTCTCAAACGAAGGCAACTTCTCAAACTAAGGCAGATTCTCAAACGAAGGCAACTCCTCAAATTAAGGCAGACTCTCAAACTAAGGCAGACTCTAAAACTAAGGCAGAATCTCAAACCGAGGCAGACTCTCAATTTAAGGCAGCCTCTCAAACTAAGGCAGATTCTCAAACGAAGGCAGCTCCTCAAACTAAGGCAGAAACTCAAACGAAGGAAACTCCTCAAACTAAGGCAGACTCTCAAACTAAGGCAGACTCGCAAACTAAGGCAGTTTCTCAAACGAAGGCTATTCCTCAAACGAAGGCAGATTCTCAAACGAAGGCAACTCCTCAAACAAAGGCAGACTCTCAAACTGAGGCAGACTCTCAAACTAAGGCAGATTCTCAAACGAAGGCAACTCTTCAAAAGAAGGCGGACTCTCTAACTAAGGCAGACTCTCAAACTAAGGCAACCCCTCAAACTAAGGCAGACTCTCAAACGAAGGTAGAATCTCAAACGAAGGCAGATTCTCAAACGAAGGCAACTCCTCAAACAAAGGCAGACTCTCAAACTAAGGCAGACTCTAAAATTAAGGCAGATTCTCAGCCGAAGGGAACTCCTCAAAATAAGGCAGACTCTCAAACTGAGGCAGACTCTCAAACTAAGGCAGATTCTCAAACGAAGGCAACTCTTCAAAAGAAGGCGGACTCTCAAACTAAGGCAGACTCTCAAACTAAGGCAACCCCTCAAACTAAGGCAGACTCTCAAACGAAGGCGGACTCTCAAACTAAGGCAGACTCTCAAACTAAGGCAACTCCTCAAACTAAGGCAGTCTCTCAAACTAAGGCAATTGCTCAAACTAAGGCAGATTCTCAAACTGAGGCAGATTCTCAGACGAAGGCAACTCCTCAAACTAAGGCAGACTCTCAAACTGAGGCAACTCCTCAAACTAAGGCAGACTCTCAAACTAAGGCAGACACTAAACTTAGGCAACTCCTCAAACTGAGGCAGATTCTCAAACGAAGGCAACCCCTCAAACTAAGGCAGACTCTCAAACTAAGGCAGACTCTCAAACTAAGACAGATTCTCAAACGAAGGCAGCTGCTCAAACTAAGGCAGACTCTCAAACGAAGGCAGACTCGCAAACTAAGGCAGTTTCTCAAACGAAGGCAACTCCTCAAACTAAGGCAGATTCACAAACGAAGGCAACTCCTCAAACTAAGGCAGACTCTCAAACTAAGGCAGACTCTAACACTAAGGCAGACTCTCAAACTGAGGCAGACTCTCAATCTAAGGCAGACTCTCAAACTAAGGCAGATTCTGAAACGAAGGCAGCTCCTCAAACTAAGGCAGAATCTCAAACGAAGGAAACTCCTCAAACTAAGGCAGACTCTCAAACTAAGGCTGACTCGCAAACTAAGGCAGTTTTTCAAACGAAGGCAATTCCTCAAACTGAGGCAGATTCTCAAACGAAGGCAACTCCTCAAACAAAGGCAGACTCTCAATCGAAGGCAGACTCTCAAACTAAGGCAGATTCTCAAACGAAGGCAGCTCCTCAAACTAAGGCAGAATCTCAAACGAAGGAAACTCCTCAAACTAAGGCAGACTCTCAAACTAAGGCTGACTCGCAAACTAAGGCAGTTTTTCAAACGAAGGCAATTCCTCAAACTGAGGCAGACTCTCAAACGAAGGCAACTCCTCAAACAAAGGCAGACTCTCAATCGAAGGCAGACTCTCAAACTAAGGCAGATTTTCAAACGACGGCAAATCCTGAAACTAAGGCAGACTCTCAAACTAAGGCAAACTCGGAAACTAAGGCAGTTTCTCATACGAAGGCAACTCCTCAAACTAAGGAAGATTCTCAAACGAAGGCAACTCCTCAAACTAAGGCAGACTCTCAAACTAAGGCAGACTCTAAAACTAAGGCAGAATCTCAAACCGAGGCAGACTCTCAATCTAAGGCAGACTCTCAAACTAAGGCAGATTCTCAAACGAAGGCAGCTCCTCAAACTAAGACAGAAACACAAACGAAGGAAACTCCTCAAACTAAGGCAGACTCTCAAACTAAGGCAGACTCGCAAACTAAGGCAGTTTCTCAAAAGAAGGCTATTCCTCAAACGAAGGCAGATTCTCAAACGAAGGCAACTCCTCAAACAAAGGCAGACTCTCAAACTGAGACAGACTCTCAAACTAAGGCAGATTCTCAAACGAAGGCAACTCTTCAAAAGAAGGCGGACTCTCTAACTAAGGCAGACTCTCAAACAAAGGCAACCCCTCAAACTAAGGCAGACTCTCAAACGAAGGTAGAATCTCAAACTAAGGCAGACTTTCAAACTAAAGCAACTCCTCAAAATAAGGCAGATTCTCCAACGAAGGCAATCCCTCAAACTAAGGCAGACTCTCAAACTAAGGCAGACTCTCAAACTAAGGAAGACTTCAAATTAAGGCAGATTCTCAAACGAAGGCAACCCCTCAAACTAAGGCAACCCCTCAAACTAAGGCAGACTCTCGAAGTAAGCCAAATCCTCAAACTAAGGCAACCCCTCAAACTAAGGCAGATTCTCAAACTAAGGCAGTCCCTCAAAGTAAGGCAACCCCTCAATCTAAGGCAACCCCTCAAACTAAGGCAGACTATCAAACTCAGGCAACTCCTCAAACTAAGGCAACTCCTCAAACTAATGCAGATTCTCAAACAAAGGCAACCCCTCAAGCTAAGGCAACCCCTCAATCTGAGGCAGACTCTCAAAAAAAGGCAACCCCTCAAACTAAGGCAACCCCTCAAGCTAAGGCAGATTCTCAAACAAAGGTCCCTCTCAAACTGAGGCAACCCCTCAAACTAAGGCAGACACTCAAACTAAGGCAACCCCTCAAACTAAGGCAACCCCTCAAACTAAGGCAGACTCTCACACTAAGGCAACTCCTCAAACTAAGGCAATCCCACAAACTAAAGCAACTGCTCAAACTAAGGCAGATTCTCAAACGAAGGCAACTCCTCAAACTAAGGCAGTCTCTCAAACTGAGGGAACGGCTCAAACAAAGGCATATTCTCAAACTGAGGCAGATTCTCAAACAAAGGCAACTCCTCAAACTGAGGCAGACTCTCAAACTAAGGCAACTCCTCAAACTAAGGCAGACTCTCAAACTAAGGCAGACTCTCAAACTTAGGCAACTCCTCAAACTAAGGCAGATTCTCAAACGAAGGCAACTCCTCAAACTGAGGCAGACGCTCAAACTAAGGCAGACTCTCAAACTAAGGCAACTCCTCAAACTAAGGCAGAATCTCAAACTAAGGCAGACTCTCAAACTAAGGCAACTCCTCAAACTAAGGCAGACTCTAAAACTAAGGCAGACTCTCAAACTGAGGCAGACTCTCAATCTAAGGCAGACTCTCAAACTAAGGCAGATTCTCAAACGAAGGCAGCTCCTCAAACTAAGGCAGAATCTAAAACGAAGGAAACTCCTCAAACTAAGGCAGACTCTCAAACGAAGGCAGACTCGCAAACTAAGGCAGTTTCTCAAACTAAGGCAACTCCTCAAAGTAAGGCAGATTCTCAAACTAAGGCAACTCCTCAAACAAAGGCAGACTCTCCATCTGAGGCAGACTCTCAAACTAAGGCAGATTTTCGAACGAGGGCAACTCCTCAAACTAAGGCAGACTCTCAAACTAAGGCAGACTCAAAAACGAAGGCAGATTCTCAAACGAAGGCAACTCCTCAAAATAAGGCAACTCCTCAAACTAAGGCAACCCCTCAAACTAAGGCAGATTCTCAAACGAAGGCAACTCCTCAAACTAAGGCAGTCTCTCAAACTAAGGCAACTGCTCAAACTAAGGCATTTTCTCAAACTGAGGCAGATTCTCAAACGAAGGCAACTCCTCAAACTAAGGCAGACTCTCAAACTAAGGCAGACTTTTAAACTAAGGCAGACTCTAAACTTAGGCAACTCCTCAAACTAAGGCAGATTCTCAAACGAAGGCAACTCCTCAAACTAAGGCAGACTCTCAAACTAAGGCAGACTCTAAAACTAAGGCAGACTCTCAGATTGATGCAGACTCTCAATCGAAGGCAGACTCTCAAACTAAGGCAGATTCTCAAACGAAGGCAGCTCCTCAAACTAAGGCAGAATCTCAAACGAAGGAAACTCCTCAAACTAAGGCAGACTCTCAAACTAAGGCTGACTCGCAAACTAAGGCAGTTTTTCAAACGAAGGCAATTCCTCAAACTGAGGCAGATTCTCAAACGAAGGCAACTCCTCAAACAAAGGCAGACTCTCAATCGAAGGCAGACTCTCAAACTAAGGCAGATTTTCAAACGACGGCAAATCCTGAAACTAAGGCAGACTCTCAAACTAAGGCAAACTCGGAAACTAAGGCAGTTTCTCATACGAAGGCAACTCCTCAAACTAAGGAAGATTCTCAAACGAAGGCAACTCCTCAAACTAAGGCAGACTCTCAAACTAAGGCAGACTCTAAAACTAAGGCAGAATCTCAAACCAAGGCAGACTCTCAATCTAAGGCAGACTCTCAAACTAAGGCAGATTCTCAAACGAAGGCAGCTCCTCAAACTAAGGCAGAAACACAAACGAAGGAAACTCCTCAAACTAAGGCAGACTCTCAAACTAAGGCAGACTCGCAAACTAAGGCAGTTTCTCAAAAGAAGGCTATTCCTCAAACGAAGGCAGATTCTCAAACGAAGGCAACTCCTCAAACAAAGTCAGACTCTCAAACTGAGACAGACTCTCAAACTAAGGCAGATTCTCAAACGAAGGCAACTCTTCAAAAGAAGGCGGACTCTCTAACTAAGGCAGACTCTCAAACTAAGGCAACCCCACAAACTAAGGCAGACTCTCAAACGAAGGTAGAATCTCAAACTAAGGCAGACTTTCAAACTAAAGCAACTCCTCAAAATAAGGCAGATTCTCCAACGAAGGCAACTCTTCAAAAGAAGGCGGACTCTCAAACAGAGACAGACTCTCAAACTAAGGCAGATTCTCAAACGAAGGCAACTCTTCAAAAGAAGGCGGACTCTCTAACTAAGGCAGACTCTCAAACTAAGGCAACCCCTCAAACTAAGGCAGACTCTCAAACGAAGGTAGAATCTCAAACTAAGGCAGACTCTCAAACTAAGGCAGACTCTCAAACTAAGGAAGACTTCAAATTAAGGCAGATTCTCAAACGAAGGCAACCCCTCAAACTAAGGCAACCCCTCAAACTAAGGCAGACTCTCGAAGTAAGCCAAATCCTCAAACTAAGGCAACCCCTCAAACTAAGGCAGATTCTCAAACTAAGGCAGTCCCTCAAAGTAAGGCAACCCCTCAATCTAAGGCAACCCCTCAAACTAAGGCAGACTATCAAACTCAGGCAACTCCTCAAACTAAGGCAACTCCTCAAACTAATGCAGATTCTCAAACAAAGGCAACCCCTCAAGCTAAGGCAACCCCTCAATCTGAGGCAGACTCTCAAAAAAAGGCAACCCCTCAAACTAAGGCAACCCCTCAAACTAAGGCAGATTCTCAAACAAAGGTCCCTCTCAAACTGAGGCAACCCCTCAAACTAAGGCAGACTCTCAAACTAAGGCAACCCCTCAAACTAAGGCAACCCCTCAAACTAAGGCAGACTCTCAAACTAAGGCAACTCCTCAAACTAAGGCAATCCCACAAACTAAAGCAACTGCTCAAACTAAGGCAGATTCTCAAACGAAGGCAACTCCTCAAACTAAGGCAGTCTCTCAAACTGAGGGAACGGCTCAAACAAAGGCATATTCTCAAACTGAGGCAGATTCTCAAACAAAGGCAACTCCTCAAACTGAGGCAGACTCTCAAACTAAGGCAACTCCTCAAACTAAGGCAGACTCTCAAACTAAGGCAGACTCTCAAACTTAGGCAACTCCTCAAACTAAGGCAGATTCTCAAACGAAGGCAACTCCTCAAACTGAGGCAGACGCTCAAACTAAGGCAGACTTTTAAACTAAGGCAGACTCTAAACTTAGGCAACTCCTCAAACTAAGGCAGATTCTCAAACGAAGGCAACTCCTCAAACTAAGGCAGACTCTCAAACTAAGGCAGACTCTAAAACTAAGGCAGACTCTCAAATTGATGCAGACTCTCAATCGAAGGCAGACTCTCAAACTAAGGCAGATTCTCAAACGAAGGCAGCTCCTCAAACTAAGGCAGAATCTCAAACGAAGGAAACTCTTCAAACTAAGGCAGACTCTCAAACTAAGGCAGACTCGCAAACTAAGGGAGTTTCTCAAACGAAGCAATTCCTCAAACTGAGGCAGATTCTCAAACGAAGGCAACTCCTCAAACAAAGGGAGACTCTCAATCTAAGGCAGATTCTCAAACTAAGGCAGATTTTCAAACGACGGCAACTCCTCAAACTAAGGCAGACTCACAAACTAAGGCAGACTCGCAAACTAAGGCAGTTTCTCAAACGAAGGCAACTCCTCAAACTAAGGCAGATTCTCAAACGAAGGCAACTCCTCAAACTAAGGCAGACTCTCAAACTGAGGCAGACTCTCAATCTAAGGCAGACTCTCAAACTAAGGCAGAATCACAAACGAAGGAAACTCCTCAAACTAAGGCAGACTCTCAAACTAAGGCAGACTCGCAAATGAAGGCAGTTTCTCAAACGAAGGCTATTCCTCAAACTAAGGCAGATTCTAAAACAAAGGCAACTCCTCAAACAAAGGCAGACTCTCAATCTGAGGCAGAGTCTCAAAATAAGGCAGATTTTCAAATGAGGGTAACTCCTCAAACTAAGGCAGACTCTCAAACTAAGGCAGACTCTAAAACTAAGGCAGATTCTCAAATGAAGGCAACTCCTCAAAATAAGGCAGACTCTCAAACTAAGGCAACTCGCTCAAACTAAGGCAGATTCTCAAACTGAGGCAGATTCTCAAACGAAGGCAACTCCTCAAACTAAGGCAGACTCTCAAACTAAGGCAGACTCTTAAACTAAGTCAGTTTCTAAACTTAGGCAACTCCTCAAACTAAGGCAGATTCTCAAACGAAGGCAACTTCTCAAACTAAGGCAGATTCTCAAACGAAGGCAACTCCTCAAATTAAGGCAGACTCTCAAACTAAGGCAGACTCTAAAACTAAGGCAGAATCTCAAACCGAGGCAGACTCTCAATCTAAGGCAGACTCTCAAACTAAGGCAGATTCTCAAACGAAGGCAGCTCCTCAAACTAAGGCAGAAACTCAAACGAAGGAAACTCCTCAAACTAAGGCAGACTCTCAAACTAAGGCAGACTCGCAAACTAAGGCAGTTTCTCAAACGAAGGCTATTCCTCAAACGAAGGCAGATTCTCAAACGAAGGCAACTCCTCAAACAAAGGCAGACTCTCAAACTGAGGCAGACTCTCAAACTAAGGCAGATTCTCAAACGAAGGCAACTCTTCAAAAGAAGGCGGACTCTCTAACTAAGGCAGACTCTCAAACTAAGGCAACCCCTCAAACTAAGGCAGACTCTCAAACGAAGGTAGAATCTCAAACGAAGGCAGATTCTCAAACGAAGGCAACTCCTCAAACAAAGGCAGACTCTCAAACTAAGGCAGACTAAAATTAAGGCAGATTCTCAGCCGAAGGGAACTCCTCAAAATAAGGCAGACTCTCAAACTGAGGCAGACTCTCAAACTAAGGCAGATTCTCAAACGAAGGCAACTCTTCAAAAGAAGGCGGACTCTCAAACTAAGGCAGACTCTCAAACTAAGGCAACCCCTCAAACTAAGGCAGACTCTCAAACGAAGGTAGAATCTCAAACTAAGGCAGACTCTAAAATTAAGGCAGATTCTCAGCCGAAGGCAACTCCTCAAAATAAGGCAGACTCTCAAACTGAGGCAGACTCTCAAACTAAGGCAGATTCTCAAACGAAGGCAACTCTTCAAAAGAAGGCGGACTCTCAAACTAAGGCAGATTCTCACACTAAGGCAACTCCTCAAACTAAGGCAGTCTCTCAAACTAAGGCAATTGCTCAAACTAAGGCAGATTCTCAAACTGAGGCAGATTCTCAGACGAAGGCAACTCCTCAAACTAAGGCAGACTCTCAAACTGAGGCAACTCCTCAAATTAAGGCAGACTCTCAAACTAAGGCAGACACTAAACTTAGGCAACTCCTCAAACTAAGGCAGATTCTCAAACGAAGGCAACCCCTCAAACTAAGGCAGACTCTCAAACTAAGGCAGACTCTCAAACTAAGGCAGATTCTCAAACGAAGGCAGCTCCTCAAACTAAGGCAGACTCTCAAACTAAGGCAGACTCGCAAACTAAGGCAGTTTCTCAAACGAAGGCAACTCCTCAAACTAAGGCAGATTCTCAAACGAAGGCAACTCCTCAAACTAAGGCAGACTCTCAAACTAAGGCAGACTCTAACACTAAGGCAGACTCTCAAACTGAGGCAGACTCTCAATCTAAGGCAGACTCTCAAACTAAGGCAGATTCTCAAACGAAGGCAGCTCCTCAAACTAAGGCAGAATCTCAAACGAAGGAAACTCCTCAAACTAAGGCAGACTCTCAAACTAAGGCTGACTCGCAAACTAAGGCAGTTTTTCAAACGAAGGCAATTCCTCAAACTGAGGCAGATTCTCAAACGAAGGCAACTCCTCAAACAAAGGCAGACTCTCAATCGAAGGCAGACTCTCAAACTAAGGCAGATTTTCAAACGACGGCAAATCCTGAAACTAAGGCAGACTCTCAAACTAAGGCAAACTCGCAAACTAAGGCAGTTTCTCATACGAAGGCAACTCCTGAAACTAAGGAAGATTCTCAAACGAAGGAAACTCCTCAAACTAAGGCAGACTCTCAAACTAAGGCAGACTCTAAAACTAAGGCAGAATCTCAAACCGAGGCAGACTCTCAATCTAAGGCAGACTCTCAAACTAAGGCAGATTCTCAAACGAAGGCAGCTCCTCAAACTAAGGCAGAAACTCAAACGAAGGAAACTCCTCAAACTAAGGCAGACTCTCAAACTAAGGCAGACTCGCAAACTAAGGCAGTTTCTCAAACGAAGGCTGTTCCTCAAACGAAGGCAGATTCTCAAACGAAGGCAACTCCTCAAACAAAGGCAGACTCTCAAACTGAGACAGACTCTCAAACTAAGGCAGATTCTCAAACGAAGGCAACTCTTCAAAAGAAGGCGGACTCTCTAACTAAGGCAGACTCTCAAACTAAGGCAACCCCTCAAACTAAGGCAGACTCTCAAACGAAGGTAGAATCTCAAACTAAGGCAGACTTTCAAACTAAGGCAACTCCTCAAAATAAGGCAGATTCTCCAACGAAGGCAATCCCTCAAACTAAGGCAGACTCTCAAACTAAGGCAGACTCTCAAACTAAGGAAGACTTCAAATTAAGGCAGATTCTCAAACGAAGACAACCCCTCAAACTAAGGCAACCCCTCAAACTAAGGCAGACTCTCGAAGTAAGCCAAATCCTCAAACTAAGGCAACCCCTCAAACTAAGGCAGATTCTCAAACTAAGGCAGTCCCTCAAAGTAAGGCAACCCCTCAATCTAAGGCAACCCCTCAAACTAAGGCAGACTATCAAACTCAGGCAACTCCTCAAACTAAGGCAACTCCTCAAACTAATGCAGATTCTCAAACAAAGGCAACCCCTCAAGCTAAGGCAACCCCTCAATCTGAGGCAGACTCTCAAAAAAAGGCAACCCCTCAAACTAAGGCAACCCCTCAAACTAAGGCAGATTCTCAAACAAAGGTCCCTCTCAAACTGAGGCAACCCCTCAAACTAAGGCAGACTCTCAAACTAAGGCAACCCCTCAAACTAAGGCAACCCCTCAAACTAAGGCAGACTCTCAAACTAAGGCAACTCCTCAAACTAAGGCAATCCCACAAACTAAAGCAACTGCTCAAACTAAGGCAGATTCTCAAACGAAGGCAACTCCTCAAACTAAGGCAGTCTCTCAAACTGAGGGAACGGCTCAAACAAAGGCATATTCTCAAACTGAGGCAGATTCTCAAACAAAGGCAACTCCTCAAACTGAGGCAGACTCTCAAACTAAGGCAACTCCTCAAACTAAGGCAGACTCTCAAACTAAGGCAGACTCTCAAACTTAGGCAACTCCTCAAACTAAGGCAGATTCTCAAACGAAGGCAACTCCTCAAACTGAGGCAGACGCTCAAACTAAGGCAGACTCTCAAACTAAGGCAACTCCTCAAACTAAGGCAGAATCTCAAACTAAGGCAGACTCTCAAACTAAGGCAACTCCTCAAACTAAGGCAGAATCTCAAACGAAGGCAAACCCATAAACTAAGGCAGACTCTCAAACTAAGGCAGACTCTAAAACTAAGGCAGATTCTCAAACGAAGGCAACTCCTCAAAATAAGGCAGACTATCAAACTAAGGCAGACTCTCAAACTAAGGCAGATTCTCAAACGAAGGCAACTCCTCAAAAGAAGGCAGACTCTCAAACTACGGCAGACTCTCAAACTTAGGCAGACTCTCAAATTAAGGCATCCCCTCAAACTAAGGCAGACTCTCAAACGAAGGCAGAATCTAAAACTAAGGCAGACTCTCAAACTAAGGCAACTCCTCAAAATAAGGCAGATTCTCCAACGTAGGCAAACCCTCAAACTAAGGCAGACTCTCAAACTAAGGCAGACTCTCAAACTAAGGCAGACTCCAAATTAAGGCAGACTCTCAAACGAACGGAACCCCTCAAACTAAGGCAGACTCTAAAACTAAGGCAGACTCTCAAACTGAGGCAGACTCTCAATCTAAGGCAGACTCTCAAACTAAGGCAGATTCTCAAACGAAGGCAGCTCCTCAAACTAAGGCAGAATCTAAAACGAAGAAACTCCTCAAACTATGCAGACTCTCAAACTAAGGCAGACTCGCAAACTAAGGCAGTTTCTCAAACTAAGGCATCTCCTCAAACTAAGGCAGATTCTCAAACTAAGGCAACTCCTCAAACAAAGGCAGACTCTCAATCTGAGGCAGACTCTCAAACTAAGGCAGATTTTCGAACGAGGGCAACTCCTCAAACTAAGGCAGACTCTCAAACCAAGGCAGACTCAAAAACTAAGGCAGATTCTCAAACGAAGGCAACTCCTCAAAATAAGGCAGACTCTCAAACTAAGGCAGACTCTCAAACTAAGGCAGATTCTCAAACGAAGGCAACGCCTCAAACTAAGGCAACTCCTCAAACTAAGGCAACCCCTCAAACTAAGGCAGATTCTCAAACGAAGGCAACTCCTCAAACTAAGGCAGTCTCTCAAACTAAGGCAACTGCTCAAACTAAGGCATTTTCTCAAACTGAGGCAGATTCTCAAATGAAGGCAACTCCTCAAACTAAGGCAGACTCTCAAACTAAGGCAGTCTCTTAAACTAAGGCAGACTCTAAACTTAGGCAACTCCTCAAACTAAGGCAGATTCTCAAACGAAGGCAACTCCTCAAACTAAGGCAGACTCTCAAACTAAGGCAGACTCTAAAACTAAGGCAGACTCTCAAATTGATGCAGACTCTCAATCGAAGGCAGACTCTCAAACTGAGGCAGATTCTCAAACGAAGGGAGCTCCTCAAACTAAGGCAGAATCTCAAACAAAGGAAACTCTTCAAACTAAGGCAGACTCTCACACTAAGGCAGACTCGCAAACTAAGGGAGTTTATCAAACGAAGGCAATTCCTCAAACTGAGGCAGATTCTCAAACGAAGGCAACTCCTCAAACGAAGGCAACTCTCAATCTCAGGCAGATTCTCAAACTAAGGCAGATTTTCAAACGACGGCAACTCCTCAAATTAAGGCAGACTCTCAAACTAAGGCAGACTCGCAAACTAAGGCAGTTTCTCAAACGAAGGCAACTCCTCAAACTAAGGCAGATTCTCAAACGAAGGCAACTCCTCAAACTAAGGCCCACTCTCAAACTAAGGCAGACTCTAAAACTAAGGCAGACTCTCAAACTGAGGCAGACTCTCAATCTAAGGCAGACTCTCAAACTAAGGCAGAATCTCAAACGAAGGAAACTCCTCAAACTAAGGCAGACTCTCAAACTAAGGCAGACTCGCAAATGAAGGCAGTTTCTCAAACGAAGGCTATTCCTCAAACTAAGGCAGATTCTCAAACGAAGGCAACTCCTCAAACAAAGGCAGACTCTCAATCTGAGGCAGAGTCTCAAACTAAGGCAGATTTTCAAATGAGGGTAACTCCTCAAACTAAGGCAGACTCTCAAACTAAGGCAGACTCTAAAACTAAGGCAGATTCTCAAACGAAGGCAACTCCTCAAAATAAGGCAGAATCTCAAACTAAGGCAGAGTCTCAAACTGAGGCAGATTCTCAAACGAAGGCAACTCCTCAAAAGAAGGCAGACTCTCAAACTAAGGCAGACTCTCAAACTAAGGCAGACTCTCAAACTAAGGCAACCCCTCAAACTAAGGCAGACTCTCAAACGAAGGCAGAATCTCAAACTAAGGCAGACTCTCAAACTAAGGCAACTCCTCAAAATAAGCAGATTCTCCAACGAAGGCAATCCCTCAAACTAAGGCAGACTCTCAAACTAAGGCAGACTCTCAAACTAAGGCAGACTTCAAATTAAGGCAGATTCTCAAACGAAGGCAACCCCTCAAACTAAGGCAGGCTCTCAAACTAAGTCAACTCCTCAATCTAAGGCAACCCCTCAAACTAAGGCTACCCCTCAAACTAAGGCAGACTCTCAAACTAAGGCAAATCCTCAAACTCAGGCAACCCCTCAAACTAAGGCAGATTCTCAAACTAAGGCAGTCCCTCAAAGTAAGGCAACCCCTCAAACTAAGGCAACCCCTCAAACTAAGGCAGACTATCAAACTCAGGCAACTCCTCAAACTAAGGCAACTCCTCAAACTAAGGCAGATTCTCAAACTAAGGCAACCCCTCAAACTAAGGCAACTCCTCAATCTAAGGCAGACTCTCAAACTAAGGCAACCCCTCAAACTAAGGCAACCCCTCAAACTGAGGCAGACTCTCAAAAAAAGGCAACCCCTCAAACTAAGGCAACCCCTCAAACTAAGGCAGACTCTCAAACTAAGGCAGACTCTAAAACTAAGGCAGAATCTCAAACCGAGGCAGACTCTCAATCTAAGGCAGACTCTCAAACTAAGGCAGTTTCTCAAACGAAGGCTATTCCTCAAACGAAGGCAGATTCTCAAACGAAGGCAACTCCTCAAACAAAGGCAGACTCTCAAACTGAGACAGACTCTCAAACTAAGGCAGATTCTCAAACGAAGGCAACTCTTCAAAAGAAGGCGGACTCTCTAACTAAGGCAGACTCTCAAACTAAGGCAACCCCTCAAACTAAGGCAGACTCTCAAACGAAGGTAGAATCTCAAACTAAGGCAGACTTTCAAACTAAGGCAACTCCTCAAAATAAGGCAGCTTCTCCAACGAAGGCAATCCCTCAAACTAAGGCAGACTCTCAAACTAAGGCAGACTCTCAAACTAAGGAAGACTTCAAATTAAGGCAGATTCTCAAACGAAGGCAACCCCTCAAACTAAGGCAACCCCTCAAACTAAGGCAGACTCTCGAAGTAAGCCAAATCCTCAAACTAAGGCAACCCCTCAAACTAAGGCAGATTCTCAAACTAAGGCAGTCCCTCAAAGTAAGGCAACCCCTCAATCTAAGGCAACCCCTCAAACTAAGGCAGACTATCAAACTCAGGCAACTCCTCAAACTAAGGCAACTCCTCAAACTCATGCAGATTCTCAAACAAAGGCAACCCCTCAAGCTAAGGCAACCCCTCAATCTGAGGCAGACTCTCAAAAAAAGGCAACCCCTCAAACTAAGGCAACCCCTCAAACTAAGGCAGATTCTCAAACAAAGGTCCCTCTCAAACTGAGGCAACCCCTCAAACTAAGGCAGACTCTCAAACTAAGGCAACCCCTCAAAGTAAGGCAGATTCTCCAACGAAGGCAATCCCTCAAACTAAGGCAGACTCTCAAACTGAGGCAGACTCTCAATCTAAGGCAGACTCTCAAACTAAGGCAGATTCTCAAACGAAGGCAGCTCCTCAAACTAAGGCAGAATCTCAAACGAATGAAACTCCTCAAACTAAGGCAGACTCTCAAATTAAGGCAGACTCGCAAACTAAGGCAGTTTCTCGAACTAAGGCAACTCGACAAAATAAGGCAGACTCTCAAACTGAGGCAGACTCTCAAACTAAGGCAGATTCTCAAACGAAGGCAACTCTTCAAAAGAAGGCGGACTCTCAAACTAAGGCAGACTCTCAAACTAAGGCAACCCCTCAAACTAAGGCAGACTCTCAAACGAAGGTGGAATCTCAAACTAAGGCAGACTCTAAAATTAAGGCAGATTCTCAGCCGAAGGCAACTCCTCAAAATAAGGCAGACTCTCAAACTGAGGCAGACTCTCAAACTAAGTCAGATTTTCAAATGAAGGCAACTCTTCAAAAGAAGGCGGACTCTCAAACTAAGGCAGACTCTCAAACTAAGGCAACTCCTCAAACTAAGGCAGTCTCTCAAACTAAGGCAATTGCTCAAACTAAGGCAGATTCTCAAACTGAGGCAGATTCTCAGACGAAGGCAACTCCTCAAACTAAGGCAGACTCTCAAACTGAGGCAACTCCTCAAAAGAAGGCAGACTCTCAAACTAAGGCAGACACTAAACTTAGGCAACTCCTCAAACTAAGGCAGATTCTCAAACGAAGGCAACCCCTCAAACTAAGGCAGACTCTCAAACTAAGGCAGACTCTCAAACTAAGGCAGACTCTCAAACTAAGGCTGACTCTCAAACTGAGGCAGACTCTCAATCTAAGGCAGACTCTCAAACTAAGGCAGATTCTCAAACGAAGGCAGCTCCTCAAACTAAGGCAGAATCTCAAACGAAGGAAACTCCTCAAACTAAGGCAGACTCTCAAACTAAGGCTGACTCGCAAACTGAGGCAGTTTTTCAAACGAAGGCAATTCCTCAAACTGAGGCAGATTCTCAAACGAAGGCAGCTCCTCAAACAAAGGCAGACTCTCAATCGAAGGCAGACTCTCAAACTAAGGCAGATTTTCAAACGACGGCAAATCCTGAAACTAAGGCAGACTCTCAAACTAAGGCAAACTCGCAAACTAAGGCAGTTTCTCATACGAAGGCAGACTCTCAAACTAAGGCAGATTCTCAAACGAAGGCAGCTCCTCCAACTAAGGCAGACTCTCAAACTAAGGCAGACTCGCAAACTAAGGCAGTTTCTCAAACGAAGGCAACTCCTCAAACTAAGGCAGATTCTCAAACGAAGGCAACTCCTCAAACTAAGGCAGATTCTCAAACTAAGGCAGACTCTAAAACTAAGGCAGAATCTCAAACCGAGGCAGACTCTCAATCTAAGGCAGACTCTCAAACTAAGGCAGTTTCTCAAACGAAGGCTATTCCTCAAACGAAGGCAGATTCTCAAACGAAGGCAACTCCTCAAACAAAGGCAGACTCTCAAACTGAGACAGACTCTCAAACTAAGGCAGATTCTCAAACGAAGGCAACTCTTCAAAAGAAGGCGGACTCTCTAACTAAGGCAGACTCTTAAAATAAGGCAACCACTCAAACTAAGGCAGACTCTCAAACGAAGGTAGAATCTCAAACTAAGGCAGACTTTCAAACTAAGGCAACTCCTCAAAATAAGGCAGCTTCTCCAACGAAGGCAATCCCTCAAACTAAGGCAGACTCTCAAACTAAGGCAGACTCTCAAACTAAGGAAGACTTCAAATTAAGGCAGATTCTCAAACGAAGGCAACCCCTCAAACTAAGGCAACCCCTCAAACTAAGGCAGACTCTCGAAGTAAGCCAAATCCTCAAACTAAGGCAACCCCTCAAACTAAGGCAGATTCTCAAACTAAGGCAGTCCCTCAAAGTAAGGCAACCCCTCAATCTAAGGCAACCCCTCAAACTAAGGCAGACTATCAAACTCAGGCAACTCCTCAAACTAAGGCAACTCCTCAAACTCATGCAGATTCTCAAACAAAGGCAACCCCTCAAGCTAAGGCAACCCCTCAATCTGAGGCAGACTCTCAAAAAAAGGCAACCCCTCAAACTAAGGCAACCCCTCAAACTAAGGCAGATTCTCAAACAAAGGTCCCTCTCAAACTGAGGCAACCCCTCAAACTAAGGCAGACTCTCAAACTAAGGCAACCCCTCAATCTAAGGCAAGCCCTCAAACTAAGGCAGACTCTCAAACTAAGGCAACTCCTCAAACTAAGGCAATCCCACAAACTAAAGCAACTACTCAAACTAAGGCAGATTCTCAAACGAAGGCAACTCCTCAAACTAAGGCAGTCTCTCAAACTGAGGGAACGGCTCAAACAAAGGCATATTCTCAAACTGAGGCAGGTTCTCAAACAAAGGCAACTCCTCAAACTGAGGCAGACTCTCAAACTAAGGCAACTCCTCTAACTAAGGCAGACTCTCAATCTAAGGCAGACTCTCAAACTTAGGCAACTCTTCAAACGAAGGCAGATTCTCAAACGGAGGCAACTCCTCAAACTGAGGCAGACGCTCAAACTAAGGCACACTCTCAAACTAAGGCAACTCCTCAAACTCAGGCAGAATCTCAAACTAAGGCAGACTCTCAAACTAAGGCAACTCCTCAAACTAAGGCAGACTCTCAAACGAAGGCAGAATCTCAAACTAAGGCAGATTCTCAAACGAAGGCAAACCCTCAAACTAAGGCAGACTCTCAAACTAAGGCAGACTCTAAAACTAAGGCAGATTCTCAAACGAAGGCAACTCCTCAAAATAAGGCAGACTCTCAAACTAAGGCAGACTCTCAAACTAAGGCAGATTCTCAAACGAAGGCAACTCCTCAAAAGAAGGCAGGCTCTCAAACTAAGGCAGACTCTCAAACTTAGGCAGACTCTCAAATTAAGGCATCCCCTCAAACTAAGGCAGACTCTCAAACGAAGGCAGAATCTCAAACGAAGGCAGACTCTCAAACTAAGGCAACTCCTCAAAATAAGGCAGATTCTCCAACGTAGGCAAACCCTCAAACTAAGGCAGACTCTCAAACTAAGGCAGACTCTCAAACTAAGGCAGACTCCAAATTAAGGCAGACTCTCAAACGAACGCAACCCCTCAAACTAAGGCAGACTCTAAAACAAAGACAGACTCTCAAACTGAGGCAGACTCTCAATCTAAGGCAGACTCTCAAACTAAGGCAGATTCTCAAACGAAGGCAGCTCCTCAAACTAAGGCAGAATCTAAAACGAAGGAAACTCCTCAAACTATGCAGACTCTCAAACTAAGGCAGACTCGCAAACTAAGGCAGTTTCTCAAACTAAGGCAACTCCTCAAACTAAGGCAGATTCTCAAACTAAGGCAACTCCTCAAACAAAGGCAGACTCTCAATCTGAGGCAGACTCTCAAACTAAGGCAGATTTTCGAACGAGGGCAACTCCTCAAACTAAGGCAGACTCTCAAACCAAGGCAGACTCAAAAACTAAGGCAGATTCTCAAACGAAGGCAACTCCTCAAAATAAGGCAGACTCTCAAACTAAGGCAGACTCTCAAACTAAGGCAGATTCTCAAACGAAGGCAACGCCTCAAACTAAGGCAACTCCTCAAACTAAGGCAACCCCTCAAACTAAGGCAGATTCACAAACGAAGGCAACTCCTCAAACTAAGGCAGTCTCTCAAACTAAGGCAACTGCTCAAACTAAGGCATTTTCTCAAACTGAGGCAGATTCTCAAATGAAGGCAACTCCTCAAACGAAGGCAGACTCTCAAACTAAGGCAGACTCTTAAACTAAGGCAGACTCTAAACTTAGGCAACTCCTCAAACTAAGGCAGATTCTCAAACGAAGGCAACTCCTCAAACTAAGGCAGACTCTCAAACTAAGGCAGACTCTAAAACTAAGGCAGACTCTCAAATTGATGCAGACTCTCAATCGAAGGCAGACTCTCAAACTAAGGCAGATTCTCAAACGAAGGCAGCTCCTCAAACTAAGGCAGAATCTCAAACAAAGGAAAATCTTCAAACTAAGGCAGACTCTCAAACTAAGGCAGACTCGCAAACTAAGGGAGTTTCTCAAACGAAGGCAATTCCTCAAACTGAGGCAGATTCTCAAACGAAGGCAACTCCTCAAACAAAGGGAGACTCTCAATCTAAGGCAGATTCTCAAACTAAGGCAGATTTTCAAACGACGGCAACTCCTCAAACTAAGGCAGACTCTCAAACTAAGGCAGACTCGCAAACTAAGGCAGTTTCTCCAACGAAGGCAACTCCTCAAACTAAGGCAGATTCTCAAACGAAGGCAACTCCTCAAACTAAGGCAGACTCTCAAACTAAGGCAGACTCTAAAACTAAGGCAGACTCTCAAACTGAGGCAGACTCTCAATCTAAGGCAGACTCTCAAACTAAGGCAGAATCTCAAACGAAGGAAACTCCTCAAACTAAGGCGGACTCTCAAACTAAGGCAGACTCGCAAATGAAGGCAGTTTCTCAAACGAAGGCTATTCCTCAAACTAAGGCAGATTCTCAAACGAAGGCAACTCCTCAAACAAAGGCAGACTCTCAATCTGAGGCAGAGTCTCTAACTAAGGCAGATTTTCAAATGAGGGTAACTCCTCAAACTAAGGCAGACTCTCAAACTAAGGCAGACTCTAAAACTAAGGCAGATTCTCAAACGAAGGCAACTCCTCAAAAGAAGGCAGAATCTCAAACTAAGGCAGACTCTCAAACTAAGGCAGATTCTCAAACGAAGGCAACTCCTCAAAAGAAGGCAGACTCTCAAACTAAGGCAACCCCTCAAACTAAGGCAGACTCTCAAACGAAGGCAGAATCTCAAACTAAGGCAGACTCTCAAACTAAGGCAACTCCTCAAAATAAGCAGATTCTCCAACGAAGGCAATCCCTCAAACTAAGGCAGACTCTCAAACTCAGGCAGACTCTCAAACTAAGGCAGACTTCAAATTAAGGCAGATTCTCAAACGAAGGCAACCCCTCAAACTAAGGCAGGCTCTCAAACTAAGTCAACTCCTCAATCTAAGGCAACCCCTCAAACTAAGGCAACCCCTCAAACTAAGGCAGACTCTCAAACTAAGGCAAATCCTCAAACTCAGGCAACCCCTCAAACTAAGGCAGATTCTCAAACTAAGGCAGTCCCTCAAAGTAAGGCAACCCCTCAAAGTAAGGCAACCCCTCAAACTAAGGCAGACTATCAAACTCAGGCAACTCCTCAAACTAAGGCAACTCCTCAAACTAAGGCAGATTCTCAAACTAAGGCAACCCCTCAAACAAAGGCAACTCCTCAATCTAAGGCAGACTCTCAAACTAAGGCAACCCCTCAAACTAAGGCAACCCCTCAAACTGAGGCAGACTCTCAAAAAAAGGCAACCCCTCAAACTAAGGCAACCCCTCAAACTAAGGCAGATTCTCAAACAAAGGTCCCTCTCAAACTAAGGCAACCCCTCAAACTAAGGCAGACTCTCAAACGAAGGCAGAATCTCAAACTAAGGCAGACTCTCAAACTAAGGCAACTCCTCAAAATAAGCAGATTCTCCAACGAAGGCAATCCCTCAAACTAAGGCAGACTCTCAAACTCAGGCAGACTCTCAAACTAAGGCAGACTTCAAATTAAGGCAGATTCTCAAACGAAGGCAACCCCTCAAACTAAGGCAGGCTCTCAAACTAAGTCAACTCCTCAATCTAAGGCAACCCCTCAAACTAAGGCAACCCCTCAAACTAAGGCAGACTCTCAAACTAAGGCAAATCCTCAAACTCAGGCAACCCCTCAAACTAAGGCAGATTCTCAAACTAAGGCAGTCCCTCAAAGTAAGGCAACCCCTCAAAGTAAGGCAACCCCTCAAACTAAGGCAGACTATCAAACTCAGGCAACTCCTCAAACTAAGGCAACTCCTCAAACTAAGGCAGATTCTCAAACTAAGGCAACCCCTCAAACAAAGGCAACTCCTCAATCTAAGGCAGACTCTCAAACTAAGGCAACCCCTCAAACTAAGGCAACCCCTCAAACTGAGGCAGACTCTCAAAAAAAGGCAACCCCTCAAACTAAGGCAACCCCTCAAACTAAGGCAGATTCTCAAACAAAGGTCCCTCTCAAACTAAGGCAACCCCTCAAACTAAGGCAGACTCTCAAACTAAGGCAACCCCTCAAACTAAGGCAACGCCTCAAACTAATGCAGACTCTCAAACTGAGGCAACTCCTCACACTAAGGCAATCCCACAAACTAAAGCAACTCCTCAAACTAAGGCAGATTCTCAAACGAAGGCAACTCCTCAAAGTAAGGCAGTCTCCCAAACTAAGGCAACTGCTCAAACTAAGGCAGATTCTCAAACTGAGGCAGATTCTCAAACGAAGGCAACTCCTCAAACTAAGGCAGATTCTCAAACTAAGGCAACTCCTCAAACTAAGGCAGACTCTCAAACTAAGGCAGACTCTCAAACTTAGGCAACTCCTCAAACTAAGGCAGATTCTCAAACGAAGGCAACTCCTCAAACTAAGGCAGACTCTCAAACGAAGGCAGACTCTCAAACTAAGGCAACTCCTCAAACTAAGGCAGAATCTCAAACGAAGGCAGACTCTCAAACGAAGGCAACTCCTCAAACTAAGGCAGACTCTCAAACTAAGGCAGACTCTCAAACTAAGGCAGATTCTCAAACGAAGGCAACCCCTCAAACTAAGGCAGACTCTCAAACTAAGGCAGACTCTAAAACTATGGCAGATTCTCAAACGAAGGCAACTCCTCAAAAGAAGGCAGACTCTCAAACGAAGGCAGACTCTCAAACTAAGGCAGACTCTCAAATTAAGGCAACCCCTCAATCTAAGGCAGACTCTCAAACGAAGGCAGAATCTCAAACTAAGGCAGACTCTCAAACTAAGGCAACTCCTCAAAATAAGGCAGATTCTCCAACGAAGGCAATCCCTCAAACTAAGGCAGACTCTCAAACTGAGGCAGACTCTCAATCTAAGGCAGACTCTCAAACTAAGGCAGATTCTCAAACGAAGGCAGCTCCTCAAACTAAGGCAGAATCTCAAACGAATGAAACTCCTCAAACTAAGGCAGACTCTCAAATTAAGGCAGACTCGCAAACTAAGGCAGTTTCTCGAACTAAGGCAACTCGACAAAATAAGGAAGATTCTCAAACGAAGGCAACTCCTCAAACAAAGGCAGACTCTCAAACTCAGGCAGACTCAAAAACTAAGGCAGAATCTCAAACGATGGCAACTCCTCAAACTAAGGCAGTCTCTCAAACTAAGGCTACTGCTCAAACTGAGGCAGATTCTCAAACTGAGGCAGATTCTCAAACGAAGGCAACTCCTCAAATTAAGGCAGACTCTCAAACTAAGGCAGTCTCTCAAACTAAGGCAACTGCTCAAACTAAGGCAGACTCTCAAACTAAGGCAGATTCTCAAACGAAGGCAGCTCCTCAAACTAAGGCGACCACTCAAACTAAGGCAGATTCTCAAACGAAGGCAACTCCTCAAACTAAGGCAGTCTCTCAAACTAAGGCTACTGCTCAAACTAAGGCAGATTCTCAAACTGAGGCAGATTCTCAAACGAAGGCATCTCCTCAAACTAAGGCAGACTCTCAAACTAAGGCAGTCTCTCAAACTAAGGCAACTGCTCAAACTAAGGCATTTTCTCAAACTGAGGCAGATTCTCAAACGAAGGCAACTCCTCAAACTAAGGCAGACTCTCAAACTAAGGCAGACTCTTAAACTCAGGCAGACTCTAAACTTAGGCAACTCCTCAAACTAAGGCAGATTCTCAAACGAAGGCAACTCCTCAAACTAAGGCAGACTCTCAAACTAAGGCAGACTCTAAAACTAAGGCAGACTCTCAAATTGATGCAGACTCTCAATCGAAGGCAGACTCTCAAACTAAGGCAGATTCTCAAACTAAGGCAGCTCCTCAAACTAAGGCAGAATCTCAAACGAAGGAAACTCTTCAAACTAAGGCAGACTCTCAAACTGAAGGAGTTTCTCAAACGAAGGCAATTCCTCAAACTGAGGCAGATTCTCAAACGAAGGCAACTCCTCAAACAAAGGGAGACTCTCAATCTAAGGCAGATTCTCAAACTAAGGCAGATTTTCAAACGACGGCAACTCCTCAAACTAAGGCAGACTCTCAAACTAAGGCAGACTCGCAATCTAAGGCAGTTTCTCAAACGAAGGCAACTCCTCAAACTAAGGCAGATTCTCAAACGAAGGCAACTCCTCAAACTAAGGCAGACTCTCAAACTAAGGCAGTCTCTAAAACTAAGGCAGACTCTCAAACTGAGGCAGACTCTCAATCTAAGGCAGACTCTCAAACTAAGGCAGAATCTCAAACGAAGGAAACTCCTCAAACTAAGGCAGACTCTCAAACTAAGGCAGACTCGCAAATGAAGGCAGTTTCTCAAACGAAGGCTATTCCTCAAACTAAGGCAGATTCTCAAACGAAGGCAACTCCTCAAACAAAGGCAGACTCTCAATCTGAGGCAGAGTCTCAAACTAAGGCAGATTTTCAAATGAGGGTAACTCCTCAAACTAAGGCAGACTCTCAAACTAAGGCAGACTCTAAAACTAATGCAGATTCTCAAACGAATGCAACTCCTCAAAATAAGGCAGACTCTCAAACTAAGGCAGACTCTCAAACTAAGGCAGATTCTCAAACGAAGGCAACTCCTCAAAAGAAGGCAGACTCTCAAACTAAGGCAGACTCTCAAACTAAGGCAGACTCTCAAACTAAGGCAACCCCACAAACTAAGGCAGACTCTCAAACGAAGGCAGAATCTCAACCTAAGGCAGACTCTCAAACTAAGGCAACTCCTCAAAATAAGCAGATTCTCCAACAAAGGCAATCCCTCAAACTAAGGCAGACTCTCAAACTAAGGCAGACTCTCAAACTAAGGCAGACTTCAAATTAAGGCAGATTCTCAAACGAAGGCACCCCCTCAAACTAAGGCAGGCTCTCAAACTAAGTCAACTCCTCAATCTAAGGCAGCCCCTCAAACTAAGGCAACCCCTCAAACTAAGGCAGACTCTCAAACTAAGGCAAATCCTCAAACTCAGGCAACCCCTCAAACTAAGGCAGATTCTCAAACTAAGGCAGTCCCTCAAAGTAAGGCAACCCCTCAAACTAAGGCAACCCCTCAAACTAAGGTAGACTATCAAACTCAGGCAACTCCTCAAACTAAGGCAACTCCTCAAACTCAGGCAGATTCTCAAACTAAGGCAACCCCTCAAACTAAGGCAACTCCTCAATCTAAGGCAGACTCTTAAACTAAGGCAACCCCTCAAACTAAGGCAACCCCTCAAACTGAGGCAGACTCTCAAAAAAAGGCAACCCCTCAAACTAAGGCAACCCCTCAAACTAAGGCAGATTCTCAAACAAAGGTCCCTCTCAAACTAAGGCAACCGCTCAAACTAAGGCAGACTCTCAAACTAAGGCAACCCCTCAAACTAAGGCAACCCCTCAAACTAATGCAGACTCTCAAACTGAGGCAACTCCTCATACTAAGGCAATCCCACAAACTAAAGCAACTCCTCAAACTAAGGCAGATTCTCAAACGAAGGCAACTCCTCAAACTAAGGCAGTCTCCCAAACTAAGGCAACTGCTCAAACTAAGGCAGAATCTCAAACTGAGGCAGATTCTCAAACGAAGGCAACTCCTCAAACTAAGACAGATTCTTAAACTACGGCAACTCCTCAAACTAAGGCAGACTCTCAAACTAAGGCAGACTCTCAAACTTAGGCAACTCCTCAAACTAAGGCAGATTCTCAAACGAAGGCAACTCCTCAAACTAAGGCAGACTCTCAAACGAAGGCAGACTCTCAAACTAAGGCAACTCCTCAAACGAAGGCAGAATCTCAAACTAAGGCAGACTCTCAAACGAAGGCAACTCCTCAAACTAAGGCAGACTCTCAAACTAAGGCAGACTTTCAAAAAAAGGCAGATTCTCAAACGAAGGCAACCCCTCAAACTAAGGCAGACTCTCAAACTAAGGCAGACTCTAAAACTAAGGCAGATTCTCAAACGAAGGCAACTCCTCAAAAGAAGGCAGACTCTCAAACGAAGGCAGACTCTCAAACTAAGGCAGACTCTCAAATTAAGGCAACCCCTCAATCTAAGGCAGACTCTCAAACGAAGGCAGAATCTCAAACTAAGGCACACTCTCAAATTAAGGCAACTCCTCAAAATAAGGCAGATTCTCCAACGAAGGCAATCCCTTAAACTAAGGCAGACTCTCAAACTGAGGCAGACTCTCAATCTAAGGCAGACTCTCAAACTAAGGCAGATTCTCAAACGAAGGCAGTTCCTCAAACCAAGGCAGAATCTCAAACGAATGAAACACCTCAAACTAAGGCAGACTCTCAAATTAAGGCAGACTCGCAAACTAAGGCAGTTTCTCAAACTAAGGCAACTCGACAAAATATGGCAGATTCTCAAACGAAGGCAACTCCTCAAACAAAGGCAGACTCTCAATCTAAGGCAGACTCTCAAACTAAGGCAGATTTTCGAACGAGGGCAACTCCTCAAACTAAGGCAGACTCTCAAACTCAGGCAGACTCAAAAACTAAGGCAGAATCTCAAACTAAGGCAGACTCTCAAACTGAGGCAACTCCTCAAACTAAGGTAGATTCTCAAACGAAGGCAACTCCTCAAACTAAGGCAGACTCTCAAACTAAGGCAGATTCTCAAACTAAGGCAGATTCTCAAACGAAGGCAACCCCTCAAACTAAGGCAGACTCTCAAACTAAGGCAGACTCTCAAACTGAGGCAGATTCTCAAACTAAGGCAGCTCCTCAAACTAAGGCAGACTCTCAAACTAAGGCAGACTCGCAAACTAAGGCAGTTTCTCAAACGAAGGCAACTCCTCAAACTAAGGCAGATTCTCAAACGAAGGCAACTCCTCAAACTAAGGCAGACTCTCAAACTAAGGCAGACTCTAAAAGAAAGGCAGACTCTCAAACTGAGGCAGACTCTCAATCTAAGGCAGACTCTCAAACTAAGGCAGATTCTCAAACGAAGGCAGCTCCTCAAACTAAGGCAGAATCTCAAACGAAGGAAACTCCTCAAACGAAGGCAGATTCTCCAACTAAGGCAGACTAGCAAACTAAGGCAGATTCTCAAACGAAGGCAGCTCCTCAAACTAAGGCAGAATCTCAAACGAAGGGAACCCCTCAAACTAAGGCAGACTCTCAAACTAAGGCAGACTCTCAAACTGAGGCAGATTCTCAAACTAAGGCAGCTCCTCAAACTAAGGCAGACTCTCAAACGAAGGCAGACTCGCAAACTAAGGCAGTTTCTCAAACGAAGGCAACTCCTCAAACTAAGGCAGATTCTCAAACGAAGGCAACTCCTCACACTAAGGCAGACTCTCAAACTAAGGCAGACTCTAAAACTAAGGCAGACTCTCAAACTGAGGCAGACTCTCAATCTAAGGCAGACTCTCAAACTAAGGCAGATTTTCAAATGAGGGTAACTCCTCTAACTAAGGCACACTCTCAAACTAAGGCAGACTGTAAAACTAATGCAGATTCTCAAACGAATGCAACTCCTCAAAATAAGGCAGACTCTCAAACTAAGGCAGACTCTCAAACTAAGGCAGATTCTCAAACGAAGGCAACTCCTCAAAAGAAGGCAGACTCTCAAACTAAGGCAGACTCTCAAACTAAGGCAGACTCTCAAACTAAGGCAACCCCACAAACTAAGGCAGACTCTCAAACGAAGGCAGAATCTCAAACTAAGGCAGACTCTCAAACTAAGGCAACTCCTCAAAATAAGCAGATTCTCCAACGAAGGCAATCCCTCAAACTGAGGCAGACTCTCAAACTAAGGCAGACTTCAAATTAAGGCAGATTCTCAAACGAAGGCACCCCCTCAAACTAAGGCAGGCTCTCAAACTAAGTCAACTCCTCAATCTAAGGCAACCCCTCAAACTAAGGCAACCCCTCAAACTAAGGCAGACTCTCAAACTAAGGCAAATCCTCAAACTCAGGCAACCCCTCAAACTAAGGCAGATTCTCAAACTAAGGCAGTCCCTCAAAGTAAGGCAACCCCTCAAACTAAGGCAACCCCTCAAACTAAGGCAGACTATCAAACTCAGGCAACTCCTCAAACTAAGGCAACTCCTCAAACTAAGGCAGATTCTCAAACTAAGGCAACCCCTCAAACTAAGGCAACTCCTCAATCTAAGGCAGTCTCTCAAACTAAGGCAACCCCTCAAACTAAGGCAACCCCTCAAACTGAGGCAGACTCTCAAAAAAAAGCTACCCCTCAAGCTAAGGCAACCCCTCAAACTAAGGCAGATTCTCAAACAAAGGTCCCTCTCAAACTAAGGCAACCCCTCAAACTAAGGCAGACTCTCAAACTGAGGCAACCCCTCAAACTAAGGCAACCCCTCAAACTAATGCAGACTCTCAAACTGAGGCAACTCCTCACACTAAGGCAATCCCACAAACTAAAGCAACTCCTCAAACTAAGGCAGATTCTCAAACGAAGGCAACTCCTCAAACTAAGGCAGTCTCCCAAACTAAGGCAACTGCTCAAACTAAGGCAGATTCTCAAACTGAGGCAGATTCTCAAACGAAGGCAACTCCTCAAACTAAGGCAGATTCTCAAACTACGGCAACTCCTCAAACTAAGGCAGACTCTCAAACTAAGGCAGACTCTCAAACTTAGGCAACTCCTCAAACTAAGGCAGATTCTCAAACGAAGGCAACTCCTCAAACTAAGGCAGACTCTCAAACGAAGGCAGACTCTCAAACTAAGGCAACTCCTCAAACTAAGGCAGAATCTCAAACTAAGGCAGACTCTCAAACGCAGGCAACTCCTCAAACTAAGGCAGACTCTCAAACTAAGGCAGACTCTCAAACTAAGGCAGATTCTCAAACGAAGGCAACCCCTCAAACTAAGGCAGTCTCTCAAACTAAGGCAGACTCTAAAACTAAGGCAGATTCTCAAACGAAGGCAACTCCTCAAAAGAAGGCAGACTCTCAAACGAAGGCAGACTCTCAAACTAAGGCAGACTCTCAAATTAAGGCAACCCCTCAATCTAAGGCAGACTCTCAAACGAAGGCAGAATCTCAAACTAAGGCACACTCTCAAATTAAGGCAACTCCTCAAAATAAGGCAGATTCTCCAACGAAGGCAATCCCTTAAACTAAGGCAGACTCTCAAACTGAGGCAGACTCTCAATCTAAGGCAGACTCTCAAACTAAGGCAGATTCTCAAACGAAGGCAGCTCCTCAAACTAAGGCAGAATCTCAAACGAATGAAACTCCTCAAACTAAGGCAGACTCTCAAATTAAGGCAGACTCGCAAACTAAGGCAGTTTCTCAAACTAAGGCAACTCGACAAAATAAGGCAGATTCTCAAACGAAGGCAACTCCTCAAACAAAGGCAGACTCTCAATCTAAGGCAGACTCTCAAACTAAGGCAGATTTTCGAACGAGGGCAACTCCTCAAACTAAGGCAGACTCTCAAACTCAGGCAGACTCAAAAACTAAGGCAGAATCTCAAACTAAGGCAGACTCTCAAACTCAGGCAACTCCTCAAACTAAGGCTACTGCTCAAACTGAGGCAGATTCTCAAACTGAGGCAGATTCTCAAACGAAGGCAACTCCTCAAATTAAGGCAGACTCTCAAACTAAGGCAGTCTCTCAATCTAAGGCAACTGCTCAAACTAAGGCAGACTCTCAATCTAAGGCAGATTCTCAAACGAAGGCAGCTCCTCAAACTAAGGCGACCACTCAAACTAAGGCAGATTCTCAAACGAAGGCAACTCCTCAAACTAAGGCAGTCTCTCAAACTAAGGCTACTGCTCAAACTGAGGCAGATTCTCAAACTGAGGCAGATTCTCAAACGAAGGCAACTCCTCAAACTAAGGCAGACTCTCAAACTAAGGCAGTCTCTCAAACTAAGGCAACTGCTCAAACTAAGGCATTTTCTCAAACTGAGGCAGATTCTCAAACCAAGGCAACTCCTCAAACTAAGGCAGACTCTCAAACTAAGGCAGACTCTTAAACTCAGGCAGACTCTAAACTTACGCAACTCCTCAAACTAAGGCAGATTCTCAAACGAAGGCAACTCCTCAAACTAAGGCAGACTCTCAAACTAAGGCAGACTCTAAAACTAAGGCACACTCTCAAATTGATGCAGACTCTCAATCGAAGGCAGACTCTCAAACTAAGGCAGATTCTCAAACAAAGGCAGCTCCTCAAACTAAGGCAGAATCTCAAACGAAGGAAACTCCTCAAACTAAGGCAGACTCTGAAACTGAGGCAGACTCGCAAACTAAGGGAGTTTCTCAAACGAAGGCAATTCCTCAAACTGAGGCAGATTCTCAAACGAAGGCAACTCCTCAAACAAAGGGAGACTCTCAATCTAAGGCAGATTCTCAAACTAAGGCAGATTTTCAAACGACGGCAACTCCTCAAACTAAGGCAGACTCTCAAACTAAGGCAGACTCGCAAACTAAGGCAGTTTCTCAAACGAAGGCAACTCCTCAAACTAAGGCAGATTCTCAAACGAAGGCAACTCCTCAAACTAAGGCAGACTCTCAAACTAAGGCAGACTCTAAAACTAAGGCAGATTCTCAAACTGAGGCAGACTCTCAATCTAAGGCAGACTCTCAAACTAAGGCAGATTCTCAAACGAAGGCAACTCCTCAAACAAAGGCAGACTCTCAATCTGAGGCAGAGTCTCAAACTAAGGCAGATTTTCAAATGAGGGTAACTCCTCAAACTAAGGCAGACTCTCAAACTAAGGCAGACTCTAAAACTAATGCAGATTCTCAAACGAATGCAACTCCTCAAAATAAGGCAGACTCTCAAACTAAGGCAGACTCTCAAACTAAGGCAGATTCTCAAACAAAGCCAACTCCTAAAAAGAAGGCAGACTCTCACACTAAGGCAGACTCTCAAACTAAGGCAGACTCTCAAACTAAGGCAACCCCACAAACTAAGGCAGACTCTCAAACGAAGGCAGAATCTCAAACTAAGGCAGACTCTCAAACTAAGGCAACTCCTCAAAATAAGCAGATTCTCCAACGAAGGCAATCCCTCAAACTAAGGCAGACTCTCAAACTAAGGCAGACTCTCAAACTAAGGCAGACTTCAAATTAAGGCAGATTCTCAAACGAAGGCAACCCCTCAAACTAAGGCAGGCTCTCAAACTAAGTCAACTCCTCAATCTAAAGCAGTCCCTCAAACTAAGGCAACCCCTCAAACTAAGGCAGACTCTCAAACTAAGGCAAATCCTCAAACTCAGGCAACCCCTCAAACTAAGGCAGATTCTCAAACTAAGGCAGTCACTCAAAGTAAGGCAACCCCTCAAACTAAGGCAACCCCTCAAACTAAGGCAGACTATCAAACTCAGGCAACTCCTCAAACTAAGGCAACTCCTCAAACTAAGGCAGATTCTCAAACTAAGGCAACCCCTCAAACTAAGGCAACTCCTCAATCTAAGGCAGACTCTCAAACTAAGGCAACCCCTCAAACTAAGGCAACCCCTCAAACTGAGGCAGACTCTCAAAAAAAGGCAACCCCTCAAACTAAGGCAACCCCTCAAACTAAGGCAGACTCTCAAACTAAGGCAACCCCTCAAACTAAGGCAACCCCTCAAACTAATGCAGACTCTCAAACTGAGGCAGACTCTCAAACTTAGGCAACTCCTCAAACTAAGGCAGATTCTCAAACGAAGGCAACTCCTCAAACTAAGGCAGACTCTCAAACGAAGGCAGACTCTCAAACTAAGGCAACTCCTCAAACTAAGGCAGAATCTCAAACTAAGGCAGACTCTCAAACGAAGGCAACTCCTCAAACTAAGGCAGACTCTCAAACTAAGGCAGACTCTCAAACTAAGGCAGATTCTCAAACGAAGGCAACCCCTCAAACTAAGGCAGACACTCAAACTAAGGCAGACTCTAAAACTAAGGCAGATTCTCAAACGAAGGCAACGCCTCAAAAGAAGGCAGACTCTCAAACGAAGGCAGACTCTCAAACTAAGGCAGACTCTCAAATTAAGGCAACCCCTCAATCTAAGGCAGACTCTCAAACGAAGGCAGAATCTCAAACTAAGGCAGACTCTCAAACTAAGGCAACTCCTCAAAATAAGGCAGACTGTCAAACTGAGGCAGACTCTCAATCTAAGGCAGACTCTCAAACTAAGGCAGATTCTCAAACGAAGGCAGCTCCTCAAACTAAGGCAGAATCTCAAACGAATGAAACTCCTCAAACTAAGGCAGACTCTCAAATTAAGGCAGACTCGCAAACTAAGGCAGTTTCTCGAACTAAGGCAACTCGACAAAATAAGGCAGATTCTCAAACGAAGGCAACTCCTCAAACAAAGGCAGAATCTCAATCTAAGGCAGACTCTCAAACTAAGGCAGATTTTCGAACGAGGGCAACTCCTCAAACTAAGGCAGACTCTCAAACTCAGGCAGACTCAAAAACTAAGGCAGAATCTCAAACGAAGGCAACTCCTCAAACTAAGGCAGTCTCTCAAACTAAGGCTACTGCTCAAACTGAGGCAGATTCTCAAACTGAGGCAGATTCTCAAACGAAGGCAACTCCTCAAATTAAGGCAGACTCTCAAACTAAGGCAGTCTCTCAAACTAAGGCAACTGCTCAAACTAAGGCAGACTCTCAAACTAAGGCAGATTCTCAAACGAAGGCAGCTCCTCAAACTAAGGCGACCACTCAAACTAAGGCAGATTCTCAAACGAAGGCAACTCCTCAAACTAAGGCAGTCGCTCAAACTAAGGCTACTGCTCAAACTAAGGCAGATTCTCAAACTGAGGCAGATTCTCAAACTAAGGCAACTCCTCAAACTAAGGCAGATTCTCAAACTAAGGCAACCCCTCAAACTAAGGCAACTCCTCAATCTAAGGCAGACTCTCAAACTCAGGCAACCCATCAAACTAAGGCAACCCCTCAAACTGAGGCAGACTCTCAAAAAAGGCAACCCCTCAAACTAAGGCAACCCCTCAAACTAAGGCAGATTCTCAAACAAAGGTCCCTCTCAAACGAAGGCAACCCCTCAAACTAAGGCAGACTCTCAAACTAAGGCAACCCCTCAAACTAAGGCAACCCCTCAAACTAATGCAGACTCTCAAACTGAGGCAACTCCTCACACTAAGGCAATCCCACAAACTACAGCAACTCCTCAAACTAAGGCAGATTCTCAAACGAAGGCAACTCCTCAAACTAAGGCAGTCTCCCAAACTATGGCAGCTGCTCAAACTAAGGCAGATTCTCAAACTGAGGCAGATTCTCAAACGAAGGCAACTCCTCAAACTAAGGCAGATTCTCAAACTACGGCAACTCCTCAAACTAAGGCAGACTCTCAAACTAAGGCAGACTCTCAAACTTAGGCAACTCCTCAAACTAAGGCAGATTCTCAAACGAAGGCAACTCCTCAAACTAAGGCAGACTCTCAAACGAAGGCAGACTCTCAAACTAAGGCAACTCCTCAAACGAAGGCAGAATCTCAAACTAAGGCAGACTCTCAAACGAAGGCAACTCCTCAAACTAAGGCAGACTCTCAAACTAAGGCAGACTTTCAAAAAAAGGCAGATTCTCAAACGAAGGCAACCCCTCAAACTAAGGCAGACTCTCAAACTAAGGCAGACTCTAAAACTAAGGCAGATTCTCAAACGAAGGCAACTCCTCAAAAGAAGGCAGACTCTCAAACGAAGGCAGACTCTCAAACTAAGGCAGACTCTCAAATTAAGGCAACCCCTCAATCTAAGGCAGACTCTCAAACGAAGGCAGAATCTCAAACTAAGGCACACTCTCAAATTAAGGCAACTCCTCAAAATAAGGCAGATTCTCCAACGAAGGCAATCCCTTAAACTAAGGCAGACTCTCAAACTGAGGCAGACTCTCAATCTAAGGCAGACTCTCAAACTAAGGCAGATTCTCAAACGAAGGCAGCTCCTCAAAGCAAGGCAGAATCTCAAACGAATGAAACTCCTCAAACTAAGGCAGACTCTCAAATAAAGGCAGACTCGCAAACTAAGGCAGTTTCTCAAACTAAGGCAACTCGACAAAATAAGGCAGATTCTCAAACGAAGGCAACTCCTCAAGCAAAGGCAGACTCTCAATCTAAGGCAGACTCTCAAACTAAGGCAGATTTTCGAACGAGGGCAACTCCTCAAACTAAGGCAGACTGTCAAACTCAGGCAGACTCAAAAACTAAGGCAGAATCTCAAACTAAGGCAGACTCTCAAACTGAGGCAACTCCTCAAACTAAGGTAGATTCTCAAACGAAGGCAACTCCTCAAACTAAGGCAGACTCTCAAACTAAGGCAGATTCTCAAACTAAGGCAGATTCTCAAACGAAGGCAACCCCTCAAACTAAGGCAGACTCTCAAACTAAGGCAGACTCTCAAACTGAGGCAGATTCTCAAACTAAGGCAGCTCCTCAAACTAAGGCAGACTCTCAAACTAAGGCAGACTCGCAAACTAAGGCAGTTTCTCAAACGAAGGCAACTCCTCAAACTAAGGCAGATTCTCAAACGAAGGCAAATCCTCAAACTAAGGCAGACTCTCAAACTAAGGCAGACTCTAAAACAAAGGCAGACTCTCAAACTGAGGCAGACTCTCAATCTAAGGCAGACTCTCAAACTAAGGCAGATTCTCAAACGAAGGCAGCTCCTCAAACTAAGGCAGAATCTCAAACGAAGGAAACTCCTCAAACGAAGGCAGACTCTCCAACTAAGGCAGACTAGCAAACTAAGGCAGATTCTCAAACGAAGGCAGCTCCTCAAACTAAGGCAGAATCTCAAACGAAGGGAACCCCTCAAACTAAGGCAGACTCTCAAACTAAGGCAGACTCTCAAACTGAGGCAGATTCTCAAACTAAGGCAGCTCCTCAAACTAAGGCAGACTCTCAAACTAAGGCAGACTCGCAAACTAAGGCAGTTTCTCAAACGAAGGCAACTCCTCAAACTAAGGCAGATTCTCAAACGAAGGCAACTCCTCAAACTAAGGCAGACTCTCAAACTAAGGCAGACTCTAAAACTAAGGCAGACTCTCAAACTGAGGCAGACTCTCAATCTAAGGCAGACTCTCAAACTAAGGCAGATTTTCAAATGAGGGTAACTCCTCAAACTAAGGCAGACTCTCATACTAAGGCAGACTCTAAAACTAATGCAGATTCTCAAACGAATGCAACTCCTCAAAATAAGGCAGACTTTCAAACTAAGGCAGACTCTCAAACTAAGGCAGATTCTCAAACGAAGGCAACTCCTCAAAAGAAGGCAGACTCTCAAACTAAGGCAGACTCTCAAACTAAGGCAGATTCTCAAACTAAGGCAACCCCACAAACTAAGGCAGACTCTCAAACGAAGGCAGAATCTCAAACTAAGGCAGACTCTCAAACTAAGGCAACTCCTCAAAATAAGCAGATTCTCCAACGAAGGCAATCCCTCAAACTAAGGCAGACTCTCGAACTAAGGCAGACTTCAAATTAAGGCAGATTCTCAAACGAAGGCACCCCCTCAAACTAAGGCAGGCTCTCAAACTAAGTCAACTCCTCAATCTAAGGCAACCCCTCAAACTCAGGCAACCCCTCAAACTAAGGCAGATTCTCAAACTAAGGCAGTCCCTCAAAGTAAGGCAACCCCTCAAACTAAGGCAACCCCTCAAACTAAGGCAGACTATCAAACTCAGGCAACTCCTCAAACTAAGGCAACTCCTCAAAATAAGGCAGATTCTCAAACTAAGGCAACCCCTCAAACTAAGGCAACTCCTCAATCTAAGGCAGACTCTCAAACTAAGGCAACCCCTCAAACTAAGGCAACCCCTCAAACTGAGGCAGACTCTCAAAAAAAGGCAACCCCTCAAACTAAGGCAACCCCTCAAACTAAGGCAGATTCTCAAACAAAGGTCCCTCTCAAACTAAGGCAACCCCTCAAACTAAGGCAGACTCTCAAACTAAGGCAACCCCTCAAACTAAGGCAACCCCTCAAACTAATGCAGACTCTCAAACTGAGGCAACTCCTCACACTAAGGCAATCCCACAAACTAAAGCAACTCCTCAAACTAAGGCAGATTCTCAAACGAAGGCAACTCCTCAAACTAAGGCAGTCTCCCAAACTAAGGCAACTGCTCAAACTAAGGCAGATTCTCAAACTGAGGCAGATTCTCAAACGAAGGCAACTCCTCAAACTAAGGCAGATTCTCAAACTACGGCAACTCCTCAAACTAAGGCAGACTCTCAAACTAAGGCAGACTCTCAAACTTAGGCAACTCCTCAAACTAAGGCAGATTCTCAAACGAAGGCAACTCCTCAAACTAAGGCAGACTCTCAAACGAAGGCAGACTCTCAAACTAAGGCAACTCCTCAAACTAAGGCAGAATCTCAAACTAAGGCAGACTCTCAAACGAAGGCAACTCCTCAAACTAAGGCAGACTCTCAAACTAAGGCAGACTCTCAAACTAAGGCAGATTCTCAAACGAAGGCAACCCCTCAAACTAAGGCAGACTCTCAAACTAAGGCAGACTCTAAAACTAAGGCAGATTCTCAAACGAAGGCAACTCCTCAAAAGAAGGCAGACTCTCAAACGAAGGCAGACTCTCAAACTAAGGCAGACTCTCAAATTAAGGCAACCCCTCAATCTAAGGCAGACTCTCAAACGAAGGCAGAATCTCAAACTAAGGCACACTCTCAAATTAAGGCAACTCCTCAAAATAAGGCAGATTCTCCAACGAAGTCAATCCCTTAAACTAAGGCAGACTCTCAAACTGAGGCAGACTCTCAATCTAAGGCAGACTCTCAAACTAAGGCAGATTCTCAAACGAAGGCAGCTCCTCAAACTAAGGCAGAATCTCAAACGAATGAAACTCCTCAAACTAAGGCAGACTCTCAAATTAAGGCAGACTCGCAAACTAAGGCAGTTTCTCAAACTAAGGCAACTCGACAAAATAAGGCAGATTCTCAAACGAAGGCAACTCCTCAAACAAAGGCAGACTCTCAATCTAAGGCAGACTCTCAAACTAAGGCAGATTTTCGAACGAGGGCAACTCCTCAAACTAAGGCAGACTCTCAAACTCAGGCAGACTCAAAAACTAAGGCAGAATCTCAAACGAAGGCAGACTCTCAAACTGAGGCAACTCCTCAAACTAAGGTAGATTCTCAAACGAAGGCAACTCCTCAAACTAAGGCAGACTCTCAAACTAAGGCAGATTCTCAAACTAAGGCAGATTCTCAAACGAAGGCAACCCCTCAAACTGAGGCAGACTCTCAAACTAAGGCAGACTCTCAAACTGAGGCAGATTCTCAAACTAAGGCAGCTCCTCAAACTAAGGCAGTCTCTCAAACTAAGGCAGACTCGCAAACTAAGGCAGTTTCTCAAACGAAGGCAACTCCTCAAACTAAGGCAGATTCTCAAACGAAGGCAACTCCTCAAACTAAGGCAGACTCTCAAACTAAGGCAGACTCTAAAACAAAGGCAGACTCTCAAACTGAGGCAGACTCTCAATCTAAGGCAGACTCTCAAACTAAGGCAGATTCTCAAACGAAGGCAGCTCCTCAAACTAAGGCAGAATCTCAAACGAAGGAAACTCCTCAAACTAAGGCAGACTCTCAAACTAAGGCAGACTCTCAAATTAAGGCAACCCCTCAATCTAAGGCAGACTCTCAAACGAAGGCAGAATCTCAAACTAAGGCACACTCTCAAATTAAGGCAACTCCTCAAAATAAGGCAGATTCTCCAACGAAGTCAATCCCTTAAACTAAGGCAGACTCTCAAACTGAGGCAGACTCTCAATCTAAGGCAGACTCTCAAACTAAGGCAGATTCTCAAACGAAGGCAGCTCCTCAAACTAAGGCAGAATCTCAAACGAATGAAACTCCTCAAACTAAGGCAGACTCTCAAATTAAGGCAGACTCGCAAACTAAGGCAGTTTCTCAAACTAAGGCAACTCGACAAAATAAGGCAGATTCTCAAACGAAGGCAACTCCTCAAACAAAGGCAGACTCTCAATCTAAGGCAGACTCTCAAACTAAGGCAGATTTTCGAACGAGGGCAACTCCTCAAACTAAGGCAGACTCTCAAACTCAGGCAGACTCAAAAACTAAGGCAGAATCTCAAACGAAGGCAGACTCTCAAACTGAGGCAACTCCTCAAACTAAGGTAGATTCTCAAACGAAGGCAACTCCTCAAACTAAGGCAGACTCTCAAACTAAGGCAGAATCTCAAACTAAGGCACACTCTCAAATTAAGGCAACTCCTCAAAATAAGGCAGATTCTCCAACGAAGTCAATCCCTTAAACTAAGGCAGACTCTCAAACTGAGGCAGACTCTCAATCTAAGGCAGACTCTCAAACTAAGGCAGATTCTCAAACGAAGGCAGCTCCTCAAACTAAGGCAGAATCTCAAACGAATGAAACTCCTCAAACTAAGGCAGACTCTCAAATTAAGGCAGACTCGCAAACTAAGGCAGTTTCTCAAACTAAGGCAACTCGACAAAATAAGGCAGATTCTCAAACGAAGGCAACTCCTCAAACAAAGGCAGACTCTCAATCTAAGGCAGACTCTCAAACTAAGGCAGATTTTCGAACGAGGGCAACTCCTCAAACTAAGGCAGACTCTCAAACTCAGGCAGACTCAAAAACTAAGGCAGAATCTCAAACGAAGGCAGACTCTCAAACTGAGGCAACTCCTCAAACTAAGGTAGATTCTCAAACGAAGGCAACTCCTCAAACTAAGGCAGACTCTCAAACTAAGGCAGATTCTCAAACTAAGGCAGATTCTCAAACGAAGGCAACCCCTCAAACTAAGGCAGACTCTCAAACTAAGGCAGACTCTCAAACTGAGGCAGATTCTCAAACTAAGGCAGCTCCTCAAACTAAGGCAGTCTCTCAAACTAAGGCAGACTCGCAAACTAAGGCAGTTTCTCAAACGAAGGCAACTCCTCAAACTAAGGCAGATTCTCAAACGAAGGCAACTCCTCAAACTAAGGCAGACTCTCAAACTAAGGCAGACTCTAAAACAAAGGCAGACTCTCAAACTGAGGCAGACTCTCAATCTAAGGCAGACTCTCAAACTAAGGCAGATTCTCAAACGAAGGCAGCTCCTCAAACTAAGGCAGAATCTCAAACGAAGGAAACTCCTCAAACTAAGGCAGACTCTCAAACTAAGGGTTGGTACCTGGGATCCTGATGTTGTGGCCATTTCGGAGACATGGGTAGAGCAGGGGCAGGAATGGATGTTGCAGGTTCCGGGATTTAGATGTTTCAGAAAGAACAGAGAAGAGGGTAAAAGAGGGGGGGGTGTGGCATTGTTAATCAAGGAAAGTATTACAGCGGCAGAAAGGACGTTTGAGGACTCGTCTACTGAGGTAGTATGGGCCGAGGTTAGAAACAGGAGAGGAGAGGTCACCCTGTTGGGAGTTTTCTATAGACCTCCGAATAGTTCCAGAGATGTAGAGGAAAGGATAGCGAAGATGATTCTCGACAGGAGCGAGAGTAACAGGGTAGTGGTTATGGGGGACTTTAACTTTCCAAATATTGACTGGAAATACTATAGTTCGAGTACTTTAGATGGGTCTGTTTTTGTCCAGTGTGTGCAGGAGGGTTTTCTGACACAGTATGTGGACAGGCCAACCAGGGGCGATGCCACATTGGATTTGGTACTGGGTAATGAACCCGGCCAGGTGTTCGATTTAGATGTAGGTGAGCACTTTGGCGATAGTGATCACAATTCGGTTAGGTTTACCTTAGCGATGGGCAGGGACAGGTATATACCGCAGGGCAAGAATTATAGCTGGGGGAAAGGAAATTATGACGCGATTAGGCAAGATTTAGGATGTGTAGGATGGGGAAGGAAACTGCAGGGGATGGGCACAAACGAAATGTGGAGCTTATTCAAGGAGCAGCTAATGCGTGTCCTTGATAAGTATGTACCTGTCAGGCAGGGAGGAAGTTGTCGAGCAAGGGAGCCGTGGTTTACTCAAGAAGTTGAAGCGCTTGTCAAGAGGAAGAGGGCGGCTTATGTTAGGATGAGACGTGAAGGCTCAGTTAGGGCGCTTGAGAGTTACAAGCTAGCCAGGAAGGATCTAAAGGGAGGGCTAAGAAGAGCAAGGAGAGGACACGAGAAGTCATTGGCGGATAGGATCAAAGAAAACCCTAAGGCTTTCTATAGGTATATCAGGAATAAACGAATGATAAGAGTTAGAACAGGGCCAATCAAGGATAGTAGTGGGAAGTTGTGTGCGGAATCAGAGGAGATAGGGGAAGCGTTAAATGAATATTTTTCGTCAGTATTTACAGTAGAGAAAGAAAATGTTGCCGAGGAGATTACTGAGATACAGCCTACTAGGCTAGATGGGATTGAGATTCACAAGGAGGAGGTGTTAGCAATTTTGGAAAGAGTGAAAATAGATAAGTCCCCTGGGCCAGATGGGATTTATCCTAGGATTCTCTGGGAAGCCAGGGAGGAGATTGCAGAGCCGTTGTTGTTGATCTTTAAGTCGTCATTGTCGACAGGAGGAGTGCCGGAGGACTGGAGGATAGCAAATGTTGTCCCCTTGTTCAAGAAGGGGAGTAGAGACAGCCCTGGTAATTATAGACCTGTGAGCCTTACTTCGGTTGTGGGTAAAATGTTGGAAAAGGTTATAAGAGACAGGATTTATAATCATCTTGAAAAGAATAAGTTCATTTGCGATAGTCAGCACGGTTTTGTGAAAGGTAGGTCGTGCCTCACAAACCTTATTGAGTTTTTCGAGAAGGTGACCAAACAGGTGGATGAGGGTAAAGCCGTGGATGTGGTGTATATGGATTTCAGTAAGGCGTTTGATAAGGTTCCCCACGGTAGGCTATTGCAGAAAATACGCAAGTATGGGGTTGAAGGTGATTTAGAGCTTTGGATCAGAAATTGGCTAGCTGAAAGAAGACAGAGGGTGGTGGTTGATGGCAAATGTTCATCCTGGAGTTTAGTTACTAGTGGTGTACCGCAAGGTTCTGTTTTGGGGCCACTGCTGTTTGTCATTTTTATAAACGACCTGGATGAGGGTGCAGAAGGGTGGGTTAGTAAATTTGCGGATGACACGAAGGTCGGTGGAGTTGTGGATAGTGTCGAAGGGTGTTGTAGGGTACAGAGGGACATAGATAGGCTGCAGAGCTGGGCTGAGAGATGGCAAATGGAGTTTAATGCAGAGAAGTGTGAGGTGATTCACTTTGGAAGGAGTAACAGCAATGCAGAGTACTGGGCTAATGGGAAGATTCTTGGTAGTGTAGATGAGCAGAGAGATCTTGGTATCCAGGTACATAAATCCCTGAAAGTTGCTACCCAGGTTAATAGGGCTGTTAAGAAGGCATATGGTGTGTTAGCCTTTATTAGTAGGGGGATCGAGTTTCAGAGCCACGGGGTCATGATGCAGCTGTACAAAACTCTGGTGAGGCCGCACCTGGAGTATTGCGTGCAGTTCTGGTCACCGCATTATAGGAAGGATGTCGCTTTGGAAAGGGTGCAGAGGAGATTTACTAGGATGTTGCCTGGTATGGAAGGAAGGTCTTACGAGGAAAGGCTGAGGGACTTGGGGTTGTTTTCGTTAGAGAGAAGGAGGAGGAGAGGTGACTTAATAGAGACATACAAGATAATCAGAGGGTTAGATAGGGTGGATAGTGAGAGTCTTTTTCCTCGGATGAGGATGGCAAACACGAGGGGACATAGCTTTAAGTTGAGGGGTGAAAGATATAGGACAGATGTCAGAGGTAGTTTCTTTACGCAGAGAGTAGTAGGGGCGTGGAACGCCCTGCCTGCAACAGTAGTAGACTCGCCAACTTTAAGGGCATTTAAGTGGTCATTGGATAGACATATGGATGTAAATGGAATAGTGTAGGTCAGATGATTGGCGCAACATCGAGGGCCGAAGGGCCTGTACTGCGCTGTAATATTCTAATTCTAATTCTAATTCTAATTCTAAAGGCAGACTAGCAAACTAAGGCAGATTCTCAAACGAAGGCAGCTCCTCAAACTAACGCAGAATCTCAAACGAAGGCAACCCCTCAAAGTAAGGCAGACTCTCAAACTAAGGCAGACTCTCAAACTGAGGCAGATTCTCAAACTAAGGCAGCTCCTCAAACTAAGGCAGACTCTCAAACTAAGGCAGACTCGCAAACTAAGGCAGTTTCTCAAACGAAGGCAACTCCTCAAACTAAGGCAGATTCTCAAACGAAGGCAACTCCTCAAACTAAGGCAGACTCTCAAACTAAGGCAGACTCTAAAACTAAGGCAGACTCTCAAACTGAGGCAGACTCTCAATCTAAGGCAGACTCTCAAACTAAGGCAGATTCTCAAACGAAGGCAGCTCCTCAAACTAAGGCAGAATCTCAAACGAAGGAAACTCCTCAAACTAAGGCAGACTCTCAAACTAAGGCAGACTTCAAATTAAGGCAGATTCTCAAACGAAGGCAACCCCTCAAACTAAGGCAGGCTCTCAAACTAACTCAACTCCTCAATCTAAGGCAACCCCTCAAACTAAGGCAACCCCTCAAACTAAGGCAGACTCTCAAACTAAGGCAAATCCTCAAACTAAGGCAACTGCTCAAACTAAGGCAGATTCTCAAACTAAGGCATTCCCTCAAAGTAAGGCAACCCCTCAAACTAAGGCAACCCCTCAAACTAAGGCAGACTATCAAACTCAGGCAACTCCTCAAACTAAGGCAACTCCTCAAACTAAGGCAGATTCTCAAACTAAGGCAACGCCTCAAACTAAGGCAACTCCTCAATCTAAGGCAGACTCTCAAACTAAGGCAACCCCTCAAACTAAGGCAACCCCTCAAACTGAGGCAGACTCTCAAAAAAAGGCAACCCCTCAAACTAAGGCAACCCCTCAAACTAAGGCAGATTCTCAAACAAAGGTCCCTCTCAATTAAGGCAACCCCTCAAACTAAGGCAGACTCTCAAACTAAGGCAACCCCTCAAACTAAGGCAACTCCTCAAACTAAGGCAGACTCTCAAACTGAGGCAACTCCTCACACTAAGGCAATCCCACAAACTAAAGCAACTCCTCAAACTAAGGCAGATTCTCAAACGAAGGCAACTCCCCAAACTAAGGCAGTCTCCCAAACTAAGGCAACTGCTCAAACTAAGGCAGATTCTCAAACTGAGGCAGACTCTCAAACTAAGGCAGATTCTCAAACGAAGGCAACCCCTCAAACTAAGGCAGACTCTCAAACTAAGGCAGACTCTAAAACTAATGCAGATTCTCAAACGAAGGCAACTCCTCAAAATAAGGCAGACTCTCAAACTAAGGCAGACTCTCAAACTAAGGCAGATTCTCAAACGAAGGCAACTCCTCAAAAGAAGGCAGACTCTCAAACGAAGGCAGACTCTCAAACTAAGGCAGACTCTCAAATTAAGGCAACCCCTCAAACGAAGGCAGACTCTCAAACGAAGGCAGAATCTCAAATTAAGGCAGACTCTCAAACTAAGGCAACTCCTCAAAATAAGGCAGATTCTCCAACGAAGGCAATCCCTCAAACTAAGGCAGACTCTCAAACTGAGGCAGACTCTCAATCTAAGGCAGACTCTCAAACTAAGGCAGATTCTCAAACGAAGGCAGCTCCTCAAACTGAGGCAGAATCTCAAACGAATGAAACTCCTCAAACTAAAGCAGACTCTCAAATTAAGGCAGTCTCGCAAACTAAGGCAGTTTCTCAAACTAAGGCAACTCCTCAAAATAAGGCAGATTCTCAAACGAAGGCAAATCCTCAAACAACGGCAGACTCTCAATCTACGGCAGACTCTCAAACTAAGGCAGATTTTCGACGGAGGGCAACTCCTCAAACTAAGGCAGACTCTCAAACTCAGGCAGACTCAAAAACTAAGGCAGAATCCCAAACGAAGGCAACGCCTCAAACTAAGGAATCTCCTCAAACTAAGGCAACCGCTCAAACTAAGGCAGATTCTCAAACGAAGGCAACTCCTCAAACTAAGGCAGTCTCTCAAACTAAGGCAACTGCTCAAACTAAGGCAGATTCTCAAACTGAGGCAGATTCTCAAACGAAGGCAACTCCTCAAACAAAGGCAGACTCTCAAACTAAGGCAACTCCTCAAACTGAGGCAGACTCTCAAAGTAAGGCAGACTCTAAACTTAGGCAACTCCTCAAACTAAGGCAGATTCTCAAACGAAGGCAACTCCTCAAACTAAGGCAGACTCTCAAACTAAGGCAGACTCTCAAACTAAGGCAACTCCTCAAACTAAGGCAGAATCTCAAACTAAGGCAGACTCTCAAACTGAGGTAACTCCTCAATCAAAGGTAGATTCTCAAACGAAGGCAACTCCTCAAACTAAGGCAGACTCTCAAACTAAGGCAGATTCTCAAACTAAGGCAGATTCTCAAACGAAGGCAACCCCTCAAACTAAGGCAGACTCTCAAACTAAGGCAGACTCTCAAACTGAGGCAGATTCTCAAACTAAGGCAGCTCCTCAAACTAAGGCAGACTCTCAAACTAAGGAAGATTCTCAAACTAAGGCAGATTCTCAAACGAAGGCAACCCCTCAAACTAAGGCAGACTCTCAAATTAAGGCAGACTCTCAAACTGAGGCAGATTCTCAAACTAAGGCAGCTCCTCAAACTAAGGCAGACTCTCAAAGTAAGGCAGACTCTCAAACTAAGGCAGATTCTCAAACGAAGGCAACTCCTCAAAAGAAGGCAGACTCTCAAACTAAGGCAGACTCTCAAACTAAGGCAGACTCTCAAACTAAGGCAACCCCTCAAACTAAGGCAGACTCTCAAACTGAGGCAGACTCTCAATCTAAGGCAGAATCTCAAACTAAGGCAGATTCTCAAACGAAGGCAGCTCCTCAAACTAAGGCAGAATCTCAAACGAAGAAAACTCCTCAAACTAAGGCAGACTCTCAAATTAAGGCAGACTCGCAAACTAAGGCAGTTCTCAAACGAAGGCTATCCCTCAAACTAAGGCAGGCTGTCAAACTAAGTCAACTCCTCAAACTAAGGCAACCCCTCAAACTAAGGCAACCCCTCAAACTAAGGCAGACTCTCAAACTAAGGCAGACTCTCAAAATAAGGCAACCCCTCAAACTAAGGCAGACTATCAAACTCAGGCATCTCCCCAAACTAAGGCAACTCCTCAAACAAAGGCAGATTTTCAAACTAAGGCAACCCCTCAAACTAAGTCAACCCCTCAATCTAAGGCAGACTTTCAAACGAAGGCAACCCCTCAAACTAAGGCAGACTCTCAAACTAAGGCAGATTCTCAAACGAAGGCAACTCCTCAAACTAAGGCAGAATCTCAAACGAAGAAAACTCCTCTAACTAAGGCAGACTCTCAAACTAAGGCAACTCCTCAAACTAAGGCAGAATCTCAAACTAAGGCAGACTCTCAAACTAAGGCAACTCCTCAAACTAAGGCATATTCTCAAACGAAGGCAGCTCCTCAAACTAAGGCAGAATCTCAAACGAAGGAAACTCCTCAAACTAAGGCAGACTCTCAAACTAAGGCAGACTAGCAAACTAAGGCAGATTCTCAAATGAAGGCTGCTCCTCAAAATAAGGCAGACTCTCAAACTAAGGCAGACTCTCAATCTAAGGCAGATTCTCAAACGAAGGCAACTCCTCAAAAGAAGGCAGACTCTCAAACTAAGGCAGACTCTCAAACTAAGGCAGACTCTCAAACTAAGGCAACCCCTCAAACTAAGGCAGAGTCTCAAACTGAGGCAGACTCTCAATCTAAGGCAGACTCTCAAACTAAGGCAGATTCTCAAACGAAGGCAGATCCTCAAACTAAGGCAGAATCTCAAACGAAGAAAACTCCTCAAACTAAGGCAGACTCTCAAATTAAGGCAGACTCGCAAACTAAGGCAGTTCTCAAACGAAGGCTATCCCTCAAACTAAGGCAGACTCTCAAACTAAGTCAACTCCTCAAACTAAGGCAACCCCTCAAACTAAGGCAACCCCTCAAACTAAGGCAGACTCTCAAACTAAGGCAGACTCTCAAACTAAGGCAACCCCTCAAACTAAGGCAGACTATCAAACTCAGGCATCTCCCCAAACTAAGGCAACTCCTCAAACAAAGGCAGATTCTCAACTAAGGCAACCCCTCAAACTAAGTCAACCCCTCAATCTAAGGCAGACTCTCAAACTAAGGCAACCCCTCAAACTAAGGCAGACTCTCAAACTAAGGCAGATTCTCAAACGAAGGCAACTCCTCAAACTAAGGCAGAATCTCAAACGAAGAAAACTCCTCAAACTAAGGCAGACTCTCAAACTAAGGCAACTCCTCAAACTAAGGCAGAATCTCAAACTAAGGCAGACTCTCAAACTAAGGCAACTCCTCAAACTAAGGCATATTCTCAAACGAAGGCAGCTCCTCAAACTAAGGCAGAATCTCAAACGAAGGAAACTCCTCAAACTAAGGCAGACTCTCAAACGAAGGCAGATTCTCAAACGAAGGCAGCTCCTCAAAATAAGGCAGACTCTCAAACTAAGGCAGACTCTCAAACTAAGGCAGATTCTCAAACGAAGGCAGCTCCTCAAAATAAGGCAGACTCTCAAACTAAGGCAGACTCTCAAACTAAGGCAGATTCTCAAACGAAGGCAACTCCTCAAAAGAAGGCAGACTCTCAAACGAAGGCAGACTCTCAAACTAAGGCAGACTCTCAAATTAAAGCAACCCCTCAAACTAAGGCAGACTCTCAAACGAAGGCAGAATCTCAATCTAAGGCAGACTCTCAAACTAAGGCAACTCCTCAAAATAAGGCAGATTCTCCAACGAAGGCAATCCCTCAAACTAAGGCAGACTCTCAAACTGAGGCAGACTCTCAATCTAAGGCAGACTCTCAAACTAAGGCAGATTCTCAAACTAAGGCAGATTCTCAAACTGAGGCAGATTCTCAAACGAAGGCAACTCCTCAAACTAAGGCAGATTCTCAAACGAAGGCAACTCCTCAAACTAAGGCAGACTCTCAAACTAAGAAAACTCCTCAATCTAAGGCAGACTCTCAAACTAATGCAGACCCTAAAACTAAGGCAGACTCTCAAACTGAGGCAGACTCTCAATCTAAGGCAGACTCTCAAACTAAGGCAGATTCTCAAACGAAGGCAGCTCCTCAAACTAAGGCAGAATCTCAAACGAAGGAAACTCCTCAAAATAAGGCAGACTCTCAAACTAAGGCAGACTAGCAAACTAAGGCAGTTTCTCAAACGAAGGCTATTCCTCAAACTAAGGCAGATTCTCAAACGAAGGCAACTCCTCAAACAAAGGCAGACTCTCAATCTAAGGCAGACTCTCAAATTAAGGCAGATTTTCAAACGAGGGCAACTCCACAAACTAAGGCAGACTCTCAAACTAAGGCAGACTCTAAAACTAAGGCAGATTCTCAGACGAAGGCAACTCCTCAAAATAAGGCAGACTCTCAAAGTAAGGCAGACTCTCAAACTAAGGCAGATTCTCAAACTAAGGCAACTCCTCAAAATAAGGCAGATTCTCCAACGAAGGCAATCCCTCAAACTAAGGCAGACTCTCAAACTGAGGCAGACTCTCAATCTAAGGCAGACTCTCAAACTAAGGCAGATTCTCAAACGAAGGCAGCTCCTCAAACTAAGGCAGATTCTCAAACGAAGGCAACTCCTCAAACTAAGGCAGTCTCTCAAACTAAGGCAACTGCTCAAACTAAGGCAGATTCTCAAACTGAGGCAGATTCTCAAACGAAGGCAACTCCTCAAACTAAGGCAGACTCTCAAACTAAGGCAACTCCTCAAACTGAGGCAGACTCTCAAAGTAAGGCAGACTCTAAACTTAGGCAACTCCTCAAACTAAGGCAGATTCTCAAACGAATGCAACTCCTCAAACTAAGGCAGACTCTCAAACTAAGGCAGACTCTCAAACTAAGGCAACTCCTCAAACTAAGGCAGAATCTCAAACTAAGGCAGACTCTCAAACTGAGGCAACTCCTCAATCAAAGGTAGATTCTCAAACGAAGGCAACTCCTCAAACTAAGGCAGACTCTCAAACTAAGGCAGATTCTCAAACTAAGGCAGATTCTCAAACGAAGGCAACCCCTCAAACTAAGGCAGACTCTCAAACTAAGGCAGACTCTCAAACTGAGGCAGATTCTCAAACTAAGGCAGCTCCTCAAACTAAGGCAGACTCTCAAACTAAGGCAGACTCGCAAACTAAGGCAGTTTCTCAAACGAAGGCAACTCCTCAAACTAAGGCAGATTCTCAAACGAAGGCAACTCCTCAAACTAAGGCAGACTCTCAAACTAAGGCAGACCCTAAAACTAAGGCAGACTCTCAAACTGAGGCAGACTCTCAATCTAAGGCAGACTCTCAAACTAAGGCAGATTCTCAAACGAAGGCAGCTACTCAAACTAAGGCAGAATCTCAAACGAAGGAAACTCCTCAAACTAAGGCTGACTCTCAAACTCAGGCAGACTAGCAAACTAAGGCAGTTTCTCAAACGAAGGCTATTCCTCAAACTAAGGCAGATTCTCAAACGAAGGCAACTCCTCAAACAAAGGCAGACTCTCAATCTAAGGCAGACTCTCAAATTAAGGCAGATTTTCAAACGAGGGCAACTCCACAAACTAAGGCAGACTCTCAAACTAAGGCAGACTCTAATACTAAGGCAGATTCTCAGACGAAGGCAACTCCTCAAAATAAGGCAGACTCTCAAAGTAAGGCAGACTCTCAAACTAAGGCAGACTCTCAAACTAAGGCAGACTTCAAATTAAGGCAGATTCTCAAACGAAGGCAACCCCTCAAACTAAGGCAGACTCTCAAACTAAGTCAACTCCTCAATCTAAGGCAACCCCTCAAACTAAGGCAACCCCTCAAACTAAGGCAGACTCTCAAACTAAGGCAAATCCTCAAACTAAGGCAACCCCTCAAACTAAGGCAGATTCTCAAACTAAGGCATTCCCTCAAAGTAAGGCAACCCCTCAAACTAAGGCAACCCCTCAAACTAAGGCAGACTATCAAACTCAGGCAACTCCTCAAACTAAGGCAACTCCTCAAACTAAGGCAGATTCTCAAACTAAGGCAACGCCTCAAACTAAGGCAACTCCTCAATCTAAGGCAGACTCTCAAACTAAGGCAACCCCTCAAACTAAGGCAACCCCTCAAACTGAGGCAGACTCTCAAAAAAAGGCAACCCCTCAAACTAAGGCAACCCCTCAAACTAAGGCAGATTCTGAAACAAAGGTCCATCTCAATTAAGGCAACCCCTCAAACTAAGGCAGACTCTCAAACTAAGGCAACCCCTCAATCTAAGGCAACTCCTCAAACTAAGGCAGACTCTCAAACTGAGGCAACTCCTCACACTAAGGCAATCCCACAAACTAAAGCAACTCCTCAAACTAAGGCAGATTCTCAAACGAAGACAACTCCCCAAACTAAGGCAGTCTCCCAAACTAAGGCAACTGCTCAAACTAAGGCAGATTCTCAAACTGAGGCAGATTCTCAAACGAAGGCAACTCCTCAAACTCAGGCAGACTCTCAAACTAAGGCAACTCCTCAAACTAAAGCAGACTCTCAAACTAAGGCAGACTCTCAAACTTAGGCAACTCCTCAAACTAAGGCAGATTCTCAAACGAAGGCAACTCCTCAAACTAAGGCAGACTCTCAAACGAAGGCAGACTCTCAAAATAAGGCAACTCATCAAACTAAGGCAGACTCTCAAACTAAGGCAGACTCTCAAACTAAAGCAGATTCTCAAACGAAGGCAACCCCTCAAACTAAGGCAGACTCTCAAACTAAGGCAGACTCTAAAACTAATGCAGATTCTCAAACGAAGGCAACTCCTCAAAATAAGGCAGACTCTCAAACTAAGGCAGACTCTCAAACTAAGGCAGATTCTCAAACGAAGGCAACTCCTCAAAAGAAGGCAGACTCTCAAACGAAGGCAGACTCTCAAACTAAGGCAGACTCTCAAATTAAGGCAACCCCTCAAACGAAGGCAGACTCTCAAACGAAGGCAGAATCTCAAACTAAGGCAGACTCTCAAACTAAGGCAACTCCTCAAAATAAGGCAGATTCTCCAACGAAGGCAATCCCTCAAACTAAGGCAGACTCTCAAACTGAGGCAGACTCTCAATCTAAGGCAGACTCTCAAACTAAGGCAGATTCTCAAACGAAGGCAGCTCCTCAAACTGAGGCAGAATCTCAAACGAATGAAACTCCTCAAACTAAAGCAGACTCTCAAATTAAGGCAGACTCGCAAACTAAGGCAGTTTCTCAAACTAAGGCAACTCCTCAAAATAAGGCAGATTCTCAAACGAAGGCAAATCCTCAAACAACGGCAGACTCTCAATCTACGGCAGACTCTCAAACTAAGGCAGATTTTCGAAGGAGGGCAACTCCTCAAACTAAGGCAGACTCTCAAACTCAGGCAGACTCAAAAACTAAGGCAGAATCCCAAACGAAGGCAACGCCTCAAACTAAGGAATCTCCTCAAACTAAGGCAACCCCTCAAACTAAGGCAGATTCTCAAACGAAGGCAACTCCTCAAACTAAGGCAGTCTCTCAAACTAAGGCAACTGCTCAAACTAAGGCAGATTCTCAAACTGAGGCAGATTCTCAAACGAAGGCAACTCCTCAAACAAAGGCAGACTCTCAAACTAAGGCAACTCCTCAAACTGAGGCAGACTCTCAAAGTAAGGCAGACTCTAAACTTAGGCAACTCCTCAAACTAAGGCAGATTCTCAAACGAAGGCAACTCCTCAAACTAAGGCAGACTCTCAAACTAAGGCAGACTCTCAAACTAAGGCAACTCCTCAAACTAAGGCAGAATCTCAAACTAAGGCAGACTCTCAAACTGAGGCAACTCCTCAATCAAAGGTAGATTCTCAAACGAAGGCAACTCCTCAAACTAAGGCAGACTCTCAAACTAAGGCAGATTCTCAAACTAAGGCAGATTCTCAAACGAAGGCAACCCCTCAAACTAAGGCAGACTCTCAAACTAAGGCAGACTCTCAAACTGAGGCAGATTCTCAAACTAAGGCAGCTCCTCAAACTAAGGCAGACTCTCAAACTAAGGCAGATTCTCAAACTAAGGCAGATTCTCAAACGAAGGCAACCCCTCAAACTAAGGCAGACTCTCAAACTTAAGGCAGACTCTCAAACTGAGGCAGATTCTCAAACTAAGGCAGCTCCTCAAACTAAGGCAGATTCTCAAAGTAAGGCAGACTCTCAAACTAAGGCAGATTCTCAACCGAAGGCAACTCCTCAAAAGAAGGCAGACTCTCAAACTAAGGCAGACTCTCAAACTAAGGCAGACTCTCAAACTAAGGCAACCCCTCAAACTAAGGCAGACTCTCAAGCTGAGGCAGACTCTCAATCTAAGGCAGAATCTCAAACTAAGGCAGATTCTCAAACGAAGGCAGCTCCTCAAACTAAGGCAGAATCTCAAACGAAGAAAACTCCTCAAACTAAGGCAGACTCTCAAATTAAGGCAGACTCGCAAACTAAGGCAGTTCTCAAACGAAGGCTATCCCTCAAACTAAGGCAGGCTGTCAAACTAAGTCAACTCCTCAAACTAAGGCAACCCCTCAAACTAAGGCAACCCCTCAAACTAAGGCAGACTCTCAAACTAAGGCAGACTCTCAAAATAAGGCAACCCCTCAAACTAAGGCAGACTATCAAACTCAGGCATCTCCCCAAACTAAGGCAACTCCTCAAACAAAGGCAGATTTTCAAACTAAGGCAACCCCTCAAACTAAGTCAACCCCTCAAACTAAGGCAGACTCTCAAACGAAGGCAACCCCTCAAACTAAGGCAGACTCTCAAACTAAGGCAGATTCTCAAACGAAGGCAACTCCTCAAACTAAGGCAGAATCTCAAACGAAGAAAACTCCTCTAACTAAGGCAGACTCTCAAACTAAGGCAACTCCTCAAACTAAGGCAGAATCTCAAACTAAGGCAGACTCTCAAACTAAGGCAACTCCTCAAACTAAGGCATATTCTCAAACGAAGGCAGCTCCTCAAACTAAGGCAAAATCTCAAAGGAAGGAAACTCCTCAAACTAAGGCAGACTCTCAAACTAAGGCAGACTAGCAAACTAAGGCAGATTCTCAAACGAAGGCTGCTCCTCAAAATAAGGCAGACTCTCAAACTAAGGCAGACTCTCAATCTAAGGCAGATTCTCAAACGAAGGCAACTCCTCAAAAGAAGGCAGACTCTCAAACTAAGGCAGACTCTCAAACTAAGGCAACCCCTCAAACTAAGGCAGAGTCTCAAACTGAGGCAGACTCTCAATCTAAGGCAGACTCTCAAACTAAGGCAGATTCTCAAACGAAGGCAGCTCCTCAAACTAAGGCAGAATCTCAAACGAAGAAAACTCCTCAAACTAAGGCAGACTCTCAAATTAAGGCAGACTCGCAAACTAAGGCAGTTCTCAAACGAAGGCTATCCCTCAAACTAAGACAGACTCTCAAACTAAGTCAACTCCTCAAACTAAGGCAACCCCTCAAACTAAGGCAACCCCTCAAACTAAGGCAGACTCTCAAACTAAGGCAGACTCTCAAACTAAGGCAACCCCTCAAACTAAGGCATACTATCAAACTCAGGCATCTCCCCAAACTAAGGCAACTCCTCAAACAAAGGCAGATTCTCAACTAAGGCAACCCCTCAAACTAAGTCAACCCCTCAATCTAAGGCAGACTCTCAAACTAAGGCAACCCCTCAAACTAAGGCAGACTCTCAAACTAAGGCAGATTCTCAAACGAAGGCAACTCCTCAAACTAAGGCAGACTCTCAAAGTAAGGCAGACTCTCAAACTAAGGCAGACTCTCAAACTAAGGCAGACTTCAAATTAAGGCAGATTCTCAAACGAAGGCAACCCCTCAAACTAAGGCAGGCTCTCAAACTAAGTCAACTCCTCAATCTAAGGCAACCCCTCAAACTAAGGCAACCCCTCAAACTAAGGCAGACTCTCAAACTAAGGCATATCCTCAAACTAAGGCAACCCCTCAAACTAAGGCAGATTCTCAAACTAAGGCATTCCCTCAAAGTAAGGCAACCCCTCAAACTAAGGCAACCCCTCAAACTAAGGCAGACTATCAAACTCAGGCAACTCCTCAAACTAAGGCAACTCCTCAAACTAAGGCAGATTCTCAAACTAAGGCAACGCCTCAAACTAAGGCAACTCCTCAATCTAAGGCAGACTCTCAAACTAAGGCAACCCCTCAAACTAAGGCAACCCCTCAAACTGAGGCAGACTCTCAAAAAAAGGCAACCCCTCAAACTAAGGCAACCCCTCAAACTAAGGCAGATTCTCAAACAAAGGTCCCTCTCAATTAAGGCAACCCCTCAAACTAAGGCAGACTCTCAAACTAAGGCAACCCCTCAAACTAAGGCAACTCCTCAAACTAAGGCAGACTCTCAAACTGAGGCAACTCCTCACACTAAGGCAATCCCACAAACTAAAGCAACTCCTCAAACTAAGGCAGATTCTCAAACGAAGACAACTCCCCAAACTAAGGCAGTCTCCCAAACTAAGGCAACTGCTCAAACTAAGGCAGATTCTCAAACTGAGGCAGATTCTCAAACGAAGGCAACTCCTCAAACTCAGGCAGACTCTCAAACTAAGGCAACTCCTCAAACTAAAGCAGACTCTCAAACTAAGGCAGACTCTCAAACTTAGGCAACTCCTCAAACTAAGGCAGATTCTCAAACGAAGGCCACTCCTCAAACTAAGGCAGACTCTCAAACGAAGGCAGACTCTCAAAATAAGGCAACTCATCAAACTAAGGCAGACTCTCAAACTAAGGCAGACTCTCAAACTAAAGCAGATTCTCAAACGAAGGCAACCCCTCAAACTAAGGCAGACTCTCAAACTAAGGCAGACTCTAAAACTAATGCAGATTCTCAAACGAAGGCAACTCCTCAAAATAAGGCAGACTCTCAAACTAAGGCAGACTCTCAAACTAAGGCAGATTCTCAAACGAAGGCAACTCCTCAAAAGAAGGCAGACTCTCAAACGAAGGCAGACTCTCAAACTAAGGCAGACTCTCAAATTAAGGCAACCCCTCAAACGAAGGCAGACTCTCAAACGAAGGCAGAATCTCAAACTAAGGCAGACTCTCAAACTAAGGCAACTCCTCAAAATAAGGCAGATTCTCCAACGAAGGCAATCCCTCAAACTAAGGCAGACTCTCAAACTGAGGCAGACTCTCAATCTAAGGCAGACTCTCAAACTAAGGCAGATTCTCAAACGAAGGCAGCTCCTCAAACTGAGGCAGAATCTCAAACGAATGAAACTCCTCAAACTAAAGCAGACTCTCAAATTAAGGCAGACTCGCAAACTAAGGCAGTTTCTCAAACTAAGGCAACTCCTCAAAATAAGGCAGATTCTCAAACGAAGGCAAATCCTCAAACAACGGCAGACTCTCAATCTACGGCAGACTCTCAAACTAAGGCAGATTTTCGAAGGAGGGCAACTCCTCAAACTAAGGCAGACTCTCAAACTCAGGCAGACTCAAAAACTAAGGCAGAATCCCAAACGAAGGCAACGCCTCAAACTAAGGAATCTCCTCAAACTAAGGCAACCCCTCAAACTAAGGCAGATTCTCAAACGAAGGCAACTCCTCAAACTAAGGCAGTCTCTCAAACTAAGGCAACTGCTCAAACTAAGGCAGATTCTCAAACTGAGGCAGATTCTCAAACGAAGGCAACTCCTCAAACAAAGGCAGACTTTCAAACTAAGGCAACTCCTCAAACTGAGGCAGACTCTCAAAGTAAGGCAGACTCTAAACTTAGGCAACTCCTCAAACTAAGGCAGATTCTCAAACGAAGGCAACTCCTCAAACTAAGGCAGACTCTCAAACTAAGGCAGACTCTCAAACTAAGGCAACTCCTCAAACTAAGGCAGAATCTCAAACTAAGGCAGACTCTCAAACTGAGGCAACTCCTCAATCAAAGGTAGATTCTCAAACGAAGGCAACTCCTCAAACTAAGGCAGACTCTCAAACTAAGGCAGATTCTCAAACTAAGGCAGATTCTCAAACGAAGGCAACCCCTCAAACTAAGGCAGACTCTCAAACTAAGGCAGACTCTCAAACTGAGGCAGATTCTCAAACTAAGGCAGCTCCTCAAACTAAGGCAGACTCTCAAACTAAGGCAGATTCTCAAACTAAGGCAGATTCTCAAACGAAGGCAACCCCTCAAACTAAGGCAGACTCTCAAACTAAGGCAGACTCTCAAACTGAGGCAGATTCTCAAACTAAGGCAGCTCCTCAAACTAAGGCAGACTCTCAAAGTAAGGCAGACTCTCAAACTAAGGCAGATTCTCAAACGAAGGCAACTCCTCAAAAGAAGGCAGACTCTCAAACTAAGGCAGACTCTCAAACTAAGGCAGACTCTCAAACTAAGGCAACCCCTCAAACTAAGGCAGACTCTCAAGCTGAGGCAGACTCTCAATCTAAGGCAGAATCTCAAACTAAGGCAGATTCTCAAACGAAGGCAGCTCCTCAAACTAAGGCAGAATCTCAAACGAAGAAAACTCCTCAAACTAAGGCAGACTCTCAAATTAAGGCAGACTCGCAAACTAAGGCAGTTCTCAAACGAAGGCTATCCCTCAAACTAAGGCAGGCTGTCAAACTAAGTCAACTCCACAAACTAAGGCAACCCCTCAAACTAAGGCAACCCCTCAAACTAAGGCAGACTCTCAAACTAAGGCAGACTCTCAAAATAAGGCAACCCCTCAAACTAAGGCAGACTATCAAACTCAGGCATCTCCCCAAACTAAGGCAACTCCTCAAACAAAGGCAGATTTTCAAACTAAGGCAACCCCTCAAACTAAGTCAACCCCTCAATCTAAGGCAGACTCTCAAACGAAGGCAACCCCTCAAACTAAGGCAGACTCTCAAACTAAGGCAGATTCTCAAACGAAGGCAACTCCTCAAACTAAGGCAGAATCTCAAACGAAGAAAACTCCTCTAACTAAGGCAGACTCTCAAACTAAGGCAACTCCTCAAACTAAGGCAGAATCTCAAACTAAGGCAGACTCTCAAACTAAGGCAACTCCTCAAACTAAGGCATATTCTCAAACGAAGGCAGCTCCTCAAACTAAGGCAAAATCTCAAACGAAGGAAACTCCTCAAACTAAGGCAGACTCTCAAACTAAGGCAGACTAGCAAACTAAGGCAGATTCTCAAACGAAGGCTGCTCCTCAAAATAAGGCAGACTCTCAAACTAAGGCAGACTCTCAATCTAAGGCAGATTCTCAAACGAAGGCAACTCCTCAAAAGAAGGCAGACTCTCAAACTAAGGCAGACTCTCAAACTAAGGCAGACTCTCAAACTAAGGCAACCCCTCAAACTAAGGCAGAGTCTCAAACTGAGGCAGACTCTCAATCTAAGGCAGACTCTCAAACTAAGGCAGATTCTCAAACGAAGGCAGCTCCTCAAACTAAGGCAGAATCTCAAACGAAGAAAACTCCTCAAACTAAGGCAGACTCTCAAATTAAGGCAGACTCGCAAACTAAGGCAGTTCTCAAACGAAGGCTATCCCTCAAACTAAGGCAGACTCTCAAACTAAGTCAACTCCTCAAACTAAGGCAACCCCTCAAACTAAGGCAACCCCTCAAACTAAGGCAGACTCTCAAACTAAGGCAGACTCTCAAACTAAGGCAACCCCTCAAACTAAGGCATACTATCAAACTCAGGCATCTCCCCAAACTAAGGCAACTCCTCAAACAAAGGCAGATTCTCAACTAAGGCAACCCCTCAAACTAAGTCAACCCCTCAATCTAAGGCAGACTCTCAAACTAAGGCAACCCCTCAAACTAAGGCAGACTCTCAAACTAAGGCAGATTCTCAAACGAAGGCAACTCCTCAAACTAAGGCAGAATCTCAAACGAAGAAAACTCCTCAAACTAAGGCAGACTCTCAAACTAAGGCAACTCCTCAAACTAAGGCAGAATCTCAAACTAAGGCAGACTCTCAAACTAAGGCAACTCCTCAAACTAAGGCATATTCTCAAACGAAGGCAGCTCCTCAAACTAAGGCAGAATCTCAAACGAAGGAAACTCCTCAAACTAAGGCAGACTCTCAAACTAAGGCAGATTCTCAAACGAAGGCAGCTCCTCAAAATAAGGCAGACTCTCAAACTAAGGCAGACTCTCAAACTAAGGCAGATTCTCAAACGAAGGCAGCTCCTCAAAATAAGGCAGAATCTCAAACTAAGGCAGACTCTCAAACTAAGGCAGATTCTCAAACGAAGGCAACTCCTCAAAAGAAGGCAGACTCTCAAACGAAGGCAGACTCTCAAACTAAGGCAGACTCTCAAATTAAAGCAACCCCTCAAACTAAGGCAGAGTCTCAAACGAAGGCAGAATCTCAAACTAAGGCAGACTCTCAAACTAAGGCAACTCCTCAAAATAAGGCAGATTCTCCAACGAAGGCAATCCCTCAAACTAAGGCAGACTCTCAAACTGAGGCAGACTCTCAATCTAAGGCAGACTCTCAAACTAAGGCAGATTCTCAAACTAAGGCAGATTCTCAAACTGAGGCAGATTCTCAAACGAAGGCAACTCCTCAAACTAAGGCAGATTCTCAAACGAAGGCAACTCCTCAAACTAAGGCAGACTCTCAAACTAAGAAAACTCCTCAAACTAAGGCAGACTCTCAAACTAATGCAGACCCTAAAACTAAGGCAGACTCTCAAACTGAGGCAGACTCTCAATCTAAGGCAGACTCTCAACTAAGGCAGATTCTCAAACGAAGGCAGCTCCTCAAACTAAGGCAGAATCTCAAACGAAGGAAACTCCTCAAAATAAGGCAGACTCTCAAACTAAGGCAGACTAGCAAACTAAGGCAGTTTCTCAAACGAAGGCTATTCCTCAAACTAAGGCAGATTCTCAAACGAAGGCAACTCCTCAAACAAAGGCAGACTCTCAATCTAAGGCAGACTCTCAAATTAAGGCAGATTTTCAAACGAGGGCGACTCCAGAAACTAAGGCAGACTCTCAAACTAAGGCAGATTCTCAAACTAAGGCAACTCCTCAAAATAAGGCAGATTCTCCAACGAAGGCAATCCCTCAAACTAAGGCAGACTCTCAAACTGAGGCAGACTCTCAATCTAAGGCAGACTCTCAAACTAAGGCAGATTCTCAAACGAAGGCAGCTCCTCAAACTAAGGCAGATTCTCAAACGAAGGCAACTCCTCAAACTAAGGCAGTCTCTCAAAATAAGGCAACTGCTCAAACTAAGGCAGATTCTCAAACTGAGGCAGATTCTCAAACGAAGGCAACTCCTCAAACTAAGGCAGACTCACAAACTAAGGCAACTCCTCAAACTGAGGCAGACTCTCAAAGTAAGGCAGACTCTAAACTTAGGCAACTCCTCAAACTAAGGCAGATTCTCAAACGAATGCAACTCCTCAAACTAAGGCAGACTCTCAAACTAAGGCAGACTCTCAAACTAAGGCAACTCCTCAAACTAAGGCAGAATCTCAAAGTAAGGCAGACTCTCAAACTGAGGCAACTCCTCAATCAAAGGTAGATTCTCAAACGAAGGCAACTCCTCAGACTAAGGCAGACTCTCAAACTAAGGCAGATTCTCAAACTAAGGCAGATTCTCAAACGAAGGCAACCCCTCAAACTAAGGCAGACTCTCAAACTAAGGCAGACTCTCAAACTGAGGCAGATTCTCAAACTAAGGCAGCTCCTCAAACTAAGGCAGACTCTCAAACTAAGGCAGACTCGCAAACTAAGGCAGTTTCTCAAACGAAGGCAACTCCTCAAACTAAGGCAGATTCTCAAACGAAGGCAACTCCTCAAACTAAGGCAGACTCTCAAACTAAGGCAGACCCTAAAACTAAGGCAGACTCTCAAACTGAGGCAGACTCTCAATCTAAGGCAGACTCTCAAACTAAGGCAGATTCTCAAACGAAGGCAGCTACTCAAACTAAGGCAGAATCTCAAACGAAGGAAACTCCTCAAACTAAGGCAGACTCTCAAACTCAGGCAGACTAGCAAACTAAGGCAGTTTCTCAAACGAAGGCTATTCCTCAAACTAAGGCAGATTCTCAAACGAAGGCAACTCCTCAAACAAAGGCAGACTCTCAATCTAAGGCAGACTCTCAAATTAAGGCAGATTTTCAAACGAGGGCAACTCCACAAACTAAGGCAGACTCTCAAACTAAGGCAGACTCTAAAACTAAGGCAGATTCTCAGACGAAGGCAACTCCTCAAAATAAGGCAGACTCTCCAAGTAAGGCAGACTCTCAAACTAAGGCAGATTCTCAAACGAAGGCAACTCCTCAAAAGAAGGCAGACTCTCAAACTAAGGCAGACTCTCAAACTAAGGCAGACTCTCAAACTAAGGCAACCCCTCAAACTAAGGCAGACTCTCAAACTGAGGCTGACTCTCAATCTAAGGCAGACTCTCAAACTAAGGCAGATTCTCAAACGAAGGCAGCTCCTCAAACTAAGGCAGACTCTCAAACTAAGGCAGACTAGCAAACTAAGGCAGATTCTCAAACGAAGGCAGCTCCTCAAAATAAGGCAGTCTCTCAAACTAAGGCAGACTCTCAAACTAAGGCAGATTGTCAAACGAAGGCAAGTCCTCAAAAGAAGGCAGACTCTCAAACGAAGGCAGACTCTCAAACTAAGGCAGACTCTCAAATTAAAGCAACCCATCAAACTAAGGCAGACTCTCAAACGAAGGCAGAATCTCAAACTAAGGCAGACTCTCAAACTAAGGCAACTCCTCAAAATAAGGCAGATTCTCCAACGAAGGCAATCCCTCAAACTAAGGCAGACTCTCAAACTGAGGCAGACTCTCAATCTAAGGCAGACTCTCAAACTAAGGCAGATTCTCAAACTAAGGCAGATTCTCAAACTGAGGCAGATTCTCAAACGAAGGCAACTCCTCAAACTAAGGCAGATTCTCAAACGAAGGCAACTCCTCAAACTAAGGCAGACTCTCAAACTAAGGCAGACTCTCAAACTAAGGCAACTCCTCAAACTAAGGCAGAATCTCAAACGAAGGCAGACTCTCAAACTGAGGCAACTCCTCAATCAAGGGTAGATTCTCAAACGAAGGCAAATCCTCAAACTAAGGCAGACTCTCAAACTAAGGCAGATTCTCAAACTAAGGCAGATTCTCAAACGAAGGCAACCCCTCAAACTAAGGCAGACTCTCAAACTAAGGCAGACTCTCAAACTGAGGCAGATTCTCAAACTAAGGCAGCTCCTCAAACTAAGGCAGACTCTCAAACTAAGGCAGACTCGCAAACTAAGGCAGTTTCTCAAACGAAGGCAACTCCTCAAAATAAGGCAGATTCTCCAACGAAGGCAATCCCTCAAACTAAGGCAGACTCTCAAACTGAGGCAGACTCTCAATCTAAGGCAGACTCTCAAACTAAGGCAGATTCTCAAACTAAGGCAGATTCTCAAACTGAGGCAGATTCTCAAACGAAGGCAACTCCTCAAACTAAGGCAGATTCTCAATCGAAGGCAACTCCTCAAACTAAGGCAGACTCTCAAACTAAGGCAGACTCTCAAACTAAGGCAACTCCTCAAACTAAGGCAGAATCTCAAACGAAGGCAGACTCTCAAACTGAGGCAACTCCTCAATCAAGGGTAGATTCTCAAACGAAGGCAACTCCTCAAACTAAGGCAGACTCTCAAACTAAGGCAGATTCTCAAAATAAGGCAGATTCTCAAACGAAGGCAACCCCTCAAACTAAGGCAGACTCTCAAACTAAGGCAGACTCTCAAACTGAGGCAGATTCTCAAACTAAGGCAGCTCCTCAAACTAAGGCAGACTCTCAAACTAAGGCAGACTCGCAAACTAAGGCAGTTTCTCAAACGAAGGCAACTCCTCAAACTAAGGCAGATTCTCAAACGAAGGCAACTCCTCAAACTAAGGCCACTCTCAAACTAAGTCAGAGCCTAAAACTAAGGCAGACTCTCAAACTGAGGCAGACTCTCAATCTAAGGCAGACTCTCAAACTAACGCAGATTCTCAAATGAAGGCAGCTCCTCAAACTAAGGCAGAATCTCAAACGAAGGAAACTCCTCAAACTAAGGCAGACTCTCAAACTAAGGCAGACTAGCAATCTAAGGCAGTTTCTCAAACGAAGGCTATTCCTCAAACTAAGGCAGATTCTCAAACGAAGGCAACTCCTCAAACAAAGGCAGACTCTCAATCTAAGGCAGACTCTCAAATTAAGGCAGATTTTCAAACGAGGGCAACTCCACAAACTAAGGCAGACTCTCAAACTAAGGCAGACTCTAAAACTAAGGCAGATTCTCAGACGAAGGCAACTCCTCAAAATAAGGCAGACTCTCAAAGTAAGGCAGACTCTCAAACTAAGGCAGATTCTCAAACTAAGGCAACTCCTCAAAATAAGGCAGATTCTCCAACGAAGGCAATCCCTCAAACTAAGGCAGACTCTCAAACTGAGGCAGACTCTCAATCTAAGGCAGACTCTCAAACTAAGGCAGATTCTCAAATGAAGGCAGCTCCTCAAACTAAGGCAGATTCTCAAACGAAGGCAACTCCTCAAACTAAGGCAGTCTCTCAAACTAAGGCAACTGCTCAAACTAAGGCAGATTCTCAAACTGAGGCAGATTCTCAAACGAAGGCAACTCCTCAAACTAAGGCAGACTCTCAAACTAAGGCAACTCCTCAAACTGAGGCAGACTCTCAAAGTAAGGCAGACACTAAACTTAGGCAACTCCTCAAACTAAGGCAGATTCTCAAACGAAGGCAACTCCTCAAACTAAGGCAGAATCTCAAACTAAGGCAGACTCTCAAACTGAGGCAACTCCTCAATCAAAGGTAGATTCTCAAACGAAGGCAATTCCTCAAACTAAGGCAGACTCTCAAACCAAGGCAGATTCTCAAACTAAGGCAGATTCTCAAACGAAGGCAACCCCTCAAACTAAGGCAGACTCTCAAACTAAGGCAGTCTCTCAAACTGAGGCAGATTCTCAAACGAAGGCAGCTCCTCAAACTAAGGCAGACTCTCAAACTAAGGCAGACTCGCAAACTAAGGCAGTTTCTCAAACGAAGGCAACTCCTCAAACTAAGGCAGATTCTCAAACGAAGGCAACTCCTCAAACTAAGGCAGACTCTCAAACTAAGGCAGACCCTAAAACTAAGGCAGACTCTCAAACTGAGGCAGACTCTCAATCTAAGGCAGACTCTCAAACTAAGGCAGATTCTCAAACGAAGGCAGCTACTCAAACTAAGGCAGAATCTCAAACGAAGGAAACTCCTCAAACTAAGGCAGACTCTCAAACTCAGGCAGACTAGCAAACTAAGGCAGTTTCTCAAACGAAGGCTATTCCTCAAACTAAGGCAGATTCTCAAACGAAGGCAACTCCTCAAACAAAGGCAGACTCTCAATCTAAGGCAGACTCTCAAATTAAGGCAGATTTTCAAACGAGGGCAACTCCACAAACTAAGGCAGACTCTCAAACTAAGGCAGACTCTAAAACTAAGGCAGATTCTCAGACGAAGGCAACTCCTCAAAATAAGGCAGACTCTCAAAGTAAGGCAGACTCTCAAACTAAGGCAGATTCTCAAACGAAGGCAACTCCTCAAAAGAAGGCAGACTCTCAAACTTAGGCAGACTCTCAAACTAAGGCAGACTCTCAAACTAATGCAACCCCTCAAACTAAGGCAGACTCTCAAACTGAGGCAGACTCTCAATCTAAGGCAGACTCTCAAACTAAGGCAGATTCTCAAACGAAGGCAGCTCCTCAAACTAAGGCAGAATCTCAAACGAAGAAAACTCCTCAAACTAAGGCAGACTCTCAAACTAAGGCAGACCCTAAAACTAAGGCAGACCCTCAAACTGAGGCAGACTCTCAATCTAAGGCAGACTCTCAAACTAAGGCAGATTCTCAAACGAAGGCAGCTCCTCAAACTAAGGCAGAATCTCAAACTAAGGAAACTCCTCAAACTAAGGCAGACTCTCAAACTAAGGCAGACTAGCAAACTAAGGCAGTTTCTCAAACGAAGGCTATTCCTCAAACTAAGGCAGATTCTCAAACGAAGGCAACTCCTCAAACAAAGGCAGACTCTCAATCTAAGGCAGACTCTCAAATTAAGGCAGATTTTCATACGAGGGCAACTCCACAAACTAAGGCAGACTCTCAAACTAAGGCAGACTCTAAAACTAAGGCAGATTCTCAGACGAAGGCAACTCCTCAAAATAAGGCAGACTCTCAAAGTAAGGCAGACTCTCAAACTAAGGCAGATTCTCAAACTAAGGCAACTCCTCAAAATAAGGCAGATTCTCCAACGAAGGCAATCCCTCAAACTAAGGCAGACTCTCAAACTGAGGCAGACTCTCAATCTAAGGCAGACTCTCAAACTAAGGCAGATTCTCAAATGAAGGCAGCTCCTCAAACTAAGGCAGATTCTCAAACGAAGGCAACTCCTCAAACTAAGGCAGTCTCTCAAACTAAGGCAACTGCTCAAACTAAGGCAGATTCTCAAACTGAGGCAGATGCTCAAACGAAGGCAACTCCTCAAACTAAGGCAGACTCTCAAACTAAGGCAACTCCTCAAACTGAGGCGGACTCTCAAAGTAAGGCAGACTCTAAACTTAGGCAACTCCTCAAACTAAGGCAGATTCTCAAACGACGGCAACTCCTCAAACTAAGGCAGACTCTCAAACTAAGGCAAACTCTCAAACTAAGGCAACTCCTCAAACTAAGGCAGAATCTCAAACTAAGGCAGACTCTCAAACTGAGGCAACTCCTCAATCAAAGGTAGATTCTCAAACGAAGGCAACTCCTCAAACTAAGGCAGACTCTCAAACTAAGGCAGATTCTCAAACTAAGGCAGATTCTCAAACGAAGGCAACCCCTCAAACTAAGGCTGACTCTCAAACTAAGGCAGACTCTCAAACTGAGGCAGATTCTCAAACTAAGGCAGCTCCTCAAACTCAGGCAGACTCTCAAACTAAGGCAGACTCGCAAACTAAGGCAGTTTCTCAAACGAAGGCAACTCCTCAAACTAAGGCAGATTCTCAAACGAAGGCAACTCCTCAAACTAAGGCAGACTCTCAAACTAAGGCAGACTCTCAAACTGAGGCAGATTCTCAAACTAAGGCAGCTCCTCAAACTAAGGCAGACTCTCAAACTAAGGCAGACTCGCAAACTAAGGCAGTTTCTCAAACGAAGGCAACTCCTCAAACTAAGGCAGATTCTCAAACGAAGGCAACTCCTCAAACTAAGGCAGACTCTCAAACTAAGGCATAGCCTAAAACTAAGGCAGACTCTCAAACTGAGGCAGACTCTCAATCTAAGGCAGACTCTCAAACTAACGCAGATTCTCAAATGAAGGCAGCTCCTCAAACTAAGGCAGAATCTCAAACGAAGGAAACTCCTCAAACTAAGGCAGACTCTCAAACTAAGTCAGACTAGCAATCTAAGGCAGTTTCTCAAACGAAGGCTATTCCTCAAACTAAGGCAGATTCTCAAACGAAGGCAACTCCTCAAACAAAGGCAGACTCTCAATCTAAGGCAGACTCTCAAATTAAGGCAGATTTTCAAACGAGGGCAACTCCACAAACTAAGGCAGACTCTCAAACTAAGGCAGACTCTAAAACTAAGGCAGATTCTCAGACGAAGGCAACTCCTCAAAATAAGGCAGACTCTCAAAGTAAGGCAGACTCTCAAACTAAGGCAGATTCTCAAACTAAGGCAGATTCTCCAACGAAGGCAATCCCTCAAACTAAGGCAGACTCTCAAACTGAGGCAGACTCTCAATCTAAGGCAGACTCTCAAACTAAGGCAGATTCTCAAATGAAGGCAGCTCCTCAAACTAAGGCAGATTCTCAAACGAAGGCAACTCCTCAAACTAAGGCAGTCTCTCAAACTAAGGCAACTGCTCAAACTAAGGCAGATTCTCAAACTGAGGCAGATTCTCAAACGAAGGCAACTCCTCAAACTAAGGCAGACTCTCAAACTAAGGCAACTCCTCAAACTGAGGCAGACTCTCAAAGTAAGACAGACTCTAAACTTAGGCAACTCCTCAAACTAAGGCAGATTCTCAAACGAAGGCAACTCCTCAAACTAAGGCAGAATCTCAAACTAAGGCAGACTCTCAAACTGAGGCAACTCCTCAATCAAAGGTAGATTCTCAAACGAAGGCAATTCCTCAAACTAAGGCAGACTCTCAAACTAAGGCAGATTCTCAAACTAAGGCAGATTCTCAAACGAAGGCAACCCCTCAAACTAAGGCAGACTCTCAAACTAAGGCAGACTCTCAAACTGAGGCAGATTCTCAAACTAAGGCAGCTCCTCAAACTAAGGCAGACTCTCAAACTAAGGCAGACTCGCAAACTAAGGCAGTTTCTCAAACGAAGGCAACTCCTCAAACTAAGGCAGATTCTCAAACGAAGGCAACTCCTCAAACTAAGGCAGACTCTCAAACTAAGGCAGACCCTAAAACTAAGGCAGACTCTCAAACTGAGGCAGACTCTCAATCTAAGGCAGACTCTCAAACTAAGGCAGATTCTCAAACGAAGGCAGCTACACAAACTAAGGCAGAATCTCAAACGAAGGAAACTCCTCAAACTAAGGCAGACTCTCAAACTCAGGCAGACTAGCAAACTAAGGCAGTTTCTCAAACGAAGGCTATTCCTCAAACTAAGGCAGATTCTCAAACGAAGGCAACTCCTCAAACAAAGGCAGACTCTCAATCTAAGGCAGACTCTCAATTTAAGGCAGATTTTCAAACGAGGGCAACTCCACAAACTAAGGCAGACTCTCAAACTAAGGCAGACTCTAAAACTAAGGCAGATTCTCAGACGAAGGCAACTCCTCAAAATAAGGCAGACTCTCAAAGTAAGGCAGACTCTCAAACTAAGGCAGATTCTCAAACGAAGGCAACTCCTCAAAAGAAGGCAGACTCTCAAACTTAGGCAGACTCTCAAACTAAGGCAGACTCTCAAACTAAGGCAGACCCTAAAACTAAGGCAGACCCTCAAACTGAGGCAGACTCTCAATCTAAGGCAGACTCTCAAACTAAGGCAGACTCTCAAACTAAGGCAGACTCTCAAACTAAGGCAGACCCTAAAACTAAGGCAGACCCTCAAACTGAGGCAGACTCTCAATCTAAGGCAGACTCTCAAACTAAGGCAGATTCTCAAACGAAGGCAGCTCCTCAAACTAAGGCAGAATCTCAAACGAAGGAAACTCCTCAAACTAAGGCAGACTCTCAAACTAAGGCAGACTAGCAAACTAAGGCAGTTTCTCAAACGAAGGCTATTCCTCAAACTAAGGCAGATTCTCAAACGAAGGCAACTCCTCAAACAAAGGCAGACTCTCAATCTAAGGCAGACTCTCAAATTAAGGCAGATTTTCAAACGAGGGCAACTCCACAAACTAAGGCAGACTCTCAAACTAAGGCAGACTCTAAAACTAAGGCAGATTCTCAGACGAAGGCAACTCCTCAAAATAAGGCAGACTCTCAAAGTAAGGCAGACTCTCAAACTAAGGCAGATTCTCAAACTAAGGCAACTCCTCAAAATAAGGCAGATTCTCCAACGAAGGCAATCCCTCAAACTAAGGCAGACTCTCAAACTGAGGCAGACTCTCAATCTAAGGCAGACTCTCAAACTAAGGCAGATTCTCAAACGAAGGCAGCTCCTCAAACTAAGGCAGATTCTCAAACGAAGGCAACTCCTCAAACTAAGGCAGTCTCTCAAACTAAGGCACCTGCTCAAACTAAGGCAGATTCTCAAACTGAGGCAGATGCTCAAACGAAGGCAACTCCTCAAACTAAGGCAGACTCTCAAACTAAGGCAACTCCTCAAACTGAGGCAGACTCTCAAAGTAAGGCAGACTCTAAACTTAGGCAACTCCTCAAACTAAGGCAGATTCTCAAACGAAGGCAACTCCTCAAACTAAGGCAGACTCTCAAACTAAGGCAGACTCTCAAACTAAGGCAACTCCTCAAACTAAGGCAGAATCTCAAACTAAGGCAGACTCTCAAACTGAGGCAACTCCTCAATCAAAGGTAGATTCTCAAACGAAGGCAACTCCTCAAACTAAGGCAGACTCTCAAACTAAGGCAGATTCTCAAACTAAGGCAGATTCTCAAACGAAGGCAACCCCTCAAACTAAGGCTGACTCTCAAACTAAGGCAGACTCTCAAACTGAGGCAGATTCTCAAACTAAGGCAGCTCCTCAAACTCAGGCAGACTCTCAAACTAAGGCAGACTCGCAAACTAAGGCAGTTTCTCAAACGAAGGCAACTCCTCAAACTAAGGCAGATTCTCAAACGAAGGCAACTCCTCAAACTAAGGCAGACTCTCAAACTAAGGCAGACCCTAAAACTAAGGCAGACTCTCAAACTGAGGCAGACTCTCAATCTAAGGCAGACTCTCAAACTAAGGCAGATTCTCAAACGAAGGCAGCTCCTCAAACTAAGGCAGAATCTCAAACGAAGGAAACTCCTCAAACTAAGGCAGACTCTCAAACTAAGGCAGAATAGCAAACTAAGGCAGTTTCTCAAACGAAGGCTATTCCTCAAACTAAGGCAGATTCTCAAACGAAGGCAACTCATCAAACAAAGGCAGACTCTCAATCTAAGGCAGACTCTCAAATTAAGGCAGATTTTCAAACGAGGGCAACACCACAAACTAAGGCAGACTCTCAAACTAAGGCAGACTCTAAAACTAAGGCAGATTCTCAGACGAAGGCAACTCCTCAAAATAAGGCAGACTCTCAAAGTAAGGCAGACTCTCAAACTAAGGCAGATTCTCAAACGAAGGCAACTCCTCAAAAGAAGGCAGACTCTCAAATTAAGGCAGACTCGCAAACTAAGGCAGTTCTCAAACGAAGGCTATCCCTCAAACTAAGGCAGGCTGTCAAACTAAGTCAACTCCTCAATCTAAGGCAACCCCTCAAACTAAGGCAACCCCTCAAACTAAGGCAGACTCTCAAACTAAGGCAGACTCTCAAACTAAGGCAACCCCTCAAACTAAGGCAGACTATCAAACTCAGGCATCTCCCCAAACTAAGGCAACTCCTCAAACAAAGGCAGATTCTCAAACTAAGGCAACCCCTCAAACTAAGTCAACCCCTCAATCTGAGGCAGACTCTCAAACAAAGGCAACCCCTCAAACTAAGGCAGACTCTCAAACTAAGGCAGATTCTCAAACGAAGGCAACTCCTCAAACTAAGGCAGACTCTCAAACGAAGGCAACTCCTCAAAATAAGGCAGACTCTCAAACTAAGGCAGACTCTCAAACTAAGGCAGACTCTCAAACTAAGGCAGATTCTCAAACGAAGGCAACTCCTCAAACTAAGGCAGACTCTCAAACGAAGGCAACTCCTCAAAATAAGGCAGACTCTCAAACTAAGGCAGACTCTCAAACTAAGGCAGACTCTCAAACTAAGGCAACCCCTCAAACTAAGGCAGACTCTCAAACTGAGGCAGACTCTCAATCTAAGGCAGACTCTCAAACTAAGGCATATGCTCAAACGAAGGCAGCTCCTCAAACTAAGGCAGACTCTCAAACTAAGGCAGACTAGCAAACTAAGGCAGATTCTCAAACGAAGGCAGCTCCTCAAAATAAGGCAGACTCTCAAACTAAGGCAGACTCTCAAACTAAGGCAGATTCTCAAACGAAGGCAACTCCTCAAAAGAAGGCAGACTCTCAAACTAGGGCAGACTCTCAAACTAAGGCAGACTCTCAAACTAAGGCAACCCCTCAAACTAAGGCATACTCTCAAACTGAGGCAGACTCTCAATCTGAGGCAGACTCTCAAACTAAGGCAGATTCTCAAACGAAGGCAGCTCCTCAAACTAAGGCAGAATCTCAAACGAAGAAAACTCCTCAAACTAAGGCAGACTCTCAAATTAAGGCAGACTCGCAAACTAAGGCAGTTCTCAAACGAAGGCTATCCCTCAAACTAAGGCAGACTCTCAAACTAAGTCAACTCCTCAAACTAAGGCAACCCCTCAAACTAAGGCAACCTCTCAAACTAAGGCAGACTCTCAAACTAAGGCAGACTCTCAAACTAAGGCAACCCCTCAAACTAAGGCAGACTATCAAACTCAGGCATCTCCCCAAACTAAGGCAACTCCTCAAACAAAGGCAGATTCTCAACTAAGGCAACCCCTCAAACTAAGTCAACCCCTCAATCTAAGGCAGACTCTCAAACTAAGGCAACCCCTCAAACTAAGGCAGACTCTCAAACTAAGGCAGACTCTCAAACTGAGGCAGATTCTCAAACTAAGGCAGCTCCTCAAACTAAGGCAGACTCTCAAACTAAGGCAGACTCGCAAACTAAGGCAGTTTCTCAAACGAAGGCAACTCCTCAAACTAAGGCAGATTCTCAAACGAAGGCAACTCCTCAAACTAAGGCAGACTCTCAAACTAAGGCAGACCCTAAAACTAAGGCAGACTCTCAAACTGAGGCAGACTCTCAATCTAAGGCAGACTCTCAAACTAAGGCAGATTCTCAAACGAAGGCAGCTACTCAAACTAAGGCAGAATCTCAAACGAAGGAAACTCCTCAAACTAAGGCAGACTCTCAAACTCAGGCAGACTAGCAAACTAAGGCAGTTTCTCAAACGAAGGCTATTCCTCAAACTAAGGCAGATTCTCAAACGAAGGCAACTCCTCAAACAAAGGCAGACTCTCAATCTAAGGCAGACTCTCAAATTAAGGCAGATTTTCAAACGAGGGCAACTCCACAAACTAAGGCAGACTCTCAAACTAAGGCAGACTCTAAAACTAAGGCAGATTCTCAGACGAAGGCAACTCCTCAAAATAAGGCAGACTCTCAAAGTAAGGCAGACTCTCAAACTAAGGCAGATTCTCAAACGAAGGCAACTCCTAAAAAGAAGGCAGACTCTCAAACTTAGGCAGACTCTCAAACTAAGGCAGACTCTCAAACTAAGGCAACCCCTCAAACTAAGGCAGACTCTCAAACTGAGGCAGACTCTCAATCTAAGGCAGACTCTCAAACTAAGGCAGATTCTCAAACGAAGGCAGCTCCTCAAACTAAGGCAGAATCTCAAACGAAGAAAACTCCTCAAACTGAGGCAGACTCTCAAACTAAGGCAGACCCTAAAACTAAGGCAGACCCTCAAACTGAGGCAGACTCTCAATCTAAGGCAGACTCTCAAACTAAGGCAGATTCTCAAACGAAGGCAGCTCCTCAAACTAAGGCAGAATCTCAAACGAAGGAAACTCCTCAAACTAAGGCAGACTCTCAAACTAAGGCAGACTAGCAAACTAAGGCAGTTTCTCAAACGAAGGCTATTCCTCAAACTAAGGCAGATTCTCAAACGAAGGCAACTCCTCAAACAAAGGCAGACTCTCAATCTAAGGCAGACTCTCAAATTAAGGCAGATTTTCAAACGAGGGCAACTCCTCAAACTAAGGCAGACTCTCAAACTAAGGCAGACTCTAAAACTAAGGCAGATTCTCAGACGAAGGCAACTCCTCAAAATAAGGCAGACTCTCAAAGTAAGGCAGACTCTCAAACTAAGGCAGATTCTCAAACTAAGGCAACTCCTCAAAATAAGGCAGATTCTCCAACGAAGGCAATCCCTCAAACTAAGGCAGACTCTCAAACTGAGGCAGACTCTCAATCTAAGGCAGACTCTCAAACTAAGGCAGATTCTCAAACGAAGGCAGCTCCTCAAACTAAGGCAGATTCTCAAACGAAGGCAACTCCTCAAACTAAGGCAGTCTCTCAAACTAAGGCAACTGCTCAAACTAAGGCAGATTCTCAAACTGAGGCAGATGCTCAAACGAAGGCAACTCCTCAAACTAAGGCAGACTCTCAAACTAAGGCAACTCCTCAAACTGAGGCAGACTCTCAAAGTAAGGCAGACTCTAAACTTAGGCAACTCCTCAAACTAAGGCAGATTCTCAAACGAAGGCAACTCCTCAAACTAAGGCAGACTCTCAAACTAAGGCAGACTCTCAAACTAAGGCAACTCCTCAAACTAAGGCAGAATCTCAAACTAAGGCAGACTCTCAAACTGAGGCAACTCCTCAATCAAAGGTAGATTCTCAAACGAAGGCAACTCCTCAAACTAAGGCAGACTCTCAAACTAAGGCAGATTCTCAAACTAAGGCAGATTCTCAAACGAAGGCAACCCCTCAAACTAAGGCTGACTCTCCAACTAAGGCAGACTCTCAAACTGAGGCAGATTCTCAAACTAAGGCAGCTCCTCAAACTCAGGCAGACTCTCAAACTAAGGCAGACTCGCAAACTAAGGCAGTTTCTCAAACGAAGGCAACTCCTCAAACTAAGGCAGATTCTCAAACGAAGGCAACTCCTCAAACTAAGGCAGACTCTCAAACTAAGGCAGACCCTAAAACTAAGGCAGACTCTCAAACTGAGGCAGACTCTCAATCTAAGGCAGACTCTCAAACTAAGGCAGATTCTCAAACGAAGGCAGCTCCTCAAACTAAGGCAGAATCTCAAACGAAGGAAACTCCTCAAACTAAGGCAGACTCTCAAACTAAGGCAGAATAGCAAACTAAGGCAGTTTCTCAAACGAAGGCTATTCCTCAAACTAAGGCAGATTCTCAAACGAAGGCAACTCATCAAACAAAGGCAGAATCTCAATCTAAGGCAGACTCTCAAATTAAGGCAGATTTTCAAACGAGGGCAACACCACAAACTAAGGCAGACTCTCAAACTAAGGCAGACTCTAAAACTAAGGCAGATTCTCAGACGAAGGCAACTCCTCAAAATAAGGCAGACTCTCAAAGTAAGGCAGACTCTCAAACTAAGGCAGATTCTCAAACGAAGGCAACTCCTCAAAAGAAGGCAGACTCTCAAATTAAGGCAGACTCGCAAACTAAGGCAGTTCTCAAACGAAGGCTATCCCTCAAACTAAGGCAGGCTGTCAAACTAAGTCAACTCCTCAATCTAAGGCAACCCCTCAAACTAAGGCAACCCCTCAAACTAAGGCAGACTCTCAAACTAAGGCAGACTCTCAAACTAAGGCGACCCCCAAAATAAGGCACACTATCAAACTCAGGCATCTCCCCAAACTAAGGCAACTCCTCAAACAAAGGCAGATTCTCAAACTAAGGCAACCCCTCAAACTAAGTCAACCCCTCAATCTAAGGCAGACTCTCAAACAAAGGCAACCCCTCAAACTAAGGCAGACTCTCAAACTAAGGCAGATTCTCAAACGAAGGCAACTCCTCAAACTAAGGCTGACTCTCAAACGAAGGCAACTCCTCAAAATAAGGCAGACTCTCAAACGAAGGAAACTCCTCAAACTAAGGCAGACTCTCAAACTAAGGCAGACTAGCAAACGAAGGCAGATTCTCAAACGAAGGCAGCTCCTCAAAATAAGGCAGACTCTCAAACTAAGGCAGACTCTCAAACTAAGGCAGATTCTCAAACGAAGGCAACTCCTCAAAAGAAGGCAGACTCTCAAACTAGGGCAGACTCTCAAACTAAGGCAGACTCTCAAACTAAGGCAACCCCTCAAACTAAGGCATACTCTCAAACTGAGGCAGACTCTCAATCTGAGGCAGACTCTCAAACTAAGGCAGATTCTCAAACGAAGGCAGCTCCTCAAACTAAGGCAGAATCTCAAACGAAGAAAACTCCTCAAACTAAGGCAGACTCTCAAATTAAGGCAGACTCGCAAACTAAGGCAGTTCTCAAACGAAGGCTATCCCTCAAACTAAGGCAGACTCTCAAACTAAGTCAACTCCTCAAACTAAGGCAACCCCTCAAACTAAGGCAACCTCTCAAACTAAGGCAGACTCTCAAACTAAGGCAGACTCTCAAACTAAGGCAACCCCTCAAACTAAGGCAGACTATCAAACTCAGGCATCTCCCCAAACTAAGGCAACTCCTCAAACAAAGGCAGATTCTCAACTAAGGCAACCCCTCAAACTAAGTCAACCCCTCAATCTAAGGCAGACTCTCAAACTAAGGCAACCCCTCAAACTAAGGCAGACTCTCAAACTAAGGCAGATTCTCAAACGAAGGCAACTCCTCAAACTAAGGCAGAATCTCAAACGAAGAAAACTCCTCAAACTAAGGCAGACTCTCAAACTAAGGCAACTCCTCAAACTAAGGCAGAATCTCACACTAAGGCAGACTCTCAAACTAAGGCAACTCCTCAAACTAAGGCATATTCTCAAACGAAGGCAGCTCCTCAAACTAAGGCAGAATCTCAAACGAAGGAAACTCCTCAAACTAAGGCAGAATCTCAAACTAAGGCAGACTAGCAAACTAAGGCAGATTCTCAAACGAAGGCAGCTCCTCAAAATAAGGCAGACTCTCAAACTAAGGCAGACTCGCAAACTAAGGCAGATTCTCAAACGAAGGCAACTCCTCAAAAGAAGGCAGACTCTCAAACGAAGGCAGACTCTCAAACTAAGGCAGACTCTCAAATTAAAGCAACCCCTCAAACTAAGGCAGACTCTCAAACGAAGGCAGAATATCAAACTAAGGCAGACTCTCAAACTAAGGCAACTCCTCAAAATAAGGCAGATTCTCCAATGAAGGCAATCCCTCAAACTAAGGCAGACTCTCAAACTGAGGCAGACTCTCAATCTAAGGCAGACTCTCAAACTAAGACAGATTCTCAAACGAAGGCAGCTCCTCAAACTAAGGCAGAATCTCAAACGAATGAAACTCCTCAAACTAAGGCAGACTCTCAAATTAAGGCAGTCTCGCAAACTAAGGCAGTTTCTGAAACTAAGGCAACTCCTCAAAATAAGGCAGATTCTCAAACGAAGGCAACCCCTCAAACAAAGGCAGACTCTCAAACTAAGGCAGATTTTCGAACGAGGGCAACTCCTCAAACTAAGGCAGACTCTCAAACTCAGGCAGACTCAAAAACTAAGGCAGAATCTCAAACGAAGGCAACGCCTCAAACTAAGGAATCTCCTCAAACTAAGGCAACCCCTCAAACTAAGGCAGATTCTCAAACGAAGGCAACTCCTCAAACTAAGGCAGTCTCTCAAATTAAGGCAACTGCTCAAACTAAGGCAGATTCTCAAACTGAGTCAGATTCTCAAACGAAGGCAACTCCTCAAACTAAGGCAGACTCTCAAACTAAGGCAACTCCTCAAACTGAGGCAGACTCTCAAAGTAAGGCAGACTCTAAACTTAGGCAACTCCTCAAAGTACGGCAGATTCTCAAACGAAGGCAACTCCTCAAACGAAGGCAGACTCTCAAACTAAGGCAGACTCTCAAACTAAGGCAACTCCTCAAACTAAGGCAGATTCTCAAACTAAGGCAGACTCTCAAACTGAGGCAACTCCTCAAACTAAGGTAGATTCTCAAACGAAGGCAACCCCTCAAACTAAGGCAGACTCTCAAACTAAGGCAGACTCTCAAACTGAGGCAGATTCTCAAACTAAGGCAGCTCCTCAAACTAAGGCAGACTCTCAAACTAAGGCAGACTCGCAAACTAAGGCAGATTCTCAAACGAAGGCAGCTCCTCAAACTAAGGCAGAATCTCAAACGCAGAAAGCTCCTCAAACTAAGGCAGACTCTCAAACTAAGGCAACTCCTCAAACTAAGGCAGAATCTCAAACTAAGGCAGACTCTCAAACTAAGGCAACTCCTCAAACTAAGGCAGACTCTCAAACTAAGGCAGACTCTCAAACTAAGGCAGATTCTCAAACGAAGGCAACCCCTCAAACTAAGGCAGACTCTCAAACTAAGGCAGACTCTAAAACTAAGGCAGATTCTCAAACGAAGGCAACTCCTCAAAATAAGGCAGACTCTCAAACTAAGGCAGACTCTCAAACTAAGGCAACTCCTCAAACTAAGGCAGAATCTCAAACTAAGGCAGACTCTCAAACTGAGGCAACTCCTCAAATTAAGGCAACCCCTCAAACTAAGGCAGACTCTCAAACGAAGGCAGAATCTCAAACTAAGGCAGACTCTCAAACTAAGGCAACTCCTCAAAATAAGGCAGATTCTCCAACGAAGGCAACTCCTCAAACTAAGGCAGTCTCTCAAACTAAGGCAACTGCTCAAACTAAGGCAGATTCTCAAACTGAAGCAGATTCTCAAACGAAGGCAACTCCTCAAACTAAGGCAGACTCTCAAACTAAGGCAACTCCTCAAACTGAGGCAACTCCTCAAAATAAGGCAGAATCTCAAACTAAGGCAGACTCTCAAACTGAGGCAACTCCTCATACTAAGGTAGATTCTCAAACGAAGGCAACACCTCAAACTAAGGCAGACTCTCAAACTAAGGCAGATTCTCAAACTAAGGCAGATTGTCAAACGAAGGCAACCCCTCAAACTAAGGCAGACTCTCAAACTAAGGCAGACTCTCAAACTGAGGCAGATTCTCAAACTAAGGCAGCTCCTCAAACTAAGGCAGACTCTCAAACTAAGGCAGACTAGCAAACTAAGGCAGATTCTCAAACGAAGGCAGCTCCTCAAAATAAGGCAGACTCTCAAACTAAGGCAGACTCTCAAACTAAGGCAGATTCTCAAACGAAGGCAACTCCTCAAAAGAAGGCAGACTCTCAAACTAGGGCAGACTCTCAAACTAAGGCAGACTCTCAAACTAAGGCAACCCCTCAAACTAAGGCATACTCTCAAACTGAGGCAGACTCTCAATCTGAGGCAGACTCTCAAACTAAGGCAGATTCTCAAACGAAGGCAGCTCCTCAAACTAAGGCAGAATCTCAAACGAAGAAAACTCCTCAAACTAAGGCAGACTCTCAAATTAAGGCAGACTCGCAAACTAAGGCAGTTCTCAAACGAAGGCTATCCCTCAAACTAAGGCAGACTCTCAAACTAAGTCAACTCCTCAAACTAAGGCAACCCCTCAAACTAAGGCAACCTCTCAAACTAAGGCAGACTCTCAAACTAAGGCAGACTCTCAAACGAAGGCAACCCCTCAAACTAAGGCAGACTATCAAACTCAGGCATCTCCCCAAACTAAGGCAACTCCTCAAACAAAGGCAGATTCTCAACTAAGGCAACCCCTCAAACTAAGTCAACCCCTCAATCTAAGGCAGATTCTCAAACAAAGGCAACTCCTCAAACTAAGGCAGAATCTCAAACGAAGAAAACTCCTCAAACTAAGGCAGACTCTCAAACTAAGGCAACTCCTCAAACTAAGGCAGAATCTCAAACTAAGGCAGACTCTCAAACTAAGGCAACTCCTCAAACTAAGGCATATTCTCAAACGAAGGCAGCTCCTCAAACTAAGGCAGAATCTCAAACGAAGGAAACTCCTCAAACTAAGGCAGACTCTCAAACTAAGGCAGACTAGCAATCTAAGGCAGATTCTCAAACGAAGGCAGCTCCTCAAAATAAGGCAGACTCTCAAACTAAGGCAGACTCTCAAACTAAGGCAGATTCTCAAACGAAGGCAACTCCTCAAAAGAAGGCAGACTCTCAAACGAAGGCAGACTCTCAAACTAAGGCAGACTCTCAAATTAAAGCAACCCCTCAAACTAAGGCAGACTCTCAAACGAAGGCAGAATCTCAAACTAAGGCAGACTCTCAAACGAAGGCAACTCCTCAAAATAAGGCAGATTCTCCAATGAAGGCAATCCCTCAAACTAAGGCAGACTCTCAAACTGAGGCAGACTCTCAATCTAAGGCAGACTCTCAAACTAAGGCAGATTCTCAAACGAAGGCAGCTCCTCAAACTAAGGCAGAATCTCAAACGAATGAAACTTCTCAAACTAAGGCAGACTCTCAAATTAAGGCAGTCTCGCAAACTAAGGCAGTTTCTCAAACTAAGGCAACTCCTCAAAATAAGGCAGATTCTCAAACGAAGGCAACCCCTCAAACAAAGGCAGACTCTCAATCTAAGGCAGACTCTCAAACTAAGGCAGATTTTCGAACGAGGGCAACTCCTCAAACTAAGGCAGACTCTCAAACTCAGGCAGACTCAAAAACTAAGGCAGAATCTCAAACGAAGGCAACGCCTCAAACTAAGGAATCTCCTCAAACTAAGGCAACCCCTCAAACTAAGGCAGATTCTCAAACGAAGGCAACTCCTCAAACTAAGGCAGTCTCTCAAATTAAGGCAACTGCTCAAACTAAGGCAGATTCTCAAACTGAGTCAGATTCTCAAACGAAGGCAACTCCTCAAACTAAGGCAGACTCTCAAACTAAGGCAACTCCTCAAACTGAGGCAGACTCTCAAAGTAAGGCAGACTCTAAACTTAGGCAACTCCTCAAAGTACGGCAGATTCTCAAACGAAGGCAACTCCTCAAACGAAGGCAGACTCTCAAACTAAGGCAGACTCTCAAACTAAGGCAACTCCTCAAACTAAGGCAGAATCTCAAACTAAGGCAGACTCTCAAACTGAGGCAACTCCTCAAACTAAGGTAGATTCTCAAACGAAGGCAACCCCTCAAACTAAGGTAGACTCTCAAACTAAGGCAGACTCTCAAACTGAGGCAGATTCTCAAACTAAGGCAGCTCCTCAAACTAAGGCAGACTCTCAAACTAAGGCAGACTCGCAAACTAAGGCAGATTCTCAAACGAAGGCAGCTCCTCAAACTAAGGCAGAATCTCAAACGAAGAAAGCTCCTCAAACTAAGGCAGACTCTCAAACTAAGGCAACTCCTCAAACTAAGGCAGAATCTCAAACTAAGGCAGACTCTCAAACTAAGGCAACTCCTCAAACTAAGGCAGACTCTCAAACTAAGGCAGACTCTCAAACTAAGGCAGATTCTCAAACGAAGGCAACCCCTCAAACTAAGGCAGACTCTCAAACTAAGGCAGACTCTAAAACTAAGGCAGATTCTCAAACGAAGGCAACTCCTCAAAATAAGGCAGACTCTCAAACTAAGGCAGACTCTCAAACTAAGGCAACTCCTCAAACTAAGGCAGAATCTCAAACTAAGGCAGACTCTCAAACTGAGGCAACTCCTCAAATTAAGGCAACCCCTCAAACTAAGGCAGACTCTCAAACGAAGGCAGAATCTCAAACTAAGGCAGACTCTCAAACTAAGGCAACTCCTCAAAATAAGGCAGATTCTCCAACGAAGGCTAATCCTCAAACTAAGGCAGTCTCTCAAACTAAGGCAACTGCTCAAACTAAGGCAGATTCTCAAACTGAAGCAGATTCTCAAACGAAGGCAACTCCTCAAACTAAGGCAGACTCTCAAACTAAGGCAACCCCTCAAACTGAGGCAACTCCTCAAACTAAGGCAGAATCTCAAACTAAGGCAGACTCTCAAACTGAGGCAACTCCTCAAACTAAGGTAGATTCTCAAACGAAGGCAACACCTCAAACTAAGGCAGAATCTCAAACTAAGGCAGATTCTCAAACTAAGGCAGATTCTCAAACGAAGGCAACCCCTCAAACTAAGGCAGACTCTCAAACTAAGGCAGACTCTCAAACTGAGGCAGATTCTCAAACTAAGGCAGCTCCTCAAACTAAGGCAGACTCTCAAACTAAGGCAGACTCGCAAACTAAGGCAGTTTCTCAAACGAAGGCAACTCCTCAAACTAAGGCAGATTCTCAAACGAAGGCAACTCCTCAAACTAAGGCTGACTCTCAAACTAAGGCAGACTCTAAAACTAAGGCAGACTCTCAAACTGAGGCAGACTCTCAATCTACTGCAGACTCTCAAACTAAGGCAGATCCTCAAACTAAGTCAACCCCTCAATCTAAGGCAGATTCTCAAACGAAGGCAACTCCTCAAACTAAGGCAGAATCTCAAACGAAGAAAACTCCTCAAACTAAGGCAGACTCTCAAACTAAGGCAACTCCTCAAACTAAGGCAGAATCTCAAACTAAGGCATATTCTCAAACGAAGGCATCTCCTCAAACTAAGGCAGAATCTCAAACGAAGGAAACTCCTCAAACTAAGGCAGACTCTCAAACTAAGGCAGACTAGCAATCTAAGGCAGATTCTCAAACGAAGGCAGCTCCTCAAAATAAGGCAGACTCTCAAACTAAGGCAGACTCTCAAACTAAGGCAGATTCTCAAACGAAGGCAACTCCTCAAAAGAAGGCAGACTCTCAAACGAAGGCAGACTCTCAAACTAAGGCAGACTCTCAAATTAAAGCAACCCCTCAAACTAAGGCAGACTCTCAAACTAAGGCAGAATCCCAAACTAAGGCAGACTCTCAAACGAAGGCAACTCCTCAAAATAAGGCAGATTCTCCAATGAAGGCAATCCCTCAAACTAAGGCAGACTCTCAAACTGAGGCAGACTCTCAATCTAAGGCAGACTCTCAAACTAAGGCAGATTCTCAAACGAAGGCAGCTCCTCAAACTAAGGCAGAATCTCAAACGAATGAAACTTCTCAAACTAAGGCAGACTCTCAAATTAAGGCAGTCTCGCAAACTAAGGCAGTTTCTCAAACTAAGGCAACTCCTCAAAATAAGGCAGATTCTCAAACGAAGGCAACCCCTCAAACAAAGGCAGACTCTCAATCTAAGGCAGACTCTCAAACTAAGGCAGATTTTCGAACGAGGGCAACTCCTCAAACTAAGGCAGACTCTCAAACTCAGGCAGACTCAAAAACTAAGGCAGAATCTCAAACGAAGGCAACGCCTCAAACTAAGGAATCTCCTCAAACTAAGGCAACCCCTCAAACTAAGGCAGATTCTCAAACGAAGGCAACTCCTCAAACTAAGGCAGTCTCTCAAATTAAGGCAACTGCTCAAACTAAGGCAGATTCTCAAACTGAGTCAGATTCTCAAACGAAGGCAACTCCTCAAACTAAGGCAGACTCTCAAACTAAGGCAACTCCTCAAACTGAGGCAGACTCTCAAAGTAAGGCAGACTCTAAACTTAGGCAACTCCTCAAAGTACGGCAGATTCTCAAACGAAGGCAACTCCTCAAACGAAGGCAGACTCTCAAACTAAGGCAGACTCTCAAACTAAGGCAACTCCTCAAACTAAGGCAGAATCTCAAACTAAGGCAGACTCTCAAACTGAGGCAACTCCTCAAACTAAGGTAGATTCTCAAACGAAGGCAACCCCTCAAACTAAGGTAGACTCAAACTAAGGCAGACTCTCAAACTGAGGCAGATTCTCAAACTAAGGCAGCTCCTCAAACTAAGGCAGACTCTCAAACTAAGGCAGACTCGCAAACTAAGGCAGATTCTCAAACGAAGGCAGCTCCTCAAACTAAGGCAGAATCTCAAACGAAGAAAGCTCCTCAAACTAAGGCAGACTCTCAAACTAAGGCAACTCCTCAAACTAAGGCAGAATCTCAAACTAAGGCAGACTCTCAAACTAAGGCAACTCCTCAAACTAAGGCAGACTCTCAAACTAAGGCAGACTCTCAAACTAAGGCAGATTCTCAAACGAAGGCAACCCCTCAAACTAAGGCAGACTCTCAAACTAAGGCAGACTCTAAAACTAAGGCAGATTCTCAAACGAAGGCAACTCCTCAAAATAAGGCAGACTCTCAAACTAAGGCAGACTCTCAAACTAAGGCAACCCCTCAAACTAAGGCAGACTCTCAAACGAAGGCAGAATCTCAAACTAAGGCAGACTCTCAAACTAAGGCAACTCCTCAAAATAAGGCAGATTCTCCAACGAAGGCAACTCCTCAAACTAAGGCAGTCTCTCAAACTAAGGCAACTGCTCAAACTAAGGCAGATTCTCAAACTGAAGCAGATTCTCAAACGAAGGCAACTCCTCAAACTAAGGCAGACTCTCAAACTAAGGCAACTCCTCAAACTGAGGCAACTCCTCAAACTAAGGCAGAATCTCAAACTAAGGCAGACTCTCAAACTGAGGCAACTCCTCAAACTAAGGTAGATTCTCAAACGAAGGCAACACCTCAAACTAAGGCAGACTCTCAAACTAAGGCAGATTCTCAAACTGAGGCAGATTGTCAAACGAAGGCAACCCCTCAAACTAAGGCAGACTCTCAAACTAAGGCAGACTCTCAAACTGAGGCAGATTCTCAAACTAAGGCAGCTCCTCAAACTAAGGCAGACTCTCAAACTAAGGCAGACTCGCAAACTAAGGCAGTTTCTCAAACGAAGGCAACTCCTCAAACTAAGGCAGATTCTCAAACGAAGGCAACTCCTCAAACTAAGGCTGACTCTCAAACTAAGGCAGACTCTAAAACTAAGGCAGACTCTCAAACTGAGGCAGACTCTCAATCTAAGGCAGACTCTCAAACTAAGGCAGATCCTCAAACTAAGGCAGAATCTCAAACGAAGGAAACTCCTCAAACTAAGGCAGACTCTCAAACTAAGGCAGACTAGCAAACTAAGGCAGTTTCTCAAACGAAGGCAACTCCTCAAACTAAGGCAGACTCTCAATATAAGGCAGACTCTCAAACTAAGGCAGATTTTCAAACGAGGGCAACTCCTCAAACTAAGGCAGTCACTCAAACTAAGGCAGACTGTAAAACTAAGGCAGATTCTCAAACGAAGGCAACTCCTCAAAATAAGGCAGACTCTCAAACTAAGGCAGATTCTCAAACTAAGGCTGATTCTCAAACGAAGGCAACCCCTCAAACTAAGGCAGACTCTCAAACTAAGGCAGACTCTCAAACTGAGGCAGATTCTCAAACTAAGGCAGCTCCTCAAACTAAGGCAGACTCTCAAACTAAGGCAGACTCGCAAACTAAGGCAGTTTCTCAAACGAAGGCAACTCCTCAAACTAAGGCAGATTCTCAAACGAAGGCAACTCCTCAAACTAAGGCTGACTCTCAAACTAAGGCAGACTCTAAAACTAAGGCAGACTCTCAAACTGAGGCAGACTCTCAATCTAAGGCAGACTCACAAACTAAGGCAGATTCTCAAACGAAGGCAGCTCCTCAAACTAAGGCAGAATCTCAAACGAAGGAAACTCCTCAAACTAAGGCAGACTCTCAAACTAAGGCAGACTAGCAAACTAAGGCAGTTTCTCAAACGAAGGCTATTCCTCAAACTAAGGCAGATTCTCAAACGAAGGCAACTCCTCAAACAAAGGCAGACTCTCAATATAAGGCAGACTCTCAAACTAAGGCAGATTTTCAAACGAGGGCAACTCCTCAAACTAAGGCAGTCTCTCAAACTAAGGCAGACTGTAAAACTAAGGCAGATTCTCAAACGAAGGCAACTCCTCAAAATAAGGCAGACTCTCAAACTAAGGCAGACTCTCAAACTAAGGCAACCCCTCAAACTAAGGCAGACTCTCACACTGAGGTAGACTCTCAATCTAAGGCAGACTCTCAAACTAAGGCAGATTCTCAAACGAAGGCAACCCCTCAAACTAAGGCAACCCCTCAAATTAAGGCAGACTATCAAACTCTGGCATCTCCCCAAACTAAGGCAACTCCTCAAACAAAGGCAACCCCTCAAACTAAGGCAACCCCTCAAACTAAGGCAGACTCTCAAATTAAGGCAGACTCGCAAACTAAGGCAGTTTCTCAAACGAAGGCTATCCCTCAAACTAAGGCAGCCTCTCAAACTAAGTCAACTCCTCAAACTAAGGCAACCCCTCAAACTAACACAACCCCTCAAACTAAGGCAGACTCTCAAACTAAGGCAACCCCTCAAACTAAGGCAACCCCTCAAACTAAGGCAGACTATCAAACTCAGGCAACTCCTCAAACTAAGGCAACTCCTCAAACTAAGGCAACCCCTCAAACTAAGGAAACCCCTCAAACTAAGGCAGACTATCAAACTCAGGCAACTCCTCAAACTAAGGCATCTCTTCAAACTAAGGCAGATTCTCAAACTAAGGCAACCCCTCAAACTAAGGCAGCTCCTCAAACTAAGGCAGACTCTCAAACTAAGGCAGAATCTCAAACTAAGGCAGTTTCTCAAACGAAGGCAACTCCTCAAACTAAGGCAGATTCTCAAACGAAGGCAGACTCTCAAACTAAGGCAGACTCTCAAACTAAGGCAGACTCTAAAACGAAGGCAGGCTCTCAAACTGAGGCAGACTCTCAATCTAAGGCAGACTCTCAAACTAAGGCAGATTCTCAAACGAAGGCAGCTCCTCAAACTAAGGCAGAATCTCAAACGAAGGAAACTCCTCAAACTAAGGCAGACTCTCAAACTAAGGCAGACTCGCAAACTAAGGCAGTTTCTCAAACTAAGGCTTTTCCTCAAACTAAGGCAGATTCTCAAACGAAGGCAACTCCTCAAACAAAGGCAGAATGTCAAACTAAGGCAGACTCTCAAACTAAGGCAACTCCTCAAACTAAGGCATATTCTCAAACGAAGGCAGCTCCTCAAACTAAGGCAGAATCTCAAACGAAGGAAACTCCTCAAACTAAGGCAGACTCTCAAACTAAGGCAGACTAGCAAACTAAGGCAGATTCTCAAACGAAGGCAGCTCCTCAAAATAAGGCAGACTCTCAAACTAAGGCAGACTCTCAAACTAAGGCAGATTCTCAAACGAAGGCAACTCCTCAAAAGAAGGCAGACTCTCAAACTAGGGCAGACTCTCAAACTAAGGCAGACTCTCAAACTAAGGCAACCCCTCAAACTAAGGCAGACTGTCAAACTGAGGCAGACTCTCAATCTAAGGCAGACTCTCAAACTAAGGCAGATTCTCAAACGAAGGCAGCTCCTCAAACTAAGGCAGAATCTCAAACGAAGAAAACTCCTCAAACTAAGGCAGACTCTCAAATTAAGGCAGACTCGCAAACTAAGGCAGTTCTCAAACGAAGGCTATCCCTCAAACTAAGGCAGACTCTCAAACTAAGTCAACTCCTCAAACTAAGGCAACCCCTCAAACTAAGGCAACCTCTCAAACTAAGGCAGACTCTCAAACTAAGGCAGACTCTCAAACGAAGGCAACCCCTCAAACTAAGGCAGACTATCAAACTCAGGCATCTCCCCAAACTAAGGCAACTCCTCAAACAAAGGCAGATTCTCAACTAAGGCAACCCCTCAAACTAAGTCAACCCATCAATCTAAGGCAGACTCTCAAACTAAGGCAACCCCTCAAACTAAGGCAGACTCTCAAACTAAGGCAGATTCTCAAACGAAGGCAACTCCTCAAACTAAGGCAGAATCTCAAACGAAGAAAACTCATCAAACTAAGGCAGACTCTCAAACTAAGGCAACTCCTCAAACTAAGGCAGAATCTCAAACTAAGGCAGACTCTCAAACTAAGGCAACTCCTCAAACTAAGGCATATTCTCAAACGAAGGCAGCTCCTCAAACTAAGGCAGAATCTGAAACGAAGGAAACTCCTCAAACTAAGGCAGACTCTCAAACTAAGGCAGACTAGCAAACTAAGGCAGATTCTCAAACGAAGGCAGCTCCTCAAAATAAGGCAGACTCTCAAACTAAGGCAGACTCGCAAACTAAGGCAGATTCTCAAACGAAGGCAACTCCTCAAAAGAAGGCAGACTCTCAAACGAAGGCAGACTCTCAAACTAAGGCAGACTCTCAAATTAAAGCAACCCCTCAAACTAAGGCAGACTCTCAAACGAAGGCAGAATCTCAAACTAAGGCAGACTCTCAAACTAAGGCAACTCCTCAAAATAAGGCAGATTCTCCAATGAAGGCAATCCCTCAAACTAAGGCAGACTCTCAAACTGAGGCAGACTCTCAATCTAAGGCAGACTCTCAAACTAAGGCAGATTCTCAAACGAAGGCAGCTCCTCAAACTAAGGCAGAATCTCAAACGAATGAAACTCCTCAAACTAAGGCAGTCTCCCAAACTAAGGCAACTGCTCAAACTAAGGCAGATTCTCAAACTGAGGCAGATTCTCAAATGAAGGCAACTCCTCAAACTAAGGCAGATTCTCAAACGAAGGCAACTCCTCAAACTAAGGCAGACTCTCAAACTAAGGCAGACTCTCAAACTAAGGCAACTCCTCAAACTAAGGCAGAATCTCAAACTAAGGCAGACTCTCAAACTAAGGCAACTCCTCAAACTAAGTCAGACTCTCAAACTAAGGCAGACTAGCAAACTAAGGCAGTTTCTCAAACGAAGGCAACTCCTCAAACTAAGGCAGTCTCTCAAATTAAGGCAACTGCTCAAACTAAGGCAGATTCTCAAACTGAGTCAGATTCTCAAACGAAGGCAACTCCTCAAACTAAGGCAGACTCTCAAACTAAGGCAACTCCTCAAACTAAGGCAGAATCTCAAACTAAGGCAGACTCTCAAACTGAGGCAACTCCTCAAACTAAGGTAGATTCTCAAACGAAGGCAACCCCTCAAACTAAGGCAGACTCTCAAACTAAGGCAGACTCTCAAACTGAGGCAGATTCTCAAACTAAGGCAGCTCCTCAAACTAAGGCAGACTCTCAAACTAAGGCAGACTCGCAAACTGAGGCAGATTCTCAAACGAAGGCAGCTCCTCAAACTAAGGCAGAATCTCAAACGAAGAAAGCTCCTCAAACTAAGGCAGACTCTCAAACTAAGGCAACTCCTCAAACTAAGGCAGAATCTCAAACTAAGGCAGACTCTCAAACTAAGGCAACTCCTCAAACTAAGGCAGACTCTCAAACTAAGGCAGACTCTCAAACTAAGGCAGATTCTCAAACGAAGGCAACCCCTCAAACTAAGGCAGACTCTCAAACTAAGGCAGATTCTAAAACTAAGGCAGATTCTCAAACGAAGGCAACTCCTCAAAATAAGGCAGACTCTCAAACTAAGGCAGACTCTCAAACTAAGGCAACTCCTCAAACTAAGGCAGAATCTCAAACTAAGGCAGACTCTCAAACTGAGGCAACTCCTCAAATTAAGGCAACCCCTCAAACTAAGGCAGACTCTCAAACGAAGGCAGAATCTCAAACTAAGGCAGACTCTCAAACTAAGGCAACTCCTCAAAATAAGGCAGATTCTCCAACGAAGGCAACTCCTCAAACTAAGGCAGTCTCTCAAACTAAGGCAACTGCTCAAACTAAGGCAGATTCTCAAACTGAAGCAGATTCTCAAACGAAGGCAACTCCTCAAACTAAGGCAGACTCTCAAACTAAGGCAACTCCTCAAACTGAGGCAACTCCTCAAACTAAGGCAGAATCTCAAACTAAGGCAGACTCTCAAACTGAGGCAACTCCTCATACTAAGGTAGATTCTCAAACGAAGGCAACACCTCAAACTAAGGCAGACTCTCAAACTAAGGCAGATTCTCAAACTAAGGCAGATTGTCAAACGAAGGCAACCCCTCAAACTAAGGCAGACTCTCAAACTAAGGCAGACTCTCAAACTGAGGCAGATTCTCAAACTAAGGCAGCTCCTCAAACTAAGGCAGACTCTCAAACTAAGGCAGACTAGCAAACTAAGGCAGATTCTCAAACGAAGGCAGCTCCTCAAAATAAGGCAGACTCTCAAACTAAGGCAGACTCTCAAACTAAGGCAACCCCTCAAACTAAGGCATACTCTCAAACTGAGGCAGACTCTCAATCTGAGGCAGACTCTCAAACTAAGGCAGATTCTCAAACGAAGGCAGCTCCTCAAACTAAGGCAGAATCTCAAACGAAGAAAACGCCTCAAACTAAGGCAGACTCTCAAATTAAGGCAGACTCGCAAACTAAGGGAGTTCTCAAACGAAGGCTATCCCTCAAACTAAGGCAGACTCTCAAACTAAGTCAACTCCTCAAACTAAGGCAACCCCTCAAACTAAGGCAACCTCTCAAACTAAGGCAGACTCTCAAACTAAGGCAGACTCTCAAACGAAGGCAACCCCTCAAACTAAGGCAGACTATCAAACTCAGGCATCTCCCCAAACTAAGGCAACTCCTCAAACAAAGGCAGATTCTCAACTAAGGCAACCCCTCAAACTAAGTCAACCCCTCAATCTAAGGCAGATTCTCAAACGAAGGCAACTCCTCAAACTAAGGCAGAATCTCAAACGAAGAAAACTCATCAAACTAAGGCAGACTCTCAAACTAAGGCAACTCCTCAAACTAAGGCAGAATCTCAAACTAAGGCAGACTCTCAAACTAAGGCAACTCCTCAAACTAAGGCATATTCTCAAACGAAGGCAGCTCCTCAAACTAAGGCAGAATCTCAAACGAAGGAAACTCCTCAAACTAAGGCAGACTCTCAAACTGAGGCAGATTCTCAAACTAAGGCAGCTCCTCAAACTAAGGCAGACTCTCAAACTAAGGCAGACTCGCAAACTAAGGCAGTTTCTCAAACGAAGGCAACTCCTCAAACTAAGGCAGATTCTCAAACGAAGGCAACTCCTCAAACTAAGGCTGACTCTCAAACTAAGGCAGACTCTAAAACTAAGGCAGACTCTCAAACTGAGGCAGACTCTCAATCTAAGGCAGACTCACAAACTAAGGCAGATTCTCAAACGAAGGCAGCTCCTCAAACTAAGGCAGAATCTCAAACGAAGGAAACTCCTCAAACTAAGGCAGACTCTCAAACTAAGGCAGACTAGCAAACTAAGGCAGTTTCTCAAACGAAGGCTATTCCTCAAACTAAGGCAGATTCTCAAACGAAGGCAACTCCTCAAACAAAGGCAGACTCTCAATATAAGGCAGACTCTCAAACTAAGGCAGATTTTCAAACGAGGGCAACTCCTCAAACTAAGGCAGTCTCTCAAACTAAGGCAGACTGTAAAACTAAGGCAGATTCTCAAACGAAGGCAACTCCTCAAAATAAGGCAGACTCTCAAACTAAGGCAGACTCTCAAACTAAGGCAACCCCTCAAACTAAGGCAGACTCTCACACTGAGGTAGACTCTCAATCTAAGGCAGACTCTCAAACTAAGGCAGATTCTCAAACGAAGGCAACCCCTCAAACTAAGGCAACCCCTCAAATTAAGGCAGACTATCAAACTCTGGCATCTCCCCAAACTAAGGCAACTCCTCAAACAAAGGCAACCCCTCAAACTAAGGCAACCCCTCAAACTAAGGCAGACTCTCAAATTAAGGCAGACTCGCAAACTAAGGCAGTTTCTCAAACGAAGGCTATCCCTCAAACTAAGGCAGCCTCTCAAACTAAGTCAACTCCTCAAACTAAGGCAACCCCTCAAACTAACACAACCCCTCAAACTAAGGCAGACTCTCAAACTAAGGCAACCCCTCAAACTAAGGCAACCCCTCAAACTAAGGCAGACTATCAAACTCAGGCAACTCCTCAAACTAAGGCAACTCCTCAAACTAAGGCAACCCCTCAAACTAAGGAAACCCCTCAAACTAAGGCAGACTATCAAACTCAGGCAACTCCTCAAACTAAGGCATCTCTTCAAACTAAGGCAGATTCTCAAACTAAGGCAACCCCTCAAACTAAGGCAGCTCCTCAAACTAAGGCAGACTCTCAAACTAAGGCAGAATCTCAAACTAAGGCAGTTTCTCAAACGAAGGCAACTCCTCAAACTAAGGCAGATTCTCAAACGAAGGCAGACTCTCAAACTAAGGCAGACTCTCAAACTAAGGCAGACTCTAAAACGAAGGCAGGCTCTCAAACTGAGGCAGACTCTCAATCTAAGGCAGACTCTCAAACTAAGGCAGATTCTCAAACGAAGGCAGCTCCTCAAACTAAGGCAGAATCTCAAACGAAGGAAACTCCTCAAACTAAGGCAGACTCTCAAACTAAGGCAGACTCGCAAACTAAGGCAGTTTCTCAAACTAAGGCTTTTCCTCAAACTAAGGCAGATTCTCAAACGAAGGCAACTCCTCAAACAAAGGCAGAATGTCAAACTAAGGCAGACTCTCAAACTAAGGCAACTCCTCAAACTAAGGCATATTCTCAAACGAAGGCAGCTCCTCAAACTAAGGCAGAATCTCAAACGAAGGAAACTCCTCAAACTAAGGCAGACTCTCAAACTAAGGCAGACTAGCAAACTAAGGCAGATTCTCAAACGAAGGCAGCTCCTCAAAATAAGGCAGACTCTCAAACTAAGGCAGACTCTCAAACTAAGGCAGATTCTCAAACGAAGGCAACTCCTCAAAAGAAGGCAGACTCTCAAACTAGGGCAGACTCTCAAACTAAGGCAGACTCTCAAACTAAGGCAACCCCTCAAACTAAGGCAGACTGTCAAACTGAGGCAGACTCTCAATCTAAGGCAGACTCTCAAACTAAGGCAGATTCTCAAACGAAGGCAGCTCCTCAAACTAAGGCAGAATCTCAAACGAAGAAAACTCCTCAAACTAAGGCAGACTCTCAAATTAAGGCAGACTCGCAAACTAAGGCAGTTCTCAAACGAAGGCTATCCCTCAAACTAAGGCAGACTCTCAAACTAAGTCAACTCCTCAAACTAAGGCAACCCCTCAAACTAAGGCAACCTCTCAAACTAAGGCAGACTCTCAAACTAAGGCAGACTCTCAAACGAAGGCAACCCCTCAAACTAAGGCAGACTATCAAACTCAGGCATCTCCCCAAACTAAGGCAACTCCTCAAACAAAGGCAGATTCTCAACTAAGGCAACCCCTCAAACTAAGTCAACCCATCAATCTAAGGCAGACTCTCAAACTAAGGCAACCCCTCAAACTAAGGCAGACTCTCAAACTAAGGCAGATTCTCAAACGAAGGCAACTCCTCAAACTAAGGCAGAATCTCAAACGAAGAAAACTCATCAAACTAAGGCAGACTCTCAAACTAAGGCAACTCCTCAAACTAAGGCAGAATCTCAAACTAAGGCAGACTCTCAAACTAAGGCAACTCCTCAAACTAAGGCATATTCTCAAACGAAGGCAGCTCCTCAAACTAAGGCAGAATCTGAAACGAAGGAAACTCCTCAAACTAAGGCAGACTCTCAAACTAAGGCAGACTAGCAAACTAAGGCAGATTCTCAAACGAAGGCAGCTCCTCAAAATAAGGCAGACTCTCAAACTAAGGCAGACTCGCAAACTAAGGCAGATTCTCAAACGAAGGCAACTCCTCAAAAGAAGGCAGACTCTCAAACGAAGGCAGACTCTCAAACTAAGGCAGACTCTCAAATTAAAGCAACCCCTCAAACTAAGGCAGACTCTCAAACGAAGGCAGAATCTCAAACTAAGGCAGACTCTCAAACTAAGGCAACTCCTCAAAATAAGGCAGATTCTCCAATGAAGGCAATCCCTCAAACTAAGGCAGACTCTCAAACTGAGGCAGACTCTCAATCTAAGGCAGACTCTCAAACTAAGGCAGATTCTCAAACGAAGGCAGCTCCTCAAACTAAGGCAGAATCTCAAACGAATGAAACTCCTCAAACTAAGGCAGTCTCCCAAACTAAGGCAACTGCTCAAACTAAGGCAGATTCTCAAACTGAGGCAGATTCTCAAATGAAGGCAACTCCTCAAACTAAGGCAGATTCTCAAACGAAGGCAACTCCTCAAACTAAGGCAGACTCTCAAACTAAGGCAGACTCTCAAACTAAGGCAACTCCTCAAACTAAGGCAGAATCTCAAACTAAGGCAGACTCTCAAACTAAGGCAACTCCTCAAACTAAGTCAGACTCTCAAACTAAGGCAGACTAGCAAACTAAGGCAGTTTCTCAAACGAAGGCAACTCCTCAAACTAAGGCAGTCTCTCAAATTAAGGCAACTGCTCAAACTAAGGCAGATTCTCAAACTGAGTCAGATTCTCAAACGAAGGCAACTCCTCAAACTAAGGCAGACTCTCAAACTAAGGCAACTCCTCAAACTAAGGCAGAATCTCAAACTAAGGCAGACTCTCAAACTGAGGCAACTCCTCAAACTAAGGTAGATTCTCAAACGAAGGCAACCCCTCAAACTAAGGCAGACTCTCAAACTAAGGCAGACTCTCAAACTGAGGCAGATTCTCAAACTAAGGCAGCTCCTCAAACTAAGGCAGACTCTCAAACTAAGGCAGACTCGCAAACTGAGGCAGATTCTCAAACGAAGGCAGCTCCTCAAACTAAGGCAGAATCTCAAACGAAGAAAGCTCCTCAAACTAAGGCAGACTCTCAAACTAAGGCAACTCCTCAAACTAAGGCAGAATCTCAAACTAAGGCAGACTCTCAAACTAAGGCAACTCCTCAAACTAAGGCAGACTCTCAAACTAAGGCAGACTCTCAAACTAAGGCAGATTCTCAAACGAAGGCAACCCCTCAAACTAAGGCAGACTCTCAAACTAAGGCAGATTCTAAAACTAAGGCAGATTCTCAAACGAAGGCAACTCCTCAAAATAAGGCAGACTCTCAAACTAAGGCAGACTCTCAAACTAAGGCAACTCCTCAAACTAAGGCAGAATCTCAAACTAAGGCAGACTCTCAAACTGAGGCAACTCCTCAAATTAAGGCAACCCCTCAAACTAAGGCAGACTCTCAAACGAAGGCAGAATCTCAAACTAAGGCAGACTCTCAAACTAAGGCAACTCCTCAAAATAAGGCAGATTCTCCAACGAAGGCAACTCCTCAAACTAAGGCAGTCTCTCAAACTAAGGCAACTGCTCAAACTAAGGCAGATTCTCAAACTGAAGCAGATTCTCAAACGAAGGCAACTCCTCAAACTAAGGCAGACTCTCAAACTAAGGCAACTCCTCAAACTGAGGCAACTCCTCAAACTAAGGCAGAATCTCAAACTAAGGCAGACTCTCAAACTGAGGCAACTCCTCATACTAAGGTAGATTCTCAAACGAAGGCAACACCTCAAACTAAGGCAGACTCTCAAACTAAGGCAGATTCTCAAACTAAGGCAGATTGTCAAACGAAGGCAACCCCTCAAACTAAGGCAGACTCTCAAACTAAGGCAGACTCTCAAACTGAGGCAGATTCTCAAACTAAGGCAGCTCCTCAAACTAAGGCAGACTCTCAAACTAAGGCAGACTAGCAAACTAAGGCAGATTCTCAAACGAAGGCAGCTCCTCAAAATAAGGCAGACTCTCAAACTAAGGCAGACTCTCAAACTAAGGCAGATTCTCAAACGAAGGCAACTCCTCAAAAGAAGGCAGACTCTCAAACTAGGGCAGACTCTCAAACTAAGGCAGACTCTCAAACTAAGGCAACCCCTCAAACTAAGGCATACTCTCAAACTGAGGCAGACTCTCAATCTGAGGCAGACTCTCAAACTAAGGCAGATTCTCAAACGAAGGCAGCTCCTCAAACTAAGGCAGAATCTCAAACGAAGAAAACGCCTCAAACTAAGGCAGACTCTCAAATTAAGGCAGACTCGCAAACTAAGGGAGTTCTCAAACGAAGGCTATCCCTCAAACTAAGGCAGACTCTCAAACTAAGTCAACTCCTCAAACTAAGGCAACCCCTCAAACTAAGGCAACCTCTCAAACTAAGGCAGACTCTCAAACTAAGGCAGACTCTCAAACGAAGGCAACCCCTCAAACTAAGGCAGACTATCAAACTCAGGCATCTCCCCAAACTAAGGCAACTCCTCAAACAAAGGCAGATTCTCAACTAAGGCAACCCCTCAAACTAAGTCAACCCCTCAATCTAAGGCAGATTCTCAAACGAAGGCAACTCCTCAAACTAAGGCAGAATCTCAAACGAAGAAAACTCATCAAACTAAGGCAGACTCTCAAACTAAGGCAACTCCTCAAACTAAGGCAGAATCTCAAACTAAGGCAGACTCTCAAACTAAGGCAACTCCTCAAACTAAGGCATATTCTCAAACGAAGGCAGCTCCTCAAACTAAGGCAGAATCTCAAACGAAGGAAACTCCTCAAACTAAGGCAGACTCTCAAACTAAGGCAGACTAGCAATCTAAGGCAGATTCTCAAACGAAGGCAGCTCCTCAAAATAAGGCAGACTCTCAAACTAAGGCAGACTCTCAAACTAAGGCAGATTCTCAAACGAAGGCAACTCCTCAAAAGAAGGCAGACTCTCAAACGAAGGCAGACTCTCAAACTAAGGCAGACTCTCAAATTAAAGCAACCCCTCAAACTAAGGCAGACTCTCAAACGAAGGCAGAATCTCAAACTAAGGCAGACTCTCAAACGAAGGCAACTCCTCAAAATAAGGCAGATTCTCCAATGAAGGCAATCCCTCAAACTAAGGCAGACTCTCAAACTGAGGCAGACTCTCAATCTAAGGCAGACTCTCAAACTAAGGCAGATTCTCAAACGAAGTCAGCTCCTCAAACTAAGGCAGAATCTCAAACGAATGAAACTTCTCAAACTAAGGCAGACTCTCAAATTAAGGCAGTCTCGCAAACTAAGGCAGTTTCTCAAACTAAGGCAACTCCTCAAAATAAGGCAGATTCTCAAACGAAGGCAACCCCTCAAACTAAGGCAGACTGTCAAACTGAGGCAGACTCTCAATCTAAGGCAGACTCTCAAACTAAGGCAGATTCTCAAACGAAGGCAGCTCCTCAAACTGAGGCAGAATCTCAAACGAAGAAAACTCCTCAAACTAAGGCAGACTCTCAAATTAAGGCAGACTCGCAAACTAAGGCAGTTCTCAAACGAAGGCTATCCCTCAAACTAAGGCAGACTCTCAAACTAAGTCAACTCCTCAAACTAAGGCAACCCCTCAAACTAAGGCAACCTCTCAAACTAAGGCAGACTCTCAAACTAAGGCAGACTCTCAAACGAAGGCAACCCCTCAAACTAAGGCAGACTATCAAACTCAGGCATCTCCCCAAACTAAGGCAACTCCTCAAACAAAGGCAGATTCTCAACTAAGGCAACCCCTCAAACTAAGTCAACCCCTCAATCTAAGGCAGACTCTCAAACTAAGGCAACCCCTCAAACTAAGGCAGACTCTCAAACTAAGGCAGATTCTCAAACGAAGGCAACTCCTCAAACTAAGGCAGAATCTCAAACGAAGAAAACTCATCAAACTAAGGCAGACTCTCAAACTAAGGCAACTCCTCAAACTAAGGCAGAATCTCAAACTAAGGCAGACTCTCAAACTAAGGCAACTCCTCAAACTAAGGCATATTCTCAAACGAAGGCAGCTCCTCAAACTAAGGCAGAATCTCAAACGAAGGAAACTCCTCAAACTAAGGCAGACTCTCAAACTAAGGCAGACTAGCAAACTAAGGCAGATTCTCAAACGAAGGCAGCTCCTCAAAATAAGGCAGACTCTCAAACTAAGTCAGACTCGCAAACTAAGGCAGATTCTCAAACGAAGGCAACTCCTCAAAAGAAGGCAGACTCTCAAACGAAGGCAGACTCTCAAACTAAGGCAGACTCTCAAATTAAAGCAACCCCTCAAACTAAGGCAGACTCTCAAACGAAGGCAGAATCTCAAACTAAGGCAGACTCTCAAACTAAGGCAACTCCTCAAAATAAGGCAGATTCTCCAATGAAGGCAATCCCTCAAACTAAGGCAGACTCTCAAACTGAGGCAGACTCTCAATCTAAGGCAGACTCTCAAACTAAGGCAGATTCTCAAACGAAGGCAGCTCCTCAAACTAAGGCAGAATCTCAAACGAATGAAACTCCTCAAACTAAGGCAGTCTCCCAAACTAAGGCAACTGCTCAAACTAAGGCAGATTCTCAAACTGAGGCAGATTCTCAAATGAAGGCAACTCCTCAAACTAATGCAGATTTTCAAACGAAGGCAACTCCTCAAACTAAGGCAGACTCTCAAACTAAGGCAGACTCTCAAACTAAGGCAACTCCTCAAACTAAGGCAGAATCTCAAACTAAGGCAGACTCTCAAACTAAGGCAACTCCTCAAACTAAGTCAGACTCTCAAACTAAGGCAGACTCTCAAACTGGCAGATTCTCAAACGAAGGCAACCCCTCAAACTAAGGCAGACTCTCAAACTAAGGCAGACTCTCAAACTAAGGCAACTCCTCAAACTAAGGCAGAATCTCAAACTAAGGCAGACTCTCAAACTGAGGCAACTCCTCAAACTAAGGTAGATTCTCAAACGATGGCAACTCCTCAAAAGAAGTCAGACTCTCAAACGAAGGCAGACTCTCAAACTAAGGCAGACTCTCAAATTAAGGCAACCCCTCAAACTAAGGCAGACTCTCAAACGAAGGCAGAATCTCAAACTAAGGCAGACTCTCAAACTAAGGCAACTCCTCAAATTAAGGCAGATTCTCCAACGAAGGCAATCCCTCAAACGAAGGCAGACTCTCAAACTGAGGCAGACTCTCAATCTAAGGCAGACTCTCAAACTAAGGCAGATTCTCAAACGAAGGCAGCTCCTCAAACTAAGTCAGAATCTCAAATGAATGAAACTCTTCAAACTAAGGCAGACTCTCAAATTAAGGCAGACTCGCAAACTAAGGCAGTTTCTCAAACTAAGGCAACTCCTCAAAATAAGGCAGATTCTCAGACGAAGGCAACTCCTCAAACAAAGGCAGACTCTCAATCTAAGGCAGACTCTCAAACTAAGGCAGATTTTCGAACGAGGGCAACTCCTCAAACTCAGGCAGACTCAAAAACTAAGGCAGAATCTCAAACGAAGGCAACGCCTCAAACTAAGGAATCTCCTCAAACTAAGGCAACCCCTCAAACTAAGGCAGATTCTCAAACGAAGGCAACTCCTCAAACTAAGGCAGTCTCTCAAACTAAGGCAACTGCTCAAACTAAGGCAGATTCTCAAACTGAAGCAGATTCTCAAACGAAGGCAACTCCTCAAACTAAGGCAGACTCTCAAACTAAGGCAACTCCTCAAACTGAGGCAGACTCTCAAAGTAAGGTAGACTCTAAACTTATGCAACTCCTCAAACTAAGGCAGATTCTCAAACGAAGGCAACTCCTCAAACTAAGGCAGACTCTCAAACTAAGGCAGACTCTCAAACTAAGGCAACTCCTCAAACTAAGGCAGAATCTCAAACTAAGGCAGACTCTCAAACTGAGGCAACGCCTCAAACTAAGGTAGATTCTCAAACGAAGGCAACACCTCAAACTAAGGCAGACTCTCAAACTAAGGCAGATTCTCAAACTAAGGCAGATTCTCAAACGAAGGCAACCCCTCAAACTAAGGCAGACTCTCAAACTAAGGCAGACTCTCAAACTGAGGCAGATTCTCAAACTAAGGCAGCTCCTCAAACTAAGGCAGACTCTCAAACTAAGGCAGACTCGCAAACTAAGGCAGTTTCTCAAACGAAGGCAACTCCTCAAACTAAGGCAGATTCTCAAACGAAGGCAACTCCTCAAACTAAGGCTGACTCTCAAACTAAGGCAGACTCTAAAACTAAGGCAGACTCTCAAACTGAGGCAGACTCTCAATCTAAGGCAGACTCTCAAACTAAGGCAGATTCTCAAACGAAGGCAGCTCCTCAAAAGAAGGCAGACTCTCAAACTAGGGCAGACTCTCAAACTAAGGCAGACTCTCAAACTAAGGCAACCCCTCAAACTAAGGCAGACTGTCAAACTGAGGCAGACTCTCAATCTAAGGCAGACTCTCAAACTAAGGCAGATTCTCAAACGAAGGCAGCTCCTCAAACTAAGGCAGAATCTCAAACGAAGAAAACTCCTCAAACTAAGGCAGACTCTCAAATTAAGGCAGACTCGCAAACTAAGGCAGTTCTCAAACGAAGGCTATCCCTCAAACTAAGGCAGACTCTCAAACTAAGTCAACTCCTCAAACTAAGGCAACCCCTCAAACTAAGGCAACCTCTCAAACTAAGGCAGACTCTCAAACTAAGGCAGACTCTCAAACGAAGGCAACCCCTCAAACTAATGCAGACTATCAAACTCAGGCATCTCCCCAAACTAAGGCAACTCCTCAAACAAAGGCAGATTCTCAACTAAGGCAACCCCTCAAACTAAGTCAACCCCTCAATCTAAGGCAGACTCTCAAACTAAGGCAACCCCTCAAACTAAGGCAGACTCTCAAACTAAGGCAGATTCTCAAACGAAGGCAACTCCTCAAACTAAGGCAGAATCTCAAACGAAGAAAACTCATCAAACTAAGGCAGACTCTCAAACTAAGGCAACTCCTCAAACTAAGGCAGAATCTCAAACTAAGGCAGACTCTCAAACTAAGGCAACTCCTCAAACTAAGGCATATTCTCAAACGAAGGCAGCTCCTCAAACTAAGGCAGAATCTCAAACGAAGGAAACTCCTCAAACTAAGGCAGACTCTCAAACTAAGGCAGACTAGCAAACTAAGGCAGATTCTCAAACGAAGGCAGCTCCTCAAAATAAGGCAGACTCTCAAACTAAGGCAGACTCGCAAACTAAGGCAGATTCTCAAACGAAGGCAACTCCTCAAAAGAAGGCAGACTCTCAAACGAAGGCAGACTCTCAAACTAAGGCAGACTCTCAAATTAAAGCAACCCCTCAAACTAAGGCAGACTCTCAAACGAAGGCAGAATCTCAAACTAAGGCAGACTCTCAAACTAAGGCAACTCCTCAAAATAAGGCAGATTCTCCAATGAAGGCAATCCCTCAAACTAAGGCAGACTCTCAAACTGAGGCAGACTCTCAATCTAAGGCAGACTCTCAAACTAAGGCAGATTCTCAAACGAAGGCAGCTCCTCAAACTAAGGCAGAATCTCAAACGAATGAAACTCCTCAAACTAAGGCAGTCTCCCAAACTAAGGCAACTGCTCAAACTAAGGCAGATTCTCAAACTGAGGCAGATTCTCAAATGAAGGCAACTCCTCAAACTAAGGCAGATTTTCAAACGAAGGCAACTCCTCAAACTAAGGCAGACTCTCAAACTAAGGCAGACTCTCAAACTAAGGCAACTCCTCAAACTAAGGCAGAATCTCAAACTAAGGCAGACTCTCAAACTAAGGCAACTCCTCAAACTAAGTCAGACTCTCAAACTAAGGCAGACTCTCAAACTGGCAGATTCTCAAACGAAGGCAACCCCTCAAACTAAGGCAGACTCTCAAACTAAGGCAGACTCTCAAACTAAGGCAACTCCTCAAACTAAGGCAGAATCTCAAACTAAGGCAGACTCTCAAACTGAGGCAACTCCTCAAACTAAGGTAGATTCTCAAACGATGGCAACTCCTCAAAAGAAGTCAGACTCTCAAACGAAGGCAGACTCTCAAACTAAGGCAGACTCTCAAATTAAGGCAACCCCTCAAACTAAGGCAGACTCTCAAACGAAGGCAGAATCTCAAACTAAGGCAGACTCTCAAACTAAGGCAACTCCTCAAATTAAGGCAGATTCTCCAACGAAGGCAATCCCTCAAACGAAGGCAGACTCTCAAACTGAGGCAGACTCTCAATCTAAGGCAGACTCTCAAACTAAGGCAGATTCTCAAACGAAGGCAGCTCCTCAAACTAAGTCAGAATCTCAAATGAATGAAACTCCTCAAACTAAGGCAGACTCTCAAATTAAGGCAGACTCGCAAACTAAGGCAGTTTCTCAAACTAAGGCAACTCCTCAAAATAAGGCAGATTCTCAGACGAAGGCAACGCCTCAAACTAAGGAATCTCCTCAAACTAAGGCAACCCCTCAAACTAAGGCAGATTCTCAAACGAAGGCAACTCCTCAAACTAAGGCAGTCTCTCAAACTAAGGCAACTGCTCAAACTAAGGCAGATTCTCAAACTGAAGCAGATTCTCAAACGAAGGCAACTCCTCAAACTAAGGCAGACTCTCAAACTAAGGCAACTCCTCAAACTGAGGCAGACTCTCAAAGTAAGGTAGACTCTAAACTTATGCAACTCCTCAAACTAAGGCAGATTCTCAAACGAAGGCAACTCCTCAAACTAAGGCAGACTCTCAAACTAAGGCAGACTCTCAAACTAAGGCAACTCCTCAAACTAAGGCAGAATCTCAAACTAAGGCAGACTCTCAAACTGAGGCAACGCCTCAAACTAAGGTAGATTCTCAAACGAAGGCAACACCTCAAACTAAGGCCGACTCTCAAACTAAGGCAGATTCTCAAACTAAGGCAGATTCTCAAACGAAGGCAACCCCTCAAACTAAGGCAGACTCTCAAACTAAGGCAGACTCTCAAACTGAGGCAGATTCTCAAACTAAGGCAGCTCCTCAAACTAAGGCAGACTCTCAAACTAAGGCAGACTCGCAAACTAAGGCAGTTTCTCAAACGAAGGCAACTCCTCAAACTAAGGCAGATTCTCAAACGAAGGCAACTCCTCAAACTAAGGCTGACTCTCAAACTAAGGCAGACTCTAAAACTAAGGCAGACTCTCAAACTGAGGCAGACTCTCAATCTAAGGCAGACTCTCAAACTAAGGCAGATTCTCAAACGAAGGCAGCTCCTCAAACTAAGGCAGAATCTCAAACGAAGGAAACTCCTCAAACTAAGGCAGACTCTCAAACTAAGGCAGACTAGCAATCTAAGGCAGTTTCTCAAACGAAGGCTATTCCTCAAACTAAGGCAGATTCTCAAACGAAGGCAACTCCTCAAACAAAGGCAGACTCTCAATATAAGGCAGACTCTCAAACTAAGGCAGATTTTCAAACGAGGGCAACTCCTCAAACTAAGGCAGTCTCTCAAACTAAGGCAGACTGTAAAACTAAGGCAGATTCTCAAACGAAGGCAACTCCTCAAAATAAGGCAGACTCTCAAACTAAGGCAGACTCTCAAACTAAGGCAACCCCTCAAACTAAGGCAGACTCTCAAACTGAGGCAGACTCTCAATCTAAGGCAGACTCTCAAACTAAGGCAGATTCTCAAACGAAGGCAGCTCCTCAAACTAAGGCAGAATCTCAAACGAAGAAAACTCCTCAAACTAAGGCAGACTCTCAAATTAAGGCAGACTCGCAAACTAAGGCAGTTCTCAAACGAAGGCTATCCCTCAAACTCAGGCAGGCTCTCAAACTAAGTCAACTCCTCAAAATAAGGCAACCTCTCAAACTAAGGCAACCCATCAAACTAAGGCAGACTCTCAAACAAAGTCAACCCCTCAAACTAAGGCAACCCCTCAAATTAAGGCAGACTATCAAACTCAGGCATCTCCCTAAACTAAGGCAAATCCTCAAACTAAGGCAGATTCTCAAACTAAGGCAACCCCTCAAACTAAGGCAACCCCTCAATCTAAGGCAGACTCTCAAACTAAGGCAACCCCTCAAACTAAGGCAGACTCCAAACTAAGGCAGATTCTCAAACGAAGGCAGCTCCTCAAACTAAGGCAGAATCTCAAACGAAGAAAACTCCTCAAACTAAGGCAGATTCTCAAATTAAGGCAGACTCGCAAACTAAGGCAGTTTCTCAAACGAAGGCTATCCCTCAAACTAAGGCAGGCTCTCAAACTAAGTCAACTCCTCAAACTAAGGCAACCCCTCAAACTAACACAACCCCTCAAACTAAGGCAGACTCTCAAACTAAGGCAACCCCTCAAACTAAGGCAACCCCTCAAACTAAGGCAGACTATCAAACTCAGGCAACTCCTCAAACTAAGGCAACTCCTCAAACTAAGGCAACCCCTCAAACTAAGGAAACCCCTCAAACTAAGGCAGACTATCAAACTCAGGCAACTCCTCAAACTAAGGCAACTCTTCAAACTAAGGCAGATTCTCAAACTAAGGCAACCCCTCAAACTAAGGCAGCTCCTCAAACTAAGGCAGACTCTCAAACTAAGGCAGACTCGCAAACTAAGGCAATTTCTCAAACAAAGGCAACTCCTCAAACGAAGGCAGATTCTCAAACGAAGGCAGACTCTCAAACTAAGGCAGACTCTCAAACTAAGGCAGACTCTAAAACTAAGGCAGGCTCTCAAACTGAGGCAGACTCTCAATCTAAGGCAGACTCTCAAACTAAGGCAGATTCTCAAACGAAGGCAGCTCCTCAAACTAAGGCAGAATCTCAAACGAAGGAAACTCCTCAAACTAAGGCAGACTCTCAAACTAAGGCCGACTCGCAAACTAAGGCAGTTTCTCAAACGAAGGCTATTCCTCAAACTAAGGCAGATTCTCAAACGAAGGCAACTCCTCAAACAAAGGCAGACTCTCAATCTAAGGCAGACTCTCAAACTGAGGCAGATTCTCAAACGAAGGCAACTCCTCAAACTAAGGCAGACTCTCAAACTAAGGCATACTCTTAAACTAAGGCAGACTCTAAACTTAGGAAACTCCTCAAACTAAGGCAGATTCACAAACGAAGGCAACTCCTCAAACTAAGGCAGATTCTCAAACGAAGGCAACTCCTCAAACTAAGGCAGATTCTCAAACGAAGGCAACTCCTCAAACAAAGGCAGACTCTCAATCTAAGGCAGACTCTCAAACTAAGGCAGATTTTCAAACGAGGGCAACTCCTCAAACTAAGGCAGACTCTCAAACTAAGGCAGACTCTAAAACTAAGGCAGATTCTCAAACGAAGGCAACTCCTCAAAATAAGGCAGACTCTCAAACTAAGGCAGACTCTCAAACTAAGGCAGATTCTCAAACGAAGGCAGACTCTCAAACTAAGGCAACCCCTCAAACTAAGGCAGACTCTCAAACTGAGGCAGACTCTCAATCTAAGGCAGACTCTCAAACTAAGGCAGATTCTCAAACGAAGGCAGCTCCTCAAACTAAGGCAGAATCTCAAACGAAGAAAACTCCTCAAACTAAGGCAGACTCTCAAATTAAGGCAGACTCGCAAACTAAGGCAGTTCTCAAACGATTGGCTATCCCTCAAACTAAGGCAGGCTCTCAAACTAAGTCAACTCCTCAAACTAAGGCAATCCCTCAAACTAAGGCAACCCCTCAAACTAAGGCAGACTCTCAAACAAAGGCAACCCCTCAAACTAAGGCAACCCCTCAAACTAAGGCAGACTATCAAACTCAGGCATCTCCCCAAACTAAGGCAACTCCTCAAACTAAGGCAGACTCTCAAACTAAGGCAACCCCTCAAACTAAGGCAACCCCTCAATCTAAGGCAGACTCTCAAACTAAGGCAACCCCTCAAACTAAGGCAGACTCTCAAACTAAGGCAGATTCTCAAACGAAGGCAGCTCCTCAAACTAAGGCAGAATCTCAAACGAAGAAAACTCCTCAAACTAAGGCAGACTCTCAAATTAAGGCAGACTCGCTAACTAAGGCAGTTTCTCAAACGAAGGCTGTCCCTCAAACTAAGGCAGCCTCTCAAACTAAGTCAACTCCTCAAACTAAGGCAACCCCTCAAACTAACACAACCCCTCAAACTAAGGCAGACTCTCAAACTAAGGCAACCCCTCAAACTAAGGCAACCCCTCAAACTAAGGCAGACTATCAAACTCAGGCAACTCCTCAAACTAAGGCAACTCTTCAAACTAAGGCAGATTCTCAAACTAAGGCAACCCCTCAAACTAAGGCAACCCCTCAAACTAACACAACCCCTCAAACTAAGGCAGACTCTCAAACTAAGGCAACCCCTCAAACTAAGGCAACCCCTCAAACTAAGGCAGACTATCAAACTCAGGCAACTCCTCAAACTAAGGCAACTCTTCAAACTAAGGCAGATTCTCAAACTAAGGCAACCCCTCAAACTAAGGCAGCTCCTCAAACTAAGGCAGACTCTCAAACTAAGGCAGAATCTCAAACTAAGGCAGTTTCTCAAACGAAGGCAACTCCTCCAACTAAGGCAGATTCTCAAACGAAGGCAGACTCTCAAACTAAGGCAGACTCTCAAACTAAGGCAGACTCTAAAACTAAGGCAGGCTCTCAAACTGAGGCAGACTCTCAATCTAAGGCAGACTCTCAAACTAAGGCAGATTCTCAAACTAAGGCAGCTCCTCAAACTAAGGCAGAATCTCAAACGAAGGAAACTCCTCAAACTAAGGCAGACTCTCAAACTAAGGCAGACTCGCAAACTAAGGCAGTTTCTCAAACGAAGGCTATTCCTCAAACTAAGGCAGATTCTCAAACGAAGGCAACTTCTCAAACAAAGGCAGACTCTCAATCTAAGGCAGACTCTCAAACTGAGGCAGATTCTCAAACGAAGGCAACTCCTCAAACTAAGGCAGACTCTCAAACTAAGGCATACTCTTAAACTAAGGCAGACTCTAAACTTAGGCAACTCCTCAAACTAAGGCAGATTCTCAAACGAAGGCAACTCCTCAAACAAAGGCAGACTCTCAATCTAAGGCAGACTCTCAAACTGAAGCAGATTTTCAAACTAAGGCAGACTCTCAAACTAAGGCATACTCTTAAACTAAGGCAGACTCTAAACTTAGGCAACTCCTCAAACTAAGGCAGATTCTCAAACGAAGGCAACTCCTCAAACTAAGGCAGATTCTCAAACGAAGGCAACTCCTCAAACTAAGGCAGATTCTCAAACGAAGGCAACTCCTCAAACTAAGGCATACTCTCAAACTATGGCAGACTCTAAAACTAAGGCAGACTCACAAATTGAGGCAGACTCTCAATCGAAGGCAGACACTCAAACTAAGGCAGATACTCAAACGAAGGCAGCTCCTCAAACTAAGGCAGAATCTCAAACGAAGGAAACTCCTCAAACTAAGGCAGACTCACAAACTAAGGCAGACTCGCAAACTAAGGCAGTTTCTCAAACGAAGGCAATTCCTCAAACAAAGGGAGACTCTCAATCTAAGGCAGACTCTCAAACTAAGGCAGATTTTCAAACGACGGCAACTCCTGAAACTAAGGCAGACTCTCAAACTAAGGCAGACTCGCAAACTAAGGCAGTTTCTCAAACGAAGGCAACTCCTCAAACAAAGGCAGATTCTCAAACGAAGGCAACTCCTCAAACTGAGGCAGACTCTCAAACTAAGGCAGACTCTAAAACTAAGGCAGACTCTCAAACTGAGGCTGACTCTCAAACTAAGGCAGACTCGCAAACTAAGGCAGTTTCTCAAACGAAGGCTATTCCTCAAACTAAGGCAGATTCTCAAACGAAGGCAACTCCTCAAACAAAGGCAGACTCTCAAACTAAGGCAGACTCTAAAATTAAGGCAGATTCTCAGCCGAAGGCAACTCCTCAAAATAAGGCAGACTCTCAAACTAAGGCAGACTCTCAAACTAAGGCAACCCCTCAAACTAAGGCAGACTCTCAAACTGAGGCAGACTCTCAATCTAAGGCAGACTCTCAAACTAAGGCAGATTCTCAAACGAAGGCAGCTCCTCAAACTAAGGCAGAATCTCAAACGAAGAAAACTCCTCAAACTAAGGCAGACTCTCAAATTAAGGCAGACTCGCAAACTAAGGCAGTTCTCAAACGAAGGCTATCCCTCAAACTAAGGCAGGCTCTCAAACTAAGTCAACTCCTCAAACTAAGGAAGCCCCACAAACTAAGGCAACCCCTCAAACTAAGGCAGACTCTCAAACAAAGGCAACCCCTCAAACTAAGGCAACCCCTCAAACTAAGGCAGACTATCAAACTCAGGCATCTCCCCAAACTAAGGCAACTCCTCAAACTAAGGCAGACTCTCAAACTAAGGCAACCCCTCAAACTAAGGCAACCCCTCAATCTAAGGCAGACTCTCAAACTAAGGCAACCCCTCAAACTAAGGCAGACTCTCAAACTAAGGCAGATTCTCAAACGAAGGCAGCTCCTCAAACTAAGGCAGAATCTCAAACGAAGAAAACTCCTCAAACTAAGGCAGACTCTCAAATTAAGGCAGACTCGCTAACTAAGGCAGTTTCTCAAACGAAGGCTGTCCCTAAAACTAAGGCAGCCTCTCAAACTAAGTCAACTCCTCAAACTAAGGCAACCCCTCAAACTAACACAACCCCTCAAACTAAGGCAGACTCTCAAACTAAGGCAACCCCTCAAACTAAGGCAACCCCTCAAACTAAGGCAGACTATCAAACTCAGGCAACTCCTCAAACTAAGGCAACTCTTCAAACTAAGGCAGATTCTCAAACTAAGGCAACCCCTCAAACTAAGGCAGCTCCTCAAACTAAGGCAGACTCTCAAACTAAGGCAGAATCTCAAACTAAGGCAGTTTCTCAAACGAAGGCAACTCCTCCAACTAAGGCAGATTCTCAAACGAAGGCAGACTCTCAAACTAAGGCAGACTCTCAAACTAAGGCAGACTCTAAAACTAAGGCAGGCTCTCAAACTGAGGCAGACTCTCAATCTAAGGCAGACTCTCAAACTAAGGCAGATTCTCAAACTAAGGCAGCTCCTCAAACTAAGGCAGAATCTCAAACGAAGGAAACTCCTCAAACTAAGGCAGACTCTCAAACTAAGGCAGACTCGCAAACTAAGGCAGTTTCTCAAACGAAGGCTATTCCTCAAACTAAGGCAGATTCTCAAACGAAGGCAACTCCTCAAACAAAGGCAGACTCTCAATCTAAGGCAGACTCTCAAACTGAGGCAGATTCTCAAACGAAGGCAACACCTCAAACTAAGTCAGAATCTCAAACTAAGGCAGTTTCTCAAACGAAGGCAACTCCTCCAACTAAGGCAGATTCTCAAACGAAGGCAGACTCTCAAACTAAGGCAGACTCTCAAACTAAGGCAGACTCTAAAACTAAGGCAGGCTCTCAAACTGAGGCAGACTCTCAATCTAAGGCAGACTCTCAAACTAAGGCAGATTCTCAAACTAAGGCAGCTCCTCAAACTAAGGCAGAATCTCAAACGAAGGAAACTCCTCAAACTAAGGCAGACTCTCAAACTAAGGCAGACTCGCAAACTAAGGCAGTTTCTCAAACGAAGGCAACTCCTCAAACTAAGGCAGATTCTCAAACGAAGGCAACTCCTCAAACAAAGGCAGAATCTCAATCTAAGGCAGACTCTCAAACTGAAGCAGATTTTCAAACTAAGGCAGACTCTCAAACTAAGGCATACTCTTAAACTAAGGCAGACTCTAAACTTCGGCAACTCCTCAAACTAAGGCAGATTCTCAAACGAAGGCAACTCCTCAAACTAAGGCAGATTCTCAAACGAAGGCAACTCCTCAAACTAAGGCAGATTCTCAAACGAAGGCAACTCCTCAAACTAAGGCATACTCTCAAACTATGGCAGACTCTAAAACTAAGGCAGACTCTCAAATTGAGGCAGACTCTCAATCGAAGGCAGACACTCAAACTAAGGCAGATACTCAAACGAAGGCAGCTCCTCAAACTAAGGCAGAATCTCAAACGAAGGAAACTCCTCAAACTAAGGCAGACTCTCAAACTAAGGCAGACTCGCAAACTAAGGCAGTTTCTCAAACGAAGGCAATTCCTCAAACTGAGGCAGATTCTCAAACGAAGGCAACTCCTCAAACAAAGGGAGACTCTCAATCTAAGGCAGACTCTCAAACTAAGGCAGATTTTCAAACGACGGCAACTCCTGAAACTAAGGCAGACTCTCAAACTAAGGCAGACTCGCAAACTAAGGCAGTTTCTCAAACGAAGGCAACTCCTCAAACAAAGGCAGATTCTCAAACGAAGGCAACTCCTCAAACTGAGGCAGACTCTCAAACTAAGGCAGACTCTAAAACTAAGGCAGACTCTCAAACTGAGGCAGACTCTCAAACTAAGGCAGACTCGCAAACTAAGGCAGTTTCTCAAACGAAGGCTATTCCTCAAACTAAGGCAGATTCTCAAACGAAGGCAACTCCTCAAACAAAGGCAGACTCTCAAACTAAGGCAACCCCTCAAACTAAGGCAGACTCACAAACTGAGGCAGACTCTCAATCTAAGGCAGACTCTCAAACTAAGGCAGATTCTCAAACGAAGGCAGCTCCTCAAACTAAGGCAGAATCTCAAACGAAGAAAACTCCTCAAACTAAGGCAGACTCTCAAATTAAGGCAGACTCGCAAACTAAGGCAGTTCTCAAACGAAGGCTATCCCTCAAACTAAGGCAGGCTCTCAAACTAAGTCAACTCCTCAAACTAAGGCAACCCCTCAAACTAAGGCAACCCCTCAAACTAAGGCAGACTCTCAAACGAAGGCAACTCCTCAAACTAAGGCATACTCTCAAACTATGGCAGACTCTAAAACTAAGGCAGACTCTCAAATTGAGGCAGACTCTCAATCGAAGGCAGACACTCAAACAAAGGCAGATACTCAAACGAAGGCAGCTCCTCAAACTAAGGCAGAATCTCAAACGAAGGAAACTCCTCAAACTAAGGCAGACTCTCAAACTAAGGCAGACTCGCAAACTAAGGCAGTTTCTCAAACGAAGGCAATTCCTCAAACTGAGGCAGATTCTCAAACGAAGGCATCTCCTCAAACAAAGGGAGACTCTCAATCTAAGGCAGACTCTCAAACTAAGGCAGATTTTCAAACGACGGCAACTCCTGAAACTAAGGCAGACTCTCAAACTAAGGCAGACTCGCAAACTAAGGCAGTTTCTCAAACGAAGGCAACTCCTCAAACAACGGCAGATTCTCAAACGAAGGCAACTCCTCAAACTAAGGCAGATTCTCAAACGAAGGCAACTCCTCAAACAAAGGCAGACTCTCAATATAAGGCAGACTCTCAAACTAAGGCAGATTTTCAAACGAGGGCAACTCCTCAAACTAAGGCAGTCTCTCAAACTAAGGCAGACTGTAAAACTAAGGCAGATTCTCAAACGAAGGCAACTCCTCAAAATAAGGCAGACTCTCAAACTAAGGCAGACTCTCAAACTAAGGCAGACTCTCAAACTAAGGCAACCCCTCAAACTAAGGCAGACTCTCAAACTGAGGCAGACTCTCAATCTAAGGCAGACTCTCAAACTAAGGCAGATTCTCAAACGAAGGCAGCTCCTCAAACTAAGGCAGAATCTCAAACGAAGAAAACTCCTCAAACTAAGGCAGACTCTCAAATTAAGGCAGACTCGCAAACTAAGGCAGTTCTCAAACGAAGGCTATCCCTCAAACTCAGGCAGGCTCTCAAACTAAGTCAACTCCTCAAAATAAGGCAACCTCTCAAACTAAGGCAACCCATCAAACTAAGGCAGACTCTCAAACAAAGTCAACCCCTCAAACTAAGGCAACCCCTCAAATTAAGGCAGACTATCAAACTCAGGCATCTCCCTAAACTAAGGCAACTCCTCAAACTAAGGCAGATTCTCAAACTAAGGCAACCCCTCAAACTAAGGCAACCCCTCAATCTAAGGCAGACTCTCAAACTAAGGCAACCCCTCAAACTAAGGCAGACTCCAAACTAAGGCAGATTCTCAAACGAAGGCAGCTCCTCAAACTAAGGCAGAATCTCAAACGAAGAAAACTCCTCAAACTAAGGCAGATTCTCAAATTAAGGCAGACTCGCAAACTAAGGCAGTTTCTCAAACGAAGGCTATCCCTCAAACTAAGGCAGGCTCTCAAACTAAGTCAACTCCTCAAACTAAGGCAACCCCTCAAACTAACACAACCCCTCAAACTAAGGCAGACTCTCAAACTAAGGCAACCCCTCAAACTAAGGCAACCCCTCAAACTAAGGCAGACTATCAAACTCAGGCAACTCCTCAAACTAAGGCAACTCCTCAAACTAAGGCAACCCCTCAAACTAAGGAAACCCCTCAAACTAAGGCAGACTATCAAACTCAGGCAACTCCTCAAACTAAGGCAACTCTTCAAACTAAGGCAGATTCTCAAACTAAGGCAACAACTCAAACTAAGGCAGCTCCTCAAACTAAGGCAGACTCTCAAACTAAGGCAGACTCGCAACTAAGGCAATTTCTCAAACAAAGGCAACTCCTCAAACTAAGGCAGATTCTCAAACGAAGGCAGACTCTCAAACTAAGGCAGACTCTCAAACTAAGGCAGACTCTAAAACTAAGGCAGGCTCTCAAACTGAGGCAGACTCTCAATCTAAGGCAGACTCTCAAACTAAGGCAGATTCTCAAACGAAGGCAGCTCCTCAAACTAAGGCAGAATCTCAAACGAAGGAAACTCCTCAAACTAAGGCAGACTCTCAAACTAAGGCCGACTCGCAAACTAAGGCAGTTTCTCAAACGAAGGCTATTCCTCAAACTAAGGCAGATTCTCAAACGAAGGCAACTCCTCAAACAAAGGCAGACTCTCAATCTAAGGCAGACTCTCAAACTGAGGCAGATTCTCAAACGAAGGCAACTCCTCAAACTAAGGCAGACTCTCAAACTAAGGCATACTCTTAAACTAAGGCAGACTCTAAACTTAGGAAACTCCTCAAACTAAGGCAGATTCACAAACGAAGGCAACTCCTCAAACTAAGGCAGATTCTCAAACGAAGGCAACTCCTCAAACTAAGGCAGATTCTCAAACGAAGGCAACTCCTCAAACAAAGGCAGACTCTCAATCTAAGGCAGACTCTCAAACTAAGGCAGATTTTCAAACGAGGGCAACTCCTCAAACTAAGGCAGACTCTCAAACTAAGGCAGACTCTAAAACTAAGGCAGATTCTCAAACGAAGGCAACTCCTCAAAATAAGGCAGACTCTCAAACTAAGGCAGACTCTCAAACTAAGGCAGATTCTCAAACGAAGGCAGACTCTCAAACTAAGGCAACCCCTCAAACTAAGGCAGACTCTCAAACTGAGGCAGACTCTCAATCTAAGGCAGACTCTCAAACTAAGGCAGATTCTCAAACGAAGGCAGCTCCTCAAACTAAGGCAGAATCTCAAACGAAGAAAACTCCTCAAACTAAGGCAGACTCTCAAATTAAGGCAGACTCGCAAACTAAGGCAGTTCTCAAACGATTGGCTATCCCTCAAACTAAGGCAGGCTCTCAAACTAAGTCAACTCCTCAAACTAAGGCAATCCCTCAAACTAAGGCAACCCCTCAAACTAAGGCAGACTCTCAAACAAAGGCAACCCCTCAAACTAAGGCAACCCCTCAAACTAAGGCAGACTATCAAACTCAGGCATCTCCCCAAACTAAGGCAACTCCTCAAACTAAGGCAGACTCTCAAACTAAGGCAACCCCTCAAACTAAGGCAACCCCTCAATCTAAGGCAGACTCTCAAACTAAGGCAACCCCTCAAACTAAGGCAGACTCTCAAACTAAGGCAGATTCTCAAACGAAGGCAGCTCCTCAAACTAAGGCAGAATCTCAAACGAAGAAAACTCCTCAAACTAAGGCAGACTCTCAAATTAAGGCAGACTCGCTAACTAAGGCAGTTTCTCAAACGAAGGCTGTCCCTCAAACTAAGGCAGCCTCTCAAACTAAGTCAACTCCTCAAACTAAGGCAACCCCTCAAACTAACACAACCCCTCAAACTAAGGCAGACTCTCAAACTAAGGCAACCCCTCAAACTAAGGCAACCCCTCAAACTAAGGCAGACTATCAAACTCAGGCAACTCCTCAAACTAAGGCAACTCTTCAAACTTAGGCAGATTCTCAAACTAAGGCAACCCCTCAAACTAAGGCAGCTCCTCAAAGTAAGGCAGACTCTCAAACTCAGGCAGAATCTCAAACTAAGGCAGTTTCTCAAACGAAGGCAACTCCTCCAACTAAGGCAGATTCTCAAACGAAGGCAGACTCTCAAACTAAGGCAGACTCTCAAACTAAGGCAGACTCTAAAACTAAGGCAGGCTCTCAAACTGAGGCAGACTCTCAATCTAAGGCAGACTCTCAAACTAAGGCAGATTCTCAAACTAAGGCAGCTCCTCAAACTAAGGCAGAATCTCAAACGAAGGAAACTCCTCAAACTAAGGCAGACTCTCAAACTAAGGCAGACTCGCAAACTAAGGCAGTTTCTCAAACGAAGGCTATTCCTCAAACTAAGGCAGATTCTCAAACGAAGGCAACTCCTCAAACAAAGGCAGACTCTCAATCTAAGGCAGACTCTCAAACTGAGGCAGATTCTCAAACGAAGGCAACTCCTCAAACTAAGGCAGACTCTCAAACTAAGGCATACTCTTAAACTAAGGCAGACTCTAAACTTAGGCAACTCCTCAAACTAAGGCAGATTCTCAAACGAAGGCAACTCCTCAAACAAAGGCAGACTCTCAATCTAAGGCAGACTCTCAAACTGAAGCAGATTTTCAAACTAAGGCAGACTCTCAAACTAAGGCATACTCTTAAACTAAGGCAGACTCTAAACTTAGGCAACTCCTCAAACTAAGGCAGATTCTCAAACGAAGGCAACTCCTCAAACTAAGGCAGATTCTCAAACGAAGGCAACTCCTCAAACTAAGGCAGATTCTCAAACGAAGGCAACTCCTCAAACTAAGGCATACTCTCAAACTATGGCAGACTCTAAAACTAAGGCAGACTCTCAAATTGAGGCAGACTCTCAATCGAAGGCAGACACTCAAATTAAGGCAGATACTCAAACGAAGGCAGCTCCTCAAACTAAGGCAGAATCTCAAACGATGGAAACTCCTCAAACTAAGGCAGACTCTCAAACTAAGGCAGACTCGCAAACTAAGGCAGTTTCTCAAACGAAGGCAATTCCTCAAACTGAGGCAGATTCTCAAACGAAGGCAACTCCTCAAACAAAGGGAGACTCTCAATCTAAGGCAGACTCTCAAACTAAGGCAGATTTTCAAACGACGGCAACTCCTGAAACTAAGGCAGACTCTCAAACTAAGGCAGACTCGCAAACTAAGGCAGTTTCTCAAACGAAGGCAACTCCTCAAACAAAGGCAGATTCTCAAACGAAGGCAACTCCTCAAACTGAGGCAGACTCTCAAACTAAGGCAGACTCTAAAACTAAGGCAGACTCTCAAACTGAGGCAGACTCTCAAACTAAGGCAGACTCGCAAACTAAGGCAGTTTCTCAAACGAAGGCTATTCCTCAAACTAAGGCAGATTCTCAAACGAAGGCAACTCCTCAAACAAAGGCAGACTCTCAAACTAAGGCAGACTCTAAAATTAAGGCAGATTCTCAGCCGAATGCAACTCCTCAAAATAAGGCAGACTCTCAAACTAAGGCAGACTCTCAAACTAAGGCAGATTCTCAAACGAAGGCTGACTCTCAAACTAAGGCAACCCCTCAAACTAAGGCAGACTCTCAAACTGAGGCAGACTCTCAATCTAAGGCAGACTCTCAAACTAAGGCAGATTCTCAAACGAAGGCAGCTCCTCAAACTAAGGCAGAATCTCAAACGAAGAAAACTCCTCAAACTAAGGCAGACTCTCAAATTAAGGCAGACTCGCAAACTAAGGCAGTTCTCAAACGAAGGCTATCCCTCAAACTAAGGCAGGCTCTCAAACTAAGTCAACTCCTCAAACTAAGGCAACCCCTCAAACTAAGGCAACCCCTCAAACTAAGGCAGACTCTCAAACAAAGGCAACCCCTCAAACTAAGGCAACCCCTCAAACTAAGGCAGACTATCAAACTCAGGCATCTCCCCAAACTAAGGCAACTCCTCAAACTAAGGCAGACTCTCAAACTAAGGCAACCCCTCAAACTAAGGCAACCCCTCAATCTAAGGCAGACTCTCAAACTAAGGCAACCCCTCAAACTAAGGCAGACTCTCAAACTAAGGCAGATTCTCAAACGAAGGCAGCTCCTCAAACTAAGGCAGAATCTCAAACGAAGAAAACTCCTCAAACTAAGGCAGACTCTCAAATTAAGGCAGACTCGCTAACTAAGGCAGTTTCTCAAACGAAGGCTGTCCCTCAAACTAAGGCAGCCTCTCAAACTAAGTCAACTCCTCAAACTAAGGCAACCCCTCAAACTAACACAACCCCTCAAACTAAGGCAGACTCTCAAACTAAGGCAACCCCTCAAACTAAGGCAACCCCTCAAACTAAGGCAGACTATCAAACTCAGGCAACTCCTCAAACTAAGGCAACTCTTCAAACTAAGGCAGATTCTCAAACTAAGGCAACCCCTCAAACTAAGGCAGCTCCTCAAACTAAGGCAGACTCTCAAACTAAGGCAGAATCTCAAACTAAGGCAGTTTCTCAACCGAAGGCAACTCCTCCAACTAAGGCAGATTCTCAAACGAAGGCAGACTCTCAAACTAAGGCAGACTCTCAAACTAAGGCAGACTCTAAAAGTAAGGCAGGCTCTCAAACTGAGGCAGACTCTCAATCTAAGGCAGACTCTCAAACTGAGGCAGATTCTCAAACTAAGGCAGCTCCTCAAACTAAGGCAGAATCTCAAACGAAGGAAACTCCTCAAACTAAGGCAGACTCTCAAACTAAGGCAGACTCGCAAACTAAGGCAGTTTCTCAAACGAAGGCTATTCCTCAAACTAAGGCAGATTCTCAAACGAAGGCAACTCCTCAAACAAAGGCAGACTCTCAATCTAAGGCAGACTCTCAAACTGAGGCAGATTCTCAAACGAAGGCAACACCTCAAACTAAGGCAGAATCTCAAACTAAGGCAGTTTCTCAAACGAAGGCAACTCCTCCAACTAAGGCAGATTCTCAAACGAAGGCAGACTCTCAAACGAAGGCAGACTCTCAAACTAAGGCAGACTCTAAAACTAAGGCAGGCTCTCAAACTGAGGCAGACTCTCAATCTAAGGCAGACTCTCAAACTAAGGCAGATTCTCAAACTAAGGCAGCTCCTCAAACTAAGGCAGAATCTCAAACGAAGGAAACTCCTCAAACTAAGGCAGACTCTCAAACTAAGGCAGACTCGCAAACTAAGGCAGTTTCTCAAACGAAGGCTATTCCTCAAACTAAGGCAGATTCTCAAACGAAGGCAACTCCTCAAACAAAGGCAGACTCTCAATCTAAGGCAGACTCTCAAACTGAGGCAGACTCTCAAACTAAGGCATACTCTTAAACTAAGGCAGACTCTAAACTTAGGCAACTCCTCAAACTAAGGCAGATTCTCAAACGAAGGCAACTCCTCAAACAAAGGCAGACTCTCAATCTAAGGCAGACTCTCAAACTGAAGCAGATTTTCAAACTAAGGCAGACTCTCAAACTAAGGCATACTCTTAAACTAAGGCAGACTCTAAACTTAGGCAACTCCTCAAACTAAGGCAGATTCTCAAACGAAGGCAACTCCTCAAACTAAGGCAGATTCTCAAACGAAGGCAACTCCTCAAACTAAGGCAGATTCTCAAACGAAGGCTACTCCTCAAACTAAGGCATACTCTCAAACTATGGCAGACTCTAAAACTAAGGCAGACTCTCAAATTGAGGCAGACTCTCAATCGAAGGCAGACACTCAAACTAAGGCAGATACTCAAACGAAGGCAGCTCCTCAAACTAAGGCAGAATCTCAAACGAAGGAAACTCCTCAAACTAAGGCAGACTCTCAAACTAAGGCAGACTCGCAAACTAAGGCAGTTTCTCAAACGAAGGCAATTCCTCAAACTGAGGCAGATTCTCAAACGAAGGCAACTCCTCAAACAAAGGGAGACTCTCAATCTAAGGCAGACTCTCAAACTAAGGCAGATTTTCAAACGACGGCAACTCCTGAAACTAAGGCAGACTCTCAAACTAAGGCAGACTCGCAAACTAAGGCAGTTTCTCAAACGAAGGCAACTCCTCAAACAAAGGCAGATTCTCAAACGAAGGCAACTCCTCAAACTGAGGCAGACTCTCAAACTAAGGCAGACTCTAAAACTAAGGCAGACTCTCAAACTGAGGCAGACTCTCAAACTAAGGCAGACTCGCAAACTAAGGCAGTTTCTCAAACGAAGGCTATTCCTCAAACTAAGGCAGATTCTCAAACGAAGGGAACTCCTCAAACAAAGGCAGACTCTCAAACTAAGGCAGACTCTAAAATTAAGGCAGATTCTCAGCCGAAGGCAACTCCTCAAAATAAGGCAGACTCTCAAACTAAGGCAGACTCTCAAACTAAGGCAGATTCTCAAACGAAGGCAGACTCTCAAACTAAGGCAACCCCTCAAACTTAGGCAGACTCTCAAACTGAGGCAGACTCTCAATCTAAGGCAGACTCTCAAACTAAGGCAGATTCTCAAACGAAGGCAGCTCCTCAAACTAAGGCAGAATCTCAAACGAAGAAAACTCCTCAAACTAAGGCAGACTCTCAAATTAAGGCAGACTCGCAAACTAAGGCAGTTCTCAAACGAAGGCTATCCCTCAAACTAAGGCAGGCTCTCAAACTAAGTCAACTCCTCAAACTAAGGCAACCCCTCAAACTAAGGCAGACTCTCAAACAAAGGCAACCCCTCAAACTAAGGCAACCCCTCAAACTAAGGCAGACTATCAAACTCAGGCATCTCCCCAAACTAAGGCAACTCCTCAAACTAAGGCAGACTCTCAAACTAAGGCAACCCCTCAAACTAAGGCAGACTCTCAAACTAAGGCAGATTCTCAAACGAAGGCAGCTCCTCAAACTAAGGCAGAATCTCAAACGAAGAAAACTCCTCAAACTAAGGCAGACTCTCAAATTAAGGCAGACTCGCTAACTAAGGCAGTTTCTCAAACGAAGGCTGTCCCTCAAACTAAGGCAGCCTCTCAAACTAAGTCAACTCCTCAAACTAAGGCAACCCCTCAAACTAACACAACCCCTCAAACTAAGGCAGACTCTCAAACTAAGGCAACCCCTCAAACTAAGGCAACCCCTCAAACTAAGGCAGACTATCAAACTCAGGCAACTCCTCAAACTAAGGCAACTCTTCAAACTAAGGCAGATTCTCAAACTAAGGCAACCCCTCAAACTAAGGCAGCTCCTCAAACTAAGGCAGACTCTCAAACTAAGGCAGAATCTCAAACTAAGGCAGTTTCTCAAACGAAGGCAACTCCTCCAACTAAGGCAGATTCTCAAACGAAGGCAGACTCTCAAACTAAGGCAGACTCTCAAACTAAGGCAGACTCTAAAACTAAGGCAGGCTCTCAAACTGAGGCAGACTCTCAATCTAAGGCAGACTCTCAAACTAAGGCAGATTCTCAAACTAAGGCAGCTCCTCAAACTAAGGCAGAATCTCAAACGAAGGAAACTCCTCAAACTAAGGCAGACTCTCAAACTAAGGCAGACTCGCAAACTAAGGCAGTTTCTCAAACGAAGGCTACTCCTCAAACTAAGGCAGATTCTCAAACGAAGGCAACTCCTCAAACAAAGGCAGACTCTCAATCTAAGGCAGACTCTCAAACTGAGGCAGATTCTCAAACGAAGGCAACTCCTCAAACTAAGGCAGACTCTCAAACTAAGGCATACTCTTAAACTAAGGCAGACTCTAAACTTCGGCAACTCCTCAAACTAAGGCAGATTCTCAATCGAAGGCAACTCCTCAAACAAAGGCAGACTCTCAATCTAAGGCAGACTCTCAAACTGAAGCAGTTTTTCAAACTAAGGCAGACTCTCAAACTAAGGCATACTCTTAAACTAAGGCAGACTCTAAACTTAGGCAACTCCTCAAACTAAGGCAGATTCTCAAACGAAGGCAACTCCTCAAACTAAGGCAGATTCTCAAACGAAGGCAACTCCTCAAACTAAGGCAGATTCTCAAACGAAGGCAACTCCTCAAACTAAGGCATACTCTCAAACTATGGCAGACTCTAAAACTAAGGCAGACTCTCAAATTGAGGCAGACTCTCAATCGAAGGCAGACACTCAAACTAAGGCAGATACTCAAACGAAGGCAGCTCCTCAAACTAAGGCAGAATCTCAAACGAAGGAAACTCCTCAAACTAAGGCAGACTCTCAAACTAAGGCAGACTCGCCAACTAAGGCAGTTTCTCAAACGAAGGCAATTCCTCAAACTGAGGCAGATTCTCAAACGAAGGCATCTCCTCAAACAAAGGGAGACTCTCAATCTAAGGCAGACTCTCAAACTAAGGCAGATTTTCAAACGACGGCAACTCCTGAAACTAAGGCAAACTCTCAAACTAAGGCAGACTCGCAAACTAAGGCAGTTTCTCAAACGAAGGCAACTCCTCAAACAACGGCAGATTCTCAAACGAAGGCAACTCCTCAAACTGAGGCAGACTCTCAAACTAAGGCAGACTCTAAAACTAAGGCAGACTCTCAAACTGAGGCAGACTCTCAAACTAAGGCAGACTCGCAAACTAAGGCAGTTTCTCAAACGAAGGCTATTCCTCAAACTAAGGCAGATTCTCAAACGAAGGCAACTCCTCAAACAAAGGCAGACTCTCAAACTAAGGCAGACTCTAAAATTAAGGCAGATTCTCAGCCGAAGGCAACTCTTCAAAATAAGGCAGACTCTCAAACTAAGGCAGACTCTCAAACTAAGGCAGATTCTCAAACGAAGGCAACTCCTCAAAAGAAGGCGGACTCTCAAACTAAGGCAGACTCTCAAACTAAGGCAACCCCTCAAACTAAGGCAGACTCTCAAACTAAGGCAGACTCGCAAACTAAGGCAGTTTCTCAAACGAAGGCAACTCCTCAAACTAAGGCAGATTCTCAAACTTAGGCAGACTCTCAAACTAAGGCAGACTCTCCAACTAAGGCTGACTCTAAAACTAAGGCAGGCTCTCAAACTGAGGCAGACTCTCCATCTAAGGCAGACTCTCAAACTAAGGCAGATTCTCAAACGAAGGCAGCTCCTCAAACTAAGGCAGAATCTCAAACGAAGGAAACTCCTCAAACTAAGGCAGACTCTCAAACTAAGGCAGACTCGCAAACTCAGGCAGTTTCTCAAACGAAGGCTATTCCTCAAACTAAGGCAGATTCTCAAACGAAGGCAACTCCTCAAACAAAGGCAGACTCTCAATCTAAGGCAGAATCTCAAACTGAGGCAGATTCTCAAACGAAGGCAACTCCTCAAACTAAGGCAGACTCTCAAACTAAGGCATACTCTTAAACTAAGGGAGACTCTAAACTTAGGCAACTCCTCAAACTAAGGCAGATTCTCAAACGAAGGCAACTCCTCAAACTAAGGCAGATTCTCAAACGAAGGCAACTCCTCAAACTAAGGCAGATTCTCAAACGAAGGCAACTCCTCAAACTAGGGCAGACTCTCAAACTAAGGCAGACTCTAAAACTAAGGCAGACTCTCAAATTGAGGCAGACTCTCAATCGAAGGCAGACACTCAAACTAAGGCAGATACTCAAACGAAGGAAACTCCTCAAACTAAGGCAGACTCTCAAACTAAGGCAGATTCTCAAACGAAGGCAACTCCTCAAAAGAAGGCGGACTCTCAAACTAAGGCAGACTCTCAAACTAAGGCAACCCCACAAACTAAGGCAGACTCTCAAACGAAGGCAGAATCTCAAACTAAGGCAGACTCTCAAACTAAGGCAACTCCTCAAAATAAGGCAGATTCTCCAACGAAGGCAATCCCTCAAACTAAGGCAGACTCTCAAACTAAGGCAGACTCTCAAACTAAGGAAGACTTCAAACTAAGGCAGATTCTCAAACGAAGGCAAACCCTCAAACTAAGGCAACCCCTCAAACTAAGGCAACCCCTCAAACTAAGGCAGACTCTCAAGATAAGCCAAATCCTCAAACTAAGGCAACCCCTCAAACTAAGGCAGATTCTCAAACTAAGGCAGTCCCTCAAAGTAAGGCAACCCCTCAATCTAAGGCAACTCCTCAAACTAAGGCAGATTCTCAAACAACGGCAACCCCTCAAACTAAGGCAACCCCTCAATCTGAGGCAGACTATCAAAAAAAGGCAACCCCTCAAACTAAGGCAGATTCTCAAACAAAGGTCCATCTCAAACTAAGGCAACCCCTCAAACTAAGGCAGACTCTCAAACTAAGGCAACCCCTCAAACTAAGGCAACCCCTGAAACTAAGGCAGACTCTCAAACTAAGGCAACTCCTCAAACTAAGGCAATCCCACAAACTAAAGCAACTACTCAAACTAAGGCAGATTCTCAAACTAAGGCAACTCCTCAAACTAAGGCAGTCTCTCAAACTAAGGCAACTGCTCAAACTAAGGTAGATTCTCAAACTGAGGCAGATTCTCAAACGAAGGCAACTCCTCAAACTAAGGCAGACTCTCAAACTAAGGCAACTCCTCAAACTAAGGCAGACTCTCAAAATAAGGCAGACTCTCAAACTTAGGCAACTCCTCAAACTAAGGCAGATTCTCAAACGAAGGCAACTCCTTAAACTGAGGCAGACTCTCAAACTAAGGCAGACTCTCAAACTGAGGCAACTCCTCAAACTGAGGCAACTCCGCAAACTAAGGCAGACTATCAAACTAAGGCAACTCCTCAAACTAAGGCAGACTCTCAAACTAAGGCAGACTCTCAAACTAAGGCAGATTCTCAAACGAAGGCAAACCCTCAAACTAAGGCAGACTCTCAAACTGAGGCAGACTCCAAAACTAAGGCAGATTCTCAAACGAAGGCAACTCCTCAAAATAAGGCAGACTCTCAAACTAAGGCAGACTCTCAAACTAAGGCAGATTCTCAAACTAAGGCAGACTCTCAAACTTAGGCAGACTCTCAAATTAAGGCATCCCCTCAAACTGAGGCAGACTCTCAAACGAAGGCAGAATCTCAAACTAAGGCAGACTCTCAAACTAAGGCAACTCCTCAAAATAAGGCAGATTCTCCAACGAAGGCAATCCCTCAAACTAAGGCAGACTCTCAAACTAAGGCAGACTCTCAAACTAAGGCAGACTTCAAATTAAGGCAGACTCTCAACCGAACGCAACCCCTCAATCTAAGGCAGACTCTAAAACTAAGGCAGACTCTCAAACTGAGGCAGACTCTCAATCTAAGGCAGACTCTCAAACTAAGGCAGATTCTCAAACGAAGGCAGCTCCTCAAACTAAGGCAGAATCTAAAACGAAGGAAACTCCTCAAACTAAGGCAGACTCTCAAACTAAGGCAGACTCGCAAACTAAGACAGTTTCTCAAACTAAGGCAACTCCTCAAACTAAGGCAGATTCTCAAACGAAGGCAACTCCTCAAACAAAGGCAGACTCTCAATCGAAGGCAGACTCTCAAACTAAGGCAGATTTTCGAACGAGGGCAACTCCTCAAACTAAGGCAGACTCTCAAACTAAGGCAGACTCAAAAACTAAGGTAGATTCTCAAACGAAGGCAACTCCTCAAAATAAGGCAGACTCTCAAACTGAGGCAGACTCTCAAACTAAGGCAGATTCTCAAACTAAGGCAGAATCTCAAACTAACGCAGACTCTCAAACTAAGGCAGACTCGCAAACTAAGGCAGTTTCTCAAACGAAGGCTATTCCTCAAACTAAGGCAGATTCTCAAACGAAGGCAACTCCTCAAACAAAGGCAGACTCTCAATCTAAGGCAGACTCTCAAACTGAGGCAGACTCTCAATCTAAGGCAGACTCTCAAACTAAGGCAGATTCTCAAACGAAGGCAGCTCCTCAAACTAAGGCAGAATCTCAAACCAAGGAAACTCCTCAAACTAAGGCAGACTCTCAAACTAAGGCAGACTCGCAAACTAAGGCAGTTTCTCAAACGAAGGCTATTCCTCAAACTAAGGCAGATTCTCAAACGAAGGCAACTCCTCAAACAAAGGCAGACTCTCAATCTAAGGCAGACTCTCAAACTGAGGCAGATTCTCAAACGAAGGCAACTCCTCAAACTAAGGCAGACTCTCAAACTAAGGCATACTCTTAAACTAAGGCAGACTCTAAACTTAGGCAACTCCTCAAACTAAGGCAGATTCTCAAACGAAGGCAACTCCTCAAACTAAGGCAGATTCTCAAACGAAGGCAACTCCTCAAACTAAGGCAGATTCTCAAACGAAGGCAACTCCTCAAACTAGGGCAGACTCTCAAACTAAGGCAGACTCTAAAACTAAGGCAGACTCTCAAATTGAGGCAGACTCTCAATTGAAGGCAGACACTCAAACTAAGGCAGATACTCAAACGAAGGCAGCTCGTCAAACTAAGGCAGAATCTCAAACGAAGGAAACTCCTCAAACTAAGGCAGACTCTCAAACTAAGGCAGACTCGCAAACTAAGGCAGTTTCTCAAACGAAGGCAATTCCTCAAACTGAGGCAGATTCTCAAACGAAGGCAACTCCTCAAACAAAGGGAGACTCTCAATCTAAGGCAGACTCTCAAACTAAGGCAGATTTTCAAACGACGGCAACTCCTGAAACTAAGGCAGACTCTCAAACTAAGGCAGACTCGCAAACTAAGGCAGTTTCTCAAACGAAGGCAACTCCTCAAACTAAGGCAGATTCTCAAACGAAGGCAACTCCTCAAACTGAGGCAGACTCTCAAACTAAGGCAGACTCTAAAACTAAGGCAGAGTCTCAAACTGAGGCAGACTCTCAAACTAAGGCAGACTCGCAAACTAAGGCAGTTTCTCAAACGAAGGCTATTCCTCAAACTAAGGCAGATTCTCAAACGAAGGCAACTCCTCAAACAAAGGCAGACTCTCAAACTAAGGCAGACTCTAAAATTAAGGCAGATTCTCAGCCGAAGGCAACTCCTCAAAATAAGGCAGACTCTCAAACGAAGGCAGACTCTCAAACTAAGGCAGATTCTCAAACGAAGGCAACTCCTCAAAAGAAGGCGGACTCTCAAACTAAGGCAGACTCTCAAACTAAGGCAACCCCACAAACTAAGGCAGACTCTCAAACGAAGGCAGAATCTCAAACTAAGGCAGACTCTCAAACTAAGGCAACTCCTCAAAATAAGGCAGATTCTCCAACGAAGGCAATCCCTCAAACTAAGGCAGACTCTCAAACTAAGGCAGACTCTCAAACTAAGGAAGACTTCAAATTAAGGCAGATTCTCAAACGAAGGCAAACCCTCAAATTAAGGCAACCCCTCAAACTAAGGCAACCCCTCAAACTAAGGCAGACTCTCGAAGTAAGCCAAATCCTCAAACTAAGGCAACCCCTCAAACTAAGGCAGATTCTCAAACTAAGGCAGTCCCTCAAAGTAAGGCAACCCCTCAATCGAAGGCAACTCCTCAAACTAAGGCAGATTCTCAAACAACGGCAACCCCTCAAACTAAGGCAACCCCTCAATCTGAGGCAGACTCTCAAAAAAAGGCAACCCCTCAAACTAAGGCAGATTCTCAAACAAAGGTCCATCTCAAACTAAGGCAACCCCTCAAACTAAGGCAGACTCTCAAACTGAGGCAACCCCTCAAACTAAGGCAACCCCTGAAACTAAGGCAGACTCTCAAACTAAGGCAACTCCTCAAACTAAGGCAATCCCACAAACTAAAGCAACTACTCAAACTAAGGCAGATTCTCAAACTAAGGCAACTCCTCAAACTAAGGCAGTCTCTCAAACTAAGGCAACTGCTCAAACTAAGGTAGATTCTCAAACTGAGGCAGATTCTCAAACGAAGGCAACTCCTCAAACTAAGGCAGAATCTCAAACTAAGGCAACTCCTCAAACTAAGGCAGACTCTCAAAATAAGGCAGACTCTCAAACATAGGCAACTCCTCAAACTAAGGCAGATTCTCAAACGAAGGCAACTCCTTAAACTGAGGCAGACTCTCAAACTAAGGCAGACTCTCAAACTGAGGCAACTCCTCAAACTGAGGCAACTCCGCAAACTAAGGCAGACTATCAAACTAAGGCAACTCCTCAGACTAAGGCAGACTCTCAAACTAAGGCAGACTCTCAAACTAAGGCAGATTCTCAAACGAAGGCAAACCCTCAAACTAAGGCAGACTCTCAAACTGAGGCAGACTCCAAAACTGAGGCAGATTCTCAAACGAAGGCAACTCCTCAAAATAAGGCAGACTCTCAAACTAAGGCAGACTCTCAAACTAAGGCTGATTCTCAAACGAAGGCAACTCCTCAAAAGAAGGCAGCCTCTCAAACTAAGGCAGACTCTCAAACTTAGGCAGACTCTCAAATTAAGGCATCCCCTCAAACTAAGGCAGACTCTAAAACGAAGGCAGAATCTCAAACTAAGGCAGACTCTCAAACTAAGGCAACTCCTCAAAATAAGGCAGATTCTCCAACGAAGGCAATCCCTCAAACTAAGGCAGACTCTCAAACTAAGGCAGACTCTCAAACTAAGGCAGACTTCAAATTAAGGCAGACTCTCAACCGAACGCAACCCCTCAATCTAAGGCAGACTCTAAAACTAAGGCAGACTCTCAAACTGAGGCAGACTCTCAATCTAAGGCAGACTCTCAAACTAAGGCAGATTCTCAAATGAAGGCAGCTCCTCAAACTAAGGCAGAATCTAAAACGAAGGAAACTCCTCAAACTAAGGCAGACTCTCAAACTAAGGCAGACTCGCAAACTAAGGCAGATTTTCGAACGAGGGCAACTCCTCAAACTAAGGCAGACTCTCAAACTAAGGCAGACTCAAAAACTAAGGTAGATTCTCAAACGAAGGCAACTCCTCAAAATAAGGCAGACTCTCAAACTGAGGCAGACTCTCAAACTAAGGCAGATTCTCAAACTAAGGCAACGCCTCAAACTAAGGCAACTCCTCAAACTAAGGCAACCCCTCAAACTAAGGCAGATTCTCAAACGAAGGCAACTCCTCAAACTAAGGCAGTCTCTCAAACTAAGGCAACTGCTCAAACTAAGGCAGATTCTCAAACTGAGGCAGATTCTCAAACGAAGGCAACTCCTCAATCTAAGGCAGACTCTCAAACTAAGGCAGACTCTTAAACTAAGGCAGACTCTAAACTTAGGCAACTCCTCAAACTGAGGCAGATTCTCAAACGAAGGCAGCTCCTCAAACTAAGGCAGACTCTCAAACTAAGGCAGACTCTAAAACTAAGGCAGACTCTCAAATTGATGCAGACTCTCAATCGAAGGAAGTCTCTCAAACTGAGGCAGATTCTCAAACTCAGGCAGCTCCTCAAACTAAGGCAGAATCTCAAACGAAGGAAACTCTTCAAACTAAGGCAGACTCTCAAACTAAGGCAGACTTGCAAACCAAGGGAGTTTCTCAAACGAAGGCAATTCCTCAAACTGAGGCAGATTCTCAAATGAAGGCAACTCCTCAAACAAAGGCGGACTCTCAATCTAAGGCAGACTCTCAAACTAAGGCAGATTTTCAAACGACGGCAACTGCTCAAACTAAGGCAGACTCTCAATCTAAGGCAGACTCGCAAACTAAGGCAGTTTCTCAAACGAAGGCAACTCCTCAAACGAAGGCAGATTCTCAAACGAAGGCAACTCCTCAAACTAAGGCAGACTCTCAAACTAAGGCAGACTCTAAAACTAAGGCAGACTCTCAAACTGAGGCAGACTCGCAAACGAAGGCAGTTTCTCAAACGAAGGCTATTCCTCAAACTAAGGCAGATTCTCAAACGAAGGCAACTCCTCAAACAAAGGCAGACTCTCAATCTGAGGCAGACTCTCAAACTAAGGCAGATTTTCAAATGAGGGTAACTCCTCAAACTAAGGCAGACTCTCAAACTAAGGCAGACTCGCAAACGAAGGCAGTTTCTCAAACGAAGGCTATTCCTCAAACTAAGGCAGATTCTCAAACGAAGGCAACTCCTCAAACAAAGGCAGACTCTCAATCTGAGGCAGACTCTCAAACTAAGGCAGATTTTCAAATGAGGGTAACTCCTCAAACTAAGGCAGACTCTCAAACTAAGGCAGACTCTAAAACTAAGGCAGATTCTCAAACGATGCAACTCCTCAAAATAAGGCAGGCTCTCAAACTAAGGCAGACTCTCAAACTAAGGCAGATTCTCAAACGAAGGCAACTCCTCAAAAGAAGGCAGACTCTCAAACTAAGGCAGACTCTCAAACTAAGGCAGACTCTCAAACTAAGGCAACCCCTCAAACTAAGGCAGTCTCTCAAACGAAGGCAGAATCTCAAACTAAGGCAGACTCTCAAACTAAGGCAACTCCTCAAAATAAGCAGATTCTCCAACGAAGGCAATCCCTCAAACTAAGGAAGACTCTCAAACTAAGGCAGACTCTCAAACTAAGGCAGACTTCAAATTAAGGCAGATTCTCAAACGAAGGCAACCCCTCAAACTAAGGCAGGCTCTTAAACTAAGTCAACTCCTCAATCTAAGGCAACCCCTCAAACTAAGGCAACCCCTCAAACTAAGGCAGACTCTCAAACTAAGGCAAATCCTCAAACTAAGGCAACCCCTCAAACTAAGGCAGATTCTCAAACTAAGGCAGTCCCTCAAAGTAAGGCAACCCCTCAAACTAAGGCAACCTCTCAAACTAAGGCAGACTATCAAACTAAGGCAACTCCTCAAACTAAGGCAACTCCTCAAACTAAGGCAGATTCTCAAACTAAGGCAACCCCTCAAACTAAGGCAACTCCTCAATCTAAGGCAGACTCTCAAACTACGGCAACCCCGCAAACTAAGGCAACCCCTCAAACTGAGGCAGACTCTCAAAAAAAGGCAACCCCTCAAACTAAGGCAACCCCTCAAACTAAGGCAGATTCTCAAACAAAGGTCCCTCTCAAACTAAGGCAACCCCTCAAACTAAGGCAGACTCTCAAACTAAGGCAACTCCTCAAACTATGGCAACCCCTCAAACTAAGGCAGACTCTCAAACTATGGCAACTCCTCACACGAAGGCAATCCCACAAACTAAAGCAACTCCTCAAACTCAGGCAGATTCTCAAACGAAGGCAACTCCTCAAACTAAGGCAGTCTCCCAAACTAAGGCAACTGCTCAAACTGAGGCAGATTCTCAAACTGAGGCACATTCTCAAACGAAGGCAACTCCTCAAACTAAGGCAGACTCTCAAACTAAGGCAACTCCTCAAACTAATGCAGACTCTCAAACTAAGGCAGACTCTCAAACTAAGGCAGATTCTCAAACTAAGGCAACGCCTCAAACTAAGGCAACTCCTCAAACTAAGGCAACCCCTCAAACTAAGGCAGATTCTCAAACGAAGGCAACTCCTCAAACTAAGGCAGTCTCTAAAACTAAGGCAACTGCTCAAACTAAGGCAGATTCTCAAACTGAGGCAGATTCACAAACTAAGGCAACTCCTCAAACTAAGGCAGACTCTCAAACTAAGGCAGACTCTTAAACTAAGGCAGACTCTAAACTTAGGCAGCTCCTCAAACTAAGGCAGATTCTCAAACGAAGGCAACTCCTCAAACTAAGGCAGACTCTCAAACTAAGGCAGTCACTAAAACTAAGGCAAACTCTCAAATTGATGCAGACTCTCAATCGAAGGCAGACTCTCAAACTAAGACAGATTCTCAAACGAAGGCAGCTCCTCAAACTAAGGCAGAATCTCAAACGAAGGAAACTCTTCAAACTAAGGCAGACTCTCAAACTAAGGCAGACTCGCAAACTAAGGCAGTTTCTCAAACGAAGGCAATTCCTCAAACTGAGGCAGATTCTCAAACGAAGGCAACTCCTCAAACAAAGGCAGACTCTCAATCTAAGGCAGACTCTCAAGCTAAGGCAGATTTTCAAACGACGGCAACTCCTCAAAATAAGGCAGTTTCTCAAACGAAGGCAACTCCTCAAACTAAGGCAGATTCTCAAACGAAGGCAACTCCTCAAACTGAGGCAGACTCTCAAACTGAGGCAGACTCTAAAACTAAGGCAGACTCTCAAACTGAAGCAGACTCTCAATCTAAGGCAGACTCTCAAACTAAGGCAGAATCTCAAACGAAGGAAACTCCTCAAACTAAGGCAGACTCGCAAACGAAGGCAGTGTCTCAAACGAAGGCTATTCCTCAAACTAAGGCAGATTCTCAAACGAAGGCAACTCCTCAAACAAAGGCAGACTCTCAATCTGAGGCAGACTCTCAAACTAAGGCAGATTTTCAAATGAGGGTAACTCCTCAAACTAAGGCAGACTCTCAAACTAAGGCAGACTCTAAAACTAAGGCAGATTCTCAAACGAAGGCAACTCCTCAAAATAAAGCAGACTCTCATACTAAGGCAGACTGTAAAACTAAGGCAGATTCTCAAACGAAGGCAACTCCTCAAAATAAGGCAGACTCTCAAACTAAGGCAGACTCTCAAACTAAGGCAACCCCTCAAACTAAGGCAGACTCTCAAAGGAAGGCAGAATCTCAAACTGCGGCAGACTCTCAAACTAAGGCAACTCCTCAAAATAAGCAGATTCTCCAACGAAGGCAATCTATCAAACTAAGGCAGACTCTCAAACTAAGGCAGGCTCTCAAACTAAGTCAACTCCTCAATCTAAGGCAACCCCTCAAACTAAGGCAACCCCTCAAACCAAGGCAGACTCTCAAACTAAGGCAACTCCTCAAACTAAGGCAGAATCTCAAACTAAGGCAGATTCTCAAACTAAGGCAACCCCTCAAACTAAGGCAACTCCTCAATTTAAGGCAGACTCTCAAACTAAGGCAACCCCTCAAACTAAGGCAACCCCTCAAACTGAGGCAGACTCTCAAAAAAAGGCAGACCCTCAAACTAAGGCAACCCCTCAAACTAAGGCAGATTCTCAAACAAAGGTCCCTCTCAAACTAAGGCAACCCCTGAAACTAAGGCAGACTCTCAAACTAAGGCAACCCCTCAAACTAAGGCAACCCCTCAAACTAAGGCAGACTCTCAAACTAAGGCAACTCCTCACACTAAGGCAATCCCACAAACTAAAGCAACTCCTCAAACTAAGGCAGATTCTCAAACGAAGGCAACTCCTCAAACTAAGGCAGTCTACCAAACTAAGGCAACTGCTCAAACTAAGGCAGATTCTCAAACTGAGGCAGATTCTCAAATGAAGGCAACTCCTCAAACTAAGGCAGATTCTCAAACGAAGGCAACTCCTCAAACTAAGGCAGACTCTCAAACTAAGGCAGACTCTCAAACTAAGGCAACTCCTCAAACTAAGGCAGAATCTCAAACTAAGGCAGACTCTCAAACTAAGGCAACTCCTCAAACTAAGTCAGACTCTCAAACTAAGGCAGACTCTCAAACTACGGCAGATTCTCAAACGAAGGCAACCCCTCAAACTAAGGCAGACTCTCAAACTAAGGCTAGACTCTAAAACTAAGGCAGATTCTCAAACGAAGGCAACTCCTCAAAATAAGGCAGACTCTCAAACTAAGGCAGACTCTCAAACTAAGGCAGATTCTCAAATGAAGGCAACTCCTCAAAAGAAGGCAGACTCTCAAACTATGGCAGACTCTCAAATTAAGGCAACCCCTCAGACTAAGGCAGACTCTCAAACGAAGGCAGAATCTCAAACTAGGGCAGACTCTCAAACTAAGGCAACTCCTCAAAATAAGGCAGATTCTCCAACGAAGGCAATCCCTCAAACTAAGGCAGACTCTCAAACTGAGGCAGACTCTCAATCTAAGGCAGACTCTCAAACTAAGGCAGATTCTCAAACGAAGGCAGCTCCTCAAACTAAGGCAGAATCTCAAACGAATGAAACTCCTCAAACTAAGGCAGACTCTCAAATTAAGGCAGACTCGCAAACTAAGGCAGTTTCTCAAACTAAGGCAACTCCTCAAAATAAGGGAGATTCTCAAACGAAGGCAACTCCTCAAACAAAGGCAGACTCTCAATCTAATGCAGACTCTCAAACTAAGGCAGATTTTCGCACGAGGGCAACTCCTCAAACTAAGGCAGACTCTCAAACTCAGGCAGACTCAAAAACTAAGGCAGAATCTCAAACGAAGGCAACGCCTCAAACTAAGGCATCTCCTCAAACTAAGGCAACTCCTCAAACTAAGGCAGACTTCAAATTAAGGCAGATTCTCAAACGAAGGCAACCCCTCAAACTAAGGCAGGCTCTTAAACTAAGTCAACTCCTCAATCTAAGGCAACCCCTCAAACTAAGGCAACCCCTCAAACTAAGGCAGACTCTCAAACTAAGGCAAATCCTCAAACTAAGGCAACCCCTCAAACTAAGGCAGATTCTCAAACTAAGGCAGTCCCTCAAAGTAAGGCAACCCCTCAAACTAAGGCAACCTCTCAAACTAAGGCAGACTATCAAACTAAGGCAACTCCTCAAACTAAGGCAACTCCTCAAACTAAGGCAGATTCTCAAACTAAGGCAACCCCTCAAACTAAGGCAACTCCTCAATCTAAGGCAGACTCTCAAACTACGGCAACCCCGCAAACTAAGGCAACCCCTCAAACTGAGGCAGACTCTCAAAAAAAGGCAACCCCTCAAACTAAGGCAACCCCTCAAACTAAGGCAGATTCTCAAACAAAGGTCCCTCTCAAACTAAGGCAACCCCTCAAACTAAGGCAGACTCTCAAACTAAGGCAACTCCTCAAACTATGGCAACCCCTCAAACTAAGGCAGACTCTCAAACTATGGCAACTCCTCACACGAAGGCAATCCCACAAACTAAAGCAACTCCTCAAACTCAGGCAGATTCTCAAACGAAGGCAACTCCTCAAACTAAGGCAGTCTCCCAAACTAAGGCAACTGCTCAAACTGAGGCAGATTCTCAAACTGAGGCACATTCTCAAACGAAGGCAACTCCTCAAACTAAGGCAGACTCTCAAACTAAGGCAACTCCTCAAACTAATGCAGACTCTCAAACTAAGGCAGACTCTCAAACTAAGGCAGATTCTCAAACTAAGGCAACGCCTCAAACTAAGGCAACTCCTCAAACTAAGGCAACCCCTCAAACTAAGGCAGATTCTCAAACGAAGGCAACTCCTCAAACTAAGGCAGTCTCTAAAACTAAGGCAACTGCTCAAACTAAGGCAGATTCTCAAACTGAGGCAGATTCACAAACTAAGGCAACTCCTCAAACTAAGGCAGACTCTCAAACTAAGGCAGACTCTTAAACTAAGGCAGACTCTAAACTTAGGCAGCTCCTCAAACTAAGGCAGATTCTCAAACGAAGGCAACTCCTCAAACTAAGGCAGACTCTCAAACTAAGGCAGTCACTAAAACTAAGGCAAACTCTCAAATTGATGCAGACTCTCAATCGAAGGCAGACTCTCAAACTAAGACAGATTCTCAAACGAAGGCAGCTCCTCAAACTAAGGCAGAATCTCAAACGAAGGAAACTCTTCAAACTAAGGCAGACTCTCAAACTAAGGCAGACTCGCAAACTAAGGCAGTTTCTCAAACGAAGGCAATTCCTCAAACTGAGGCAGATTCTCAAACGAAGGCAACTCCTCAAACAAAGGCAGACTCTCAATCTAAGGCAGACTCTCAAGCTAAGGCAGATTTTCAAACGACGGCAACTCCTCAAAATAAGGCAGTTTCTCAAACGAAGGCAACTCCTCAAACTAAGGCAGATTCTCAAACGAAGGCAACTCCTCAAACTGAGGCAGACTCTCAAACTGAGGCAGACTCTAAAACTAAGGCAGACTCTCAAACTGAAGCAGACTCTCAATCTAAGGCAGACTCTCAAACTAAGGCAGAATCTCAAACGAAGGAAACTCCTCAAACTAAGGCAGACTCGCAAACGAAGGCAGTGTCTCAAACGAAGGCTATTCCTCAAACTAAGGCAGATTCTCAAACGAAGGCAACTCCTCAAACAAAGGCAGACTCTCAATCTGAGGCAGACTCTCAAACTAAGGCAGATTTTCAAATGAGGGTAACTCCTCAAACTAAGGCAGACTCTCAAACTAAGGCAGACTCTAAAACTAAGGCAGATTCTCAAACGAAGGCAACTCCTCAAAATAAAGCAGACTCTCATACTAAGGCAGACTGTAAAACTAAGGCAGATTCTCAAACGAAGGCAACTCCTCAAAATAAGGCAGACTCTCAAACTAAGGCAGACTCTCAAACTAAGGCAACCCCTCAAACTAAGGCAGACTCTCAAAGGAAGGCAGAATCTCAAACTGCGGCAGACTCTCAAACTAAGGCAACTCCTCAAAATAAGCAGATTCTCCAACGAAGGCAATCTATCAAACTAAGGCAGACTCTCAAACTAAGGCAGGCTCTCAAACTAAGTCAACTCCTCAATCTAAGGCAACCCCTCAAACTAAGGCAACCCCTCAAACCAAGGCAGACTCTCAAACTAAGGCAACTCCTCAAACTAAGGCAGAATCTCAAACTAAGGCAGATTCTCAAACTAAGGCAACCCCTCAAACTAAGGCAACTCCTCAATTTAAGGCAGACTCTCAAACTAAGGCAACCCCTCAAACTAAGGCAACCCCTCAAACTGAGGCAGACTCTCAAAAAAAGGCAGACCCTCAAACTAAGGCAACCCCTCAAACTAAGGCAGATTCTCAAACAAAGGTCCCTCTCAAACTAAGGCAACCCCTGAAACTAAGGCAGACTCTCAAACTAAGGCAACCCCTCAAACTAAGGCAACCCCTCAAACTAAGGCAGACTCTCAAACTAAGGCAACTCCTCACACTAAGGCAATCCCACAAACTAAAGCAACTCCTCAAACTAAGGCAGATTCTCAAACGAAGGCAACTCCTCAAACTAAGGCAATCTACCAAACTAAGGCAACTGCTCAAACTAAGGCAGATTCTCAAACTGAGGCAGATTCTCAAATGAAGGCAACTCCTCAAACTAAGGCAGATTCTCAAACGAAGGCAACTCCTCAAACTAAGGCAGACTCTCAAACTAAGGCAGACTCTCAAACTAAGGCAACTCCTCAAACTAAGGCAGAATCTCAAACTAAGGCAGACTCTCAAACTAAGGCAACTCCTCAAACTAAGTCAGACTCTCAAACTAAGGCAGACTCTCAAACTACGGCAGATTCTCAAACGAAGGCAACCCCTCAAACTAAGGCAGACTCTCAAACTAAGGCTAGACTCTAAAACTAAGGCAGATTCTCAAACGAAGGCAACTCCTCAAAATAAGGCAGACTCTCAAACTAAGGCAGACTCTCAAACTAAGGCAGATTCTCAAATGAAGGCAACTCCTCAAAAGAAGGCAGACTCTCAAACTATGGCAGACTCTCAAATTAAGGCAACCCCTCAGACTAAGGCAGACTCTCAAACGAAGGCAGAATCTCAAACTAGGGCAGACTCTCAAACTAAGGCAACTCCTCAAAATAAGGCAGATTCTCCAACGAAGGCAATCCCTCAAACTAAGGCAGACTCTCAAACTGAGGCAGACTCTCAATCTAAGGCAGACTCTCAAACTAAGGCAGATTCTCAAACGAAGGCAGCTCCTCAAACTAAGGCAGAATCTCAAACGAATGAAACTCCTCAAACTAAGGCAGACTCTCAAATTAAGGCAGACTCGCAAACTAAGGCAGTTTCTCAAACTAAGGCAACTCCTCAAAATAAGGGAGATTCTCAAACGAAGGCAACTCCTCAAACAAAGGCAGACTCTCAATCTAATGCAGACTCTCAAACTAAGGCAGATTTTCGCACGAGGGCAACTCCTCAAACTAAGGCAGACTCTCAAACTCAGGCAGACTCAAAAACTAAGGCAGAATCTCAAACGAAGGCAACGCCTCAAACTAAGGCATCTCCTCAAACTAAGGCAACTCCTCAAACTAAGGCAGACTTCAAATTAAGGCAGATTCTCAAACGAAGGCAACCCCTCAAACTAAGGCAGGCTCTTAAACTAAGTCAACTCCTCAATCTAAGGCAACCCCTCAAACTAAGGCAACCCCTCAAACTAAGGCAGACTCTCAAACTAAGGCAAATCCTCAAACTAAGGCAACCCCTCAAACTAAGGCAGATTCTCAAACTAAGGCAGTCCCTCAAAGTAAGGCAACCCCTCAAACTAAGGCAACCTCTCAAACTAAGGCAGACTATCAAACTAAGGCAACTCCTCAAACTAAGGCAACTCCTCAAACTAAGGCAGATTCTCAAACTAAGGCAACCCCTCAAACTAAGGCAACTCCTCAATCTAAGGCAGACTCTCAAACTACGGCAACCCCGCAAACTAAGGCAACCCCTCAAACTGAGGCAGACTCTCAAAAAAAGGCAACCCCTCAAACTAAGGCAACCCCTCAAACTAAGGCAGATTCTCAAACAAAGGTCCCTCTCAAACTAAGGCAACCCCTCAAACTAAGGCAGACTCTCAAACTAAGGCAACTCCTCAAACTATGGCAACCCCTCAAACTAAGGCAGACTCTCAAACTATGGCAACTCCTCACACGAAGGCAATCCCACAAACTAAAGCAACTCCTCAAACTCAGGCAGATTCTCAAACGAAGGCAACTCCTCAAACTAAGGCAGTCTCCCAAACTAAGGCAACTGCTCAAACTGAGGCAGATTCTCAAACTGAGGCACATTCTCAAACGAAGGCAACTCCTCAAACTAAGGCAGACTCTCAAACTAAGGCAACTCCTCAAAGTAATGCAGACTCTCAAACTAAGGCAGACTCTCAAACTAAGGCAGATTCTCAAACTAAGGCAACGCCTCAAACTAAGGCAACTCCTCAAACTAAGGCAACCCCTCAAACTAAGGCAGATTCTCAAACGAAGGCAACTCCTCAAACTAAGGCAGTCTCTAAAACTAAGGCAACTGCTCAAACTAAGGCAGATTCTCAAACTGAGGCAGATTCACAAACTAAGGCAACTCCTCAAACTAAGGCAGACTCTCAAACTAAGGCAGACTCTTAAACTAAGGCAGACTCTAAACTTAGGCAGCTCCTCAAACTAAGGCAGATTCTCAAACGAAGGCAACTCCTCAAACTAAGGCAGACTCTCAAACTAAGGCAGTCACTAAAACTAAGGCAAACTCTCAAATTGATGCAGACTCTCAATCGAAGGCAGACTCTCAAACTAAGACAGATTCTCAAACGAAGGCAGCTCCTCAAACTAAGGCAGAATCTCAAACGAAGGAAACTCTTCAAACTAAGGCAGACTCTCAAACTAAGGCAGACTCGCAAACTAAGGCAGTTTCTCAAACGAAGGCAATTCCTCAAACTGAGGCAGATTCTCAAACGAAGGCAACTCCTCAAACAAAGGCAGACTCTCAATCTAAGGCAGACTCTCAAGCTAAGGCAGATTTTCAAACGACGGCAACTCCTCAAAATAAGGCAGTTTCTCAAACGAAGGCAACTCCTCAAACTAAGGCAGATTCTCAAACGAAGGCAACTCCTCAAACTGAGGCAGACTCTCAAACTGAGGCAGACTCTAAAACTAAGGCAGACTCTCAAACTGAAGCAGACTCTCAATCTAAGGCAGACTCTCAAACTAAGGCAGAATCTCAAACGAAGGAAACTCCTCAAACTAAGGCAGACTCGCAAACGAAGGCAGTGTCTCAAACGAAGGCTATTCCTCAAACTAAGGCAGATTCTCAAACGAAGGCAACTCCTCAAACAAAGGCAGACTCTCAATCTGAGGCAGACTCTCAAACTAAGGCAGATTTTCAAATGAGGGTAACTCCTCAAACTAAGGCAGACTCTCAAACTAAGGCAGACTCTAAAACTAAGGCAGATTCTCAAACGAAGGCAACTCCTCAAAATAAAGCAGACTCTCATACTAAGGCAGACTGTAAAACTAAGGCAGATTCTCAAACGAAGGCAACTCCTCAAAATAAGGCAGACTCTCAAACTAAGGCAGACTCTCAAACTAAGGCAACCCCTCAAACTAAGGCAGACTCTCAAAGGAAGGCAGAATCTCAAACTGCGGCAGACTCTCAAACTAAGGCAACTCCTCAAAATAAGCAGATTCTCCAACGAAGGCAATCTATCAAACTAAGGCAGACTCTCAAACTAAGGCAGGCTCTCAAACTAAGTCAACTCCTCAATCTAAGGCAACCCCTCAAACTAAGGCAACCCCTCAAACCAAGGCAGACTCTCAAACTAAGGCAACTCCTCAAACTAAGGCAGAATCTCAAACTAAGGCAGATTCTCAAACTAAGGCAACCCCTCAAACTAAGGCAACTCCTCAATTTAAGGCAGACTCTCAAACTAAGGCAACCCCTCAAACTAAGGCAACCCCTCAAACTGAGGCAGACTCTCAAAAAAAGGCAGACCCTCAAACTAAGGCAACCCCTCAAACTAAGGCAGATTCTCAAACAAAGGTCCCTCTCAAACTAAGGCAACCCCTGAAACTAAGGCAGACTCTCAAACTAAGGCAACCCCTCAAACTAAGGCAACCCCTCAAACTAAGGCAGACTCTCAAACTAAGGCAACTCCTCACACTAAGGCAATCCCACAAACTAAAGCAACTCCTCAAACTAAGGCAGATTCTCAAACGAAGGCAACTCCTCAAACTAAGGCAATCTACCAAACTAAGGCAACTGCTCAAACTAAGGCAGATTCTCAAACTGAGGCAGATTCTCAAATGAAGGCAACTCCTCAAACTAAGGCAGATTCTCAAACGAAGGCAACTCCTCAAACTAAGGCAGACTCTCAAACTAAGGCAGACTCTCAAACTAAGGCAACTCCTCAAACTAAGGCAGAATCTCAAACTAAGGCAGACTCTCAAACTAAGGCAACTCCTCAAACTAAGTCAGACTCTCAAACTAAGGCAGACTCTCAAACTACGGCAGATTCTCAAACGAAGGCAACCCCTCAAACTAAGGCAGACTCTCAAACTAAGGCTAGACTCTAAAACTAAGGCAGATTCTCAAACGAAGGCAACTCCTCAAAATAAGGCAGACTCTCAAACTAAGGCAGACTCTCAAACTAAGGCAGATTCTCAAATGAAGGCAACTCCTCAAAAGAAGGCAGACTCTCAAACTATGGCAGACTCTCAAATTAAGGCAACCCCTCAGACTAAGGCAGACTCTCAAACGAAGGCAGAATCTCAAACTAGGGCAGACTCTCAAACTAAGGCAACTCCTCAAAATAAGGCAGATTCTCCAACGAAGGCAATCCCTCAAACTAAGGCAGACTCTCAAACTGAGGCAGACTCTCAATCTAAGGCAGACTCTCAAACTAAGGCAGATTCTCAAACGAAGGCAGCTCCTCAAACTAAGGCAGAATCTCAAACGAATGAAACTCCTCAAACTAAGGCAGACTCTCAAATTAAGGCAGACTCGCAAACTAAGGCAGTTTCTCAAACTAAGGCAACTCCTCAAAATAAGGGAGATTCTCAAACGAAGGCAACTCCTCAAACAAAGGCAGACTCTCAATCTGAGGCAGACTCTCAAACTAAGGCAGATTTTCAAATGAGGGTAACTCCTCAAACTAAGGCAGACTCTCAAACTAAGGCAGACTCTAAAACTAAGGCAGATTCTCAAACGAAGGCAACTCCTCAAAATAAAGCAGACTCTCATACTAAGGCAGACTGTAAAACTAAGGCAGATTCTCAAACGAAGGCAACTCCTCAAAATAAGGCAGACTCTCAAACTAAGGCAGACTCTCAAACTAAGGCAACCCCTCAAACTAAGGCAGACTCTCAAAGGAAGGCAGAATCTCAAACTGCGGCAGACTCTCAAACTAAGGCAACTCCTCAAAATAAGCAGATTCTCCAACGAAGGCAATCTATCAAACTAAGGCAGACTCTCAAACTAAGGCAGGCTCTCAAACTAAGTCAACTCCTCAATCTAAGGCAACCCCTCAAACTAAGGCAACCCCTCAAACCAAGGCAGACTCTCAAACTAAGGCAACTCCTCAAACTAAGGCAGAATCTCAAACTAAGGCAGATTCTCAAACTAAGGCAACCCCTCAAACTAAGGCAACTCCTCAATTTAAGGCAGACTCTCAAACTAAGGCAACCCCTCAAACTAAGGCAACCCCTCAAACTGAGGCAGACTCTCAAAAAAAGGCAGACCCTCAAACTAAGGCAACCCCTCAAACTAAGGCAGATTCTCAAACAAAGGTCCCTCTCAAACTAAGGCAACCCCTGAAACTAAGGCAGACTCTCAAACTAAGGCAACCCCTCAAACTAAGGCAACCCCTCAAACTAAGGCAGACTCTCAAACTAAGGCAACTCCTCACACTAAGGCAATCCCACAAACTAAAGCAACTCCTCAAACTAAGGCAGATTCTCAAACGAAGGCAACTCCTCAAACTAAGGCAGTCTACCAAACTAAGGCAACTGCTCAAACTAAGGCAGATTCTCAAACTGAGGCAGATTCTCAAATGAAGGCAACTCCTCAAACTAAGGCAGATTCTCAAACGAAGGCAACTCCTCAAACTAAGGCAGACTCTCAAACTAAGGCAGACTCTCAAACTAAGGCAACTCCTCAAACTAAGGCAGAATCTCAAACTAAGGCAGACTCTCAAACTAAGGCAACTCCTCAAACTAAGTCAGACTCTCAAACTAAGGCAGACTCTCAAACTACGGCAGATTCTCAAACGAAGGCAACCCCTCAAACTAAGGCAGACTCTCAAACTAAGGCTAGACTCTAAAACTAAGGCAGATTCTCAAACGAAGGCAACTCCTCAAAATAAGGCAGACTCTCAAACTAAGGCAGACTCTCAAACTAAGGCAGATTCTCAAATGAAGGCAACTCCTTAAAAGAAGGCAGACTCTCAAACTATGGCAGACTCTCAAATTAAGGCAACCCCTCAGACTAAGGCAGACTCTCAAACGAAGGCAGAATCTCAAACTAGGGCAGACTCTCAAACTAAGGCAACTCCTCAAAATAAGGCAGATTCTCCAACGAAGGCAATCCCTCAAACTAAGGCAGACTCTCAAACTGAGGCAGACTCTCAATCTAAGGCAGACTCTCAAACTAAGGCAGATTCTCAAACGAAGGCAGCTCCTCAAACTAAGGCAGAATCTCAAACGAATGAAACTCCTCAAACTAAGGCAGACTCTCAAATTAAGGCAGACTCGCAAACTAAGGCAGTTTCTCAAACTAAGGCAACTCCTCAAAATAAGGGAGATTCTCAAACGAAGGCAACTCCTCAAACAAAGGCAGACTCTCAATCTAATGCAGACTCTCAAACTAAGGCAGATTTTCGCACGAGGGCAACTCCTCAAACTAAGGCAGACTCTCAAACTCAGGCAGACTCAAAAACTAAGGCAGAATCTCAAACGAAGGCAACGCCTCAAACTAAGGCATCTCCTCAAACTAAGGCAACTCCTCAAACTAAGGCAGTCTCTCAAACTAAGGCAACTGCTCAAACTAAGGCAGATTCTCAAACTGAGGCAGATTCTCAAACGAAGGCAACTCCTCAAACTAAGGCAGACTCTCAAACTAAGGCAACTCCTCAAACTGAGGCAGACTCTCAAAGTAAGGCAGACTCTAAACTTAGGCAACTCCTCAAACTAAGGCAGATTCTCAAACGAAGGCAACTCCTCAAACTAAGGCAGACTCTCAAACTAAGGCAGACTCTCAAACTAACGCAACTCCTCAAACTAAGGCAGAATCTCAAACTAAGGCAGACTCTCAAACTGAGGCAACTCCTCAAACTAAGTTAGATTCTCAAACGAAGGCAACTCCTCAAACTAAGGCAGATTCTCAAACTAAGGCAGATTCTCAAACGAAGGCAACCCCTCAAACTAAGGCAGACTCTCAAACTAAGGCAGACTCTCAAACTGAGGCAGATTCTCAAACTGAGGCAGCTCCTCAAACTAAGGCAGACTCTCAAACTAAGGCAGACTCGCAAACTAAGGCAGTTTCTCAAACGAAGGCAACTCCTCAAACTAAGGCAGATTCTCAAACGAAGGCAAGTCCTCAAATTAAGGCAGACTCTCAAACTAAGGCAGACTGTAAAACTAAGGCAGACTCTCAAACTGAGGCAGACTCTCAATCTAAGGCAGACTCTCGAACTAAGGCAGATTCTCAAACGAAGGCAGCTCCTCAAACTAAGGCAGAATCTCAAACGAAGGAAACTCCTCAAACTAAGGCAGACTCTCAAACTAAGGCAGACTCGCAAACTAAGGCAGTTTCTCAAACGAAGGCTATTCCTCAAACTAAGGCAGATTCTCAAACGAAGGCAACTCCTCAAACAAAGGCAGACTCTCAATCTAAGGCAGACTCTCAAACTAAGGCAGATTTTCAAACGAGGGCAACTCCTCAAACTAAGGCAGACTCTCAAACTAAGGCAGACTCTCAAACTAAGGCAGATTCTCAAACGAAGGCAACTCCTCAAAAGAAGGCAGACTCTCAAACTAAGGCAGACTCTCAAATTAAGGCAACCCCTCAAACTAAGGCAGACTCTCAAACTGAGGCAGAGTCTCAATCTAAGGCAGACTCTCAAACTAAGGCAGATTCTCAAACGAAGGCAGCTCCTCAAACTAAGGCAGAATCTCAAACGAAGGAAACTCTTCAAACTAAGGCAGACTCTCAAATTAAGGCAGACTCGCAAACTAAGGCAGTTTCTCAAACGAAGGCTATCCCTCAAACTAAGGCAGGCTCTCAAAGTAAGTCAACTCCTCAAACTAAGGCAACCCCTCAAACTAAGGCAACCCCTCAAACTAAGGCAACCCCTCAAACTAAGGCAGACTATCAAACTCAGGCAACTCCTCAAACTAAGGCAACTCCTCAAACTAAGGCAGATTCTCAAACTAAGGCAACCCCTCAAACTAAGGCAACCCCTCAATCTAAGGCAGACTCTCAAACTAAGGCAACCCCTCAAACTAAGGCAGACTCTCAAAAAAAGGTCCCTCTCAAACTAAGGCAACCCCTCAAACTAAGGCAGACTCTCAAACTACGGCAACCCCTCAAACTAAGGCAACCCCTCAAACTAAAGCAGATTCTCAAACAAAGGTCCCTCTCAAACTAAGGCAACCCCTCAAACTAAGGCAGACTCTCAAACTAAGGCAACCGCTCAAACTAAGGCATCCCCTCAAACTAAGGCAGACTCTCAAACTAAGGCAACTCCTCAAACTAAGGCAACCCCACAAACTAAAGCAACTCCTCAAACTAAGGCAGATTCTCAAACGAAGGCAACTCCTCAAACAAAGGCAGACTCTCAATCTAAGGCAGACTCTCAAACTAAGGCAGATTTTCAAACGAGGGCAACTCCTCAAACTAAGGCAGACTCTCAAACTAAGGTCAGACTCTCAAACTAAGGCAGACTCTCAAACTAAGGCAACCCCTCAAACTAAGGCAGACTCTCAAACTGAGGCAGACTCTCAATCTAAGGCAGACTCTCAAACTAAGGCAGATTCTCAAACGAAGGCAGCTCCTCAAACTAAGGCAGAATCTCAAACTAAGGCAACTGCTCAAACTAAGGCAGATTCTGAAACTGAGGCAGATTCTCAAACGAAGGCAACTCCTCAAACTAAGGCAGACGCTCAAGCTAAGGCAGACTCTCAAACTTAGGCAACTCCTCAAACTAAGGCAGATGCTCAAACGAAGGCAACTCCTCAAACTAAGGCAGACTCTCAAACTAAGGCAGAGTCTCAAACTAAAGCACCTCCTCAAACTAAGGCAGAATCTCAAACTAAGGCAGACTCTCAAACTAAGGGAACTCCTCAAACTAAGGCAGACTCTCAAACTAAGGCAGACTCTCAAACTAAGGCAGATTCTCCAACGAAGGCAACCCCTCAAACTAAGGCAGTCTCTCAAACTAAGGCAGACTCTCAAACTAAGGCAGATTCTCAAACGAAGGCAGCTCCTCAAACTACGGCAGACTCTCAAACTAAGGCAGACTCGCAAACTAAGGCAGTTTCTCAAACGAAGGCAACTCCTCAAACTAAGGAAGATTCTCATACGAAGGCAACTCCTCAAACTAAGGCAGACTCTCAAACTAAGGCAGACTCTAAAACTAAGGCAGATTCTCAAACTGAGGCAGACTCTCAATCGAAGGCAGACTCTCAAACTAAGGCAGATTCTCAAACGAAGGCAGCTCCTCAAACAAAGGCAGAATCTCAAACGAAGGAATCTCCTCAAACTAAGGCAGACTCTCAAACTAAGGCAGACTCGCAAACTGAGGCATTTTCTCAAACGAAGGCAATTCCTCAAACTGAGGCAGATTCTCAAACGAAGGCAACTCCTCAAACAAAGGCAGACTCTCAATCTAAGGCAGACTCTCAAACTAAGGCAAATTTTCAAACGAAGGCAACTACTCAAACTAAGGCAGACTCTCAAACTAAGGCAGACTCTCAAATTTAGGCAACTCCTCAAACTAAGGCAGATTCTCAAACGAAGGCAACTACTCAAACTAAGGCAGACTCTCAAACTAAGGCAGACTCTCAAACTAAGGCAACTCCTCAAACTCAGGCAGAATCTCAAACTAAGGCTGACTCTCAAACTAAGGCAACTCCTCAAACTAAGGCAGACTCTCAAACTAAGGCAGACTCTCAAACTAAGGCAGATTCTCAAACGAAGGCAACCCCTCAAACTAAGGCAGACTCTCAAACCAAGGCAGACTCTCAAACTAAGGCAGAGTCTCAAACGAAGGCAGCTCCTCAAACTAAGGCAGACTCTCAAACTGAGGCAGACTCGCAAACTAAGGCAGTTTCTCAAACGAAGGCAACTCCTCAAACTAAGGCAGGTTCTCAAACGAAGGCAACTCCTCAAACTAAGGCAGACTCTCAAACTAAGGCAGACTCTAAAACTAAGGCAGACTCTAAAACTAAGGCAGATTCTCAAACGAAGGCAACTCCTCAAAATAAGGCAGACTCTCAAACTAAGGCAGACTCTCAAACTAAGGCAGATTCTCAAACGAAGGCAAGTCCTCAAAAGAAGGCAGACTCTCAAACTAAGGCAGACACTCAAACTAAGGCAGACTCTCAAACTGAGGCAACCCCTCAAACTAAGGCAGACTCTCAAACTAAGGCAGAATCTCAAACTAAGGCAGACTCTCAAACTAAGGCAGACTCTCAAACTAAGGCAGACTTCAAATTAAGGCAGACTCTCAAACTAAGGCAACCCCTCAAACTAAGGCAACCCCTCAAACTAAGGCAGATTCTCAAACTAAGGCAGTCCCTCAAAGTAAGGCAACCCCTCAAACTAACGCAACACCTCAAACTAAGGCAGACTATCAAACTCAGGCAACTCCTCAAACTAAGGCAACTCCTCAAACTAAGGCAGATTCTCAAACGAAGGCAACTCCTCAAACAAAGGCAGACTCTCAATCGAAGGCAGACTCTCAAACTAAGGCAGATTTTCAAAAGAGGGCAACTCCTCAAAGTGAGGCAGACTCTCAAAATAAGGCAGACTCAAAAACTAAGGCAGATTCTCAAACGAAGGCAACACCTCAAAATAAGGCAGACTCTCAAACTGAGGCAGACTCTCAAACTAAGGCAGATTCTCAAACGAAGGCAACTCCTCAAAAGAAGGCAGACTCTCAAACTGAGGCAGATTCTCAAACTAAGGCAGACTCTCAAACTAAGGCAACCTCTCAAACTAAAGCAGACTCTCAAACGAAGGCAGAATTTCAAACTAAGGCAGACTCTCAAACTAAGACAACTCCTCAAAATAAGGCAGATTCTCCAACGAAGGCAATCCCTCAAACTAAGGCAGGCTCTCAAACGAAGTCAACTCATCAAACTAAGTCGACCCCTCAAACTAAGGCAACCCCTCAAACTAAGGCAGATTCTCAAACTAAGGCAGTCCCTCAAAGTAAGGCAACCCCTCAAACTAAGGCAACCCCTCAAACTAAGGCAGACTATTAAACTCAGGCAACTCCTCAAACTAAGGCAGATTCTCAAACTAAGGCAACCCTTCAAACTAAGGCAACACCTCAATCTAAGGCAGACTCTCAAACATAGGCAACCCCTCAAACTAAGGCAAACTCTCAATAAAAGGCAACCCCTCAAACTAAGGCAACCCCTCAAACTAAGGCAGACTCTCAAACTAAGGCAGACTCTCAAATTTAGGCAACTCCTCAAACTAAGGCAGATTCTCAAACGAAGGCAACTCCTCAAAATAAGCAGATTCTCCAACGAAGGCAATCTATCAAACTAAGGCAGACTCTCAAACTAAGGCAGGCTCTCAAACTAAGTCAACTCCTCAATCTAAGGCAACCCCTCAAACTAAGGCAACCCCTCAAACCAAGGCAGACTCTCAAACTAAGGCAACTCCTCAAACTAAGGCAACTCCTCAAACTAAGGCAGATTCTCAAACTAAGGCAACCCCTCAAACTAAGGCAACTCCTCAATTTAAGGCAGACTCTCAAACTAAGGCAACCCCTCAAACTAAGGCAACCCCTCAAACTGAGGCAGACTCTCAAAAAAAGGCAGACCCTCAAACTAAGGCAACCCCTCAAACTAAGGCAGATTCTCAAACAAAGGTCCCTCTCAAACTAAGGCAACCCCTCAAACTAAGGCAGACTCTCAAACTAAGGCAACCCCTCAAACTAAGGCAACCCCTCAAACTAAGGCAGACTCTCAAACTAAGGCAACTCCTCACACTAAGGCAATCCCACAAACTAAAGCAACTCCTCAAACTAAGGCAGATTCTCAAACGAAGGCAACTCCTCAAACTAAGGCAGTCTACCAAACTAAGGCAACTGCTCAAACTAAGGCAGATTCTCAAACTGAGGCAGATTCTCAAATGAAGGCAACTCCTCAAACTAAGGCAGATTCTCAAACGAAGGCAACTCCTCAAACTAAGGCAGACTCTCAAACTAAGGCAGACTCTCAAACTAAGGCAACTCCTCAAACTAAGGCAGAATCTCAAACTAAGGCAGACTCTCAAACTAAGGCAACTCCTCAAACTAAGTCAGACTCTCAAACTAAGGCAGACTCTCAAACTAAGGCAGATTCTCAAACGAAGGCAACCCCTCAAACTAAGGCAGACTCTCAAACTAAGGCAGACTCTACAACTAAGGCAGATTCTCAAACGAAGGCAACTCCTCAAAATAAGGCAGACTCTCAAACTAAGGCAGACTCTCAAACTAAGGCAGATTCTCAAATTAAGGCAACCCCTCAGACTAAGGCAGACTCTCAAACGAAGGCAGAATCTCAAACTAAGGCAGACTCTCAAACTAAGTCAACTCCTCAAAATAAGGCAGATTCTCCAACGAAGGCAATCCCTCAAACTAAGGCATCTCTCAAACTGAGGCAGACTCTCAATCTAAGGCAACTCCTCAAAATAAGGCAGATTCTCCAACGAAGGCAATCCCTCAAACTAAGGCAGACTCTCAAACTGAGGCAGACTCTCAATCTAAGGCAGACTCTCAAACTAAGGCAGATTCTCAAACGAAGGCAGCTCCTCAAACTAAGGCAGAATCTCAAATGAATGAAACTCCTCAAACTAAGGCAGACTCTCAAATTAAGGCAGACTCGCAAACTAAGGCAGTTTCTCAAACTAAGGCAACTCCTCAAAATAAGGCAGATTCTCAAACGAAGGCAACTCCTCAAACAAAGGCAGACTCTCAATCTAATGCAGACTCTCAAACTAAGGCAGATTTTCGAACGAGGGCAACTCCTCAAACTAAGGCAGACTCTCAAACTCAGGCAGACTCAAAAACTAAGGCAGAATCTCAAACGAAGGCAACGCCTCAAACTAAGGCTTCTCCTCAAACTAAGGCAACTCCTCAAACTAAGGCAGTCTCTCAAACTAAGGCAACTGCTCAAACTAAGGCAGATTCTCAAACTGAGGCAGATTCTCAAACGAAGGCAACTCCTCAAACTAAGGCAGACTCTCAAACTAAGGCAACTCCTCAAACTGAGGCAGACTCTCAAAGTAAGGCAGACTCTAAACTTAGGCAACTCCTCAAACTAAGGCAGATTCTCAAACGAAGGCAACTCCTCAAACTAAGGCAGACTCTCAAACTAAGGCAGACTCTCAAACTAACGCAACTCCTCAAACTAAGGCAGAATCTCAAACTAAGGCAGACTCTCAAACTGAGGCAACTCCTCAAACTAAGGTAGATTCTCAAACGAAGGCAACTCCTCAAACTAAGGCAGATTCTCAAACTAAGGCAGATTCTCAAACGAAGGCAACCCCTCAAACTAAGGCAGACTCTCAAACTAAGGCAGACTCTCAAACTGAGGCAGATTCTCAAACTGAGGCAGCTCCTCAAACTAAGGCAGACTCTCAAACTAAGGCAGACTCGCAAACTAAGGCAGTTTCTCAAACGAAGGCAACTCCTCAAACTAAGGCAGATTCTCAAACGAAGGCAAGTCCTCAAATTAAGGCAGACTCTCAAACTAAGGCAGACTGTAAAACTAAGGCAGACTCTCAAACTGAGGCAGACTCTCAATCTAAGGCAGACTCTCGAACTAAGGCAGATTCTCAAACGAAGGCAGCTCCTCAAACTAAGGCAGAATCTCAAACGAAGGAAACTCCTCAAACTAAGGCAGACTCTCAAACTAAGGCAGACTCGCAAACTAAGGCAGTTTCTCAAACGAAGGCTATTCCTCAAACTAAGTCAGATTCTCAAACGAAGGCAACTCCTCAAACAAAGGCAGACTCTCAATCTAAGGCAGACTCTCAAACTAAGGCAGATTTTCAAACGAGGGCAACTCCTCAAACTAAGGCAGACTCTCAAACTAAGGCAGACTCTCAAACTAAGGCAGAATCTCAAACGAAGGCAACTCCTCAAAAGAAGGCAGACTCTCAAACTAAGGCAGACTCTCAAACTAAGGCAACCCCTCAAACTAAGGCAGACTCTCAAACTGAGGCAGACTCTCAATCTAAGGCAGACTCTCAAACTAAGGCAGATTCTCAAACGAAGGCAGCTCCTCAAACTAAGGCAGAATCTCAAACGAAGGAAACTCTTCAAACTAAGGCAGACTCTCAAATTAAGGCAGAATCGCAAACTAAGGCAGTTTCTCAAACGAAGGCTATCCCTCAAACTAAGGCAGGCTCTCAAAGTAAGTCAACTCCTGAAACTAAGGCAACCCCTCAAACTAAGGCAACCCCTCAAACTAAGGCAGACTCTCAAACTAAGGCAACCCCTCAAACTAAGGCAACCCCTCAAACTGAGGCAGACTATCAAACTCAGGCAACTCCTCAAACTAAGGCAACTCCTCAAACTAAGGCAGATTCTCAAACTAAGGCAACCCCTCAAACTAAGGCAACCCCTCAATCTAAGGCAGACTCTCAAACTAAGGCAACCCCTCAAAATAAGGCAGACTCTCAAAAAAAGGTCCCTCTCAAACTAAGGCAACCCCTCAAACTAAGGCAGACTCTCAAACTAAGGCAACCCCTCAAACTAAGGCAACCCCTCAAACTAAGGCAGATTCTCAAACAAAGGTCCCTCTCAAACTAAGGCAACCCCTCAAACTAAGGCAGACTCTCAAACTAAGGCAACCGCTCAAACTAAGGCAACCCCTCAAAATAAGGCAGACTCTCAAACTAAGGCAACTCCTCAAACTAAGGCAACCCCACAAACTAAAGCAACTCCTCAAACTAAGGCAGATTCTCAAACGAAGGCAACTCCTCAAACAAAGGCAGACTCTCAATCTAAGGCAGACTCTCAAACTAAGGCAGATTTTCAAACGAGGGCAACTCCTCAAACTAAGGCAGACTCTCAAACTAAGGCAGACTCTAAAACTAAGGCAGATTCTCAAACGAAGGCTACTCCTCAAAATAAGGCAGACTCTCAAACTAAGGCAGACTCTCAAACTAAGGCAGATTCTCAAACGAAGGCAACTCCTCAAAAGAAGGCAGACTCTCAAACTAAGGTCAGACTCTCAAACTAAGGCAGACTCTCAAACTAAGGCAACCCCTCAAACTAAGGCAGACTCTCAAACTGAGGCAGACTCTCAATCTAAGGCAGACTCTCAAACTAAGGCAGATTCTCAAACGAGGGCAGCTCCTCAAACTAAGGCAGAATCTCAAACGAAGGAAACTCCTCAAACTAAGGCAGACTCTCAAACTAAGGCAGACTCGCAAACTAAGGCAGTTTCTCAAACGAAGGCAACTCCTCAAAATAAGGCAGATTCTCCAACGAAGTCTATCCCTCAAACTAAGGCAGGCTCTCAAACTAAGTCAACTCCTCAAACTAAGGCAACCCCTCAAACGAAGGCAACCCCTCAAACTAAGGCAGAATCTCAAACTAAGGCTACCCCTCAAACTAAGGCAGACTATCAAACTCAGGCAACTCCTCAAATTAAGGCAACTCCTCAAACTAAGGAAGATTCTCAAACTAAGGCAACCCCTCAAACTAAGGCAACCCCTCAATCTAAGGCAGACTCTCAAACTAAGGCAACCCCTCAAACTAAGGCAGACTCTCAAAAAAAGACAACCCCTCAAACTAAGGCAACCCGTCAAACTAAGGCAGATTCTCAAACAAAGGTCCCTCTCAAACTAAGGCAACCCCTCAAACTAAGGCAGACTTTCAAACTAAGGCAACCCCTCAAACTAAGGCAACCCCTCAAACTAAGGCAGTCTCTCAAACTAAGGCAACTCCTCAAACTAAGGCAACCCCACAAACTAAAGCAACTCCTCAAACTAAGGCAGATTCTCAAACAAAGGCAACTCCTCAAACTAAGGCAGTCTCTCAAACTAAGGCAACTGCTCAAACTAAGGCAGATTCTGAAACTGAGGCAGATTCTCAAACGAAGGCAACTCCTCAAACTAAGGCAGACGCTCAAGCTAAGGCAGACTCTCAAACTTAGGCAACTCCTCAAACTAAGGCAGATGCTCAAACGAAGGCAACTCCTCAAACTAAGGCAGACTCTCAAACTAAGGCAGAGTCTCAAACTAAGGCACCTCCTCAAACTAAGGCAGAATCTCAAACTAAGGCAGACTCTCAAACTAAGGGAACTCCTCAAACTAAGGCAGACTCTCAAACTAAGGCAGACTCTCAAACTAAGGCAGATTCTCAAACGAAGGCATCCCCTCAAACTAAGGCAGTCTCTCAAACTAAGGCAGACTCTCAAACTAAGGCAGATTCTCAAACGAAGGCAGCTCCTCAAACTACGGCAGACTCTCAAACTAAGGCAGACTCGCAAACTAAAGCAGTTTCTCAAACGAAGGCAACTCCTCAAACTAAGGAAGATTCTCATACGAAGGCAACTCCTCAAACTAAGGCAGACTCTCAAACTAAGGCAGACTCTAAAACTAAGGCAGATTCTCAAACTGAGGCAGACTCTCAATCGAAGGCAGACTCTCAAACTAAGGCAGATTCTCAAACGAAGGCAGCTCCTCAAACAAAGGCAGAATCTCAAACGAAGGAATCTCCTCAAACTAAGGCAGACTCTCAAACTAAGGCAGACTCGCAAACTGAGGCAGTTTCTCAAACGAAGGCAATTCCTCAAACTGAGGCAGATTCTCAAACGAAGGCAACTCCTCAAACAAAGGCAGACTCTCAATCTAAGGCAGACTCTCAAACTAAGGCAAATTTTCAAACGAAGGCAACTACTCAAACTAAGGCAGACTCTCAAACTAAGGCAGACTCTCAAATTTAGGCAACTCCTCAAACTAAGGCAGATTCTCAAACGAAGGCAACTACTCAAACTAAGGCAGACTCTCAAACTAAGGCAGCCTCTCAAACTAAGGCAACTCCTCAAACTCAGGCAGAATCTCAAACTAAGGCTGACTCTCAAACTAAAGCAACTCCTCAAACTAAGGCAGACTCTCAAACTAAGGCAGACTCTCAAACTAAGGCAGATTCTCAAACGAAGGCAACCCCTCAAACTAAGGCAGACTCTCAAACCAAGGCAGACTCTCAAACTAAGGCAGAGTCTCAAACGAAGGCAGCTCCTCAAACTAAGGCAGACTCTCAAACTGAGGCAGACTCGCAAACTAAGGCAGTTTCTCAAACGAAGGCAACTCCTCAAACTAAGGCAGACTCTCAAACTGAGGCAACCCCTCAAACTAAGGCAGACTCTCAAACTAATGCAGAATCTCAAACTAAGGCAGACTCTCAAACTAAGGCAGACTCTCAAACTAAGGCAGACTTCAAATTAAGGCAGACTCTCAAACTAAGGCAACCCCTCAAACTAAGGCAACCCATCAAACTAAGGCAGATTCTCAAACTAAGGCAGTCCCTCAAAGTAAGGCAACACCTCAAACTAAGGCAACACCTCAAACTAAGGCAGACTATCAAACTCAGGCAGATTTTCAAAAGAGGGCAACTCCTCAAAGTGAGGCAGACTCTCAAAATAAGGCAGACTCAAAAACTAAGGCAGATTCTCAAACGAAGGCAACACCTCAAAATAAGGCAGACTCTCAAACTGAGGCAGACTCTCAAACTAAGGCAGATTCTCAAACGAAGGCAACTCCTCAAAAGAAGGCAGACTCTCAATCGAAGGCAGACTCTCAAACTAAGGCAGATTTTCAAAAGAGGGCAACTCCTCAAAGTGAGGCAGACTCTCAAAATAAGGCAGACTCAAAAACTAAGGCAGATTCTCAAACGAAGGCAACACCTCAAAATAAGGCAGACTCTCAAACTGAGGCAGACTCTCAAACTAAGGCAGATTCTCAAACGAAGGCAACTCCTCAAAAGAAGGCAGACTCTCAAACTAAGGCAGATTCTCAAACTAAGGCAGACTCTCAAACTAAGGCAACCCCTCAAACTAAGGCAGACTCTCAAACGAAGGCAGAATTTCAAACTAAGGCAGACTCTCAAACTAAGACAACTCCTCAAAATAAGGCAGATTCTCCAACGAAGGCAATCCCTCAAACTAAGGCAGGCTCTCAAACGAAGTCAACTCATCAAACTAAGTCGACCCCTCAAACTAAGGCAACCCCTCAAACTAAGGCAGATTCTCAAACTAAGGCAGTCCCTCAAAGTAAGGCAACCCCTCAAACTAAGGGAACCCCTCAAACTAAGGCAGACTATTAAACTCAGGCAACTCCTCAAACTAAGGCAGATTCTCAAACTAAGGCAACCCTTCAAACTAAGGCAACACCTCAATCTAAGGCAGACTCTCAAACATAGGCAACCCCTCAAACTAAGGCAAACTCTCAATAAAAGGCAACCCCTCAAACTAAGGCAACCCCTCAAACTAAGGCAGACTCTCAAACTAAGGCAGACTCTCAAATTTAGGCAACTCCTCAAACTAAGGCAGATTCTCAAACGAAGGCAACTACTCAAACTAAGGCAGACTCTCAAACTAAGGCAGACTCTCAAACTAAGGCAACTCCTCAAACTCAGGCAGAATCTCAAACTAAGGCAGACTCTCAAACTAAGGCAACTCCTCAAACTAAGGCAGACTCTCAAACTAAGGCAGACTCTCAAACTAAGGCAGATTCTCAAACGAAGGCAACCCCTCAAACTAAGGCAGACTCTCAAACCAAGGCAGACTCTCAAACTAAGGCAGAGTCTCAAACGAAGGCAGCTCCTCAAACTAAGGCAGACTCTCTAACTGAGGCAGACTCGCAAACTAAGGCAGTTTCTCAAACGAAGGCAACTCCTCAAACTAAGGCAGGTTCTCAAACGAAGGCAACTCCTCAAACTAAGGCAGACTCTCAAACTAAGGCAGACTCTAAAACTAAGGCAGACTCTAAAACTAAGGCAGATTCTCAAACGAAGGCAACTCCTCAAAATAAGGCAGACTCTCAAACCAAGGCAGACTCTCAAACTAAGGCAGACTCTCAAACTGAGGCAACCCCTCAAACTAAGGCAGACTCTCAAACTAAGGCAGAATCTCAAACTAAGGCAGACTCTCAAACTAAGGCAACTCCTCAAAATAAGGCAGATTCTCCAACGAAGGCAATCCCTCAAACTAAGGCAGACTCTCAAACTAAGGCAGACTCTCAAACTAAGGCAGACTTCAAATTAAGGCAGATTCTCAAACGAATGCAACCCCTCAAATTAAGGCAGGCTCTCAAACTAAGTCAACTCCTCAAACTAAGGCAACCCCTCAAACTAAGGCAACCCCTCAAACTAAGGCAGACTCTCAAACTAAGGCAACCCCTCAAACTAAGGCAACCCCTCAAACTAAGGCAGATTCTCAAACTAAGGCATGCCCTCAAAGTAAGGCAACCCCTCAAACTAAGGCAACACCTCAAACTAAGGCAGACTATCAAACTCAGGCAAATCCTCAAACTAAGGCAACTCCTCAAACTAAGGCAGATTCTCAATCTAAGGCAACCCCTCAAACTAAGGCAACGCCTCAATCTAAGGCAGTTTCTCAAACGAAGGCAACTCCTCAAACTAAGGCAGATTCTCAAACGAAGGCAACTCCTCAAACAAAGGCAGACTCTCAATCGAAGGCAGACTCTCAAACTAAGGCAGATTTTCAAACGAGGGCAACTCCTCAAAGTAAGGCAGACTCTCAAAATAATGCAGACTCAAAAACTAAGGCAGATTCTCAAACGAAGGCAACACCTCAAAATAAGGCAGACTCTCAAACTGAGGCAGACTCTCAAACTAAGGCAGATTCTCAAACGAAGGCAACTCCTCAAAAGAAGGCAGACTCTCAAACTAAGGCAGTTTCTCAAACTAAGGCAGACTCTCAAACTAAGGCAACCCCTCAAACTAAGGCAGACTCTCAAACGAAGGCAGAATTTCAAACTAAGGCAGACTCTCAAACTAAGACAACTCCTCAAAATAAGGCAGATTCTTCAACGAAGGCAATCCCTCAAACTAAGGCAGGCTCTCAAACGAAGTCAACTCCTCAAACTAAGGCGACCCCTCAAACTCAGGCAACTCCTCAAACTAAGGCAACTCCTCAAACTAAGGCATATGCTCAAACTGAGGCAACCCTTCAAACTAAGGCAACCCCTCAATCTAAGGCAGACTCTCAAACATAGGCAACCCCTCAAACTAAGGCAAACTCTCAATAAAAGGCAACCCCTCAAACTAAGGCAACCCCTCAAACTAAGGCAGACTCTCAAACTAAGGCAACCCCTCAAACTAAGGCAACCCCTCAAACTAAGGCAGACTCTCAAACTAAGGCAACTCCTCAAACGAAGTCAACCCCACAAACTAAAGCAACTCCTCAAACTAAGGCAGACTCTCAAACTAAGGCAGACTCTCAAAAGAAGGCAACCCCTCAAACTAAGGAAGATTCTCAAACGAAGGCAGATTCTCAAACTAAGGCAACTCCTCAAACTAAGTCAGACTCTCAAACGAAGGAAACCCCTCAAACTAAGGCAGACTCTCAAACTAAGGCAGACTCTCAAACTAAGGCTGACTCTCAAACTAAGGCAGATTCTCAAACGAAGGCAACCCTCAAACTAAGGTAGACTCTCAAACTAAGGCAGACTCTCAAACTAAGGCAGACTCTCAAACTAAGGCAGATTCTATAACGAAGGCAACCCCTCAAAATAAGGCTGACTCTCAAACTTAGCAGACTCTCAAACTAAGGCAGATTCTCAAACTAAGGCAACCACTCAAACTAAGGCAACCCCTCAAACGAAGGCAGACTCTCAAACGAAGGCAGAATCTCAAACTTACGCAGACTCTCAAACTAAGGCAACTCCTCAAAATAAGGCAGATTCTCCAATAAAGGCAATCCTTCAAACTAAGGCAGACTCTCAAACTGAGGCAGATTCTCAAACTAAGGCAGACTTCAAATTAAGGCAGATTCTCAAATGAAGGCAACCCCTGAAACTAAGGCAGACTCTCAAACTAAGGCAACTCCTGAAACTAAGGCAACCCCTCAAACTAAGGCAACCCCTCAAACTAAGGCAGATTCTCAAACTAAGGCACATTCTCAAACGAAGGCAGCTCCTCAAACAAGGCAACCCCTCAAATTAAGGCAGATTCTCAAACGAAGTCAACTCCTCAAACTAAGGCAACCGATCAAACTAAGGAAACACCTCAAACCATGGCAACCCCTCAAACTCAGGCAGATTCTCAAACGACGGCAACTCCTCAAACTAAGGCAGACTCTCAAACTAAGGCAGACTCTCAAACTAAGGCAACTCCTCAAACTAAAGCAACTCCTCAAACTAAGGCAACCCCTCAAACAAAGGCAAATTGTCAAACTAAGGCAACTCCTCAAACTAAGGCACCCCTCAAACTAAGGCAGATTCTCAAACGAAGGCAACTCCTCAAACTAAGGCAGTCTCTCAAACTAAGGCAACTGCTCAAACTAAGGCAGATTCTCAAACTGAGGCAGATTCTCAAACGAAGGCAAACTCTCAAACTAAGGCAGACTCTCAAACTCAGGCAACTCCTCAAACTGAGGCAGAATCTCAAACTAAGGCAGACTCTCAAACTAAGGCAACCCCTCAAACTAAGGCAGACTCTCAAACTAAGGCAGAATCTCAAACTAAGGCAGATCCTCAAACGAAGGCAGCTCCTCAAACTAAGGCAGACTCTCAAACTGAGGCAGACTCGCAAACTAAGGCAGTTTCTCAAACGAAGGCAACTCCTCAAACTAAGGCAGATTCTCAAACGAAGGCAACTCCTCAAATTAAGGCAGACTCTCAAACTAAGGCAGACTCTAAAACTAAGGCAGACTCTCAAACTGAGGCAGACTCTCAATCGAAGGCAAACTCTCAAACTAAGTCAGATTCTCAAACGAAGGCAGCTCCTCAAACTCAGGCAGAATCTCAAACGAAGGAAACTCCGCAAACAAAGGCAGACTCTCAAACTAAGGCAGACTCGCAAACTAAGGCAGTTTCTCAAACGAAGGCAACTCCTCAAACTAAGGCAGATTCTCAAACGAAGGCAACTCCTCAAACAAAGGCAGACTCTCAATCTAAGGCAGACTCTCAAACTAAGGCAGATTTTCAAACGAGGGCAACTCCTCAAACGAAGGCAGACTCTCAAACTAAGGCAGACTCGAAAACTAAGGCAGATTCTCAAACGAAGGCAACTCCTCAAAATAAGGCAGACTCTCAAACTAAGGCAGACTCTCAAACTGGGGCAGATTCTCAAACGAAGGCAACTCCGCAAAAGAATGCAGACTCTCAAACTAAGGCAGACTCTCAAACGATGGCAGAATCTCAAACTAAGGCAGACTCTCAAACTAAGGCAACTCCTCAAAATAAGGCAGTTTCTCCAACGAAGGCAATCCCTCAAACTAAGGCAGACTCTCAAACTAAGGCAGACTCTCAAACTAAGGCAGATTTTCAAACGAGGGCAACTCCTCAATCTAAGGCAGACTCTCAAACGAAGGCAGACTCTAAAACTAAGGCAGATTCGCAAACGAAGGCAACTCCTCAAAATAAGGCAGACTCTCAAACTAAGGCAGACTCTCAAACTAAGGCAGATTCTCAAACGAAGGCAACTCCTCAAAAGAAGGCAGACTCTCAAACTAAGGCAGACTTTCAAACTAAGGCAGACTCTCAAACTAAAGCAACCCCTCAAACTAAGGCAGACTCTCAAACGAAGGCAGAATCTCAAACGAAGGCTGACTCTCAAACTAAGGCAACTCCTCAAAATAAGGCAGATTCTCCAACGAAGGCAACCCCTCAAACTGAGGCAGACTCTCAAACTAAGGCAGACTCTCAAACTAAGGCAGACTTCAAATTGAGGCAGATTCTCAAACGAAGGCAACACCTCAAACTAAGGCAGGCTCTCAAACTAAGTCAACTCCTCAATCTAAGGCAACCCCTCAAACTAAGGCATCCCCTCAAACTAAGGCAGACTCTCAAACTAAGTCAAATCCTCAAACTAAGGCAACCCCTCAAACTAAGGCAGATTCTCAAACTAAGGCAGTCCCTCAAAGTAAGGCAATCCCTCAAACTAAGGCAACCCCTCAAAATAAGGCAGACTATCAAACTAAGGCAACTCCTCAAACTAAGGCAACTCCTCAAACTAAGGCAGATTCTCAAACTAAGGCAACCCCTCAAACTAAGGCAACCCCTCATACTAAGGCAGACTCTCAAAAAAAGGCAACCCCTCAAACTAAGGCAACCCCTCAAACTAAGGCAGATTCTCAAACAAAGGTCCCTCTCAAACTAAGGCAACCCCTGAAACTAAGGCAGACTCTCAAACTAAGGCAACCCCGAAAACTAAGGCATCCCCTCAAACTAAGGCAGACTCTCAAACTAAGGCAACTCCTCAAACTAAGGCAACCCCACAAACTAAAGCAACTCCTCAAACTAAGGCAGTCTCTCAAACTAAGGCAACTGCTCAAACTAAGGCAGATTCTCAATCTGAGGCAGACTCTCAAATTTAGGCAACTCCTCAAACTAAGTCAGATTCTCAAACGAAGGCAACTACTCAAACTAAGGCAGACTCTCAAACTAAGGCAGACTCTCAAACTAAGGCAACTCCTCAAACTAAGGCAACCCCACAAACTAAAGCAACTCCTCAAACTAAGGCAAACTCTCACATTAAGGCAACTCCTCAAACTAAGGCAGACTCTCAAACGAAGACAACTCCTCAAAATAAGGCAGATTCTCCAACGAAGGCAATCCCTCAAACAAAGGCAGGCTCTCAAACGAAGTCAACTCCTCAAACTAAGGCGACCCCTCAAACTAAGGCAACCCCTCAAACTAAGGCAGATTCTCAAACTAAGGCAGTCCCTCAAAGTAAGGCAACCCCTCAAACTAAGGCAACCCCTCAAACTAAGGCAGACTATTAAACTCAGGCAACTCCTCAAACTAAGGCAACTCCTCAAACTAAGGCAGATTCTCAAACTAAGGCAACCCCTCAAACTAAGGCAACCCCTCAATCTAAGGCAGACTCTCAAACATAGGCAACCCCTCAAACTAAGGCAAACTCTCAATAAAAGGCAACCCCTCAAACTAAGGCAATCCCTCAAACTAAGGCAGACTCTCAAACTAAGGCAACCCCTCAAACTAAGGCAACCCCTCAAACTAAGGCAGACTCTCAAACTAAGGCAACTCCTCAAACATAGGCAACCCCTCAAACTAAGGCAAACTCTCAATAAAAGGCAACCCCTCAAACTAAGGCAACCCCTCAAACTAAGGCAGACTCTCAAACTAAGGCAACCCCTCAAAATAAGGCAACTCCTCAAACTAAGGCAGACTCTCAAACTAAGGCAGACTCTAAAACTAAGGCAGACTCTCAAACTAAGGCAGACTCTCAAACGAAGGCAACCCCTCAAACTAAGGAAGATTCTCAAACGAAGGCAGACTCTCAAACTAAGGCAACTCCTCAAACTAAGTCAGACTCTCAAACGAAGGAAACCCCTCAAACTAAGGCAGACTCTCAAACTAAGGCAGACTCTCAAACTAAGGCTGACTCTCAAACTAACGCAGATTCTCAAACGAAGGCAACCCTCAAACTAAAGTAGACTCTCAAACTAAGGCAGACTCTCAAACTAAGGCAGACTCTCAAACTAAGGCAGATTCTCTAACGAAGGCAACCCCTCAATATAAGGCTGACTCTCAAACTTAGCAGACTCTCAAACTAAGGCAGATTCTCAAACTAAGGCAACCACTCAAACTAAGGCAACCCCTCAAACGAAGGCAGACTCTCAAACGAAGGCAGAATCTCAAACTTACGCAGATTCTCAAACTAAGGCAACTCCGCAAAATAAGGCAGATTCTCCAATAAAGGCAATCCTTCAAACTAAGGCAGACTCTCAAACTGAGGCAGATTCTCAAACTACGGCAGACTTCAAATTAAGGCAGATTCTCAAACGAAGGCAACCCCTGAAACTAAGGCAGACTCTCAAACTAAGGCAACTCCTCAAACTAAGGCAACACCTCAAACTAAGGCAACCCTCAAACTAAAGCAGATTCTCAAACTAAGGCACATTCTCAAACGAAGGCAACTCCTCAAACAAGGCAACCCCTCAAACTAAGGCAGATTCTCAAACGAAGTCAACTCCTCAAACTAAGGCAACCGATCAAACTAAGGAAACACCTCAAACCATGGCAACCCCTCAAACTCAGGCAGATTCTCAAACGAAGGCAACTCCTCAAACTAAGGCAGACTCTCAAACTAAGGCAGACTCTCAAACTAAGGCAACTCCTCAAACTAAAGCAACTCCTCAAACTAAGGCAACCCCTCAAACAAAGGCAAATTTTCAAACTGAGGCAACTCCTCAAACTAAGGCACCCCTCAAACTAAGGCAGATTCTCAAACGAAGGCAACTCCTCAAACTAAGGCAGTCTCTCAAACTAAGGCAACTGCTCAAACTAAGGCAGATTCTCAAACTGAGGCAGATTCTCAAACGAAGGCAGACTCTCAAACTAAGGCAGACTCTCAAACTCAGGCAACTCCTCAAACTGAGGCAGAATCTCAAACTAAGGCAGACTCTCAAACTAAGGCAACTCCTCAAACTAAGGTAGATTCTCAAACGAAGGCAACTCCTCAAACTAAGGCAGACTCTCAAACTAAGGCAGACTCTCAAACTAAGGCAGATTCTCAAACGAAGGCAACCCCTCAAACTAAGGCAGACTCTATAAACTAAGGCAGAATCTCAAACTAAGGCAGATCCTCAAACGAAGGCAGCTCCTCAAACTAAGGCAGACTCTCAAACTGAGGCAGACTCGCAAACTAAGGCAGTTTCTCAAACGAAGGCAACTCCTCAAACTAAGGCAGATTCTCAAACGAAGGCAACTCCTCATATTAAGGCAGACTCTCAAACTAAGGCAGACTCTAAAACTAAGGCAGACTCTCAAACTGAGGCAGACTCTCAATCGAAGGCAAACTCTCAAACTAAGTCAGATTCTCAAACGAAGGCAGCTCCTCAAACTAAGGCAGAATCTCAAACGAAGGAAACTCCGCAAACAAAGGCAGACTCTCAAACTAAGGCAGACTCGCAAACTAAGGCAGTTTCTCAAACGAAGGCAACTCCTCAAACTAAGGCAGATTCTCAAACGAAGGCAACTCCTCAAACAAAGGCAGACTCTCAATCTAAGGCAGACTCTCAAACTAAGGCAGATTTTCAAACGAGGGCAACTCCTCAAACTAAGGCAGACTCTCAAACTAAGGCAGACTCGAAAACTAAGGCAGATTCTCAAACGAAGGCAACTCCGCAAAAGAATGCAGACTCTCAAACTAAGGCAGACTCTCAAACGATGGCAGAATCTCAAACTAAGGCAGACTCTCAAACTAAGGCAACTCCTCAAAATAAGGCAGTTTCTCCAACGAAAGCAAACCCTCAAACTAAGGCAGACTCTCAAAGTAAGGCAGAATCTCAAACTAAGGCAGACTTCAAATTAAGGCAGATTCTCAAACGAAGGCGCCCCTCAAACTAAGGCAGACTCTCAAACTAAGTCAACTCCTCAAACTAAGGCAACCCCTCAAACTAAGGCAACCCCTCAAACTAAGTCAGTCCCTCAAACTAAGGCAACTCCTCAAACTAAGGCAACCCCTCAAACTAAGGCAGATTCTCATACCAAGGCAGTCCCTCAAAGTAAGGCAACCCCTCAAACTAAGGGAACCCCTCAATCTAAGGCAGACTATCAAACTCAGGCAACTCCTCAAACTAAGGCAACTCCTCAAACTAAGGCAGATTCTCAAACTAAGGCAACCCCTCAAACTAAGGCAACCCCTCAAACTAAAGCAACCCCTCAAACTAAGGCAGACTCTCAAAAAAAGGCACCCCCTCAAACTGAGGCAACCCCTCAAACTAAGGCAGATTCTCAAATTAAGGTCCCTCTCAAACTAAGGCAACCCCTCAAACTAAGGCAGTCTCTCAACCTAAGGCAACCCCTCAAACTAAGGCAAACCCTCAAACTAAGGCAGACTCTCAAACTAAGGCAACTCCTCAAACTAAGGCAACCCCACAAACTAAAGCAACTCCTCAAACTAAGGCAGACTCTCAAACTGAGGCAGACTCTCAAACGAAGGCAACCCCTCAAACTAAGGAAGACTCTCAAACTGAGGCAGACTCTCAAACTAAGGCAACTCCTCAATCTAAGTCAGACTCTCAAACGAAGGCAACCCCTCAAACTAAGGCAGACTCTCAAACTGAGGCAGACTCTCAAACTAAGGCTGACAATCAAACTAAGGCAGATTCTCAAACGAAGGCACTCCTCAAACTAAGGTAGACACTCAAACTAAGGCTGACTCTCAAACTAAGGCAGACTCTCAAACTAAGGCAGATTCTCAAACGAAGGCAACCCCTCAAACTAAGGCTGACTCTCAAACTTAGCAGACTCTCAAACTAAGGCAACTCCTCAAACTAAGGCAGATTCTCAAACTAGGGCAACCACTCAAACTAAGGCAAACCCTCAAACTAAGGCAGACTCTCAAACTAAGGCAACTCCTCAAACTAAGGCAACCCCACAAACTAAAGCAACTCCTCAAACTAAGGCAGTCTCTCAAACTAAGGCAACTGCTCAAACTAAGGCAGATTCTCAATCTGAGGCAGATTCTCAAACGAAGGCAACTCCTCAAACTAAGGCAGACTCTCAAATTAAGGCAACCCCACAAACTAAAGCAACTCCTCAAACTAAGGCAGACTCTCAAACTGAGGCAGACTCTCAAACGAAGGCAACCCCTCAAACTAAGGAAGACTCTCAAACTGAGGCAGACTCTCAAACTAAGGCAACTCCTCAATCTAAGTCAGACTCTCAAACGAAGGCAACCCCTCAAACTAAGGCAGACTCTCAAACTGAGGCAGACTCTCAAACTAAGGCTGACAATCAAACTAAGGCAGATTCTCAAACGAAGGCACTCCTCAAACTAAGGTAGACACTCAAACTAAGGCTGACTCTCAAACTAAGGCAGACTCTCAAACTAAGGCAGATTCTCAAACGAAGGCAACCCCTCAAACTAAGGCTGACTCTCAAACTTAGCAGACTCTCAAACTAAGGCAACTCCTCAAACTAAGGCAGATTCTCAAACTAGGGCAACCACTCAAACTAAGGCAAACCCTCAAACTAAGGCAGACTCTCAAACTAAGGCAACTCCTCAAACTAAGGCAACCCCACAAACTAAAGCAACTCCTCAAACTAAGGCAGTCTCTCAAACTAAGGCAACTGCTCAAACTAAGGCAGATTCTCAATCTGAGGCAGATTCTCAAACGAAGGCAACTCCTCAAACTAAGGCAGACTCTCAAATTAAGGCAACTCCTCAATCTAAGGCAGACTCTCAAACTAAGGCAGACTCTCAAATTTAGGCAACTCCTCAAACTAAGGCAGATTCTCAAACGAAGGCAGCTACTCAAACTAAGGCAGACTCTCAAACTAAGGCAGACTCTCAAACTAAGGCAACTCCTCAAACACAGGCAGAATCTCAAACTAAGGCAGACTCTCAAACTAAGGCAACTCCTCAAACTAAGGCAGACTCTCAAACTAAGGCAGACTCTCAAACTAAGGCAGATTCTCAAACGAAGCCAACCCCTCAATCTAAGGCAGACTCTCAAACCAAGGCAGACTCTCAAACTAAGGCAGAGTCTCAAACGAAGGCAGCTCCTCAAACTAAGGCAGACTCTCAAACTGAGGCAGACTCGCAAACTAAGGCAGTTTCTCAAACGAAGGCAACTCCTCAAACTAAGGCAGGTTCTCAAACGAAGGCAACTCCTCAAACTAAGGCAGACTCTCAAACTAAGGCAGACTCTAAAACTAAGGCAGACTCTAAAACTAAGGCTGATTCTCAAACGAAGGCAACTCCTCAAAATAAGGCAGACTCTCAAACTAAGGCAGAGTCTCAAACTAAGGCAGATTCTCAAATGAAGGCAACTCCTCAAAAGAAGGCAGACTCTCAAACTAAGGCAGACTCTCAAACTAAGGCAGACTCTCAAACTGAGGCAAACCCTCAAACTACGGCAGACTCTCAAACTAAGGCAGAATCTCAAACTAAGGCAGACTCTCAAATTAAGGCAACTCCTCAAAATAAGGCAGATTCTCCAACGAAGGCAATCCCTCAAACTAAGGCAGACTCTCAAACTAAGGCAGACTCTCAAACTAAGGCAGACTTCAAATTAAGGCAGATTCTCAAACGAATGCAACCCCTCAAATTAATCCAGGCTCTCAAACTAAGTCAACTCCTCAAACTAAGGCAACCCCTCAAACTAAGGCAACCCCTCAAACTAAGGCAGACTCTCAAACTAAGGCAACCCCTCAAGCTAAGGCAACCCCTCAAACTAAGGCAGATTCTCAAACTAAGGCAGTCCCTCAAAGTAAGGCAACCCCTCAAACTAAGGCAACACCTCAAACTAAGGCAGACTATCAAACTCAGGCAACTCCTCAAACTGAGGCAACTCCTCAAACTAAGGCAGATTCTCAATCTAAGGCAACCCCTCAAACTAAGGCAACGCCTCAATCTAAGGCAGTTTCTCAAACGAAGGCAACTCCTCAAACTAAGGCAGATTCTCAAACGAAGGCAACTCCTCAAACAAAGGCAGACTCTCAATCGAAGGCAGACTCTCAAACTAAGGCAGATTTTCAAACGAGGGCAACTCCTCAAAGTAAGGCAGACTCTCAAAATAAGGCAGACTCTCAAACTAAGTCAAATCCTCAAACTAAGGCAACCCCTCAAACTAAGGCAGATTCTCAAACTAAGGCAGTCCCTCAAAGTAAGGCAACCCCTCAAACTAAGGCAACCCCTCAAAATAAGGCAGACTATCAAACTAAGGCAACTCCTCAAACTAAGGCAACTCCTCAAACTAAGGCAGATTCTCAAACTAAGGCAACCCCTCAAACTAAGGCAACCCCTCAATCTAAGGCAGACTCTCAAACTAAGGCAACCCCTCAAACTAAGGCAACCCCTCAAACTAAGGCAGACTCTCAAAAAAAGGCAACCCCTCAAACTAAGGCAACCCCTCAAACTAAGGCAGATTCTCAAACAAAGGTCCCTCTCAAACTAAGGCAACCCCTCAAACTAAGGCAGACTCTCAAACTAAGGCAACCCCGAAAACTAAGGCAACCCCACAAACTAAAGCAACTCCTCAAACTAAGGCAGTCTCTCAAACTAAGGCAACTGCTCAAACTAAGGCAGATTCTCAATCTGAGGCAGATTCTCAAACGAAGGCAACTCCTCAAACTAAGGCAAACTCTCAAATTAAGGCAACTCCTCAAACTAAGGCAGACTCTCAAACTAAGGCAGACTCTCAAATTTAGGCAACTCCTCAAACTAAGGCAGATTCTCAAACGAAGGCAACTACTCAAACTAAGGCAGACTCTCAAACTAAGGCAGACTCTCAAACTAAGGCAACTCCTCAAACTCAGGCAGAATCTCAAACGAAGGCAGACTCTCAAACTAAGGCAACTCCTCAAACTAAGGCAGACTCTCAAACTAAGGCAGACTCTCAAACTAAGGCAGATTCTCAAACGAAGGCAACCCCTCAAACTAAGGCAGACTCTCAAACCAAGGCAGACTCTCAAACTAAGGCAGAGTCTCAAACGAAGGCAGCTCCTCAAACTAAGGCAGACTCTCAAACTGAGGCAGACTCGCAAACTAAGGCAGTTTCTCAAACGAAGGCAACTCCTCAAACTAAGGCAGGTTCTCAAAATAAGGCAACTCCTCAAACTAAGGCAGACTCTCAAACTAAGGCAGACTCTAAAACTAAGGCAGACTCTAAAACTAAGGCAGATTCTCAAACGAAGGCAACTCCTCAAAATAAGGCAGACTCTCAAACTAAGGCAGACTCTCAAACTAAGGCAGATTCTCAAACGAAGGCAACTCCTCAAAGTAAGGCAGACTCTCAAACTAAGGCAGACTCTCAAACTAAGGCAGACTCTCAAACTGAGGCAACCCCTCAAACTAAGGCAGACTCTCAAACTAAGGCAGAATCTCAAACTAAGGCAGACTCTCAAACTAAAGCAACTCCTCAAAATAAGGCAGATTCTCCAACGAAGGCAATCCCTCAAACTAAGGCAGACTCTCAAACTAAGGCAGACTCTCAAACTAAGGCAGACTTCAAATCAAGGCAGATTCTCAAACGAATGCAACCCTTCAAATTAAGGCAGACTCTCAAACTAAGTCAACTCCTCAAACTAAGGCAACCCCTCAAACTAAGGCAACCCCTCAAACTAAGGCAGACTCTCAAACTAAGGCAACCCCTCAAACTAAGGCAACCCCTCAAACTAAGGCAGATTCTCAAACTAAGGCAGGCCCTCAAAGTAAGGCAACCCCTCAAACTAAGGCAACACCTCAAACTAAGGCAGGCTATCAAACTCAGGCAACTCCTCAAACTAAGGCAACTCCTCAAACTAAGGCAGATTCTCAATCTAAGGCAACCCCTCAAACTAAGGCAACGCCTCAATCTAAGGCAGTTTCTCAAACGAAGGCAACTCCTCAAACTAAGGCAGATTCTCAAACGAAGGCAACTCCTCAAACAAAGGCAGACTCTCAATCGAAGGCAGACTCTCAAACTAAGGCAGATTTTCAAACGAGCACAACTCCTCAAATAAAAGCAAAATACTGCGGATGCTGGAAATCTGAAACAAAAACAAGAAATGCTGGATTCACTCAGCAGGTCTGGCAGCATCTGTGGAAAGAGAAGCAGAGTTAACGTTTCAGGTCAGTGACCCTTCTTCGGAACTGTTCCGAAGAAGGGTCACTGACCCGAAACGTTAACACAACTCCTCAAAGTAAGGCAGACTCTCAAAATAAGGCAGACTCAAAAACTAAGGCAGATTCTCAAACGAAGGCAACACCTCAAAATAAGGCAGACTCTCAAACTGAGGCAGACTCTCAAACTAAGGCAGATTCTCAAACGAAGGCAACTCCTCAAAAGAAGGCAGACTCTCAAACTAAGGCAGATTCTCAAACTAAGGCAGACTCTCAAACTAAGGCAACCCATCAAACTAAGGCAGACTCTCAAACGAAGGCAGAATTTCAAACTAAGGCAGACTCTCAAACTAAGACAACTCCTCAAAATAAGGCAGATTCTCCAACGAAGGCAATCCCTCAAACAAAGGCAGGCTCTCAAACGAAGTCAACTCCTCAAACTAAGGCGACCCCTCAAACTAAGGCAACCCCTCAAACTAAGGCAGATTCTCAAACTAAGGCAGTCCCTCAAAGTAAGGCAACCCCTCAAACTAAGGCAACCCCTCAAACTAAGGCAGACTATTAAACTCAGGCAACTCCTCAAACTAAGGCAACTCCTCAAACTAAGGCAGATTCTCAAACTAAGGCAACCCCTCAAACTAAGGCAACCCCTCAATCTAAGGCAGACTCTCAAACATAGGCAACCCCTCAAACTAAGGCAAACTCTCAATAAAAGGCAACCCCTCAAACTAAGGCAACCCCTCAAATTAAGGCAGACTCTCAAACTAAGGCAACCCCTCAAACTAAGGCAACCCCTCAAACTAAGGCAGACTCTCAAACTAAGGCAACTCCTCAAACATAGGCAACCCCTCAAACTAAGGCAAACTCTCAATAAAAGGCAACCCCTCAAACTAAGGCAACCCCTCAAACTAAGGCAGACTCTCAAACTAAGGCAACCCCTCAAAATAAGGCAACTCCTCAAACTAAGGCAGACTCTCAAACTAAGGCAGACTCTAAAACTAAGGCAGACTCTCAAACTAAGGCAGACTCTCAAACGAAGGCAACCCCTCAAACTAAGGAAGATTCTCAAACGAAGGCAGACTCTCAAACTAAGGCAACTCCTCAAACTAAGTCAGACTCTCAAACGAAGGAAACCCCTCAAACTAAGGCAGACTCTCAAACTAAGGCAGACTCTCAAACTAAGGCTGACTCTCAAACTAAGGCAGATTCTCAAACGAAGGCAACCCTCAAACTAAGGTAGACTCTCAAACTAAGGCAGACTCTCAAACTTAGCAGACTCTCAAACTAAGGCAGATTCTCAAACTAAGGCAACCACTCAAACTAAGGCAACCCCTCAAACGAAGGCAGACTCTCAAACGAAGGCAGAATCTCAAACTTACGCAGACTCTCAAACTAAGGCAACTCTGCAAAATAAGGCAGATTCTCCAATAAAGGCAATCCTTCAAACTGAGGCAGACTCTCAAACTGAGGCAGATTCTCAAACTACGGCAGACTTCAAATTAAGGCAGATTCTCAAACGAAGGCAACCCCTGAAACTAAGGCAGACTCTCAAACTAAGGCAACTCCTCAAACTAAGGCAACCCCTCAAACTAAGGCAACCCTCAAACTAAGGCAGATTCTCAAACTAAGGCACATTCTCAAACGAAGGCAACGCCTCAAACAAGGCAACCCCTCAAACTAAGGCAGATTCTCAAACGAAGTCAACTCTTCAAACTAAGGCAACCGATCAAACTAAGGAAGCACCTCAAACCATGGCATCCCCTCAAACTCAGGCAGATTCTCAAACGAAGGCAACTCCTCAAACTAAGGCAGACTCTCAAACTAAGGCAGACTCTCAAACTAAGGCAACTCCTCAAACTAAAGCAACTCCTCAAACTAAGGCAACCCCTCAAACAAAGGCAAATTGTCAAACTGAGGCAACTCCTCAAACTAAGGCACCCCTCAAACTAAGGCAGATTCTCAAACGAAGGCAACTCCTCAAACTAAGGCAGTCTCTCAAACTAAGGCAACTGCTCAAACTAAGGCAGATTCTCAAACTGAGGCAGATTCTCAAACGAAGGCAGACTCTCAAACTAAGGCAGACTCTCAAACTCAGGCAACTCCTCAAACTGAGGCAGAATCTCAAACTAAGGCAGACTCTCAAACTAAGGCAACTCCTCAAACTAAGGCAGATTCTCAAACGAAGGCAACTCCTCAAACTAAGGCAGATTCTCAAACGAAGGCAACTCCTCAAACAAATGCAGACTCTCAATCTAAGGCAGACTCTCAAACTGAGGCAGATTTTCAAACGAGGGCAACTCCTCAAACTAAGGCAGACTCTCAAACTAAGGCAGACTCGAAAACTAAGGCAGATTCTCAAACGAAGGCAACTCCTCAAAATAAGGCAGACTCTCAAACTAAGGCAGACTCTCAAACTGGGGCAGATTCTCAAACGAAGGCAACTCCGCAAAAGAATGCAGACTCTCAAACTAAGGCAGACTCTGAAACGATGGCAGAATCTCAAACTAAGGCAGACTCTCAAACTAAGGCAACTCCTCAAAATAAGGCAGTTTCTCCAACGAAGGCAATCCCTCAAACTAAGGCAGACTCTCAAACTAAGGCAGACTCTCAAACTAAGGCAGACTTCAAATTAAGGCAGATTCTCAAACGAAGGCGCCCCTCAAACTAAGGCAGACTCTCAAACTAAGTCAACTCCTCAAACTAAGGCAACCCCTCAAACTAAGGCAACCCCTCAAACTAAGCCAGTCTCTCAAACTAAGGCAACTCCTCAAACTAAGGCAACCCCTCAAACTCAGGCAGATTCTCATACCAAGGCAGTCCCTCAAAGTAAGGCAACCCCTCAAACTAATGGAACCCCTCAATCTAAGGCAGACTATCAAACTCAGGCAACTCCTCAAACTAAGGCAACTCCTCAAACTAAGGCAGATTCTCAAACTAAGGCAACCCCTCAAACTAAGGCAACCCCTCAATCTAAGGCACACTCTCAAACAAAGGCAACCCCTCAAACTAAAGCAACCTCTCAAACTAAGTCAGACTCTCAAAAAAAGGCACCCCCTCAAACTGAGGCAACCCCTCAAACTAAGGCAGATTCTCAAACTAAGGTCCCTCTCAAACTAAGGCAACCCCTCAAACTAAGGCAGTCTCTCAACCTAAGGCAACCCCTCAAACTAAGGCAAACCCTCAAACTAAGGCAGACTCTCAAACTAAGGCAACTCCTCAAACTAAGGCAACCCCACAAACTAAAGCAACTCCTCAAACTAAGGCAGACTCTCAAACTGAGGCAGACTCTCAAACGAAGGCAACCCCTCAAACTAAGGAAGACTCTCAAACTGAGGCAGACTCTCAAACTAAGGCAACTCCTCAATCTAAGTCAGACTCTCAAACGAAGGCAACCCCTCAAACTAAGGCAGACTCTCAAACTGAGGCAGACTCTCAAACTAAGGCTGACTCTCAAACTAAGGCAGATTCTCAAACGAAGGCAATCCTCAAACTAAGGTAGACTCTCAAACTAAGGCTGACTCTCAAACTAAGGCAGACTCTCAAACTAAAGCAGATTCTCAAACGAAGGCAACCCCTCAAACTAAGGCTGACTCTCAAACTTAGCAGACTCTCAAACTAAGGCAACTCCTCAAACTAAGGCAGATTCTCAAACGAGGGCAACCACTCAAACTAAGGCAACCCCTCAAACTTAGACAGACTCTCAAACTAAGGCAACTCCTCAAACTAAGGCAACCCCACAAACTAAAGCAACTCCTCAAACTAAGGCAGTCTCTCAAACTAAGGCAACTGCTCAAACTAAGGCAGATTCTCAATCTGAGGCAGATTCTCAAACGAAGGCAACTCCTCAAACTAAGGCAGACTCTCAAATTAAGGCAACTCCTCAAACTAAGGCAGACTCTCAAACTAAGGCAGACTCTCAAATTTAGGCAACTCCTCAAACGAAGGCAGATTCTCAAACGAAGGCAGCTACTCAAACTAAGGCAGACTCTCAAACTAAGGCAGACTCTCAAACTAAGGCAACTCCTCAAACTCAGGCAGAATCTCAAACTAAGGCAGACTCTCAAACTAAGGCAACTCCTCAAACTAAGGCAGACTCTCAAACTAAGGCAGACTCTCAAACTAAGGCAGATTCTCAAACGAAGCCAACCCCTCAAACTAAGGCAGACTCTCAAACCAAGGCACACTCTCAAACTAAGGCAGAGTCTCAAACGAAGGCAGCTCCTCGAACTAAGGCAGACTCTCAAACTGAGGCAGACTCGCAAACTAAGGCAGTTTCTCAAACGAAGGCAACTCCTCAAGCTAAGGCAGGTTCTCAAACGAAGGCAACTCCTCAAACTAAGGCAGACTCTCAAACTAAGGCAGACTCTAAAACTAAGGCAGACTCTAAAACTAAGGCTGATTCTCAAACGAAGGCAACTCCTCAAAATAAGGCAGACTCTCAAACTAAGGCAGACTCTCAAACTAAGGCAGATTCTCAAACGAAGGCAACTCCTCAAAAGAAGGCAGACTCTCAAACTAAGGCAGACTCTCAAACTAAGGAAGACTCTCAAACTGAGGCAACCCCTCAAACTAAGGCAGACTCTCAAACTAAGGCAGAATCTCAAACTAAGGCAGACTCTCAAACTAAGGCAACTCCTCAAAATAAGGCAGATTCTCCAACGAAGGCAATCCCTCAAACTAAGGCAGACTCTCAAACTAAGGCAGACTCTCAAACTAAGGCAGATTTCAAATTAAGGCAGATTCTCAAACGAATGCAACCCCTCAAATTAAGGCAGGCTCTCAAACTAAGTCAACTCCTCAAACTAAGGCAACCCCTCAAACTAAGGCAACCCCTCAAACTAAGGCAGATTCTCAAACTAAGGCAGTCCCTCAAAGTAAGGCAACCCCTCAAACTAAGGCAACACCTCAAACTAAGGCAGACTATCAAACTCAGGCAACTCCTCAAACTAAGGCAACTCCTCAAACTAAGGCAGATTCTCAATCTAAGGCAACCCCTCAAACTAAGGCAACGCCTCAATCTAAGGCAGTTTCTCAAACGAAGGCAACTCCTCAAACTAAGGCAGATTCTCAAACGAAGGCAACTCCTCAAACAAAGGCAGACTCTCAATCGAAGGCAGACTCTCAAACTAAGGCAGATTTTCAAACGAGGGCAACTCCTCAAAGTAAGGCAGACTCTCAAAATAAGGCAGACTCTCAAACTAAGTCAAATCCTCAAACTAAGGCAACCCCTCAAACTAAGGCAGATTCTCAAACTAAGGCATTCCCTCAAAGTAAGGCAACCCCTCAAACTAAGGCAACCCCTCAAAATAAGGCAGACTATCAAACTAAGGCAACTCCTCAAACTAAGGCAACTCCTCAAACTAAGGCAGATTCTCAAACTAAGGCAACCCCTCAAACTAAGGCAACCCCTCAATCTAAGGCAGACTCTCAAACTAAGGCAACCCCTCAAACTAAGGCAACCCCTCAAACTAAGGCAGACTCTCAAAAAAAGGCAACCCCTCAAACTAAGGCAACCCCTCAAACTAAGGCAGATTCTCAAACAAAGGTCCCTCTCAAACTAAGGCAACCCCTCAAACTAAGGCAGACTCTCAAACTAAGGCAACCCCGAAAACTAAGGCAACCCCTCAAACTAAGGCAGACTATCAAACTAAGGCAACTCCTCAAACTAAGGCAACCCCACAAACTAAAGCAACTCCTCAAACTAAGGCAGTCTCTCAAACTAAGGCAACTGCTCAAACTAAGGCAGATTCTCAATCTGAGGCAGATTCTCAAACGAAGGCAACTCCTCAAACTAAGGCAAACTCTCAAATTAAGGCAACTCCTCAAACTAAGGCAGACTCTCAAACTAAGGCAGACTCTCAAATTTAGGCAACTCCTCAAACTAAGGCAGATTCTCAAACGAAGGCAACTACTCAAACTAAGGCAGACTCTCAAACTAAGGCAGACTCTCAAACTAAGGCAACTCCTCAAACTCAGGCAGAATCTCAAACTAAGGCAGACTCTCAAACTAAGGCAACTCCTCAAACTAAGGCAGACTCTCAAACTAAGGCAGACTCTCAAACTAAGGCAGATTCTCAAACGAAGGCAACCCCTCAAACTAAGGCAGACTCTCAAACCAAGGCAGACTCTCAAACTAAGGCAGAGTCTCAAACGAAGGCAGCTCCTCAAACTAAGGCAGACTCTCAAACTGAGGCAGACTCGCAAACTAAGGCAGTTTCTCAAACGAAGGCAACTCCTCAAACTAAGGCAGGTTCTCAAAATAAGGCAACTCCTCAAACTAAGGCAGACTCTCAAACTAAGGCAGACTCTAAAACTAAGGCAGACTCTAAAACTAAGGCAGATTCTCAAACGAAGGCAACTCCTCAAAATAAGGCAGACTCTCAAACTAAGGCAGACTCTCAAACTAAGGCAGATTCTCAAACGAAGGCAACTCCTCAAAAGAAGGCAGACTCTCAAACTAAGGCAGACTCTCAAACTAAGGCAGACTCTCAAATTGAGGCAACCCCTCAAACTAAGGCAGACTCTCAAACTAAGGCAGAATCTCAAACTAAGGCAGACTCTCAAACTAAGGCAACTCCTCAAAATAAGGCAGATACTCCAACGAAGGCAATCCCTCAAACTAAGGCAGACTCTCAAACTAAGGCAGACTCTCAAACTAAGGCAGACTTCAAATCAAGGCAGATTCTCAAACGAATGCAACCCATCAAATTAAGGCAGACTCTCAAACTAAGTCAACTCATCAAACTAAGGCAACCCCTCAAACTAAGGCAACCCCTCAAACTAAGGCAGACTCTCAAACTAAGGCAACCCCTCAAACTAAGGCAACCCCTCAAACTAAGGCAGATTCTCAAACTAAGGCAGGCCCTCAAAGTAAGGCAACCCCTCAAACTAAGGCAACACCTCAAACTAAGGCAGGCTATCAAACTCAGGCAACTCCTCAAACTAAGGCAACTCCTCAAACTAAGGCAGATTCTCAATCTAAGGCAACCCCTCAAACTAAGGCAACGCCTCAATCTAAGGCAGTTTCTCAAACGAAGGCAACTCCTCAAACTAAGGCAGATTCTCAAACGAAGGCAACTCCTCAAACAAAGGCAGACTCTCAATCGAAGGCAGACTCTCAAACTAAGGCAGATTTTCAAACGAGGGCAACTCCTCAAAGTAAGGCAGACTCTCAAAATAAGGCAGACTCTCAAACTAAGTCAAATCCTCAAACTAAGGCAACCCCTCAAACTAAGGCAGATTCTCAAACTAAGGCATTCCCTCAAAGTAAGGCAACCCCTCAAACTAAGGCAACCCCTCAAAATAAGGCAGACTATCAAACTAAGGCAACTCCTCAAACTAAGGCAACTCCTCAAACTAAGGCAGATTCTCAAACTAAGGCAACCCCTCAAACTAAGGCAACCCCTCAATCTAAGGCAGACTCTCAAACTAAGGCAACCCCTCAAACTAAGGCAACCCCTCAAACTAAGGCAGACTCTCAAAAAAAGGCAACCCCTCAAACTAAGGCAACCCCTCAAACTAAGGCAGATTCTCAAACAAAGGTCCCTCTCAAACTAAGGCAACCCCTCAAACTAAGGCAGACTCTCAAACTAAGGCAACCCCGAAAACTAAGGCAACCCCTCAAACTAAGGCAGACTATCAAACTAAGGCAACTCCTCAAACTAAGGCAACCCCACAAACTAAAGCAGCTCCTCAAACTAAGGCAGTCTCTCAAACTAAGGCAACTGCTCAAACTAAGGCAGATTCTCAATCTGAGGCAGATTCTCAAACGAAGGCAACTCCTCAAACTAAGGCAAACTCTCAAATTAAGGCAACTCCTCAAACTAAGGCAGACTCTCAAACTAAGGCAGACTCTCAAATTTAGGCAACTCCTCAAACTAAGGCAGATTCTCAAACGAAGGCAACTACTCAAACTAAGGCAGACTCTCAAACTAAGGCAGACTCTCAAACTAAGGCAACTCCTCAAACTCAGGCAGAATCTCAAACTAAGGCAGACTCTCAAACTAAGGCAACTCCTCAAACTAAGGCAGACTCTCAAACTAAGGCAGACTCTCAAACTAAGGCAGATTCTCAAACGAAGGCAACCCCTCAAACTAAGGCAGACTCTCAAACCAAGGCAGACTCTCAAACTAAGGCAGAGTCTCAAACGAATTCAGCTCCTCAAACTAAGGCAGACTCTCAAACTGAGGCAGACTCGCAAACTAAGGCAGTTTCTCAAACGAAGGCAACTCCTCAAACTAAGGCAGGTTCTCAAAATAAGGCAACTCCTCAAACTAAGGCAGACTCTCAAACTAAGGCAGACTCTAAAACTAAGGCAGACTCTAAAACTAAGGCAGATTCTCAAACGAAGGCAACTCCTCAAATTAAGGCAGACTCTCAAACTAAGGCAGACTCTCAAACTAAGGCAGATTCTCAAACGAAGGCAACTCCTCAAAAGAAGGCAGACTCTCAAACTAAGGCAGACTCTCAAACTAAGGCAGACTCTCAAATTGAGGCAACCCCTCAAACTAAGGCAGACTCTCAAACTAAGGCAGAATCTCAAACTAAGGCAGACTCTCAAACTAAGGCAACTCCTCAAAATAAGGCAGATACTCCAACGAAGGCAATCCCTCAAACTAAGGCAGACTCTCAAACTAAGGCAGACTCTCAAACTAAGGCAGACTTCAAATCAAGGCAGATTCTCAAACGAATGCAACCCCTCAAATTAAGGCAGACTCTCAAACTAAGTCATCTCCTCAAACTAAGGCAACCCCTCAAACTAAGGCAACCCCTCAAACTAAGGCAGACTCTCAAACTAAGGCAACCCCTCAAACTAAGGCAGACTCTCAAACGAAGGCAGAATTTCAAACTAAGGCAGAATCTCAAACTAAGACAACTCCTCAAAATAAGGCAGATTCTCCAACGAAGGCAATCCCTCAAACTAAGGAAGGCTCTCAAACGAAGTCAACTCCTCAAACTAAGGCGACCCCTCAAACTAAGGCAACCCCTCAAACTAAGGCAGATTCTCAAACTAAGGCAGTCCCTCAAAGTAAGGCAACCCCTCAAACTAAGGCAACCCCTCAAACTAAGGCAGACTATTAAACTCAGGCAACTCCTCAAACTAAGGCAACTCCTCAAACTAAGGATGATTCTCAAACTAAGGCAACCCCTCAAACTAAGGCAACCCCTCAATCTAAGGCAGACTCTCAAACATAGGCAACCCCTCAAACTAAGGCAAACTCTCAATAAAAGGCAACCCCTCAAACTAAGGCAACCCCTCAAACTAAGGCAGACTCTCAAACTAAGGCAACCCCTCAAACTAAGGCAACCCCTCAAACTAAGGCAGACTCTCAAACTAAGGCAACTCCTCAAACGAAGTCAACCTTACAAACTAAAGCAACTCCTCAAACTAAGGCAGACTCTCAAACTAAGGCAGACTCTCAAACGAAGGCAACCCCTCAAACTAAGGAAGATTCTCAAACGAAGGCAGACTCTCAAACTAAGGCAACTCCTCAAACTAAGTCAGACTCTCAAACGAAGGAAACCCCTCAAACTAAGGCAGACTCTCAAACTAAGGCAGACTCTCAAACTAAGGCTGACTCTCAAACTAAGGCAGATTCTCAAACGAAGGCAACCCTCAAACTAAGGTAGACTCTCAAACTAAGGCAGACTCTCAAACTAAGGCAGACTCTCAAACTAAGGCAGATTCTCTAACGAAGGCAACCCCTCAAAATAAGGCTGACTGTCAAACTTAGCAGACTCTCAAACTAAGGCAGACTCTCAAACTAAGGCAGACTCTCAAACTAAGGCTGACTCTCAAACTAAGGCAGATTCTCAAACGAAGGCAACCCTCAAACTAAGGTAGACTCTCAAACTAAGGCAGATTCTCAAACGAAGGCAGTCCCTCAAAGTAAGGCAACCCCTCAAACTAAGGCAACACCTCAAACTAAGGCAGACTATCAAACTCAGGCAACTCCTCAAACTAAGGCAACTCCTCAAACTAAGGCAGATTCTCAATCTAAGGCAACCCCTCAAACTAAGGCAACACCTCAATCTAAGGCAGTTTCTCAAACGAAGGCAACTCCTCAAAAGAAGGCAGACTCTCAAACTAAGGCAGACTCTCAAACTAAGGCAGACTCTCAAACTGAGGCAACCCCTCAAACTAAGGCAGACTCTCAAACTAAGGCAGAATCTCAAACTAAGGCAGACTCTCAAACTAAGGCAACTCCTCAAAATAAGGCAGATTCTCCAACGAAGGCAATCCCTCAAACTAAGGCAGACTCTCAAACTAAGGCAGACTCTCAAACTAAGGCAGATTTCAAATTAAGGCAGATTCTCAAACGAATGCAACCCCTCAAATTAAGGCAGGCTCTCAAACTAAGTCAACTCCTCAAACTAAGGCAACCCCTCAAACTAAGGCAACCCCTCAAACTAAGGCAGATTCTCAAACTAAGGCAGTCCCACAAAGTAAGGCAACCCCTCAAACTAAGGCAACACCTCAAACTAAGGCAGACTATCAAACTCAGGCAACTCCTCAAACTAAGGCAACTCCTCAAACTAAGGCAGATTCTCAATCTAAGGCAACCCCTCAAACTAAGGCAACGCCTCAATCTAAGGCAGTTTCTCAAACGAAGGCAACTCCTCAAACTAAGGCAGATTCTCAAACGAAGGCAACTCCTCAAACAAAGGCAGACTCTCAATCGAAGGCAGACTCTCAAACTAAGGCAGATTTTCAAACGAGGGCAACTCCTCAAAGTAAGGCAGACTCTCAAAATAAGGCAGACTCTCAAACTAAGTCAAATCCTCAAACTAAGGCAACCCCTCAAACTAAGGCAGATTCTCAAACTAAGGCAGTCCCTCAAAGTAAGGCAACCCCTCAAACTAAGGCAACCCCTCAAAATAAGGCAGACTATCAAACTAAGGCAACTCCTCAAACTAAGGCAACTCCTCAAACTAAGGCAGATTCTCAAACTAAGGCAACCCCTCAAACTAAGGCAACCCCTCAATCTAAGGCAGACTCTCAAACTAAGGCAACCCCTCAAACTAAGGCAACCCCTCAAACTAAGGCAGACTCTCAAAAAAAGGCAACCCCTCAAACTAAGGCAACCCCTCAAACTAAGGCAGATTCTCAAACAAAGGTCCCTCTCAAACTAAGGCAACCCCTCAAACTAAGGCAGACTCTCAAACTAAGGCAACCCCGAAAACTAAGGCAACCCCTCAAACTAAGGCAGACTATCAAACTAAGGCAACTCCTCAAACTAAGGCAACCCCAAAAACTAAAGCAACTCCTCAAACTAAGGCAGTCTCTCAAACTAAGGCAACTGCTCAAACTAAGGCAGATTCTCAATCTGAGGCAGATTCTCAAACGAAGGCAACTCCTCAAACTAAGGCAAACTCTCAAATTAAGGCAACTCCTCAAACTAAGGCAGACTCTCAAACTAAGGCAGACTCTCAAATTTAGGCAACTCCTCAAACTAAGGCAGATTCTCAAACGAAGGCAACTACTCAAACTAAGGCAGACTCTCAAACTAAGGCAGACTCTCAAACTAAGGCAACTCCTCAAACTCAGGCAGAATCTCAAACTAAGGCAGACTCTCAAACTAAGGCAACTCCTCAAACTAAGGCAGACTCTCAAACTAAGGCAGACTCTCAAACTAAGGCAGATTCTCAAACGAAGGCAACCCCTCAAACTAAGGCAGACTCTCAAACCAAGGCAGACTCTCAAACTAAGGCAGAGTCTCAAACGAAGGCAGCTCCTCAAACTAAGGCAGACTCTCAAACTGAGGCAGACTCGCAAACTAAGGCAGTTTCTCAAACGAAGGCAACTCCTCAAACTAAGGCAGGTTCTCAAAATAAGGCAACTCCTCAAACTAAGGCAGACTCTCAAACTAAGGCAGACTCTAAAACTAAGGCAGACTCTAAAACTAAGGCAGATTCTCAAACGAAGGCAACTCCTCAAAATAAGGCAGACTCTCAAACTAAGGCAGACTCTCAAACTAAGGCAGATTCTCAAACGAAGGCAACTCCTCAAAAGAAGGCAGACTCTCAAACTAAGGCAGACTCTCAAACTAAGGCAGACTCTCAAATTGAGGCAACCCCTCAAACTAAGGCAGACTCTCAAACTAAGGCAGAATCTCAAACTAAGGCAGACTCTCAAACTAAGGCAACTCCTCAAAATAAGGCAGATACTCCAACGAAGGCAATCCCTCAAACTAAGGCAGACTCTCAAACTAAGGCAGACTCTCAAACTAAGGCAGACTTCAAATCAAGGCAGATTCTCAAACGAATGCAACCCCTCAAATTAAGGCAGACTCTCAAACTAAGTCAACTCCTCAAACTAAGGAATCCCCTCAAACTAAGGCAACCCCTCAAACTAAGGCAGACTCTCAAACTAAGGCAACCCCTCAAACTAAGGCAACCCCTCAAACTAAGGCAGATTCTCAAACTAAGGCAGGCCCTCAAAGTAAGGCAACCCCTCAAACTAAGGCAACACCTCAAACTAAGGCAGGCTATCAAACTCAGGCAACTCCTCAAACTAAGGCAACTCCTCAAACTAAGGCAGATTCTCAATCTAAGGCAACCCCTCAAACTAAGGCAACGCCTCAATCTAAGGCAGTTTCTCAAACGAAGGCAACTCCTCAAACTAAGGCAGATTCTCAAACGAAGGCAACTCCTCAAAGTAAGGCAGACTCTCAATCGAAGGCAGACTCTCAAACTAAGGCAGATTTTCAAACGAGGACAACTCCTCAAAGTAAGGCAGACTCTCAAAATAAGGCAGACTCAAAAACTAAGGCAGATTCTCAAACGAAGGCAACACCTCAAAATAAGGCAGACTCTCAAACTGAGGCAGACTCTCAAACTAAGGCAGATTCTCAAACGAAGGCAACTCCTCAAAAGAAGGCAGACTCTCAAACTAAGGCAGATTCTCAAACTAAGGCAGACTCTCAAACTAAGGCAACCCCTCAAGCTAAGGCAGACTCTCAAACGAAGGCAGAATTTCAAACTAAGGCAGACTCTCAAACTAAGACAACTCCTCAAAATAAGGCAGATTCTCCAACGAAGGCAATCCCTCAAACTAAGGCAGGCTCTCAAACGAAGTCAACTCCTCAAACTAAGGCGACCCCTCAAACTAAGGCAACCCCTCAAACTAAGGCAGATTCTCAAACTAAGGCAGTCCCTCAAAGTAAGGCAACCCCTCAAACTAAGGCAACCCCTCAAACTAAGGCAGACTATTAAACTCAGGCAACTCCTCAAACTAAGGCAACTCCTCAAACTAAGGCAGATTCTCAAACTAAGGCAACCCCTCAAACTAAGGCAACCCCTCAATCTAAGGCAGACTCTCAAACATAGGCAACCCCTCAAACTAAGGCAAACTCTCAATAAAAGGCAACCCCTCAAACTAAGGCAACCCCTCAAACTAAGGCAGACTCTCAAACTAAGGCAACCCCTCAAACTAAGGCAACCCCTCAAACTAAGGCAGACTCTCAAACTAAGGCAACTCCTCAAACGAAGTCAACCCCACAAACTAAAGCAACTCCTCAAACTAAGGCAGACTCTCAAACTAAGGCAGACTCTCAAACGAAGGCAACCCCTCAAACTAAGGAAGATTCTCAAACGAAGGCAGACTCTCAAACTAAGGCAACTCCTCAAACTAAGTCAGACTCTCAAACGAAGGAAACCCCTCAAACTAAGGCAGACTCTCAAACTAAGGCAGACTCTCAAACTAAGGCTGACTCTCAAACTAAGGCAGATTCTCAAACGAAGGCAAACCTCAAACTAAGGTAGACTCTCAAACTAAGGCAGACTCTCAAACTAAGGCAGACTCTCAAACTAAGGCAGATTCTCTAACGAAGGCAACCCCTCAAAATAAGGCTGACTGTCAAACTTAGCAGACTCTCAAACTAAGGCAACCACTCAAACTAAGGCAACCCCTCAAACGAAGGCAGACTCTCAAACGAAGGCAGAATCTCAAACTTACGCAGACTCTCAAACTAAGGCAACTCCGCAAAATAAGGCAGATTCTCCAATAAAGGCAATCCTTCAAACTAAGGCAGACTCTCAAACTGAGGCAGATTCTCAAACTACGGCAGACTTCAAATTAAGGCAGATTCTCAAACGAAGGCAACCCCTGAAACTAAGGCAGACTCTCAAACTAAGGCAACTCCTCAAACTAAGGCAACCCCTCAAACTAAGGCAACCCCTCAAACTAAGGCAGATTCTCAAACTAAGGCACATTCTCAAACGAAGGCAACTCCTCAAACAAGGCAACCCCTCAAACTAAGGCAGATTCTCAAACGAAGTCAACTCCTCAAACTAAGGCAACCGATCAAACTAAGGAAACACCTCAAACCATGGCAACCCCTCAAACTCAGGCAGATTCTCAAACGAAGGCAACTCCTCAAACTAAGGCAGACTCTCAAACTAAGGCAGACTCTCAAACTAAGGCAACTCCTCAAACTAAAGCAACTCCTCAAACTATGGCAACCCCTCAAACAAAGGCAAATTGTCAAACTGAGGCAACTCCTCAAACTAAGGCACCCCTCAAACTAAGGCAGATTCTCAAACGAAGGCAACTCCTCAAACTAAGGCAGTCTCTCAAACTAAGGCAACTGCTCAAACTAAGGCAGATTCTCAAACTGAGGCAGATTCTCAAACGAAGGCAGACTCTCAAACTAAGGCAGACTCTCAAACTCAGGCAACTCCTCAAACTGAGGCAGAATCTCAAACTAAGGCAGACTCTCAAACTAAGGCAACTCCTCAAACTAAGGTAGATTCTCAAACGAAGACAACTCCTCAAACTAAGGCAGACTCTCATACTAAGGCAGACTCTCAAACTAAGGCAGATTCTCAAACGAAGGCAACCCCTCAAACTAAGGCAGACTCTATAAACTAAGGCAGAATCTCAAACTAAGGCAGATCCTCAAACGAAGGCAGCTCCTCAAACTAAGGCAGACTCTCAAACTGAGGCAGACTCGCAAACTAAGGCAGTTTCTCAAACGAAGGCAAATCCTCAAACTAAGGCAGATTCTCAAACGAAGGCAACTCCTCAAATTAAGGCAGACTCTCAAACTAAGGCAGACTCTAAAACTAAGGCAGACTCTCAAACTGAGGCAGACTCTCAATCGAAGGCAAACTCTCAAACTAAGTCAGATTCTCAAACGAAGGCAGCTCCTCAAACTAAGGCAGAATCTCAAACGAAGGAAACTCCGCAAACAAAGGCAGACTCTCAAACTAAGGCAGACTCGCAAACTAAGGCCGTTTCTCAAACGAAGGCAACTCCTCAAACTAAGGCAGATTCTCAAACGAAGGCAAATACTCAAACAAAGGCAGACTCTCAATCTAAGGCAGACTCTCAAACTAAGGCAGATTTTCAAACGAGGGCAACTCCTCAAACTAAGGCAGACTCTCAAACTAAGGCAGACTCGAAAACTAAGGCAGATTCTCAAACGAAGGCAACTCCTCAAAATAAGGCAGACTCTCAAACTAAGGCAGACTCTCAAACTGGGGCAGATTCTCAAACGAAGGCAACTCCGCAAAAGAATGCAGACTCTCAAACTAAGGCAGACTCTCAAACGATGGCAGAATCTCAAACTAAGGCAGACTCTCAAACTAAGGCAACTCCTCAAAATAAGGCAGTTTCTCCAACGAAGGCAATCCCTCAAACTAAGGCAGACTCTCAAACTAAGGCAGACTCTCAAACTAAGGCAGACTTCAAATTAAGGCAGATTCTCAAACGAAGGCGCCCCTCAAACTAAGGCAGACTCTCAAACTAAGTCAACTCATCAAACTAAGGCAACCCCTCAAACTAAGGCAACCCCTCAAACTAAGCCAGTCTCTCAAACTAAGGCAACTCCTCAAACTAAGGCAACCCCTCAAACTAAGGCAGATTCTCATACCAAGGCAGTCCCTCAAAGTAAGGCAACCCCTCAAACTAAGGGAACCCCTCAATCTAAGGCAGACTATCAAACTCAGGCAACTCCTCAAACTAAGGCAACTCCTCAAACTAAGGCAGATTCTCAAACTAAGGCAACCCCTCAATCTAAGGCACACTCTCAAACTAAGGCAACCCCTCAAACTAAGGCAACCCCTCAAACTAAGGCAGACTCTCAAAAAAAGGCACCCCCTCAAACTGAGGCAACCCCTCAAACTAAGGCAGATTCTCAAACTAAGGTCCCTCTCAAACTAAGGCAACCCCTCAAACTAAGGCAGTCTCTCAACCTAAGGCAACCCCTCAAACTAAGGCAAACCCTCAAACTAAGGCAGACTCTCAAACTAAGGCAACTCCTCAAACTAAGGCAACCCCACAAACTAAAGCAACTCCTCAAACTAAGGCAGACTCTCAAACTGAGGCAGACTCTCAAACTAAGGCAACTCCTCAATCTAAGTCAGACTCTCAAACGAAGGCAACCCCTCAAACTAAGGCAGACTCTCAAACTGAGGCAGACTCTCAAACTAAGGCTGACTCTCAAACTAAGGCAGATTCTCAAACGAAGGCAATCCTCAAACTAAGGTAGACTCTCAAACTAAGGCTGACTCTCAAACTAAGGCAGACTCTCAAACTAAGGCAGATTCTCAAACGAAGGCAACCACTCAAACTAAGGCTGACTCTCAAACTTAGCAGACTCTCAAACTAAGGCAACTCCTCAAACTAAGGCAGATTCTCAAACTAGGGCAACCACTCAAACTAAGGCAACCCCTCAAACTAAGGCAGACTCTCAAACTAAGGCAACTCCTCAAACTAAGGCAACCCCACAAACTAAAGCAACTCCTCAAATTAAGGCAGTCTCTCAAACTAAGGCAACTGCTCAAACTAAGGCAGATTCTCAATCTGAGGCAGATTCTCAAACGAAGGCAACTCCTCAAACTAAGGCAGACTCTCAAATTAAGGCAACTCCTCAAACTAAGGCAGACTCTCAAACTAAGGCAGACTCTCAAATTTAGGCAACTCCTCAAACTAAGGCAGATTCTCAAACGAAGGCAACTACTCAAACTAAGGCAGACTCTCAAACTAAGGCAGACTCTCAAACTAAGGCAACTCCTCAAACTCAGGCAGAATCTCAAACTAAGGCAGACTCTCAAACTAAGGCAACTCCTCAAACTAAGGCAGACTCTCAAACTAAGGCAGACTCTCAAACTAAGGCAGATTCTCAAACGAAGCCAACCCCTCAAACTAAGGCAGACTCTCAAACCAAGGCAGACTCTCAAACTAAGGCAGAGTCTCAAACGAAGGCAGCTCCTCAAACTAAGGCAGACTCTCAAACTGAGGCAGACTCGCAAACTAAGGCAGTTTCTCAAACGAAGGCAACTCCTCAAACTAAGGCAGGTTCTCAGACGAAGGCAACTCCTCAAACTAAGGCAGACTCTCAAACTAAGGCAGACTCTAAAACTAAGGCAGACTCTAAAACTAAGGCTGATTCTCAAACGAAGGCAACTCCTCAAAATAAGGCAGACTCTCAAACTAAGGCAGACTCTCAAACTAAGGCAGATTCTCAAACGAAGGCAACTCCTCAAAAGAAGGCAGACTCTCAAACTAAGGCAGACTCTCAAACTAAGGCAGACTCTCAAACTGAGGCAACCCCTCACACTAAGGCAGACTCTCAAACTAAGGCAGAATCTCAAACTAAGGCAGACTCTCAAACTAAGGCAACTCCTCAAAATAAGGCAGATTCTCCAACGAAGGCAATCCCTCAAACTAAAGCAGACTCTCAAACTAAGGCAGACTTCAAATTAAGGCAGATTCTCAAACGAAAGCAACCCCTCAAATTAAGGCAGGCTCTCAAACTAAGTCGACTCCTCAAACTAAGGCAACCCCTCAAACTAAGGCAACCCCTCAAACTAAGGCAGACTCTCAAACTAAGGAAACCCCTCAAACTAAGGCAACCCCTCAAACTAAGGCAGATTCTCAAACTAAGGCAGTCCCTCAAAGTAAGGCAACCCCTCAAACTAAGGCAACACCTCAAACTAAGGCAGACTATCAAACTCAGGCAACTCCTCAAACTAAGGCAACTCCTCAAACTAAGGCAGATTCTCAATCTAAGGCAACCCCTCAAACTAAGGCAACGCCTCAATCTAAGGCAGTTTCTCAAACGAAGGCAACTCCTCAAACTAAGGCAGATTCTCAAACGAAGGCAACTCCTCAAACAAAGGCAGACTCTCAATCGAAGGCAGACTCTCAAACTAAGGCAGACTCTCAAACGAGGGCAACTCCTCAAAGTAAGGCAGACTCTCAAAATAAGGCAGACTCTCAAACTAAGTCAAATCCTCAAACTAAGGCAACCCCTCAAACTCAGGCAGAATCTCAAACTAAGGCAGACTCTCAAACTAAGGCAACTCCTCAAACTAAGGCAGACTCTCAAACTAAGGCAGACTCTCAAACTAAGGCAGATTCTCAAACGAAGCCAACCCCTCAAACTAAGGCAGACTCTCAAACCAAGGCAGACTCTCAAACTAAGGCAGAGTCTCAAACGAAGGCAGCTCCTCAAACTAAGGCAGACTCTCAAACTGAGGCAGACTCGCAAACTAAGGCAGTTTCTCAAACGAAGGCAACTCCTCAAACTAAGGCAGGTTCTCAAACGAAGGCAACTCCTCAAACTAAGGCAGACTCTCAAACTAAAGCAGACTCTCAAACTAAGGCAGACTTCAAATTAAGGCAGATTCTCAAACGAAAGCAACCCCTCAAATTAAGGCAGGCTCTCAAACTAAGTCAACTCCTCAAACTAAGGCAACCCCTCAAACTAAGGCAACCCCTCAAACTAAGGCAGACTCTCAAACTAAGGAAACCCCTCAAACTAAGGCAACCCCTCAAACTAAGGCAGATTCTCAAACTAAGGCAGTCCCTCAAAGTAAGGCAACCCCTCAAACTAAGGCAACACCTCAAACTAAGGCAGACTATCAAACTCAGGCAACTCCTCAAACTAAGGCAACTCCTCAAACTAAGGCAGATTCTCAATCTAAGGCAACCCCTCAAACTAAGGCAACGCCTCAATCTAAGGCAGTTTCTCAAACGAAGGCAACTCCTCAAACTAAGGCAGATTCTCAAACGAAGGCAACTCCTCAAACAAAGGCAGACTCTCAATCGAAGGCAGACTCTCAAACTAAGGCAGATTTTCAAACGAGGGCAACTCCTCAAAGTAAGGCAGACTCTCAAAATAAGGCAGACTCAAAAACTAAGGCAGATTCTCAAACGAAGGCAACACCTCAAAATAAGGCAGACTCTCAAACTGAGGCAGACTCTCAAACTAAGGCAGATTCTCAAACGAAGGCAACTCCTCAAAAGAAGGCAGACTCTCAAACTAAGGCAGTTTCTCAAACTAAGGCAGACTCTCAAACTAAGGCAACCCCTCAAACTAAGGCAGACTCTCAAACGAAGGCAGAATTTCAAACTAAGGCAGACTCTCAAACTAAGACAACTCCTCAAAATGAGGCAGATTCTCCAACGAAGGCAATCCCTCAAACTAAAGCAGGCTCTCAAACGAAGTCAACTCCTCAAACTAAGGCGACCCCTCAAACTAAGGCAACCCCTCAAACTAAGGCAGATTCTCAAACTAAGGCAGTCCCTCAAAGTAAGGCAACCCCTCAAACTAAGGCTGACTTTCAAACTCAGGCAACTCCTCAAACTAAGGCAACTCCACAAACTAAGGCAGATTCTCAAACTAAGGCAACCCCTCAAACTAAGGCAACCCCTCAATCTAAGGCAGACTCTTAAACATAGGCAACCACTCAAACTAAGACAAACTCTCAATAAAAGGCAACCCCTCAAACTAAGGCAACCCCTCAAACTAAGGCAGACTCTCAAACTAAGGCAACTCCTCAAAATAAGGCAGATTCTCCAACGAAGGCAATCCCTCAAACTAAGGCAGACTCTCAAACTAAAGCAGACTCTCAAACTAAGGCAGACTTCAAATTAAGGCAGATTCTCAAACGAAAGCAACCCCTCAAATTAAGGCAGGCTCTCAAACTAAGTCGACTCCTCAAACTAAGGCAACCCCTCAAACTAAGGCAACCCCTCAAACTAAGGCAGACTCTCAAACTAAGGAAACCCCTCAAACTAAGGCAACCCCTCAAACTAAGGCAGATTCTCAAACTAAGGCAGTCCCTCAAAGTAAGGCAACCCCTCAAACTAAGGCAACACCTCAAACTAAGGCAGACTATCAAACTCAGGCAACTCCTCAAACTAAGGCAACTCCTCAAACTAAGGCAGATTCTCAATCTAAGGCAACCCCTCAAACTAAGGCAACGCCTCAATCTAAGGCAGTTTCTCAAACGAAGGCAACTCCTCAAACTAAGGCAGATTTTCAAACGAGGGCAACTCCTCAAAGTAAGGCAGACTCTCAAAATAAGGCAGACTCTCAAACTAAGTCAAATCCTCAAACTAAGGCAACCCCTCAAACTCAGGCAGAATCTCAAACTAAGGCAGACTCTCAAACTAAGGCAACTCCTCAAACTAAGGCAGACTCTCAAACTAAGGCAGACTCTCAAACTAAGGCAGATTCTCAAACGAAGCCAACCCCTCAAACTAAGGCAGACTCTCAAACCAAGGCAGACTCTCAAACTAAGGCAGAGTCTCAAACGAAGGCAGCTCCTCAAACTAAGGCAGACTCTCAAACTGAGGCAGACTCGCAAACTAAGGCAGTTTCTCAAACGAAGGCAACTCCTCAAACTAAGGCAGGTTCTCAAACGAAGGCAACTCCTCAAACTAAGGCAGACTCTCAAACTAAGGCAGACTCTAAAACTAAGGCAGATTCTAAAACTAAGGCTGATTCTCAAACGAAGGCAACTCCTCAAAAGAAGGCAGACTCTCAAACTAAGGCAGACTCTCAAACTAAGGCAGACTCTCAAACTAAGGCAGATTCTCAAACGAAGGCAACTCCTCAAAAGAAGGCAGACTCTCAAACTAAGGCAGACTCTCAAACTAAGGCAGACTCTCAAACTGAGGCAACCCCTCAAACTAAGGCAGACTCTCAAACTAAGGCAGAATCTCAAACTAAGGCAGACTCTCAAACTAAGGCAACTCCTCAAAATAAGGCAGATTCTCCAACGAAGGCAATCCCTCAAACTAAGGCAGACTCTCAAACTAAAGCAGACTCTCAAACTAAGGCAGACTTCAAATTAAGGCAGATTCTCAAACGAAAGCAACCCCTCAAATTAAGGCAGGCTCTCAAACTAAGTCAACTCCTCAAACTAAGGCAACCCCTCAAACTAAGGCAACCCCTCAAACTAAGGCAGACTCTCAAACTAAGGAAACCCCTCAAACTAAGGCAACCCCTCAAACTAAGGCAGATTCTCAAACTAAGGCAGTCCCTCAAAGTAAGGCAACCCCTCAAACTAAGGCAACACCTCAAACTAAGGCAGACTATCAAACTCAGGCAACTCCTCAAACTAAGGCAACTCCTCAAACTAAGGCAGATTCTCAATCTAAGGCAACCCCTCAAACTAAGGCAACGCCTCAATCTAAGGCAGTTTCTCAAACGAAGGCAACTCCTCAAACTAAGGCAGATTCTCAAACGAAGGCAACTCCTCAAACAAAGGCAGACTCTCAATCGAAGGCAGACTCTCAAACTAAGGTAGATTTTCAAACGAGGGCAACTCCTCAAAGTAAGGCAGACTCTCAAAATAAGGCAGACTCAAAAACTAAGGCAGATTCTCAAACGAAGGCAACACCTCAAAATAAGGCAGACTCTCAAACTGAGGCAGACTCTCAAACTAAGGCAGATTCTCAAACGAAGGCAACTCCTCAAAAGAAGGCAGACTCTCAAACTAAGGCAGTTTCTCAAACTAAGGCAGACTCTCAAACTAAGGCAACCCCTCAAACTAAGGCAGACTCTCAAACGAAGGCAGAATTTCAAACTAAGGCAGACTCTCAAACTAAGACAACTCCTCAAAATGAGGCAGATTCTCCAACGAAGGCAATCCCTCAAACTAAAGCAGGCTCTCAAACGAAGTCAACTCCTCAAACTAAGGCGACCCCTCAAACTAAGGCAACCCCTCAAACTAAGGCAGATTCTCAAACTAAGGCAGTCCCTCAAAGTAAGGCAACCCCTCAAACTAAGGCAACCCCTCAAACTAAGGCTGACTATCAAACTCAGGCAACTCCTCAAACTAAGGCAACTCCACAAACTAAGGCAGATTCTCAAACTAAGGCAACCCCTCAAACTAAGGCAACCCCTCAATCTAAGGCAGACTCTTAAACATAGGCAACCACTCAAACTAAGACAAACTCTCAATAAAAGGCAACCCCTCAAACTAAGGCAACCCCTCAAACTAAGGCTGATTCTCAAACTAAGTTCCCTCTCAAACTAAGGCAACCCCTCAAACTAAGGCAGACTCTCAAACTAAGGCAACCCCTCAAACTAAGGCAACCCCTCAAACTAAGGCAGACTCTCAAACTAAGGCAACTCCTCAAACGAAGTCAACCCCACAAACTAAAGCAACTCCTCAAACTAAGGCAGACTCTCAAACTAAGGCAGACTCTCAAACGAAGGCAACCCCTCAAACTAAGGAAGATTCTCAAACGAAGGCAGACTCTCAAACTAAGGCAACTCCTCAAACTAAGTCAGACTCTCAAACGAAGGCAACCCCTCAAACTAAGGCAGACTCTCAATCAAACTAAGGCAGACTCTCAAACTAAGGCTGAATCTCAAACTAAGGCAGATTCTCAAACCAAGGCAACTCTCAAACTAAGGTAGACTCTCAAACTAAGGCAGACTCTCAAACTTACGCAGACTCTCAAACTAAGGCAGATTCTCAAACTAAGGCAACCCCTCAAACGAAGGCAGACTCTCAAACGAAGGCAGAATCTCAAACTTACGCAGACTCTCAAACTAAGGCAACTCCTCAAAATAAGGCAGATTCTCCAATAAAGGCAATCCCTCAAACTAAGGCAGACTCTCAAACTGAGGCAGATTCTCAAACTAAGGTAGACTTCAAATTAAGGCAGATTCTCAAACGAAGGCAACCCCTGAAACTAAGGCAGAATCTAAAACTAAGGCAACTCCTCAAACTAAGGCAACCCCTCAAACTAAGGCAACCCCTCAAACTAAGGCAGATTCTCAAACTAAGGCACATTCTCAAACGAAGGCAACACCTCAAACAAGGCGACCCCTCGAACTCAGGCAGATTCTCAAACGAAGTCAACTCCTCAAACTAAGGCAACCGATCAAACTAAGGAAACACCTCAAACAAAGGCAAATTGTCAAACTAAGGCGACTCCTCAAACTAAGGCAACCCCTCAAACTAAGGCAGATTCTCAAACGAAGGCAACTCCTCAAACTAAGGCAGTCTCTCAAACTAAGGCAACTGCTCAAACTAAGGCAGAATTTCAAACTGAGGCAGATTCTCAAACGAAGGCAACTCCTCAAACAGAGGCAGAATCTCAAACTAAGGCAGACTCTCAAACTAAGGCAACTCCTCAAACTAAGGTAGATTCTCAAACGAAGGCAACTCCTCAAACTAAGGCAGACTCTCAAACTAAGGCAGACTCTCAAACTAAGGCAGATTCTCAAACGAAGGCAACCCCTCAAACTAAGGCAGACTCTCAAACTAAGGCAGAATCTCAAACTAAGGCAGATCCTCAAACGAAGGCAGCTCCTCAAACTAAGGCAGACTCTCAAACTGAGGCAGACTCGCAAACTAAGGCAGTTTCTCAAACGAAGGCAACTCCTCAAACTAAGGCAGATTCTCAAACGAAGGCAACTCCTCAAATTAAGGCAGACTCTCAAACTAAGGCAGACTCTAATACTAAGGCAGACTCTCAAACTGAGGCAGACTCTCAATCGAAGGCAAACTCTCAAACTAAGTCAGATTCTCAAACGAAGGCAGCTCCTCAAACTAAGGCAGAATCTCAAACGAAGGAAACTCCGCAAACAAAGGAAGACTCTCAAACTAAGGCAGACTCGCAAACTAAGGCAGTTTCTCAAACTAAGGCAACTCCTCAAACTAAGGCAGATTCTCAAACGAAGGCAACTACTCAAACAAAGGCAGACTCTCAATCTAAGGCAGACTCTCAAACTAAGGGAGATTTTCAAACGAGGGCAACTCCTCAAACTAAGGCAGACTCTCAAACTAAGGCTGACTCGAAAACTAAGGCAGATTCTCAAACGAAGGCAACTCCTCAAAATAAGGCAGACTCTCAAACTAAGGCAGACTCTCAAACTGGGGCAGATTCTCAAACGAAGGCAACTCCGCAAAAGAATGCAGACTCTCAAACTAAGGCAGACTCTCAAACGATGGCAGAATCTCAAACTAAGGCAGACTCTCAAACTAAGGCAACTCCTCAAAATAAGGCAGTTTCTCCAACGAAGGCAATCCCTCAAACTAAGGCAGACTCTCAAACTAAGGCAGACTCTCAAACTAAGGCAGACTTCAAATTAAGGCAGATTCTCAAACGAAGGCAACCCCTCAAACTAAGGCAGACTCTCAAACTAAGTCAACTCCTCAAACCAAGGTAACCCCTCAAACTAAGGCAACCCCTCAAACTAAGGCAGACTATCAAACTAAGGCAACTCCTCAAACTAAGGCAACCCCTCCAACTAAGTCAGATTCTCAAACCAAGGCAGTCCCTCAAAGTAAGGCAACCCCTCAAACTAAGGGAACCCCTCAATCTAAGGCAGACTATCAAACTCAGGCAACTCCTCAAACTAAGGCAACTCCTCAAACTAAGGCAGATTCTCAAACTAAGGCAACCCCTCAAACTAAGGCAACCCCTCAAACTAAGGAAGACTCTCAAACTAAGGCAACCCCTCAAACTAAGGCAACCCCTCAAACTAAGGCAGACTCTCAAAAAAAGGCACCCCCTCAAACTGAGGCAACACCTCAAACTAAGGCAGATTCTCAAACTAAGGTCCCTCTCAAACTAAGGCAACCCCTCAAACTAAGGCAGTCTCTCAACCTAAGGCAACCCCTCAAACTAAGGCAAACCCTCAAACTAAGGCAGACTCTCAAACTAAGGCAACTCCTCAAACTAAGGCAACCCCACAAACTAAAGCAACTCCTCAAACTAAGGCAGACTCTCAAACTGAGGCAGACTCTCAAACGAAGGCAAACCTTCAAACTAAGGAAGAATCTCAAACTAAGGCAGACTCTCAAACTAAGGCAACTCCTCAATCTAAGTCAGACTCTCAAACGAAGGCAACCCCTCAAACTAAGGCAGACTCTCAAACTGAGGCAGACTCTCAAACTAAGGCTGACTCTCAAACTAAGGCAGATTCTCAAACGAAGGCAATCCTCAAACTAAGGTAGACTCTCAAACTAAGGCAGACTCTCAAGCTAAGGCAGACTCTCAAACTAAGGCAGATTCTCAAACGAAGGCAACCCCTCAAACTAAGGCTGACTCTCAAACTTAGCAGACTCTCAAACTAAGGCAACTCCTCAAACTAAGGCAGATTCTCAAACTAGGGCAACCACTCAAACTAAGGCAACCCCTCAAACTAAGGCAGACTCTCAAACGAAGGCAACTCCTCAAACTAAGGCAACCCCTCAAACAAAGGCAACTCCTCAAACTAAGGCAGACTCTCAAACTGAGGCAGACTCGCAAACTAAGGCAGTTTCTCAAACGAAGGCAACTCCTCAAACTAAGGCAGATTCTCAAACGAAGGCAACTCCTGAAATTAAGGCAGACTCTCAAACTAAGGCAGACTCTAATACTAAGGCAGACTCTCAAACTGAGGCAGACTCTCAATCGAAGGCAAACTCTCAAACTAAGTCAGATTCTCAAACGAAGGCAGCTCCTCAAACTAAGGCAGAATCTCAAACGAAGGAAACTCCGCAAACAAAGGCAGACTCTCAAACTAAGGCAGACTCGCAAACTAAGGCAGTTTCTCAAACAAAGGCAACTCCTCAAACTAAGGCAGATTCTCAAACAAAGGCAACTACTCAAACAAAGGCAGACTCTCAATCTAAGGCAGACTCTCAAACTAAGGGAGATTTTCAAACGAGGGCAACTCCTCAAACTAAGGCAGACTCTCAAACTAAGGCAGACTCGAAAACTAAGGCAGATTCTCAAACGAAGGCAACTCCTCAAAATAAGGCAGACTCTCAAACTAAGGCAGACTCTCAAACTGGGGCAGCTTCTCAAACGAAGGCAACTCCGCAAAAGAATGCAGACTCTCAAACTAAGGCAGACTCTCAAACGATGGCAGAATCTCAAACTAAGGCAGACTCTCAAACTAAGGCAACTCCTCAAAATAAGGCAGTTTCTCCAACGAAGGCAATCCCTCAAACTAAGGCAGACTCTCAAACTAAGGCAGACTCTCAAACTAAGGCAGACTTCAAATTAAGGCAGATTCTCAAACGAAGGCAACCCCTCAAACTAAGGCAGACTCTCAAACTAAGTCAACTCCTCAAACCAAGGTAACCCCTCAAACTAAGGCAACCCCTCAAACTAAGGCAGACTATCAAACTAAGGCAACTCCTCAAACTAAGGCAACCCCTCCAACTAAGGCAGATTCTCAAACCAAGGCAGTCCGTCAAAGTAAGGCAACCCCTCAAACTAAGGGAACCCCTCAATCTAAGGCAGACTATCAAACTCAGGCAACTCCTCAAACTAAGGCAACTCCTCAAACTAAGGCAGATTCTCAAACTAAGGCAACCCCTCAAACTAAGGCAACCCCTCAATCTAAGGCAGACTCTCAAACTAAGGCAACCCCTCAAACTAAGGCAACCCCTCAAACTAAGGCAGACTCTCAAAAAAAGGCACCCCCTCAAACTGAGGCAACACCTCAAACTAAGGCAGATTCTCAAACTAAGGTCCCTCTCAAACTAAGGCAACCCCTCAAACTAAGGCAGTCTCTCAACCTAAGGCAACCCCTCAAACTAAGGCAAACCCTCAAACTAAGGCAGACTCTCAAACTAAGGCAACTCCTCAAACTAAGGCAACCCCACAAACTAAAGCAACTCCTCAAACTAAGGCAGACTCTCAAACTGAGGCAGACTCTCAAACGAAGGCAACCCTTCAAACTAAGGAAGAATCTCAAACTAAGGCAGACTCTCAAACTAAGGCAACTCCTCAATCTAAGTCAGACTCTCAAACGAAGGCAACCCCTCAAACTAAGGCAGACTCTCAAACTGAGGCAGACTCTCAAACTAAGGCTGACTCTCAAACTAAGGCAGATTCTCAAACGAAGGCAATCCTCAAACTAAGGTAGACTCTCAAACTAAGGCAGACTCTCAAGCTAAGGCAGACTCTCAAACTAAGGCAGATTCTCAAACGAAGGCAACCCCTCAAACTAAGGCTGACTCTCAAACTTAGCAGACTCTCAAACTAAGGCAACTCCTCAAACTAAGGCAGATTCTCAAACTAGGGCAACCACTCAAACTAAGGCAACCCCTCAAACTAAGGCAGACTCTCAAACGAAGGCAACTCCTCAAACTAAGGCAACCCCTCAAACAAAGGCAACTCCTCAAACTAAGGCAGATTCTCAAACAAAGGCAACCCCTCAAACTAAGGCAACCCCTCAAACTAAGGCAAAACCTCAAACTAAGGCAGAGTCTCAAACTAAGGAAACCCGTCAAACTAAAGCAACTCCTCAAACTAAGGCAGATTCTCAAACGAAGGAAACCCCTCAAACAAAGGCAACATCTCAAACTAAGGCAACCCCTCAAACTAAGGCAACACCTCAAAGTAAGGCAACCCCTCAAACTAAAGCAACCCCTCAAACTGAGGCAACCCCTCAAACTAAGGCAAACCATCAAGCTAAGGCAGATTCTCAAACTAAGGCAACCCCTCAAACTAAGCCAACCCCTCAAACTAAGACAGACTCTCAAACTAAGGCAACCCCTCAAACTGAGGCAACCCCTGAAACTCAGGCAGACTCGCAAACTAAGGGAACCCCTCAAACTAAGGCAACCCCTCAAACTGAGGCAACACCTCAAACTAAGGCAGACTGTTAAACTAAGGCAACCCCTCAAACTAAGGCAGATTCTCAAACTAAGGACGATTTTCAAACGAAGGCAACCCCTCAAACTAAGGCAGTCTCTCAAACTAAGGCAGTCTCTCAAGCTAAGGCTGACTCTCAAACTAAGGCAGATTGTCAAACCAAGGCAACCCTCAAACTAAGGCTGACTCTCAAACTTAGCAGACTCTCAAACTAAGGCAACTCCTCAAACTAAGGCAGATTCTCAAACTAAGGCAACCACTCAAACTAAGGCAACCCCTCAAACGAAGGCAGACTCTCAAACGAAGGCAGAATCTCAAACTTACGCAGACTCTCAAACTAAGGCAACTCCTCAAAATAAGGCAGATTCTCCAACGAAGGCAATCCCTCAAACTAAGGCAACCTCTCAAACTAAGGCAACCCCTCAAACTAAGGCAGACTCTCAAACTAAGTCAACTCCTCAAACTAAGGCAACCCCTCAAACTAAGGCAACCCCTCAAACTAAGGCAGACTCTCAAACTAAGGCAACTCCTCAAACTAAGGCAAGCCCTCAAAATAAGGCAGATTCTCAAACCAAGGCAGTCCCTCAAAGTAAGGCACCCCTCAAACTAAGGCAGACTCTCAAAAAAAGGCACCCCCTCAAACTGAGGCAACCCCTCAAACTAAGGCAGATTCTCAAACTAAGGTCCCTCTCAAACTAAGGCAACCCCTCAAACTAAGGCAGTCTCTCAACCTAAGGCAACCCCTCAAACTAAGGCAAACCCTCAAACTAAGGCAGACTCTCAAACTAAGGCAACTCCTCAAACTAAGGCAACCCCACAAACTAAAGCAACTCCTCAAACTAAGGCAGACTCTCAAACTGAGGCATACTCTCAAACGAAGGCAACCCCTCAAACTAAGGAAGACTCTCAAACTAAGGCAGACTCTCAAACTAATGCAACTCCTCAATCTAAGTCAGACTCTCAAACGAAGGCAACCCCTCAAACAAAGGCAGACTCTCAAACTGAGGCAGACTCTCAAACTAAGGCTGACTCTCAAACTAAGGCAGATTGTCAAACGAAGGCAATCCTCAAACTAAGGTAGACTCTCAAACTAAGGCAGACTCTCAAACTAAGGCAGACTCTCAAACTAAGGCAGATTCTCAAACGAAGGCAACCCCTCAAACTAAGGCTGACTCTCAAACTTAATAGACTCTCAAACTCAGGCAACTCCTCAAACTCAGGCAGATTCTCAAATTAGGGCAACCACTCAAACTAAGGCAACCCCTCAAACTAAGGCAGACTCTCAAACGAAGGCAACTCCTCAAACTAAGGCAACCCCTCAAACAAAGGCAACTCCTCAAACTAAGGCAGATTCTCAAACAAAGGCAACCCCTCAAACTAAGGCAACCCCTCAAACTAAGGCAAAACGTCAAACTAAGGCAGACTCTCAAACGAAGGAAACCCCTCAAACTAAAGCAACTCCTCAAACTAAGGCAGATTCTCAAACGAAGGAAACCCCTCAAACAAAGGCAACATCTCAAACTAAGGCAACCCCTCAAACTAAGGCAACACCTCAAAGTAAGGCAACCCCTCAAAATAAAGCAACCCCTCAAACTGAGGCAACCCCTCAAACTAAGGCAAACCATCAAGCTAAGGCAGATTCTCAAACTAAGGCAACACATCAAACTAAGCCAACCCCTCAAACTAAGACAGACTCTCAAACTAAGGCAACCCCTCAAACTGAGGCAACCCCTGAAACTCAGGCAGACTCGCAAACTAAGGGAACCCCTCAAACTAAGGCAACACCTCAAACTAAGGCAGACTGTCAAACTAAGGCAACCCCTCAAACTAAGGCAGATTCTCAAACTAAGGACGATTTTCAAACGAAGGCAACCCCTCAAACTAAGGCAGTCTCTCAAACTAAGGCAGACTCTCAAGCTAAGGCTGACTCTCAAACTAAGGCAGATTCTCAAACGAAGGCAACCCTCAAACTAAGGCAGACTCTCAAACCAAGGCAGACTCTCAAACTAAGGCAGATTCTCTAACGAAGGCAACCCCTCAAACTAAGGCTGACTCTCAAACTTAGCAGACTCTCAAACTAAGGCAACTCCTCAAACTAAGGCAGATTCTCAAACTAAGGCAACCACTCAAACTAAGGCAACCCCTCAAACGAAGGCAGACTCTCAAACGAAGGCAGACTCTCAAACTAAGGCAACTCCTCAAAATAAGGCAGATTCTCCAACGAAGGCAATCCCTCAAACTAAGGCAATCCCTCAAACTAAGGCAACCCCTCAAACTAAGGCAACCCCTCAAACTAAGGCAGACTCTCAAACTAAGTCAACTTCTCAAACTAAGGCAACCCCTCAAACTAAGGCAGACTATCAAACTCAGGCAACTCCTCAAACTAAGGCAGATTCTCAAACTAAGGCAACCCCTCAAACTAAGGCAACCCCTCAATCTAAGGCAGACTCTCAAACTAAGGCAACCCCTCAAACTAAGGCAACCCCTCAAACTAAGGCAGACTCTCAAAAAAAGGCAACCCCTCAAACTGAGGCAACCCCTCAAACTAAGGCAGATTCTCAAACTAAGGTCCCTCTCAAACTAAGGCAACCCCTCAAATTAAGGCAGTCTCTCAACCTAAGGCAACCCCTCAAACTAAGGCAAACCCTCAAACTAAGGCAGACTCTCAAACTAAGGCAACTCCTCAAACTAAGGCAACCCCACAAACTAAAGCAACTCCTCAAACTAAGGCAGACTCTCAAACTGAGGCAGACTCTCAAACGAAGGCAACCCCTCAAACTAAGGAAGACTCTCAAACTGAGGCAGACTCTCAAACTAAGGCAACTCCTCAATCTAAGTCAGACTCTCAAACGAAGGCAACCCCTCAAACTAAGGCAGACTCTCAAACTGAGGCAGACTCTCAAACTAAGGCTGACTCTCAAACTAAGGCAGATTCTCAAACGAAGGCAATCCTCAAACTAAGGTAGTCTCTCAACCTAAGGCAGACTCTCAAACTAAGGCAGACTCTCAAACTAAGGCAGATTCTCAAACGAAGGCAACAACTCAAACTAAGGCTGACTCTCAAACTTAGCAGACTCTCAAACTAAGGCAACTCCTCAAACTAAGGCAGATTCTCAAACTAGGGCAACCACTCAAACTAAGGCAACCCCTCAAACTAAGGCAGACTCTCAAACGAAGGCAACTCCTCAAACTAAGGCAACCCCTCAAACAAAGGCAACTCCTCAAACTAAGGCAGATTCTCAAACAAAGGCAACCCCTCAAACTAAGGCAACCCCTCAAACTAAGGCAAAACCTCAAACTAAGGCAAACTCTCAAACTAAGGAAACCCCTCAGACTAAAGCAACTCCTCAAACTAAGGCAGATTCTCAAACGAAGGAAACCCCTCAAACTAAGGCAACATCTCAAACTAAGGCAACCCCTCAAACTAAGGCAACACCTCAAAGTAAGGCAACCCCTCAAACTAAAGCAACCCCTCAAACTGAGGCAACCCCTCAAACTAAGGCAGATTCTCAAACTAAGGCAACCCCTCAAACTAAGCCAACCCCTCAAACAAAGACAGACTCTCAAACTAAGGCAACCCCTCAAACTGAGGCAACCCCTCAAACTAAGGCAACACATCAAACTAAGGCAGACTGTCAAACGAAGGCAACCCCTCAAACTAAGGCAGATTCTCAAACTAAGGACGATTTTCAAACGAAGGCAACCCCTCAAACGAAGGCAGTCTCTCAAACTAAGTCAGACTCTCAAGCTAAGGTTGACTCTCAAACTAAGGCAGATTCTCAAACGAAGGCAACCCTCAAACTAAGGTAGACTCTCAAACTAAGGTAGACTCTCAAACTAAGGCAGACTCTCAAACTAAGGCAGATTCTCTAACGAAGGCAACCCCTCAAACTAAGGCTGACTCTCAAACTTAGCAGACTCTCAAACTAAGGCAACTCGTCAAACTAAGGCAGATTCTCAAACTAAGGCAACCACTCAAACTAAGGCAACCCCTCAAACGAAGGCAGACTCTCAAACGAAGGCAGAATCTCAAACTTACGCAGACTCTCAAACTAAGGCAACTCCTCAAAATATGCAGATTCTCCAACGAAGGCAATCCAACAAACTAAGGCAGACTCTCAAACTGAGGCAGACTCTCAAACTAAGGCAGACTTCAAATTAAGGCAGATTCTCAAACGAAGGCAACCCCTCAAACTAAGGCAGATTCTCAAACAAAGGCAACCCCTCAAACTAAGGCAACCCCTCAAACTAAGGCAAAACCTCAAACTAAGGCAGACTCTCAAACTAAGGAAACCCCTCAAACTAAAGCAACTCCTCAAACTAAGGCAGATTCTCAAACTAAGGCAACCCCTCAAACTAAGCCAACACCTCAAACTAAGACAGACTCTCAAACTAAGGCAACCCCTCAAACTGAGGCAACCCCTGAAACTCAGGCAGACTCGCAAACTAACGGAACCCCTCAAACTAAGGCAACCCCTCAAACTAAGGCAACACCTCAAACGAAGGCAGACTGTCAAACTAAGGCAACCCCTCAAACTAAGGCAGATTCTCAAACTAAGGACGATTTTCAAACGAAGGCAAACGCTCAAACTAAGGCAGTCTCTCAAACTAAGGCAGACTCTCAAACTAAGGCAACCCCTCAAACTAAGGCAACACCTCAAACTAAGGCAGACTCTCAAACTAAGGCAACCCTTCAAACTAAGGCAACACCTCAAACTAAGGCAGACTCTCTAACTAAGGCAACCCCTCAAACTAAGGCAACCCCACAAACTAAGGCAGATTCTCAAACGAAGGCAACCCCTCAAACTAAGGCAACCCATCAAACGAAGGCAGACTCTGAAACTAAGGCAACCCCTCACACGAAGGCAACTGCTCAAACTAATGCAGATTCTCAAACTAAGGCAACACCTCAAACTAAGGCAACCCTTCAAGCTAAGGCAGACTCTCAAAATAAGGCAACCCCTCAAACTAATGCAACCCCTAAAACTAAGGAAGATTCTCAAACGAAGGCAACTCCTCAAACTAAGGCAGACACTCAAACTAAGGCAACTCCTCAAACTAAGGGAGACTCTCAAACGAAGGCAGAATCTCAAACTAAGGCAGACTCTCAAACTAAGGCAACTCCTCAAAATAAGGCAGATTCTCCAACGAAGGCAATCCCTCAAATTAAGGCAGGCTCTCAAACAAAGTCAACTCCTCAAACTAAGGCGACCCCTCAAACTAAGGCAACCCCTCAAACTAAGGCAGACTCTCAAACTAAGGCAAAACCTCAAACTAAGGCAACCCCTCAAACGAAGGCAGATTCTCAAACTAAGGCAGTCCCTCAAAGTAAGGCAACCCCTCAAACTAAGGTAACCCTTCAAACTAAGGCAGACTATCAAACTCAGGCAACTCCTCAATCTAAGGCAACTCTTCAAACTAAGGCAGATTCTCAAACTAAGGCAACCCCTCAAATTAAGGCAACCCCTCAATCTAAGGCAGACTCTCAAACATAGGCAACCCCTCAAACTAAGGTCCCTCTCAAACTAAGGCAACCCCTCAAACTAAGACAGACTCTCAAACTAAGGCAACCCCTCAAACTAAGGCAACCCCTCAAACTAAGGCAGACTCTCAAACTAAGGCAACTCCTCAAACTAATACAACCCCAAAAACTAAAGCAACTCCTCAAACTAAGGCAGACTCGCAAACTAAGGCAGACTCTCAAACTAAGGCAACCCCTCAAACTAAGGAAGACTCTAAAACTAAGGCAGACTCTCAAACTAAGGCTGACTCTCAAACGAAGGCAGATTCTCAAACGAAGGCAACCCTCAAACTAAGGTAGACTCTCAAACTAAGGCAGACTCTCAAACTAAGGCAGACTCTCAAACTAAGGCTGATTCTCTAACGAAGGCAGCCCCTCAAACTAAGCCTGACTCTCAAACTTAGCAGACTCTCAAACTAAGGCAGACTTCAAATTAAGGCAGATTCTCAAACGAAGGCAACCCCTCAAACTAAGGCAGACTCTCAAACGAAGGCAACTCCTCAAACTAAGGCAACCCCTTAAACTAAGGCAACCCCTCAAACTAAGGCAGATTCTCAAACGAAGGCACATTCTCAAACGAAGGCAACTCCTCAAACAAGGCGACCCCTCAAACTAAGGCAGATTCTCAAACGAAGGCAGCTCCTCAAACTAAGGCAACCGATCAAACTAAGGCAACTCTTCAAACCATGGCAACCCCTCAAACTAATGCAGATTCTCAAACGACGGCAACTCCTCAAACTAAGGCAGACTCTCAAACTAAGGCAGACTGTCAACCTAAGGCAACTCCTCAAACTAAAGCAACTCCTCAAACTAAGGCAACCCCACAAACTAAGGCAAATTGTCAAACTAAGGCAACTCCTCAAACTAAGGCAACTCCTCAAACTAAGGCATCCCCTCAAACTAAGGCAGATTCTCAAACTAAGGCAACCCCAAAAACTAAAGCAACTCCTCAAACTAAGGCAGACTCTCAAACGAAGGCAACCCCTCAAACTAAGGAACACTCTCAAACTAACGCAGACTCTCAAACGAAGGCAACTCCTCAATCTAAGTCAGACTCTCAAACGAAGGCAACCCCTCAAACTAAGGCTGACTCTTTAACTTAGGCAGACTCTCAAACTATGGCAGATTCTCAAATGAAGGAAACTCTGCAAACAAAGGCAGACTCTCAAACTAAGGCAGACCCGCAATCTAAGGCATTTTCTCAAACGAAGGCAACTCCTCAAACTAAGGCAGATTCTCAAACGAAGGCATCTCCTCAAACAAAGGCAGACTCTCAATCTAAGGCAGACTCTCAAACTAAGGCAGATTTTCAAACGAGGGCAACTCCTCAAACTAAGGCAGACTCTCAAACTAAGGCAGACTCTAAAACTTGGGCAGATTCTCAAACTAAGGCAACTCCTCAAACTAAGGCAACTCCTCAAACTAAGGCATCCCCTCAAACTAAGGCAGATTCTCAAACTAAGGCAACCCCACAAACTAAAGCAACTCCTCAAACTAAGGCAGACTCTCAAACTAAGGCAGACTCTCAAACGAAGGCAACCCCTCAAACTAAGGAACACTCTCAAACTAACGCAGACTCTCAAACTAACGCAACTCCTCAATCTAAGTCAGACTCTCAAACGAAGGCAACCCCTTAAACTAAGGCAGACTCTCAAACTGAGGCAGACTCTCAAACTAAGGCTGACTCTCAAACTAAGGCAGATTCTCAAACGAAGGCAACCCTCAAACTAAGATTAGATTAGAGATACAGCACTGAAACAGGCCCTTCGGCCCACCGAGTCTGTGCCGAACATCAACCACCCATTTATACTAATCCTACACTAATCCCATATTCCTACCAAACATCCCCACCTGTCCCTATATTTCCCTACCACCTACCTATACTAGTGACAATTTATAATGGCCAATTTACCTATCAACCTGCAAGTCTTTTGGTAGACTCTCAAACTAAGGCAGACTCTCAAACTTAGGCAGACTCTCAAACTAAGGCAGATTCTCAAACGAAGGCAACCCCTCAAACTAAGGCTGACTCTCAAACTTAGCAGACTCTCAAACTATGGCAACTCCTCAAACTAAGGCAGATTCTCAAACTAGGGCAACCACTCAAACTAAGGCAACCCCTCAAACTAAGGCAGACTCTCAAACGAAGGCAACTCCTCAAACTAAGGCAGCCCCTCAAACAAAGGCAACTCCTCAAACTAAGGCAGATTCTCAAACAAAGGCAACCGCTCAAACTAAGGCAACCCCTCAAACTAAGGCAAAACCTCAAACTAAGTCAGACTCTCAAACTAAGGAAACCCCTCCATCTGAAGCAACTTCTCAAACTAAGGCAGATTCTGAAACGATGGAAACCCCTCAAACTAAGGCAACATCTCAAACTAATTCAACCCCTCAAACTAAGGCAACACCTCAAACTAAAGCAACCCCTCAAACTGAGGCAACCCCTCAAACTAAGGCAAACCATCAAGCTAAGGCAGATTCTCAAACTAAGGCAACCCCTCAAACTGAGGCAACCCCTGAAACTCAGGCAGACTCGCAAACTAAGTGAACCCCTCAAACTAAGGCAACCCCTCAAACTAAGGCAACACCTCAAACTAAGGCAGACTGTCAAACTAAGGCAACCCCTCAAACTCAGGCAGATTCTCAAACTAAGGACGATTTTCAAACGAAGGCAACCCCTCAAACTAAGGCAGTCTCTCAAACTAAGGCAGACTCTCAAACTGAGGCAACCCCTCAAACTAAGGCAACACCTCAAACTTAGGCAGTCTCTCTAACTAAGGCAACCCCTCAAACTAAGGCAACCCCACAAACTAAGGCAGATTCTCAAACGAAGGTAACCCCTCAAACTAAGGCAACCCATCAAACTAAGGCAGACTCTGAAACTAAGGCAATCCCTCACACTTAGGCAAATGCTCAAGCTAATGCAGATTCTCAAACTAAGGCAAACCCTCAAACTAAGGCAACCCTTCAAGCTAAGGCAGACTCTCAAAATAAGGCAACCCCTCAAACTAATGCAACCCCGAAAACTAAGGAAGATTCTCAAACGAAGGCAACTCCTCAAACTAAGGCAGACTCTCAAACTCAGGCAGATTCGCAAACAAATGCAACACCTCAAACTAAGGCAGATTCTCAAACGAAGGCAACTCCTCAAATTAAGGCAGACTCTCAAACTAAGGCAGACTCGAAAACTAAGGCAGACTCTCAAACTGAGGCAGACTCTCAATCTAAGGCAGACTCTCAAACTAAGGCAGATTCTCAAACGAAGGCAGCTCCTCAAACTAAGGCAGATTCTCAAATGAAGGAAACTCTGCAAAAAAAGGCAGACTCTCAAACTAAGGCAGACCCGCAATCTAAGGCATTTTCTCAAACGAAGGCAACTCCTCAAACTAAGGCAGATTCTCAAACGAAGGCATCTCCTCAAACAAAGGCAGACTCTCAATCTAAGGCAGACTCTCAAACTAAGGCAGATTTTCAAACGAGGGCAACTGCTCAAACTAAGGCAGACTCTCAAACTAAGGCAGACTCTAAAACTTAGGCAGATTCTCAAACGAAGGCAACTCCTCAAAATAAGGCAGACTCTCAAACTAAGGCAGACTCTCAAACTAGGGCAGATTCTCAAACGAAGGCAACTCCGCAAAAGAATGCAGACTCTCAAACTAAGGCAGACTCTCAAACGAAGGCAGAATCTCAAACTAAGTCAGACTCTCAAACTAAGGCAACTCCTCAAAATAAGGCAGATTCTCCAACGAATGCAACCCCTCTAACTAAGGCAACCCCACAAACTAAGGCAGATTCTCAAACGAAGGTAACCCCTCAAACTAAGGCAACCCATCAAACTAAGGCAGACTCTGAAACTAAGGCAATCCCTCACACGAAGGCAACTGCTCAAACTAATGCAGATTCTCAAACTAAGGCAACCCCTCAAACTAAGGCAACCCTTCAAGCTAAGGCAGACTCTCAAAATAAGGCAACCCCTCAAACTAATGCAACCCCTAAAACTAAGGAAGATTCTCAAACGAAGGCAACTCCTCAAACTAAGGCAGACTCTCAAACTCAGGCAGATTCTCAAACGAAGGCAACTCCTCAAACTAAGGCAGACTTTCAACCGAAGGCAACTCCTCAAACTAAAACAGACTCTCAAACTAAGGCAGACTCTCAAAACAAGGCAGATTCTCAAACGAAGGCAACTCCTCAAACTAAGGCATATTCTCACACAAAGGCAACTCCTCAAACTAAGGCAGACTCTCAAACTAAGGCAGACTCTCAAACTAAGGCAGATTCTCAAACGTAGGCAACTCCTCAAACTGAGGCAGACTCTCAAACTAAGGCAGACTCGCAAACTAAGGCAGTTTCTCAAACGAAGGCAACTCCTCAAACTAAGGCAGATTCTCAAACGAAGGCAACTCTTCAAACAAAGGCAGACTCTCAATCTAAGGCAGACTCTCAAACTAAGGAAGATTTTCAAACGAGGGCAACTCCTCAAACTAAGGCAGACTCTCAAACTAAGGCAGACTCTAAAACTAAGGCAAATTCTCAAACGAAGGCAATCCCTCAAACTAAGGCAGACTCTCAAACGAAGGCAGAATCTCAAACTAAGGCGGACTCTCAAACTAAGGCAACTCCTCAAAATAAGGCAGATTCTCCAACGAAGGCAATCCCTCAAACTAAGTCAGACTCTCAAACGAAGGCAACCCCTCAAACTAAGGCAGACTCTCAGACTAAGGCAGACTCTCAAACTAAGGCTGACTCTCAAACTAAGGCAGATTCTCAAACGAAGGCAACCCTCAAACTAAGGTAGACTCTCAAACTAAGGCAGACTCACAAACTAAGGCAGACTCTCAAACTAAGGCAAATTCTCATACGAAGGCAACCCCTTTAACTAAGGCTGACTCTCAAACTTAGCAGACTCTCAAACTAAGGCAACTCCTCAAACTCAGGCAGATTCTCAAACTAGGGCAACCACTCAAACTAAGGCAACCCCTCAAACTAAGGCAGACTCTCAAACGAAGGCAGAATCTCAAACTGACGCATACTCTCAAACTAAGGCAACTCCTCAAAATAAGGCAGATTCTCCAACGAAGGCAATCCCTCAAACTAAGGCAGACTCTCAAACTGAGGCAGACTCTCAAACTAAGGCAGACTTCAAATTAAGGCAGATTCTCAAACGAAGGCAAACCCTCAAACTAAGGCAGACTCTCAAACTAAGGCAACTCCTCAAACTAAGGCAACCCCTCAAACTAATGAAACCCCTCAAACTAAGGCAGATTCTCAAACTAAGGCACATTCTCAAACGATGGCAACTCCTCAAACAAGGCGACCCCTCAAACTAAGGCAGATTCTCAAACGAAGGCAACTTCTCAAACTAAGGCAACCGATCAAATTAAGGCAACTCCTCAAACCATGGCAACCCCTCAAACTAAGGCAGATTCTCAAACGACGGCAACTCCTCAAACAAAGGCAGACTCTCAAACTAAGGCAGACTCTCAAACTAAGGCAACTCCTCAAACTAAAGAAACTCCTCAAACTAAGGCAACCCCTCAAACAAAGGCAAATTGTCAAACTAAGTCAACCCCTCAAACTAAGGCAGCTCCTCAAACTAAGGCAACCGCTCAAACTAAGGCAGATTGTCAAACCGAGGCAGATTCTCAAACGAAGGCAGACTCTCAAACTAAGGCAGACTCTCAAACTAAGGCAACCCCTCAAACTAAGGCAACCCTTCAAGCTAAGGCAGACTCTCAAAATAAGGCAACCCCTCAAACTAATGCAACCTCTAAAACTAAGAAAGACTCTCAAACGAAGGCAACTCCTCAAACTAAGGCAGACTCTCAAACTCAGGCAGATTCTCAAACGAAGGCAACTCCTCAAACTGAGGCAGACTCTCAAACTGAGGCAGACTCTCAAACTAAGGCAGATTCTCAAACGAAGGCAACTCCTCAAACTAAGGCAGACTCTCCAACTAAGGCAGACTCTAAAACTAAGGCAAATTCTCATACGAAGGCAACCCCTCAAACTAAGGCAGACTCTCAAACGAAGGCAGAATCTCAAACTATGGCAGACTCTCAAACTAAGGCAACTCCTCAAAATAAGGCAGATTCTCCAACAAAGGCAATCCCTCAAACTAAGGCAGGCTCTCTAACAAAGTCAACTCCTCAAACTAAGGCGACCCCTCAAACTAAGGCAACCCCTCAAACTAAGTGAGACTCTCAAACTAAGGCAAAACCTCAAACTAAGGCAACTCCTCAAACGAAGGCAGATTCTCAAACTAAGGCAGTCCCTCAAAGTAAGGCAACACCTCAAACTAAGGCAACCCCTCAAACTAAGGCAGATTATCAAACTCAGGCAACTCCTCAAACTGAGGCAACTCCTCAAACTAAGGCAGATTCTCAATCTAAGGCAGCCCCTCAAACTAAGGCAACCCCTCAATCTAAGGCAGACTCTCAAACATAGGCAACCCCTCAAACTAAGGCAGACTCTCAAACGAAGGCAACCCCTCAAACTAAGGAAGACTCTCAAACTAAGGCAGACTCTCAAACTAAGGCAACTCCTCAAACTAAGTCAGACTCTCAAACGAAGGCAACCCCTCAAACTAAGGCAGACTCTCAAACTAAGGCAGACTCACAAACTAAGGCTGACTCTCAAACTAAGGCAGATTCTCAAACGAAGGCAACCCTCAAACTAAGGTAGACTCTCAAACTAAGGCTGACTCTCAAACTAAGGCAGACTCTCAAACTAAGGCAGATTCTCAAACGAAGGCAACTCCTCAAACTGAGGCAGACTCTCAAACTGAGGCAGACTCTCAAACTAAGGCAGATTCTCAAACGAAGGCAACTCCTCAAACTAAGGCAGACTCTCCAACTAAGGCAGACTCTAAAACTAATGCAAATTCTCATACGAAGGCAACCCCTCAAACTAAGGCTGATTCTCAAACGAAGGCAGAATCTCAAACTAAGGCAGACTCTCAAACTAAGGCAACTCCTCAAAATAAGGCAGATTCTCCAACAAAGGCAATCCCTCAAACTAAGGCAGGCTCTCTAACAAAGTCAACTCCTCAAACTAAGGCGACCCCTCAAACTAAGGCAACCCCTCAAACTAAGGGAGACTCTCAAACTAAGGCAAAACCTCAAACTAAGGCAACCCCTCAAACGAAGGCAGATTCTCAAACTAAGGCAGTCCCTCAAAGTAAGGCAACACCTCAAACTAAGGCAACCCCTCAAACTAAGGCAGACTATCAAACTCAGGCAACTCCTCAAACTGAGGCAACTCCTCAAACTAAGGCAGATTCTCAAACTAAGGCAACCCCTCAAACTAAGGCAACCCCTCAATCTAAGGCAGACTCTCAAACATAGGCAACCCCTCAAACTAAGGCAGACTCTCAAAAAAAGGCAACCCCTCAAACTAAGGCAACCCCTCAAACTAATGCAGATTCTCAAACTAAGGTCCCTCTCAAACTAAGGCAACCCCTCAAACTAAGGCAGACTCTCAAACTAAGGCAACCCCTCAAACTAAGGCAACCCCTCAAACTAAGGCAGACTCTCAAACTAAGGCAACTCCTCAAACTAAGGCAACCCCACAAACTAAAGTAACTCCTCAAACTAAGGCAGACTCTCAAACTAAGGCAGACTCTCAAACGAAGGCAACCCCTCAAACTAAGGAAGACTCTCAAACTAAGGCAGTCCCTCAAAGTAAGGCAACACCTCAAACTAAGGCAACCCCTCAAACTAAGGCAGACTATCAAACTCAGGCAACTCCTCAAACTGAGGGAACTCCTCAAACTAAGGCAGATTCTCAAACTAAGGCAACCCCTCAAACTAAGGCAACCCCTCAATCTAAGGTAGACTCTCAAACATAGGCAACCCCTCAAACTAAGACAGACTCTCAAACTAAGGCAGACTCACAAACTAAGGCAGATTCTCAAACGAAGGCAACTCCTCAAACTAAGACAGACTCTCAAACTAAGGCAGACTCTCAAACTAAGGCAGACTCTCAAACTAAGGCAACCACTCAAACTAAGGCTGACTCGCAAACTAAGGCAGACTCTCAAACTAAGGCAGACTCTCAAACTAAGGCAACTCCTCAAACTAAGGCAGATTCTCCAACGAAGGCAATTCCTCAAACTAAGGCAGACTCTCAAACTAAGGCAGACTCTCAAACTAAGGCAGATTCTCAAACGAAGGCAACCCCTAAAACTAAGGCAACCCCTCAAACTAAGGCAACCGCTCAAACTAAGGCAGACTCTCAAAAAAAGGCAACCCCTCAAACTAAGGCAACCCATCAAACGAAGGCAGACTCTCAATCTAAGGCAACCTCCCAAACTAAGGTAACCCCTCAAACTAATGCAGACTCTCAAACTAAGGCAACCCATCAAACTAAGGCAACCCCTCAAACGAAGGCAACCCCTCAAACTAAGGCAGACTCTCAAACTAAGGCAGACTCTCAAACTAAGGCAACCCCTCAAACTAAGGAAGACTCTCAAACTAAGGCAGACTCTCAAAATAAGGCAACTCCTCAAACTAAGTCAGACTCTCAAACGAAGGCAACCCCTCAAACTAAGGCAGACTCTCAAACGAAGGCTGACTCTCAAACTAAGGCTGACTATCAAACTAAGGCAGATTCTCAAACGAAGGCAACCCTCAAACTAAGGCAGACACTCAAACTAAGGCAGTCTCTCAAACTAAGGCAGACTCTCAAACAAAGGCAACTACTCAACTTAAGGCAGATTCTCAAACGAAGGCAACCCATCAAACTAAGGCAACCACTCAAACTAAGGCAGACTCTCAAACGAAGGCAACTCCTCAAACGAAGGCAACCCCTTAAACAAAGGCAACTCCTCAAACTGAGGCAGATTCTCAACCTAAGGCAACCCCTCAAACTAAGGAAACCCCTCAAACTAGGGCAAAACCTCAAACTAAGGCAGACTCTCAAACTTAGGGAACTCCTCAAATTAAGGCAACTCCTCAAACTAAGGCAACCTCTCAAAATAAGGCAACGCCTCAAACTAAGGCAACCCCTCAAAGTAAGGCAACCCCTCAAACTAAGTCAGACTCTCAAACGAAGGCAACGCCTCAAATTAAGGCAGACTTTCAAAATAAGGCAACACTTCAAGCTAAGGCAGAGTCTCAAAATAAGGCAACCCCTCAAACTAATGCAACCCCTCAAACTAAGGCAGATTCTCAAACGAAGGCAACTCCTCAAACTAAGGCAGACTCTCAAACTCAGGCAGATTCTCAAACGAAGGCAACTCCTCAAACTAAGGCAGACTCTCAAACTCAGGCAGATTCTCAAACGAAGGCAACTCCTCAAACTAATGCAAACCCTCAAACTCAGGCAGACTTTCAACCGAAGGCAACTCCTCAAACTAAAACAGACTCTCAAACTAAGGCAGACTCTCAAAATAAGGCAACCCCTCAAACTAATGCAACCCCTCAAACTAAGGCAGATTCTCAAACGAAGGCAACTCCTCAAACTAAGGCAGACTCTCAAACTCAGGCAGTTTCTCAAACGAAGGCAACTCCTCAAACTAAGGCAGACTCTCAAACTCAGGCAGATTCTCAAACGAAGGCAACTCCTCAAACTAATGCAAACCCTCAAACTCAGGCAGACTTTCAACCGAAGGCAACTCCTCAAACTAAAACAGACTCTCAAACTAAGGCAGACTCTCAAAATAAGGCAGATTCTCAAACCAAGGCAACTCCTCAAACTGAGGCAGATTCTCACACAAAGGCAACTCCTCAAACTAAGGCAGACTCTCAAACTAAGGCAGTCCCTCAAAGTAAGGCAACACCTCAAACTAAGGCAACCCCTCAAACTAAGGCAGACTATCAAACTCAGGCAACTCCTCAAACTGAGGCAACTCCTCAAACTAAGGCAGATTCTCAAACTAAGGCAACCCCTCAAACTAAGGCAACCCCTCAATCTAAGGCAGACTCTCAAACATAGGCAACCCCTCAAACTAAGGCAGACTCTCAAAAAAAGGCAACCCCTCAAACTAAGGCAACCCCTCAAACTAATGCAGATTCTCAAACTAAGGACCCTCTCAAACTAAGGCAACCCCTCAAACTAAGGCAGACTCTCAAACTAAGGCAATCCCTCAAACTAAGGCAACCCCTCAAACTAAGGCAGACTCTCAAACTAAGGCAACTCCTCAAACTAAGGCAACCCCACAAACTAAAGTAACTCCTCAAACTAAGGCAGACTCTCAAACTAAGGCAGACTCTCAAACGAAGGCAACCCCTCAAACTAAGGAAGACTCTCAAACTAAGGCAGTCCCTCAAAGTAAGGCAACACCTCAAACTAAGGCAACCCCTCAAACTAAGGCAGTCTATCAAACTCAGGCAACTCCTCAAACTGAGGGAACTCCTCAAACTAAGGCAGATTCTCAAACTAAGGCAACCCCTCAAACTAAGGCAACCCCTCAATCTAAGGTAGACTCTCAAACATAGGCAACCCCTCAAACTAAGACAGACTCTCAAACTAAGGCAGACTCACAAACTAAGGCAGATTCTCAAACGAAGGCAACTCCTCAAACTAAGACAGACTCTCAAACTAAGGCAGACTCTCAAACTAAGGCAGACTCTCAAACTAAGGCAACCACTCAAACTAAGGCTGACTCGCAAACTAAGGCAGACTCTCAAACTAAGGCAGACTCTCAAACTAAGGCAACTCCTCAAACTAAGGCAGATTCTCCAACGAAGGCAATTCCTCAAACTAAGGCAGACTCTCAAACTAAGGCAGACTCTCAAACTAAGGCAGATTCTCAAACGAAGGCAACCCCTAAAACTAAGGCAACCCCTCAAACTAAGGCAACCGCTCAAACTAAGGCAGACTCTCAAAAAAAGGCAACCCCTCAAACTAAGGCAACCCCTCAAACGAAGGCAGATTCTCAATCTAAGGCAACCTCCCAAACTAAGGTAACCCCTCAAACTAATGCAGACTCTCAAACTAAGGCAACCCATCAAACTAAGGCAACCCCTCAAACGAAGGCAACCCCTCAAACTAAGGCAGACTCTCAAACTAAGGCAGACTCTCAAACTAAGGCAACCCCTCAAACTAAGGAAGACTCTCAAACTAAGGCAGACTCTCAAAATAAGGCAACTCCTCAAACTAAGTCAGACTCTCAAACGAAGGCAACCCCTCAAACTAAGGCAGACTCTCAAACGAAGGCTGACTATCAAACTAAGGCAGATTCTCAAACGAAGGCAACCCTCAAACTAAGGCAGACACTCAAACTAAGGCAGACTCTCAAACTAAGGCAGACTCTCAAACAAAGGCAACTACTCAACTTAAGGCAGATTCTCAAACGAAGGCAACCCATCAAACTAAGGCAACCACTCAAACTAAGGCAGACTCTCAAACGAAGGCAACTCCTCAAACGAAGGCAACCCCTTAAACAAAGGCAACTCCTCAAACTGAGGCAGATTCTCAACCTAAGGCAACCCCTCAAACTAAGGAAACCCCTCAAACTAGGGCAAAACCTCAAACTAAGGCAGACTCTCAAACTTAGGGAACTCCTCAAATTAAGGCAACTCCTCAAACTAAGGCAACCTCTCAAAATAAGGCAACGCCTCAAACTAAGGCAACCCCTCAAAGTAAGGCAACCCCTCAAACTAAGTCAGACTCTCAAACGAAGGCAACGCCTCAAATTAAGGCAGACTTTCAAAATAAGGCAACACTTCAAGCTAAGGCAGAGTCTCAAAATAAGGCAACCCCTCAAACTAATGCAACCCCTCAAACTAAGGCAGATTCTCAAACGAAGGCAACTCCTCAAACTAAGGCAGACTCTCAAACTCAGGCAGATTCTCAAACGAAGGCAACTCCTCAAACTAAGGCAGACTCTCAAACTCAGGCAGATTCTCAACCGAAGGCAACTCCTCAAACTAAAACAGACTCTCAAACTAAGGCAGACTCTCAAAATAAGGCAGATTCTCAAACCAAGGCAACTCCTCAAACTGAGGCAGATTCTCACACAAAGGCAACTCCTCAAACTAAGGCAGACTCTCAAACTAAGGCAGACTCTCAAACTAAGGCAGATTCTCAAACGAAGGCAACTCCTCAAACTAAGGCAGACTCTCAAAATAAGGCAACTCCTCAAACTAAGTCAGACTCTCAAACGAAGGCAACCCCTCAAACTAAGGCAGACTCTCAAACTAAGGCTGAATATCAAACTAAGGCAGATTCTCAAACGAAGGCAACCCTCAAACTAAGGCAGACTCTCAAACTAAGGCAAACTCTCAAACTAAGGCAGACTCTCAAACTAAGGCAGATTCTCAAACGAAGGCAACCCCTCAAACTGAGGCAGATTCTCAAACTTAGCAGACTCTCAAACTAAGGCAACTCCTCAAATTAAGGCAGATTCTCAATCTGAGGCAACCACTCAAACTAAGGCAGACTCTCAAACGAAGGCAACCCCTGAATCTCAGGCAAACCCTCAAATTAAGGAAACCCCTCAAACTAAGGCAGACTCTCAAACTAAGGCAACTCCTCAAACTAAGGCAACCCCACAAACTAAAGCAACTCCTCAAACTAAGGCAGACTCTCAAACCAAGGCAGATTCTCAAACGAAGGCATCTCCTCAATCTAAGGCAGACTCTCAAACTCAGGCAGATTCTCAAACGAAGGCAACTCCTCAAACTAAGGCAGACTCTCCAACTAAGGCAGACTCTAAAACTAAGGCAAATTCTCATACGAAGGCAACCCCTCAAATTAAGGCAGACTCTCAAACGAAGGCAGAATCTCAAACTAAGGCAGACTCTCAAACTAAGGCAACTCCTCAAAATAAGGCAGTTTCTCCAACAAAGGCAATCCCTCAAACTAAGGCAGGCTCTCTAACAAAGTCAACTCCTCAAACTAAGGCGACCCCTCAAACTAAGGCAACCCCTCAAACTAAGGGAGACTCTCAAACTAAGGCAACACCTCAAACTAAGGCAACCCCTCAAACTAAGGCAGACTATCAAACTCAGGCAACTCCTCAAACTGAGGCGACCCCTCAACTAAGGCAGATTCTCAAACTAAGGCAACCCCTCAAATTAAGTCAACCCCTCACTCTAAGGCAGTCTCTCAAACATAGGCAACCCCTCAAACTAAGGCAGACTCTCAAAAAAAGGCAACCCCTCAACCTAAGGCAACCCCTCAAACTAAGGGAGACTCTCAAACTAAGGCAACCCCTCAAACTAAGGCAACCGCTCAAACTAAGGCAGACTCTCAAAAAAAGGCAACCCCTCAAACTAAGGCAACCCCTCAAACGAAGGCAGATTCTCAATCTAAGGCAACCTCCCAAACTAAGGTAACCCCTCAAACTAATGCAGACTCTCAAACTAAGGCAACCCATCAAACTAAGGCAACCCCTCAAACGAAGGCAACCCCTCAAACTAAGGCAGACTCTCAAACTAAGGCAGACTCTCAAACTAAGGCAACCCCTCAAACTAAGGAAGACTCTCAAACTAAGGCAGACTCTCAAAATAAGGCAACTCCTCAAACTAAGTCAGACTCTCAAACGAAGGCAACCCCTCAAACTAAGGCAGACTCTCAAACGAAGGCTGACTATCAAACTAAGGCAGATTCTCAAACGAAGGCAACCCTCAAACTAAGGCAGACACTCAAACTAAGGCAGACTCTCAAACTAAGGCAGACTCTCAAACAAAGGCAACTACTCAACTTAAGGCAGATTCTCAAACGAAGGCAACCCATCAAACTAAGGCAACCACTCAAACTAAGGCAGACTCTCAAACGAAGGCAACTCCTCAAACGAAGGCAACCCCTTAAACAAAGGCAACTCCTCAAACTGAGGCAGATTCTCAACCTAAGGCAACCCCTCAAACTAAGGAAACCCCTCAAACTAGGGCAAAACCTCAAACTAAGGCAGACTCTCAAACTTAGGGAACTCCTCAAATTAAGGCAACTCCTCAAACTAAGGCAACCTCTCAAAATAAGGCAACGCCTCAAACTAAGGCAACCCCTCAAAGTAAGGCAACCCCTCAAACTAAGTCAGACTCTCAAACGAAGGCAACGCCTCAAATTAAGGCAGACTTTCAAAATAAGGCAACACTTCAAGCTAAGGCAGAGTCTCAAAATAAGGCAACCCCTCAAACTAATGCAACCCCTCAAACTAAGGCAGATTCTCAAACGAAGGCAACTCCTCAAACAAAGGCAGACTCTCAAACTCAGGCAGATTCTCAAACGAAGGCAACTCCTCAAACTAAGGCAGACTCTCAAACTCAGGCAGATTCTCAAACGAAGGCAACTCCTCAAACTAATGCAACCCCTCAAACTCAGGCAGACTTTCAACCGAAGGCAACTCCTCAAACTAAAACAGACTCTCAAACTAAGGCAGACTCTCAAAATAAGGCAGATTCTCAAACCAAGGCAACTCCTCAAACTGAGGCAGATTCTCACACAAAGGCAACTCCTCAAACTAAGGCAGACTCTCAAACTAAGGCAGACTCTCAAACTAAGGCAGATTCTCAAACGAAGGCAACTCCTCAAACTAAGGCAGACTCTCAAAATAAGGCAACTCCTCAAACTAAGTCAGACTCTCAAACGAAGGCAACCCCTCAAACTAAGGCAGACTCTCAAACTAAGGCTGAATATCAAACTAAGGCAGATTCTCAAACGAAGGCAACCCTCAAACTAAGGCAGACTCTCAAACTAAGGCAAACTCTCAAACTAAGGCAGACTCTCAAACTAAGGCAGATTCTCAAACGAAGGCAACCCCTCAAACTGAGGCAGATTCTCAAACTTAGCAGACTCTCAAACTAAGGCAACTCCTCAAATTAAGGCAGATTCTCAAACTGAGGCAACCACTCAAACTAAGGCAGACTCTCAAACGAAGGCAACCCCTGAATCTCAGGCAAACCCTCAAATTAAGGAAACCCCTCAAACTAAGGCAGACTCTCAAACTAAGGCAACTCCTCAAACTAAGGCAACCCCACAAACTAAAGCAACTCCTCAAACTAAGGCAGACTCTCAAACCAAGGCAGATTCTCAAACGAAGGCATCTCCTCAATCTAAGGAAGACTCTCAAACTCAGGCAGATTCTCAAACGAAGGCAACTCCTCAAACTAAGGCAGACTCTCCAACTAAGGCAGACTATAAAACTAAGGCAAATTCTCATACGAAGGCAACCCCTCAAACTAAGGCAGACTCTCAAACGAAGGCAGAATCTCAAACTAAGGCAGACTCTCAAACTAAGGCAACTCCTCAAAATAAGGCAGATTCTCCAACAAAGGCAATCCCTCAAACTAAGGCAGGCTCTCTAACAAAGTCAACTCCTCAAACTAAGGCGACCCCTCAAACTAAGGCAACCCCTCAAACTAAGGGAGACTCTCAAACTAAGGCAAAACCTCAAACTAAGGCAACCCCTCAAACGAAGGCAGATTCTCAAACTAAGGCAGTCCCTCAAAGTAAGGCAACACCTCAAACTAAGGCAACCCCTCAAACTAAGGCAGACTATCAAACTCAGGCAACTCCTCAAACTGAGGCAACCCATCAAACTAAGGCAACCCCTCAAACGAAGGCAGACTCTCAAACGAAGGCTGACTATCAAACTAAAGCAGATTCTCAAACGAAGGCAACCCTCAAACTAAGGCAGACACTCAAACTAAGGCAGACTCTCAAACTAAGGCAGACTCTCAAACAAAGGCAACTACTCAACTTAAGGCAGATTCTCAAACGAAGGCAACCCATCAAACTAAGGCAACCACTCAAACTAAGGCAGACTCTCAAACGAAGGCAACTCCTCAAACGAAGGCAACCCCTTAAACAAAGGCAACTCCTCAAACTGAGGCAGATTCTCAACCTAAGGCAACCCCTCAAACTAAGGAAACCCCTCAAACTAGGGCAAAACCTCAAACTAAGGCAGACTCTCAAACTTAGGGAACTCCTCAAATTAAGGCAACTCCTCAAACTAAGGCAACCTCTCAAAATAAGGCAACGCCTCAAACTAAGGCAACCCCTCAAAGTAAGGCAACCCCTCAAACTAAGTCAGACTCTCAAACGAAGGCAACGCCTCAAATTAAGGCAGACTTTCAAAATAAGGCAACACTTCAAGCTAAGGCAGAGTCTCAAAATAAGGCAACCCCTCAAACTAATGCAACCCCTCAAACTAAGGCAGATTCTCAAACGAAGGCAACTCCTCAAACAAAGGCAGACTCTCAAACTCAGGCAGATTCTCAAACGAAGGCAACTCCTCAAACTAAGGCAGACTCTCAAACTCAGGCAGATTCTCAAACGAAGGCAACTCCTCAAACTAATGCAACCCCTCAAACTCAGGCAGACTTTCAACCGAAGGCAACTCCTCAAACTAAAACAGACTCTCAAACTAAGGCAGACTCTCAAAATAAGGCAGATTCTCAAACCAAGGCAACTCCTCAAACTGAGGCAGATTCTCACACAAAGGCAACTCCTCAAACTAAGGCAGACTCTCAAACTAAGGCAGACTCTCAAACTAAGGCAGATTCTCAAACGAAGGCAACTCCTCAAACTAAGGCAGACTCTCAAAATAAGGCAACTCCTCAAACTAAGTCAGACTCTCAAACGAAGGCAACCCCTCAAACTAAGGCAGACTCTCAAACTAAGGCTGAATATCAAACTAAGGCAGATTCTCAAACGAAGGCAACCCTCAAACTAAGGCAGACTCTCAAACTAAGGCAAACTCTCAAACTAAGGCAGACTCTCAAACTAAGGCAGATTCTCAAACGAAGGCAACCCCTCAAACTGAGGCAGATTCTCAAACTTAGCAGACTCTCAAACTAAGGCAACTCCTCAAATTAAGGCAGATTCTCAAACTGAGGCAACCACTCAAACTAAGGCAGACTCTCAAACGAAGGCAACCCCTGAATCTCAGGCAAACCCTCAAATTAAGAAAACCCCTCAAACTAAGGCAGACTCTCAAACTAAGGCAACTCCTCAAACTAAGGCAACCCCACAAACTAAAGCAACTCCTCAAACTAAGGCAGACTCTCAAACCAAGGCAGATTCTCAAACGAAGGCATCTCCTCAATCTAAGGCAGACTCTCAAACTCAGGCAGATTCTCAAACGAAGGCAACTCCTCAAACTAAGGCAGACTCTCCAACTAAGGCAGACTCTAAAACTAAGGCAAATTCTCATACGAAGGCAACCCCTCAAACTAAGGCAGACTCTCAAACGAAGGCAGAATCTCAAACTAAGGCAGACTCTCAAACTAAGGCAACTCCTCAAAATAAGGCAGTTTCTCCAACAAAGGCAATCCCTCAAACTAAGGCAGGCTCTCTAACAAAGTCAACTCCTCAAACTAAGGCGACCCCTCAAACTAAGGCAACCCCTCAAACTAAGGGAGACTCTCAAACTAAGGCAACACCTCAAACTAAGGCAACCCCTCAAACTAAGGCAGACTATCAAACTCAGGCAACTCCTCAAACTGAGGCGACCCCTCAACTAAGGCAGATTCTCAAACTAAGGCAACCCCTCAAATTAAGGCAACCCCTCACTCTAAGGCAGTCTCTCAAACATAGGCAACCCCTCAAACTAAGGCAGACTCTCAAAAAAAGGCAACCCCTCAAACTAAGGCAACACCTCAAAATAATGCAGATTCTCAAACTAAGGTCCCTCTCAAACTAAGGCAACCCCTCAAACTAAGGCAGAATCTCAAACTAAGGCAACCCCTCAAACTAAGGCAACCCCTCAAACTAAGGCAGACTCTCAAACTAAGGCAACTCCTCAAACTAAGGCAACCCCACAAACTAAAGCAACTCCTCAAACTAAGGCAGACTCTCAAACTAAGGCAGACTCTCAAACGAAGGCAACCCCTCAAACTAAGGAAGACTCTCAAACTAAGGCAGACTCTCAAACTAAGGCAACTCCTCAAACTAAGTCAGACTCTCAAACGAAGGCAACCCCTCAAACTAAGGCAGACTCTCAAACTAAGGCAACTCCTCAAACTAAAGAAACTGCTCAAACTAAGGCAACCCCTCAAACTAAGGCAAATTGTCAAACTAAGGCAACTCCTCAAACTAAGGCAACTCCTCAAACTAAGGCAACCGCTCTAACTAAGGCAGATTCTCAAACGAAGGCAACTCCTCAAACTAAGGCATCTCTCAAACTAAGGCAACTGCTCAAACTAAGGTAAATTCTCAAACCGAGGCAGATTCTCAAACGAAGGCAGACTCTCAAACTAAGGCAGACTCTCAAACTAAGGCAGCCCCTCAAACTAATGTAGATTCTCAAACTAAGGCAACCCCTCAAACTAAGGCAACCCTTCAAGCTGAGGCAGACTCTCAAAATAAGTCAACCCCTCAAACTAATGCAACCCCTAAAACTAAGGAAGGCTCTCAAACGAAGGCAACTCCTCAAACTAAGGCAGACTCTCAAACTCAGGCAGATTCTCAAACGAAGGCAACTCCTCAAACTAAGGCAGACTTTTAACCGAAGGCAACTCCTCAAACTAAGTCAGACTCTCAAACGAAGTCAACCCCTCAAACTAAGGCAGGCTCTCAAACTAAAGCAGACTCTCAAACTAAGGCTGACTCTCAAACTAAGGCAGATTCTTATACGAAGGCAACACTCAAACTAAGGTAGACTCTCAAACTAAGGCAGACTCTCAAACTAAGGCAGACTCTCAAACTAAGGCAGATTCTCAAACGAAGGCAATCCCTCAAACTGAGGCTGACTCTCAAACTTAGCAGACTCTCAAACTAAGGCAACTCCTCAAACTGAGGCAGATTCTCAAACTAAGGCAACCTCTCAAACTGAGGCAACCCATCAAACTAAGGCAGACTCTCAAACGAAGGCAACTCCTCAAGCTAAGGCAACCCCTCAAACAAAGGCAACTCCTCAAACTAAGGCAGATTCTCAAACAAAGGCAACCCCTCAAGCTAAGGCAACCCCTCAAACTAAGGCAGACTCTCAAACTCAGGCAGATTCTCAAACGAAGGCAACTCCTCAAACGAAGGCAGACTTTCAACCGAAGGCAACTCCTCCAGCTAAAACAGACTCTCAAACTAAGGCAGACTCTCAAAATAAGGCAGATTCTCAAACCAAGGCAACTCCTCAAACTGAGGCAGATTCTCACACAAAGGCAACTCCTCAAACTAAGGCAGACTCTCAAACTAAGGCAGACTCTCAAACTAAGGCAGATTCTCAAACGAAGGCAACTCCTCAAACTAAGGCAGACTCTCAAAATAAGGCAACTCCTCAAACTAAGTCAGACTCTCAAACGAAGGCAACCCCTCAAACTAAGGCAGACTCTCAAACTAAGGCAGACTCTCAAACTAAGGCAGATTCTCAAACGAAGGCAACCCCTCAAACTAAGGCAGACTCTCAAACGAAGGCAACCCCTGAAACTAAGGCAAACCCTCAAACTAAGGAAACCCCTCAAACTAAGGCAGACTCTCAAACTGAGGCAACTCCTCAAACTAAGGCAACCCCACAAACTAAAGCAACTCCTCAAACTAAGGCAGACTCTCAAACTAAGGCAGACTCTCAAACTAAGGCAGATTCTCAAACGAAGGCAACTCCTCAAACTGAGGCAGACTCTCAAACTGATGCAGACTCTCAAACTAAGGCAGATTGTCAAACGAAGGCATCTCCTCCTTCTAAGGCAGATTCTCAAACTAAGGCAGATTCTCAAACTAAAGCAACTCCTCAAAATAAGGCAGAATCTCAAACTAAGGCAGACTCTCAAACTAAGGCAGATTCTCAAACGAAGGCAACTCCTCAAACTAAGGCAGACTCTCAAACTAAGGCAGACTCACAAACTAAGGCAGATTCTCAAACGAAGGCAACTCCTCAAACTAAGACAGACTCTCAAACTAAGGCAGACTCTCAAACTAAGGCAGACTCTCAAACTAAGGCAACCACTCAAACTAAGGCTGACTCGCAAACTAAGGCAGACTCTCAAACTAAGGCTGACTCTCAAACTAAGGCAACGCCTCAAACTAAGGCAGATTCTCCAACGAAGGCAATTCCTCAAACTAAGGCTAACTCGCAAACTAAGGCAGACTCTCAAACTAAGGCAGACTCTCAAACTAAGGCAACTCCTCAAACTAAGTCAGACTCTCAAACGAAGGCAACCCCTCAAACTAAGGCAGACTCTCAAACTAAGGCAACTCCTCAAACTAAAGAAACTCCTCAAACTAAGGCAACCCCTCAAACTAAGGCAAATTGTCAAACTAAGGCAACTCCTCAAACTAAGGCAACTCCTCAAACTAAGGCAACCGCTCAAACTAAGGCAGATTCTCAAACGAAGGCAACTCCTCAAACTAAGGCATCTCTCAAACTAAGGCAACTGCTCAAACTAAGGTAAATTCTCAAACCGAGGCAGATTCTCAAACGAAGGCAGACTCTCAAACTAAGGCAGACTCTCAAACTAAGGCAACCCCTCAAACTAATGTAGATTCTCAAACTAAGGCAACCCCTCAAACTAAGGCAACCCTTCAAGCTGAGGCAGACTCTCAAAATAAGGCAACCCCTCAAACTAATGCAACCCCTAAAACTAAGGAAGGCTCTCAAACGAAGGCAACTCCTCAAACTAAGGCAGACTCTCAAACTCAGGCAGATTCTCAAACGAAGGCAACTCCTCAAACTAAGGCAGACTTTCAACCGAAGGCAACTCCTCAAACTAAGTCAGACTCTCAAACGAAGTCAACCCCTCAAACTAAGGCAGGCTCTCAAACTAAAGCAGACTCTCAAACTAAGGCTGACTCTCAAACTAAGGCAGATTCTTATACGAAGGCAACACTCAAACTAAGGTAGACTCTCAAACTAAGGCAGACTCTCAAACTAAGGCAGACTCTCAAACTAAGGCAGATTCTCAAACGAAGGCAATTCCTCAAACTGAGGCTGACTCTCAATATTAGCAGACTCTCAAACTAAGGCAACTCCTCAAACTAAGGCAGATTCTCAAACTAAGGCAACCTCTCAAACTGAGGCAACCCATCAAACTAAGGCAGACTCTCAAACGAAGGCAACTCCTCAAACTAAGGCAGACTCTCAAACTAAGGCAGACTCACAAACTAAGGCAGATTCTCAAACGAAGGCAACTCCTCAAACTAAGACAGACTCTCAAACTAAGGCAGACTCTCAAACTAAGGCAGACTCTCAAACTAAGGCAACCACTCAAACTAAGGCTGACTCGCAAACTAAGGCAGACTCTCAAACTAAGGCTGACTCTCAAACTAAGGCAACACCTCAAACTAAGGCAGATTCTCCAACGAAGGCAATTCCTCAAACTAAGGCTAACTCGCAAACTAAGGCAGACTCTCAAACTAAGGCAGACTCTCAAACTAAGGCAACTCCTCAAACTAAGTCAGACTCTCAAACGAAGGCAACCCCTCAAACTAAGGCAGACTCTCAAACTAAGGCAACTCCTCAAACTAAAGAAACTCCTCAAACTAAGGCAACCCCTCAAACTAAGGCAAATTGTCAAACTAAGGCAACTCCTCAAACTAAGGCAACTCCTCAAACTAAGGCAACCGCTCAAACTAAGGCAGATTCTCAAACGAAGGCAACTCCTCAAACTAAGGCATCTCTCAAACTAAGGCAACTGCTCAAACTAAGGTAAATTCTCAAACCGAGGCAGATTCTCAAACGAAGGCAGACTCTCAAACTAAGGCATACTCTCAAACTAAGGCAACCCCTCAAACTAATGTAGATTCTCAAACTAAGGCAACCCCTCAAACTAAGGCAACCCTTCAAGCTGAGGCAGACTCTCAAAATAAGGCAACCCCTCAAACTAATGCAACCCCTAAAACTAAGGAAGGCTCTCAAACGAAGGCAACTCCTCAAACTAAGGCAGACTCTCAAACTCAGGCAGATTCTCAAACGAAGGCAACTCCTCAAACTAAGGCAGACTTTCAACCGAAGGCAACTCCTCAAACTAAGTCAGACTCTCAAACGAAGTCAACCCCTCAAACTAAGGCTGACTCTCAAACTAAGGCAGATTCTTATACGAAGGCAACACTCAAACTAAGGTAGATTCTCAAACTAAGGCAGACTCTCAAACTAAGGCAGACTCTCAAACTAAGGCAGATTCTCAAACGAAGGCAATCCCTCAAACTGAGGCTGACTCTCAAAATTAGCAGACTCTCAAACTAAGGCAACTCCTCAAACTAAGGCAGATTCTCAAACTAAGGCAACCTCTCAAACTGAGGCAACCCATCAAACTAAGGCAGACTCTCAAACGAAGGCAACTCCTCAAGCTAAGGCAACCCCTCAAACAAAGGCAACTCCTCAAACTAAGGCAGATTCTCAAACAAAGGCAACCCCTCAAGCTAAGGCAACCCCTCAAACTAAGGCAGACTCTCAAACTCAGGCAGATTCTCAAACGAAGGCAACTCCTCAAACTAAGGCAGACTTTCAACCGAAGGCAACTCCTCCAGCTAAAACAGACTCTCAAACTAAGGCAGACTCTCAAAATAAGGCAGATTCTCAAACCAAGGCAACTCCTCAAACTAAGGCAGACTCTCAAACTAAGGCAGACTCTCAAACTAAGGCAGATTCTCAAACGAAGGCAACTCCTCAAACTAAGGCAGACTCTCAAAATAAGGCAACTCCTCAAACTAAGTCAGACTCTCAAACGAAGGCAACCCCTCAAACTAAGGCAGACTCTCAAACTAAGGCAGACTCTCAAACTAAGGCAGACTCTCAAACTAAGGCAGATTCTCAAACGAAGGCAACCCCTCAAACTAAGGCAGACTCTCAAACGAAGGCAACCCCTGAAACTAAGGCAAACCCTCAAACTAAGGAAACCCCTCAAACTAAGGCAGACTCTCAAACTGAGGCAACTCCTCAAACTAAGGCAACCCCACAAACTAAAGCAACTCCTCAAATTAAGGCAGACTCTCAAACTAAGGCAGACTCTCAAACGAAGGCAGATTCTCAAACGAAGGCAACTACTCAAACTGAGGCAGACTCTCAAACTGATGCAGACTCTCAAACTAAGGCAGATTGTCAAACGAAGGCATCTCCTCAATCTAAGGCAGATTCTCAAACTAAGGCAGATTCTCAAACGAAGGCAACTCCTCAAAATAAGGCAGACTCTCAAACTAAGGCAGACTCTCAAACTAAGGCAGACTCTCAAACTAAGGCAACTCCTCAAACTAAGGCAGACTCTCAAACTAAGGCAGACTCACAAACTAAGGCAGATTCTCAAACGAAGGCAACTCCTCAAACTAAGACAGACTCTCAAACTAAGGCAGACTCTCAAACTAAGGCAGACTCTCAAACTAAGGCAACCACTCAAACTAAGGCTGACTCGCAAACTAAGGCAGACTCTCAAACTAAGGCAGACTCTCAAACTAAGGCAACTCCTCAAACTAAGGCAGATTCTCCAACGAAGGCAATTCCTCAAACTAAGGCAGACTCTCAAACTAAGGCAGACTCTCAAACTAAGGCAGATTCTCAAACGAAGGCAACCCCTAAAACTAAGGCAACCCCTCAAACTAAGGCAACCGCTCAAACTAAGGCAGACTCTCAAAAAAAGGCAACCCCTCAAACTAAGGCAACCCCTCAAACGAAGGCAGATTCTCAATCTAAGGCAACCTCCCAAACTAAGGTAACCCCTCAAACTAATGCAGACTCTCAAACTAAGGCAACCCATCAAACTAAGGCAACCCCTCAAACGAAGGCAACCCCTCAAACTAAGGCAGACTCTCAAACTAAGGCAGACTCTCAAACTAAGGCAACCCCTCAAACTAAGGAAGACTCTCAAACTAAGGCAGACTCTCAAAATAAGGCAACTCCTCAAACTAAGTCAGACTCTCAAACGAAGGCAACCCCTCAAACTAAGGCAGACTCTCAAACGAAGGCTGACTCTCAAACTAAGGCTGACTATCAAACTAAGGCAGATTCTCAAACGAAGGCAACCCTCAAACTAAGGCAGACACTCAAACTAAGGCAGACTCTCAAACTAAGGCAGACTCTCAAACAAAGGCAACTACTCAACTTAAGGCAGATTCTCAAACGAAGGCAACCCATCAAACTAAGGCAACCACTCAAACTAAGGCAGACTCTCAAACGAAGGCAACTCCTCAAACGAAGGCAACCCCTTAAAAAAAGGCAACTCCTCAAACTGAGGCAGATTCTCAACCTAAGGCAACCCCTCAAACTAAGGAAACCCCTCAAACTAGGGCAAAACCTCAAACTAAGGCAGACTCTCAAACTAAGGGAACTCCTCAAATTAAGGCAACTCCTCAAACTAAGGCAACCTCTCAAAATAAGGCAACGCCTCATACTAAGGCAACCCCTCAAAGTAAGGCAACCCCTCAAACTAAGTCAGACTCTCAAACGAAGGCAACGCCTCAAATTAAGGCAGACTTTCAAAATAAGGCAACACTTCAAGCTAAGGCAGAGTCTCAAAATAAGGCAACCCCTCAAACTAATGCAACCCCTCAAACTAAGGCAGATTCTCAAACGAAGGCAACTCCTCAAACTAAGGCAGACTCTCAAACTCAGGCAGATTCTCAAACGAAGGCAACTCCTCAAACTAAGGCAGACTCTCAAACTCAGGCAGATTCTCAAACGAAGGCAACTCCTCAAACTAATGCAACCCCTCAAACTCAGGCAGACTTTCATCCGAAGGCAACTCCTCAAACTAAAACAGACTCTCAAACTAAGGCAGACTCTCAAAATAAGGCAGATTCTCAAACCAAGGCAACTCCTCAAACTGAGGCAGATTCTCACACAAAGGCAACTCCTCAAACTAAGGCAGACTCTCAAACTAAGGCAGACTCTCAAACTAAGGCAGATTCTCAAACGAAGGCAACTCCTCAAACTAAGGCAGACTCTCAAAATAAGGCAACTCCTCAAACTAAGTCAGACTCTCAAACGAAGGCAACCCCTCAAACTAAGGCAGACTCTCAAACTAAGGCTGAATATCAAACTAAGGCAGATTCTCAAACGAAGGCAACCCTCAAACTAAGGCAGACTATCAAACTAAGGCAAACTCTCAAACTAAGGCAGACTCTCAAACTAAGGCAGATTCACAAACGAAGGCAACCCCTCAAACTAAGGCAGATTCTCAAACTTAGCAGACTCTCAAACTAAGGCAACTCCTCAAATTAAGGCAGATTCTCAAACTGAGGCAACCACTCAAACTAAGGCAGACTCTCAAACGAAGGCAACCCCTGAAACTAGGGCAAACCCTCAAACTAAGGAAACCCCTCAAACTAAGGCAGACTCTCAAACTAAGGCAACTCCTCAAACTAAGGCAACCCCACAAACCAAAGCAACTCCTCAAACTAAGGCAGACTCTCAAACCAAGGCAGATTTTCAAACGAAGGCATCTCCTCAATCTAAGGCAGACTCTCAAACTAAGGCAGATTCTCAAACGAAGGCAACTCCTCAAACTAAGGCAGACTCTCCAACTAAGGCAGACTCTAAAACTAAGGCAAATTCTCATACGAAGGCAACCCCTCAAACTAGGGCAGACTCTCAAACGAAGGCAGAATCTCAAACTAAGGCAGACTCTCAAACTAAGGCAACTCCTCAAAATAAGGCAGATTCTCCAACAAAGGCAATCCCTCAAACTAAGGCAGGCTCTCTAACAAAGTCAACTCCTCAAACTAAGGCGACCCCTCAAACTAAGGCAACCCCTCAAACTAAGGGAGACTCTCAAACTAAGGCAAAACCTCAAACTAAGGCAACCCCTCAAACGAAGGCAGATTCTCAAACGAAGGCAGTCCCTCAAAGTAAGGCAACACCTCAAACTAAGGCAACCCCTCAAACTAAGGCAGACTATCAAACTCAGGCAACTCCTCAAACTGAGGCGACCCCTCAACTAAGGCAGATTCTCAAACTAAGGCAACCCCTCAAACTAAGGCAACCCCTCAATCTAAGGCAGACTCTCAAACATAGGCAACCCCTCAAACTAAGGCAGACTCTCAAAAAAAGGCAACCCCTCAAACTAAGGCAACCCCTCAAAATAATGCAGATTCTCAAACTAAGGTCCCTCTCAAACTAAGGCAACCCCTCAAACTAAGGCAGACTCTCAAACTAAGGCAACCCCTCAAATTAAGGCAACCCCTAAAACTAAGGCAGACTCTCAAACTAAGGCAACTCCTCAAACTAAGGCATCCCCACAAACTAAAGCAACTCCTCAAACTAAGGCAGACTCTCAAACTAAGGCAGACTCTCAAACGAAGGCAACCCTCAAGCTAAGGCAGAGTCTCAAAATAAGGCAACCCCTCAAACTAATGCAACCCCTCAAACTAAGGCAGATTCTCAAACGAAGGCAACTCCTCAAACTAAGGCAGACTCTCAAACTCAGGCAGATTCTCAAACGAAGGCAACTCCTCAAACTAAGGCAGACTCTCAAACTCAGGCAGATTCTCAAACGAAGGCAACTCCTCAAACTAATGCAACCCCTCAAACTCAGGCAGACTTTCAACCGAAGGCAACTCCTCAAACTAAAACAGAGTCTCAAACTGAGGCAGACTCTCAAAATAAGGCAGATTCTCAAACCAAGGCAACTCCTCAAACTGAGGCAGATTCTCACACAAAGGCAACTCCTCAAACTAAGGCAGACTCTCAAACTAAGGCAGACTCTCAAACTAAGGCAGATTCTCAAACGAAGGCAACTCCTCAAACTAAGGCAGACTCTCAAAATAAGGCAACTCCTCAAACTAAGTCAGACTCTCAAACGAAGGCAACCCCTCAAACTAAGGCAGACTCTCAAACTAAGGCAAACTCTCAAACTAAGGCAGACTCTCAAACTAAGGCAGATTCTCAAACGAAGGCAACCCCTCAAACTAAGGCAGATTCTCAATCTTAGCAGACTCTCAAACTAAGGCAACTCCTCAAATTAAGGCAGATTCTCAAACTGAGGCAACCACTCAAACTAGGGCAAACCCTCAAACTAAGGAAACCCCTCAAACTAAGGCAGACTCTCAAACTAAGGCTACTCCTCAAACTAAGGCAACCCCACAAACTAAAGCAACTCCTCAAACCAAGGCAGACTCTCAAACCAAGGCAGATTCTCAAACTAAGGCAGACTCTCAAACCAAGGCAGATTCTCAAACGAAGGCATCTCCTCAATCTAAGGCAGCCTCTCAAACTAAGGCAGATTCTCAAACGAAGGCAACTCCTCAAACTAAGGCAGACTCTCCAACTAAGGCAGACTCTAAAACTCAGGCAAATTCTCATACGAAGGCAACCCCTCAAACTAAGGCAGACTCTCAAACGAAGGCAGAATCTCAAACTAAGGCAGACTCTCAAACTAAGGCAACTCCTTAAAATAAGGCAGATTCTCCAACAAAGGCAATCCCTCAAACTAAGGCAGGCTCTCTAACAAAGTCAACTCCTCAAACTAAGGCGACCCCTCAAACTAAGGCAACCCCTCAAACTAAGGGAGACTCTCAAACTAAGGCAAAACCTCAAACTAAGGCAACCCCTCAAACGAAGGCAGATTCTCAAACGAAGGCAGTCCCTCAAAGTAAGGCAACACCTCAAACTAAGGCAACCCCTCAAACTAAGGCAGACTATCAAACTCAGGCAACTCCTCAAACTGAGGCGACCCCTCAACTAAGGCAGATTCTCAAACTAAGGCAACCCCTCAAACTAAGGCAACCCCTCAATCTAAGGCAGACTCTCAAACATAGGCAACCCCTCAAACTAAGGCAGACTCTCAAAAAAAGGCAACCCCTCAAACTAAGGCAACCCCTCAAAATAATGCAGATTCTCAAACTAAGGTCCCTCTCAAACTAAGGCAACCCCTCAAACTAAGGCAGACTCTCAAACTAAGGAAACCCCTCAAATTAAGGCAACACCTAAAACTAAGGCAGACTCTCAAACTAAGGCAACTCCTAAAACTAAGTCATCCCCACAAACTAAAGCAACTCCTCAAACTAAGGCAGACTCTCAAACTAAGGCAGACTCTCAAACGAAGGCAACCCCTCAAACTAAGGAAGACTCTCAAACTAAGGCAGACTCTCAAACTAAGGCAACTCCTCAAACTAAGTCAGACTCTCAAACGAAGGCAACCCCTCAAACTAAGGCAGACTCTCAAACTAAGGCAGACTCTCAAACTAAGGCTGACTCTCAAACTAAGGCAGATTCTCAAACGAAGGCAACCCTCAAGCTAAGGCAGAGTCTCAAAATAAGGCAACCCCTCAAACTAATGCAACCCCTCAAACTAAGGCAGATTCTCAAGCAAAGGCAACTCCTCAAACTAAGGCAGACTCTCAAACTCAGGCAGATTCTCAAACGAAGGCAACTCCTCAAACTAAGGCAGACTCTCAAACTCAGGCAGATTCTCAAACGAAGGCAACTCCTCAAACTAATGCAACCCCTCAAACTCATGCAGACTTTCAACCGAAGGCAACTCCTCAAACTAAAACAGACTCTCAAACTGAGGCAGACTCTCAAAATAAGGCAGACTCTCAAACTAAGGCAACTCCTCAAACCAAGGCAGACTCTCAAACCAAGGCAGATTCTCAAACTAAGGCAGACTCTCAAACCAAGGCAGATTCTCAAACGAAGGCATCTCCTCAATCTAAGGCAGCCTCTCAAACTAAGGCAGATTCTCAAACGAAGGCAACTCCTCAAACTAAGGCAGACTCTCCAACTAAGGCAGACTCTAAAACTCAGGCAAATTCTCATACGAAGGCAACCCCTCAAACTAAGGCAGACTCTCAAACGAAGGCAGAATCTCAAACTAAGGCAGACTCTCAAACTAAGGCAACTCCTCAAAATAAGGCAGATTCTCCAACAAAGGCAATCCCTCAAACTAAGGCAGGCTCTCTAACAAAGTCAACTCCTCAAACTAAGGCGACCCCTCAAACTAAGGCAACCCCTCAAACTAAGGGAGACTCTCAAACTAAGGCAAAACCTCAAACTAAGGCAACCCCTCAAACGAAGGCAGATTCTCAAACGAAGGCAGTCCCTCAAAGTAAGGCAACACCTCAAACTAAGGCAACCCCTCAAACTAAGGCAGACTATCAAACTCAGGCAACTCCTCAAACTGAGGCGACCCCTCAACTAAGGCAGATTCTCAAACTAAGGCAACCCCTCAAACTAAGGCAACCCCTCAATCTAAGGCAGACTCTCAAACATAGGCAACCCCTCAAACTAAGGCAGACTCTCAAAAAAAGGCAACCCCTCAAACTAAGGCAACCCCTCAAAATAATGCAGATTCTCAAACTAAGGTCCCTCTCAAACTAAGGCAACCCCTCAAACTAAGGCAGACTCTCAACCTAAGGCAACCCCTCAAATTAAGGCAACCCCTAAAACTAAGGCAGACTCTCAAACTAAGGCAACTCCTCAAACTAAGGCATCCCCACAAACTAAAGCAACTCCTCAACCTAAGGCAGACTCTCAAACTAAGGCAGACTCTCAAACGAAGGCAACCCCTCAAACTAAGGAAGACTCTCAAACTAAGGCAGACTCTCAAACTAAGGCAACTCCTCAAACTAAGTCAGACTCTCAAACGAAGGCAACCCCTCAAACTAAGGCAGAATCTCAAACTAAGGCAGACTCTCAAACTAAGGCTGACTCTCAAACTAAGGCAGATTCTCAAACGAAGGCAACCCTCAAGCTAAGGCAGAGTCTCAAAATAAGGCAACCCCTCAAACTAATGCAACCCCTCAAACTAAGGCAGATTCTCAAACAAAGGCAACTCCTCAAACTAAGGCAGACTCTCAAACTCAGGCAGATTCTCAAACGAAGGCAACTCCTCAAACTAAGGCAGACTCTCAAACTCAGGCAGATTCTCAAACGAAGGCAACTCCTCAAACTAATGCAACCCCTCAAACTCAGGCAGACTTTCAACCGAAGGCAACTCCTCAAACTAAAACAGACTCTCAAACTGAGGCAGACTCTCAAAATAAGGCAGATTCTCAAACCAAGGCAACTCCTCAAACTGAGGCAGATTCTCACACAAAGGCAACTCCTCAAACTAAGGCAGACTCTCAAACTAAGGCAGACTCTCAAACTAAGGCAGATTCTCAAACGAAGGCAACTCCTCAAACTAAGGCAGACTCTCAAAATAAGGCAACTCCTCAAACTAAGTCAGACTCTCAAACGAAGGCAACCCCTCAAACTAAGGCAGACTCTCAAACTAAGGCAAACTCTCAAACTAAGGCAGACTCTCAAACTAATGCAGATTCTCAAACGAAGGCAACCCCTCAAACTAAGGCAGATTCTCAAACTTAGCAGACTCTCAAACTAAGGCAACTCCTCAAATTAAGGCAGATTCTCAAACTGAGGCAACCACTCAAACTAGGGCAAACCCTCAAACTAAGGAAACCCCTCAAACTAAGGCAGACTCTCAAACTAAGGCAACTCCTCAAACTAAGGCAACCCCACAAACTAAAGCAACTCCTCAAACCAAGGCAGACTCTCAAACCAAGGCAGATTCTCAAACGAAGGCATCTCCTCAATCTAAGGCAGACTCTCAAACTAAGGCAGATTCTCAAACGAAGGCAACGCCTCAAACTAAGGCAGACTCTCCAACTAAGGCAGACTCTTAAACTAAGGCAAATTCTCATACGAAGGCAACCCCTCAAACTAAGGCAGACTCTCAAACGAAGGCAGAATCTCAAACTAAGGCAGACTCTCAAACTAAGGCAACTCCTCAAAATAAGGCAGATTCTCCAACAAAGGCAATCCCTCAAACTAAGGCAGGCTCTCTAACAAAGTCAACTCCTCAAACTAAGGCGACCCCTCAAACTAAGGCAACACCTCAAACTAAGGGAGACTCTCAAACTAAGGCAAAACCTCAAACTAAGGCAACCCCTCAAACGAAGGCAGATTCTCAAACGAAGGCAGTCCCTCAAAGTAAGGCAACACCTCAAACTAAGGCAACCCCTCAAACTAAGGCAGACTATCAAACTCAGGCAACTCCTCAAACTGAGGCGACCCCTCAACTAAGGCAGATTCTCAAACTAAGGCAACCCCTCAAACTAAGGCAACCCCTCAATCTAAGGCAGACTCTCAAACATAGGCAACCCCTCAAACTAAGGCAGACTCTCAAAAAAAGGCAACCCCTCAAACTAAGGCAACCCCTCAAAATAATGCAGATTCTCAAACTAAGGTCCCTCTCAAACTAAGGCAACCCCTCAAACTAAGGCAGACTCTCAAACTAAGGCAACCCCTCAAACTAAGGCAACCCCTCAAACTAAGGCAGACTCTCAAACTAAGGCAACTCCTCAAACTAAGGCAACCCCACAAACTAAAGCAACTCCTCAAACTAAGGCAGACTCTCAAACTAAGGCAGACTCTCAAACGAAGGCAACCCCTCAAACTAAGGAAGACTCTCAAACTAAGGCAGACTCTCAAACTAAGGCAACTCCTCAAACTAAGTCAGACTCTCAAACGAAGGCAACCCCTCAAACTAAGGCAGACTCTCAAACTAAGGCAGACTCTCAAACTAAGGCTGACTCTCAAACTAAGGCAGATTCTCAAACGAAGGCAACCCTCAAACTAAGGTAGTCTCTCAAACTAAGGCTGACTCTCAAACTAAGGCAGACTCTCAAACTAAGGCAGATTCTCTAACGAAGGCAACCCCTCAAACTAAGGCTGACTCTCAAACTTAGCAGACTCTCAAACTAAGGCAACTCCTCAAACAAAGGCAGATTCTCAAACTAGGGCAACCACTCAAACTAAGGCAACCCCTCAAACTAAGGCAGACTCTCAAACGAAGGCAGAATCGCAAACTGACGCAGACTCTCAAACTAAGGCAACTCCTCAAAATAAGGCAGATTCTCCAACGAAGGCAATCCCTCAAACAAAGGCAGACTCTCAAACTGAGGCAGACTCTCAAACTAAGGCAGACTTCAAATTAAGGCAGATTCTCAAACGAAGGCAACCCCTCAAACTAAGGCAGACTCTCAAACTAAGACAACTCCTCAAACTAAGGCAACCCCTCAAACTAAGGCAACCCCTCAAACTAAGGCAGATTCTCAAACTAAGGCACATTCTCAAACGATGGCAACTCCTCTAACAAGGCGACCCCTCAAACTAAGGCAGACTCTCAAACTAAGACAACTCCTCAAACTAAGGCAACGCCTCAAACTAAGGCAACCCCTCAAACTAAGGCAGATTCTCAAACTAAGGCACATTCTCAAACGATGGCAACTCCTCAAACAAGGCGACCCCTCAAACTAAGGCAGATTCTCAAACGAAGGCAACTTCTCAAACTAAGGCAACCGATCAAACTAAGGCAACTCCTCAAACCATGGCAACCCCTCAAACTAAGGCAGATTCTCAAACGATGGCAACTCCTCAAACTAAGGCAGATTCTCAAACTTAGCAGACTCTCAAACTAAGGCAACTCCTCAAATTAAGGCAGATTCTCAAACTGAGGCAACCACTCAAACTAGGGCAAACCCTCAAACTAAGGAAACCCCTCAAACTAAGGCAGACTCTCAAACTAAGGCAACTCCTCAAACTAAGGCAACCCCACAAACTAAAGCAACTCCTCAAACCAAGGCAGACTCTCAAACCAAGGCAGATTCTCAAACGAAGGCATCTCCTCAATCTAAGGCAGCCTCTCAAACTAAGGCAGATTCTCAAACGAAGGCAACTCCTCAAACTAAGGCAGACTCTCCAACTAAGGCAGACTCTAAAACTCAGGCAAATTCTCATACGAAGGCAACCCCTCAAACTAAGGCAGACTCTCAAACGAAGGCAGAATCTCAAACTAAGGCAGACTCTCAAACTAAGGCAACTCCTCAAAATAAGGCAGATTCTCCAACAAAGGCAATCCCTCAAACTAAGGCAGGCTCTCTAACAAAGTCAACTCCTCAAACTAAGGCGACCCCTCAAACTAAGGCAACCCCTCAAACTAAGGGAGACTCTCAAACTAAGGCAAAACCTCAAACTAAGGCAACCCCTCAAACGAAGGCAGATTCTCAAACGAAGGCAGTCCCTCAAAGTAAGGCAACACCTCAAACTAAGGCAACCCCTCAAACTAAGGCAGACTATCAAACTCAGGCAACTCCTCAAACTGAGGCGACCCCTCAACTAAGGCAGATTCTCAAACTAAGGCAACCCCTCAAACTAAGGCAACCCCTCAATCTAAGGCAGACTCTCAAACATAGGCAACCCCTCAAACTAAGGCAGACTCTCAAAAAAAGGCAACCCCTCAAACTAAGGCAACCCCTCAAAATAATGCAGATTCTCAAACTAAGGTCCCTCTCAAACTAAGGCAACCCCTCAAACTAAGGCAGACTCTCAACCTAAGGCAACCCCTCAAATTAAGGCAACCCCTAAAACTAAGGCAGACTCTCAAACTAAGGCAACTCCTCAAACTAAGGCATCCCCACAAACTAAAGCAACTCCTCAACCTAAGGCAGACTCTCAAACTAAGGCAGACTCTCAAACGAAGGCAACCCCTCAAACTAAGGAAGACTCTCAAACTAAGGCAGACTCTCAAACTAAGGCAACTCCTCAAACTAAGTCAGACTCTCAAACAAAGGCAACCCCTCAAACTAAGGCAGAATCTCAAACTAAGGCAGACTCTCAAACTAAGGCTGACTCTCAAACTAAGGCAGATTCTCAAACGAAGGCAACCCTCAAGCTAAGGCAGAGTCTCAAAATAAGGCAACCCCTCAAACTAATGCAACCCCTCAAACTAAGGCAGATTCTCAAACAAAGGCAACTCCTCAAACTAAGGCAGACTCTCAAACTCAGGCAGATTCTCAAACGAAGGCAACTCCTCAAACTAAGGCAGACTCTCAAACTCAGGCAGATTCTCAAACGAAGGCAACTCCTCAAACTAATGCAACCCCTCAAACTCAGGCAGACTTTCAACCGAAGGCAACTCCTCAAACTAAAACAGACTCTCAAACTGAGGCAGACTCTCAAAATAAGGCAGATTCTCAAACCAAGGCAACTCCTCAAACTGAGGCAGATTCTCACACAAAGGCAACTCCTCAAACTAAGGCAGACTCTCAAACTAAGGCAGACTCTCAAACTAAGGCAGATTCTCAAACGAAGGCAACTCCTCAAACTAAGGCAGACTCTCAAAATAAGGCAACTCCTCAAACTAAGTCAGACTCTCAAACGAAGGCAACCCCTCAAACTAAGGCAGACTCTCAAACTAAGGCAAACTCTCAAACTAAGGCAGACTCTCAAACTAATGCAGATTCTCAAACGAAGGCAACCCCTCAAACTAAGGCAGATTCTCAAACTTAGCAGACTCTCAAACTAAGGCAACTCCTCAAATTAAGGCAGATTCTCAAACTGAGGCAACCACTCAAACTAGGGCAAACCCTCAAACTAAGGAAACCCCTCAAACTAAGGCAGACTCTCAAACTAAGGCAACTCCTCAAACTAAGGCAACCCCACAAACTAAAGCAACTCCTCAAACCAAGGCAGACTCTCAAACCAAGGCAGATTCTCAAACGAAGGCATCTCCTCAATCTAAGGCAGACTCTCAAACTAAGGCAGATTCTCAAACGAAGGCAACGCCTCAAACTAAGGCAGACTCTCCAACTAAGGCAGACTCTTAAACTAAGGCAAATTCTCATACGAAGGCAACCCCTCAAACTAAGGCAGACTCTCAAACGAAGGCAGAATCTCAAACTAAGGCAGACTCTCAAACTAAGGCAACTCCTCAAAATAAGGCAGATTCTCCAACAAAGGCAATCCCTCAAACTAAGGCAGGCTCTCTAACAAAGTCAACTCCTCAAACTAAGGCGACCCCTCAAACTAAGGCAACACCTCAAACTAAGGGAGACTCTCAAACTAAGGCAAAACCTCAAACTAAGGCAACCCCTCAAACGAAGGCAGATTCTCAAACGAAGGCAGTCCCTCAAAGTAAGGCAACACCTCAAACTAAGGCAACCCCTCAAACTAAGGCAGACTATCAAACTCAGGCAACTCCTCAAACTGAGGCGACCCCTCAACTAAGGCAGATTCTCAAACTAAGGCAACCCCTCAAACTAAGGCAACCCCTCAATCTAAGGCAGACTCTCAAACATAGGCAACCCCTCAAACTAAGGCAGACTCTCAAAAAAAGGCAACCCCTCAAACTAAGGCAACCCCTCAAAATAATGCAGATTCTCAAACTAAGGTCCCTCTCAAACTAAGGCAACCCCTCAAACTAAGGCAGACTCTCAAACTAAGGCAACCCCTCAAACTAAGGCAACCCCTCAAACTAAGGCAGACTCTCAAACTAAGGCAACTCCTCAAACTAAGGCAACCCCACAAACTAAAGCAACTCCTCAAACTAAGGCAGACTCTCAAACTAAGGCAGACTCTCAAACGAAGGCAACCCCTCAAACTAAGGAAGACTCTCAAACTAAGGCAGACTCTCAAACTAAGGCAACTCCTCAAACTAAGTCAGACTCTCAAACGAAGGCAACCCCTCAAACTAAGGCAGACTCTCAAACTAAGGCAGACTCTCAAACTAAGGCTGACTCTCAAACTAAGGCAGATTCTCAAACGAAGGCAACCCTCAAACTAAGGTAGTCTCTCAAACTAAGGCTGACTCTCAAACTAAGGCAGACTCTCAAACTAAGGCAGATTCTCTAACGAAGGCAACCCCTCAAACTAAGGCTGACTCTCAAACTTAGCAGACTCTCAAACTAAGGCAACTCCTCAAACAAAGGCAGATTCTCAAACTAGGGCAACCACTCAAACTAAGGCAACCCCTCAAACTAAGGCAGACTCTCAAACGAAGGCAGAATCGCAAACTGACGCAGACTCTCAAACTAAGGCAACTCCTCAAAATAAGGCAGATTCTCCAACGAAGGCAATCCCTCAAACAAAGGCAGACTCTCAAACTGAGGCAGACTCTCAAACTAAGGCAGACTTCAAATTAAGGCAGATTCTCAAACGAAGGCAACCCCTCAAACTAAGGCAGACTCTCAAACTAAGACAACTCCTCAAACTAAGGCAACCCCTCAAACTAAGGCAACCCCTCAAACTAAGGCAGATTCTCAAACTAAGGCACATTCTCAAACGATGGCAACTCCTCTAACAAGGCGACCCCTCAAACTAAGGCAGACTCTCAAACTAAGACAACTCCTCAAACTAAGGCAACGCCTCAAACTAAGGCAACCCCTCAAACTAAGGCAGATTCTCAAACTAAGGCACATTCTCAAACGATGGCAACTCCTCAAACAAGGCGACCCCTCAAACTAAGGCAGATTCTCAAACGAAGGCAACTTCTCAAACTAAGGCAACCGATCAAACTAAGGCAACTCCTCAAACCATGGCAACCCCTCAAACTAAGGCAGATTCTCAAACGATGGCAACTCCTCAAACTAAGGCAGATTCTCAAACTTAGCAGACTCTCAAACTAAGGCAACTCCTCAAATTAAGGCAGATTCTCAAACTGAGGCAACCACTCAAACTAGGGCAAACCCTCAAACTAAGGAAACCCCTCAAACTAAGGCAGACTCTCAAACTAAGGCAACTCCTCAAACTAAGGCAACCCCACAAACTAAAGCAACTCCTCAAACCAAGGCAGACTCTCAAACCAAGGCAGATTCTCAAACGAAGGCATCTCCTCAATCTAAGGCAGACTCTCAAACTAAGGCAGATTCTCAAACGAAGGCAACTCCTCAAACTAAGGCAGACTCTCCAACTAAGGCAGACTCTTAAACTAAGGCAAATTCTCATACGAAGGCAACCCCTCAAACTAAGGCAGACTCTCAAACGAAGGCAGAATCTCAAACTAAGGCAGACTCTCAAACTAAGGCAACTCCTCAAAATAAGGCAGATTCTCCAACAAAGGCAATCCCTCAAACTAAGGCAGGCTATCTAACAAAGTCAACTCCTCAAACTAAGGCGACCCCTCAAACTAAGGCAACACCTCAAACTAAGGGAGACTCTCAAACTAAGGCAAAACCTCAAACTAAGGCAACCCCTCAAACGAAGGCAGATTCTCAAACGAAGGCAGTCCGTCAAAGTAAGGCAACACCTCAAACTAAGGCAACCCCTCAAACTAAGGCAGACTATCAAACTCAGGCAACTCCTCAAACTGAGGCGACCCCTCAACTAAGGCAGATTCTCAAACTAAGGCAACCCCTCAAACTAAGGCAACCCCTCAATCTAAGGCAGACTCTCAAACATAGGCAACCCCTCAAACTAAGGCAGACTCTCAAAAAAAGGCAACCCCTCAAACTAAGGCAACCCCTCAAAATAATGCAGATTCTCAAACTAAGGTCCCTCTCAAACTAAGGCAACCCCTCAAACTAAGGCAGACTCTCAAACTAAGGCAACCCCTCAAACTAAGGCAACCCCTCAAACTAAGGCAGACTCTCAAACTAAGGCAACTCCTCAAACTAAGGCAACCCCACAAACTAAAGCAACTCCTCAAACTAAGGCAGACTCTCAAACTAAGGCAGACTCTCAAACGAAGGCAACCCCTCAAACTAAGGAAGACTCTCAAACTAAGGCAGACTCTCAAACTAAGGCAACTCCTCAAACTAAGTCAGACTCTCAAACGAAGGCAACCCCTCAAACTAAGGCAGACTCTCAAACTAAGGCAGACTCTCAAACTAAGGCTGACTCTCAAACTAAGGCAGATTCTCAAACGAAGGCAACCCTCAAACTAAGGTAGTCTCTCAAACTAAGGCTGACTCTCAAACTAAGGCAGACTCTCAAACTAAGGCAGATTCTCTAACGAAGGCAACCCCTCAAACTAAGGCTGACTCTCAAACTTAGCAGACTCTCAAACTAAGGCAACTCCTCAAACAAAGGCAGATTCTCAAACTAGGGCAACCAATCAAACTAAGGCAACCCCTCAAACTAAGGCAGACTCTCAAACGAAGGCAGAATCGCAAACTGACGCAGACTCTCAAACTAAGGCAACTCCTCAAAATAAGGCAGATTCTCCAACGAAGGCAATCCCTCAAACAAAGGCAGACTCTCAAACTGAGGCAGACTCTCAAACTAAGGCAGACTTCAAATTAAGGCAGATTCTCAAACGAAGGCAACCCCTCAAACTAAGGCAGACTCTCAAACTAAGACAACTCCTCAAACTAAGGCAACCCCTCAAACTAAGGCAACCCCTCAAACTAAGGCAGATTCTCAAACTAAGGCACATTCTCAAACGATGGCAACTCCTCAAACAAGGCGACCCCTCAAACTAAGGCAGACTCTCAAACTAAGACAACTCCTCAAACTAAGGCAACCCCTCAAACTAAGGCAACCCCTCAAACTAAGGCAGATTCTCAAACTAAGGCACATTCTCAAACGATGGCAACTCCTCAAACAAGGCGACCCCTCAAACTAAGGCAGATTCTCAAACGAAGGCAACTTCTCAAACTAAGGCAACCGATCAAACTAAGGCAACTCCTCAAACCATGGCAACCCCTCAAACTAAGGCAGATTCTCAAACGATGGCAACTCCTCAAACTAAGGCAGACTCTCAAACTAAGGCAGACTCTCAAACTAAGGCAACTCCTCAAACTAAAGAAACTCCTCAAACTAAGGCAACCCCTCAAACTAAGGCAAATTGTCAAACTAAGGCAACTCCTCAAACTAAGGCAACCCCTCAAACTAAGGCAGACTCTCAAACTAAGGCAACTCCTCAAACTAAGGCAACCCCACAAACTAAAGTAACTCCTCAAACTAAGGCAGACTCTCAAACTAAGGCAGACTCTCAAACTAAGGCAACCCCTCAAACTAAGGAAGACTCTCAAACTAAGGCAGACTCTCAAACTAAGGCAACTCCTCAAACTAAGTCAGACTCTCAAACGAAGGCAACCCCTCAAACTAAGGCAGACTCTCAAACTAAGGCAGACTCTCAAACTAAGGCTGACTCTCAAACTAAGGCAGATTCTCAAACGAAGGCAACCCTCAAACTAAGGTAGACTCTCAAACTAAGGCTGACTCTCAAACTAAGGCAGACTCTCAAACTAAGGCAGATTCTCAAACGAAGGCAACTCCTCAAACTGAGGCAGACTCTCAAACTGAGGCAGACTCTCAAACTAAGGCAGATTCTCAAACGAAGGCAACTCCTCAAACTAAGGCAGACTCTCCAACTAAGGCAGACTCTAAAACTAAGGCAGACTCTCAAACGAAGGCAGAATCTCAAACTAAGGCAGACTCTCAAACTAAGGCAACTCCTCAAAATAAGGCAGATTCTCCAACAAAGGCAATCCCTCAAACTAAGGCAGGCTCTCTAACTAAGGCAGACTCTCAAACTATGGCTGACTCTCAAACTAAGGCAGATTCTCAAACGAAGGCAACCCTCAAACTAAGGTAGACTCTCAAACTAAGGCTGACTCTCAAACTGAGGCAGACTCTCAAACTAAGGCAGATTCTCTCACGAAGGGAACCCCTCAACCTAAGGCTGACTCTCAAACTTAGAAGACTCTCAAACTAAGGCAACTCCTCAAACTAAGGCAGATTCTCAAACTAGGGCAACCACTCAAACTAAGGCAACCCCTCAAACTAAGGCAGACTCTCAAACGAAGGCAGAATCGCAAACTGATGCAGACTCTCAAACTAAGGCAACTCCTCAAAATAAGGCAGATTCTCCAACGAAGGCAATCCCTCAAACAAAGGCAGACTCTCAAACTGAGGCAGACTCTCAAACTAAGGCAGACTTCAAATTAAGGCAGATTCTCAAACGAAGGCAACCCCTCAAACTAAGGCAGACTCTCAAACTAAGGCAACTCCTCAAACTAAGGCAACCCCTCAAACTAAGGCAACCCCTCAAACTAAGGCAGATTCTCAAACTAAGGCACATTCTCAAACGATGGCAACTCCTCAAACAAGGCGACCCCTCAAACTAAGGCAGATTCTCAAACGAAGGCAACTTCTCAAATTAAGGCAACCGATCAAACTAAGGCAACTCCTCAAACCATGGCAACCCCTCAAACTAAGGCAGATTCTCAAACGACGGCAACTCCTCAAACTAAGGCAGACTCTCAAACTAAGGCAGACTCTCAAACTAAGGCAACTCCTCAAACTAAAGAAACTCCTCAAACTAAGGCAACCCCTCAAACTAAGGCAAATTGTCAAACTAAGGCAACTCCTCAAACTAAGGCAACTCCTCAAACTAAGGCAACCGCTCAAACTAAGGCAGATTCTCAAACGAAGGCAACTCCTCAAACTAAGGCAGTCTTTCAAACTAAGGCAACTGCTCAAACTAAGGTAGATTCTCAAACCGAGGCAGATTCTCAAACGAAGGCAGACTCTCAAACTAAGGCAGACTCTCAAACTAAGGCAACCCCTCAAACTAATGTAGATTCTCAAACTAAGGCAACCCCTCAAACTAAGGCAACCCTTCAAGCTGAGGCAGACTCTCAAAATAAGGCAACCCCTCAAACTAATGCAACCCCTAAAACTAAGAAAGGCTCTCAAACGAAGGCAACTCCTCAAACTAAGGCAGACTCTCAAACTCAGGCAGATTCTCAAACGAAGGCAACTCCTCAAACTAAGGCAGACTTTCAACCGAAGGCAACTCCTCAAACTAAGTCAGACTCTCAAACGAAGTCAACCCCTCAAACTAAGGCAGGCTCTCAAACTAAGGCAGACTCTCAAACTAAGGCTGACTCTCAAACTAAGGCAGATTCTTATACGAAGGCAACGCTCAAACTAAGGTAGACTCTCAAACTAAGGCAGACTCTCAAACTAAGGCAGACTCTCAAACTAAGGCAGATTCTCAAACGAAGGCAATCCCTCAAACTGAGGCTGACTCACAAACTTAGCAGACTCTCAAACTAAGGCAACCCATCAAACTAAGGCAGAATCTCAAACGAAGGCAACTCCTCAAGCTAAGGCAACCCCTCAAACAAAGGCAACTCCTCAAACTAAGGCAGATTCTCAAACTAAGGCAGATTCTCAAACGAAGGCAACCCCTCAAACTAAGGCAGATTCTCAAACTTAGCAGACTCTCAAACTAAGGCAACTCCTCAAATTAAGGCAGATTCTCAAACTGAGGCAACCACTCAAACTAAGGCAGACTCTCAAACGAAGGCAACCCCTGAAACTAAGGCAAACCCTCAAACTAAGGAAACCCCTCAAACTAAGGCAGACTCTCAAACTAAGGCAACTCCTCAAACTAAGGCAACCCCACAAACTAAAGCAACTCCTCAAACTAAGGCAGACTCTCAAACCAAGGCAGATTCTCAAACGAAGGCATCTCCTCAATCTAAGGCAGACTCTCAAACTAAGGCAGATTCTCAAACGAAGGCAACTCCTCAAACTAAGGCAGACTCTCCAACTAAGGCAGACTCTAAAACTAAGGCAAATTCTCATACGAAGGCAACCCCTCAAACTAAGGCAGACTCTCAAACGAAGGCAGAATCTCAAACTAAGGCAGACTCTCAAACTAAGGCAACTCCTCAAAATAAGGCAGATTCTCCAACAAAGGCAATCCCTCAAATTAAGGCAGGCTCTCTAACAAAGTCAACTCCTCAAACTAAGGCGACCCCTCAAACTAAGGCAACCCCTCAAACTAAGGGAGACTCTCAAACTAAGGCAAAACCTCAAACTAAGGCAACCCCTCAAACGAAGGCAGATTCTCAAACGAAGGCAGTCCCTCAAAGTAAGGCAACACCTCAAACTAAGGCAACCCCTCAAACTAAGGCAGACTATCAAACTCAGGCAACTCCTCAAACTGAGGCGACCCCTCAACTAAGGCAGATTCTCAAACTAAGGCAACCCCTCAAACTAAGGCAACCCCTCAATCTAAGGCAGACTCTCAAACATAGGCAACCACTCAAACTAAGGCAGACTCTCAAAAAAAGGCAACCCCTCAAACTAAGGCAACCCCTCAAAATAATGCAGATTCTCAAACTAAGGTCCCTCTCAAACTAAGGCAACCCCTCAAACTAAGGCAACCCCTCAAACTAAGGCAGACTATCAAACTAAGGCAACCCCTCAAACTAAGGCAGATTCTCAAACTAAGGCACATTCTCAAACGATGGCAACTCCTCAAACAAGGCGACCCCTCAAACTAAGGCAGATTCTCAAACGAAGGCAACTTCTCAAATTAAGGCAACCGATCAAACTAAGGCAACTCCTCAAACCATGGCAACCCCTCAAACTAAGGCAGATTCTCAAACGACGGCAACTCCTCAAACTAAGGCAGACTCTCAAACTAAGGCAGACTCTCAAACTAAGGCAACTCCTCAAACTAAAGAAACTCCTCAAACTAAGGCAACCCCTCAAACTAAGGCAAATTGTCAAACTAAGGCAACTCCTCAAACTAAGGCAACTCCTCAAACTAAGGCAACCGCTCAAACTAAGGCAGATTCTCAAACGAAGGCAACTCCTCAAACTAAGGCAGTCTTTCAAACTAAGGCAACTGCTCAAACTAAGGTAGATTCTCAAACCGAGGCAGATTCTCAAACGAAGGCAGACTCTCAAACTAAGGCAGACTCTCAAACTAAGGCAACCCCTCAAACTAATGTAGATTCTCAAACTAAGGCAACCGCTCAAACTAAGGCAACCCTTCAAGCTGAGGCAGACTCTCAAAATAAGGCAACCCCTCAAACTAATGCAACCCCTAAAACTAAGAAAGGCTCTCAAACGAAGGCAACTCCTCAAACTAAGGCAGACTCTCAAACTCAGGCAGATTCTCAAACGAAGGCAACTCCTCAAACTAAGGCAGACTTTCAACCGAAGGCAACTCCTCAAACTAAGTCAGACTCTCAAACGAAGTCAACCCCTCAAACTAAGGCAGGCTCTCAAACTAAGGCAGACTCTCAAACTAAGGCTGACTCTCAAACTAAGGCAGATTCTTATACGAAGGCAACACTCAAACTAAGGTAGACTCTCAAACTAAGGCAGACTCTCAAACTAAGGCAGACTCTCAAACTAAGGCAGATTCTCAAACGAAGGCAATCCCTCAAACTGAGGCTGACTCTCAAACTTAGCAGACTCTCAAACTAAGGCAACCCATCAAACTAAGGCAGAATCTCAAACGAAGGCAACTCCTCAAGCTAAGGCAACCCCTCAAACAAAGGCAACTCCTCAAACTAAGGCAGATTCTCAAACTAAGGCAGATTCTCAAACGAAGGCAACCCCTCAAACTAAGGCAGATTCTAAAACTTAGCAGACTCTCAAACTAAGGCAACTCCTCAAATTAAGGCAGATTCTCAAACTGAGGCAACCACTCAAACTAAGGCAGACTCTCAAACGAAGGCAACCCCTGAAACTAGGGCAAACCCTCAAACTAAGGAAACCCCTCAAACTAAGGCAGACTCTCAAACTAAGGCAACTCCTCAAACTAAGGCAACCCCACAAACTAAAGCAACTCCTCAAACTAAGGCAGACTCTCAAACCAAGGCAGATTCTCAAACGAAGGCATCTCTTCAATCTAAGGCAGACTCTCAAACTAAGGCAGATTCTCAAACGAAGGCAACTCCTCAAACTAAGGCAGACTCTCCAACTAAGGCAGACTCTAAAACTAAGGCAAATTCTCATACGAAGGCAACCCCTCAAACTAAGGCAGACTCTCAAACGAAGGCAGAATCTCAAACTAAGGCAGACTCTCAAACTAAGGCAACTCCTCAAAATAAGGCAGATTCTCCAACAAAGGCAATCCCTCAAACTAAGGCAGGCTCTCTAACAAAGTCAACTCCTCAAACTAAGGCGACCCCTCAAACTAAGGCAACCCCTCAAACTAAGGGAGACTCTCAAACTAAGGCAAAACCTCAAACTAAGGCAACCCCTCAAACGAAGGCAGATTCTCAAACGAAGGCAGTCCCTCAAAGTAAGGCAACACCTCAAACTAAGGCAACCCCTCAACCTAAGGCAGACTATCAAACTCAGGCAACTCCTCAAACTGAGGCGACCCCTCAACTAAGGCAGATTCTCAAACTAAGGCAACCCCTCAAACTAAGGCAACCCCTCAATCTAAGGCAGACTCTCAAACATAGGCAACCCCTCAAACTAAGGCAGACTCTCAAAAAAAGGCAACCCCTCAAACTAAGGCAACCCCTCAAAATAATGCAGATTCTCAAACTAAGGTCCCTCTCAAACTAAGGCAACCCCTCAAACTAAGGCAACCCCTCAAACTAAGGCAGACTATCAAACTAAGGCAACTCCTCAAACTAAGGCAACCCCACAAACTAAAGTAACTCCTCAAACTAAGGCAGACTCTCAAACTAAGGCAGACTCTCAAACGAAGGCAACCCCTCAAACTAAGGAAGACTCTCAAACTAAGGCAGACTCTCAAACTAAGGCAACTCCTCAAACTAAGTCAGACTCTCAAACGAAGGCAACCCCTCAAACTAAGGCAGACTCTCAAACTAAGGCAGACTCTCAAACTAAGGCTGACTCTCAAACTAAGGCAACTCCTCAAAATAAGGCAGATTCTCCAACGAAGGCAATCCCTCAAACAAAGGCAGACTCTCAAACTGAGGCAGACTCTCAAACTAAGGCAGACTTCAAATTAAGGCAGATTCTCAAACTAATGCAACCCCTAAAACTAAGGAAGGCTCTCAAACGAAGGCAACTCCTCAAACTAAGGCAGACTCTCAAACTCAGGCAGATTCTCAAACGAAGGCAACTCCTCAAACTAAGGCAGACTTTCAACCGAAGGCAACTCCTCAAACTAAGTCAGACTCTCAAACGAAGTCAACCCCTCAAACTAAGGCAGGCTCTCAAACTAAGGCAGACTCTCAAACTAAGGCTGACTCTCAAACTAAGGCAGATTCTTATACGAAGGCAACACTCAAACTAAGGTAGACTCTCAAACTAAGGCAGACTCTCAAACTAAGGCAGACTCTCAAACTAAGGCAGATTCTCAAACGAAGGCAATCCCTCAAACTGAGGCTGACTCTCAAACTTAGCAGACTCTCAAACTAAGGCAACTCCTCAAACGAAGGCAGATTCTCAAACTAAGGCAACGTCTCAAACTGAGGCAACCCATCAAACTAAGGCAGACTCTCAAACGAAGGCAACTCCTCAAGCTAAGGCAACCCCTCAAACAAAGACAACTCCTCAAACTAAGGCAGATTCTCAAACAAAGGCAACCCCTCAAACTAAGGCAACCCCTCAAACTAAGGCAGACTCTCAAACTCAAGCAGATTCTCAAACGAAGGCAACTCCTCAAACTAAGGCAGACTTTCAACCGAAGGCAACTCCTCCAGCTAAAACAGACTCTCAAACTAAGGCAGACTCTCAAAATAAGGCAGATTCTCAAACCAAGGCAACTCCTCAAACTGAGGCAGATTCTCACACAAAGGCAACTCCTCAAACTAAGGCAGACTCTCAAACTAAGGCAGACTCTCAAAATAAGACAACTCCTCAAACTAAGTCAGACTCTCAAACGAAGGCAACCCCTCAAACTAAGGCAGACTCTCAAACTAAGGCTGAATTTCAAACTAAGGCAGATTCTCAAACGAAGGCAACCCTCAAACTAAGGCAGACTCTCAAACTAAGGCAGACTCTCAAACTAAGGCAGATTCTCAAACGAAGGCAACCCCTCAAACTAAGGCAGACTCTCAAACTTAGCAGACTCTCAAAATAAGGCAACTCCTCAAATTAAGACAGATTCTCAAACTGAGGCAACCACTCAAACTAAGGCAGACTCTCAAACGAAGGCAACCCCTGAAACTAAGGCAAACCCTCAAACTAAGGAAACCCCTCAAACTAAGGGAGACTCTCAAACTGAGGCAACTCCTCAAACTAAGGCAACCCCACAAACTAAAGCAACTCCTCAAACTAAGGCAGACTCTCAAACTAAGGCAGACTCTCAAACTAAGGCAGTTTCTCAAACGAAGGCAACTCCTCAAACTGAGGCAGACTCTCAAACTGATGCAGATTCTCAAACTAAGGCAGATTGTCAAACAAAGGCATCTCCTCAATCTAAGGCAGATTCTCAAACTAAGGCAGATTCTCAAACGAAGGCAACTCCTCAAAATAAGGCAGAATCTCAAACTAAGGCAGACTCTCAAACTACGGCAGATTCTCAAACGAAGGCAACTCCTCAAACTAAGGCAGACTTTCAAACTAAGGCAGACTCACAAACTAAGGCAGATTCTCAAACGAAGGCAACTCCTCAAACTAAGACAGACTCTCAAACTAAGGCAGACTCTCAAACTAAGGCAGACTCTCAAACTAAGGCAACCACTCAAACTAAGGCTGACTCGCAAACTAAGGCAGACTCTCAAACTAAGGCAGACTCTCAAACTAAGGCAGATTCTCAAACGAAGGCAACCCCTCAAACTAAGGCAGACTCTCAAACTTAGCAGACTCTCAAACTAAGGCAACTCCTCAAATTAAGACAGATTCTCAAACTGAGGCAACCACTCAAACTAAGGCAGACTCTCAAACGAAGGCAACCCCTGAAACTAAGGCAAACCCTCAAACTAAGGAAACCCCTCAAACTAAGGCAGACTCTCAAACTGAGGCAACTCCTCAAACTAAGGCAACCCCACAAACTAAAGCAACTCCTCAAACTAAGGCAGACTCTCAAACTAAGGCAGACTCTCAAACTAAGGCAGTTTCTCAAACGAAGGCAACTCCTCAAACTGAGGCAGACTCTCAAACTGATGCAGACTCTCAAACTAAGGCAGATTGCCAAACAAAGGCATCTCCTCAATCTAAGGCAGATTCTCAAACTAAGGCAGATTCTCAAACGAAGGCAACTCCTCAAAATAAGGCAGAATCTCCAACTAAGGCAGACTCTCAAACTACGGCAGATTCTCAAACGAAGGCAACTCCTCAAACTAAGGCAGACTTTCAAACTAAGGCAGACTCACAAACTAAGGCAGTTTCTCAAACGAAGGCAACTCCTCAAACTAAGACAGACTCTCAAACTAAGGCAGACTCTCAAACTAAGGCAGACTCTCAAACTAAGGCAACCACTCAAACTAAGGCTGACTCGCAAACTAAGGCAGACTCTCAAACTAAGGCAGACTCTCAAACTAAGGCAACTCCTCAAACTAAGGCAGATTCTCCAACGAAGGCAATTCCTCAAACTAAGGCAGACTCTCAAACTAAGGCAGACTCTCAAACTAAGGCAGATTCTCAAACGAAGGCAACCCCTAAAACTAAGGCAACCCCTCAAACTAAGGCAACCGCTCAAACTAAGGCAGACTCTCAAAAAAAGGCAACCCCTCAAACTAAGGCAACCCCTCAAACGAAGGCAGATTCTCAATCTAAGGCAACCTCCCAAACTAAGGTAACCCCTCAAACTAATGCAGACTCTCAAACTAAGGCAACCCATCAAACTAAGGCAACCCCTCAAACGAAGGCAACCCCTCAAACTAAGGCAGACTCTCAAACTAAGACAGACTCTCAAACTAAGGCATCCCCTCAAACTAAGGAAGACTCTCAAACTAAGGCAGACTCTCAAAATAAGGCAACTCCTCAAACTAAGTCAGACTCTCAAACGAAGGCAACCCCTCAAACTAAGGCAGACTCTCAAACGAAGGCTGACTCTCAAGCTAAGGCTGACTATCAAACTAAGGCAGATTCTCAAACGAAGGCAACCCTCAAACTAAGGCAGACACTCAAACTAAGGCAGACTCTCAAACTAAGGCAGACTCTCAAACAAAGGCAACTACTCAACTTAAGGCAGATTCTCAAACGAAGGCAACCCATCAAACTAAGGCAACCACTCAAACTAAGGCAGACTCTCAAACGAAGGCAACTCCTCAAACGAAGGCAACCCCTTAAACAAAGGCAACTCCTCAAACTGAGGCAGATTCTCAACCTAAGGCAACCCCTCAAACTAAGGAAACCCCTCAAACTAGGGCAAAACCTCAAACTAAGGCAGACTCTCAAACTAAGGGAACTCCTCAAATTAAGGCAACTCCTCAAACTAAGGCAACCTCTCAAAATAAGGCAACGCCTCAAATTAAGGCAACCCCTCAAAGTAAGGCAACCCCTCAAACTAAGTCAGACTCTCAAACGAAGGCAACACCTCAAATTTAGGCAGACTTTCAAAATAAGGCAACACTTCAAGCTAAGGCAGAGTCTCAAAATAAGGCAACCCCTCAAACTAATGCAACCCCTCAAACTAAGGCAGATTCTCAAACGAAGGCAACTCCTCAAACTAAGGCAGACTGTCAAACTCAGGCAGATTCTCAAACGAAGGCAACTCCTCAAACTAAGGCAGACTCTCAAACTCAGGCAGATTCTCAAACGAAGGCAACTCCTCAAACTAATGCAACCCCTCAAACTCAGGCAGACTTTCAACCGAAGGCAACTCCTCAAAATAAAACAGACTCTCAAACTAAGGCAGACTCTCAAAATAAGGCAGATTCTCAAACCAAGGCAACTCCTCAAACTGAGGCAGATTCTCACACAAAGGCAACTCCTCAAACTAAGGCAGACTCTCAAACTAAGGCAGACTCTCAAACTAAGGCAGATTCTCAAACGAAGGCAACTCCTCAAACTAAGGCAGACACTCAAACTAAAGCAACTCCTCAAACTAAGGCAGACTCTCAAACCAAGGCAGATTCTCAAACGAAGGCATCTCCTCAATCTAAGGCAGACTCTCAAACTCAGGCAGATTCTCAAACGAAGGCAACTCCTCAAACTAAGGCAGACTCTCAAACTAAGGCAGACTCTAAACTAAGGCAAATTCTCATACGAAGGCAACCCCTCAAACTAAGGCAGACTCTCAAACGAAGGCAGAATCTCAAACTAAGGCAGACTCTCAAAATAAGGCAACTCCTCAAAATAAGGCAGATTCTCCAACAAAGGCAATCCCTCAAACTAAGGCAGGCTCTCTAACAAAGTCAACTCCTCAAACTAAGGCGACCCCTCAAACTAAGGCAACCCCTCAAACTAAGGGAAACTCTCAAACTAAGGCAAAACCTCAAACTAAGGCAACCCCTCAAACGAAGGCAGATTCTCAAACGAAGGCAGTCCCTCAAAGTAAGGCAACACCTCAAACTAAGGCAACCCCTCAAACTAAGGCAGACTATCAAACTCAGGCAACTCCTCAAACTGGGGCGACCCCTCAACTAAGGCAGATTCTCAAACTAAGGCAACCCCTCAAACTAAGGCAACCCCTCAATCTAAGGCAGACTCTCAAACATAGGCAACCCCTCAAACTAAGGCAGACTCTCAAAAAAAGGCAACCCCTCAAACTAAGGCAACCCCTCAAAATAATGCAGATTCTCAAACTAAGGTCCCTCTCAAACTAAGGCAACCCCTCAAACTAAGGCAGACTCTCAAACTAAGGCAACCCCTCAAACTAAGGCAACCCCTCAAACTAAGGCAGACTCTCAAACTAAGGCAACTCCTCAAACTAAGGCAACCCCACAAACTAAAGCAACTCCTCAAACTAAGGCAGACTCTCAAACTAAGGCAGACTCTCAAACGAAGGCAACCCCTCAAACTAAGGAAGACTCTCAAACTAAGGCAGACTCTCAAACTAAGGCAACTCCTCAAACTAAGTCAGACTCTCAAACGAAGGCAACCCCTCAAACTAAGGCAGACACTCAAACTAAGGCAGACTCTCAAACTAAGGCTGACTCTCAAACTAAGGCAGATTCTCAAACAAAGGCAACCCTCAAACTAAGGTAGACTCTCAAACTAAGGCTGACTCTCAAACTAAGGCAGACTCTCAAACTAAGGCAGATTCTCTAACGAAGGCAACCCCTCAAACTAAGGCTGACTCTCAAACTGAGGCAGACTCTCAAACTAAGGCAGACTTCAAATTAAGGCAGATTCTCAAACGAAGGCAACCCCTCAAACTAAGGCAGACTCTCAAACTAAGACAACTCCTCAAACTAAGGCAACCCCTCAAACTAAGGCAACCCCTCAAACTAAGGCAGATTCTCAAACTAAGGCACATTCTCAAACGATGGCAACTCCTCAAACAAGGCGGCCCCTCAAACTAAGGCAGACTCTCAAACTAAGACAACTCCTCAAACTAAGGCAACCCCTCAAACTAAGGCAGATTCTCAAACTAAGGCACATTCTGAAACGATGGCAACTCCTCAAACAAGGCGACCCCTCAAACTAAGGCAGATTCCCAAACGAAGGCAACTTCTCAAACTAAGGCAACCGACCAAACTAAGGCAACTCCTCAAACCATGGCAACCCCTCAAACTAAGGCAGATTCTCAAACGAAGGCAACCCTCAAACTAAGGCAGACTCTCAAACTAAGGCTGACTCTCAAACTAAGGCAGACTCTCAAACTAAGGCAGATTCTCAAACGAAGGCAACTCCTCAAACTGAGGCAGACTCTCAAACTGAGGCAGACTCTAAAACTAAGGCAAATTCTCATACGAAGGCAACCCCTCAAACTAAGGTAGACTCTCAAACGAAGGCAGAATCTCAAACTAAGGCAGACTCTCAAACGAAGGCAACTCCTCAAAATAAGGCAGATTCTCCAACAAAGGCAATCCCTCAAACTAAGGCAGGCTCTCTAACAAAGTCAACTCCTCAAACTAAGGCAACACCTCAAACTAAGGCAACCCCTCAAACTAAGGCAGACTATCAAACTCAGGCAACTCCTCAAACTGAGGCAACTCCTCAAACTAAGTCAGATTCTCAAACTAAGGCAACCCCTCAAACTAAGGCAACCCCTCAATCTAAGGCAGCATCTCAAACATAGGCAACCCCTCAAACTAAGGCAGACTCTCAATAAAAGGCAACCCCTCAAACTAAGGCAACCCCTCAAACTAATGCAGATTCTCAAACTAAGTTCCCTCTCAAACTAAGGCAACCCCTCAAACTAAGGCAGACTCTCAAACTAAGGCAACCCCTCAAACTAAGGCAACCCCTCAAACTAAGGCAGACTCTCAAACTAAGGCAACTCCTCAAACTAAGGCAACCCCACAAACTAAAGTAACTCCTCAAACTAAGGCAGACTCTCAAACTAAGGCAGACTCTCAAACGAAGGCAACCCCTCAAACTAAGGAAGACTCTCAAACTAAGGCAGACTCTCAAACTAAGGCAACTCCTCAAACTAAGTCAGACTCTCAAACGAAGGCAACCCCTCAAACTAAGGCAGACTCTCAAACTAAGGCTGACTCTCAAACTAAGGCAGATTCTCAAACGAAGGCAACCCTCAAACTAAGGCAGACTCTCAAACTAAGGCAGATTCTCAAACTAAGGCAGATTCTCTAACGAAGGCAACCCCTCAACCTAAGGCTGACTCTCAAACTTAGCAGACTCTCAAACTAAGGCAACTCCTCAAACTAAGGCAGATTCTCAAACTAGGGCAACCACTCATACTAAGGCAACACCTCAAACTAAGGCAGACTCTCAAACGAAGGCAGAATCGCAAACTGACGCAGACTCTCAAACTAAGGCAACTCCTCAAAATAAGGCAGATTCTCCAACGAAGGCAATCCCTCAAACAAAGGCAGACTCTCAAACTGAGGCAGACTTCAAATTAAGGCAGATTCTCAAACGAAGGCAACCCCTCAAACTAAGGCAGACTCTCAAACTAAGGCAACTCCTCAAACTAAGGCAACCCCTCAAACTAAGGCAACCCCTCAAACTAAGGCAGATTCTCAAACTAAGGCACATTCTCAAACGATGGCAACTCCTCAAACAAGGCGACCCCTCAAACTAAGGCAGATTCTCAAACGAAGGCAACTTCTCAAACTAAGGCAACCGATCAAACTAAGGCAACTCCTCAAACCATGGCAACCCCTCAAACTAAGGCAGATTCTCAAACGACGGCAACTCCTCAAACTAAGGCAGACTCTCAAACTAAGGCAGACTCTCAAACTAAGGCAACTCCTCAAACTAAAGAAACTCCTCAAACTAAGGCAACCCCTCAAACTAAGGCAAATTGTCAAACTAAGGCAACTCCTCAAACTAAGGCAACTCCTCAAACTAAGGCAACCGCTCAAACTAAGGCAGATTCTCAAACGAAGGCAACTCCTCAAACTAAGGCAGTCTCTCAAACTAAGGCAACTGCTCAAACTAAGGTAGATTCTCAAACCGAGGCAGATTCTCAAACGAAGGCAGACTCTCAAACTAAGGCAGACTCTCAAACTAAGGCAACCCCTCAAACTAATGTAGATTCTCAAACTAAGGCAACCCCTCAAACTAAGGCAACCCTTCAAGCTGAGGCAGACTCTCAAAATAAGGCAACCCCTCAAACTAATGCAACCCCTAAAACTAAGGAAGGCTCTCAAACGAAGGCAGCTCCTCAAACTAAGGCAGACTCTCAAACTCAGGCAGATTCTCAAACGAAGGAAAATCCTCAAACTAAGGCACACTTTCAACCGAAGGCAACTCCTCAAACTAAGTCAGACTCTCAAACGAAGTCAACCCCTCAAACTAAGGCAGGCTCTCAAACTAAGGCAGACTCTCAAACTAAGGCAGACTCTCAAACTAAGGCAGATTCTCAAACGAAGGCAATCCCTCAAACTGAGGCTGACTCTCAAACTTAGCAGACTCTCAAACTAAGGCAACTCCTCAAACTAAGGCAGATTCTCAAACTAAGGCAACCTCTCAAACTGAGGCAACCCATCAAACTAAGGCAGACTCTCAAACGAAGGCAACTCCTCAAGCTAAGGCAACCCCTCAAACAAAGGCAACTCCTCAAACTAAGGCAGATTCTCAAACAAAGGCAACCCCTCAAACTAAGGCAACCCCTCAAACTAAGACAGACTCTCAAACTCAGGCAGATTCTCAAACGAAGGCAACTCCTCAAACTAAGGCAGACTTTCAACCGAAGGCAACTCCTCCAGCTAAAACAGACTCTCAAACTAAGGCAGACTCTCAAAATAAGGCAGATTCTCAAACCAAGGCAACTCCTCAAACTGAGGCAGATTCTCACACAAAGGCAACTCCTCAAACTAAGGCAGACTCTCAAACTGAGGCAGACTCTCAAACTAAGGCAGATTCTCAAACGAAGGCAACTCCTCAAACTAAGGCAGACTCTCAAAATAAGGCAACTCCTCAAACTAAGTCAGACTCTCAAACGAAGGCAACCCCTCAAACTAAGGCCGACTCTCAAACTAAGGCTGAATATCAAACTAAGGCAGATTCTCAAACGAAGGCAACCCTCAAACTAAGGCAGACTCTCAAACTAAGGCAGACTCTCAAACTAAGGCAGACTCTCAAACTAAGGCAGATTCTCAAACGAAGGCAACCCCTCAAACTAAGGCAGACTCTCAAACTAAGCAGACTCTCAAACTAAGGCAACTCCTCAAATTAAGACAGATTCTCAAACTGAGGCAACCACTCAAACTAAGGCAGACTCTCAAACGAAGGCAACCCCTGAAACTAAGGCAAACCCTCAAACTAAGGAAACCCCTCAAACTAAGGCAGACTCTCAAACTGAGGCAACTCCTCAAACTAAGGCAACCCCACAAACTAAAGCAACTCCTCAAACTAAGGCAGACTCTCAAACTAAGGCAGACTCTCAAACTAAGGCAGATTCTCAAACGAAGGCAACTCCTCAAACTGAGGCAGACTCTCAAACTGATGCAGACTCTCAAACTAAGGCAGATTGTCAACCGAAGGCATCTCCTCAATCTAAGGCAGATTCTCAAACTAAGGCAGATTCTCAAACGAAGGCAACTCCTCAAAATAAGGCAGACTCTCAAACTAAGGCAGACTCTCAAACTAAGGCAGATTCTCAAACGAAGGCAACTCCTCGAACTAAGGCAGACTCTCAAACTAAGGCAGACTCACAAACTAAGGCAGATTCTCAAACGAAGGCAACTCCTCAAACTAAGACAGACTCTCAAACTAAGGCAGACTCTCAAACTAAGGCAGACTCTCAAACTAAGGCAACCACTCAAACTAAGGCTGACTCGCAAACTAAGGCAGACTCTCAAACTAAGGCAGACTCTCAAACTAAGGCAACTCCTCAAACTAAGGCAGACTCTCAAACTAAGGCAGACTCTCAAACTAAGGCAGATTCTCAAACGAAGGCAACCCCTAAAACTAAGGCATCCCCTCAAACTAAGGCAACCGCTCAAACTAAGGCAGACTCTCAAAAAAAGGCAACCCCTCAAACTAAGGCAACCCCTCAAACGAAGGCAGATTCTCAATCTAAGGCAACCTCCCAAACTAAGGTACCCCTCAAACTAATGCAGACTCTCAAACGAAGGCAACCCCTCAAACTAAGGCAGACTCTCAAACTAAGGCAGACTCTCAAACTAAGGCAACCCTTCAAACTAAGGAAGACTCTCAAACTAAGGCAGACTCTCAAAATAAGGCAACTCCTCAAACTAAGTCAGACTCTCAAACGAAGGCAACCCCTCAAACTAAGGCTGACTATCAAACTAAGGCAGATTCTCAAACGAAGGCAACCCTCAAACTAAGGCAGACACTCAAACTAAGGCAGACTCTCAAACTAAGGCAGACTCTCAAACAAAGGCAACTACTCAACTTAAGGCAGATTCTCAAACGAAGGCAACCCATCAAACTAAGGCAACCACTCAAACGAAGGCAGACTCTCAAACGAAGGCAACTCCTCAAACGAAGGCAACCCCTTAAACAAAGGCAACTCCTCAAACTGAGGCAGATTCTCAACCTAAGGCAACCCCTCAAACTAAGGAAACCCCTCAAACTAGGGCAAAACCTCAAACTAAGGCAGACTCTCAAACTGAGGGAACTCCTCAAATTAAGGCAACTCCTCAAACTAAGGCAACCTCTCAAAATAAGGCAACGCCTCAAACTAAGGCAACCCCTCAAAGTAAGGCAACCCCTCAAACTAAGTCAGACTCTCAAACGAAGGCAACGCCTCAAATTAAGGCAGACTTTCAAAATAAGGCAACACTTCAAGCTAAGGCAGAGTCTCAAAATAAGGCAACCCCTCAAACTAATGCAACCCCTCAAACTAAGGCAGATTCTCAAACGAAGGCAACTCCTCAAACTAAGGCAGACTCTCAAACTCAGGCAGATTCTCAAACGAAGGCAACTCCTCAAACTAATGCAACCCCTCAAACTCAGGCAGACTTTCAACCGAAGTCAACTTCTCAAACTAAAACAGACTCTCAAACTAAGGCAGACTCTCAAAATAAGGCAGATTCTCAAACCAAGGCAACTCCTCAAACTGAGGCAGATTCTCACACAAAGGCAACTCCTCAAACTAAGGCAGACTCTCAAACTAAGGCAGACTCTCAAACTAAGGCAGATTCTCAAACGAAGGCAACTCCTCAAACTAAGGCAGACTCTCAAAATAAGGCAACTCCTCAAACTAAGTCAGACTCTCAAACGAAGGCAACCCCTCAAACTAAGGCAGATTCTCAAACGAAGGCAACCCTCAAACTAAGGCAGACTCTCAAACTAAGGCAAACTCTCAAACTAAGGCAGACTCTCAAACTAAGGCAGATTCTCAAACGAAGGCAACCCCTCAAACTAAGGCAGATTCTCAAACTTAGCAGACTCTCAAACTAAGGCAACTCCTCAAATTAAGGCAGATTCTCAAACTGAGGCAACCACTCAAACTAAGGCAGACTCTCAAACAAAGGCAACCCCTGAAACTAAGGCAAACCCTCAAACTAAGGAAACCCCTCAAACTAAGGCAGACTCTCAAACTAAGGCAACTCCTCAAACTAAGGCAACCCCACAAACTAAAGCAACTCCTCAAACTTAGGCAGACTCTCAAACCAAGGCAGATTCTCAAACAAAGGCATCTCCTCAATCTAAGGCAGACTCTCAAACTAAGGCAGATTCTCAAACGAAGGCAACTCCTCAAACTAAGGCAGACTCTCCAACTAAGGCAGACTCTAAAACTAAGGCAAATTCTCATACGAAGGCAACCCCTCAAACTAAGGCAGAATCTCAAACGAAGGCAGAATCTCAAACTAAGGCAGACTCTCAAACTAAGGCAACTCCTCAAAATAAGGCAGATTCTCCAACAAAGGCAATCCCTCAAACTAAGGCAGGCTCTCTCACAAAGTCAACTCCTCAAACTAAGGCGACCCCTCAAACTAAGGCGACCCCTCAAACTAAGGGAGACTCTCAAACTAAGGCAAAACCTCAAACTAAGGCAACCCCTCAAACGAAGGCAGATTCTCAAACTAAGGCAGTCCCTCAAAGTAAGGCAACACCTCAAACTAAGGCAACCCCTCAAACTAAGGCAGACTATCAAACTCAGGCAACTCCTCAAACTGAGGCGACCCCTCAAACTAAGGCAGACTCTCAAAAAAAGGCAACCCCTCAAACTAAGGCAACCCCTCAAAATAATGCAGATTCTCAAACTAAGGTCCCTCTCAAACTAAGGCAACCCCTGAAACTAAGGCAGACTCTCAAACTAAGGCAACCCCTCAAACTAAGGCAACCCCTCAAACTAAGGCAGACTCTCAAACTAAGGCAACTCCTCAAACTAAGGCAACCCCACAAACTAAAGCAACTCCTGAAACTAAGGCAGACTCTCAAACTAAGGCAGACTCTCAAACGAAGGCAACCCCTCAAACTAAGGAAGACTCTCAAACTAAGGCAGACTCTCAAACTAAGGCAACTCCTCAAACTAAGGCAGACTCTCAAAAAAAGGCAACCCCTCAAACTAAGGCAACCCCTCAAAATAATGCAGATTCTCAAACTAAGGTCCCTCTCAAACTAAGGCAACCCCTGAAACTAAGGCAGACTCTCAAACTAAGGCAACCCCTCAAACTAAGGCAACCCCTCAAACTAAGGCAGACTCTCAAACTAAGGCAACTCCTCAAACTAAGGCAACCCCACAAACTAAAGCAACTCCTCAAACTAAGGCAGACTCTCAAACTAAGGCAGACTCTCAAACGAAGGCAACCCCTCAAACTAAGGAAGACTCTCAAACTAAGGCAGACTCTCAAACTAAGGCAACTCCTCAAACTAAGTCAGACTGTCAAACGAAGGCAACCCCTCAAACTAAGGCAGACTCTCAAACTAAGGCAGATTCTCAAACGAAGGCAACTCCTCAAACTGAGGCAGACTCTCAAACTGATGCAGACTCTCAAACTAAGGCAGATTGTCAAACGAAGGCATCTCCTCAATCTAAGGCAGATTCTCAAACTAAGGCAGATTCTCAAACGAAGGCAACTCCTCAAAATAAGGCAGACTCTCAAACTAAGGCAGACTCTCAAACTAAGGCAGATTCTCAAACGAAGGCAACTCCTCGAACTAAGGCAGACTCTCAAACTAAGGCAGACTCACAAACTAAGGCAGATTCTCAAACGAAGGCAACTCCTCAAACTAAGACAGACTCTCAAACTAAGGCAGACTCTCAAACTAAGGCAGACTCTCAAACTAAGGCAACCACTCAAACTAAGGCTGACTCGCAAACTAAGGCAGACTCTCAAACTAAGGCAGACTCTCAAACTAAGGCAACTCCTCAAACTAAGGCAGACTCTCAAACTAAGGCAGACTCTCAAACTAAGGCAGATTCTCAAACGAAGGCAACCCCTAAAACTAAGGCATCCCCTCAAACTAAGGCAACCGCTCAAACTAAGGCAGACTCTCAAAAAAAGGCAACCCCTCAAACTAAGGCAACCCCTCAAACGAAGGCAGATTCTCAATCTATGGCAACCTCCCAAACTAAGGTAACCCCTCAAACTAATGCAGACTCTCAAACGAAGGCAACCCCTCAAACTAAGGCAGACTCTCAAACTAAGGCAGACTCTCAAACTAAGGCAACCCTTCAAACTAAGGAAGACTCTCAAACTAAGGCAGACTCTCAAAATAAGGCAACTCCTCAAACTAAGTCAGACTCTCAAACGAAGGCAACCCCTCAAACTAAGGCTGACTATCAAACTAAGGCAGATTCTCAAACGAAGGCAACCCTCAAACTAAGGCAGACACTCAAACTAAGGCAGACTCTCAAACTAAGGCAGACTCTCAAACAAAGGCAACTACTCAACTTAAGGCAGATTCTCAAACGAAGGCAACCCATCAAACTAAGGCAACCACTCAAACGAAGGCAGACTCTCAAACGAAGGCAACTCCTCAAACGAAGGCAACCCCTTAAACAAAGGCAACTCCTCAAACTGAGGCAGATTCTCAACCTAAGGCAACCCCTCAAACTAAGGAAACCCCTCAAACTAGGGCAAAACCTCAAACTAAGGCAGACTCTCAAACTGAGGGAACTCCTCAAATTAAGGCAACTCCTCAAACTAAGGCAACCTCTCAAAATAAGGCAACGCCTCAAACTAAGGCAACCCCTCAAAGTAAGGCAACCCCTCAAACTAAGTCAGACTCTCAAACGAAGGCAACGCCTCAAATTAAGGCAGACTTTCAAAATAAGGCAACACTTCAAGCTAAGGCAGAGTCTCAAAATAAGGCAACCCCTCAAACTAATGCAACCCCTCAAACTAAGGCAGATTCTCAAACGAAGGCAACTCCTCAAACTAAGGCAGACTCTCAAACTCAGGCAGATTCTCAAACGAAGGCAACTCCTCAAACTAATGCAACCCCTCAAACTCAGGCAGACTTTCAACCGAAGTCAACTTCTCAAACTAAAACAGACTCTCAAACTAAGGCAGACTCTCAAAATAAGGCAGATTCTCAAACCAAGGCAACTCCTCAAACTGAGGCAGATTCTCACACAAAGGCAACTCCTCAAACTAAGGCAGACTCTCAAACTAAGGCAGACTCTCAAACTAAGGCAGATTCTCAAACGAAGGCAACTCCTCAAACTAAGGCAGACTCTCAAAATAAGGCAACTCCTCAAACTAAGTCAGACTCTCAAACGAAGGCAACCCCTCAAACTAAGGCAGATTCTCAAACGAAGGCAACCCTCAAACTAAGGCAGACTCTCAAACTAAGGCAAACTCTCAAACTAAGGCAGACTCTCAAACTAAGGCAGATTCTCAAACGAAGGCAACCCCTCAAACTAAGGCAGATTCTCAAACTTAGCAGACTCTCAAACTAAGGCAACTCCTCAAATTAAGGCAGATTCTCAAACTGAGGCAACCACTCAAACTAAGGCAGACTCTCAAACAAAGGCAACCCCTGAAACTAAGGCAAACCCTCAAACTAAGGAAACCCCTCAAACTAAGGCAGACTCTCAAACTAAGGCAACTCCTCAAACTAAGGCAACCCCACAATCTAAAGCAACTCCTCAAACTTAGGCAGACTCTCAAACCAAGGCAGATTCTCAAACAAAGGCATCTCCTCAATCTAAGGCAGACTCTCAAACTAAGGCAGATTCTCAAACGAAGGCAACTCCTCAAACTAAGGCAGACTCTCCAACTAAGGCAGACTCTAAAACTAAAGCAAATTCTCATACGAAGGCAACCCCTCAAACTAAGGCAGAATCTCAAACGAAGGCAGAATCTCAAACTAAGGCAGACTCTCAAACTAAGGCAACTCCTCAAAATAAGGCAGATTCTCCAACAAAGGCAATCCCTCAAACTAAGGCAGGCTCTCTCACAAAGTCAACTCCTCAAACTAAGGCGACCCCTCAAACTAAGGCGACCCCTCAAACTAAGGGAGACTCTCAAACTAAGGCAAAACCTCAAACTAAGGCAACCCCTCAAACGAAGGCAGATTCTCAAACTAAGGCAGTCCCTCAAAGTAAGGCAACACCTCAAACTAAGGCAACCCCTCAAACTAAGGCAGACTATCAAACTCAGGCAACTCCTCAAACTGAGGCGACCCCTCAAACTAAGGCAGACTCTCAAAAAAAGGCAACCCCTCAAACTAAGGCAACCCCTCAAAATAATGCAGATTCTCAAACTAAGGTCCCTCTCAAACTAAGGCAACCCCTGAAACTAAGGCAGACTCTCAAACTAAGGCAACCCCTCAAACTAAGGCAACCCCTCAAACTAAGGCAGACTCTCAAACTAAGGCAACTCCTCAAACTAAGGCAACCCCACAAACTAAAGCAACTCCTCAAACTAAGGCAGACTCTCAAACTAAGGCAGACTCTCAAACGAAGGCAACCCCTCAAACTAAGGAAGACTCTCAAACTAAGGCAGACTCTCAAACTAAGGCAACTCCTCAAACTAAGGCAGACTCTCAAAAAAAGGCAACCCCTCAAACTAAGGCAACCCCTCAAAATAATGCAGATTCTCAAACTAAGGTCCCTCTCAAACTAAGGCAACCCCTGAAACTAAGGCAGACTCTCAAACTAAGGCAACCCCTCAAACTAAGGCAACCCCTCAAACTAAGGCAGACTCTCAAACTAAGGCAACTCCTCAAACTAAGGCAACCCCACAAACTAAAGCAACTCCTCAAACTAAGGCAGACTCTCAAACTAAGGCAGACTCTCAAACGAAGGCAACCCCTCAAACTAAGGAAGACTCTCAAACTAAGGCAGACTCTCAAACTAAGGCAACTCCTCAAACTAAGTCAGACTGTCAAACGAAGGCAACCCCTCAAACTAAGGCAGACTCTCAAACTAAGGCAGACTCTCAAGCTAAGGCTGACTCTCAAACTAAGGCAGATTCTCAAACGAAGGCAACCCTCAAACTAAGGTAGACTCTCAAACTAAGGCTGACTCTCAAACTAAGGCAGACTCTCAAACTAAGGCAGATTCTCTAACGAAGGCAACCCCTCAAACTAAGGCTGACTCTCAAACTTAGCAGACTCTCAAACTAAGGCAACTCCTCAAACTAAGGCACATTCTCAAACTTGGGCAACCACTCAAACTAAGGCAAGCCCTCAAACTAAGGCAGACTCTCAAACGAAGGCAGAATCGCAAACTGACACAGACTCTCAAACTAAGGCAACTCCTCAAAATAAGGCAGATTCTCCAACGAAGGCAATCCCTCAAACAAAGGCAGACTCTCAAACTGAGGCAGACTCTCAAACTAAGGCAGACTTCAAATTATGGCAGATTCTCAAACGAAGGCAACCCCTCAAACTAAGGCAGACTCTCAAACTAAGACAACTCCTCAAACTAAGGCAATCCCTCAAACTAAGGCAACCCCTCAAACAAAGGCAGATTCTCAAACTAAGGCACATTCTCAAACGATGGCAACTCCTCAAACAAGGCGACCCCTCAAACTAAGGCAGACTCTCAAACTAAGACAACTCCTCAAACTAAGGCAACGCCTCAAACTAAGGCAACCCCTCAAACTAAGGCAGATTCTCAAACTAAGGCACATTCTCAAACGATGGCAACTCCTCAAACAAGGCGACCCCTCAAACTAAGGCAGATTCTCAAACGAAGGCAACTTCTCAAACTAAGGCAACCGATCAAACTAAGGCAACTCCTCAAACCATGGCAACCCCTCAAACTAAGGCAGATTCTCAAACGACGGCAACTCCTCAAACTAAGGCAGACTCTCAAACTAAGGCAGACTCTCAAACTAAGGCAACTCCTCAAACTAAAGAAACTCCTCAAACTAAGGCAACCCCTCAAACTAAGGCAAATTGTCAAACTAAGGCAACTCCTCAAACTAAGGCAACTCCTCAAACTAAGGCAACCGCTCAAACTAAGGCAGATTCTCAAACGAAGGCAACTCCTCAAACTAAGGCAGTCTCTCAAACTAAGGCAACTGCTCAAACTAAGGCAACCCCTCAAACTAATGTAGATTCTCAAACTAAGGCAACCCCTCAAACTAAGGCAACTCCTCAAACTAAGGCAACCGCTCAAACTAAAGCAGATTCTCAAACGAAGGCAACTCCTCAAACTAAGGCAGTCTCTCAAACTAAGGCAGACTCTCAAACTAAGGCAACCCCTCAAACTAATGTAGATTCTCAAACTAAGGCAACCCCTCAAACTAAGGCAACCCTTCAAGCTAAGGCAGACTCTCAAAATAAGGCAACCCCTCAAACTAATGCAACCTCTAAAACTCAGGAAGTCTCTCAAACGAAGGCAGCTCCTCAAACTAAGGCAGACTCTCAAAGTCAGGCAGACTTTCAACCGAAGGCAACTCCTCAAACTAAGTCAGACTCTCAAACGAAGTCAACCCCTCAAACTAAGGCAGGCTCTCAAACTAAGGCAGACTCTCAAACTAAGGCTGACTCTCAAACTAAGGCAGATTCTCATACGAAGGCAACACTCAAACTAAGGTAGACTCTCAAACTAAGGCAGACTCTCAAACTAAGGCAGACTCTCAAACTAAGGCAGATTCTCAAACGAAGGCAACCCCTCAAACTGAGGCTGACTCTCAAACTTAGCAGACTCTCAAACTAAGGCAACTCCTCAAACTAAGGCAGATTCTCAAACTAAGGCAACCTCTCAAACTGAGGCAACCCATCAAACTAAGGCAGACTCTCAAACGAAGGCAACTCCTCAAGCTAAGGCAACCCCTCAAACAAAGGCAACTCCTCAAACTAAGGCAGATTCTCAAACAAAGGCAACCCCTCAAACTAAGGCAACCCCTCAAACTAAGGCAGACTCTCAAACTCAGGCAGATTCCCAAACGAAGGCAACTCCTCAAACTAAGGCAGACTTTCAACCGAAGGCAACTCCTCAAGCTAAAACAGACTCTCAAACTAAGGCAGACTCTCAAAATAAGGCAGATTCTCAAACCAAGGCAACTCCTCAAACTGAGGCAGATTCTCACACAAAGGCAACTCCTCAAACTAATGTAGATTCTCAAACTAAGGCAACCCCTCAAACTAAGGCAACCCTTCAAGCTAAGGCAGACTCTCAAAATAAGGCAACCCCTCAAACTAATGCAACCTCTAAAACTCAGGAAGTCTCTCAAACGAAGGCAGCTCCTCAAACTAAGGCAGACTCTCAAAGTCAGGCAGACTTTCAACCGAAGGCAACTCCTCAAACTAAGTCAGACTCTCAAACGAAGTCAACCCCTCAAACTAAGGCAGGCTCTCAAACTAAGGCAGACTCTCAAACTAAGGCTGACTCTCAAACTAAGGCAGATTCTCATACGAAGGCAACACTCAAACTAAGGTAGACTCTCAAACTAAGGCAGACTCTCAAACTAAGGCAGACTCTCAAACTAAGGCAGATTCTCAAACGAAGGCAACCCCTCAAACTGAGGCTGACTCTCAAACTTAGCAGACTCTCAAACTAAGGCAACTCCTCAAACTAAGGCAGATTCTCAAACTAAGGCAACCTCTCAAACTGAGGCAACCCATCAAACTAAGGCAGACTCTCAAACGAATGCAACTCCTCAAGCTAAGGCAACCCCTCAAACAAAGGCAACTCCTCAAACTAAGGCAGATTCTCAAACAAAGGCAACCCCTCAAACTAAGGCAACCCCTCAAACTAAGGCAGACTCTCAAACTCAGGCAGATTCTCAAACGAAGGCAACTCCTCAAACTAAGGCAGACTTTCAACCGAAGGCAACTCCTCAAGCTAAAACAGACTCTCAAACTAAGGCAGACTCTCAAAATAAGGCAGATTCTCAAACCAAGGCAACTCCTCAAACTGAGGCAGATTCTCACACAAAGGCAACTCCTCAAACTAAGGCAGACTCTCAAACTAAGGCAGCCTCTCAAACTAAGGCAGATTCTCAAACTAAGGCAACCCCTCAAACTAAGGCAGACTCTCAAACTAAGGCAACTCCTCAAACTAAGGCAACCCCACAAACTAAAGCAACTCCTCAAACTAAGGCAGACTCTCAAACTAAGGCAGACTCTCAAACGAAGGCAACCCCTCAAACTAAGGAAGACTCTCAAACTAAGGCAGACTCTCAAACTAAGGCAACTCCTCAAACTAAGTCAGACTGTCAAACGAAGGCAACCCCTCAAACTAAGGCAGACTCTCAAACTAAGGCAGACTCTCAAGCTAAGGCTGACTCTCAAACTAAGGCAGATTCTCAAACGAAGGCAACCCTCAAACTAAGGTAGACTCTCAAACTAAGGCTGACTCTCAAACTAAGGCAGACTCTCAAACTAAGGCAGATTCTCTAACGAAGGCAACCCCTCAAACTAAGGCTGACTCTCAAACTTAGCAGACTCTCAAACTAAGGCAACTCCTCAAACTAAGGCAGATTCTCAAACTAGGGCAACCACTCAAACTAAGGCAACCCCTCAAACTAAGGCAGACTCTCAAACGAAGGCAGAATCGCAAACTGACACAGACTCTCAAACTAAGGCAACTCCTCAAAATAAGGCAGATTCTCCAACGAAGGCAATCCCTCAAACAAAGGCAGACTCTCAAACTGAGGCAGACTCTCAAACTAAGGCAGACTTCAAATTATGGCAGATTCTCAAACGAAGGCAACCCCTCAAACTAAGGCAGACTCTCAAACTAAGACAACTCCTCAAACTAAGGCAACCCCTCAAACTAAGGCAACCCCTCAAACTAAGGCAGATTCTCAAACTAAGGCACATTCTCAAACGATGGCAACTCCTCAAACAAGGCGACCCCTCAAACTAAGGCAGACTCTCAAACTAAGACAACTCCTCAAACTAAGGCAACCCCTCAAACTAAGGCAACCCCTCAAACTAAGGCAGATTCTCAAACTAAGGCACATTCTCAAACGATGGCAACTCCTCAAACAAGGCGACCCCTCAAACTAAGGCAGATTCTCAAACGAAGGCAACTTCTCAAACTAAGGCAACCGATCAAACTAAGGCAACTCCTCAAACCATGGCAACCCCTCAAACTAAGGCAGATTCTCAAACGACGGCAACTCCTCAAACTAAGGCAGACTCTCAAACTAAGGCAGACTCTCAAACTAAGGCAACTCCTCAAACTAAAGAAACTCCTCAAACTAAGGCAACCCCTCAAACTAAGGCAAATTGTCAAACTAAGGCAACTCCTCAAACTAAGGCAACTCCTCAAACTAAGGCAACCGCTCAAACTAAGGCAGATTCTCAAACGAAGGCAACTCCTCAAACTAAGGCAGTCTCTCAAACTAAGGCAACTGCTCAAACTAAGGCAACCCCTCAAACTAATGTAGATTCTCAAACTAAGGCAACCCCTCAAACTAAGGCAACTCCTCAAACTAAGGCAACCGCTCAAACTAAAGCAGATTCTCAAACGAAGGCAACTCCTCAAACTAAGGCAGTCTCTCAAACTAAGGCAGACTCTCAAACTAAGGCAACCCCTCAAACTAATGTAGATTCTCAAACTAAGGCAACCCCTCAAACTAAGGCAACCCTTCAAGCTAAGGCAGACTCTCAAAATAAGGCAACCCCTCAAACTAATGCAACCTCTAAAACTCAGGAAGTCTCTCAAACGAAGGCAGCTCCTCAAACTAAGGCGGACTCTCAAAGTCAGGCAGACTTTCAACCGAAGGCAACTCCTCAAACTAAGTCAGACTCTCAAACGAAGTCAACCCCTCAAACTAAGGCAGGCTCTCAAACTAAGGCAGACTCTCAAACTAAGGCTGACTCTCAAACTAAGGCAGATTCTCATACGAAGGCAACACTCAAACTAAGGTAGACTCTCAAACTAAGGCAGACTCTCAAACTAAGGCAGACTCTCAAACTAAGGCAGATTCTCAAACGAAGGCAACCCCTCAAACTGAGGCTGACTCTCAAACTTAGCAGACTCTCAAACTAAGGCAACTCCTCAAACTAAGGCAGATTCTCAAACTAAGGCAACCTCTCAAACTGAGGCAACCCATCAAACTAAGGCAGACTCTCAAACGAAGGCAACTCCTCAAGCTAAGGCAACCCCTCAAACAAAGGCAACTCCTCAAACTAAGGCAGATTCTCAAACAAAGGCAACCCCTCAAACTAAGGCAACCCCTCAAACTAAGGCAGACTCTCAAACTCAGGCAGATTCCCAAACGAAGGCAACTCCTCAAACTAAGGCAGACTTTCAACCGAAGGCAACTCCTCAAGCTAAAACAGACTCTCAAACTAAGGCAGACTCTCAAAATAAGGCAGATTCTCAAACCAAGGCAACTCCTCAAACTGAGGCAGATTCTCACACAAAGGCAACTCCTCAAACTAATGTAGATTCTCAAACTAAGGCAACCCCTCAAACTAAGGCAACCCTTCAAGCTAAGGCAGACTCTCAAAATAAGGCAACCCCTCAAACTAATGCAACCTCTAAAACTCAGGAAGTCTCTCAAACGAAGGCAGCTCCTCAAACTAAGGCAGACTCTCAAAGTCAGGCAGACTTTCAACCGAAGGCAACTCCTCAAACTAAGTCAGACTCTCAAACGAAGTCAACCCCTCAAACTAAGGCAGGCTCTCAAACTAAGGCAGACTCTCAAACTAAGGCTGACTCTCAAACTAAGGCAGATTCTCATACGAAGGCAACACTCAAACTAAGGTAGACTCTCAAACTAAGGCAGACTCTCAAACTAAGGCAGACTCTCAAACTAAGGCAGATTCTCAAACGAAGGCAACCCCTGAAACTGAGGCTGACTCTCAAACTTAGCAGACTCTCAAACTAAGGCAACTCCTCAAACTAAGGCAGATTCTCAAACTAAGGCAACCTCTCAAACTGAGGCAACCCATCAAACTAAGGCAGACTCTCAAACGAAGGCAACTCCTCAAGCTAAGGCAACCCCTCAAACAAAGGCAACTCCTCAAACTAAGGCAGATTCTCAAACAAAGGCAACCCCTCAAACTAAGGCAACCCCTCAAACTAAGGCAGACTCTCAAACTCAGGCAGATTCTCAAACGAAGGCAACTCCTCAAACTAAGGCAGACTTTCAACCGAAGGCAACTCCTCAAGCTAAAACAGACTCTCAAACTAAGGCAGACTCTCAAAATAAGGCAGATTCTCAAACCAAGGCAACTCCTCAAACTGAGGCAGATTCTCACACAAAGGCAACTCCTCAAACTAAGGCAGACTCTCAAACTAAGGCAGACTCTCAAACTAAGGCAGATTCTCAAACGAAGGCAACTCCTCAAACTAAGGCAGACTCTCAAAATAAGGCAACTCCTCAAACTAAGTCAGACTCTCAAACGAAGGCAACCCCTCAAACTAAGGCAGACTCTCAAACTAAGGCTGAATATCAAACGAAGGCAGATTCGCAAACGAAGGCAACCCTCAAACTAAGGCAGACTCTCAAACTAAGACAGACTCTCAAACAAAGGCAGACTCTCAAACTAAGGCAGATTCTCAAACGAAGGCAACCCCTCAAACTAAGGCAGACTCTCAAACTTAGCAGACTCTCAAACTAAGGCAACTCCTCAAATTAAGACAGATTCTCAAACTGAGGCAACCACTCAAACTAAGGCAGACTCTCAAACGAAGGCAACCCCTGAAACTAAGGCAAACCCTCAAACTAAGGAAACCCCTCAAACTAAGGCAGACTCTCAAATTGAGGCAGACTCTCAAACTAAGGCAGACTCTCAAACTAAGGCAGATTCTCAAACGAAGGCAATCCCTCAAACTGAGGCTGACTCTCAAACTTAGCAGACTCTCAAACGAAGTCAACCCCTCAAACTAAGGCAGGCTCTCAAACTAAGGCAGACTCTCAAACTAAGGCAGACTCTCAAACTAAGGCAGATTCTCAAACGAGGGCATTCCCTCAAACTGAGGCTGACTCTCAAACTTAGCAGACTCTCAAACTAAGGCAACTCCTCAAACTAAGGCAGATTCTCAAACTAAGGCAACCTCTCAAACTGAGGCAACCCATCAAACTAAGGCAGACTCTCAAACGAAGGCAACTCCTCAAGCTAAGGCAACCCCTCAAACAAAGGCAACTCCTCAAACTAAGGCAGATTCTCAAACAAAGGCAACCCCTCAAACTAAGGCAACCCCTCAAACTAAGGCAGGCTCTCAAACTAAGGCAGACTCTCAAACTAAGGCTGACTCTCAAACTAAGGCAGATTCTCATACGAAGGCAACACTCAAACTAAGGTAGACTCTCAAACTAAGGCAGACTCTCAAACTAAGGCAGACTCTCAAACTAAGGCAGATTCTCAAACGAAGGCAACCCCTCAAACTGAGGCTGACTCTCAAACTTAGCAGACTCTCAAACTAAGGCAACTCCTCAAACTAAGGCAGATTCTCAAACTAAGGCAACCTCTCAAACTGAGGCAACCCATCAAACTAAGGCAGACTCTCAAACGAAGGCAACTCCTCAAGCTAAGGCAACCCCTCAAACAAAGGCAACTCCTCAAACTAAGGCAGATTCTCAAACAAAGGCAACCCCTCAAACTAAGGCAACCCCTCAAACTAAGGCAGACTCTCAAACTCAGGCAGATTCTCAAACGAAGGCAACTCCTCAAACTAAGGCAGACTTTCAACCGAAGGCAACTCCTCAAGCTAAAACAGACTCTCAAACTAAGGCAGACTCTCAAAATAAGGCAGATTCTCAAACCAAGGCAACTCCTCAAACTGAGGCAGATTCTCACACAAAGGCAACTCCTCAAACTAAGGCAGACTCTCAAACTAAGGCAGACTCTCAAACTAAGGCAGATTCTCAAACTAAGGCAACCCCTCAAACTAAGGCAGACTCTCAAACTAAGGCAACTCCTCAAACTAAGGCAACCCCACAAACTAAAGCAACTCCTCAAACTAAGGCAGACTCTCAAACTAAGGCAGACTCTCAAACGAAGGCAACCCCTCAAACTAAGGAAGACTCTCAAACTAAGGCAGACTCTCAAACTAAGGCAACTCCTCAAACTAAGTCAGACTGTCAAACGAAGGCAACCCCTCAAACTAAGGCAGACTCTCAAACTAAGGCAGACTCTCAAGCTAAGGCTGACTCTCAAACTAAGGCAGATTCTCAAACGAAGGCAACCCTCAAACTAAGGTAGACTCTCAAACTAAGGCTGACTCTCAAACTAAGGCAGACTCTCAAACTAAGGCAGATTCTCTAACGAAGGCAACCCCTCAAACTAAGGCTGACTCTCAAACTTAGCAGACTCTCAAACTAAGGCAACTCCTCAAACTAAGGCACATTCTCAAACTTGGGCAACCACTCAAACTAAGGCAAGCCCTCAAACTAAGGCAGACTCTCAAACGAAGGCAGAATCGCAAACTGACACAGACTCTCAAACTAAGGCAACTCCTCAAAATAAGGCAGATTCTCCAACGAAGGCAATCCCTCAAACAAAGGCAGACTCTCAAACTGAGGCAGACTCTCAAACTAAGGCAGACTTCAAATTATGGCAGATTCTCAAACGAAGGCAACCCCTCAAACTAAGGCAGACTCTCAAACTAAGACAACTCCTCAAACTAAGGCAATCCCTCAAACTAAGGCAACCCCTCAAACTAAGGCAGATTCTCAAACTAAGGCACATTCTCAAACGATGGCAACTCCTCAAACAAGGCGACCCCTCAAACTAAGGCAGACTCTCAAACTAAGACAACTCCTCAAACTAAGGCAACCCCTCAAACTAAGGCAACCCCTCAAACTAAGGCAGATTCTCAAACTAAGGCACATTCTCAAACGATGGCAACTCCTCAAACAAGGCGACCCCTCAAACTAAGGCAGATTCTCAAACGAAGGCAACTTCTCAAACTAAGGCAACCGATCAAACTAAGGCAACTCCTCAAACCATGGCAACCCCTCAAACTAAGGCAGATTCTCAAACGACGGCAACTCCTCAAACTAAGGCAGACTCTCAAACTAAGGCAGACTCTCAAACTAAGGCAACTCCTCAAACTAAAGAAACTCCTCAAACTAAGGCAACCCCTCAAACTAAGGCAAATTGTCAAACTAAGGCAACTCCTCAAACTAAGGCAACTCCTCAAACTAAGGCAACCGCTCAAACTAAGGCAGATTCTCAAACGAAGGCAACTCCTCAAACTAAGGCAGTCTCTCAAACTAAGGCAACTGCTCAAACTAAGGCAACCCCTCAAACTAATGTAGATTCTCAAACTAAGGCAACCCCTCAAACTAAGGCAACTCCTCAAACTAAGGCAACCGCTCAAACTAAAGCAGATTCTCAAACGAAGGCAACTCCTCAAACTAAGGCAGTCTCTCAAACTAAGGCAGACTCTCAAACTAAGGCAACCCCTCAAACTAATGTAGATTCTCAAACTAAGGCAACCCCTCAAACTAAGGCAACCCTTCAAGCTAAGGCAGACTCTCAAAATAAGGCAACCCCTCAAACTAATGCAACCTCTAAAACTCAGGAAGTCTCTCAAACGAAGGCAGCTCCTCAAACTAAGGCAGACTCTCAAAGTCAGGCAGACTTTCAACCGAAGGCAACTCCTCAAACTAAGTCAGACTCTCAAACGAAGTCAACCCCTCAAACTAAGGCAGGCTCTCAAACTAAGGCAGACTCTCAAACTAAGGCTGACTCTCAAACTAAGGCAGATTCTCATACGAAGGCAACACTCAAACTAAGGTAGACTCTCAAACTAAGGCAGACTCTCAAACTAAGGCAGACTCTCAAACTAAGGCAGATTCTCAAACGAAGGCAACCCCTCAAACTGAGGCTGACTCTCAAACTTAGCAGACTCTCAAACTAAGGCAACTCCTCAAACTAAGGCAGATTCTCAAACTAAGGCAACCTCTCAAACTGAGGCAACCCATCAAACTAAGGCAGACTCTCAAACGAAGGCAACTCCTCAAGCTAAGGCAACCCCTCAAACAAAGGCAACTCCTCAAACTAAGGCAGATTCTCAAACAAAGGCAACCCCTCAAACTAAGGCAACCCCTCAAACTAAGGCAGACTCTCAAACTCAGGCAGATTCCCAAACGAAGGCAACTCCTCAAACTAAGGCAGACTTTCAACCGAAGGCAACTCCTCAAGCTAAAACAGACTCTCAAACTAAGGCAGACTCTCAAAATAAGGCAGATTCTCAAACCAAGGCAACTCCTCAAACTGAGGCAGATTCTCACACAAAGGCAACTCCTCAAACTAATGTAGATTCTCAAACTAAGGCAACCCCTCAAACTAAGGCAACCCTTCAAGCTAAGGCAGACTCTCAAAATAAGGCAACCCCTCAAACTAATGCAACCTCTAAAACTCAGGAAGTCTCTCAAACGAAGGCAGCTCCTCAAACTAAGGCAGACTCTCAAAGTCAGGCAGACTTTCAACCGAAGGCAACTCCTCAAACTAAGTCAGACTCTCAAACGAAGTCAACCCCTCAAACTAAGGCAGGCTCTCAAACTAAGGCAGACTCTCAAACTAAGGCTGACTCTCAAACTAAGGCAGATTCTCATACGAAGGCAACACTCAAACTAAGGTAGACTCTCAAACTAAGGCAGACTCTCAAACTAAGGCAGACTCTCAAACTAAGGCAGATTCTCAAACGAAGGCAACCCCTCAAACTGAGGCTGACTCTCAAACTTAGCAGACTCTCAAACTAAGGCAACTCCTCAAACTAAGGCAGATTCTCAAACTAAGGCAACCTCTCAAACTGAGGCAACCCATCAAACTAAGGCAGACTCTCAAACGAATGCAACTCCTCAAGCTAAGGCAACCCCTCAAACAAAGGCAACTCCTCAAACTAAGGCAGATTCTCAAACAAAGGCAACCCCTCAAACTAAGGCAACCCCTCAAACTAAGGCAGACTCTCAAACTCAGGCAGATTCTCAAACGAAGGCAACTCCTCAAACTAAGGCAGACTTTCAACCGAAGGCAACTCCTCAAGCTAAAACAGACTCTCAAACTAAGGCAGACTCTCAAAATAAGGCAGATTCTCAAACCAAGGCAACTCCTCAAACTGAGGCAGATTCTCACACAAAGGCAACTCCTCAAACTAAGGCAGACTCTCAAACTAAGGCAGACTCTCAAACTAAGGCAGATTCTCAAACTAAGGCAACCCCTCAAACTAAGGCAGACTCTCAAACTAAGGCAACTCCTCAAACTAAGGCAACCCCACAAACTAAAGCAACTCCTCAAACTAAGGCAGACTCTCAAACTAAGGCAGACTCTCAAACGAAGGCAACCCCTCAAACTAAGGAAGACTCTCAAACTAAGGCAGACTCTCAAACTAAGGCAACTCCTCAAACTAAGTCAGACTGTCAAACGAAGGCAACCCCTCAAACTAAGGCAGACTCTCAAACTAAGGCAGACTCTCAAGCTAAGGCTGACTCTCAAACTAAGGCAGATTCTCAAACGAAGGCAACCCTCAAACTAAGGTAGACTCTCAAACTAAGGCTGACTCTCAAACTAAGGCAGACTCTCAAACTAAGGCAGATTCTCTAACGAAGGCAACCCCTCAAACTAAGGCTGACTCTCAAACTTAGCAGACTCTCAAACTAAGGCAACTCCTCAAACTAAGGCAGATTCTCAAACTAGGGCAACCACTCAAACTAAGGCAACCCCTCAAACTAAGGCAGACTCTCAAACGAAGGCAGAATCGCAAACTGACACAGACTCTCAAACTAAGGCAACTCCTCAAAATAAGGCAGATTCTCCAACGAAGGCAATCCCTCAAACAAAGGCAGACTCTCAAACTGAGGCAGACTCTCAAACTAAGGCAGACTTCAAATTATGGCAGATTCTCAAATGAAGGCAACCCCTCAAACTAAGGCAGACTCTCAAACTAAGACAACTCCTCAAACTAAGGCAACCCCTCAAACTAAGGCAACCCCTCAAACTAAGGCAGATTCTCAAACTAAGGCACATTCTCAAACGATGGCAACTCCTCAAACAAGGCGACCCCTCAAACTAAGGCAGACTCTCAAACTAAGACAACTCCTCAAACTAAGGCAACCCCTCAAACTAAGGCAACCCCTCAAACTAAGGCAGATTCTCAAACTAAGGCACATTCTCAAACGATGGCAACTCCTCAAACAAGGCGACCCCTCAAACTAAGGCAGATTCTCAAACGAAGGCAACTTCTCAGACTAAGGCAACCGATCAAACTAAGGCAACTCCTCAAACCATGGCAACCCCTCAAACTAAGGCAGATTCTCAAACGACGGCAACTCCTCAAACTAAGGCAGACTCTCAAACTAAGGCAGACTCTCAAACTAAGGCAACTCCTCAAACTAAAGAAACTCCTCAAACTAAGGCAACCCCTCAAACTAAGGCAAATTGTCAAACTAAGGCAACTCCTCAAACTAAGGCAACTCCTCAAACTAAGGCAACCGCTCAAACTAAGGCAGATTCTCAAACGAAGGCAACTCCTCAAACTAAGGCAGTCTCTCAAACTAAGGCAACTGCTCAAACTAAGGCAACCCCTCAAACTAATGTAGATTCTCAAACTAAGGCAACCCCTCAAACTAAGGCAACTCCTCAAACTAAGGCAACCGCTCAAACTAAAGCAGATTCTCAAACGAAGGCAACTCCTCAAACTAAGGCAGTCTCTCAAACTAAGGCAGACTCTCAAACTAAGGCAACCCCTCAAACTAATGTAGATTCTCAAACTAAGGCAACCCCTCAAACTAAGGCAACCCTTCAAGCTAAGGCAGACTCTCAAAATAAGGCAACCCCTCAAACTAATGCAACCTCTAAAACTCAGGAAGTCTCTCAAACGAAGGCAGCTCCTCAAACTAAGGCAGACTCTCAAAGTCAGGCAGACTTTCAACCGAAGGCAACTCCTCAAACTAAGTCAGACTCTCAAACGAAGTCAACCCCTCAAACTAAGGCAGGCTCTCAAACTAAGGCAGACTCTCAAACTAAGGCTGACTCTCAAACTAAGGCAGATTCTCATACGAAGGCAACACTCAAACTAAGGTAGACTCTCAAACTAAGGCAGACTCTCAAACTAAGGCAGACTCTCAAACTAAGGCAGATTCTCAAACGAAGGCAACCCCTCAAACTGAGGCTGACTCTCAAACTTAGCAGACTCTCAAACTAAGGCAACTCCTCAAACTAAGGCAGATTCTCAAACTAAGGCAACCTCTCAAACTGAGGCAACCCATCAAACTAAGGCAGACTCTCAAACGAAGGCAACTCCTCAAGCTAAGGCAACCCCTCAAACAAAGGCAACTCCTCAAACTAAGGCAGATTCTCAAACAAAGGCAACCCCTCAAACTAAGGCAACCCCTCAAACTAAGGCAGACTCTCAAACTCAGGCAGATTCCCAAACGAAGGCAACTCCTCAAACTAAGGCAGACTTTCAACCGAAGGCAACTCCTCAAGCTAAAACAGACTCTCAAACTAAGGCAGACTCTCAAAATAAGGCAGATTCTCAAACCAAGGCAACTCCTCAAACTGAGGCAGATTCTCACACAAAGGCAACTCCTCAAACTAATGTAGATTCTCAAACTAAGGCAACCCCTCAAACTAAGGCAACCCTTCAAGCTAAGGCAGACTCTCAAAATAAGGCAACCCCTCAAACTAATGCAACCTCTAAAACTCAGGAAGTCTCTCAAACGAAGGCAGCTCCTCAAACTAAGGCAGACTCTCAAAGTCAGGCAGACTTTCAACCGAAGGCAACTCCTCAAACTAAGTCAGACTCTCAAACGAAGTCAACCCCTCAAACTAAGGCAGGCTCTCAAACTAAGGCAGACTCTCAAACTAAGGCTGACTCTCAAACTAAGGCAGATTCTCATACGAAGGCAACACTCAAACTAAGGTAGACTCTCAAACTAAGGCAGACTCTCAAACTAAGGCAGACTCTCAAACTAAGGCAGATTCTCAAACGAAGGCAACCCCTCAAACTGAGGCTGACTCTCAAACTTAGCAGACTCTCAAACTAAGGCAACTCCTCAAACTAAGGCAGATTCTCAAACTAAGGCAACCTCTCAAACTGAGGCAACCCATCAAACTAAGGCAGACTCTCAAACGAATGCAACTCCTCAAGCTAAGGCAACCCCTCAAACAAAGGCAACTCCTCAAACTAAGGCAGATTCTCAAACAAAGGCAACCCCTCAAACTAAGGCAACCCCTCAAACTAAGGCAGACTCTCAAACTCAGGCAGATTCTCAAACGAAGGCAACTCCTCAAACTAAGGCAGACTTTCAACCGAAGGCAACTCCTCAAGCTAAAACAGACTCTCAAACTAAGGCAGACTCTCAAAATAAGGCAGATTCTCAAACCAAGGCAACTCCTCAAACTGAGGCAGATTCTCACACAAAGGCAACTCCTCAAACTAAGGCAGACTCTCAAACTAAGGCAGACTCTCAAACTAAGGCAGATTCTCAAACTAAGGCAACCCCTCAAACTAAGGCAGACTCTCAAACTAAGGCAACTCCTCAAACTAAGGCAACCCCACAAACTAAAGCAACTCCTCAAACTAAGGCAGACTCTCAAACTAAGGCAGACTCTCAAACGAAGGCAACCCCTCAAACTAAGGAAGACTCTCAAACTAAGGCAGACTCTCAAACTAAGGCAACTCCTCAAACTAAGTCAGACTGTCAAACGAAGGCAACCCCTCAAACTAAGGCAGACTCTCAAACTAAGGCAGACTCTCAAGCTAAGGCTGACTCTCAAACTAAGGCAGATTCTCAAACGAAGGCAACCCTCAAACTAAGGTAGACTCTCAAACTAAGGCTGACTCTCAAACTAAGGCTGACTCTCAAACTAAGGCAGATTCTCATACGAAGGCAACAATCAAACTAAGGTAGACTCTCAAACTAAGGCAGACTCTCAAACTAAGGCAGACTCCCAAACTAAGGCAGATTCTCAAACGAAGGCAACCCCTCAAACTGAGGCTGACTCTCAAACTTAGCAGACTCTCAAACTAAGGCAACTCCTCAAACTAAGGCAGATTCTCAAACTAAGGCAACCTCTCAAACTGAGGCAACCCATCAAACTAAGGCAGACTCTCAAACGAAGGCAACTCCTCAAGCTAAGGCAACCCCTCAAACAAAGGCAACTCCTCAAACTAAGGCAGATTCTCAAACAAAGGCAACCCCTCAAACTAAGGCAACCCCTCAAACTAAGGCAGACTCTCAAACTCAGGCAGATTCCCAAACGAAGGCAACTCCTCAAACTAAGGCAGACTTTCAACCGAAGGCAACTCCTCAAGCTAAAACAGACTCTCAAACTAAGGCAGACTCTCAAAATAAGGCAGATTCTCAAACCAAGGCAACTCCTCAAACTGAGGCAGATTCTCACACAAAGGCAACTCCTCAAACTAATGTAGATTCTCAAACTAAGGCAACCCCTCAAACTAAGGCAACCCTTCAAGCTAAGGCAGACTCTCAAAATAAGGCAACCCCTCAAACTAATGCAACCTCTAAAACTCAGGAAGTCTCTCAAACGAAGGCAGCTCCTCAAACTAAGGCAGACTCTCAAAGTCAGGCAGACTTTCAACCGAAGGCAACTCCTCAAACTAAGTCAGACTCTCAAACGAAGTCAACCCCTCAAACTAAGGCAGGCTCTCAAACTAAGGCAGACTCTCAAACTAAGGCTGACTCTCAAACTAAGGCAGATTCTCATACGAAGGCAACACTCAAACTAAGGTAGACTCTCAAACTAAGGCAGACTCTCAAACTAAGGCAGACTCTCAAACTAAGGCAGATTCTCAAACGAAGGCAACCCCTCAAACTGAGGCTGACTCTCAAACTTAGCAGACTCTCAAACTAAGGCAACTCCTCAAACTAAGGCAGATTCTCAAACTAAGGCAACCTCTCAAACTGAGGCAACCCATCAAACTAAGGCAGACTCTCAAACGAATGCAACTCCTCAAGCTAAGGCAACCCCTCAAACAAAGGCAACTCCTCAAACTAAGGCAGATTCTCAAACAAAGGCAACCCCTCAAACTAAGGCAACCCCTCAAACTAAGGCAGACTCTCAAACTCAGGCAGATTCTCAAACGAAGGCAACTCCTCAAACTAAGGCAGACTTTCAACCGAAGGCAACTCCTCAAGCTAAAACAGACTCTCAAACTAAGGCAGACTCTCAAAATAAGGCAGATTCTCAAACCAAGGCAACTCCTCAAACTGAGGCAGATTCTCACACAAAGGCAACTCCTCAAACTAAGGCAGACTCTCAAACTAAGGCAGACTCTCAAACTAAGGCAGATTCTCAAACTAAGGCAACCCCTCAAACTAAGGCAGACTCTCAAACTAAGGCAACTCCTCAAACTAAGGCAACCCCACAAACTAAAGCAACTCCTCAAACTAAGGCAGACTCTCAAACTAAGGCAGACTCTCAAACGAAGGCAACCCCTCAAACTAAGGAAGACTCTCAAACTAAGGCAGACTCTCAAACTAAGGCAACTCCTCAAACTAAGTCAGACTGTCAAACGAAGGCAACCCCTCAAACTAAGGCAGACTCTCAAACTAAGGCAGACTCTCAAGCTAAGGCTGACTCTCAAACTAAGGCAGATTCTCAAACGAAGGCAACCCTCAAACTAAGGTAGACTCTCAAACTAAGGCTGACTCTCAAACTAAGGCAGACTCTCAAACTAAGGCAGATTCTCTAACGAAGGCAACCCCTCAAACTAAGGCTGACTCTCAAACTTAGCAGACTCTCAAACTAAGGCAACTCCTCAAACTAAGGCAGATTCTCAAACTAGGGCAACCACTCAAACTAAGGCAACCCCTCAAACTAAGGCAGACTCTCAAACGAAGGCAGAATCGCAAACTGACACAGACTCTCAAACTAAGGCAACTCCTCAAAATAAGGCAGATTCTCCAACGAAGGCAATCCCTCAAACAAAGGCAGACTCTCAAACTGAGGCAGACTCTCAAACTAAGGCAGACTTCAAATTATGGCAGATTCTCAAATGAAGGCAACCCCTCAAACTAAGGCAGACTCTCAAACTAAGACAACTCCTCAAACTAAGGCAACCCCTCAAACTAAGGCAACCCCTCAAACTAAGGCAGATTCTCAAACTAAGGCACATTCTCAAACGATGGCAACTCCTCAAACAAGGCGACCCCTCAAACTAAGGCAGACTCTCAAACTAAGACAACTCCTCAAACTAAGGCAACCCCTCAAACTAAGGCAACCCCTCAAACTAAGGCAGATTCTCAAACTAAGGCACATTCTCAAACGATGGCAACTCCTCAAACAAGGCGACCCCTCAAACTAAGGCAGATTCTCAAACGAAGGCAACTTCTCAGACTAAGGCAACCGATCAAACTAAGGCAACTCCTCAAACCATGGCAACCCCTCAAACTAAGGCAGATTCTCAAACGACGGCAACTCCTCAAACTAAGGCAGACTCTCAAACTAAGGCAGACTCTCAAACTAAGGCAACTCCTCAAACTAAAGAAACTCCTCAAACTAAGGCAACCCCTCACACTAAGGCAAATTGTCAAACTAAGGCAACTCCTCAAACTAAGGCAACTCCTCAAACTAAGGCAACCGCTCAAACTAAGGCAGATTCTCAAACGAAGGCAACTCCTCAAACTAAGGCAGTCTCTCAAACTAAGGCAACTGCTCAAACTAAGGCAACCCCTCAAACTAATGTAGATTCTCAAACTAAGGCAACCCCTCAAACTAAGGCAACTCCTCAAACTAAGGCAACCGCTCAAACTAAAGCAGATTCTCAAACGAAGGCAACTCCTCAAACTAAGGCAGTCTCTCAAACTAAGGCAGACTCTCAAACTAAGGCAACCCCTCAAACTAATGTAGATTCTCAAACTAAGGCAACCCCTCAAACTAAGGCAACCCTTCAAGCTAAGGCAGACTCTCAAAATAAGGCAACCCCTCAAACTAATGCAACCTCTAAAACTCAGGAAGTCTCTCAAACGAAGGCAGCTCCTCAAACTAAGGCAGACTCTCAAAGTCAGGCAGACTTTCAACCGAAGGCAACTCCTCAAACTAAGTCAGACTCTCAAACGAAGTCAACCCCTCAAACTAAGGCAGGCTCTCAAACTAAGGCAGACTCTCAAACTAAGGCTGACTCTCAAACTAAGGCAGATTCTCATACGAAGGCAACACTCAAACTAAGGTAGACTCTCAAACTAAGGCAGACTCTCAAACTAAGGCAGACTCTCAAACTAAGGCAGATTCTCAAACGAAGGCAACCCCTCAAACTGAGGCTGACTCTCAAACTTAGCAGACTCTCAAACTAAGGCAACTCCTCAAACTAAGGCAGATTCTCAAACTAAGGCAACCTCTCAAACTGAGGCAACCCATCAAACTAAGGCAGACTCTCAAACGAAGGCAACTCCTCAAGCTAAGGCAACCCCTCAAACAAAGGCAACTCCTCAAACTAAGGCAGATTCTCAAACAAAGGCAACCCCTCAAACTAAGGCAACCCCTCAAACTAAGGCAGACTCTCAAACTCAGGCAGATTCCCAAACGAAGGCAACTCCTCAAACTAAGTCAGACTTTCAACCGAAGGCAACTCCTCAAGCTAAAACAGACTCTCAAACTAAGGCAGACTCTCAAAATAAGGCAGATTCTCAAACCAAGGCAACTCCTCAAACTGAGGCAGATTCTCACACAAAGGCAACTCCTCAAACTAATGTAGATTCTCAAACTAAGGCAACCCCTCAAACTAAGGCAACCCTTCAAGCTAAGGCAGACTCTCAAAATAAGGCAACCCCTCAAACTAATGCAACCTCTAAAACTCAGGAAGTCTCTCAAACGAAGGCAGCTCCTCAAACTAAGGCAGACTCTCAAAGTCAGGCAGACTTTCAACCGAAGGCAACTCCTCAAACTAAGTCAGACTCTCAAACGAAGTCAACCCCTCAAACTAAGGCAGGCTCTCAAACTAAGGCAGACTCTCAAACTAAGGCTGACTCTCAAACTAAGGCAAATTCTCATACGAAGGCAACACTCAAACTAAGGTAGACTCTCAAACTAAGGCAGACTCTCAAACTAAGGCAGACTCTCAAACTAAGGCAGATTCTCAAACGAAGGCAACCCCTCAAACTGAGGCTGACTCTCAAACTTAGCAGACTCTCAAACTAAGGCAACTCCTCAAACTAAGGCAGATTCTCAAACTAAGGCAACCTCTCAAACTGAGGCAACCCATCAAACTAAGGCAGACTCTCAAACGAATGCAACTCCTCAAGCTAAGGCAACCCCTCAAACAAAGGCAACTCCTCAAACTAAGGCAGATTCTCAAACAAAGGCAACCCCTCAAACTAAGGCAACCCCTCAAACTAAGGCAGACTCTCAAACTCAGGCAGATTCTCAAACGAAGGCAACTCCTCAAACTAAGGCAGACTTTCAACCGAAGGCAACTCCTCAAGCTAAAACAGACTCTCAAACTAAGGCAGACTCTCAAAATAAGGCAGATTCTCAAACCAAGGCAACTCCTCAAACTGAGGCAGATTCTCACACAAAGGCAACTCCTCAAACTAAGGCAGACTCTCAAACTAAGGCAGACTCTCAAACTAAGGCAGATTCTCAAACTAAGGCAACCCCTCAAACTAAGGCAGACTCTCAAACTAAGGCAACTCCTCAAACTAAGGCAACCCCACAAACTAAAGCAACTCCTCAAACTAAGGCAGACTCTCAAACTAAGGCAGACTCTCAAACGAAGGCAACCCCTCAAACTAAGGAAGACTCTCAAACTAAGGCAGACTCTCAAACTAAGGCAACTCCTCAAACTAAGTCAGACTGTCAAACGAAGGCAACCCCTCAAACTAAGGCAGACTCTCAAACTAAGGCAGACTCTCAAGCTAAGGCTGACTCTCAAACTAAGGCAGATTCTCAAACGAAGGCAACCCTCAAACTAAGGTAGACTCTCAAACTAAGGCTGACTCTCAAACTAAGGCAGACTCTCAAACTAAGGCAGATTCTCTAACGAAGGCAACCCCTCAAACTAAGGCTGACTCTCAAACTTAGCAGACTCTCAAACTAAGGCAACTCCTCAAACTAAGGCAGATTCTCAAACTAGGGCAACCACTCAAACTAAGGCAACCCCTCAAACTAAGGCAGACTCTCAAACGAAGGCAGAATCGCAAACTGACACAGACTCTCAAACTAAGGCAACTCCTCAAAATAAGGCAGATTCTCCAACGAAGGCAATCCCTCAAACAAAGGCAGACTCTCAAACTGAGGCAGACTCTCAAACTAAGGCAGACTTCAAATTATGGCAGATTCTCAAACGAAGGCAACCCCTCAAACTAAGGCAGACTCTCAAACTAAGACAACTCCTCAAACTAAGGCAACCCCTCAAACTAAGGCAACCCCTCAAACTAAGGCAGATTCTCAAACTAAGGCACATTCTCAAACGATGGCAACTCCTCAAACAAGGCGACCCCTCAAACTAAGGCAGACTCTCAAACTAAGACAACTCCTCAAACTAAGGCAACCCCTCAAACTAAGGCAACCCCTCAAACTAAGGCAGATTCTCAAACTAAGGCACATTCTCAAACGATGGCAACTCCTCAAACAAGGCGACCCCTCAAACTAAGGCAGATTCTCAAACGAAGGCAACTTCTCAAACTAAGGCAACCGATCAAACTAAGGCAACTCCTCAAACCATGGCAACCCCTCAAACTAAGGCAGATTCTCAAACGACGGCAACTCCTCAAACTAAGGCAGACTCTCAAACTAAGGCAGACTCTCAAACTAAGGCAACTCCTCAAACTAAAGAAACTCCTCAAACTAAGGCAACCCCTCAAACTAAGGCAAATTGTCAAACTAAGGCAACTCCTCAAACTAAGGCAACTCCTCAAACTAAGGCAACCGCTCAAACTAAGGCAGATTCTCAAACGAAGGCAACTCCTCAAACTAAGGCAGTCTCTCAAACTAAGGCAACTGCTCAAACTAAGGCAACCCCTCAAACTAATGTAGATTCTCAAACTAAGGCAACCCCTCAAACTAAGGCAACTCCTCAAACTAAGGCAACCGCTCAAACTAAAGCAGATTCTCAAACGAAGGCAACTCCTCAAACTAAGGCAGTCTCTCAAACTAAGGCAGACTCTCAAACTAAGGCAACCCCTCAAACTAATGTAGATTCTCAAACTAAGGCAACCCCTCAAACTAAGGCAACCCTTCAAGCTAAGGCAGACTCTCAAAATAAGGCAACCCCTCAAACTAATGCAACCTCTAAAACTCAGGAAGTCTCTCAAACGAAGGCAGCTCCTCAAACTAAGGCAGACTCTCAAAGTCAGGCAGACTTTCAACCGAAGGCAACTCCTCAAACTAAGTCAGACTCTCAAACGAAGTCAACCCCTCAAACTAAGGCAGGCTCTCAAACTAAGGCAGACTCTCAAACTAAGGCTGACTCTCAAAATAAGGCAGATTCTCATACGAAGGCAACACTCAAACTAAGGTAGACTCTCAAACTAAGGCAGACTCTCAAACTAAGGCAGATTCTCAAACGAAGGCAACCCCTCAAACTGAGGCTGACTCTCAAACTTAGCAGACTCTCAAACTAAGGCAACTCCTCAAACTAAGGCAGATTCTCAAACTAAGGCAACCTCTCAAACTGAGGCAACCCATCAAACTAAGGCAGACTCTCAAACGAAGGCAACTCCTCAAGCTAAGGCAACCCCTCAAACAAAGGCAACTCCTCAAACTAAGGCAGATTCTCAAACAAAGGCAACCCCTCAAACTAAGGCAACCCCTCAAACTAAGGCAGACTCTCAAACTCAGGCAGATTCCCAAACGAAGGCAACTCCTCAAACTAAGGCAGACTTTCAACCGAAGGCAACTCCTCAAGCTAAAACAGACTCTCAAACTAAGGCAGACTCTCAAAATAAGGCAGATTCTCAAACTCAGGCAGATTCTCAAACGAAGGCAACTCCTCAAACTAAGGCAGACTTTCAACCGAAGGCAACTCCTCAAGCTAAAACAGACTCTCAAACTAAGGCAGACTCTCAAAATAAGGCAGATTCTCAAACCAAGGCAACTCCTCAAACTGAGGCAGATTCTCACACAAAGGCAACTCCTCAAACTAAGGCAGACTCTCAAACTAAGGCAGACTCTCAAACTAAGGCAGATTCTCAAACGAAGGCAACTCCTCAAACTAAGGCAGACTCTCAAAATAAGGCAACTCCTCAAACTAAGTCAGACTCTCAAACGAAGGCAACCCCTCAAACTAAGGCAGACTCTCAAACTAAGACTGAATATCAAACGAAGGCAGATTCTCAAACGAAGGCAACCCTCAAACTAAGGCAGACTCTCAAACTAAGACAGACTCTCAAACAAAGGCAGACTCTCAAACTAAGGCAGATTCTCAAACGAAGGCAACCCCTCAAACTAAGGCAGACTCTCAAACTTAGCAGACTCTCAAACTAAGGCAACTCCTCAAATTAAGACAGATTCTCAAACTGAGGCAACCACTCAAACTAAGGCAGACTCTCAAACGAAGGCAACCCCTGAAACTAAGGCAAACCCTCAAACTAAGGAAACCCCTCAAACTAAGGCAGACTCTCAAATTGAGGCAGACTCTCAAACTAAGGCAGACTCTCAAACTAAGGCAGATTCTCAAACGAAGGCAATCCCTCAAACTGAGGCTGACTCACAAACTTAGCAGACTCTCAAACGAAGTCAACCCCTCAAACTAAGGCAGGCTCTCAAACTAAGGCAGACTCTCAAACTAAGGCAGACTCTCAAACTAAGGCAGATTCTCAAACGAAGGCATTCCCTCAAACTGAGGCTGACTCTCAAACTTAGCAGACTCTCAAACTAAGGCAACTCCTCAAACTAAGGCAGATTCTCAAACTAAGGCAACCTCTCAAACTGAGGCAACCCATCAAAGTAAGGCAGACTCTCAAACGAAGGCAACTCCTCAAGCTAAGGCAACCCCTCAAACAAAGGCAACTCCTCAAACTAAGGCAGATTCTCAAACAAAGGCAACCCCTCAAACTAAGGCAACCCCTCAAACTAAGGCAGGCTCTCAAACTAAGGCAGACTCTCAAACTAAGGCTGACTCTCAAACTAAGGCAGATTCTCATACGAAGGCAACACTCAAACTAAGGTAGACTCTCAAACTAAGGCAGACTCTCAAACTAAGGCAGACTCTCAAACTAAGGCAGATTCTCAAACGAAGGCAACCCCTCAAACTGAGGCTGACTCTCAAACTTAGCAGACTCTCAAACTAAGGCAACTCCTCAAACTAAGGCAGATTCTCAAACTAAGGCAACCTCTCAAACTGAGGCAACCCATCAAACTAAGGCAGATTCTCAAACGAAGGCAACTCCTCAAGCTAAGGCAACCCCTCAAACAAAGGCAACTCCTCAAACTAAGGCAGATTCTCAAACAAAGGCAACCCCTCAAACTAAGGCAACCCCTCAAACTAAGGCAGACTCTCAAACTCAGGCAGATTCTCAAACGAAGGCAACTCCTCAAACTAAGGCAGACTTTCAACCGAAGGCAACTCCTCAAGCTAAAACAGACTCTCAAACTAAGGCAGACTCTCAAAATAAGGCAGATTCTCAAACCAAGGCAACTCCTCAAACTGAGGCAGATTCTCACACAAAGGCAACTCCTCAAACTAAGGCAGACTCTCAAACTAAGGCAGACTCTCAAACTAAGGCAGATTCTCAAACTAAGGCAACCCCTCAAACTAAGGCAGACTCTCAAACTAAGGCAACTCCTCAAACTAAGGCAACCCCACAAACTAAAGCAACTCCTCAAACTAAGGCAGACTCTCAAACTAAGGCAGACTCTCAAACGAAGGCAACCCCTCAAACTAAGGAAGACTCTCAAACTAAGGCAGACTCTCAAACTAAGGCAACTCCTCAAACTAAGTCAGACTGTCAAACGAAGGCAACCCCTCAAACTAAGGCAGACTCTCAAACTAAGGCAGACTCTCAAGCTAAGGCTGACTCTCAAACTAAGGCAGATTCTCAAACGAAGGCAACCCTCAAACTAAGGTAGACTCTCAAACTAAGGCTGACTCTCAAACTAAGGCAGACTCTCAAACTAAGGCAGATTCTCTAACGAATGCAACCCCTCAAACTAAGGCTGACTCTCAAACTTAGCAGACTCTCAAACTAAGGCAACTCCTCAAACTAAGGCAGATTCTCAAACTAGGGCAACCACTCAAACTAAGGCAACCCCTCAAACTAAGGCAGACTCTCAAACGAAGGCAGAATCGCAAACTGACACAGACTCTCAAACTAAGGCAACTCCTCAAAATAAGGCAGATTCTCCAACGAAGGCAATCCCTCAAACAAAGGCAGACTCTCAAACTGAGGCAGACTCTCAAACTAAGGCAGACTTCAAATTATGGCAGATTCTCAAACGAAGGCAACCCCTCAAACTAAGGCAGACTCTCAAACTAAGACAACTCCTCAAACTAAGGCAACCCCTCAAACTAAGGCAACCCCTCAAACTAAGGCAGATTCTCAAACTAAGGCACATTCTCAAACGATGGCAACTCCTCAAACAAGGCGACCCCTCAAACTAAGGCAGACTCTCAAACTAAGACAACTCCTCAAACTAAGGCAACCCCTCAAACTAAGGCAACCCCTCAAACTAAGGCAGATTCTCAAACTAAGGCACATTCTCAAACGATGGCAACTCCTCAAACAAGGCGACCCCTCAAACTAAGGCAGATTCTCAAACGAAGGCAACTTCTCAAACTAAGGCAACCGATCAAACTAAGGCAACTCCTCAAACCATGGCAACCCCTCAAACTAAGGCAGATTCTCAAACGACGGCAACTCCTCAAACTAAGGCAGACTCTCAAACTAAGGCAGACTCTCAAACTAAGGCAACTCCTCAAACTAAAGAAACTCCTCAAACTAAGGCAACCCCTCAAACTAAGGCAAATTGTCAAACTAAGGCAACTCCTCAAACTAAGGCAACTCCTCAAACTAAGGCAACCGCTCAAACTAAGGCAGATTCTCAAACGAAGGCAACTCCTCAAACTAAGGCAGTCTCTCAAACTAAGGCAACTGCTCAAACTAAGGCAACCCCTCAAACTAATGTAGATTCTCAAACTAAGGCAACCCCTCAAACTAAGGCAACTCCTCAAACTAAGGCAACCGCTCAAACTAAAGCAGATTCTCAAACGAAGGCAACTCCTCAAACTAAGGCAGTCTCTCAAACTAAGGCAGACTCTCAAACTAAGGCAACCCCTCAAACTAATGTAGATTCTCAAACTAAGGCAACCCCTCAAACTAAGGCAACCCTTCAAGCTAAGGCAGACTCTCAAAATAAGGCAACCCCTCAAACTAATGCAACCTCTAAAACTCAGGAAGTCTCTCAAACGAAGGCAGCTCCTCAAACTAAGGCAGACTCTCAAAGTCAGGCAGACTTTCAACCGAAGGCAACTCCTCAAACTAAGTCAGACTCTCAAACGAAGTCAACCCCTCAAACTAAGGCAGGCTCTCAAACTAAGGCAGACTCTCAAACTAAGGCTGACTCTCAAACTAAGGCAGATTCTCATACGAAGGCAACACTCAAACTAAGGTAGACTCTCAAACTAAGGCAGACTCTCAAACTAAGGCAGACTCTCAAACTAAGGCAGATTCTCAAATGAAGGCAACCCCTCAAACTGAGGCTGACTCTCAAACTTAGCAGACTCTCAAACTAAGGCAACTCCTCAAACTAAGGCAGATTCTCAAACTAAGGCAACCTCTCAAACTGAGGCAACCCATCAAACTAAGGCAGACTCTCAAACGAAGGCAACTCCTCAAGCTAAGGCAACCCCTCAAACAAAGGCAACTCCTCAAACTAAGGCAGATTCTCAAACAAAGGCAACCCCTCAAACTAAGGCAACCCCTCAAACTAAGGCAGACTCTCAAACTCAGGCAGATTCCCAAACGAAGGCAACTCCTCAAACTAAGGCAGACTTTCAACCGAAGGCAACTCCTCAAGCTAAAACAGACTCTCAAACTAAGGCAGACTCTCAAAATAAGGCAGATTCTCAAACCAAGGCAACTCCTCAAACTGAGGCAGATTCTCACACAAAGGCAACTCCTCAAACTAATGTAGATTCTCAAACTAAGGCAACCCCTCAAACTAAGGCAACCCTTCAAGCTAAGGCAGACTCTCAAAATAAGGCAACCCCTCAAACTAATGCAACCTCTAAAACTCAGGAAGTCTCTCAAACGAAGGCAGCTCCTCAAACTAAGGCAGACTCTCAAAGTCAGGCAGACTTTCAACCGAAGGCAACTCCTCAAACTAAGTCAGACTCTCAAACGAAGTCAACCCCTCAAACTAAGGCAGGCTCTCAAACTAAGGCAGACTCTCAAACTAAGGCTGACTCTCAAACTAAGGCAGATTCTCATACGAAGGCAACACTCAAACTAAGGTAGACTCTCAAACTAAGGCAGACTCTCAAACTAAGGCAGACTCTCAAACTAAGGCAGATTCTCAAACGAAGGCAACCCCTCAAACTGAGGCTGACTCTCAAACTTAGCAGACTCTCAAACTAAGGCAACTCCTCAAACTAAGGCAGATTCTCAAACTAAGGCAACCTCTCAAACTGAGGCAACCCATCAAACTAAGGCAGACTCTCAAACGAAGGCAACTCCTCAAGCTAAGGCAACCCCTCAAACAAAGGCAACTCCTCAAACTAAGGCAGATTCTCAAACAAAGGCAACCCCTCAAACTAAGGCAACCCCTCAAACTAAGGCAGACTCTCAAACTCAGGCAGATTCTCAAACGAAGGCAACTCCTCAAACTAAGGCAGACTTTCAACCGAAGGCAACTCCTCAAGCTAAAACAGACTCTCAAACTAAGGCAGACTCTCAGAATAAGGCAGATTCTCAAACCAAGGCAACTCCTCAAACTGAGGCAGATTCTCACACAAAGGCAACTCCTCAAACTAAGGCAGACTCTCAAACTAAGGCAGACTCTCAAACTAAGGCAGATTCTCAAACGAAGGCAACTCCTCAAACTAAGGCAGACTCTCAAAATAAGGCAACTCCTCAAACTAAGTCAGACTCTCAAACGAAGGCAACCCCTCAAACTAAGGCAGACTCTCAAACTAAGGCTGAATATCAAACGAAGGCAGATTCTCAAACGAAGGCAACCCTCAAACTAAGGCAGACTCTCAAACTAAGACAGACTCTCAAACAAAGGCAGACTCTCAAACTAAGGCAGATTCTCAAACGAAGGCAACCCCTCAAACTAAGGCAGACTCTCAAACTTAGCAGACTCTCAAACTAAGGCAACTCCTCAAATTAAGACAGATTCTCAAACTGAGGCAACCACTCAAACTAAGGCAGACTCTCAAACGAAGGCAACCCCTGAAACTAAGGCAAACCCTCAAAATAAGGAAACCCCTCAAACTAAGGCAGACTCTCAAATTGAGGCAGACTCTCAAACTAAGGCAGACTCTCAAACTAAGGCAGATTCTCAAACGAAGGCAATCCCTCAAACTGAGGCTGACTCTCAAACTTAGCAGACTCTCAAACGAAGTCAACCCCTCAAACTAAGGCAGACTCTCAAACTAAGGCAGACTCTCAAACTAAGGCAGATTCTCAAACGAAGGCATTCCCTCAAACTGAGGCTGACTCTCAAACTTAGCAGACTCTCAAACTAAGGCAACTCCTCAAACTAAGGCTGATTCTCAAACTAAGGCAACCTCTCAAACTGAGGCAACCCATCAAACTAAGGCAGACTCTCAAACGAAGGCAACTCCTCAAGCTAAGGCAACCCCTCAAACAAAGGCAACTCCTCAAACTAAGGCAGATTCTCAAACAAAGGCAACCCCTCAAACTAAGGCAACCCCTCAAACTAAGACAGACTCTCAAACTCAGGCAGATTCTCAAACGAAGGCAACTCCTCAAACTAAGGCAGACTTTCAACCGAAGGCAACTCCTCCATCTAAAACAGACTCTCAAACTAAGGCAGACTCTCAAAATAAGGCAGATTCTCAAACCAAGGCAACTCCTCAAACTGAGGCAGATTCTCACACAAAGGCAACTCCTCAAACTAAGGCAGACTCTCAAACTGAGGCAGACTCTCAAACTAAGGCAGATTCTCAAACGAAGGCAACTCCTCAAACTAAGGCAGACTCTCAAAATAAGGCAACTCCTCAAACTAAGTCAGACTCTCAAACGAAGGCAACCCCTCAAACTAAGGCCGACTCTCAAACTAAGGCTGAATATCAAACTAAGGCAGATTCTCAAACGAAGGCAACCCTCAAACTAAGGCAGACTCTCAAACTAAGGCAGACTCTCAAACTAAGGCAGACTCTCAAACTAAGGCAGATTCTCAAACGAAGGCAACTCCTCAAACTAAGGCAACCTCTCAAAATAAGGCAACGCCTCAAACTAAGGCAACCCCTCAAAGTAAGGCAACCCCTCAAACTAAGTCAGACTCTCAAACGAAGGCAACGCCTCAAATTAAGGCAGACTTTCAAAATAAGGCAACACTTCAAGCTAAGGCAGAGTCTCAAAATAAGGCAACCCCTCAAACTAATGCAACCTCTCAAACTAAGGCAGATTCTCAAACGAAGGCAACTCCTCAAACTAAGGCAGACTCTCAAACTCAGGCAGATTCTCAAACGAAGGCAACTCCTCAAACTAATGCAACCCCTCAAACTCAGGCAGACTTTCAACCGAAGTCAATTTCTCAAACTAAAACAGATTCTCAAACTAAGGCAGACTCTCAAAATAAGGCAGATTCTCAAACCAAGGCAACTCCTCAAACTGAGGCAGATTCTCACACAAAGGCAACTCCTCAAACTAAGGCAGACTCTCAAACTAAGGCAGACTCTCAAACTAAGGCAGATTCTCAAACGAAGGCAACTCCTCAAACTAAGGCAGACTCTCAAAATAAGGCAACTCGTCAAACTAAGTCAGACTCTCAAACGAAGGCAACCCCTCAAACTAAGGCAGATTCTCAAACGAAGGCAACCCTCAAACTAAGGCAGACTCTCAAACTAAGGCAAACTCTCAAACTAAGGCAGACTCTCAAACTAAGGCAGATTCTCAAACGAAGGCAACCCCTCAAACTAAGGCAGATTCTCAAACTTAGCAGACTCTCAAACTAAGGCAACTCCTCAAATTAAGGCAGATTCTCAAACTAAGGAAACCCCTCAAACTAAGGCAGACTCTCAAACTAAGGCAACTCCTCAAACTAAGGCAACCCCACAAACTAAAGCAACTCCTCAAACTTAGGCAGACTCTCAAACCAAGGCAGATTCTCAAACAAAGGCATCTCCTCAATCTAAGGCAGACTCTCAAACTAAGGCAGATTCTCAAACGAAGGCAACTCCTCAAACTAAGGCAGACTCTCCAACTAAGGCAGACTCTAAAACTAAGGCAAATTCTCATACGAAGGCAACCCCTCAAACTAAGGCAGAATCTCAAACGAAGGCAGAATCTCAAACTAAGGCAGACTCTCAAACTAAGGCAACTCCTCAAAATAAGGCAGATTCTCCAACAAAGGCAATCCCTCAAACTAAGGCAGGCTCTCTCACAAAGTCAACTCCTCAAACTAAGGCGACCCCTCAAACTAAGGCAACCCCTCAAACTAAGGGAGACTCTCAAACTAAGGCTAAACCTCAAACTAAGGCAACCCCTCAAACGAAGGCAGATTCTCAAACTAAGGCAGTCCCTCAAAGTAAGGCAACACCTCAAACTAAGGCAACCCCTCAAACTAAGGCAGACTATCAAACTCAGGCAACTCCTCAAACTGAGGCGACCCCTCAACTAAGGCAGATTCTCAAACTAAGGCAACCCCTCAAACTAAGGCAGACTCTCAAAAAAAGGCAACCCCTCAAAATAATGCATATTCTCAAACTAAGGTCCCTCTCAAACTAAGGCAACCCCTGAAACTAAGGCAGACTCTCAAACTAAGGCAACCCCTCAAACTAAGGCAACCCCTCAAACTAAGGCAGACTCTCAAACTAAGGCAACTCCTCAAACTAAGGCAACCCCACAAACTAAAGCAACTCCTCAAACTAAGGCAGACTCTCAAACTAAGGCAGACTCTCAAACGAAGGCAACCCCTCAAACTAAGGAAGACTCTCAAACTAAGGCAGACTCTCAAACTAAGGCAACTCCTCAAACTAAGTCAGACTGTCAAACGAAGGCAACCCCTCAAACTAAGGCAGACTCTCAAACTAAGGCAGACTCTCAAACTAAGGCTGACTCTCAAACTAAGGCAGATTCTCAAACGAAGGCAACCCTCAAACTAAGGTAGACTCTCAAACTAAGGCTGACTCTCAAACTAAGGCAGACTCTCAAACTAAGGCAGATTCTCTAACGAAGGCAACCACTCAAACTAAGGCTGACTCTCAAACTTAGCAGACTCTCAAACTAAGGCAACTCCTCAAACTAAGGCAGATTCTCAAACTAGGGCAACCACTCAAACTAAGGCAACCCCTCAAACTAAGGCAGACTCTCAAACGAAGGCAGAATCGCAAACTGACACAGACTCTCAAACTAAGGCAACTCCTCAAAATAAGGCAGATTCTCCAACGAAGGCAATCCCTCAAACAAAGGCAGACTCTCAAACTGAGGCAGACTCTCAAACTAAGGCAGACTTCAAATTATGGCAGATTCTCAAACGAAGGCAACCCCTCAAACTAAGGCAGACTCTCAAACTAAGACAACTCCTCAAACTAAGGCAACCCCTCAAACTAAGGCAACCCCTCAAACTAAGGCAGATTCTCAAACTAAGGCACATTCTCAAACGATGGCAACTCCTCAAACAAGGCGACTCCTCAAACTAAGGCAGACTCTCAAACTAAGACAACTCCTCAAACTAAGGCAACCCCTCAAACTAAGGCAACCCCTCAAACTAAGGCAGATTCTCAAACTAAGGCACATTCTCAAACGATGGCAACTCCTCAAACAAGGCGACCCCTCAAACTAAGGCAGATTCTCAAACGAAGGCAACTCCTCAAACTAAGGCAGTCTCTCAAACTAAGGCAACTGCTCAAACTAAGGCAACCCCTCAAACTAATGTAGATTCTCAAACTAAGGCAACCCCTCAAACTAAGGCAACTCCTCAAACTAAGGCAACCGCTCAAACTAAAGCAGATTCTCAAACGAAGGCAACTCCTCCAACTAAGGCAGTCTCTCAAACTAAGGCAGACTCTCAAACTAAGGCAACCCCTCAAACTAATGTAGATTCTCAAACTAAGGCAACCCCTCAAACTAAGGCAACCCTTCAAGCTAAGGCAGACTCTCAAAATAAGGCAACCCCTCAAACTAATGCAACCTCTAAAACTCAGGAAGTCTCTCAAACGAAGGCAGCTCCTCAAACTAAGGCAGAATCTCAAAGTCAGGCAGACTTTCAACCGAAGGCAACTCCTCAAACTAAGTCAGACTCTCAAACGAAGTCAACCCCTCAAACTAAGGCAGGCTCTCAAACTAAGGCAGACTCTCAAACTAAGGCTGACTCTCAAACTAAGGCAGATTCTCATACGAAGGCAACACTCAAACTAAGGTAGACTCTCAAACTAAGGCAGACTCTCAAACTAAGGCAGACTCTCAAACTAAGGCAGATTCTCAAACGAAGGCAACCCCTCAAACTGAGGCAGACTCTCAAACTTAGCAGACTCTCAAACTAAGGCAACTCCTCAAACTAAGGCAGATTCTCAAACTAAGGCAACCTCTCAAACTGAGGCAACCCATCAAACTAAGGCAGACTCTCAAACGAAGGCAACTCCTCAAGCTAAGGCAACCCCTCAAACAAAGGCAACTCCTCAAACTAAGGCAGATTCTCAAACAAAGGCAACCCCTCAAACTAAGGCAACCCCTCAAACTAAGACAGACTCTCAAACTCAGGCAGATTCTCAAACGAAGGCAACTCCTCAAACTAAGGCAGACTTTCAACCGAAGGCAACTCCTCAAGCTAAAACAGACTCTCAAACTAAGGCAGACTCTCAAAATAAGGCAGATTCTCAAACCAAGGCAACTCCTCAAACTGAGGCAGATTCTCACACAAAGGCAACTCCTCAAACTAAGGCAGACTCTCAAACTAAGGCAGACTCTCAAACTAAGGCAGATTCTCAAACGAAGGCAACTCCTCAAACTAAGGCAGACTCTCAAAATAAGGCAACTCCTCAAACTAAGTCAGACTCTCAAACGAAGGCAACCCCTCAAACTAAGGCAGACTCTCAAACTAAGGCTGAATATCAAACGAAGGCAGATTCTCAAACGAAGGCAACCCTCAAACTAAGGCAGACTCTCAAACTAAGACAGACTCTCAAACTAAGGCAGACTCTCAAACTAAGGCAGATTCTCAAACGAAGGCAACCCCTCAAACTAAGGCAGACTCTCAAACTTAGCAGACTCTCAAACTAAGGCAACTCCTCAAATTAAGACAGATTCTCAAACTGAGGCAACCACTCAAACTAAGGCAGACTCTCAAACGAAGGCAACCCCTGAAACTAAGGCAAACCCTCAAACTAAGGAAACCCCTCAAACTAAGGCAGACTCTCAAACTGAGGCAACTCCTCAAACTAAGGCAACCCCACAAACTAAAGCAACTCCTCAAACTAAGGCAGACTCTCAAACTAAGGCAGACTCTCAAACTAAGGCAGATTCTCAAACGAAGGCAACTCCTCAAACTGAGGCAGACTCTCAAACTGATGCAGACTCTCAAACTAAGGCAGATTGTCAAACGAAGGCATCTCCTCAATCTAAGGCAGATTCTCAAACTAAGGCAGATTCTCAAACGAAGGCAACTCCTCAAAATAAGGCAGACTCTCAAACTAAGGCAGACTCTCAAACTAAGGCAGATTCTCAAACGAAGGCAACTCCTCAAACTAAGGCAGATTCTCAAACGAAGGCAACCCTCAAACTAAGGCAGACTCTCAAACTAAGGCAAACTCTCAAACTAAGGCAGACTCTCAAACTAAGGCAGATTCTCAAACGAAGGCAACCCCTCAAACTAAGGCAGATTCTCAAACTTAGCAGACTCTCAAACTAAGGCAACTCCTCAAATTAAGGCAGATTCTCAAACTGAGGCAACCACTCAAACTAAGGCAGACTCTCAAACAAAGGCAACCCCTGAAACTAAGGCAAACCCTCAAACTAAGGAAACCCCTCAAACTAAGGCAGACTCTCAAACTAAGGCAACTCCTCAAACTAAGGCAACCCCACAAACTAAAGCAACTCCTCAAACTTAGGCAGACTCTCAAACCAAGGCAGATTCTCAAACAAAGGCATCTCCTCAATCTAAGGCAGACTCTCAAACTAAGGCAGATTCTCAAACGAAGGCAACTCCTCAAACTAAGGCAGACTCTCTCACAAAGTCAACTCCTCAAACGAAGGCGACCCCTCAAACTAAGGCAACCCCTCAAACTAAGGGAGACTCTCAAACTAAGGCTAAACCTCAAACTAAGGCAACCCCTCAAAGGAAGGCAGATTCTCAAACTAAGGCAGTCCCTCAAAGTAAGGCAACACCTCAAACTAAGGCAACCCCTCAAACTAAGGCAGACTATCAAACTCAGGCAACTCCTCAAACTGAGGCGACCCCTCAACTAAGGCAGATTCTCAAACTAAGGCAACCCCTCAAACTAAGGCAGACTCTCAAAAAAAGGCAACCCCTCAAAATAATGCAGATTCTCAAACTAAGGTCCCTCTCAAACTAAGGCAACCCCTGAAACTAAGGCAGACTCTCAAACTAAGGCAACCCCTCAAACTAAGGCAACCCCTCAAACTAAGGCAGACTCTCAAACTATGGCAACTCCTCAAACTAAGGCAACCCCACAAACTAAAGCAACTCCTCAAACTAAGGCAGACTCTCAAACTAAGGCAGACTCTCAAACGAAGGCAACCCCTCAAACTAAGGAAGACTCTCAAACTAAGGCAGACTCTCAAACTAAGGCAACTCCTCAAACTAAGTCAGACTGTCAAACGAAGGCAACCCCTCAAACTAAGGCAGACTCTCAAACTAAGGCAGACTCTCAAACTAAGGCTGACTCTCAAACTAAGGCAGATTCTCAAACGAAGGCAACCCTCAAACTAAGGTAGACTCTCAAACTAAGGCTGACTCTCAAACTAAGGCAGACTCTCAAACTAAGGCAGATTCTCTAACGAAGGCAACCCCTCAAACTAAGGCTGACTCTCAAACTTAGCAGACTCTCAAACTAAGGCAACTCCTCAAACTAAGGCAGATTCTCAAACTAGGGCAACCACTCAAACTAAGGCAACCCCTCAAACTAAGGCAGACTCTCAAACGAAGGCAGAATCGCAAACTGACACAGACTCTCAAACTAAGGCAACTCCTCAAAATAAGGCAGATTCTCCAACGAAGGCAATCCCTCAAACAAAGGCAGACTCTCAAACTGAGGCAGACTCTCAAACTAAGGCAGACTTCAAATTATGGCAGATTCTCAAACGAAGGCAACCCCTCAAACTAAGGCAGACTCTCAAACTAAGACAACTCCTCAAACTAAGGCAACCCCTCAAACTAAGGCAACCCCTCAAACTAAGGCAGATTCTCAAACTAAGGCAACCCCTCAAACTAAGGCAACCCCTCAAACTAAGGCAGATTCTCAAACTAATGCACATTCTCAAACGATGGCAACTCCTCAAACAAGGCGACCCCTCAAACTAAGGCAGACTCTCAAACTAAGACAACTCCTCAAACTAAGGCAACCCCTCAAACTAAGGCAACCCCTCAAACTAAGGCAGATTCTCAAACTAAGGCACATTCTCAAACGATGGCAACTCCTCAAACAAGGCGACCCCTCAAACTAAGGCAGATTCTCAAACGAAGGCAACTCCTCAAACTAAGGCAGTCTCTCAAACTAAGGCAACTGCTCAAACTAAGGCAACCCCTCAAACTAATGTAGATTCTCAAACTAAGGCAACCCCTCAAACTAAGGCAACTCCTCAAACTAAGGCAACCGCTCAAACTAAAGCAGATTCTCAAACGAAGGCAACTCCTCAAACTAAGGCAGTCTCTCAAACTAAGGCAGACTCTCAAACTAAGGCAACCCCTCAAACTAATGTAGATTCTCAAACTAAGGCAACCCCTCAAACTAAGGCAACCCTTCAAGCTAAGGCAGACTCTCAAAATAAGGCAACCCCTCAAACTAATGCAACCTCTAAAACTCAGGAAGTCTCTCAAACGAAGGCAGCTCCTCAAACTAAGGCAGACTCTCAAAGTCAGGCAGACTTTCAACCGAAGGCAACTCCTCAAACTAAGTCAGACTCTCAAACGAAGTCAACCCCTCAAACTAAGGCAGGCTCTCAAACTAAGGCAGACTCTCAAACTAAGGCTGACTCTCAAACTAAGGCAGAATCTCATACGAGGGCAACACTCAAACTAAGGTAGACTCTCAAACTAAGTCAGACTCTCAAACTAAGGCAGACTCTAAAACTAAGGCAGATTCGCAAACGAAGGCAATCCCTCAAACTGAGGCTGACTCTCAAACTTAGCAGACTCTCAAACTAAGGCAACTCCTCAAAATAAGGCAGATTCTCCAACAAAGGCAATCCCTCAAACTAAGGCAGGCTCTCTCACAAAGTCAACTCCTCAAACTAAGGCGACCCCTCAAACTAAGGCAACCCCTCAAACTAAGGGAGACTCTCAAACTAAGGAAAACCTCAAACTAAGGCAACCCCTCAAACGAAGGCAGATTCTCAAACTAAGGCAGTCCCTCAAAGTAAGGCAACACCTCAAACTAAGGCAACCCCTCAAACTAAGGCAGACTATGAAACTCAGGCAACTCCTCAAACTGAGGCGACCCCTCAACTAAGGCAGATTCTCAAACTAAGGCAACCCCTCAAACTAAGGCAGACTCTCAAAAAAAGGCAACCCCTCAAACTAAGGCAACCCCTCAAAATAATGCAGATTCTCAAACTAAGGTCCCTCTCAAACTAAGGCAACCCCTGAAACTAAGGCAGACTCTCAAACTAAGGCAACCCCTCAAACTAAGGCAACCCCTCAAACTAAGGCAGACTCTCAAACTAAGGCAACTCCTCAAACTAAGGCAACCCCACAAACTAAAGCAACTCCTCAAACTAAGGCAGACTCTCAAACTAAGGCAGACTCTCAAACGAAGGCAACCCCTCAAACTAAGGAAGACTCTCAAACTAAGGCAGACTCTCAAACTAAGGCAACTCCTCAAACTAAGTCAGACTGTCAAACGAAGGCAACCCCTCAAACTAAGGCAGACTCTCAAACTAAGGCAGACTCTCACACTAAGGCTGACTCTCAAACTAAGGCAGATTCTCAAACGAAGGCAACCCTCAAACTAAGGTAGACTCTCAAACTAAGGCTGACTCTCAAACTAAGGCAGACTCTCAAACTAAGGCAGATTCTCTAACGAAGGCAACCCCTCAAACTAAGGCTGACTCTCAAACTTAGCAGACTCTCAAACTAAGGCAACTCCTCAAACTAAGGCACATTCTCAAACTAGGGCAACCACTCAAACTAAGGCAACCCCTCAAACTAAGGCAGACTCTCAAACGAAGGCAGAATCGCAAACTGACGCAGACTCTCAAACTAAGGCAACTCCTCAAAATAAGGCAGATTCTCCAACGAAGGCAATCCCTCAAACAAAGGCAGACTCTCAAACTGAGGCAGACTCTCAAACAGAGGCAGACTTCAAATTATGGCAGATTCTCAAACGAAGGCAACCCCTCAAACTAAGGCAGACTCTCAAACTAAGACAACTCCTCAAACTAAGGCAACCCCTCAAACTAAGGCAACCCCTCAAACTAAGGCAGATTCTCAAACTAAGGCACATTCTCAAACGATGGCAACTCCTCAAACAAGGTGACCCCTCAAACTAAGGCAGACTCTCAAACTAAGACAACTCCTCAAACTAAGGCAACCCCTCAAACTAAGGCAACCCCTCAAACTAAGGCAGATTCTCAAACGATGGCAACTCCTCAAACAAGGCGACCCCTCAAACTAAGGCAGATTCTCAAACGAAGGCAACTTCTCAAACTAAGGCAACCGATCAAACTAAGGCAACTCCTCAAACCATGGCAACCCCTCAAACTAAGGCAGATTCTCAAACGACGGCAACTCCTCAAACTAAGGCAGACTCTCAAACTAAGGCAGACTCTCAAACTAAGGCAACTCCTCAAACTAAAGAAACTCCTCAAACTAAGGCAACCCCTCAAACTAAGGCAAATTGTCAAACTAAGGCAACTCCTCAAACTAAGGCAACTCCTCAAACTAAGGCAACCTCTCAAACTAAGGCAGATTCTCAAACGAAGGCAACTCCTCAAACTAAGGCAGTCTCTCAAACTAAGGCAACTGCTCAAACTAAGGCAACCCCTCAAACTAATGTAGATTCTCAAACTAAGGCAACCCCTCAAACTAAGGCAACTCCTCAAACTAAGGCAACCGCTCAAACTAAAGCAGATTCTCAAACGAAGGCAACTCCTCAAACTAAGGCAGTCTCTCAAACTAAGGCAGACTCTCAAACTAAGGCAATCCCTCAAACTAATGTAGATTCTCAAACTAAGGCAACCCCTCAAACTAAGGCAACCCTTCAAGCTAAGGCAGACTCTCAAAATAAGGCAACCCCTCAAACTAATGCAACCTCTAAAACTCAGGAAGTCTCTCAAACGAAGGCAGCTCCTCAAACTAAGGCAGACTCTCAAAGTCAGGCAGACTTTCAACCGAAGGCAACTCCTCAAACTAAGTCAGACTCTCAAACGAAGTCAACCCCTCAAACTAAGGCAGGCTCTCAAACTAAGGCAGACTCTCAAACTAAGGCTGACTCTCAAACTAAGGCAGATTCTCATACGAAGGCAACACTCAAACTAAGGTAGACTCTCAAACTAAGGCAGACTCTCAAACTAAGGCAGACTCTCAAACTAAGGCAGATTCTCAAACGAAGGCAACCCCTCAAACTGAGGCTGACTCTCAAACTTAGCAGACTCTCAAACTAAGGCAACTCCTCAAACTAAGGCAGATTCTCAAACTAAGGCAACCTCTCAAACTGAGGCAACCCATCAAACTAAGGCAGACTCTCAAACGAAGGCAACTCCTCAAGCTAAGGCAACCCCTCAAACAAAGGCAACTCCTCAAACTAAGGCAGATTCTCAAACAAAGGCAACCCCTCAAACTAAGGCAACCCCTCAAACTAAGGCAGACTCTCAAACTCAGGCAGATTCTCAAACGAAGGCAACTCCTCAAACTAAGGCAGACTTTCAACCGAAGGCAACTCCTCAAGCTAAAACAGACTCTCAAACTAAGGCAGACTCTCAAAATAAGGCAGATTCTCAAACCAAGGCAACTCCTCAAACTGAGGCAGATTCTCACACAAAGGCAACTCCTCAAACTAAGGCAGACTCTCAAACTAAGGCAGACTCTCAAACTAAGGCAGATTCTCAAACGAAGGCAACTCCTCAAACTAAGGCAGACTCTCAAAATAAGGCAACTCCTCAAACTAAGTCAGACTCTCAAACGAAGGCAACCCCTCAAACTAAGGCAGACTCTCAAACTAAGGCTGAATATCAAACGAAGGCAGATTCTCAAACGAAGGCAACCCTCAAACTAAGGCAGACTCTCAAACTAAGACAGACTCTCAAACTAAGGCAGACTCTCAAACTAAGGCAGATTCTCAAACGAAGGCAACCCCTCAAACTAAGGCAGACTCTCAAACTTAGCAGACTCTCAAACTAAGGCAACTCCTCAAATTAAGACAGATTCTCAAACTGAGGCAACCACTCAAACTAAGGCAGACTCTCAAACGAAGGCAACCCCTGAAACTAAGGCAAACCCTCAAACTAAGGAAACCCCTCAAACTAAGGCAGACTCTCAAACTGAGGCAACTCCTCAAACTAAGGCAACCCCACAAACTAAAGCAACTCCTCAAACTAAGGCAGACTCTCAAACTAAGGCAGACTCTCAAACTAAGGCAGATTCTCAAACGAAGGCAACTCCTCAAACTGAGGCAGACTCTCAAACTGATGCAGACTCTCAAACTAAGGCAGATTGTCAAACGAAGGCATCTCCTCAATCTAAGGCAGATTCTCAAACTAAGGCAGATTCTCAAACGAAGGCAACTCCTCAAAATAAGGCAGACTCTCAAACTAAGGCAGACTCTCAAACTAAGGCAGATTCTCAAACGAAGGCAACTCCTCAAACTAAGGCAGACTCTCAAACTAAGGCAGACTCACAAACTAAGGCACATTCTCAAACGATGGCAACTCCTCAAACAAGGCGACCCCTCAAACTAAGGCAGATTCTCAAACGAAGGCAACTTCTCAAACTAAGGCAACCGATCAAACTAAGGCAACTCCTCAAACCATGGCAACCCCTCAAACTAAGGCAGATTCTCAAACGACGGCAACTCCTCAAACTAAGGCAGACTCTCAAACTAAGGCAGACTCTCAAACTAAGGCAACTCCTCAAACTAAAGAAACTCCTCAAACTAAGGCAACCCCTCACAGTAAGGCAAATTGTCAAACTAAGGCAACTCCTCAAACTAAGGCAACTCCTCAAACTAAGGCAACCGCTCAAACTAAGGCAGATTCTCAAACGAAGGCAACTCCTCAAACTAAGGCAGTCTCTCAAACTAAGGCAACTTCTCAAACTAAGGTAGATTCTCAAACCGAGGCAGATTCTCAAACGAAGGCAGACTCTCAAACTAAGGCAGACTCTCAAACTAAGGCAACCCCTCAAACTAATGTAGATTCTCAAACTAAGGCAACCCCTCAAACTAAGGCAACCCTTCAAGCTAATGTAGATTCTCAAACTAAGGCAACCCCTCAAACTAATGCAACCCCTAAAACTCAGGAAGGCTCTCAAACGAAGGCAGTTCTTCAAACTAAGGCAGACTCTCAAAGTCAGGCAGATTCTCAAACGAAGGCAACTCCTCAAACTAAGGCTGACTTTCAACCGAAGGCAACTCCTCAAACTAAGTCAGACTCTCAAACGAAGTCAACCCCTCAAACTAAGGCAGGCTCTCAAACTGAGGCAACCCATCAAACTAAGGCAGACTCTCAAACGAAGGCAACTCCTCAAGCTAAGGCAACCCCTCAAACAAAGGCAACTCCTCAAACTAAGGCAGATTCTCAAAGAAAGGCAACCCCTCAAACTAAGGCAACCCCTCAAACTAAGGCAGACTCTCAAACTCAGGCAGATTCTCAAACGAAGGTAACTCCTCAAACTAAGGCAGACTTTCAACCGAAGGCAACTCCTCAAGCTAAAACAGTCTCTCAAACTAAGGCAGACTCTCAAAATAAGGCAGATTCTCAAACCAAGGCAACTCCTCAAACTAAGGCAGATTCTCACACAATGGCAACTCCTCAAACTAAGGCAGACTCTCAAACTAAGGCAGACTCTCAACTAAGGCAGATTCTCAAACGAAGGCAACTCCTCAAAGAAAGGCAGACTCTCAAAATAAGGCAACCCCTCAAACTAAGTCAGACTCTCAAACGAAGGCTGAATATCAAACTAAGGCAGATTCTCAAACGAAGGCAACCCTCAAACTAAGGCAGACTCTCAAACTAAGGCAGACTCTCAAACTAAGGCAGACTCTCAAACTAAGGCAGATTCTCAAACGAAGGCAACCCCTCAAACTAATGCAGACTCTCAAACTTAGCAGACTCTCAAACTAAGGCAACTCCTCAAATTAAGACAGATTCTCAAACTGAGGCAACCACTCAAACTAAGGCAGACTCTAAAACGAAGGCAACCCCTGAAACTAAGGCAAACCCTCAAACTAAGGAAACCCCTCAAACTAAGGCAGACTCTCAAACTGAGGCAACTCCTCAAACTACGGCAACCCCACAAACTAAAGCAACTCCTCAAACTAAGGCAGACTCTCAAACTAAGGCAGACTCTCAAACTAAGGCAGATTCTCAAACGAAGGCAACTCCTCAAACTGAGGCAGACTCTCAAACTGATGCAGACTCTCAAACTAAGGCAGATTGTCAAACGAAGGCATCTCCTCAATCTAAGGCAGATTCTCAAACTAAGGCAGATTCTCAAACGAAGGCAACTCCTCAAAATAAGGCAGACTCTCAAACTAAGGCAGACTCTCAAACTAAGGCAGATTCTCAAACGAAGGCAACTCCTCAAACTAAGGCAGACTCTCAAACTAAGGCAGACTCACAAACTAAGGCAGATTCTCAAACGAAGGCAACTCCTCAAACTAAGGCAGACTCTCAAACTAAGACAACTCCTCAAACTAAGGCAACCCCTCAAACTAAGGCAACCCCTCAAACTAAGGCAGATTCTCAAACTAAGGCACATTCTCAAACGATGGCAACTCCTCAAACAAGGCGACCCCTCAAACTAAGGCAGATTCTCAAACGAAGGCAACTCCTCAAACTAAGGCAGTCTCTCAAACTAAGGCAACTGCTCAAACTAAGGCAACCCCTCAAACTAATGTAGATTCTCAAACTAAGGCAACCCCTCAAACTAAGGCAACTCCTCAAACTAAGGCAACCGCTCAAACTAAAGCAGATTCTCAAACGAAGGCAACTCCTCAAACTAAGGCAGTCTCTCAAACTAAGGCAGACTCTCAAACTAAGGCAACCCCTCAAACTAATGTAGATTCTCAAACTAAGGCAACCCCTCAAACTAAGGCAACCCTTCAAGCTAAGGCAGACTCTCAAAATAAGGCAACCCCTCAAACTAATGCAACCTCTAAAACTCAGGAAGTCTCTCAAACGAAGGCAGCTCCTCAAACTAAGGCAGACTCTCAAAGTCAGGCAGACTTTCAACCGAAGGCAACTCCTCAAACTAAGTCAGACTCTCAAACGAAGTCAACCCCTCAAACTAAGGCAGGCTCTCAAACTAAGGCAGACTCTCAAACTAAGGCTGACTCTCAAACTAAGGCAGAATCTCATACGAGGGCAACACTCAAACTAAGGTAGACTCTCAAACTAAGTCAGACTCTCATACTAAGGCAGACTCTAAAACTAAGGCAGATTCGCAAACGAAGGCAATCCCTCAAACTGAGGCTGACTCTCAAACTTAGCAGACTCTCAAACTAAGGCAACTCCTCAAAATAAGGCAGATTCTCCAACAAAGGCAATCCCTCAAACTAAGGCAGGCTCTCAAACTGAGGCAGACTCTCAAACAGAGGCAGACTTCAAATTATGGCAGATTCTCAAACGAAGTCAACTCCTCAAACTAAGGCGACCCCTCAAACTAAGGCAACCCCTCAAACTAAGGGAGACTCTCAAACTAAGGAAAACCTCAAACTAAGGCAACCCCTCAAACGAAGGCAGATTCTCAAACTAAGGCAGTCCCTCAAAGTAAGGCAACACCTCAAACTAAGGCAACCCCTCAAACTAAGGCAGACTATCAAACTCAGGCAACTCCTCAAACTGAGGCGACCCCTCAACTAAGGCAGATTCTCAAACTAAGGCAACCCCTCAAACTAAGGCAGACTCTCAAAAAAAGGCAACCCCTCAAACTAACGCAACCCCTCAAAATAATGCAGATTCTCAAACTAAGGTCCCTCTCAAACTAAGGCAACCCCTTAAACTAAGGCAGACTCTCAAACTAAGGCAACCCCTCAAACTAAGGCAACCCCTCAAACTAAGGCAGACTCTCAAACTAAGGCAACTCCTCAAACTAAGGCAACCCCACAAACTAAAGCAACTCCTCAAACTAAGGCAGACTCTCAAACTAAGGCAGACTCTCAAACGAAGGCAACCCCTCAAACTAAGGAAGACTCTCAAACTAAGGCAGACTCTCAAACTAAGGCAACTCCTCAAACTAAGTCAGACTGTCAAACGAAGGCAACCCCTCAAACTAAGGCAGACTCTCAAACTAAGGCAGACTCTCAAACTAAGGCTGACTCTCAAACTAAGGCAGATTCTCAAACGAAGGCAACCCTCAAACTCAGGTAGACTCTCAAACTAAGGCTGACTCTCAAACTAAGGCAGACTCTCAAACTAAGGCAGATTCTCTAACGAAGGCAACCCCTCAAACTAAGGCTGACTCTCAAACTTAGCAGACTCTCAAACTAAGGCAACTCCTCAAACTAAGGCACATTCTCAAACTAGGGCAACCACTCAAACTAAGGCAACCCCTTAAACTAAGGCAGACTCTCAAACGAAGGCAGAATCGCAAACTGACGCAGACTCTCAAACTAAGGCAACTCCTCAAAATAAGGCAGATTCTCCAACGAAGGCAATCCCTCAAACAAAGGCAGACTCTCAAACTGAGGCAGACTCTCAAACAGAGGCAGACTTCAAATTATGGCAGATTCTCAAACGAAGGCAACCCCTCAAACTAAGGCAGACTCTCAAACTAAGACAACTCCTCAAACTAAGGCAACCCCTCAAACTAAGGCAACCCCTCAAACTAAGGCAGATTCTCAAACTAAGGCACATTCTCAAACGATGGCAACTCCTCAAACAAGGCGACCCCTCAAACTAAGGCAGACTCTCAAACTAAGACAACTCCTCAAACTAAGGCAACCCCTCAAACTAAGGCAACCCCTCAAACTAAGGCAGATTCTCAAACGATGGCAACTCCTCAAACTAAGGCAGACTCTCAAACTAAGGCAGACTCTCAAACTAAGGCAACTCCTCAAACTAAAGAAACTCCTCAAACTAAGGCAACCCCTCAAACTAAGGCAAATTGTCAAACTAAGGCAACTCCTCAAACTAAGGCAACTCCTCAAACTAAGGCAACCTCTCAAACTAAGGCAGATTCTCAAACGAAGGCAACTCCTCAAACTAAGGCAGTCTCTCAAACTAAGGCAACTGCTCAAACTAAGGCAACCCCTCAAACTAATGTAGATTCTCAAACTAAGGCAACCCCTCAAACTAAGGCAACTCCTCAAACTAAGGCAACCGCTCAAACTAAAGCAGATTCTCAAACGAAGGCAACTCCTCAAACTAAGGCAGTCTCTCAAACTAAGGCAGACTCTCAAACTAAGGCAATCCCTCAAACTAATGTAGATTCTCAAACTAAGGCAACCCCTCAAACTAAGGCAACCCTTCAAGCTAAGGCAGACTCTCAAAATAAGGCAACCCCTCAAACTAATGCAACCTCTAAAACTCAGGAAGTCTCTCAAACGAAGGCAGCTCCTCAAACTAAGGCAGACTCTCAAAGTCAGGCAGACTTTCAACCGAAGGCAACTCCTCAAACTAAGTCAGACTCTCAAACGAAGTCAACCCCTCAAACTAAGGCAGGCTCTCAAACTAAGGCAGACTCTCAAACTAAGGCTGACTCTCAAACTAAGGCAGATTCTCATACGAAGGCAACACTCAAACTAAGGTAGACTCTCAAACTAAGGCAGACTCTCAAACTAAGGCAGACTCTCAAACTAAGGCAGATTCTCAAACGAAGGCAACCCCTCAAACTGAGGCTGACTCTCAAACTTAGCAGACTCTCAAACTAAGGCAACTCCTCAAACTAAGGCAGATTCTCAAACTAAGGCAACCTCTCAAACTGAGGCAACCCATCAAACTAAGGCAGACTCTCAAACGAAGGCAACTCCTCAAGCTAAGGCAACCCCTCAAACAAAGGCAACTCCTCAAACTAAGGCAGATTCTCAAACAAAGGCAACCCCTCAAACTAAGGCAACCCCTCAAACTAAGGCAGACTCTCAAACTCAGGCAGATTCTCAAACGAAGGCAACTCCTCAAACTAAGGCAGACTTTCAACCGAAGGCAACTCCTCAAGCTAAAACAGACTCTCAAACTAAGGCAGACTCTCAAAATAAGGCAGATTCTCAAACCAAGGCAACTCCTCAAACTGAGGCAGATTCTCACACAAAGGCAACTCCTCAAACTAAGGCAGACTCTCAAACTAAGGCAGACTCTCAAACTAAGGCAGATTCTCAAACGAAGGCAACTCCTCAAACTAAGGCAGACTCTCAAAATAAGGCAACTCCTCAAACTAAGTCAGACTCTCAAACGAAGGCAACCCCTCAAACTAAGGCAGACTCTCAAACTAAGGCTGAATATCAAACGAAGGCAGATTCTCAAACGAAGGCAACCCTCAAACTAAGGCAGACTCTCAAACTAAGACAGACTCTCAAACTAAGGCAGACTCTCAAACTAAGGCAGATTCTCAAACGAAGGCAACCCCTCAAACTAAGGCAGACTCTCAAACTTAGCAGACTCTCAAACTAAGGCAACTCCTCAAATTAAGACAGATTCTCAAACTGAGGCAACCACTCAAACTAAGGCAGACTCTCAAACGAAGGCAACCCCTGAAACTAAGGCAAACCCTCAAACTAAGGAAACCCCTCAAACTAAGGCAGACTCTCAAACTGAGGCAACTCCTCAAACTAAGGCAACCCCACAAACTAAAGCAACTCCTCAAACTAAGGCAGACTCTCAAACTAAGGCAGACTCTCAAACTAAGGCAGATTCTCAAACGAAGGCAACTCCTCAAACTGAGGCAGACTCTCAAACTGATGCAGACTCTCAAACTAAGGCAGATTGTCAAACGAAGGCATCTCCTCAATCTAAGGCAGATTCTCAAACTAAGGCAGATTCTCAAACGAAGGCAACTCCTCAAAATAAGGCAGACTCTCAAACTAAGGCAGACTCTCAAACTAAGGCAGATTCTCAAACGAAGGCAACTCCTCAAACTAAGGCAGACTCTCAAACTAAGGCAGACTCACAAACTAAGGCACATTCTCAAACGATGGCAACTCCTCAAACAAGGCGACCCCTCAAACTAAGGCAGATTCTCAAACGAAGGCAACTTCTCAAACTAAGGCAACCGATCAAACTAAGGCAACTCCTCAAACCATGGCAACCCCTCAAACTAAGGCAGATTCTCAAACGACGGCAACTCCTCAAACTAAGGCAGACTCTCAAACTAAGGCAGACTCTCAAACTAAGGCAACTCCTCAAACTAAAGAAACTCCTCAAACTAAGGCAACCCCTCAAAGTAAGGCAAATTGTCAAACTAAGGCAACTCCTCAAACTAAGGCAACTCCTCAAACTAAGGCAACCGCTCAAACTAAGGCAGATTCTCAAACGAAGGCAACTCCTCAAACTAAGGCAGTCTCTCAAACTAAGGCAACTTCTCAAACTAAGGTAGATTCTCAAACCGAGGCAGATTCTCAAACGAAGGCAGACTCTCAAACTAAGGCAGACTCTCAAACTAAGGCAACCCCTCAAACTAATGTAGATTCTCAAACTAAGGCAACCCCTCAAACTAAGGCAACCCTTCAAGCTAATGTAGATTCTCAAACTAAGGCAACCCCTCAAACTAATGCAACCCCTAAAACTCAGGAAGGCTCTCAAACGAAGGCAGTTCTTCAAACTAAGGCAGACTCTCAAAGTCAGGCAGATTCTCAAACGAAGGCAACTCCTCAAACTAAGGCTGACTTTCAACCGAAGGCAACTCCTCAAACTAAGTCAGACTCTCAAACGAAGTCAACCCCTCAAACTAAGGCAGGCTCTCAAACTGAGGCAACCCATCAAACTAAGGCAGACTCTCAAACGAAGGCAACTCCTCAAGCTAAGGCAACCCCTCAAACAAAGGCAACTCCTCAAACTAAGGCAGATTCTCAAAGAAAGGCAACCCCTCAAACTAAGGCAACCCCTCAAACTAAGGCAGACTCTCAAACTCAGGCAGATTCTCAAACGAAGGTAACTCCTCAAACTAAGGCAGACTTTCAACCGAAGGCAACTCCTCAAGCTAAAACAGTCTCTCAAACTAAGGCAGACTCTCAAAATAAGGCAGATTCTCAAACCAAGGCAACTCCTCAAACTAAGGCAGATTCTCACACAATGGCAACTCCTCAAACTAAGGCAGACTCTCAAACTAAGGCAGACTCTCAACTAAGGCAGATTCTCAAACGAAGGCAACTCCTCAAAGAAAGGCAGACTCTCAAAATAAGGCAACCCCTCAAACTAAGTCAGACTCTCAAACGAAGGCTGAATATCAAACTAAGGCAGATTCTCAAACGAAGGCAACCCTCAAACTAAGGCAGACTCTCAAACTAAGGCAGACTCTCAAACTAAGGCAGACTCTCAAACTAAGGCAGATTCTCAAACGAAGGCAACCCCTCAAACTAATGCAGACTCTCAAACTTAGCAGACTCTCAAACTAAGGCAACTCCTCAAATTAAGACAGATTCTCAAACTGAGGCAACCACTCAAACTAAGGCAGACTCTAAAACGAAGGCAACCCCTGAAACTAAGGCAAACCCTCAAACTAAGGAAACCCCTCAAACTAAGGCAGACTCTCAAACTGAGGCAACTCCTCAAACTACGGCAACCCCACAAACTAAAGCAACTCCTCAAACTAAGGCAGACTCTCAAACTAAGGCAGACTCTCAAACTAAGGCAGATTCTCAAACGAAGGCAACTCCTCAAACTGAGGCAGACTCTCAAACTGATGCAGACTCTCAAACTAAGGCAGATTGTCAAACGAAGGCATCTCCTCAATCTAAGGCAGATTCTCAAACTAAGGCAGATTCTCAAACGAAGGCAACTCCTCAAAATAAGGCAGACTCTCAAACTAAGGCAGACTCTCAAACTAAGGCAGATTCTCAAACGAAGGCAACTCCTCAAACTAAGGCAGACTCTCAAACTAAGGCAGACTCACAAACTAAGGCAGATTCTCAAACGAAGGCAACTCCTCAAACTAAGGCAGACTCTCAAACTAAGACAACTCCTCAAACTAAGGCAACCCCTCAAACTAAGGCAACCCCTCAAACTAAGGCAGATTCTCAAACTAAGGCACATTCTCAAACGATGGCAACTCCTCAAACAAGGCGACCCCTCAAACTAAGGCAGATTCTCAAACGAAGGCAACTCCTCAAACTAAGGCAGTCTCTCAAACTAAGGCAACTGCTCAAACTAAGGCAACCCCTCAAACTAATGTAGATTCTCAAACTAAGGCAACCCCTCAAACTAAGGCAACTCCTCAAACTAAGGCAACCGCTCAAACTAAAGCAGATTCTCAAACGAAGGCAACTCCTCAAACTAAGGCAGTCTCTCAAACTAAGGCAGACTCTCAAACTAAGGCAACCCCTCAAACTAATGTAGATTCTCAAACTAAGGCAACCCCTCAAACTAAGGCAACCCTTCAAGCTAAGGCAGACTCTCAAAATAAGGCAACCCCTCAAACTAATGCAACCTCTAAAACTCAGGAAGTCTCTCAAACGAAGGCAGCTCCTCAAACTAAGGCAGACTCTCAAAGTCAGGCAGACTTTCAACCGAAGGCAACTCCTCAAACTAAGTCAGACTCTCAAACGAAGTCAACCCCTCAAACTAAGGCAGGCTCTCAAACTAAGGCAGACTCTCAAACTAAGGCTGACTCTCAAACTAAGGCAGAATCTCATACGAGGGCAACACTCAAACTAAGGTAGACTCTCAAACTAAGTCAGACTCTCATACTAAGGCAGACTCTAAAACTAAGGCAGATTCGCAAACGAAGGCAATCCCTCAAACTGAGGCTGACTCTCAAACTTAGCAGACTCTCAAACTAAGGCAACTCCTCAAAATAAGGCAGATTCTCCAACAAAGGCAATCCCTCAAACTAAGGCAGGCTCTCAAACTGAGGCAGACTCTCAAACAGAGGCAGACTTCAAATTATGGCAGATTCTCAAACGAAGTCAACTCCTCAAACTAAGGCGACCCCTCAAACTAAGGCAACCCCTCAAACTAAGGGAGACTCTCAAACTAAGGAAAACCTCAAACTAAGGCAACCCCTCAAACGAAGGCAGATTCTCAAACTAAGGCAGTCCCTCAAAGTAAGGCAACACCTCAAACTAAGGCAACCCCTCAAACTAAGGCAGACTATCAAACTCAGGCAACTCCTCAAACTGAGGCGACCCCTCAACTAAGGCAGATTCTCAAACTAAGGCAACCCCTCAAACTAAGGCAGACTCTCAAAAAAAGGCAACCCCTCAAACTAACGCAACCCCTCAAAATAATGCAGATTCTCAAACTAAGGTCCCTCTCAAACTAAGGCAACCCCTTAAACTAAGGCAGACTCTCAAACTAAGGCAACCCCTCAAACTAAGGCAACCCCTCAAACTAAGGCAGACTCTCAAACTAAGGCAACTCCTCAAACTAAGGCAACCCCACAAACTAAAGCAACTCCTCAAACTAAGGCAGACTCTCAAACTAAGGCAGACTCTCAAACGAAGGCAACCCCTCAAACTAAGGAAGACTCTCAAACTAAGGCAGACTCTCAAACTAAGGCAACTCCTCAAACTAAGTCAGACTGTCAAACGAAGGCAACCCCTCAAACTAAGGCAGACTCTCAAACTAAGGCAGACTCTCAAACTAAGGCTGACTCTCAAACTAAGGCAGATTCTCAAACGAAGGCAACCCTCAAACTCAGGTAGACTCTCAAACTAAGGCTGACTCTCAAACTAAGGCAGACTCTCAAACTAAGGCAGATTCTCTAACGAAGGCAACCCCTCAAACTAAGGCTGACTCTCAAACTTAGCAGACTCTCAAACTAAGGCAACTCCTCAAACTAAGGCACATTCTCAAACTAGGGCAACCACTCAAACTAAGGCAACCCCTTAAACTAAGGCAGACTCTCAAACGAAGGCAGAATCGCAAACTGACGCAGACTCTCAAACTAAGGCAACTCCTCAAAATAAGGCAGATTCTCCAACGAAGGCAATCCCTCAAACAAAGGCAGACTCTCAAACTGAGGCAGACTCTCAAACAGAGGCAGACTTCAAATTATGGCAGATTCTCAAACGAAGGCAACCCCTCAAACTAAGGCAGACTCTCAAACTAAGACAACTCCTCAAACTAAGGCAACCCCTCAAACTAAGGCAACCCCTCAAACTAAGGCAGATTCTCAAACTAAGGCACATTCTCAAACGATGGCAACTCCTCAAACAAGGCGACCCCTCAAACTAAGGCAGACTCTCAAACTAAGACAACTCCTCAAACTAAGGCAACCCCTCAAACTAAGGCAACCCCTCAAACTAAGGCAGATTCTCAAACGATGGCAACTCCTCAAACAAGGCGACCCCTCAAACTAAGGCAGATTCTCAAACGAAGGCAACTTCTCAAACTAAGGCAACCGATCAAACTAAGGCAACTCCTCAAACCATGGCAACCCCTCAAACTAAGGCAGATTCTCAAACGACGGCAACTCCTCAAACTAAGGCAGACTCTCAAACTAAGGCAGACTCTCAAACTAAGGCAACTCCTCAAACTAAAGAAACTCCTCAAACTAAGGCAACCCCTCAAACTAAGGCAAATTGTCAAACTAAGGCAACTCCTCAAACTAAGGCAACTCCTCAAACTAAGGCAACCGCTCAAACTAAGGCAGATTCTCAAACGAAGGCAACTCCTCAAACTAAGGCAGTCTCTCAAACTAAGGCAACTGCTCAAACTAAGGCAACCCCTCAAACTAATGTAGATTCTCAAACTAAGGCAACCCCTCAAACTAAGGCAACTCCTCAAACTAAGGCAACCGCTCAAACTAAAGCAGATTCTCAAACGAAGGCAACTCCTCAAACTAAGGCAGTCTCTCAAACTAAGGCAGACTCTCAAACTAAGGCAACCCCTCAAACTAATGTAGATTCTCAAACTAAGGCAACCCCTCAAACTAAGGCAACCCTTCAAGCTAAGGCAGACTCTCAAAATAAGGCAACCCCTCAAACTAATGCAACCTCTAAAACTCAGGAAGTCTCTCAAACGAAGGCAGCTCCTCAAACTAAGGCAGACTCTCAAAGTCAGGCAGACTTTCAACCGAAGGCAACTCCTCAAACTAAGTCAGACTCTCAAACGAAGTCAACCCCTCAAACTAAGGCAGGCTCTCAAACTAAGGCAGACTCTCAAACTAAGGCTGACTCTCAAACTAAGGCAGATTCTCATACGAAGGCAACACTCAAACTAAGGTAGACTCTCAAACTAAGGCAGACTCTCAAACTAAGGCAGACTCTCAAACTAAGGCAGATTCTCAAACGAAGGCAACCCCTCAAACTGAGGCTGACTCTCAAACTTAGCAGACTCTCAAACTAAGGCAACTCCTCAAACTAAGGCAGATTCTCAAACTAAGGCAACCTCTCAAACTGAGGCAACCCATCAAACTAAGGCAGACTCTCAAACGAAGGCAACTCCTCAAGCTAAGGCAACCCCTCAAACAAAGGCAACTCCTCAAACTAAGGCAGATTCTCAAACAAAGGCAACCCCTCAAACTAAGGCAACCCCTCAAACTAAGGCAGACTCTCAAACTCAGGCAGATTCTCAAACGAAGGCAACTCCTCAAACTAAGGCAGACTTTCAACCGAAGGCAACTCCTCAAGCTAAAACAGACTCTCAAACTAAGGCAGACTCTCAAAATAAGGCAGATTCTCAAACCAAGGCAACTCCTCAAACTGAGGCAGATTCTCACACAAAGGCAACTCCTCAAACTAAGGCAGACTCTCAAACTAAGGCAGACTCTCAAACTAAGGCAGATTCTCAAACGAAGGCAACTCCTCAAACTAAGGCAGACTCTCAAAATAAGGCAACTCCTCAAACTAAGTCAGACTCTCAAACGAAGGCAACCCCTCAAACTAAGGCAGACTCTCAAACTAAGGCTGAATATCAAACGAAGGCAGATTCTCAAACGAAGGCAACCCTCAAACTAAGGCAGACTCTCAAACTAAGACAGACTCTCAAACTAAGGCAGACTCTCAAACTAAGGCAGATTCTCAAACGAAGGCAACCCCTCAAACTAAGGCAGACTCTCAAACTTAGCAGACTCTCAAACTAAGGCAACTCCTCAAATTAAGACAGATTCTCAAACTGAGGCAACCACTCAAACTAAGGCAGACTCTCAAACGAAGGCAACCCCTGAAACTAAGGCAAACCCTCAAACTAAGGAAACCCCTCAAACTAAGGCAGACTCTCAAACTGAGGCAACTCCTCAAACTAAGGCAACCCCACAAACTAAAGCAACTCCTCAAACTAAGGCAGACTCTCAAACTAAGGCAGACTCTCAAACTAAGGCAGATTCTCAAACGAAGGCAACTCCTCAAACTGAGGCAGACTCTCAAACTGATGCAGACTCTCAAACTAAGGCAGATTGTCAAACGAAGGCATCTCCTCAATCTAAGGCAGATTCTCAAACTAAGGCAGATTCTCAAACGAAGGCAACTCCTCAAAATAAGGCAGACTCTCAAACTAAGGCAGACTCTCAAACTAAGGCAGATTCTCAAACGAAGGCAACTCCTCAAACTAAGGCAGACTCTCAAACTAAGGCAGACTCACAAACTAAGGCACATTCTCAAACGATGGCAACTCCTCAAACAAGGCGACCCCTCAAACTAAGGCAGATTCTCAAACGAAGGCAACTTCTCAAACTAAGGCAACCGATCAAACTAAGGCAACTCCTCAAACCATGGCAACCCCTCAAACTAAGGCAGATTCTCAAACGACGGCAACTCCTCAAACTAAGGCAGACTCTCAAACTAAGGCAGACTCTCAAACTAAGGCAACTCCTCAAACTAAAGAAACTCCTCAAACTAAGGCAACCCCTCAAACTAAGGCAAATTGTCAAACTAAGGCAACTCCTCAAACTAAGGCAACTCCTCAAACTAAGGCAACCGCTCAAACTAAGGCAGATTCTCAAACGAAGGCAACTCCTCAAACTAAGGCAGTCTCTCAAACTAAGGCAACTTCTCAAACTAAGGTAGATTCTCAAACCGAGGCAGATTCTCAAACGAAGGCAGACTCTCAAACTAAGGCAGACTCTCAAACTAAGGCAACCCCTCAAACTAATGTAGATTCTCAAACTAAGGCAACCCCTCAAACTAAGGCAACCCTTCAAGCTAATGTAGATTCTCAAACTAAGGCAACCCCTCAAACTAATGCAACCCCTAAAACTCAGGAAGGCTCTCAAACGAAGGCAGTTCCTCAAACTAAGGCAGACTCTCAAAGTCAGGCAGATTCTCAAACGAAGGCAACTCCTCAAACTAAGGCAGACTTTCAACCGAAGGCAACTCCTCAAACTAAGTCAGACTCTCAAACGAAGTCAACCCCTCAAACTAAGGCAGGCTCTCAAACTAAGGCTGACTCTCAAACTAAGGCAGAATCTCATACGAGGGCAACACTCAAACTAAGGTAGACTCTCAAACTAAGTCAGACTCTCAAACTAAGGCAGACTCTAAAACTAAGGCAGATTCTCAAACGAAGGCAATCCCTCAAACTGAGGCTGACTCTCAAACTTAGCAGACTCTCAAACTAAGGCAACTCCTCAAACTGAGGCAGATTCTCAAACTAAGGCAACCTCTCAAACTGAGGCAACCCATCAAACTAAGGCAGACTCTCAAACGAAGGCAACTCCTCAAGCTAAGGCAACCCCTCAAACAAAGGCAACTCCTCAAACTAAGGCAGATTCTCAAAGAAAGGCAACCCCTCAAACTAAGGCAACCCCTCAAACTAAGGCAGACTCTCAAACTCAGGCAGATTCTCAAACGAAGGTAACTCCTCAAACTAAGGCAGACTTTCAACCGAAGGCAACTCCTCAAGCTAAAACAGTCTCTCAAACTAAGGCAGACTCTCAAAATAAGGCAGATTCTCAAACCAAGGCAACTCCTCAAACTGAGGCAGATTCTCACACAATGGCAACTCCTCAAACTAAGGCAGACTCTCAAACTAAGGCAGACTCTCAACTAAGGCAGATTCTCAAACGAAGGCAACTCCTCAAAGAAAGGCAGACTCTCAAAATAAGGCAACCCCTCAAACTAAGTCAGACTCTCAAACGAAGGCTGAATATCAAACTAAGGCAGATTCTCAAACGAAGGCAACCCTCAAACTAAGGCAGACTCTCAAACTAAGGCAGACTCTCAAACTAAGGCAGACTCTCAAACTAAGGCAGATTCTCAAACGAAGGCAACCCCTCAAACTAATGCAGACTCTCAAACTAAGGCAGACTCTCAAACTAAGGCAACTCCTCAAATTAAGACAGATTCTCAAACTGAGGCAACCACTCAAACTAAGGCAGACTCTAAAACGAAGGCAACCCCTGAAACTAAGGCAAACCCTCAAACTAAGGAAACCCCTCAAACTAAGGCAGACTCTCAAACTGAGGCAACTCCTCAAACTAAGGCAACCCCACAAACTAAAGCAACTCCTCAAACTAAGGCAGACTCTCAAACTAAGGGAGACTCTCAAACTAAGGCAGATTCTCAAACGAAGGCAACTCCTCAAACTGAGGCAGACTCTCAAACTGATGCAGACTCTCAAACTAAGGCAGATTGTCAAACGAAGGCATCTCCTCAATCTAAGGCAGATTCTCAAACTAAGGCAGATTCTCAAACGAAGGCAACTCCTCAAAATAAGGCAGACTCTCAAACTAAGGCAGACTCTCAAACTAAGGCAGATTCTCAAACGAAGGCAACTCCTCAAACTAAGGCAGACTCTCAAACTAAGGCAGACTCACAAACTAAGGCAGATTCTCAAACGAAGGCAACTCCTCAAACTAAGGCAGACTCTCAAACTGAGGCAGACTCTCAAACTAAGGCAGACTCTCAAACTAAGGCAACCACTCAAACTAAGGCTGACTCGCAAACTAAGGCAGACTCTCAAACTAAGGCAAACTCTCAAACTAAGGCAACTCCTCAAACTAAGGCAGATTCTCCAACGAAGGCAATTCCTCAAACTAAGGCAGACTCTCAAACTAAGGCAGACTCTCAAACTAAGGCAGATTCTCAAACGAAGGCAACCCCTAAAACTAAGGCAACCCCTCAAACTAAGGCAACCCCTCAAACGAAGGCAGATTCTCAATCTAAGGCAACCTCCCAAACTAAGGTAACCCCTCAAACTAATGCAGACTCTCAAACTAAGGCAACCCATCAAACTAAGGCAACCCCTCAAACGAAGGCAACCCATCAAACTAAGGCAGACTCTCAAACTAAGGCAACCCCTCAAACTAAGGAAGACTCTCAAACTAAGGCAGACTCTCAAAATAAGGCAACTCCTCAAACTAAGTCAGACTCTCAAACGAAGGCAACCCCTCAAACTAAGGCAGACTCTCAAACGAAGGCTGACTCTCAAACTAAGGCTGACTATCAAACTAAGGCAGATTCTCAAACGAAGGCAACCCTCAAACTAAGGCAGACACTCAAACTAAGGCAGACTCTCAAACTAAGGCAGACTCTCAAACAAAGGCAACTACTCAACTTAAGGCAGATTCTCAAACGAAGGCAACCCATCAAACTATGGCAACCACTCAAACTAAGGCAGACTCTCAAACGAAGGCAACTCCTCAAACGAAGGCAACCCCTTAAACAAAGGCAACTCCTCAAACTGAGGCAGATTCTCAACCTAAGGCAACCCCTCAAACTAAGGAAACCCCTCAAACTAGGGCATAACCTCAAACTAAGGCAGACTCTCAAACTAAGGGAACTCCTCAAATTAAGGCAACTCCACAAACTAAGGCAACCTCTCAAAATAAGGCAACGCCTCAAACTAAGGCAACCCCTCAAAGTAAGGCAACCCCTCAAACTAAGTCAGACTCTCAAACGAAGGCAACGCCTCAAATTAAGGCAGACTTTCAAAATAAGGCAACACTTCAAGCTAAGGCAGAGTCTCAAAATAAGGCAACCCCTCAAACTAATGCAACCCCTCAAACTAAGGCAGATTCTCAAACGAAGGCAACTCCTCAAACTAAGGCAGACTCTCAAACTCAGGCAGATTCTCAAACGAAGGCAACTCCTCAAACTAAGGCAGACTCTCAAACTCAGGCAGATTCTCAAACGAAGGCAACTCCTCAAACTAATGCAACCCCTCAAACTCAGGCAGACTTTCAACCGAAGGCAACTCCTCAAACTAAAACAGACTCTCAAACTAAGGCAAACTCTCAAACTAAGGCAGACTCTCAAACTAAGGCAACCCCTGAAACTAAGGCAAACCCTCAAACTAAGGAAACCCCTCAAACTAAGGCAGACTCTCAAACTAAGGCAACTCCTCAAACTAAGGCAACCCCACAAACTAAAGCAACTCCTCAAACTAAGGCAGACTCTCAAACCAAGGCAGATTCTCAAACGAAGGCATCTCCTCAATCTAAGGCAGACTCTCAAACTAAGGCAGATTCTCAAACGAAGGCAACTCCTCAAACTAAGGCAGACTCTCCAACTAAGGCAGACTCTAAAACTAAGGCAAATTCCCATACGAAGGCAACCCCTCAAACTAAGGCAGACTCTCAAACGAAGGCAGAATCTCAAACTAAGGCAGACTCTCAAACTAAGGCAACTCCTCAAAATAAGGCAGATTCTCCAACAAAGGCAATCCCTCAAACTAAGGCAGGCTCTCTAACAAAGTCAACTCCTCAAACTAAGGCGACCCCTCAAACTAAGGCAACCCCTCAAACTAAGGGAGACTCTCAAACTAAGGCAAAACCTCAAACTAAGGCAACCCCTCAAACGAAAGCAGATTCTCAAACTAAGGCAGTCCCTCAAAGTAAGGCAACACCTCAAACTAAGGCAACCCCTCAAACTAAGGCAGACTATCAAACTCAGGCAACTCCTCAAACTGAGGCGACCCCTCAACTAAGGCAGATTCTCAAACTAAGGCAACCCCTCAAACTAAGGCAACCCCTCAATCTAAGGCAGACTCTCAAACATAGGCAACCCCTCAAACTAAGGCAGACTCTCAAAAAAAGGCAACCCCTCAAACTAAGGCAACCCCTCAAAATAATGCAGATTCTCAAACTAAGGTCCCTCTCAAACTAAGGCAACCCCTCAAACTAAGGCAGACTCTCAAACTAAGGCAACCCCTCAAACCAAGGCAACCCCTCAAACTAAGGCAGACTCTCAAACGAAGGCAGAATCGCAAACTGACGCAGACTCTCAAACGAAGGCAACCCCTCAAACTAAGGCAACCCCTCAATCTAAGGCAGACTCTCAAACATAGGCAACCCCTCAAACTAAGGCAGACTCTCAACAAAAGGCAACCCCTCAAACTAAGGCAACCCCTCAAAATAATGCAGATTCTCAAACTAAGGTCCCTCTCAAACTAAGGCAACCCCTCAAACTAAGGCAGACTCTCAAACTAAGGCAACCCCTCAAACTAAGGCAACCCCTCAAACTAAGGCAGACTCTCAAACTAAGGCAACTCCTCAAACTAAGGCAACCCCACAAACTAAAGCAACTCCTCAAACTAAGGCAGACTCTCAAACTAATGCAGACTCTCAAACGAAGGCAACCCCTCAAACTAAGGAAGACTCTCAAACTAAGGCAGACTCTCAAACTAAGGCAACTCCTCAAACTAAGTCAGACTCTCAAACGAAGGTAACCCCTCAAACGAAGGCAACCCTCAAACGAAGGTAGACTCTCAAACGAAGGCTGACTCTCAAACTAAGGCTGACTCTCAAACTTAGCAGACTCTCAAACTAAGGCAACTCCTCAAACTAAGGCAGATTCTCAAACTAGGGCAACCACTCAAACTAAGGCAACCCCTCAAACTAAGGCAGACTCTCAAACGAAGGCAGAATCGCAAACTGACGCAGACTCTCAAACTAAGGCAACTCCTCAAAATAAGGCAGATTCTCCAACGAAGGCAATCCCTCAAACAAAGGCAGACTCTCAAACTGAGGCAGACTCTCAAACTAAGGCAGACTTCAAATTAAGGCAGATTCTCAAACGAAGACAACCCCTCAAACTAAGGCAGACTCTCAAACTAAGACAACTCCTCAAACTAAGGCAACCCCTCAAACTAAGGCAACCCCTCAAACTAAGGCAGATTCTCAAACTAAGGCACATTCTCAAACGATGGCAACTCCTCAAACAAGGCGACCCCTCAAACTAAGGCAGACTCTCAAACTAAGACAACTCCTCAAACTCAGGCAACCCCTCAAACTAAGGCAACCCCTCAAACTAAGGCAGATTCTCAAACTAAGGCATATTCTCAAACGATGGCAACTCCTCAAACAAGGCGACCCCTCAAACTAAGGCAGATTCTCAAACGAAGGCAACTTCTCAAACTAAGGCAACCGATCAAACTAAGGCAACTCCTCAAACCATGGCAACCCCTCAAACTAAGGCAGATTCTCAAACGACGGCAACTCCTCAAACTAAGGCAGACTCTCAAACTAAGGCAGACTCTCAAACTAAGGCAACTCCTCAAACTAAGGCAACTCCTCAAACTAAGGCAACCGCTCAAACTAAGGCAGATTCTCAAACGAAGGCAACTCCTCAAACTAAGGCAGTCTCTCAAACTAAGGCAACTGCTCAAACTGAGGTAGATTCTCAAACCGAGGCAGATTCTCAAACGAAGGCAGACACTCAAACTAAGGCAGACTCTCAAACTAAGGCAACCCCTCAAACTAATGTAGATTCTCAAACTAAGGCAACCCCTCAAACTAAGGCAACCCTTCAAGCTAAGGCAGATTCTCAAACTGAGGCAACCACTCAAACTAAGGCAGACTCTCAAACGAAGGCAACCCCTGAAACTAAGGCAAACCCTCAAACTAAGGAAACCCCTCAAACTAAGGCAGACTCTCAAACTGAGGCAACTCCTCAAACCATGGCAACCCCACAAACTAAAGCAACTCCTCAAACTAAGGCAGACTCTCAAACTAAGGCAGACTCTCAAACTAAGGCAGATTCTCAAACGAAGGCAACTCCTCAAACTGAGGCAGACTCTCAAACTGATGCAGACTCTCAAACTGAGGCAGATTGTCAAACGAAGGCATCTCCTCAATCTAAGGCAGATTCTCAAACTAAGGCAGATTCTCAAACGAAGGCAACTCCTCAAAATAAGGCAGACTCTCAAACTAAGGCAGACTCTCAAACTAAGGCAGATTCTCAAACGAAGGCAACTCCTCAAACTAAGGCAGACTCTCAAACTAAGGCAGACTCACAAACTAAGGCACATTCTCAAACGATGGCAACTCCTCAAACAAGGCGACCCCTCAAACTAAGGCAGATTCTCAAACGAAGGCAACTTCTCAAACTAAGGCAACCGATCAAACTAAGGCAACTCCTCAAACCATGGCAACCCCTCAAACTAAGGAAGATTCTCAAACGACGGCAACTCCTCAAACTAAGGCAGACTCTCAAACTAAGGCAGACTCTCAAACTAAGGCAACTCCTCAAACTAAAGAAACTCCTCAAACTAAGGCAACCCCTCAAACTAAGGCAAATTGGGGCCTTAACAGATATCTTTGCAGCATCCTTAAACACGGGTGAGGTCCCGGAGGACTGGAGAATTGCTAATGTTGTCCCCTTGTTTAAGAAGGGTAGCAGGGATAATCCAGGTAATTATAGACCGGTGAGCCTGACGTCAGTGGTAGGGAAGCTGCTGGAGAAGATACTGAGGGATAGGATCTATTCCCATTTGGAAAAAAATGGGCTCATCAGTGATAGGCAACATGGTTTTGTGCAGGGAAGGTCATGTCTTACCAACTTAATAGAATTCTTTGAGGAAGTGACAAAGTTGATTGATGAGGGAAGGGCTGTCGATGTCATATACATGGACTTCAATAAGGCGTTTGATAAGGTTCCCCATGGCAGGCTGATGGAGAAAGTGAAGGCGCTTGGGGTCCAAGGTGTACTAGCTAGATGGATAAAGAACTGGCTGGGCAACAGGAGACAGAGAGTAGCAGTAGAAGGGAGTTTCTCAAAATGGAGACGTGTGACCAGTGGTGTTCCACAGGGATCCGTGCTGGGACCACTGTTGTTTGTGATATACATTAATGATTTGGAGGAAAGTATAGGTGGACTGATTAGCAAATTTGCAGACGACACTAAGATTGGTGGAGTAGCAGATAGTGAAGGGGACTGTCAGAGAATACAGCAGAATATAGATAGATTGGAGAGTTGGGCAGAGAAATGGCAGATGGAGTTCAATCAGGGCAAATGCGAGGTGATGCATTTTGGAAGATCCAATTCAAGAGTGAACTATACAGTAAATGGAAAAGTCCTGGGGAAAATTGATGTCCAGAGAGATTTGGGTGTTCAGGTCCACTGTTCCCTGAAGGTGGCAACGCAGGTAAATAGAGTGGTCAAGAAGGCATACGGCATGCTTTCCTTCATCGGACGGGGCACTGAGTACAAGAGTTGGCAGGTCATGTTACAGTTGTATAGGACTTTGGTTCGGCCACATTTGGAATACTGCGTACAGTTCTGGTCGCCACATTATCAAAAGGATGTGGATGCTTTGGAGAGGGTGCAGAGGAGGTTCACCAGGATGTTGCCTGGTATGGAGGGCGCTAGCTATGAAGAGAGGTTGAGCAGATTAGGATTATTTTCATTAGAAAGACGGAGGTTGAGGGGGGACCTGATTGAGGTGTACAAAATCATGAGAGGTATAGACAGGGTGGATAGCAAGAGGCTTTTTCCCAGAGTGGGGGTTTCAATTACTAGAGGACACGAGTTCAAAGTGAAAGGGGAAAAGTTTAGGGGGGATATGCGTGGAAAGTTCTTTACGCAGAGGGTGGTGGGCACCTGGAACGCATTGCCAGCGGAGGTGGTAGATGCGGGCACGATGGAGTCTTTTAAGATGTATCTAGACAGATACATGAATGGGCAGGAAGAAAAGAGATACAGAACCTTAGAAAATAGGCGACATGTTTAGAGAGAGGATCTGGATCGGCGCAGGCTTGGAGGGCCGAAGGGCCTGTTCCTGTGCTGTAATTATCTTTGTTCTTTATCTTTGTTCTTGTCAAACTAAGGCAACTCCTCAAACTAAGGCAACTCCTCAAACTAAGGCAACCGCTCAAACTAAGGCAGATTCTCAAACGAAGGCAACTCCTCAAACTAAGGCAGTCTCTCAAACTAAGGCAACTGCTCAAACTAAGGCAACTGCTCAAACTAAGGTAGATTCTCAAACCGAGGCAGATTCTCAAACGAAGGCAGACTCTCAAACTAAGGCAGACTCTCAAACTAAGGCAACCCCTCAAACTAATGTAGATTTTCAAACTAAGGCAACCCCTCAAACTAAGGCAACCCTTCAAGCTAAGGCAGACTCTCAAAATAAGGCAACCCCTCAAACTAATGCAACCCCTAAAACTCAGGAAGGCTCTCAAACGAAGGCAGCTCCTCAAACTAAGGCAGACTCTCAAAGTCAGGCAGATTCTCAAACGAAGGCAACTCCTCAAACTAAGGCAGACTTTCAACCGAAGGCAACTCCTCAAACTAAGTCAGACTCTCAAACGAAGTCAACCCCTCAAACTAAGGCAGGCTCTCAAACTAAGGCAGACTCTCAAACTAAGGCTGACTCTCAAACTAAGGCAGATTCTCATACGAAGGCAACACTCAAACTAAGGTAGACTCTCAAACTAAGGCAGACTCTCAAACTAAGGCAGACTCTCAAACTAAGGCAGATTCTCAAACGAAGGCAACCCCTCAAACTGAGGCTGACTCTCAAACTTAGCAGACTCTCAAACTAAGGCAACTCCTCAAACTAAGGCAGATTCTCAAACTAAGGCAACCTCTCAAACTGAGGCAACCCATCAAACTAAGGCAGACTCTCAAACGAAGGCAACCCCTCAAACAAAGGCAACTACTCAAACTAAGGCAGATTCTCAAACAAAGGCAACCCCTCAAACTAAGGCAACCCCTCAAACTAAGGCAGACTCTCAAACTCAGGCAGATTCTCAAACTAAGGCAGATTCTCAAACGAAGGCAACTCCTCAAACTAAGGCAGACTCTCAAAATAAGGCAACTCCTCAAACTAAGTCAGACTCTCAAACGAAGGCAACCCCTCAAACTAAGGCAGACTCTCAAACTAAGGTAACTCCTCAAACTAAGGCAGACTTTCAACCGAAGGCAACTCCTCAAGCTAAAACAGTCTCTCAAACTAAGGCAGACTCTCAAAATAAGGCAGATTCTCAAACCAAGGCAACCCCTCAAACTGAGGCAGATTCTCACACAAAGGCAACTCCTCAAACTAAGGCAGACTCTCAAACTAAGGCAGACTCTCAAACTAAGGCAGATTCTCAAACGAAGGCAACTCCTCAAACTAAGGCAGACTCTCAAAATAAGGCAACTCCTCAAACTAAGTCAGACTCTCAAACGAAGGCAACCCCTCAAACTAAGGCAGACTCTCAAACTAAGGCTGAATATCAAACTAAGGCAGATTCTCAAACGAAGGCAACCCTCAAACTAAGGCAGACTCTCAAACTAAGGCAGACTCTCAAACTAAGGCAGACTCTCAAACTAAGGCAGATTCTCAAACGAAGGCAACCCCTCAAACTAATGCAGACTCTCAAACTTAGCAGACTCTCAAACTAAGGCAACTCCTCAAATTAAGACAGATTCTCAAACTGAGGCAACCACTCAAACTAAGGCAGACTCTCAAACGAAGGCAACCCCTGAAACTAAGGCAAACCCTCAAACTAAGGAAACCCATCAAACTAAGGCAGACTCTCAAACTGAGGCAACTCCTCAAACTAAGGCAACCCCACAAACTAAAGCAACTCCTCAAACTAAGGCAGACTCTCAAACTAAGGCAGACTCTCAAACTAAGGCAGATTCTCAAACGAAGGCAACTCCTCAAACTGAGGCAGACTCTCAAACTGATGCAGACTCTCAAACGAAGGCAGATTGTCAAACGAAGACATCTCCTCAATCTAAGGCAGATTCTCAAACTAAGGCAGATTCTCAAACGAAGGCAACTCCTCAAAATAAGGCAGACTCTCAAACTAAGGCAGACTCTCAAACTAAGGCAGATTCTCAAACGAAGGCAACTCCTCAAACTAAGGCAGACTCTCAAACTAAGGCAGACTCACAAACTAAGGCAGATTCTCAAACGAAGGCAACTCCTCAAACTAAGGCAGACTCTCAAACTAAGGCAGACTCTCAAACTAAGGCAGACTCTCAAACTAAGGCAACCACTCAAACTAAGGCTGACTCGCAAACTAAGGCAGACTCTCAAACTAAGGCAGACTCTCAAACTAAGGCAACTCCTGAAACTAAGGCAGACTCGCAAACTAAGGCAGACTCTCAAACTAAGGCAGACTCTCAAACTAAGGCAACCCCACAAACTAAAGCAACTCCTCAAACTAAGGCAGACTCTCAAACTAAGGCAGACTCTCAAACTAAGGCAGATTCTCAAACGAAGGCAACTCCTCAAACTGAGGCAGACTCTCAAACTGATGCAGACTCTCAAACTAAGGCAGATTGTCAAACGAAGGCATCTCCTCAATCTAAGGCAGATTCTCAAACTAAGGCAGATTCTCAAACGAAGGCAACTCCTCAAAATAAGGCAGACTCTCAAACTAAGGCAGACTCTCAAACTAAGGCAGATTCTCAAACGAAGGCAACTCCTCATACTAAGGCAGACTCTCAAACTAAGGCAGACTCACAAACTAAGGCAGATTCTCAAACGAAGGCAACTCCTCAAACTATGGCAGACTCTCAAACTAAGGCAGACTCTCAAACTAAGGCAGACTCCCAAACTAAGGCAACAACTCAAACTAAGGCTGTCTCGCAAACTAAGGCAGACTCTTAAACAAAGGCAGACTCTCAAACCAAGGCAACTCCTCAAACTAAGGCAGATTCTCCAACGAAGGCAATTCCTCAAACTAAGGCAGACTCTCAAACTAAGGCAGACTCTCAAACTAAGGCAGATTCTCAAACGAAGGCAACTCCTCAAACTAAGGCAGACTCTCAAACTAAGGCAGACTCACAAACTAAGGCAGATTCTCAAACGAAGGCAACTCCTCAAACTAAGGCAGACTCTCAAACTAAGGCAGACTCTCAAACTAAGGCAGACTCTCAAACTAAGGCAACCACTCAAACTAAGGCTGACTCGCAAACTAAGGCAGACTCTCAAACTAAGGCAGACTCTCAAACTAAGGCAACTCCTCAAACTCAGGCTGACTCGCAAACTAAGGCAGACTCTCAAACTAAGGCAGACTCTCAAACTAAGGCAACCCCACAAACTAAAGCAACTCCTCAAACTAAGGCAGACTCTCAAACTAAGGCAGACTCTCAAACTAAGGCAGATTCTCAAACGAAGGCAACTCCTCAAACTGAGGCAGACTCTCAAACTGATGCAGACTCTCAAACTAAGGCAGATTGTCAAACGAAGGCATCTCCTCAATCTAAGGCAGATTCTCAAACTAAGGCAGATTCTCAAACGAAGGCAACTCCTCAAAATAAGGCAGACTCTCAAACTAAGGCAGACTCTCAAACTAAGGCAGATTCTCAAACGAAGGCAACTCCTCATACTAAGGCAGACTCTCAAACTAAGGCAGACTCACAAACTAAGGCAGATTCTCAAACGAAGGCAACTCCTCAAACTAAGGCAGACTCTCAAACTAAGGCAGACTCTCAAACTAAGGCAGACTCCCAAACTAAGGCAACCACTCAAACTAAGGCTGACTCGCAAACTAAGGCAGACTCTCAAACTAAGGCAGATTCTCAAACGAAGGCAACCCCTAAAACTAAGGCAACCCCTCAAACTAAGGCAACAGCTCAAACTAAGGCAGACTCTCAAAAAAAGGCAATCCCTCAAACTAAGGCAACCCCTCAAACGAAGGCAGATTCTCAATCTAAGGCAACCTCCCAAACTAAGGTAACCCCTCAAACTAATGCAGACTCTCAAACTAAGGCAACCCATCAAACTAAGGCAACCCCTCAAACGAAGGCAACCCCTCAAACTAAGGCAGACTCTCAAACTAAGGCAGAATCTCAAACTAAGGCAACCCCTCAAACTAAGGAAGACTCTCAAACTAAGGCAGACTCTCAAAATAAGGCAACTCCTCAAACTAAGTCAGACTCTCAAACGAAGGCAACCCCTCAAACTAAGGCAGACTCTCAAACGAAGGCTGACTCTCAAACTAAGGCTGACTATCAAACTAAGGCAGATTCTCAAACGAAGGCAACCCTCAAACTAAGGCAGACACTCAAACTAAGGCAGACTCTCAAACTAAGGCAGACTCTCAAACAAAGGCAACTACTCAACTTAAGGCAGATTCTCAAACGAAGGCAACCCATCAAACTAAGGCAACCACTCAAACTAAGGCAGACTCTCAAACGAAGGCAACTCCTCAAATGAAGGCAACCCCTTAAACAAAGGCAACTCCTCAAACTGAGGCAGATTCTCAACCTAAGGCAACCCCTCAAACTAAGGAAACCCCTCAAACTAGGGCAAAACCTCAAACTAAGGCAGACTCTCAAACTAAGGGAACTCCTCAAATTAAGGCAACTCCTCAAACTAAGGCAACCTCTCAAAATAAGGCAACGCCTCAAACTAAGGCAACCCCTCAAAGTAAGGCAACCCCTCAAACTAAGTCAGACTCTCAAACGAAGGCAACGCCTCAAATTAAGGCAGACTTTCAAAATAAGGCAACACTTCAAGCTAAGGCAGAGTCACAAAATAAGGCAACCCCTCAAACTAATGCAACCCCTCAAACTAAGGCAGATTCTCAAACGAAGGCAACTCCTCAAACTAAGGCAGACTCTCAAACTCAGGCAGATTCTCAAACGAAGGCAACTCCTCAAACTAAGGCAGACTCTCAAACTCAGGCAGATTCTCAAACGAAGGCAACTCCTCAAACTAATGCAACCCCTCAAACTCAGGCAGACTTTCAACCGAAGGCAACTCCTCAAACTAAAACAGACTCTCAAACTAAGGCAGACTCTCAAAATAAGGCAGATTCTCAAACCAAGGCAACTCCTCAAACTGAGGCAGATTCTCACACAAAGGCAACTCCTCAAACTAAGGCAGACTCTCAAACTAAGGCAGACTCTCAAAATAAGGCAGATTCTCAAACCAAGGCAACTCCTCAAACTGAGGCAGATTCTCACACAAAGGCAACTCCTCAAACTAAGGCAGACTCTCAAACTAAGGCAGACTCTCAAACTAAGGCAGATTCTCAAACGAAGGCAACTCCTCAAACTAAGGCAGACTCTCAAAATAAGGCAACTCCTCAAACTAAGTCAGACTCTCAAACGAAGGCAACCCCTCAAACTAAGGCAGACTCTCAAACTAAGGCTGAATATCAAACTAAGGCAGATTCTCAAACGAAGGCAACCCTCAAACTAAGGCAGACTCTCAAACTAAGGCAAACTCTCAAACTAAGGCAGACTCTCAAACTAAGGCAGCTTCTCAAACGAAGGCAACCCCTCAAACTAAGGCTGACTCTCAAACTTAGCAGACTCTCAAACTAAGGCAACCCTCAAAATAAGGCAGATTCTCAAACCAAGGCAACCCCTCAAACTGAGGCAGATTCTCACACAAAGGCAACTCCTCAAACTAAGGCAGACTCTCAAACTAAGGCAGACTCTCAAACTAAGGCAGATTCTCAAACGAAGGCAACTCCTCAAACTAAGGCAGACTCTCAAAATAAGGCAACTCCTCAAACTAAGTCAGACTCTCAAACGAAGGCAACCCCTCAAACTAAGGCAGACTCTCAAACTAAGGCTGAATATCAAACTAAGGCAGATTCTCAAACGAAGGCAACCCTCAAACTAAGGCAGACTCTCAAACTAAGGCAGACTCTCAAACTAAGGCAGACTCTCAAACTAAGGCAGATTCTCAAACGAAGGCAACCCCTCAAACTAAGGCAGACTCTCAAACTTAGCAGACTCTCAAACTAAGGCAACTCCTCAAATTAAGACAGATTCTCAAACTGAGGCAACCACTCAAACTAAGGCAGACTCTCAAACGAAGGCAACCCCTGAAACTAAGGCAAACCCTCAAACTAAGGAAACCCCTCAAACAAAGGCAGACTCTCAAACTGAGGCAACTCCTCAAACTAAGGCAACCCCACAAACTAAAGCAACTCCTCAAACTAAGGCAGACTCTCAAACTCAGGCAGACTCTCAAACTAAGGCAGATTCTCAAACGAAGGCAACTCCTCAAACTGAGGCAGACTCTCAAACTGATGCAGACTCTCAAACGAAGGCAGATTGTCAAACGAAGGCATCTCCTCAATCTAAGGCAGATTCTCAAAGTAAGGCAGATTCTCAAACGAAGGCAACTCCTCAAAATAAGGCAACCACTCAAACTAAGGCTGACTCGCAAACTAAGGCAGACTCTCAAACTAAGGCAGACTCTCAAACTAAGGCAACTCCTCAAACTAAGGCAGATTCTCCAACGAAGGCAATTCCTCAAACTAAGGCAGGCTCTCAAACTAAGGCAGACTCTCAAACTAAGGCAGATTCTCAAACGAAGGCAACCCCTAAAACTAAGGCAACCCCTCAAACTAAGGCAACCGCTCCAACTAAGGCAGACTCTCAAAAAAAGGCAACCCCTCAAACTAAGGCAACCCCTCAAACGAAGGCAGATTCTCAATCTAAGGCAACCTCCCAAACTAAGGTAACCCCTCAAACTAATGCAAACTCTCAAACTAAGGCAACCCATCAAACTAAGGCAACCCCTCAAACGAAGGCAACCCCTCAAACTAAGGCAACCCCTCAAACTAAGGAAGACTCTCAAACTAAGGCAGACTCTCAAAATAAGGCAACTCCTCAAACTAAGTCAGACTCTCAAACGAAGGCAACCCCTCAAACTAAGGCAGACTCTCAAACGAAGGCTGACTCTCAAACTAAGGCTGACTATCAAACTAAGGCAGATTCTCAAACGAAGGCAACCCTCAAACTAAGGCAGACACTCAAACTAAGGCAGACTCTCAAACTAAGGCAGACTCTCAAACAAAGGCAACTACTCAACTTAAGGCAGATTCTCAAACGAAGGCAACCCATCAAACTAAGGCAACCACTCAAACTAAGGCAGACTCTCAAACGAAGGCAACTCCTCAAATGAAGGCAACCCCTTAAACAAAGGCAACTCCTCAAACTGAGGCAGATTCTCAACCTAAGGCAACCCCTCAAACTAAGGAAACCCCTCAAACTAGGGAAAACCTCAAACTAAGGCAGACTCTCAAACTAAGGGAACTCCTCAAATTAAGGCAACTCCTCAAACTAAGGCAACCTCTCAAAATAAGGCAACGCCTCAAACTAAGGCAACCCCTCAAAGTAAGGCAACCCCTCAAACTAAGTCAGACTCTCAAACGAAGGCAACGCCTCAAATTAAGTCAGACTTTCAAAATAAGGCAGACACTCAAACTAAGGCAGACTCTCAAACTAAGGCAGACTCTCAAACAAAGGCAACTATGCAACTTAAGGCAGATTCTCAAACTCAGGCAGATTCTCAAACAAAGGCAACCCCTCAAACTAAGGCAACCCCTCAAACTAAGGCAGACTCTCAAACTCAGGCAGATTCTCAAACGAAGGCAACTCCTCAAACTAAGGCAGACTTTCAACCGAAGGCAACTCCTCAAGCTAAAACAGACTCTCAAACTAAGGCAGATTCTCAAAATAAGGCAGATTCTCAAACCAAGGCAACTCCTCAAACTGAGGCAGATTCTCACACAAAGGCAACTCCTCAAACTAAGGCAGACTCTCAAACTAAGGCAGACTCTCAAACTAAGGCAGATTCTCAAACGAAGGCAACTCCTCAAACTAAGGCAGACTCTCAAAATAAGGCAACTCCTCAAACTAAGTCAGACTCTCAAACGAAGGCAACCCCTCAAACAAAGGCAGACTCTCAATCTAAGGCAGACTCTCAAACTAAGGCAGATTCTCAAACGAAGGCAACCCCTCAAACTGAGGCTGACTCTCAAACTTAGCAGACTCTCAAACTAAGGCAACTCCTCAAACTAAGGCAGATTCTCAAACTAAGGCAACCTCTCAAACTGAGGCAACCCATCAAACTAAGGCAGACTCTCAAACAAAGGCAACTCCTCAAGCTAAGGCAACCCCTCAAACAAAGGCAACTCCTCAAACTAAGGCAGATTCTCACACAAAGGCAACCCCTCAAACTAAGGCAACCCCTCAAACTAAGGCAGACTCTCAAACTCAGGCAGATTCTCAAACGAAGGTAACTCCTCAAACTAAGGCAGACTTTCAACCGAAGGCAACTCCTCAAGCTAAAACAGTCTCTCAAACTAAGGCAGACTCTCAAAATAAGGCAGATTCTCAAACCAAGGCAACCCCTCAAACTGAGGCAGATTCTCACACAAAGGCAACTCCTCAAACTAAGGCAGACTCTCAAACTAAGGCAGACTCTCAAACTAAGGCAGATTCTCAAACGAAGGCAACTCCTCAAACTAAGGCAGACTCTCAAAATAAGGCAACTCCTCAAACTAAGTCAGACTCTCAAACGAAGGCAACCCCTCAAACTAAGGCAGACTCTCAAACTAAGGCTGAATATCAAACTAAGGCAGATTCTCAAACGAAGGCAACCCTCAAACTAAGGCAGACTCTCAAACTAAGGCAGACTCTCAAACTAAGGCAGACTCTCAAACTAAGGCAGATTCTCAAACGAAGGCAACCCCTCAAAATAATGCAGACTCTCAAACTTAGCAGACTCTCAAACTAAGGCAACTCCTCAAATTAAGACAGATTCTCAAACTGAGGCAACCACTCAAACTAAGGCAGACTCTCAAACGAAGGCAACCCCTGAAACGAAGGCAAACCCTCAAACTAAGGAAACCCCTCAAACTAAGGCAGACTCTCAAACTGAGGCAACTCCTCAAACTAAGGCAACCCCACAAACTAAAGCAACTCCTCAAACTAAGGCAGACTCTCAAACTAAGGCAGACTCTCAAACTAAGGCAGATTCTCAAACGAAGGCAACCCCTCAAACTAAGGCAGACTCTCAAACTAAGGCTGAATATCAAACTAAGGCAGATTCTCAAACGAAGGCAACCCTCAAACTAAGGCAGACTCTCAAACTAAGGCAGACTCTCAAACTAAGGCAGACTCTCAAACTAAGGCAGATTCTCAAACGAAGGCAACCCCTCAAACTAAGGCAGACTCTCAAACTTAGCAGACTCTCAAACTAAGGCAACTCCTCAAATTAAGACAGATTCTCAAACTGAGGCAACCACTCAAACTAAGGCAGACTCTCAAACGAAGGCAACCCCTGAAACTAAGGCAAACCCTCAAACTAAGGAAACCCCTCAAACAAAGGCAGACTCTCAAACTGAGGCAACTCCTCAAACTAAGGCAACCCCACAAACTAAAGCAACTCCTCAAACTAAGGCAGACTCTCAAACTCAGGCAGACTCTCAAACTAAGGCAGATTCTCAAACGAAGGCAACTCCTCAAACTGAGGCAGACTCTCAAACTGATGCAGACTCTCAAACTAAGGCAGATTGTCAAACGAAGGCATCTCCTCAATCTAAGGCAGATTCTCAAAGTAAGGCAGATTCTCAAACGAAGGCAACTCCTCAAAATAAGGCAACCACTCAATCTAAGGCTGACTCGCAAACTAAGGCAGACTCTCAAACTAAGGCAGACTCTCAAACTAAGGCAACTCCTCAAACTAAGGCAGATTCTCCAACGAAGGCAATTCCTCAAACTAAGGCAGGCTCTCAAACTAAGGCAGACTCTCAAACTAAGGCAGATTCTCAAACGAAGGCAACCCCTAAAACTAAGGCAACCCCTCAAACTAAGGCAACCGCTCCAACTAAGGCAGACTCTCAAAAAAAGGCAACCCCTCAAACTAAGGCAACCCCTCAAACGAAGGCAGATTCTCAATCTAAGGCAACCTCCCAAACTAAGGTAACCCCTCAAACTAATGCAGACTCTCAAACTAAGGCAACCCATCAAACTAAGGCAACCCCTCAAACGAAGGCAACCCCTCAAACTAAGGCAACCCCTCAAACTAAGGAAGACTCTCAAACTAAGGCAGACTCTCAAAATAAGGCAACTCCTCAAACTAAGTCAGACTCTCAAACGAAGGCAACCCCTCAAACTAAGGCAGACTCTCAAACGAAGGCTGACTCTCAAACTAAGGCTGACTATCAAACTAAGGCAGATTCTCAAACGAAGGCAACCCTCAAACTAAGGCAGACACTCAAACTAAGGCAGACTCTCAAACTAAGGCAGACTCTCAAACAAAGGCAACTACTCAACTTAAGGCAGATTCTCAAACGAAGGCAACCCATCAAACTAAGGCAACCACTCAAACTAAGGCAGACTCTCAAACGAAGGCAACTCCTCAAACGAAGGCAACCCCTTAAACAAAGGCAAATCCTCAAACTGAGGCAGATTCTCAACCTAAGGCAACCCCTCAAACTAAGGAAACCCCTCAAACTAGGGCAAAACCTCAAACTAAGGCAGACTCTCAAACTAAGGGAACTCCTCAAATTAAGGCAACTCCTCAAACTAAGGCAACCTCTCAAAATAAGGCAACGCCTCAAACTAAGGCAACCCCTCAAAGTAAGGCAACCCCTCAAACTAAGTCATACTCTCAAACGAAGGCAACGCCTCAAATTAAGTCAGACTTTCAAAATAAGGCAGACACTCAAACTAAGGCAGACTCTCAAACTAAGGCAGACTCTCAAACAAAGGCAACTATGCAACTTAAGGCAGATTCTCAAACTCAGGCAGATTCTCAAACAAAGGCAACCCCTCAAACTAAGGCAACCCCTCAAACTAAGGCAGACTCTCAAACTCAGGCAGATTCTCAAACGAAGGCAACTCCTCAAACTAAGGCAGACTTTCAACCGAAGGCAACTCCTCAAGCTAAAACAGACTCTCAAACTAAGGCAGATTCTCAAAATAAGGCAGATTCTCAAACCAAGGCAACTCCTCAAACTGAGGCAGATTCTCACACAAAGGCAACTCCTCAAACTAAGGCAGACTCTCAAACTAAGGCAGACTCTCAAACTAAGGCAGATTCTCAAACGAAGGCAACTCCTCAAACTAAGGCAGACTCTCAAAATAAGGCAACTCCTCAAACTAAGTCAGACTCTCAAACGAAGGCAACCCCTCAAACAAAGGCAGACTCTCAATCTAAGGCAGACTCTCAAACTAAGGCAGATTCTCAAACGAAGGCAACCCCTCAAACTGAGGCTGACTCTCAAACTTAGCAGACTCTCAAACTAAGGCAACTCCTCAAACTAAGGCAGATTCTCAAACTAAGGCAACCTCTCAAACTGAGGCAACCCATCAAACTAAGGCAGACTCTCAAACAAAGGCAACTCCTCAAGCTAAGGCAACCCCTCAAACAAAGGCAACTCCTCAAACTAAGGCAGATTCTCACACAAAGGCAACCCCTCAAACTAAGGCAACCCCTCAAACTAAGGCAGACTCTCAAACTCAGGCAGATTCTCAAACGAAGGTAACTCCTCAAACTAAGGCAGACTTTCAACCGAAGGCAACTCCTCAAGCTAAAACAGTCTCTCAAACTAAGGCAGACTCTCAAAATAAGGCAGATTCTCAAACCAAGGCAACCCCTCAAACTGAGGCAGATTCTCACACAAAGGCAACTCCTCAAACTAAGGCAGACTCTCAAACTAAGGCAGACTCTCAAACTAAGGCAGATTCTCAAACGAAGGCAACTCCTCAAACTAAGGCAGACTCTCAAAATAAGGCAACTCCTCAAACTAAGTCAGACTCTCAAACGAAGGCAACCCCTCAAACTAAGGCAGACTCTCAAACTAAGGCTGAATATCAAACTAAGGCAGATTCTCAAACGAAGGCAACCCTCAAACTAAGGCAGACTCTCAAACTAAGGCAGACTCTCAAACTAAGGCAGACTCTCAAACTAAGGCAGATTCTCAAACGAAGGCAACCCCTCAAAATAATGCAGACTCTCAAACTTAGCAGACTCTCAAACTAAGGCAACTCCTCAAATTAAGACAGATTCTCAAACTGAGGCAACCACTCAAACTAAGGCAGACTCTCAAACGAAGGCAACCCCTGAAACGAAGGCAAACCCTCAAACTAAGGAAACCCCTCAAACTAAGGCAGACTCTCAAACTGAGGCAACTCCTCAAACTAAGGCAACCCCACAAACTAAAGCAACTCCTCAAACTAAGGCAGACTCTCAAACTAAGGCAGACTCTCAAACTAAGGCAGATTCTCAAACGAAGGCAACTCCTCAAACTGAGGCAGACTCTCAAACTGATGCAGACTCTCAAACGAAGGCAGATTGTCAAACGAAGGCATCTCCTCAATCTAAGGCAGATTCTCAAACTAAGGCAGATTCTCAAACGAAGGCAACTCCTCAAAATAAGGCAGACTCTCAAACTAAGGCAGACTCTCAAACTAAGGCAGATTCTCAAACGAAGGCAACTCCTCAAACTAAGGCAGACTCTCAAACTAAGGCAGACTCACAAACTAAGGCAGATTCTCAAACGAAGGCAACTCCTCAAACTAAGGCAGACTCTCAAACTAAGGCAGACTCTCAAACTAAGGCAGACTCTCAAACTAAGGCAACCACTCAAACTAAGGCTGACTCGCAAACTAAGGCAGACTCTTAAACTAAGGCAGACTCTCAAACTAAGGCAACTCCTCAAACTAAGGCAGACTCGCAAACTAAGGCAGACTCTCAAACTAAGGCAGACTCTCAAACTAAGGCAACCCCACAAACTAAAGCAACTCCTCAAACTAAGGCAGACTCTCAAACTAAGGCAGACTCTCAAACTAAGGCAGATTCTCAAACGAAGGCAACTCCTCAAACTGAGGCAGACTCTCAAACTGATGCAGACTCTCAAACTAAGGCAGATTGTCAAACGAAGGCATCTCCTCAATCTAAGGCAGATTCTCAAACTAAGGCAGATTCTCAAACGAAGGCAACTCCTCAAAATAAGGCAGACTCTCAAACTAAGGCAGACTCTCAAACTAAGGCAGATTCTCAAACGAAGGCAACTCCTCATACTAAGGCAGACTCTCAAACTAAGGCAGACTCACAAACTAAGGCAGATTCTCAAACGAAGGCAACTCCTCAAACTAAGGCAGACTCTCAAACTAAGGCAGACTCTCAAACTAAGGCAGACTCCCAAACTAAGGCAACAACTCAAACTAAGGCTGACTCGCAAACTAAGGCAGACTCTCAAACGAAGGCAGACTCTCAAACTAAGGCAACTCCTCAAACTAAGGCAGATTCTCCAACGAAGGCAATTCCTCAAACTAAGGCAGACTCTCAAACTAAGGCAGACTCTCAAACTAAGGCAAATTCTCAAACGAAGGCAACTCCTCAAACTAAGGCAGACTCTCAAACTAAGGCAGACTCACAAACTAAGGCAGATTCTCAAACGAAGGCAACTCCTCAAACTAAGGCAGACTCTCAAACTAAGGCAGACTCTCAAACTAAGGCAGACTCTCAAACTAAGGCAACCACTCAAACTAAGGCTGACTCGCAAACTAAGGCAGACTCTCAAACTAAGGCAGACTCTCAAACTAAGGCAACTCCTCAAACTCAGGCTGACTCGCAAACTAAGGCAGACTCTCAAACTAAGGCAGACTCTCAAACTAAGGCAACCCCACAAACTAAAGCAACTCCTCAAACTAAGGCAGACTCTCAAACTAAGGCAGACTCTCAAACTAAGGCAGATTCTCAAACGAAGGCAACTCCTCGAACTGAGGCAGACTCTCAAACTGATGCAGACTCTCAAACTAAGGCAGATTGTCAAACGAAGGCATCTCCTCAATCTAAGGCAGATTCTCAAACTAAGGCAGATTCTCAAACGAAGGCAACTCCTCAAAATAAGGCAGACTCTCAAACTAAGGCAGACTCTCAAACTAAGGCAGATTCTCAAACGAAGGCAACTCCTCATACTAAGGCAGACTCTCAAACTAAGGCAGACTCACAAACTCAGGCAGATTCTCAAACGAAGGCAACTACTCAAACTAAGGCAGACTCTCAAACTAAGGCAGACTCTCAAACTAAGGCAGACTCCCAAACTAAGGCAACCACTCAAACTAAGGCTGACTCGCAAACTAAGGCAGACTCTCAAACTAAGGCAGACTCTCAAACTAAGGCAACTCCTCAAACTAAGGCAGATTCTCCAACGAAGGCAATTCCTCAAAATAAGGCAGACTCTCAAACTAAGGCAGACTCTCAAACTAAGGCAGATTCTCAAACGAAGGCAACCCCTAAAACTAAGGCAACCCCTCAAACTAAGGCAACAGCTCAAACTAAGGCAGACTCTCAAAAAAAGGCAATCCCTCAAACTAAGGCAACCCCTCAAACGAAGGCAGATTCTCAATCTAAGGCAACCTCCCAAACTAAGGTAACCCCTCAAACGAATGCAGACTCTCAAACTAAGGCAACCCATCAAACTAAGGCAACCCCTCAAACGAAGGCAACCCCTCAAACTAAGGCAGACTCTCAAACTAAGGCAGAATCTCAAACTAAGGCAACCCCTCAAACTAAGGAAGACTCTCAAACTAAGGCAGACTCTCAAAATAAGGCAACTCCTCAAACTAAGTCAGACTCTCAAACGAAGGCAACCCCTCAAACTAAGGCAGACTCTCAAACGAAGGCTGACTCTCAAACTAAGGCTGACTATCAAACTAAGGCAGATTCTCAAACGAAGGCAACCCTCAAACTATGGCAGACACTCAAACTAAGGCAGACTCTCAAACTAAGGCAGACTCTCAAACAAAGGCAACTACTCAACTTAAGGCAGATTCTCAAACGAAGGCAACCCATCAAACTAAGGCAACCACTCAAACTAAGGCAGACTCTCAAACGAAGGCAACTCCTCAAATGAAGGCAACCCCTTAAACAAAGGCATATCCTCAAACTGAGGCAGATTCTCAACCTAAGGCAACCCCTCAAACTAAGGAAACCCCTCAAACTAGGGAAAACCTCAAACTAAGGCAGACTCTCAAACTAAGGGAACTCCTCAAATTAAGGCAACTCCTCAAACTAAGGCAACCTCTCAAAATAAGGCAACGCCTCAAACTAAGGCAACCCCTCAAAGTAAGGCAACCCCTCAAACTAAGTCAGACTCTCAAACGAAGGCAACGCCTCAAATTAAGGCAGACTTTCAAAATAAGGCAACACTTCAAGCTAAGGCAGAGTCACAAAATAAGGCAACCCCTCAAACTAATGCAACCCCTCAAACTAAGGCAGATTCTCAAACGAAGGCAACTCCTCAAACTAAGGCAGACTCTCAAACTCAGGCAGATTCTCAAACGAAGGCAACTCCTCAAACTAAGGCAGACTCTCAAACTCAGGCAGATTCTCAAACGAAGGCAGCTCCTCAAACTAATGCAACCCCTCAAAGTCAGGCAGACTTTCAACCGAAGGCAACTCCTCAAACTAAAACAGACTCTCAAACTAAGGCAGACTCTCAAAATAAGGCAGATTCTCAAACCAAGGCAACTCCTCAAACTGAGGCAGATTCTCACACAAAGGCAACTCCTCAAACTAAGGCAGACTCTCAAACTAAGGCAGACTCTCAAACTAAGGCAGATTCTCAAACGAAGGCAACTCCTCAAACTAAGGCAGACTCTCAAAATAAGGCAACTCCTCAAACTAAGTCAGACTCTCAAACGAAGGCAACCCCTCAAACTAAGGCAGACTCTCAAACTAAGGCTGAATATCAAACTAAGGCAGATTCTCAAACGAAGGCAACCCTCAAACTAAGGCAGACTCTCAAACTAAGGCAAACTCTCAAACTAAGGCAGACTCTCAAACTAAGGCAGATTCTCAAACGAAGGCAACCCCTCAAACTAAGGCTGACTCTCAAACTTAGCAGACTCTCAAACTAAGGCAACCCTCAAAATAAGGCAGATTCTCAAACCAAGGCAACCCCTCAAACTGAGGCAGATTCTCACACAAAGGCAACTCCTCAAACTAAGGCAGACTCTCAAACTAAGGCAGACTCTCAAACTAAGGCAGATTCTCAAACGAAGGCAACTCCTCAAACTAAGGCAGACTCTCAAAATAAGGCAACTCCTCAAACTAAGTCAGACTCTCAAACGAAGGCAACCCCTCAAACTAAGGCAGACTCTCAAACTAAGGCTGAATATCAAACTAAGGCAGATTCTCAAACGAAGGCAACCCTCAAACTAAGGCAGACTCTCAAACTAAGGCAGACTCTCAAACTAAGGCAGACTCTCAAACTAAGGCAGATTCTCAAACGAAGGCAACCCCTCAAACTAAGGCAGACTCTCAAACTTAGCAGACTCTCAAACTAAGGCAACTCCTCAAATTAAGACAGATTCTCAAACTGAGGCAACCACTCAAACTAAGGCAGACTCTCAAACGAAGGCAACCCCTGAAACTAAGGCAAACCCTCAAACTAAGGCAACTCCTCAAACAAAGGCAGACTCTCAAACTGAGGCAACTCCTCAAACTAAGGCAACCCCACAAACTAAAGCAACTCCTCAAACTAAGGCAGACTCTCAAACTCAGGCAGACTCTCAAACTAAGGCAGATTCTCAAACGAAGCCAACTCCTCAAACTGAGGCAGACTCTCAAACTGATGCAGACTCTCAAACTAAGGCAGATTGTCAAACGAAGGCATCTCCTCAATCTAAGGCAGATTCTCAAAGTAAGGCAGATTCTCAAACGAAGGCAACTCCTCAAAATAAGGCAGACTCTCAAACTAAGGCAGACTCTCAAACTAAGGCAGATTCTCAAACGAAGGCAACTCCTCAAACAAAGGCAGACTCTCAAACTAAGGCAGACTCACAAACTAAGGCAGATTCTCAAACGAAGGCAACTCCTCAAACTAAGGCAGACTCTCAAACTAAGGCAGACTCTCAAACTAAGGCAGACTCTCAAACTAAGGCAACCACTCAAACTAAGGCTGACTCGCAAACTAAGGCAGACTCTCAAACTAAGGCAGACTCTCAAACTAAGGCAACTCCTCAAACTAAGGCAGATTCTCCAACGATGCAATTCCTCAAACTAAGGCAGACTCTCAAACTAAGGCAGACTCTCAAACTAAGGCAGATTCTGAAACGAAGGCAACCCCTAAAACTAAGGCAACCCCTCAAACTAAGGCAACCCCTCAAACTAAGGCACATTCTCAAACTAAGGCACGTTCTCAAACGATGGCAACTCCTCAAACAAGGCGACCCCTCAAACTGAGGCAGACTCTCAAACTAAGACAACTCCTCAAACTAAGGCAACCCCTCAAACTAAGGCAACCCCTCAAACTAAGGCAGATTCTCAAACTAAGGCACATTCTCAAACGATGGCAACTCCTCAAACAAGGCGACCCCTCAAACTAAGGCAGATTCTCAAACGAAGGCAACTTCTCAAACTAAGGCAACCGATCAAACTAAGGCAACTCCTCAAACCATGGCAACCCCTCAAACTAAGGCAGATTCTTAAACGACGGCAACTCCTCAAACTAAGGCAGACTCTTAAACTAAGGCAGACTCTCAAACTAAGGCAACTCCTCAAACTAAAGAAACTCCTCAAACTAAGGCAACCCCTCAAACTAAGGCAAATTGTCAAACTAAGGCAACTCCTCAAACTAAGGCAACTCCTCAAACTAAGGCAACCGCTCAAACTAAGGCAGATTCTCAAATGAAGGCAACTCCTCAAACTAAGGCAGTCTCTCAAACTAAGGCAACTGCTCAAACTAAGGTAGATTCTCAAACCGAGGCAGATTCTCAAACGAAGGCAGACTCTCAAACTAAGGCAGACTCTCAAACTAAGGCAACCCCTCAAACTAATGTAGATTCTCAAACTAAGGCAACCCCTCAAACTAAGGCAACCCTTCAAGCTAAGGCAGACTCTCAAAATAAGGCAACCCCTCAAACTAATGCAACCCCTAAAACTCAGGAAGGCTCTCAAACGAAGGCAGCTCCTCAAACTAAGGCAGACTCTCAAAGTCAGGCAGATTCTCAAACGAAGGCAACTCCTCAAACTAAGGCAGACTTTCAACCGAAGGCAACTCCTCAAACTAAGTCAGACTCTCAAACGAAGTCAACCCCTCAAACTAAGGCAGGCTCTCAAACTAAGGCAGACTCTCAAACTAAGGCTGACTCTCAAACTAAGGCAGATTCTCATACGAAGGCAACACTCAAACTAAGGTAGACTCTCAAACTAAGGCAGACTCTCAAACTAAGGCAGACTCTCAAACTAAGGCAGATTCTCAAACGAAGGCAACCCCTCAAACTGAGGCTGACTCTCAAACTTAGCAGACTCTCAAACTAAGGCAACTCCTCAAACTAACGCAGATTCTCAAACTAAGGCAACCTCTCAAACTGAGGCAACCCATCAAACTAAGGCAGACTCTCAAACAAAGGCAACTCCTCAAGCTAAGGCAACCCCTCAAACAAAGGCAACTCCTCAAACTAAGGCAGATTCTCACACAAAGGCAACCCCTCAAACTAAGGCAACCCCTCAAACTAAGGCAGACTCTCAAACTCAGGCAGATTCTCAAACGAAGGTAACTCCTCAAACTAAGGCAGACTTTCAACCGAAGGCAACTCCTCAAGCTAAAACAGTCTCTCAAACTAAGGTAGACTCTCAAAATAAGGCAGATTCTCAAACCAAGGCAACCCCTCAAACTGAGGCAGATTCTCACACAAAGGCAACTCCTCAAACTAAGGCAGACTCTCAAACTAAGGCAGACTCTCAAACTAAGGCATATTCTCAAACGAAGGCAACTCCTCAAACTAAGGCAGACTCTCAAAATAAGGCAACTCCTCAAACTAAGTCAGACTCTCAAACGAAGGCAACCCCTCAAACTAAGGCAGACTCTCAAACTAAGGCTGAATATCAAACTAAGGCAGATTCTCAAACGAAGGCAACCCTCAAACTAAGGCAGACTCTCAAACTAAGGCAGACTCTCAAACTAAGGCAGATTCTCAAACGAAGGCAACCCCTCAAACTAAGGCAGACTCTCAAACTTAGCAGACTCTCAAACTAAGGCAACTCCTCAAATTAAGACAGATTCTTAAACTGAGGCAACCACTCAAACTAAGGCAGACTCTCAAACGAAGGCAACCCCTGAAACTAAGGCAAACCCTCAAACTAAGGAAACCCCTCAAACTAAGGCAGACTCTCAAACTGAGGCAACTCCTCAAACTAAGGCAACCCCACAAACTAAAGCAACTCCTCAAACTAAGGCAGACTCTCAAACTAAGGCAGACTCTCAAACTAAGGCAGATTCTCAAACGAAGGCAACTCCTCAAACTGAGGCAGACTCTCAAACTGATGCAGACTCTCAAACTAAGGCAGATTGTCAAACGAAGGCATCTCCTCAATCTAAGGCAGATTCTCAAACTAAGGCAGATTCTCAAACGAAGGCAACTCCTCAAAATAAGGCAGACTCTCAAACTAAGGCAGACTCTCAAACTAAGGCAGATTCTCAAACGAAGGCAACTCCTCAAACTAAGGCAGACTCTCAAACTAAGGCAGACTCACAAACTAAGGCAGATTCTCAAACGAAGGCAACTCCTCAAACTAAGGCAGACTCTCAAACTAAGGCAGACTCTCAAACTAAGGCAACCACTCAAACTAAGGCTGACTCGCAAACTAAGGCAGACTCTCAAACTAAGGCAGACTCTCAAACTAAGGCAACTCCTCAAACTAAGGCAGATTCTCCAACGAAGGCAATTCCTCAAACTAAGGCAGACTCTCAAACTAAGGCAGACTCTCAAACTAAGGCAGATTCTCAAACGAAGGCAACCCCTAAAACTAAGGCAACCCCTCAAACTAAGGCAACCGCTCAAACTAAGGCAGACTCTCAAAAAAAGGCAACCCCTCAAACTAAGGCAACCCTTCAAACGAAGGCAGATTCTCAATCTAAGGCAACCTCCCAAACTAAGGTAACCCCTCAAACTAATGCAGACTCTCAAACTAAGGCAACCCATCAAACTAAGGCAACCCCTCAAACGAAGGCAACCCCTCAAACTAAGGCAGACTCTCAAACTAAGGCAGACTCTCAAACTAAGGCAACCCCTCAAACTAAGGAAGACTCTCAAACTAAGGCAGACTCTCAAAATAAGGCAACTCCTCAAACTAAGTCAGACTCTCAAACGAAGGCAACCCCTCAAACTAAGGCAGAATCTCAAACGAAGGCTGACTCTCAAACTAAGGCTGACTATCAAACTAAGGCAGATTCTCAAACGAAGGCAACCCTCAAACTAAGGCAGACACTCAAACTAAGGCAGACTCTCAAACTAAGGCAGACTCTCAAACAAAGGCAACTACTCAACTTAAGGCAGATTCTCAAACGAAGGCAACCCATCAAACTAAGGCAACCACTCAAACTAAGGCAGACTCTCAAACGAAGGCAACTCCTCAAACGAAGGCAACCCCTCAAACAAAGGCAACTCCTCAAACTGAGGCAGATTCTCAACCTAAGGCAACCCCTCAAACTAAGGAAACCCCTCAAACTAGGGCAAAACCTCAAACTAAGGCAGACTCTCAAACTAAGGCAACTCCTCAAACTAGGGCAAAACCTCAAACTAAGGCAGACTCTCAAACTAAGGGAACTCCTCAAATTAAGGCAACTCCTCAAACTAAGGCAACCTCTCAAAATAAGGCAACGCCTCAAACTAAGGCAACCCCTCAAAGTAAGGCAACCCCTCAAACTAAGTCAGACTCTCAAACGAAGGCAACGCCTCAAATTAAGGCAGACTTTCAAAATAAGGCAACACTTCAAGCTAAGGCAGAGTCTCAAAATAAGGCAACCCCTCAAACTAATGCAACCCCTCAAACTAAGGCAGATTCTCAAACGAAGGCATCTCCTCAAACTAAGGCAGACTCTCAAACTCAGGCAGATTCTCAAACGAAGGCAACTCCTCAAACTAATGCAACCCCTCAAACTCAGGCAGACTTTCAACCGAAGGCAACTCCTCAATCTAAAACAGACTCTCAAACTAAGGCAGACTCTCAAAATAAGGCAGATTCTCATACCAAGGCAACTCCTCAAACTGAGGCAGATTCTCACACAAAGGCAACTCCTCAAACTAAGGCAGACTCTCAAACTAAGGCAGACTCTCAAACTAAGGCAGATTCTCAAACGAAGGCAACTCCTCAAACTAAGGCAGACTCTCAAAATAAGGCAACTCCTCAAACTAAGTCAGACTCTCAAACGAAGGCAACCCCTCAAACTAAGGCAGACTCTCAAACTAAGGCTGAATATCAAACTAAGGCAGATTCTCAAACGAAGGCAACCCTCAAACTAAGGCAGACTCTCAAACTAAGGCAGACTCTCAAACTAAGGCAGATTCTCAAACGAAGGCAACCCCTCAAACTAAGGCAGATTCTCAAACTTAGTAGACTCTCAAACTAAGGCAACTCCTCAAATTAAGGCAGACTCTCAAACGAAGGCAACCCCTGAAACTAAGGCAAACCCTCAAACGAAGGAAACCCCTCAAACTAAGGCAGACTCTCAAACTAAGGCAACTCCTCAAACTAAGGCTACCCCACAAACTAAAGCAACTCCTCAAACTAAGGCAGACTCTCAAACTAAGGCAGACTCTCAAACGAAGGCAACCCCTCAAACTAAGGAAGACTCTCAAACTAAGGCAGATTCTCAAACTAAGGCAACTCCTCAAACTAAGTCAGACTCTCAAACGAAGGCAACCCCTCAAACTAAGGCAGACTCTCAAACTAAGGCAGACTCTCAAACTAAGGCTGACTCTCAAACTGAGGCAGATTCTCATACGAAGGCAACCCTCAAACTAAGGCAGACTCTCAAACTAAGGCAGACTCTCAAACTAAGGCAGATTCTCAAACGAAGGCAACCCATCAAACTATGGCTGACTCTCAAACTTAGCAGATTCTCAAACTAACGCAACTCCTCAAACTAAGGCAGATTCTCAAACTAAGGCAACCACTCAAACTAAGGCAACCCATCAAACTAAGGCAGACTCTCAAACGAAGGCAACTCCTCAAACTAAGGCAACCCCTCAAACAAAGGCAACTCCTCAAACTAAGGCAGATTCTCAAACAAAGGCAACCCCTCAAACTAAGGCAACCCCTCAAACTAAGGCAAAACCTCAAACTAAGGCAGACTCTCAAACTAAGGCAACTCCTCAAACTGAAGCAACTCCTCAAACTAAGGCAGATTCTCAAACGAAGGAAACCCCTCAAACTAAGTCAACATCTCAATATAAGGCAACCCCTCAAACTAAGGCATCTCCTCAAAATAAGGCAACCCCTCAAACTAAGGCAACCCCTCAAACTGAGGCAATCCCTCAAACTAAGGCAAACCATCAAGCTAAGGCAGATTCTCAAACTAAGGCAACCCCTCAAACTAAGCCAAACCCTCAAACGAAGACAGACTCTCAAACGAAGGCAACCCCCGAAAATAAGGCAGACTCGCAAACTAAGGCAACCCCTCAAACTAAGGCGACCCCTCAAACTAAGGCAACACCTCAAACTAAGGCTGACTGTCAAACTAAGGCAACCCCTCAAACTAAGGCAGACTCTCAAACTAAGGCATACTCTCAAACTAAGGCAGATTCTCAAACGAAGGCAGCAACTCAAACTGAGGCAGACTCTCAAACTAAGGCAGATTCTCAAACGAAGGCAACTCCTCAAACTAAGGCAGACTCTCAAACGAAGGCAACTCCTCAAACTAAGGCAGACTCTCAAAATAAGGCAACTCCTCAAACTAAGTCAGAATCTCAAACGAAGGCAACCCCTCAAACTAAGGCAGACTCTCAATCTAAGGCTGAATATCAAAATACGGCAGATTCTCAAACGAAGGCAACCCTCAAACTAAGGCAGACTCTCAAACTAACCCAGACTCTCAAACTAAGGCAGACTCTCAAACTAAGGCAGATTCTCAAAAGAAGGCAACCCCTCAAACTAAGGCAGACTCTCAAACTTATCAGACTCTCAAACTAAGGCAACTCCTCAAATTAAGGCAGATTCTCAAACTGAGGCAACCACTAAAACTAAGGCTGACTATCAAACTAAGGCAGATTCTCAAACGAAGGCAACCCTCAAACTAAGGCAGACACTCAAACTAAGGCAGACTCTCAAACTAAGGCAGACTCTCAAACAAAGGCAACTACTCAACTTAAGGCAGATTCTCAAACGAAGGCAACCCATCAAACTAAGGCAACCACTCAAACTAAGGCAGACTCTCAAACGAAGGCAACTCCTCAAACGAAGGCAACCCCTCAAACAAAGGCAACTCCTCAAACTGAGGCAGATTCTCAACCTAAGGCAACCCCTCAAACTAAGGAAACCCCTCAAACTAGGGCAAAACCTCAAACTAAGGCAGACTCTCAAACTAAGGCAACTCCTCAAACTAGGGCAAAACCTCAAACTAAGGCAGACTCTCAAACTAAGGGAACTCCTCAAATTAAGGCAACTCCTCAAACTAAGGCAACCTCTCAAAATAAGGCAACGCCTCAAACTAAGGCAACCCCTCAAAGTAAGGCAACCCCTCAAACTAAGTCAGACTCTCAAACGAAGACAACGCCTCAAATTAAGGCAGACTTTCAAAATAAGGCAACACTTCAAGCTAAGGCAGAGTCTCAAAATAAGGCAACCCCTCAAACTAATGCAACCCCTCAAACTAAGGCAGATTCTCAAACGAAGGCATCTCCTCAAACTAAGGCAGACTCTCAAACTCAGGCAGATTCTCAAACGAAGGCAACTCCTCAAACTAATGCAACCCCTCAAACTCAGGCAGACTTTCAACCGAAGGCAACTCCTCAATCTAAAACAGACTCTCAAACTAAGGCAGACTCTCAAAATAAGGCAGATTCTCATACCAAGGCAACTCCTCAAACTGAGGCAGATTCTCACACAAAGGCAACTCCTCAAACTAAGGCAGACTCTCAAACTAAGGCAGACTCTCAAACTAAGGCAGATTCTCAAACGAAGGCAACTCCTCAAACTAAGGCAGACTCTCAAAATAAGGCAACTCCTCAAACTAAGTCAGACTCTCAAACGAAGGCAACCCCTCAAACTAAGGCAGACTCTCAAACTAAGGCTGAATATCAAACTAAGGCAGATTCTCAAACGAAGGCAACCCTCAAACTAAGGCAGACTCTCAAACTAAGGCAGACTCTCAAACTAAGGCAGATTCTCAAACGAAGGCAACCCCTCAAACTAAGGCAGATTCTCAAACTTAGTAGACTCTCAAACTAAGGCAACTCCTCAAATTAAGGCAGACTCTCAAACGAAGGCAACCCCTGAAACTAAGGCAAACCCTCAAACGAAGGAAACCCCTCAAACTAAGGCAGACTCTCAAACTAAGGCAACTCCTCAAACTAAGGCTACCCCACAAACTAAAGCAACTCCTCAAACTAAGGCAGACTCTCAAACTAAGGCAGACTCTCAAACGAAGGCAACCCCTCAAACTAAGGAAGACTCTCAAACTAAGGCAGATTCTCAAACTATGCAACTCCTCAAACTAAGTCAGAATCTCAAACGAAGGCAACCCCTCAAACTAAGGCAGACTCTCAAACTAAGGCAGACTCTCAAACTAAGGCTGACTCTCAAACTGAGGCAGATTCTCATACGAAGGCAACCCTCAAACTAAGGCAGACTCTCAAACTAAGGCAGACTCTCAAACTAAGGCAGATTCTCAAACGAAGGCAACCCATCAAACTATGGCTGACTCTCAAACTTAGCAGATTCTCAAACTAACGCAACTCCTCAAACTAAGGCAGATTCTCAAACTAAGGCAACCACTCAAACTAAGGCAACCCATCAAACTAAGGCAGACTCTCAAACGAAGGCAACTCCTCAAACTAAGGCAACCCCTCAAACAAAGGCAACTCCTCAAACTAAGGCAGATTCTCAAACAAAGGCAACCCCTCAAACTAAGGCAACCCCTCAAACTAAGGCAAAACCTCAAACTAAGGCAGACTCTCAAACTAAGGCAACTCCTCAAACTGAAGCAACTCCTCAAACTAAGGCAGATTCTCAAACGAAGGAAACCCCTCAAACTAAGTCAACATCTCAATATAAGGCAACCCCTCAAACTAAGGCATCTCCTCAAAATAAGGCAACCCCTCAAACTAAGGCAACCCCTCAAACTGAGGCAATCCCTCAAACTAAGGCAAACCATCAAGCTAAGGCAGATTCTCAAACTAAGGCAACCCCTCAAACTAAGCCAAACCCTCAAACGAAGACAGACTCTCAAACGAAGGCAACCCCCGAAAATAAGGCAGACTCGCAAACTAAGGCAACCCCTCAAACTAAGGCGACCCCTCAAACTAAGGCAACACCTCAAACTAAGGCTGACTGTCAAACTAAGGCAACCCCTCAAACTAAGGCAGACTCTCAAACTAAGGCATACTCTCAAACTAAGGCAGATTCTCAAACGAAGGCAGCAACTCAAACTGAGGCAGACTCTCAAACTAAGGCAGATTCTCAAACGAAGGCAACTCCTCAAACTAAGGCAGACTCTCAAACGAAGGCAACTCCTCAAACTAAGGCAGACTCTCAAAATAAGGCAACTCCTCAAACTAAGTCAGAATCTCAAACGAAGGCAACCCCTCAAACTAAGGCAGACTCTCAATCTAAGGCTGAATATCAAAATACGGCAGATTCTCAAACGAAGGCAACCCTCAAACTAAGGCAGACTCTCAAACTAACCCAGACTCTCAAACTAAGGCAGACTCTCAAACTAAGGCAGATTCTCAAAAGAAGGCAACCCCTCAAACTAAGGCAGACTCTCAAACTTATCAGACTCTCAAACTAAGGCAACTCCTCAAATTAAGGCAGATTCTCAAACTGAGGCAACCACTCAAACTAAGGCAGACTCTCAAACGAAGGCAACCCCTGAAACTAAGGCAAACCCTCAAACTAAGGAAACCCCTCAAACTAAGTCAGACTCTCAAACTAAGGCAACTCCTCAAACTAAGGCAACCCCACAAACTAAAGCAACTCCTCAAACTAAGGCAGACTCTCAAACTAAGGCAGACTCTCAAACGAAGGCAACCCCTCAAACTAAGGAAGACTCTCAAACTGAGGCAGACTCTCAAACTAAGGCAACTCCTCAAACTAAGTCAGACTCTCAAACGAAGGCAACCCCTCAAACTAAGGCAGACTCTCAAACTAAGGCAGACTCTCAAACTAAGGCTGAATCTCAAACTAAGGCAGATTCTCATACGAAGGCAACCCTCAAACTAAGGCAGACACTCAAACTAAGGCAGACTCTCAAACTAAGGCAGACTCTCAAACTTAGCAGACTCTCAAACTAAGGCAACTCCTCAAATTAAGGCAGATTCTCAAACTGAGGCAACCACTCAAACTAAGGCAGACTCTCAAACGAAGGCAACCCCTGAAACTAAGGCAAACCCTCAAACTAAGGAAACCCCTCAAACTAAGGCAGACTCTCAAACTAAGGCAACTCCTCAAACTAAGGCAACCCCACAAACTAAAGCAACTCCTCAAACTAAGGCAGTCTCTCAAACTAAGGCAGACTCTCAAACGAAGGCAACCCCTCAAACTAAGGAAGACTCTCAAACTAAGGCAGACTCTCAAACTAAGGCAACTCCTCAAACTGAGTCAGACTCTCAAACGAAGGCAACCCCTCAAACTAAGGCAGACTCTCAAACTAAGGCAGACTCTCAAACTAAGGCTGACTCTCAAACTAAGGCAGATTCTCATACGAAGGCAACCCTCAAACTAAGGCAGACTCTCAAACTAAGGCAGACTCTCAAACTAAGGCAGACTCTCAAACTAAGGCAGATTCTCAAACGAAGGCAACCCATCAAACTAAGGCTGACTCTCAAACTTAGCAGATTCTCAAACTAAGGCAACTCCTCAAACTAAGGCAGATTCTCAAACTAAGGCAACCACTCAAACTAAGGCAACCCATCAAACTAAGGCAGACTCTCAAACGAAGGCAACTCCTCAAACTAAGGCAACCCCTCAAACAAAGGCAACTCCTCAAACTAAGGCAGATTCTCAAACAAAGGCAACCCCTCAAACTAAGGCAACCCCTCAAACTAAGGCAAAACCTCAAACTATGGCAGACTCTCAAACTAAGGCAACTCCTCAAACTGAAGCAACTCCTCAAACTAAGGCAGTTTCTCAAACGAAGGAAACCCCTCAAACTAAGGCAACATCTCAAACTAAGGCAACCCCTCAAACTAAGGCAACCCCTCAAAATAAGGCAACCCCTCAAACTAAGGCAACCCCTCAAACTGAGGCAACCCCTCAAACTAAGGCAAAGCAACAAGCTAAGGCAGATTCTCAAACTAAGGCAACCCCTCAAACTAAGCCAAACCCTCAAACGAAGACAGACTCTCAAACGAAGGCAACCCCTGAAACTAAGGCAGACTCGCAAACTAAGGCAACCCCTCAAACTAAGGCGACCCCTCAAACTAAGGCAACACCTCAAACTAAGGCAGACTGTCAAACTAAGGCAACCCCTCAAACTAAGGCAGACTCTCAAACTAAGGCAGACTCTCAAACTAAGGCAGATTCTCAAACGAAGGCAGCTCCTCAAACTGAGGCAGACTCTCAAACTAAGGCAGATTCTCAAACGAAGGCAACTCCTCAAACTAAGGCAGACTCTCAAACGAAGGCAACTCCTCAAACTAAGGCAGACTCTCAAAATAAGGCAACTCCTCAAACTAAGTCAGACTCTCAAACGAAGGCAACCCCTCAAACTAAGGCAGACTCTCAATCTAAGGCTGATTCTCAAACGAAGGCAGCTCCTCAAACTGAGGCAGACTCTCAAACTAAGGCAGATTCTCAAACGAAGGCAACTCCTCAAACGAAGGCAGACTCTCAAACGAAGGCAACTCCTCAAACTAAGGCAGACTCTCAAAATAAGGCAACTCCTCAAACTAAGTCAGACTCTCAAACGAAGGCAACCCCTCAAACTAAGGCAGACTCTCAATCTAAGGCTGAATATCAAACTAAGTCATATTCTCAAACGAACGCAACCCTCAAACTAAGGCAGACTCTCAAACTAACCCAGACTCTCAAACTAAGGCAGACTCTCAAACTAAGGCAGATTCTCAAACGAAGGCAACCCCTCAAACTAAGGCAGACTCTCAAACTTAGCAGACTCTCAAACTAAGGCAACTCCTGAAATTAAGGCAGATTCTCAAACTGAGGCAACCACTCAAACTAAGGAAGACTCTCAAACGAAGGCAACCCCTGAAACTAAGGCAAACCCTCAAACTAAGGAAACCCCTCAAACTAAGGCAGACTCTCAAACTAAGGCAACTCCTCAAACTAAGGCAACCCCACAAACTAAAGCAACTCCTCAAACTAAGGCAGACTCTCAAACTAAGGCAGACTCTCAAACGAAGGCAACCCCTCAAACTAAGGAAGACTCTCAAACTAAGGCAGACTCTCAAACTAAGGCAACTCCTCAAACTAAGTCAGACTCTCAAACGAAGGCAACCCCTCAAACTAAGGCAGACTCTCAAACTAAGGCAGACTCTCAAACGAAGGCTGACTCTCAAACTAAGGCAGATTCTCATACGAAGGCGACCCTCAAACTATGGCAGACTCTCAAACTAAGGCAGACTCTCAAACTAAGGCAGATTCTCAAACGAAGGCAACCCATCAAACTAAGGCTGACTCTCAAACTTAGCAGATTCTCAAACTAAGGCAACTCCTCAAACTAAGGCAGATTCTCAAACTAAGACAACCACTAAACTAAGGCAACCCATCAAACTAAGGCAGACTCTCACACGAAGGCAACTCCTCAAACTAAGGCAACCCCTCAAACAAAGGCAACTCCTCAAACTAAGGCAGATTCTCAAACAAAGGCAACCCCTCAAACTAAGGCAACCCCTCAAACTAAGGCAAAACCTCAAACTATGGCAGACTCTCAAACTAAGGCAACTCCTCAAACTGAAGCAACTCCTCAAACTAAGGCAGATTCTCAAACGAAGGAAACCCCTCAAACTAAGGCAACATCTCAAAATAAGGCAACCCCTCAAACTAAGGCATCCCCTCAAAATAAGGCAACCCCTCAAACTAAGGCAACCCCTCAAACTGAGGCAATCCCTCAAACTAAGGCAAACCAACAAGCTAAGGCAGATTCTCAAACTAAGGCAACCCCTCAAACTAAGCCAAACCTTCAAACGAAGACAGACTCTCAAACGAAGGCAACCCCCGAAACTAAGGCAGACTCGCATACTAAGGCAACCCCTCAAACTAAGGCGACCCCTCAAACTAAGGCAACACCTCAAACTAAGGCAGACTGTCAAACTAAGGCAACCCCTCAAACTAAGGCAGACTCTCAAACTAAGGCAGACTCTCAAACTAAGGCCGATTCTCAAACGAAGGCAGCAACTCAAACTGAGGCAGACTCTCAAACTAAGGCAGATTCTCAAACGAAGGCAACTCCTCAAACTAAGGCAGACTCTCAAAATAAGGCAACTCCTCAAACTAAGTCAGAATCTCAAACAAAGGCAACCCCTCAAACTAAGGCAGACTCTCAATCTAAGGCTGAATATCAAACTAAGGCAGATTCTCAAACGAAGGCAACCCTCAAACTAAGGCAGACTCTCAAACTAACCCAGACTCTCAAACTAAGGCAGACTCTCAAACTAAGGCAGATTCTCAAACAAAGGCAACCCCTCAAACTAAGGCAACCCCTCAAACTAAGGCAAAACCTCAAACTATGGCAGACTCTCAAACTAAGGCAACTCCTCAAACTGAAGCAACTCCTCAAACTAAGGCAGATTCTCAAACGAAGGAAACCCCTCAAACTAAGGCAACATCTCAAAATAAGGCAACCCCTCAAACTAAGGCATCCCCTCAAAATAAGGCAACCCCTCAAACTAAGGCAACCCCTCAAACTGAGGCAATCCCTCAAACTAAGGCAAACCATCAAGCTAAGGCAGATTCTCAAACTAAGGCAACCCCTCAAACTAAGCCAAATCTTCAAACGAAGACAGACTCTCAAACGAAGGCAACCCCCGAAACTAAGGCAGACTCGCAAACTAAGGCAACCCCTCAAACTAAGGCGACCCCTCAAACTAAGGCAACACCTCAAACTAAGGCAGACTGTCAAACTAAGGCAACCCCTCAAACTAAGGCAGACTCTCAAACTAAGGCAGACTCTCAAACTAAGGCAGATTCTCAAACGAAGGCAGCAACTCAAACTGAGGCAGACTCTCAAACTAAGGCAGATTCTCAAACGAAGGCAACTCCTCAAACTAAGGCAGACTCTCAAAATAAGGCAACTCCTCAAACTAAGTCAGAATCTCAAACAAAGGCAACCCCTCAAACTAAGGCAGACTCTCAATCTAAGGCTGAATATCAAACTAAGGCAGATTCTCAAACGAAGGCAACCCTCAAACTAAGGCAGACTCTCAAACTAACCCAGACTCTCAAACTAAGGCAGACTCTCAAACTAAGGCAGATTCTCAAACGAAGGCAACCCCTCAAACTAAGGCAGACTCTCAAACTTAGCAGACTCTCAAACTAAGGCAACTCCTCAAATTAAGGCAGATTCTCAAACTGAGGCAACCACTCAAACTAAGGCAGACTCTCAAACGAAGGCAACCCCTGAAACTAAGGCAAACCCTCAAACTAAGGAAACCCCTCAAACGAAGGCAGACTCTCAAACTAAGGCAACTCCTCAAACTAAGGCAACCCCACAAACTAAAGCAACTCCTCAAACTAAGGCAGACTCTCAAACTAAGGCAGACTCTCAAACGAAGGCAACCCCTCAAACTAAGGAAGACTCTCAAACTAAGGCAGATTCTCATACGAAGGCAACCCTCAAACTAAGGCAGACTCTCAAACTAAGGCAGACTCTCAAACTAAGGCAGACTCTCAAACTTAGCAGACTCTCAAACCAAGGCAACTCCTCAAATTAAGGCAGATTCTCAAATTGAGGCAACCACTCAAACTAAGGCAGACTCTCAAACTAAGGCAACTCCTCAAACTAAGGCAACCCCACAAACTAAAGCAACTCCTCAAACTAAGGCAGACTCTCAAACTAAGGCAGACTCTCAAACTAAGGCACCCCCTCAAACTAAGGAAGACTCTCAAACTAAGGCAGACTCTCAAACTAAGGCAACTCCTCAAACTAAGTCAGACTCTCAAACGAAGGCAACCCCTCAAACTAAGGCAGACTCTCAAACTAAGGCAGACTCTCAAACTAAGGCTGACTCTCAAACTAAGGCAGATTCTCATACGAAGGCAGACTCTCAAACCAAGGCAGACTCTCAAACTAAGGCAGATTCTCAAACGAAGGCAACCCATCAAACTAAGGCTGACTCTCAAACTTAGCAGATTCTCAAACTAAGGCAACTCCTCAAACTAAGGCAGATTCTCAAACTAAGGCAACCACTCAAACTAAGGCAACCCATCAAACTAAGGCAGACTCTCAAACGAAGGCAACTCCTCAAACTAAGGCAACCCCTCAAACAAAGGCAACTCCTCAAACTAAGGCACATTCTCAAACAAAGGCAACCCCTCAAACTAAGGCAACCCCTCAAACTAAGGCAAAACCTCAAACTATGGCAGACTCTCAAACTAAGGCAACTCCTCAAACTGAAGCAACTCCTCAAATTAAGGCAGATTCTCAAACGAAGGAAACCCCTCAAACTAAGGCAACATCTCAAACTAAGGCAACCCCTCAAACTAAGGCAACCCCTCAAAATAAGGCAACCCCTCAAACTAAGGCAACCCCTCAAACTGAGGCAACCCCTCAAACTAAGGCAAACCATCAACCTAAGGCAGATTCTCAAACTAAGGCAACCCCTCAAACTAAGCCAAACCCTCAAACGAAGACAGACTCTCAAACGAAGGCAACCCCTGAAACTAAGGCAGACTCGCAAACTAAGGCAACCCCTCACACTAAGGCGACCCCTCAAACTAAGGCAACACCTCAAACTAAGGCAGACTGTCAAACTAAGGCAACCCCTCAAACTAAGGCAGACTCTCAAACGAAGGCAACCCTCAAACTAAGGCAGACTCTCAAACTAACCCAGACTCTCAAACTAAGGCAGACTCTCAAACTAAGGCAGATTCTCAAACGAAGGCAACCCCTCAAACTAAGGCAGACTCTCAAACTTAGCAGACTCTCAAACTAAGGCAACTCCTGAAATTAAGGCAGATTCTCAAACTGAGGCAACCACTCAAACTAAGGCAGACTCTCAAACGAAGGCAACCCCTGAAACTAAGGCAAACCCTCAAACTAAGGAAACCCCTCAAACTAAGGCAGACTCTCAAACTAAGGCAACTCCTCAAACTAAGGCAACCCCACAAACTAAAGCAACTCCTCAAACTAAGGCAGACTCTCAAACTAAGGCAGACTCTCAAACGAATTCAACCCCTCAAACTAAGGAAGACTCTCAAACTAAGGCAGACTCTCAAACTAAGGCAACTCCTCAAAGTAAGTCAGACTCTCAAACGAAGGCAACCCCTCAAACTAAGGCAGACTCTCAAACTAAGGCAGACTCTCAAACGAAGGCTGACTCTCAAACTAAGGCAGATTCTCATACGAAGGCAACCCTCAAACTAAGGCAGACTCTCAAACTAAGGCAGACTCTCAAACAAAGGCAGATTCTCAAACGAAGGCAACCCATCAAACTAAGGCTGACTCTCAAACTTAGCAGATTCTCAAACTAAGGCAACTCCTCAAACTAAGGCAGATTCTCAAGCTAAGACAACCACTCAAACTAAGGCAACCCATCAAACTAAGGCAGACTCTCAAACGAAGGCAACTCCTCAAACTAAGGCAACCCCTCAAACAAAGGCAACTCCTCAAACTAAGGCAGATTCTCAAACAAAGGCAACCCCTCAAACTAAGGCAACCCCTCAAACTAAGGCAAAACCTCAAACTATGGCAGACTCCCAAACTAAGGCAACTCCTCAAACTGAAGCAACTCCTCAAACTAAGGCAGATTCTCTAACGAAGGAAACCCCTCAAACTAAGGCAACATCTCAAACTAAGGCAACCCCTCAAACTAAGGCAACCCCTCAAAATAAGGCAACCCCTCAAACTAAGGCAACCCCTCAAACTGAGGCAACCCCTCAAACTAAGGCAAACCATCAAGCTAAGGCAGATTCTCAAACCAAGGCAACCCCTCAAACTAAGCCAAACCCTCAAATGAAGACAGACTCTCAAACGAAGGCAACCCCTGAAACTAAGGCAGACTCGCAAACTGAGGCAACCCCTCAAACTAAGGCGACCCCTCAAACTAAGGTAACAACTCAAACTAAGGCAGACTGTCAAACTAAGGCAACCCCTCAAACTAAGGCAGACTCTCAAACTAAGGCAGACTCTCAAACTAAGGCAGATTCTCAAACGAAGGCAACTCCTCAAACTGAGGCAGACTCTCAAACTAAGGCAGATTCTCAAACGAAGGCATCTCCTCAAACTAAGGCAGACTCTCAAACGAAGGCAACTCCTCAAACTAAGGCAGACTCTCAAAATAAGGCAACTCCTCAAACTAAGTCAGACTCTCAAACGAAGGCAACCCCTCAAACTAAGGCAGACTCTCAATCTAAGGCTGAATATCAAACTAAGGCAGATTCTCAAACGAAGGCAACCCTCAAACTAAGGCAGACTCTCAAACTAACCCAGACTCTCAAACTAAGGCAGACTCTCAAACTAAGGCAGATTCTCAAACGAAGGCAACCCCTCAAACTAAGGCAGACTCTCAAACTTAGCAGACTCTCAAACTAAGGCAACTCCTCAAATTAAGGCAGATTCTCAAACTGAGGCAACCACTCAAACTAAGGCAGACTCTCAAACGAAGGCAACCCCTGAAACTAAGGCAAACCCTCAAACTAAGGAAACCCCTCAAACTAAGGCAGACTCTCAAACTAAGGCAACTCCTCAAACTAAGGCAACCCCACAAACTAAAGCAACTCCTCAAACTAAGGCAGACTCTCAAACTAAGGCAGACTCTCAAACGAAGGCAACCCCTCAAACTAAGGAAGACTCTCAAACTAAGGCAGACTCTCAAACTAAGGCAACTCCTCAAACTAAGTCGGACTCTCAAACGAAGGCAACCCCTCAAACTAAGGCAGACTCTCAAACTAAGGCAGACTCTCAAACTAAGGCAGATTCTCAAACGAAGGCAACCCATCAAACTAAGGCTGACTCTCAAACTTAGCAGATTCTCAAACTAAGGCAACTCCTCAAACTAAGGCAGATTCTCAAACTAAGACAACCACTCAAACTAAGGCAACCCATCAAACTAAGGCAGACTCTCAAACGAAGGCAACTCCTCAAACTAAGGCAACCCCTCAAACAAAGGCAACTCCTCAAACTAAGGCAGATTCTCAAACAAAGGCAACCCCTCAAACTAAGGCAACCCCTCAAACTAAGGCAAAACCTCAAACTAAGGCAGACTCTCAAACTAAGGCAACTCCTCCAACTGAAGCAACTCCTCAAACTAAGGCAGATTCTCAAACGAAGGAAACCCCTCAAACTAAGGCAACATCTCAAACTAAGGCAGCCCCTCAAACTAAGGCAACCCCTCAAAATAAGGCAACCTCTCAAACTAAGGCAACCCCTCAAACTGAGGCAACCCCTCAAACTAAGGCAAACCATCAAGCTAAGGCAGATTCTCAAACTAAGGCAACCCCTCAAACTAAGCCAAACCCTCAAACGAAGACAGACTCTCAAACTAAGGCAACCCCTGAAACTAAGGCAGACTCGCAAACTAAGGCAACCCCTCAACCTAAGGCGACCCCTCAAACTAAGGCAACACCTCAAACTAAGGCAGACTGTCAAACTAAGGCAACTCCTCAAACTAAGGCAGACTCTCAAACTAAGGCAGACTCTCAAACTAAGGCAGATTCTCAAACGAAGGCAGCTCCTCAAACTGAGGCAGACTCTCAAACTAAGGCAGATTCTCAAACGAAGGCAACTCCTCAAACTAAGGCAGACTCTCAAAATAAGGCAACTCCTCAAACTAAGTCAGACTCTCAAACGAAGGCAACCCCTCAAATTAAGGCAGACTCTCAAACTAAGGCTGACTATCAAACTAAGACAGATTCTCAAACGAAGGCAACCCTCAAACTAAGGCAGACTCTCAAACTAAGGCTGACTCTCAAACTTAGCAGATTCTCAAACTGAGGCAACTCCTCAAATTAAGGCAGATTCTCAAACTAAGGCAACCACTCAAACTAAGGCAGAATCTCAAACGAAGGCAACCACTGAAACTAAGGCAAACCCTCAAACTAAGGAAACCCCTCAAACTAATGCAGACTCTCAAACTAAGGCAACTCCTCAAACTAAGGCAACCCCACAAACTAAAGCAACTCCTCAAACTAAGGCAGACTCTCAAACTAAGGCAGACTCTCAAACGAAGGCAACCCCTCAAACTAAGGAGGACTCTCAAACTAAGGCAGACTCTCAAACTAAGGCAACTCGTCAAAAAAAGTCAGACTCTCAAACGAAGGCAACCCCTCAAACTAAGTCAGATTCTCAAACGAAGGCAACCACTCGAACTAAGGCAACCCCTAAAACGAAGGAAGGCTCTCAAACGAAGGCAACTCCTCAAACTAAGGCAGACTCTCAAACTAAGGCAGACTCTCAAACTAAGGCAGATTCTCAAACTAAGGCAACCCCTCAAACTAAGGCAGACTCTCAAACTAAGGCAACTCCTCAAACTAAGGCAACCCCACAAACTAAAGCAACTCCTCAAACTAAGGCAGACTCTCAAACTAAGGCAGACTCTCAAACGAAGGCAACCCCTCAAACTAAGGAAGACTCTCAAACTAAGGCAGACTCTCAAACTAAGGCAACTCCTCAAACTAAGTCAGACTCTCAAACGAAGGCAACCCCTCAAACTAAGGCAGACTCTCAAACTAAGGCAGACTCTCAAACGAAGGCTGACTCTCAAACTAAGGCAGATTCTCATACGAAGGCGACCCTCAAACTATGGCAGACTCTCAAACTAAGGCAGACTCTCAAACTAAGGCAGATTCTCAAACGAAGGCAACCCATCAAACTAAGGCTGACTCTCAAACTTAGCAGATTCTCAAACTAAGGCAACTCCTCAAACTAAGGCAGATTCTCAAACTAAGACAACCACTAAACTAAGGCAACCCATCAAACTAAGGCAGACTCTCACACGAAGGCAACTCCTCAAACTAAGGCAACCCCTCAAACAAAGGCAACTCCTCAAACTAAGGCAGATTCTCAAACAAAGGCAACCCCTCAAACTAAGGCAACCCCTCAAACTAAGGCAAAACCTCAAACTATGGCAGACTCTCAAACTAAGGCAACTCCTCAAACTGAAGCAACTCCTCAAACTAAGGCAGATTCTCAAACGAAGGAAACCCCTCAAACTAAGGCAACATCTCAAAATAAGGCAACCCCTCAAACTAAGGCATCCCCTCAAAATAAGGCAACCCCTCAAACTAAGGCAACCCCTCAAACTGAGGCAATCCCTCAAACTAAGGCAAACCAACAAGCTAAGGCAGATTCTCAAACTAAGGCAACCCCTCAAACTAAGCCAAACCTTCAAACGAAGACAGACTCTCAAACGAAGGCAACCCCCGAAACTAAGGCAGACTCGCATACTAAGGCAACCCCTCAAACTAAGGCGACCCCTCAAACTAAGGCAACACCTCAAACTAAGGCAGACTGTCAAACTAAGGCAACCCCTCAAACTAAGGCAGACTCTCAAACTAAGGCAGACTCTCAAACTAAGGCCGATTCTCAAACGAAGGCAGCAACTCAAACTGAGGCAGACTCTCAAACTAAGGCAGATTCTCAAACGAAGGCAACTCCTCAAACTAAGGCAGACTCTCAAAATAAGGCAACTCCTCAAACTAAGTCAGAATCTCAAACAAAGGCAACCCCTCAAACTAAGGCAGACTCTCAATCTAAGGCTGAATATCAAACTAAGGCAGATTCTCAAACGAAGGCAACCCTCAAACTAAGGCAGACTCTCAAACTAACCCAGACTCTCAAACTAAGGCAGACTCTCAAACTAAGGCAGATTCTCAAACAAAGGCAACCCCTCAAACTAAGGCAACCCCTCAAACTAAGGCAAAACCTCAAACTATGGCAGACTCTCAAACTAAGGCAACTCCTCAAACTGAAGCAACTCCTCAAACTAAGGCAGATTCTCAAACGAAGGAAACCCCTCAAACTAAGGCAACATCTCAAAATAAGGCAACCCCTCAAACTAAGGCATCCCCTCAAAATAAGGCAACCCCTCAAACTAAGGCAACCCCTCAAACTGAGGCAATCCCTCAAACTAAGGCAAACCATCAAGCTAAGGCAGATTCTCAAACTAAGGCAACCCCTCAAACTAAGCCAAATCTTCAAACGAAGACAGACTCTCAAACGAAGGCAACCCCCGAAACTAAGGCAGACTCGCAAACTAAGGCAACCCCTCAAACTAAGGCGACCCCTCAAACTAAGGCAACACCTCAAACTAAGGCAGACTGTCAAACTAAGGCAACCCCTCAAACTAAGGCAGACTCTCAAACTAAGGCAGACTCTCAAACTAAGGCAGATTCTCAAACGAAGGCAGCAACTCAAACTGAGGCAGACTCTCAAACTAAGGCAGATTCTCAAACGAAGGCAACTCCTCAAACTAAGGCAGACTCTCAAAATAAGGCAACTCCTCAAACTAAGTCAGAATCTCAAACAAAGGCAACCCCTCAAACTAAGGCAGACTCTCAATCTAAGGCTGAATATCAAACTAAGGCAGATTCTCAAACGAAGGCAACCCTCAAACTAAGGCAGACTCTCAAACTAACCCAGACTCTCAAACTAAGGCAGACTCTCAAACTAAGGCAGATTCTCAAACGAAGGCAACCCCTCAAACTAAGGCAGACTCTCAAACTTAGCAGACTCTCAAACTAAGGCAACTCCTCAAATTAAGGCAGATTCTCAAACTGAGGCAACCACTCAAACTAAGGCAGACTCTCAAACGAAGGCAACCCCTGAAACTAAGGCAAACCCTCAAACTAAGGAAACCCCTCAAACGAAGGCAGACTCTCAAACTAAGGCAACTCCTCAAACTAAGGCAACCCCACAAACTAAAGCAACTCCTCAAACTAAGGCAGACTCTCAAACTAAGGCAGACTCTCAAACGAAGGCAACCCCTCAAACTAAGGAAGACTCTCAAACTAAGGCAGATTCTCATACGAAGGCAACCCTCAAACTAAGGCAGACTCTCAAACTAAGGCAGACTCTCAAACTAAGGCAGACTCTCAAACTTAGCAGACTCTCAAACCAAGGCAACTCCTCAAATTAAGGCAGATTCTCAAATTGAGGCAACCACTCAAACTAAGGCAGACTCTCAAACTAAGGCAACTCCTCAAACTAAGGCAACCCCACAAACTAAAGCAACTCCTCAAACTAAGGCAGACTCTCAAACTAAGGCAGACTCTCAAACTAAGGCACCCCCTCAAACTAAGGAAGACTCTCAAACTAAGGCAGACTCTCAAACTAAGGCAACTCCTCAAACTAAGTCAGACTCTCAAACGAAGGCAACCCCTCAAACTAAGGCAGACTCTCAAACTAAGGCAGACTCTCAAACTAAGGCTGACTCTCAAACTAAGGCAGATTCTCATACGAAGGCAGACTCTCAAACCAAGGCAGACTCTCAAACTAAGGCAGATTCTCAAACGAAGGCAACCCATCAAACTAAGGCTGACTCTCAAACTTAGCAGATTCTCAAACTAAGGCAACTCCTCAAACTAAGGCAGATTCTCAAACTAAGGCAACCACTCAAACTAAGGCAACCCATCAAACTAAGGCAGACTCTCAAACGAAGGCAACTCCTCAAACTAAGGCAACCCCTCAAACAAAGGCAACTCCTCAAACTAAGGCACATTCTCAAACAAAGGCAACCCCTCAAACTAAGGCAACCCCTCAAACTAAGGCAAAACCTCAAACTATGGCAGACTCTCAAACTAAGGCAACTCCTCAAACTGAAGCAACTCCTCAAATTAAGGCAGATTCTCAAACGAAGGAAACCCCTCAAACTAAGGCAACATCTCAAACTAAGGCAACCCCTCAAACTAAGGCAACCCCTCAAAATAAGGCAACCCCTCAAACTAAGGCAACCCCTCAAACTGAGGCAACCCCTCAAACTAAGGCAAACCATCAACCTAAGGCAGATTCTCAAACTAAGGCAACCCCTCAAACTAAGCCAAACCCTCAAACGAAGACAGACTCTCAAACGAAGGCAACCCCTGAAACTAAGGCAGACTCGCAAACTAAGGCAACCCCTCACACTAAGGCGACCCCTCAAACTAAGGCAACACCTCAAACTAAGGCAGACTGTCAAACTAAGGCAACCCCTCAAACTAAGGCAGACTCTCAAACGAAGGCAACCCTCAAACTAAGGCAGACTCTCAAACTAACCCAGACTCTCAAACTAAGGCAGACTCTCAAACTAAGGCAGATTCTCAAACGAAGGCAACCCCTCAAACTAAGGCAGACTCTCAAACTTAGCAGACTCTCAAACTAAGGCAACTCCTGAAATTAAGGCAGATTCTCAAACTGAGGCAACCACTCAAACTAAGGCAGACTCTCAAACGAAGGCAACCCCTGAAACTAAGGCAAACCCTCAAACTAAGGAAACCCCTCAAACTAAGGCAGACTCTCAAACTAAGGCAACTCCTCAAACTAAGGCAACCCCACAAACTAAAGCAACTCCTCAAACTAAGGCAGACTCTCAAACTAAGGCAGACTCTCAAACGAATTCAACCCCTCAAACTAAGGAAGACTCTCAAACTAAGGCAGACTCTCAAACTAAGGCAACTCCTCAAAGTAAGTCAGACTCTCAAACGAAGGCAACCCCTCAAACTAAGGCAGACTCTCAAACTAAGGCAGACTCTCAAACGAAGGCTGACTCTCAAACTAAGGCAGATTCTCATACGAAGGCAACCCTCAAACTAAGGCAGACTCTCAAACTAAGGCAGACTCTCAAACAAAGGCAGATTCTCAAACGAAGGCAACCCATCAAACTAAGGCTGACTCTCAAACTTAGCAGATTCTCAAACTAAGGCAACTCCTCAAACTAAGGCAGATTCTCAAGCTAAGACAACCACTCAAACTAAGGCAACCCATCAAACTAAGGCAGACTCTCAAACGAAGGCAACTCCTCAAACTAAGGCAACCCCTCAAACAAAGGCAACTCCTCAAACTAAGGCAGATTCTCAAACAAAGGCAACCCCTCAAACTAAGGCAACCCCTCAAACTAAGGCAAAACCTCAAACTATGGCAGACTCCCAAACTAAGGCAACTCCTCAAACTGAAGCAACTCCTCAAACTAAGGCAGATTCTCTAACGAAGGAAACCCCTCAAACTAAGGCAACATCTCAAACTAAGGCAACCCCTCAAACTAAGGCAACCCCTCAAAATAAGGCAACCCCTCAAACTAAGGCAACCCCTCAAACTGAGGCAACCCCTCAAACTAAGGCAAACCATCAAGCTAAGGCAGATTCTCAAACCAAGGCAACCCCTCAAACTAAGCCAAACCCTCAAATGAAGACAGACTCTCAAACGAAGGCAACCCCTGAAACTAAGGCAGACTCGCAAACTGAGGCAACCCCTCAAACTAAGGCGACCCCTCAAACTAAGGTAACAACTCAAACTAAGGCAGACTGTCAAACTAAGGCAACCCCTCAAACTAAGGCAGACTCTCAAACTAAGGCAGACTCTCAAACTAAGGCAGATTCTCAAACGAAGGCAACTCCTCAAACTGAGGCAGACTCTCAAACTAAGGCAGATTCTCAAACGAAGGCATCTCCTCAAACTAAGGCAGACTCTCAAACGAAGGCAACTCCTCAAACTAAGGCAGACTCTCAAAATAAGGCAACTCCTCAAACTAAGTCAGACTCTCAAACGAAGGCAACCCCTCAAACTAAGGCAGACTCTCAATCTAAGGCTGAATATCAAACTAAGGCAGATTCTCAAACGAAGGCAACCCTCAAACTAAGGCAGACTCTCAAACTAACCCAGACTCTCAAACTAAGGCAGACTCTCAAACTAAGGCAGATTCTCAAACGAAGGCAACCCCTCAAACTAAGGCAGACTCTCAAACTTAGCAGACTCTCAAACTAAGGCAACTCCTCAAATTAAGGCAGATTCTCAAACTGAGGCAACCACTCAAACTAAGGCAGACTCTCAAACGAAGGCAACCCCTGAAACTAAGGCAAACCCTCAAACTAAGGAAACCCCTCAAACTAAGGCAGACTCTCAAACTAAGGCAACTCCTCAAACTAAGGCAACCCCACAAACTAAAGCAACTCCTCAAACTAAGGCAGACTCTCAAACTAAGGCAGACTCTCAAACGAAGGCAACCCCTCAAACTAAGGAAGACTCTCAAACTAAGGCAGACTCTCAAACTAAGGCAACTCCTCAAACTAAGTCGGACTCTCAAACGAAGGCAACCCCTCAAACTAAGGCAGACTCTCAAACTAAGGCAGACTCTCAAACTAAGGCAGATTCTCAAACGAAGGCAACCCATCAAACTAAGGCTGACTCTCAAACTTAGCAGATTCTCAAACTAAGGCAACTCCTCAAACTAAGGCAGATTCTCAAACTAAGACAACCACTCAAACTAAGGCAACCCATCAAACTAAGGCAGACTCTCAAACGAAGGCAACTCCTCAAACTAAGGCAACCCCTCAAACAAAGGCAACTCCTCAAACTAAGGCAGATTCTCAAACAAAGGCAACCCCTCAAACTAAGGCAACCCCTCAAACTAAGGCAAAACCTCAAACTAAGGCAGACTCTCAAACTAAGGCAACTCCTCCAACTGAAGCAACTCCTCAAACTAAGGCAGATTCTCAAACGAAGGAAACCCCTCAAACTAAGGCAACATCTCAAACTAAGGCAGCCCCTCAAACTAAGGCAACCCCTCAAAATAAGGCAACCTCTCAAACTAAGGCAACCCCTCAAACTGAGGCAACCCCTCAAACTAAGGCAAACCATCAAGCTAAGGCAGATTCTCAAACTAAGGCAACCCCTCAAACTAAGCCAAACCCTCAAACGAAGACAGACTCTCAAACTAAGGCAACCCCTGAAACTAAGGCAGACTCGCAAACTAAGGCAACCCCTCAACCTAAGGCGACCCCTCAAACTAAGGCAACACCTCAAACTAAGGCAGACTGTCAAACTAAGGCAACTCCTCAAACTAAGGCAGACTCTCAAACTAAGGCAGACTCTCAAACTAAGGCAGATTCTCAAACGAAGGCAGCTCCTCAAACTGAGGCAGACTCTCAAACTAAGGCAGATTCTCAAACGAAGGCAACTCCTCAAACTAAGGCAGACTCTCAAAATAAGGCAACTCCTCAAACTAAGTCAGACTCTCAAACGAAGGCAACCCCTCAAATTAAGGCAGACTCTCAAACTAAGGCTGACTATCAAACTAAGACAGATTCTCAAACGAAGGCAACCCTCAAACTAAGGCAGACTCTCAAACTAAGGCTGACTCTCAAACTTAGCAGATTCTCAAACTGAGGCAACTCCTCAAATTAAGGCAGATTCTCAAACTAAGGCAACCACTCAAACTAAGGCAGAATCTCAAACGAAGGCAACCACTGAAACTAAGGCAAACCCTCAAACTAAGGAAACCCCTCAAACTAATGCAGACTCTCAAACTAAGGCAACTCCTCAAACTAAGGCAACCCCACAAACTAAAGCAACTCCTCAAACTAAGGCAGACTCTCAAACTAAGGCAGACTCTCAAACGAAGGCAACCCCTCAAACTAAGGAGGACTCTCAAACTAAGGCAGACTCTCAAACTAAGGCAACTCGTCAAAAAAAGTCAGACTCTCAAACGAAGGCAACCCCTCAAACTAAGTCAGATTCTCAAACGAAGGCAACCACTCGAACTAAGGCAACCCCTAAAACGAAGGAAGGCTCTCAAACGAAGGCAACTCCTCAAACTAAGGCAGATTCTCAAACTCAGGCAGATTCTCAAACGAAGGCAACTCCTCCAACTAAAACAGACTCTCAAACTAAGGCAGACTCTCAAAATAAGGCAGATTCTCACACAAAGGCAACTCGTCAAACTAAGGCAGACTCTCAAACTAAGGCAGACTCTCAAACTGAGGCAGATTCTCAAACGAAGGCAACCCCTCAAACTAAGGCAGATTCTCAAAATAAGGACGATTTTCAAACGAAGGCAACCCCTCAAACTAAGGCAGTCTCTCAAACGAAGGCAGACTCTCAAACTAAGGCAACCACTCAAACTAAGGCAACACCTCAAACTAAGGCTACTCTCTAACTAAGGCAACCCCTCAAACTAAGGCAACCCCACAAACTAAGGCAGATTCTCAAACGAAGGCAACCCCTCAAACTAAGGCAAACCCTCAAACTAAGTCAGATTCTCAAACTGAGGCAACCCCTTAAACTAAGGCAAACCCTCAAACGAATGCAGATTCTCAAACTGAGGCAACCCCTCAAACTAATGCAACCTCTCAAACTAAGGCAGACTCTCAAAATAAGGCAGATTCTCACACAAAGGCAACTCCTCAAACTAAGGCAGACTCTCAAACTAAGGCAGACTCTCAAACTAAGGCAGATTCTCAAACGAAGGCAACTCCTCAAACTGAGGCAGACTCTCAAACTGAGGCAGACTCTCAAACTAAGGCAGATTCTCAAACGAAGGCATCTCCTCAATCTAAGGCAGACTCTCACACGAAGGCAGATTCTCAAACGAAGGCAACTCCTCAAAATAAGGCAGACTCTCAAACTAAGGCAGACTCTCAAACTAAGGCAGATTCTCAAACGAAGGCAACTCCTCAAACTAAGGCAGACTCTCAATCTAAGGCAGACTCTCAAACGAAGGCAGATTCTCAAACGAAGGCAACTCCTCAAGCTAAGGCAGACTCTCAAACTAAGGCAGACTCTCAAACTAAGGCAATCACTCAAACTAAGGCTGACTCGCAAACTAAGGCAGACTCTGAAACTAAGGCACACTCTCAAACGAAGGCAACCCCTGAAACTGAGGCAAACCCTCAAACTAAGGACACCCCTCAAACTAAGGCAGACTCTCAAACTAAGGCAACTCCTCAAACTAAGGCAACCCCACAAACTAAAGCAACTCCTCAAACTAAGGCAGACTCTCAAACTAAGGCTGACTCTCAAACTAAGGCAACTCCTCAAACAAAGTCAGACTCTCAAACGAAGGCAACCCTTCAAACTAAGGCAGACTCTCAAACTAAGGCAGATTCTCATACGAAGGCAACCCTCAAACTAAGGTAGACTCTCAAACTAAGGCAGACTCTCAAACTAAGGCAGACTCTCAAACTAAGACAGACTCTCAAACTAAGGCAACCCCTGAAACTAAGGCAGACTCGCAAACTAAGGCAACCCCTCAAGCTAAGGCAACCCCTCAAACAAAGGCAACACCTCAAACTAAGGCAGACTGTCAAACTAAGGCAACCCCTCAAACTAAGGCAGATTCTCAAAATAAGGACGATTTTCAAACGAAGGCAACCCCTCAAACTAAGGCAGTCTCTCAAACGAAGGCAGACTCTCAAACTAAGGCAACCCCTCAAACTAAGGCTACCCCTCAAACTAAGGCAGACTCTCTAACTAAGGCAACCCCTCAAACTAAGGCAACCCCACAAACTAAGGCAGATTCTCAAACGAAGGCAACCCCTCAAACTAAGGCAACCCCTCAAACTAAGTCAGATTCTCAAACGAAGGCAACCACTCAAACTAAGGCAACCCGTCAAACTAAGGCAGACTCTCAAACTGAGGCAACCCCTTAAACTAAGGCAAACCCTCAAACGAATGCAGATTCTCAAACTGAGGCAACCCCCCAATCTAATGCAACCCCTAAAACTAAGAATGCTCTCAAACTCAGGCAGATTCTCAAACTCAGGCAGATTCTCAAACGAAGGCAACTCCTCAAACTAAAACAGACTCTCAAACTAAGGCAGACTCTCAAAATAAGGCAGATTCTCACACAAAGGCAACTCGTCAAACTAAGGCAGACTCTCAAACTAAGGCAGACTCTCAAACTAAGGCAGATTCTCAAACGAAGGCAACTCCTCAAACTGAGGCAGACTCTCAAACTGAGGCAGACTCTCAAACTAAGGCAGATTCTCAAACGAAGGCATCTCCTCAATCTAAGGGAGACTCTCACACGAAGGCAGATTCTCAATCGAAGGCAACTCCTCAAAATAAGGCAGACTCTCAAACTAAGGCAACCCCTAAAACTAAGGCACCTCCTCAAACTAAGGCAACCGCTCAAACTAAGGCAGACTTTCAAAAAAAGGTAACCCCTCAAACTAAGGCAACCCCTCAAACTAAGGCAGATTCTCAATCAAAGGCAACCTCTCAAAATAAGGCAACTCCCCAAACGAAGTCAGAATCTGAAACGAAGGCAACCCCTCAAACTAAGGCAGACTCTCAAACTAAGGCAGACTCTCAAACTAAGGCTGACTATCAAACTAAGGCTACCCCTCAAACTGACGCAGACTCTCAATCTAAGGCCGACTCTCAAACTAAGGCAGATTCTCAAACGAAGGCAACTCCTCAAACTAAGGCAGTCTCTCAAACTGAGGCAGACTCTCAAACTAAGGCAGATTCTGAAACGAAGGCATCTCCTCAATCTAAGGCAGACTCTCACACTAAGGCAGATTCTCAAACGAAGGCAACTCCTCAAAATAAGGCAGACTCTCAAACTAAGGCAGACTCTCAAACTAAGGCAGATTCTCAAACGAAGGCAACTCCTCAAACTAAGGCAGACTCTCAATCTAAGGCAGACTCTCAAACTAAGGCAGATTCTCAAACGAAGGCAACTCCTCAAGCTAAGGCAGACTCTCAAACTAAGGCAGACTCTCAAACTAAGGCAATCACTCAAACTAAGGCTGACTCGCAAACTAAGGCAGACTCTGCAACTAAGGCAGACTCTCAAACTAAGGCAACTCCTCAAACTAAGGCAGATTCTCCAACGAAGGCAATCCCTCAAACTAAGGCAGACTCTCAAACTAAGGCAGACTCTCAAACTAAGGCAGATTCTCAAACGAAGGCAAACCCTCTAACTAAGGCAGTCTCTCAAACTAAGGCAGACTCTCAAACTAAGACAACTCCTCATACTAAGGCAGATTCTCAAACTAAGGCAACCCCTCAAAATAAGGGAACCCCTCAAACAAAGGCAACCCCTCAATTTAAGGCAGATTCTCAAAATAAGGCAACTCCTCAAACTAAGGCAACCCCTCAAACTGAGGCAACTCCGCAAACTAAGGCAGATTCTCATACTAAGGCAACCCCTCAAACTAAGGCAACCCCTCAAACGCAAGGCAGACTCTCAAACTATGGCAACTCCTAAAACTAAGGCAACTCCTCAAACTAAGGCACATTCTCAATCTAAGGCAACCCCTCAAACTAAGGTAGATTCTCAAACTAAGGCAGTCCCTCAAACTAAGGCAACCCCTCAAACTAAGGCAACCCCTCAAAGGAAGGCAGACTATCAAACTCAGGCTACTCCTCAAACTAAGGCAACTCCTCAAACGAAGGCAGATTCTCAAAATAAGGCAACCGCTCAACCTGAGGCAAACCCCTCAATCTAAGGAAGACTCTCAAACTCAGGCAACCACTAAAACTAAGGCACCCCCTCAAACTAAGGCAACCGCTCAAACTAAGGCAGACTCTCAAAAAAAGGTAACCCCTCAAACTAACGCAACCCCTCAAACTAAGGCAGATTCTCAATCAAAGGCAACCTCTCAAACTAAGGTAACCCCTCAAACTAATGCAGACTCTCAAACTAAGGCAATCCCTCAAACTAAGGCAGACTCTCAAACTAAGGCAACCCCTCAAACTAAGGAAGACTCTCAAACTGAGGCAGACTCTCAAAATAAGGCAACTCCTCAAACTAAGTCAGACTCTCAAACGAAGGCAACCCCTCAAACTAAGGCAGACTCTCAAACTAAGGCAGACTCTCAAACTAAGGCTGACTATCAAACTAAGGCAACCCCTCAAACTGACGCAGACTCTCAATCTAAGGCAGACTCTCAAACTAAGGCAGATTCTCAAACGAAGGCAACTCCTCAAAATAAGGCAGACTCTCAAACTAAGGCAGACTCTCAAACTAAGGCAGATTCTCAAACGAAGGCAACTCCTCAAACTAAGCAAGACTCTCAATCTAAGGCAGACTCTCAAACTAAGGCAGATTCTCAAACGAAGGCAACTCCTCAAGCTGAGGCAGACTCTCAAACTAAGGCAGACTCTCAAACTAAGGCAATCACTCAAACTAAGGCTGACTCGCAAACTGAGGCAGACTCTGAAACTAAGGCAGACTCTCAAACTAAGGCAACTCATCAAACTAAGGCAGATTCTCCAGCGAAGGCAATCCCTCAAACTAAGGCAGACTCTCAAACTAAGGCAGACTCTCAAACTAAGGCAGATTCTCAAACGAAGGCAACCCCTCAAACTAAGGCAGTCTCTCTAACTAAGGCAGACTCTCAAACTAAGACAACTCCTCATACTAAGGCAGATTCTCAAACTAAGGCAACCCCTCAAAATAAGGGAACCCCTCAAATGAAGGCAATCCCTCAATTTAAGGCAGATTCTCAAAATAAGGCAACTCCTCAAACTGAGGCAATCCCTCAAACTGAGGCAACTCCGCAAACTAAGGCAGATTCTCATAAATGGGAAACCCCTCAAACTAAGGCTACCCCTCAAACTCAAGGCAGACTCTCAAATTAAGGCAACTCCTAAAACTAAGGCAACTCCTCAAACTAAGGCACATTCTCAATCTAAGGCAACCCCTCAAACTAAGGTAGATTCTCAAACTAAGGCAGTCCCTCAAACTAACGCAACCCCTCAAACTAAGGCAACCCCTCAAAGTAAGGCAGACTATCAAACTCAGGCTACTCCTCCAACTAAGGCAACTCCTCAAACGAAGGCAGATTCTCAAAATAAGGCAACCGCTCAACCTGAGGCAAACCCCTCAATCTAAGGCAGACTCTCAAACTAAGGCAACCCCTAAAACTAAGGCACCCCCTCAAACTAAGGCAACCGCTCAAACTAAGGCAGACTCTCAAAAAAAGGTAACCCCTCAAACTAAGGCAACCCCTCAAACTAAGGCAGATTCTCAATCAAAGGCAACCTCTCAAACTAAGGTAACCCCTCAAACTAATGCAAACTCTCAAACTAAGGCAACCCCTCAAACTAAGGCAACCCCTCAAACGAAGGCAACCCCTCAAACTAAGGCAGACTCTCAAACTAAGGCAGACTCTCAAACTAAGGCAACCCCACAAACTAAGGAAGACTCTCAAACTGAGGCAGACTCTCAAAATAAGGCAACTCCTCAAACTAAGTCAGACTCTCAAACGAAGGCAACCCCTCAAACTAAGGCAGACTCTCAAACTAAGGCAGACTCTCAAACTAAGGCTGACTATCAAACTAAGGCAACCCCTCAAACTGACGCAGACTCTCAATCTAAGGCAGACTCTCAAACTAAGGCAGATTCTCAAACGAAGGCAACTCCTCAAAATAAGGCAGACTCTCAAACTAAGGCAGACTCTCAAACTAAGGCAGATTCTCAAACGAAGGCAACTCCTCAAACTAAGCAAGACTCTCAATCTAAGGCAGACTCTCAAACTAAGGCAGATTCTCAAACGAAGGCAACTCCTCAAGCTGAGGCAGACTCTCAAACTAAGGCAGACTCTCAAACTAAGGCAATCACTCAAACTAAGGCTGACTCGCAAACTGAGGCAGACTCTGAAACTAAGGCAGACTCTCAAACTAAGGCAACTCATCAAACTAAGGCAGATTCTCCAGCGAAGGCAATCCCTCAAACTAAGGCAGACTCTCAAACTAAGGCAGACTCTCAAACTAAGGCAGATTCTCAAACGAAGGCAACCCCTCAAACTAAGGCAGTCTCTCTAACTAAGGCAGACTCTCAAACTAAGACAACTCCTCATACTAAGGCAGATTCTCAAACTAAGGCAACCCCTCAAAATAAGGGAACCCCTCAAATGAAGGCAACCCCTCAATTTAAGGCAGATTCTCAAAATAAGGCAACTCCTCAAACTGAGGCAATCCCTCAAACTGAGGCAACTCCGCAAACTAAGGCAGATTCTCATAAATGGGAAACCCCTCAAACTAAGGCTACCCCTCAAACTCAAGGCAGACTCTCAAATTAAGGCAACTCCTAAAACTAAGGCAACTCCTCAAACTAAGGCACATTCTCAATCTAAGGCAACCCCTCAAACTAAGGTAGATTCTCAAACTAAGGCAGTCCCTCAAACTAACGCAACCCCTCAAACTAAGGCAACCCCTCAAAGTAAGGCAGACTATCAAACTCAGGCTACTCCTCCAACTAAGGCAACTCCTCAAACGAAGGCAGATTCTCAAAATAAGGCAACCGCTCAACCTGAGGCAAACCCCTCAATCTAAGGCAGACTCTCAAACTAAGGCAACCCCTAAAACTAAGGCACCCCCTCAAACTAAGGCAACCGCTCAAACTAAGGCAGACTCTCAAAAAAAGGTAACCCCTCAAACTAAGGCAACCCCTCAAACTAAGGCAGATTCTCAATCAAAGGCAACCTCTCAAACTAAGGTAACCCCTCAAACTAATGCAAACTCTCAAACTAAGGCAACCCCTCAAACTAAGGCAACCCCTCAAACGAAGGCAACCCCTCAAACTAAGGCAGACTCTCAAACTAAGGCAGACTCTCAAACTAAGGCAACCCCACAAACTAAGGAAGACTCTCAAACTGAGGCAGACTCTCAAAATAAGGCAACTCCTCAAACTAAGTCAGACTCTCAAACGAAGGCAACCCCTCAAACTAAGGCAGAATCTGAAACTAAGGCAGACTCTCAAACTAAGGCTGACTATCAAACTAAGGCAACTCCTCAAACTGACGCAGACTCTCAATCTCAGGCAGACTCTCAAACTAAGGCAGATTCTCAAACGAAGGCAACTCCTCAAAATAAGGCAGACTCTCAAACTAAGGCAGATTCTCAAACGAAGGCAACTCCTCAAACTAAGGCAGACTCTCAATCTAAGGCAGACTCTCAAACTAAGGCAGATTCTCAAACGAAGGCAACTCCTCAAGCTAAGGCAGACTCTCAAACTAAGGCAGACTCTCAAACTAAGGCAATCACTCAAACTAAGGCTGACTCGCAAACTAAGGCAGACTCTGAAACTAAGGCAGACTCTCAAACTAAGGCAACTCCTCAAACTAAGGCAGATTCTCCAACGAAGGCAATCCCTCAAACTAAGGCAGACTCTCAAACTGAGGCAGACTCTCAAACTAAGGCAGATTCTCAAACGAAGGCAACCCCTCAAACTAAGGCAGTCTCTCTAACTAAGGCAGGCTCTCAAACTAAGACAACTCCTCATACTAAGGCAGATTCTCAAACTAAGACAACCCCTCAAAATAAGGGAACCCCTCAAACTAAGGCAACCCCTCAATTTAAGGCAGATTCTCAAAATAAGGCAACTCCTCAAACTAAGGCAACCCCTCAAACTGAGGCAACTCCGCAAACTAAGGCAGATTCTCATACTAAGGCAACCCCTCAAACTAAGGAACCCCTCAAACTCAAGGCAGACTCTCAAATTAAGGCAACTCCTAAAACAAAGGCAACTCCTCAAACTAAGGCACATTCTCAATCGAAGGCAACCCCTCAAACTAAGGTAGATTCTCAAACTAAGGCAACCCCTCAAACTAAGGCAGTCTCTCTAACTAAGGCAGGCTCTCAAACTAAGACAACTCCTCATACTAAGGCAGATTCTCAAACTAAGACAACCCCTCAAAATAAGGGAACCCCTCAAACTAAGGCAACCCCACAAACTAAGGCAGATTCTCAAACGAAGGCAACCCCTCAAACTAAGGCAACCCCTCAAACTAAGTCAGATTCTCAAACGAAGGCAACCACTCAAACTAAGGCAACCCGTCAAACTAAGGCAGACTCTCAAACTGAGGCAACCCCTTAAACTAAGGCAAACCCTCAAACGAATGCAGATTCTCAAACTGAGGCAACCCCCCAATCTAATGCAACCCCTAAAACTAAGAATGCTCTCAAACTCAGGCAGATTCTCAAACTCAGGCAGATTCTCAAACGAAGGCAACTCCTCAAACTAAAACAGACTCTCAAACTAAGGCAGACTCTCAAAATAAGGCAGATTCTCACACAAAGGCAACTCGTCAAACTAAGGCAGACTCTCAAACTAAGGCAGACTCTCAAACTAAGGCAGATTCTCAAACGAAGGCAACTCCTCAAACTGAGGCAGACTCTCAAACTGAGGCAGACTCTCAAACTAAGGCAGATTCTCAAACGAAGGCATCTCCTCAATCTAAGGGAGACTCTCACACGAAGGCAGATTCTCAATCGAAGGCAACTCCTCAAAATAAGGCAGACTCTCAAACTAAGGCAACCCCTAAAACTAAGGCACCTCCTCAAACTAAGGCAACCGCTCAAACTAAGGCAGACTTTCAAAAAAAGGTAACCCCTCAAACTAAGGCAACCCCTCAAACTAAGGCAGATTCTCAATCAAAGGCAACCTCTCAAAATAAGGCAACTCCCCAAACGAAGTCAGAATCTGAAACGAAGGCAACCCCTCAAACTAAGGCAGACTCTCAAACTAAGGCAGACTCTCAAACTAAGGCTGACTATCAAACTAAGGCTACCCCTCAAACTGACGCAGACTCTCAATCTAAGGCCGACTCTCAAACTAAGGCAGATTCTCAAACGAAGGCAACTCCTCAAACTAAGGCAGTCTCTCAAACTGAGGCAGACTCTCAAACTAAGGCAGATTCTGAAACGAAGGCATCTCCTCAATCTAAGGCAGACTCTCACACTAAGGCAGATTCTCAAACGAAGGCAACTCCTCAAAATAAGGCAGACTCTCAAACTAAGGCAGACTCTCAAACTAAGGCAGATTCTCAAACGAAGGCAACTCCTCAAACTAAGGCAGACTCTCAATCTAAGGCAGACTCTCAAACTAAGGCAGATTCTCAAACGAAGGCAACTCCTCAAGCTAAGGCAGACTCTCAAACTAAGGCAGACTCTCAAACTAAGGCAATCACTCAAACTAAGGCTGACTCGCAAACTAAGGCAGACTCTGCAACTAAGGCAGACTCTCAAACTAAGGCAACTCCTCAAACTAAGGCAGATTCTCCAACGAAGGCAATCCCTCAAACTAAGGCAGACTCTCAAACTAAGGCAGACTCTCAAACTAAGGCAGATTCTCAAACGAAGGCAAACCCTCTAACTAAGGCAGTCTCTCAAACTAAGGCAGACTCTCAAACTAAGACAACTCCTCATACTAAGGCAGATTCTCAAACTAAGGCAACCCCTCAAAATAAGGGAACCCCTCAAACAAAGGCAACCCCTCAATTTAAGGCAGATTCTCAAAATAAGGCAACTCCTCAAACTAAGGCAACCCCTCAAACTGAGGCAACTCCGCAAACTAAGGCAGATTCTCATACTAAGGCAACCCCTCAAACTAAGGCAACCCCTCAAACGCAAGGCAGACTCTCAAACTATGGCAACTCCTAAAACTAAGGCAACTCCTCAAACTAAGGCACATTCTCAATCTAAGGCAACCCCTCAAACTAAGGTAGATTCTCAAACTAAGGCAGTCCCTCAAACTAAGGCAACCCCTCAAACTAAGGCAACCCCTCAAAGGAAGGCAGACTATCAAACTCAGGCTACTCCTCAAACTAAGGCAACTCCTCAAACGAAGGCAGATTCTCAAAATAAGGCAACCGCTCAACCTGAGGCAAACCCCTCAATCTAAGGAAGACTCTCAAACTCAGGCAACCACTAAAACTAAGGCACCCCCTCAAACTAAGGCAACCGCTCAAACTAAGGCAGACTCTCAAAAAAAGGTAACCCCTCAAACTAACGCAACCCCTCAAACTAAGGCAGATTCTCAATCAAAGGCAACCTCTCAAACTAAGGTAACCCCTCAAACTAATGCAGACTCTCAAACTAAGGCAATCCCTCAAACTAAGGCAGACTCTCAAACTAAGGCAACCCCTCAAACTAAGGAAGACTCTCAAACTGAGGCAGACTCTCAAAATAAGGCAACTCCTCAAACTAAGTCAGACTCTCAAACGAAGGCAACCCCTCAAACTAAGGCAGACTCTCAAACTAAGGCAGACTCTCAAACTAAGGCTGACTATCAAACTAAGGCAACCCCTCAAACTGACGCAGACTCTCAATCTAAGGCAGACTCTCAAACTAAGGCAGATTCTCAAACGAAGGCAACTCCTCAAAATAAGGCAGACTCTCAAACTAAGGCAGACTCTCAAACTAAGGCAGATTCTCAAACGAAGGCAACTCCTCAAACTAAGCAAGACTCTCAATCTAAGGCAGACTCTCAAACTAAGGCAGATTCTCAAACGAAGGCAACTCCTCAAGCTGAGGCAGACTCTCAAACTAAGGCAGACTCTCAAACTAAGGCAATCACTCAAACTAAGGCTGACTCGCAAACTGAGGCAGACTCTGAAACTAAGGCAGACTCTCAAACTAAGGCAACTCATCAAACTAAGGCAGATTCTCCAGCGAAGGCAATCCCTCAAACTAAGGCAGACTCTCAAACTAAGGCAGACTCTCAAACTAAGGCAGATTCTCAAACGAAGGCAACCCCTCAAACTAAGGCAGTCTCTCTAACTAAGGCAGACTCTCAAACTAAGACAACTCCTCATACTAAGGCAGATTCTCAAACTAAGGCAACCCCTCAAAATAAGGGAACCCCTCAAATGAAGGCAATCCCTCAATTTAAGGCAGATTCTCAAAATAAGGCAACTCCTCAAACTGAGGCAATCCCTCAAACTGAGGCAACTCCGCAAACTAAGGCAGATTCTCATAAATGGGAAACCCCTCAAACTAAGGCTACCCCTCAAACTCAAGGCAGACTCTCAAATTAAGGCAACTCCTAAAACTAAGGCAACTCCTCAAACTAAGGCACATTCTCAATCTAAGGCAACCCCTCAAACTAAGGTAGATTCTCAAACTAAGGCAGTCCCTCAAACTAACGCAACCCCTCAAACTAAGGCAACCCCTCAAAGTAAGGCAGACTATCAAACTCAGGCTACTCCTCCAACTAAGGCAACTCCTCAAACGAAGGCAGATTCTCAAAATAAGGCAACCGCTCAACCTGAGGCAAACCCCTCAATCTAAGGCAGACTCTCAAACTAAGGCAACCCCTAAAACTAAGGCACCCCCTCAAACTAAGGCAACCGCTCAAACTAAGGCAGACTCTCAAAAAAAGGTAACCCCTCAAACTAAGGCAACCCCTCAAACTAAGGCAGATTCTCAATCAAAGGCAACCTCTCAAACTAAGGTAACCCCTCAAACTAATGCAAACTCTCAAACTAAGGCAACCCCTCAAACTAAGGCAACCCCTCAAACGAAGGCAACCCCTCAAACTAAGGCAGACTCTCAAACTAAGGCAGACTCTCAAACTAAGGCAACCCCACAAACTAAGGAAGACTCTCAAACTGAGGCAGACTCTCAAAATAAGGCAACTCCTCAAACTAAGTCAGACTCTCAAACGAAGGCAACCCCTCAAACTAAGGCAGACTCTCAAACTAAGGCAGACTCTCAAACTAAGGCTGACTATCAAACTAAGGCAACCCCTCAAACTGACGCAGACTCTCAATCTAAGGCAGACTCTCAAACTAAGGCAGATTCTCAAACGAAGGCAACTCCTCAAAATAAGGCAGACTCTCAAACTAAGGCAGACTCTCAAACTAAGGCAGATTCTCAAACGAAGGCAACTCCTCAAACTAAGCAAGACTCTCAATCTAAGGCAGACTCTCAAACTAAGGCAGATTCTCAAACGAAGGCAACTCCTCAAGCTGAGGCAGACTGTCAAACTAAGGCAGACTCTCAAACTAAGGCAATCACTCAAACTAAGGCTGACTCGCAAACTGAGGCAGACTCTGAAACTAAGGCAGACTCTCAAACTAAGGCAACTCATCAAACTAAGGCAGATTCTCCAGCGAAGGCAATCCCTCAAACTAAGGCAGACTCTCAAACTAAGGCAGACTCTCAAACTAAGGCAGATTCTCAAACGAAGGCAACCCCTCAAACTAAGGCAGTCTCTCTAACTAAGGCAGACTCTCAAACTAAGACAACTCCTCATACTAAGGCAGATTCTCAAACTAAGGCAACCCCTCAAAATAAGGGAACCCCTCAAATGAAGGCAACCCCTCAATTTAAGGCAGATTCTCAAAATAAGGCAACTCCTCAAACTGAGGCAATCCCTCAAACTGAGGCAACTCCGCAAACTAAGGCAGATTCTCATAAATGGGAAACCCCTCAAACTAAGGCTACCCCTCAAACTCAAGGCAGACTCTCAAATTAAGGCAACTCCTAAAACTAAGGCAACTCCTCAAACTAAGGCACATTCTCAATCTAAGGCAACCCCTCAAACTAAGGTAGATTCTCAAACTAAGGCAGTCCCTCAAACTAACGCAACCCCTCAAACTAAGGCAACCCCTCAAAGTAAGGCAGACTATCAAACTCAGGCTACTCCTCCAACTAAGGCAACTCCTCAAACGAAGGCAGATTCTCAAAATAAGGCAACCGCTCAACCTGAGGCAAACCCCTCAATCTAAGGCAGACTCTCAAACTAAGGCAACCCCTAAAACTAAGGCACCCCCTCAAACTAAGGCAACCGCTCAAACTAAGGCAGACTCTCAAAAAAAGGTAACCCCTCAAACTAAGGCAACCCCTCAAACTAAGGCAGATTCTCAATCAAAGGCAACCTCTCAAACTAAGGTAACCCCTCAAACTAATGCAAACTCTCAAACTAAGGCAACCCCTCAAACTAAGGCAACCCCTCAAACGAAGGCAACCCCTCAAACTAAGGCAGACTCTCAAACTAAGGCAGACTCTCAAACTAAGGCAACCCCACAAACTAAGGAAGACTCTCAAACTGAGGCAGACTCTCAAAATAAGGCAACTCCTCAAACTAAGTCAGACTCTCAAACGAAGGCAACCCCTCAAACTAAGGCAGAATCTGAAACTAAGGCAGACTCTCAAACTAAGGCTGACTATCAAACTAAGGCAACTCCTCAAACTGACGCAGACTCTCAATCTCAGGCAGACTCTCAAACTAAGGCAGATTCTCAAACGAAGGCAACTCCTCAAAATAAGGCAGACTCTCAAACTAAGGCAGATTCTCAAACGAAGGCAACTCCTCAAACTAAGGCAGACTCTCAATCTAAGGCAGACTCTCAAACTAAGGCAGATTCTCAAACGAAGGCAACTCCTCAAGCTAAGGCAGACTCTCAAACTAAGGCAGACTCTCAAACTAAGGCAATCACTCAAACTAAGGCTGACTCGCAAACTAAGGCAGACTCTGAAACTAAGGCAGACTCTCAAACTAAGGCAACTCCTCAAACTAAGGCAGATTCTCCAACGAAGGCAATCCCTCAAACTAAGGCAGACTCTCAAACTGAGGCAGACTCTCAAACTAAGGCAGATTCTCAAACGAAGGCAACCCCTCAAACTAAGGCAGTCTCTCTAACTAAGGCAGGCTCTCAAACTAAGACAACTCCTCATACTAAGGCAGATTCTCAAACTAAGACAACCCCTCAAAATAAGGGAACCCCTCAAACTAAGGCAACCCCTCAATTTAAGGCAGATTCTCAAAATAAGGCAACTCCTCAAACTAAGGCAACCCCTCAAACTGAGGCAACTCCGCAAACTAAGGCAGATTCTCATACTAAGGCAACCCCTCAAACTAAGGAACCCCTCAAACTCAAGGCAGACTCTCAAATTAAGGCAACTCCTAAAACAAAGGCAACTCCTCAAACTAAGGCACATTCTCAATCGAAGGCAACCCCTCAAACTAAGGTAGATTCTCAAACTAAGGCAGTCCCTCAAACTAGGGCAACCCCTCAAACTAAGGCAACCCCTCAAAGTAAGGCAGACTATCAAACTCAGGCTACTCCTCAAACTAAGGCAACTCCTCAAACGAAGGCAGATTCTCAAAATAAGGCAACCCCTCAACCTGAGGCAAACCCCTCAATCTAAGGCAGACTCTCAAACTAAGGCAACCCCTAAAACTAAGGCACCCCCTCAAACTAAGGCAACCGCTCAAACTAAGGCAGACTTTCAAAAAAAGGTAACCCCTCAAACTAAGGCAACCCCTCAAACTAAGGCAGATTCTCAATCAAAGGCAACCTCTCAAAATAAGGCAACTCCTCAAACTAAGTCAGACTCTCAAACGAAGGCGACCCCTCAAACTAAGGCAGACTCTCAAACTAAGGCAGACTCTCAAACTAAGGCTGACTATCAAACTAAGGCAACCCCTGAAACTGACGCAGACTCTCCAAAAAAGGCAGCAGCTCAAACTATGGCTACCCCTTAAATTAAGGCAGCAGCTCCAACTATGGCAGCCCCTCAAACAAAGAATCTGCCTTAGTTTGAGGAGTTGCCTTCGTTTGAGAGTCTGCATTAGTTTGAGGGGTTACCTTAGTTTGGGAGGTTGCCTTAGATTGAGACTCTGCCTTTTTTTGAGGGGTTGCCTTAGTTTGAGGGGTTGCCTTAGTTTGAGAGTCTGCCTTAGTTTGAGGGGTTGACTCAGTTTGAGGGGTTGCCTTAGTTTGAGGGGTTGCCTTAGTTTGAGCTGCTGCCTTCGTTTGAGAAGTTGCCTTAGTTTGCGGGGTTGCCTTAGTTTGAGGGGTTGCCTTAGTTTGAGAGTCTGCCTTAGTGTGAGGGGTTGCCTTAGCTTGAGGGGTTGCCTTAGTTTGAGGTGATGCCTTAGTTTGAGGAGATGTCTTAGTTTGAGTGGTTGCCTTAATTTGAGAGACTGCCTTTTTCTGAGGGGTTGCCTTAGTTTGAGGGGTTGCCTTAGTTTGAGAGTCTGCCTTAGTTTGAGGGGTTGCCTCAGTTTGTGGGTTGACTCTGTTTGGGGGGTTGCCTTAGTTTGTGGGGTTGCCTTAGTTTGAGCTGCTGCCTTCGTTTGAGCTGCTGCCTTCGTTTGAGAAGTTGCCTTAGTTTGTGGGGATGCCTTAGTTTGAGGGGTTGCCTTACTTTGAGAGTCTGCCTTAGTTTGAGGGGTTGCCTTAGCTTGAGGGGTTGCCTTAGATTGAGGTGTTGCCTTAGTTTGAGGGGACGTCTTAGTTTGAGTGGTTGCCTTAATTTGAGAGACTGCCTTTTTTTGAGGGGTTGCCTTAGTTTGAGGAGTTGCCTCAGTTTGAGAGTCTGCCTTAGTTTGAGGGGTTGCCTCAGTTTGTGGGGTTGACTCTGTTTGAGGGGTTGCCTTAGTTTGAGGGGTTGCCTTTGTTTGAGCTGCTGCCTTCGTTTGAGAAGTTGCCTTAGTTTGAGGGGATGCCTTGGTATGAGGGGTTGCCTTAGTTTGAGGGGTTGACTTAATTTGAGCTGATGCCTCAGCTTGACGGGATGCACTAGTTTGAGTGGTTGTCTTTGTTTGAGAAACTGCCTTAGTTTGAGGGGCTGCCTTAGTTTGACGGGTTGCCTGAGTTGAGAGTCTGCCTTAGTTTGAGGGGTTGCCTTAGTTTGAGGGGTTGCCTTCGTTTGAGTTGCTTCCTTTGTTTGAGAGTCTGCCTTAGTTTGAGGCGTTCACTTAGTTTGAGGGGTTGCCTTCGTTTGAGAGTCTGCCTTAGTTTGAGGGGTTGCCTTAGTTTGAGGGGTTGCCTTAGTTTGAGTTGTTGCCTTAGTTTGAGGGGTTGCCTTAGTTTGAGGGACTGCCTTAGTTTGAGGTGTTGCCTTAGTTTGAGGGGTTGACTTAGTTTGAGAGTCTGACTTAGTTTGCGGGGTTCCCTTAGTTTGAGAGTCTGCATTAGTTTGAGGGGTTGCCTTAGTTTGAGGCGTAGCCTTAGTTTTTTGAGGTTGCCTTAGTTTGAGCTGCTGCCTTAGTTTGACGGGTTGCCTCAGTTTGAGGGGTTGCCTTAATTTGAGGGAATGCCTTCGTTTGAGCTGCTGCCTTAGTTTGAGTGTCTGCCTCAGTTTGAGGGGTTGCCTTAGTTTGAGCAGTGGCCTTAGTTTGAGAGTCTGCCTTAGTTTGAAAGGTTGCCTTAGTTTGAGGGGTTGCCTTAGTTTGACTGGTTGTCTTAGTTTGATGGGTTGCCTTCGTCTGAGAGTCTGCCTTAGTTTGAGAGGTTCCCTTAGTTTGAGGGTTTGCCTTAGTTTGAGAGTCCGCCTTAGTTTGAGGGGTTGCCTTAGTTTGAGGGTCTGCATTAGTTTGAGGTGATGCCTTAGTTTGAGGCGTTGCCTTCGTTGGAGGTGTTGCCTTAGTTGGAGGGGTTGACTTAGTTTGAGCTGCTGCCTTGGTTTGAGGGGTTGCCTTAGTTTGAGATGCTGCCTGAGTGTGAGGGTTTGCCTTAATTTGAGGGTCTGCATTAGTTTGAGGGGATGACTTAGTTTGAGGAGTTGTCTTTGTTTGAGAGTCTGCATCAGTTTGTGGGGTTGCCTGACTTTGAGCTGCTGCCTTAGTTTGAGGGGTTGCCTTTGGTTGAGGGGTTGCCTTAGTTTGAGCTGCTGCCTTAGTTGGAGAGACTGCCTTAATTTGAGGAGTTGCCTTAGTTTGAGAGTCTGCCTTAGTTTTAGGGGTTGCCTTAGTTTGAGGGGATGCTTTAGTTTGAGGGGATGTCTTATTTTGAGGGGTTGCCTTAGTTTGAGAGTCTGCCTTAGTTTGAGGGGTTGCCTTAGTTTGTGAGGCTACCTTAGTTTGAGGGGTTGCCTTAGTTTGAGCTGCTGCCTTAGTTTGAGGGGTTGCCTTAGTTTGAGCTGCTGCCTTAGCTTGAGGGATGCCTTAGTTTGAGCTGCTGCCTTCGTTTGAGAAGTTACCTTAGTTTGAGGGGTTGCCTTAGAATGAGAGTCTGCCTTAGTGGAGGGGTTGCTTTTGATTGAGGGGTGGCTTAAGTTTGAGGGGTTGCCTTAGTTTGAGCTGCTGCCTTAATTTGAGGGGTTGCCTTTGGTTGAGGGGTTGCCTTAGTTTGAGCTGCTGCCTTAGTTGGAGAGACTGCCTTAATTTGAGGAGTTGCCTTAGTTTGAGAGTCTGCCTTAGTTTTAGGGGTTGCCTTAGTTTGAGGGGATGCTTTAGTTTGAGGGGATGTCTTATTTTGAGGGGTTGCCTTAGTTTGAGAGTCTGCCTTAGTTTGAGGGGTTGCCTTAGTTTGTGAGGCTACCTTAGTTTGAGGGGTTGCCTTAGTTTGAGCTGCTGCCTTAGTTTGAGGGGTTGCCTTAGTTTGAGCTGCTGCCTTAGCTTGAGGGATGCCTTAGTTTGAGAGGTTGTCTTAATTTGTGAGTCTGCCTTAGTTTGAGGGGTTGCCTTATTTTGAGGGGTTGCCTTAGTTTGATGGGTGGCCTTAGTTTGAGAGTCTGCCTTAGTTTGAGGGGTTTCCTTAGCTTGAGGGGTTGCCTTAGTTTGAGGTGTTGCCTTAGTTTGAGGTGTTGTCTTAGTTTCAGTGGTTCACTTAGTTTGAGGAGTTGACTTAGTATGAGGGGATGGCTTAGTTTGAGCTGCTGCCTTAGTTTGAGAGTTTGCCTCAGTTTGAGGGGTTGCCTTCGTTTGAGCGGTTGCCTTAATTTGAGAGTCTGCCTTTTTTTGAGGGGTTGCCTTCGTTTGAGGGGTTGCCTCAGTTTGAGGGGTTGACTCAGTTTGAGGGGTTGCCTTAGTTTGAGCTGCTGCCTTCGTTTGAGGGGTTGCCTTGCTTTGAGGGTCTGCATTAGTTTGAGGGGATGACTTAGTTTGAGGAGTTGTCTTTGTTTGAGAGTCTGCCTCAGTTTGAGGGGTTGCCTGACTTTGAGCTGCTGCCTTAGTTTGAGGGGTTGCCTTGCTTTGAGCGTTTGCCTCAGTTTGAGGGGTTGCTTTAGCTTGAGCTGCTGCCTTAGTTTGAGGGGTTGCCTTACTTTGAGGGGTTGCCTTAGTTTGAGCTGCTGCCTTACTTTGACAGTCTGCCTGAGTTTGAGGGGTTGCCTAAGTTTGAGAGTCTGCGTGATTTTGAGGGGTGGCCTTAGTTTGAGGGGTTGCCTTAGGTTGAGCTGCTGCCTTAGTTTTAGAGTCTGCCTGAGTTTGAGCGTTTGCCTAAGTTTGAGAGTCTGCCTAAGTTTGAGGGGTTGCCTTAGATTGAGGGGATGCCTTAGTTGGAGGGGTTGCCTTAGTTTGAGAGTCTGCCTTAGTTTGAGGGGTTGCCTCAGTTTGAGAGTCTGCCTTAGTTTGAGGGGTTGCCTTAGTTTGAGCTGCTGCCTTAGTTTGAGGGGTTGCTTTAGTTTGAGGGGTTGCCTTAGTTTGAGCTGCTGCCTTAGCTTGAGGGATGCCTTAGTTTGAGAGGTTGTCTTAATTTGTGAGTCTGCCTTAGTTTGAGGGGTTGCCTTATTTTGAGGGGTTGCCTCAGTTTGAGGGGTTGCCTTAGTTTGAGAGTCTGCCTTAGTTTGATGGAATTCCTTAGCTTGAGGGGTTGCCTTAGTTTGAGGTGTTGCCTTAGTTTGAGGTGTTGTCTTAGTTTCAGTGGTTCACTTAGTTTGAGGGGTTGCCTTAGTATGAGGGGATGGCTTAGTTTGAGCTGCTGCCTTAGTTTGAGAGTTTGCCTCAGTTTGAGGGGTTGCCTTCGTTTGAGCGGTTGCCTTAGTTTGAGAGTCTGCCTTTTTTTGAGGGGTTGCCTTCGTTTGAGGGGTTGCCTCAGTTTGAGGGGTTGACTCAGTTTGAGGGGTTGCCTTAGTTTGAGGGGTTGCCTTAATTTTTGCTGCTGCCTTCGTTTGAGAGTCTGCCTTTTTTTGAGAGTCTGCCTTAGTTTGAGGGGTTGCCTCAGTTTGAGGGGTTGACTCAGTTTTGAGGGGGTGCCTTAGATTGAGAGTCTGCCTTAGTTTGAGAGGTTGCCTTAGTTTGACGGGTTGCCTTAGATTGAGAGTCTGCCTTAGTTTGAGTTTTTGACTTTGTTTGAGAGTCTGCCTCAGTTTGAGGGGCTGCCTCAGTTTGATGGGTTGCCTTAGATTGAGAGTCTACCTTAGTTTGAGGGGTTGCCTTAGTTTGTGTTTTTGTCTTTGTTTGAGAGTCTGCCTTTTTTTGAGGTCTGCCTTAGTTTGACGGGTTGCCTTAGATTGAGCGTCTGCCTTAGTATGAGGGGTTGCCTTCGTTTGAGGGTTTGCCTTAGTTTGAGTTGCTGCCTTTGTTTGAGAGTCTGCCTTAGTTTGAGGGTTTGCCTCAGTTTGAGAGTCTTCCTTAGTTTGAGGGGTTGCCTTTGTTTGAGGGGATGCTTTAGTTTGAAGGGTTGCCCTAGTTTGAGGGGTTGCCTTAGTTTGAGGGGTTGCCTGAGTATGAGCTGCTGACTTAGTTTGAGAAGTTGCCTTAGTTTGAGGGGTTGCCTGAGTTTGAGCTGTTGCCTTCGTTTGAGGGGTTGCCTTAATTTGAGGGGCTGCCTTAGTTTGAGCTGCTGACTTATTTTGAGAGTCTGCGTTAGTTTGAGGGGCTGCATTAGTTTGAGGCGTTGCCTTAGTTTGAGTGGTTGCCTTAGTTTGAGGGGTTGCCTTAGTTTGAGGGTCTGCCTTAGATTGAGGTGTTGCCTTAGTTTGAGGGGTTGCCTTTGTTTGAGAGTCTGACTTAGTTTGAGGGGTTGACTTAGTTTGAGGGGTTGCCTCAGTTTGAGGGGTTGACTCAGTTTTGAGGGGGTGCCTTAGATTGAGAGTCTGCCTTAGTTTGAGAGGTTGCCTTAGTTTGACGGGTTGCCTTAGATTGAGAGTCTGCCTTAGTTTGAGTTTTTGACTTTGTTTGAGAGTCTGCCTCAGTTTGAGGGGCTATCTCAGTTTGATGGTTTGCCTTAGATTGAGAGTCTACCTTAGTTTGAGGGGTTGCCTTAGTTTGTGTTTTTGTCTTTGTTTGAGAGTCTGCCTTTTTTTGAGGTCTGCCTTAGTTTGACGGGTTGCCTTTGATTGAGAGTCTGCCTTAGTATGAGGGGTTGCCTTCGTTTGAGGGTCTGCCTTAGTTTGAGTTGCTGCCTTTGTTTGAGAGTCTGCCTTAGTTTGAGGGTTTGCCTTAGTTTGAGAGTCTTCCTTAGTTTGAAGGGTTGCCTTAGTTTGAGGGGTTGCCAGAGTTTGAGGGGCTGCCTTAGTATGAGCTGCTAACTTAGTTTGAGGGGTTGCCTTAGTTTGAGGGGTTGCCTGAGTTTGAGCTGCTGCCTTCGTTTGAGGGGTTGCCTTAATTTGAGGGGCTGCCTTAGTTTGAGCTGCTGACTTATTTTGAGAGTCTGCGTTAGTTTGAGGGGCTGCATTAGTTTGAGGCGTTGCCTTAGTTTGAGTGGTTGCCTTAGTTTGAGGGGTTGCCTTAGTTTGAGGGTCTGCCTTAGATTGAGGTGTTGCCTTAGTTTGAGGGTCTGCATTAGTATGAGGGGATGCCTTAGTTTGAGGGGTTGCCTTAGTTTGAGGGGTTGCCTTAGTTTGAGCTGCTGCCTTAGTTTGTGGGGTTGCCTCAGTTTGAAGGCTTGCCCGAATTTGAGTGGTTGCCTTAGTTTGAGCTGCTGCCTTAGTTTGAGATGCTGCCTTATTGTGAAGGGTTGCCTTAATTTGAGGGTCTGCCTTAGTTTGAGGGGTTGCCTTAGTTTGAGGGGTTGCCTCAGTTTGAGGGGTTACCTTAGTTTGAGAGTCTGCCTTAGTTTGAGGGGTTGCCTTAGTTTCAGGGGTTTACTTAGTTTGAGAATATGCCTTAGTTTGAGGGGTTTCCTTAGTTTGAGGGGTTGCCTTAGTTTGAGCTGCTGCCTTCGTTTGAGAAGTTACCTTAGTTTGAGGGGTTGCCTTAGAATGAGAGTCTGCCTTAGTGGAGGGGTTGCTTTTGATTGAGGGGTGGCTTAAGTTTGAGGGGTTGCCTTAGTTTGAGCTGCTGCCTTAATTTGAGGGGTTGCCTTTGGTTGAGGGGTTGCCTTAGTTTGAGCTTCTGCCTTAGTTGGAGAGACTGCCTTAATTTGAGGAGTTGCCTTAGTTTGAGAGTCTGCCTTAGTTTTAGGGGTTGCCTTAGTTTGAGGGGATGCTTTAGTTTGAGGGGATGTCTTATTTTGAGGGGTTGCCTTAGTTTGAGAGTCTGCCTTAGTTTGAGGGGTTGCCTTAGTTTGTGAGGCTACCTTAGTTTGAGGGGTTGCCTTAGTTTGAGCTGCTGCCTTAGTTTGAGGGTTTTGCTTTAGTTTGAGGGGTTGCCTTAGTTTGAGCTGCTGCCTTAGCTTGAGGGATGCCTTAGTTTGAGAGGTTGTCTTAATTTGTGAGTCTGCCTTAGTTTGAGGGGTTGCCTTATTTTGAGGGGTTGCCTTCGTTTGATGGGTTGCCTTAGTTTGAGAGTCTGCCTTCGTTTGAGGGGTTTCCTTAGCTTGAGGGGTTGCCTTAGTTTGAGGTGTTGCCTTAGTTTGAGGTGTTGTCTTAGTTTCAGTGGTTCACTTAGTTTGAGGGGTTGCCTTAGTATGAGGGGATGGCTTAGTTTGAGCTGCTGCCTTAGTTTGAGAGTCTTCCTTAGTTTGAGGGGTTGCCTTTGTTTGAGGGGATGCTTTAGTTTGAAGGGTTGCCTTAGTTTGAGGGGTTGCCTTAGTTTGAGGGGTTGCCTTAGTATGAGCTGCTGACTTAGTTTGAGGGGTTGCCTTAGTTTGAGGGGTTGCCTGAGTTTGAGCTGCTGCCTTTGTTTGAGGGGTTGCCTTAGTTTGAGGGGTTGCCTGAGTTTGAGCTGTTGCCTTCGTTTGAGGGGTTGCCTTAATTTGAGGGGCTGCCTTAGTTTGAGCTGCTGACTTATTTTGAGAGTCTGCGTTAGTTTGAGGGGCTACATTAGTTTGAGGCGTTGCCTTAGTTTGAGCTGCTGCCTTAATTTGAGGGGTTGCCTTTGGTTGAGGGGTTGCCTTAGTTTGAGCTGCTGCCTTAATTGGAGAGACTGCCTTAATTTGAGGAGTTGCCTTAGTTTGAGAGTCTGCCTTAGTTTGAGGGGTTGCCTTAGTTTGAGCTGCTGCCTTAGTTTGAGGGGTTGCTTTAGTTTGAGGGGTTGCCTTAGTTTGAGCTGCTGCCTTAGCTTGAGGGATGCCTTAGTTTGAGAGGTTGTCTTAATTTGTGAGTCTGCCTTAGTTTGAGGGGTTGCCTTATTTTGAGGGGTTGCCTCAGTTTGAGGGGTTGCCTTAGTTTGAGAGTCTGCCTTAGTTTGATGGAATTCCTTAGCTTGAGGGGTTGCCTTAGTTTGAGGTGTTGCCTTAGTTTGAGGTGTTGTCTTAGTTTCAGTGGTTCACTTAGTTTGAGGGGTTGCCTTAGTATGAGGGGATGGCTTAGTTTGAGCTGCTGCCTTAGTTTGAGAGTTTGCCTCAGTTTGAGGGGTTGCCTTCGTTTGAGCGGTTGCCTTAGTTTGAGAGTCTGCCTTTTTTTGAGGGGTTGCCTTCGTTTGAGGGGTTGCCTCAGTTTGAGGGGTTGACTCAGTTTGAGGGGTTGCCTTAGTTTGAGGGGTTGCCTTAATTTTTGCTGCTGCCTTCGTTTGAGAGTCTGCCTTTTTTTGAGAGTCTGCCTTAGTTTGAGGGGTTGCCTCAGTTTGAGGGGTTGACTCAGTTTTGAGGGGGTGCCTTAGATTGAGAGTCTGCCTTAGTTTGAGAGGTTGCCTTAGTTTGACGGGTTGCCTTAGATTGAGAGTCTGCCTTAGTTTGAGTTTTTGACTTTGTTTGAGAGTCTGCCTCAGTTTGAGGGGCTGCCTCAGTTTGATGGGTTGCCTTAGATTGAGAGTCTACCTTAGTTTGAGGGGTTGCCTTAGTTTGTGTTTTTGTCTTTGTTTGAGAGTCTGCCTTTTTTTGAGGTCTGCCTTAGTTTGACGGGTTGCCTTAGATTGAGCGTCTGCCTTAGTATGAGGGGTTGCCTTCGTTTGAGGGTTTGCCTTAGTTTGAGTTGCTGCCTTTGTTTGAGAGTCTGCCTTAGTTTGAGGGTTTGCCTCAGTTTGAGAGTCTTCCTTAGTTTGAGGGGTTGCCTTTGTTTGAGGGGATGCTTTAGTTTGAAGGGTTGCCCTAGTTTGAGGGGTTGCCTTAGTTTGAGGGGTTGCCTGAGTATGAGCTGCTGACTTAGTTTGAGAAGTTGCCTTAGTTTGAGGGGTTGCCTGAGTTTGAGCTGTTGCCTTCGTTTGAGGGGTTGCCTTAATTTGAGGGGCTGCCTTAGTTTGAGCTGCTGACTTATTTTGAGAGTCTGCGTTAGTTTGAGGGGCTGCATTAGTTTGAGGCGTTGCCTTAGTTTGAGTGGTTGCCTTAGTTTGAGGGGTTGCCTTAGTTTGAGGGTCTGCCTTAGATTGAGGTGTTGCCTTAGTTTGAGGGGTTGCCTTTGTTTGAGAGTCTGACTTAGTTTGAGGGGTTGACTTAGTTTGAGGGGTTGCCTCAGTTTGAGGGGTTGACTCAGTTTTGAGGGGGTGCCTTAGATTGAGAGTCTGCCTTAGTTTGAGAGGTTGCCTTAGTTTGACGGGTTGCCTTAGATTGAGAGTCTGCCTTAGTTTGAGTTTTTGACTTTGTTTGAGAGTCTGCCTCAGTTTGAGGGGCTATCTCAGTTTGATGGTTTGCCTTAGATTGAGAGTCTACCTTAGTTTGAGGGGTTGCCTTAGTTTGTGTTTTTGTCTTTGTTTGAGAGTCTGCCTTTTTTTGAGGTCTGCCTTAGTTTGACGGGTTGCCTTTGATTGAGAGTCTGCCTTAGTATGAGGGGTTGCCTTCGTTTGAGGGTCTGCCTTAGTTTGAGTTGCTGCCTTTGTTTGAGAGTCTGCCTTAGTTTGAGGGTTTGCCTTAGTTTGAGAGTCTTCCTTAGTTTGAAGGGTTGCCTTAGTTTGAGGGGTTGCCAGAGTTTGAGGGGCTGCCTTAGTATGAGCTGCTAACTTAGTTTGAGGGGTTGCCTTAGTTTGAGGGGTTGCCTGAGTTTGAGCTGCTGCCTTCGTTTGAGGGGTTGCCTTAATTTGAGGGGCTGCCTTAGTTTGAGCTGCTGACTTATTTTGAGAGTCTGCGTTAGTTTGAGGGGCTGCATTAGTTTGAGGCGTTGCCTTAGTTTGAGTGGTTGCCTTAGTTTGAGGGGTTGCCTTAGTTTGAGGGTCTGCCTTAGATTGAGGTGTTGCCTTAGTTTGAGGGTCTGCATTAGTATGAGGGGATGCCTTAGTTTGAGGGGTTGCCTTAGTTTGAGGGGTTGCCTTAGTTTGAGCTGCTGCCTTAGTTTGTGGGGTTGCCTCAGTTTGAAGGCTTGCCCGAATTTGAGTGGTTGCCTTAGTTTGAGCTGCTGCCTTAGTTTGAGATGCTGCCTTATTGTGAAGGGTTGCCTTAATTTGAGGGTCTGCCTTAGTTTGAGGGGTTGCCTTAGTTTGAGGGGTTGCCTCAGTTTGAGGGGTTACCTTAGTTTGAGAGTCTGCCTTAGTTTGAGGGGTTGCCTTAGTTTCAGGGGTTTACTTAGTTTGAGAATATGCCTTAGTTTGAGGGGTTTCCTTAGTTTGAGGGGTTGCCTTAGTTTGAGCTGCTGCCTTCGTTTGAGAAGTTACCTTAGTTTGAGGGGTTGCCTTAGAATGAGAGTCTGCCTTAGTGGAGGGGTTGCTTTTGATTGAGGGGTGGCTTAAGTTTGAGGGGTTGCCTTAGTTTGAGCTGCTGCCTTAATTTGAGGGGTTGCCTTTGGTTGAGGGGTTGCCTTAGTTTGAGCTTCTGCCTTAGTTGGAGAGACTGCCTTAATTTGAGGAGTTGCCTTAGTTTGAGAGTCTGCCTTAGTTTTAGGGGTTGCCTTAGTTTGAGGGGATGCTTTAGTTTGAGGGGATGTCTTATTTTGAGGGGTTGCCTTAGTTTGAGAGTCTGCCTTAGTTTGAGGGGTTGCCTTAGTTTGTGAGGCTACCTTAGTTTGAGGGGTTGCCTTAGTTTGAGCTGCTGCCTTAGTTTGAGGGTTTTGCTTTAGTTTGAGGGGTTGCCTTAGTTTGAGCTGCTGCCTTAGCTTGAGGGATGCCTTAGTTTGAGAGGTTGTCTTAATTTGTGAGTCTGCCTTAGTTTGAGGGGTTGCCTTATTTTGAGGGGTTGCCTTCGTTTGATGGGTTGCCTTAGTTTGAGAGTCTGCCTTCGTTTGAGGGGTTTCCTTAGCTTGAGGGGTTGCCTTAGTTTGAGGTGTTGCCTTAGTTTGAGGTGTTGTCTTAGTTTCAGTGGTTCACTTAGTTTGAGGGGTTGCCTTAGTATGAGGGGATGGCTTAGTTTGAGCTGCTGCCTTAGTTTGAGAGTCTTCCTTAGTTTGAGGGGTTGCCTTTGTTTGAGGGGATGCTTTAGTTTGAAGGGTTGCCTTAGTTTGAGGGGTTGCCTTAGTTTGAGGGGTTGCCTTAGTATGAGCTGCTGACTTAGTTTGAGGGGTTGCCTTAGTTTGAGGGGTTGCCTGAGTTTGAGCTGCTGCCTTTGTTTGAGGGGTTGCCTTAGTTTGAGGGGTTGCCTGAGTTTGAGCTGTTGCCTTCGTTTGAGGGGTTGCCTTAATTTGAGGGGCTGCCTTAGTTTGAGCTGCTGACTTATTTTGAGAGTCTGCGTTAGTTTGAGGGGCTACATTAGTTTGAGGCGTTGCCTTAGTTTGAGCTGCTGCCTTAATTTGAGGGGTTGCCTTTGGTTGAGGGGTTGCCTTAGTTTGAGCTGCTGCCTTAATTGGAGAGACTGCCTTAATTTGAGGAGTTGCCTTAGTTTGAGAGTCTGCCTTAGTTTTAGGGGTAGCCTTAGTTTGAGGGGATGCTTTAGTTTGAGGGGATGTCTTATTTTGAGGGGTTGCCTTAGTTTGAGCTGCTGCCTTCGTTTGAGAAGTTACCTTAGTTTGAGGGGTTGCCTTAGAATGAGAGTCTGCCTTAGTGGAGGGGTTGCTTTTGATTGAGGGGTGGCTTAAGTTTGAGGGGTTGCCTTAGTTTGAGCTGCTGCCTTAATTTGAGGGGTTGCCTTTGGTTGAGGGGTTGCCTTAGTTTGAGCTTCTGCCTTAGTTGGAGAGACTGCCTTAATTTGAGGAGTTGCCTTAGTTTGAGAGTCTGCCTTAGTTTTAGGGGTTGCCTTAGTTTGAGGGGATGCTTTAGTTTGAGGGGATGTCTTATTTTGAGGGGTTGCCTTAGTTTGAGAGTCTGCCTTAGTTTGAGGGGTTGCCTTAGTTTGTGAGGCTACCTTAGTTTGAGGGGTTGCCTTAGTTTGAGCTGCTGCCTTAGTTTGAGGGTTTTGCTTTAGTTTGAGGGGTTGCCTTAGTTTGAGCTGCTGCCTTAGCTTGAGGGATGCCTTAGTTTGAGAGGTTGTCTTAATTTGTGAGTCTGCCTTAGTTTGAGGGGTTGCCTTATTTTGAGGGGTTGCCTTCGTTTGATGGGTTGCCTTAGTTTGAGAGTCTGCCTTCGTTTGAGGGGTTTCCTTAGCTTGAGGGGTTGCCTTAGTTTGAGGTGTTGCCTTAGTTTGAGGTGTTGTCTTAGTTTCAGTGGTTCACTTAGTTTGAGGGGTTGCCTTAGTATGAGGGGATGGCTTAGTTTGAGCTGCTGCCTTAGTTTGAGAGTCTTCCTTAGTTTGAGGGGTTGCCTTTGTTTGAGGGGATGCTTTAGTTTGAAGGGTTGCCTTAGTTTGAGGGGTTGCCTTAGTTTGAGGGGTTGCCTTAGTATGAGCTGCTGACTTAGTTTGAGGGGTTGCCTTAGTTTGAGGGGTTGCCTGAGTTTGAGCTGCTGCCTTTGTTTGAGGGGTTGCCTTAGTTTGAGGGGTTGCCTGAGTTTGAGCTGTTGCCTTCGTTTGAGGGGTTGCCTTAATTTGAGGGGCTGCCTTAGTTTGAGCTGCTGACTTATTTTGAGAGTCTGCGTTAGTTTGAGGGGCTACATTAGTTTGAGGCGTTGCCTTAGTTTGAGCTGCTGCCTTAATTTGAGGGGTTGCCTTTGGTTGAGGGGTTGCCTTAGTTTGAGCTGCTGCCTTAATTGGAGAGACTGCCTTAATTTGAGGAGTTGCCTTAGTTTGAGAGTCTGCCTTAGTTTTAGGGGTAGCCTTAGTTTGAGGGGATGCTTTAGTTTGAGGGGATGTCTTATTTTGAGGGGTTGCCTTAGTTTGAGAGTCTGCCTTAGTTTGAGGGGTTGCCTTACTTTGAGAGGCTACCTTAGTTTGAGGGGTTGCCTTAGTTTGAGCTGCTGCCTTAGTTTGAGGGGTTGCCTTAGTTTGAGCTGCTGCCTTAGCTTGAGGGATGCCTTAGTTTGAGAGGTTGTCTTAATTTGTGAGTCTGCCTTAGTTTGAGGGGTTGCCTTATTTTGAGGGGTTGCCTTAGTTTGATGGGTTGCCTTAGTTTGAGAGTCTGCCTTAGTTTGAGGGGTTTCCTTAGTTTGAGGGGTTGCCTTAGTTTGAGGTGTTGCCTTAGTTTGAGGTGTTGTCTTAGTTTCAGTGGTTCACTTAGTTTGAGGGGTTGCCTTAGTATGAGGGGATGGCTTAGTTTGAGCTGCTGCCTTAGTTTGAGAGTTTGCCTCAGTTTGAGGGGTTGCCTTTGTTTGAGCAGTTGCCTTAATTTGAGAGTCTGCCTTTTTTTGAGGGGTTGCCTTAGTTTGAGGGGTTGCCTCAGTTTGAGGGGTTGACTCAGTTTGAGGGGTTGCCTTAGTTTGAGCTGCTGCCTTCGTTTGAGGGGTTGCCTTGCTTTGAGGGTCTGCATTAGTTTGAGGGGATGACTTAGTTTGAGGAGTTGTCTTTGTTTGAGAGTCTGCCTCAGTTTGAGGGGTTGCCTGACTTTGAGCTGCTGCCTTAGTTTGAGGGGTTGCCTTGCTTTGAGCGTTTGCCTCAGTTTGAGGGGTTGCTTTAGCTTGAGACGTTGCCTTAGTTTTTTGAGGTTGCCTTCGTTTGAGCTACTGCCTGAGTTTGAGGGGTTGCCTCAGTTTGAGGGGTTGCCTTAGTTTGAGGCGTTGCCTTAGTTTTTTGAGGTTGCCTTCGTTTGAGCTACTGCCTTAGTTTGACGGGTTGCCTCAGTTTGAGGGGTTGCCTTAATTTGAGGGAATGCCTTCGTTTGAGCTGCTGCCTTAGTTTGAGTGTCTGTCTCAATTTGAGGGGTTGCCTTAGTTTGAGCGGTGGCCTTAGTTTGAGAGTCTGCCTTAGTTTGAGGGGTTGCCTTAGTTTGAGGGTTTGCCTTAGTTTGAGATTCCGCCTTAGTTTGAGGCGTTGCCTTCGTTGGAGAAGTTGCCTTAGTTGGAGGGGTTGACTTAGTTTGAGTGGCTGCCTTGGTTTGAGGGGTTGCCTTGCTTTGAGGGTCTGCATTAGTTTGAGGGGATGACTTAGTTTGAGCAGTTGTCTTTGTTTGAGAGTCTGCCTCAGTTTGAGGGGTTGCCTGACTTTGAGCTGCTGCCTTAGTTTGAGGGGTTGCCTTGCTTTGAGCGTTTGCCTCAGTTTGAGGGGTTGCTTTAGCTTGAGCTGCTGCCTTAGTTTGAGGGGTTGCCTTAGTTTGAGCTGCTGCTTTACTTTGACAGTCTGCCTGAGTTTGAGGGGTTGCCTAAGTTTGAGAGTCTGCCTAAGTTTGAGAGTCTGCCTTAGTTTGAGGGGTTGCCTTAGATTGAGGGGATGCCTGAGTTGGAGGGGTTGCCATAGTTTGAGAGTCTGCCTTAGTTTGAGGGGTTGCCTCTGTTTGAGAGTCTGCCTTAGTTTGAGGGGTTGCCTTAGTTTGTGAGGCTACCTTAGTTTGAGGGTTTGCCTTAGTTTGAGCTGCTGCCTTAGTTTGAGGGGTTGCTTTAGTTTGAGGGGTTGCCTTAGTTTGAGCTGCTGCCTTAGCTTGAGGGATGCCTTAGTTTGAGAGGTTGTCTTAATTTGTGAGTCTGCCTTAGTTTGAGGGGTTGCCTTATTTTGAGGGGTTGCCTTAGTTTGAGGGGTTGCCTTAGTTTGAGAGTCTGCCTTAGTTTGATGGAATTCCTTAGCTTGAGGGGTTGCCTTAGTTTGAGGTGTTGCCTTAGTTTGAGGTGTTGTCTTAGTTTCAGTGGTTCACTTAGTTTGAGGGGTTGCCTTAGTATGAGGGGATGGTTTAGTTTGAGCTGCTGCCTTAGTTTGAGAGTTTGCCTCAGTTTGAGGGGTTGCCTTCGTTTGAGCGGTTGCCTTAGTTTGAGAGTCTGCCTTTTTTTGAGGGGTTGCCTTCGTTTGAGGGGTTGCCTCATTTTGAGGGGTTGACTCAGTTTGAGGGGTTGCCTTAGTTTGAGGGGTTGCCTTAATTTGAGCTGCTGCCTTCGTTTGAGAGTCTGCCTTTTTTTGAGAGTCTGCCTTAGTTTGAGGGGTTGCCTCAGTTTGAGGGGTAACTAAGTTTGAGGGGGTGCCTTAGATTGAGAGTCTGCCTTAGTTTGAGAGGTTGCCTTAGTTTGACGGGTTGCCTTAGATTGAGAGTCTGCCTTAGTTTGAGTTTTTGACTTTGTTTGAGAGTCTGCCTCAGTTTGAGGGGCTGCCTCAGTTTGATGGGTTGCCTTAGATTGAGAGTCTACCTTAGTTTGAGGGGTTGCCTTAGTTTGTGTTTTTGTCTTTGTTTGAGAGTCTGCCTTTTTTTGAGGTCTGCCTTAGGTTGACGGGTTGCCTTTGATTGAGAGTCTGCCTTAGTATGAGGGGTTGCCTTCGTTTGACGGTTTGCCTTAGTTTGAGTTGCTGCCTTTGTTTGAGAGTCTGCCTTAGTTTGAGGGTTTGCCTTAGTTTGAGAGTCTTCCTTAGTTTGAGGGGTTGCCTTTGTTTGAGGGGATGCTTTAGTTTGAAGGGTTGCCTTAATTTGAGGGGTTGCCTTAGTTTGAGGGGTTGCCTTAGTATGAGCTGCTGACTTAGTTTGAGGGGTTGCCTTAGTTTGAGGGAAGCCTGAGTTTGAGCTGCTGCCTTCATTTGAGGGGTTGCCTTAATTTGAGGGGCCGCCTTAGTTTGAGCTGCTGACTTATTTTGAGAGTCTGCGTTAGTTTGAGGGGCTGCATTAGTTTGAGGCGTTGCCTTAGTTTGAGTGGTTGCCTTAGTTTGAGGGCTGCCTTAGTTTGAGGGTCTGCCTTAGATTGAGGTGTTGCCTTAGTTTGAGGGGTTGCCTTTGTTTGAGAGTCTGTCTTAGTTTGAGGGGTTGCCTTAGTTTGTGAGGCTACCTTAGATTGAGGGGTTGCCTTAGTTTGAGCTGCTGCCTTAGTTTGAGGGGTTGCTTTAGTTTGAGGGGTTGCCTTAGTTTGAGCTGCTGACTTAGCTTGCGGGATGCCTTAGTTTGAGAGGTTGTCTTAATTTGTGAGTCTGCCTTAGTTTGAGGGGTTGCCTTATTTTGAGGGGTTGCCTTAGTTTGAGGGGTTGCCTTAGTTTGAGAGTCTGCCTTAGTTTGATGGAATTCCTTAGCTTGAGGGGTTGCCTTAGTTTGAGGTGTTGCCTTAGTTTGAGGTGTTGTCTTAGTTTCAGTGGTTCACTTAGTTTGAGGGGTTGCCTTAGTATGAGGGGATGGCTTAGTTTGAGCTGCTGCCTTAGTTTGAGAGTTTGCCTCAGTTTGAGGGGTTGCCTTCGTTTGAGCGGTTGCCTTAGTTTGAGAGTCTGCCTTTTTTTGAGGGGTTGCCTTCGTTTGAGGGGTTGCCTCAGTTTGAGGGATTGACTCAGTTTGAGGGGTTGCCTTAGTTTGAGGGGTTGCCTTAATTTGAGCTGCTGCCTTCGTTTGAGAGTCTGCCTTTTTTTGAGAGTCTGCCTTAGTTTGAGGGGTTGCCTCAGTTTGAGGGGTTCACTCAGTTTGAGGGGGTGCCTTAGATTGAGAGTCTGCCTCAGTTTGAGAGGTTGCCTTAGTTTGACGGGTTGCCTTAGATTGAGAGTCTGCCTTAGTTTGAGTTTTTGACTTTGTTTGAGAGTCTGACTCAGTTTGAGGGGCTGCCTCAGTTTGATGGGTTGCCTTAGATTGAGAGTCTACCTTAGTTTGAGGGGTTGCCTTAGTTTGTGTTTTTGTCTTTGTTTGAGCGTCTGCCTTTTTTTGAGGTCTGCCTTAGTTTGACGGGTTGCCTTAGATTGAGAGTCTGCCTTAGTATGAGGGGTTGCCTTCGTTTGAGGGTTTGCCTTAGTTTGAGTTGCTGCCTTTGTTTGAGAGTCTGCCTTAGTTTGAGGGGTTGCCTTTGTTTGAGGGGATGCTTTAGTTTGAAGGGTTGCCTTAGTTTGAGGGGTTGCCTTAGTTTGAGTTGCTGCCTTTGTTTGAGAGTCTTCCTTAGTTTGAGGGGTTGCCTTTGTTTGAGGGGATGCTTTAGTTTGAAGGGTTGCCTTAGTTTGAGGGGTTGCCTTAGTTTGAGGGGTTGCCTTAGTATGAGCTGCTGACTTAGTTTGAGGGGTTGCCTTAGTTTGAGTGGTTGCCTGAGTTTGAGCTGCTGCCTTCGTTTGAGGGGTTGCCTTAATTTGAGGGGCTGCCTTAGTTTGAGCTGCTGACTTATTTTGAGAGTCTGCGTTAGTTTGAGGGGCTGCATTAGTTTGAGGCGTTGCCTTAGTTTGAGCTGCTGCCTTAATTGGAGAGACTGCCTTAATTTGAGGAGTTGCCTTAGTTTGAGAGTCTGCCTTAGTTTTAGGGGTAGCCTTAGTTTGAGGGGATGCTTTAGTTTGAGGGGATGTCTTATTTTGAGGGGTTGCCTTAGTTTGAGAGTCTGCCTTAGTTTGAGGGGTTGCCTTACTTTGAGAGGCTACCTTAGTTTGAGGGGTTGCCTTAGTTTGAGCTGCTGCCTTAGTTTGAGGGGTTGCCTTAGTTTGAGCTGCTGCCTTAGCTTGAGGGATGCCTTAGTTTGAGAGGTTGTCTTAATTTGTGAGTCTGCCTTAGTTTGAGGGGTTGCCTTATTTTGAGGGGTTGCCTTAGTTTGATGGGTTGCCTTAGTTTGAGAGTCTGCCTTAGTTTGAGGGGTTTCCTTAGCTTGAGGGGTTGCCTTAGTTTGAGGTGTTGCCTTAGTTTGAGGTGTTGTCTTAGTTTCAGTGGTTCACTTAGTTTGAGGGGTTGCCTTAGTATGAGGGGATGGCTTAGTTTGAGCTGCTGCCTTAGTTTGAGAGTTTGCCTCAGTTTGAGGGGTTGCCTTCGTTTGAGCAGTTGCCTTAATTTGAGAGTCTGCCTTTTTTTGAGGGGTTGCCTTAGTTTGAGGGGTTGCCTCAGTTTGAGGGGTTGACTCAGTTTAAGGGGTTGCCTTAGTTTGAGCTGCTGCCTTCGTTTGAGGGGTTGCCTTGCTTTGAGGGTCTGCATTAGTTTGAGGGGATGACTTAGTTTGAGGAGTTGTCTTTGTTTGAGAGTCTGCCTCAGTTTGAGGGGTTGCCTGACTTTGAGCTGCTGCCTTAGTTTGAGGGGTTGCCTTGCTTTGAGCGTTTGCCTCAGTTTGAGGGGTTGCTTTAGCTTGAGACGTTGCCTTAGTTTTTTGAGGTTGCCTTCGTTTGAGCTACTGCCTCAGTTTGACAGGTTGCCTCAGTTTGAGGGGTTGCCTTAGTTTGAGGCGTTGCCTTAGTTTGAGGGGTTGCCTTAATTTGAGGGGTTGCCTTAATTTGAGGGAATGCCTTCGTTTGAGCTGCTGCCTTAGTTTGAGTGTCTGTCTCAATTTGAGGGGTTGCCTTAGATTGAGCGGTGGCCTTAGTTTGAGAGTCTGCCTTAGTTTGAGGGGTTGCCTTAGTTTGAGGGGTTGACTTAGTTTGAGCTGCTGCCTTGGTTTGAGGGGTTGCCTTTGTTTGAGCGGTTGCCTTAATTTGAGAGTCTGCCTTTTTTTGAGGGGTTGCCTCTGTTTGAGGGGTTGCCTTAGTTTGAGGGGTTGCCTTAGTTTGAGCTGCTGCCTTCGTTTGAGAGTCTGCCTGTTTTTGAGAGTCTGCCTTAGTTTGAGGGGTTGCCTCAGTTTGAGGGGTTGACTCAGTTTGAGGGGTTGCCTTAGATTGAGAGTCTGCCTTAGTTTGAGGGGTTGCCTTTGCTTGACGGGTTGCCTTCGATTGACAGTCTGCCTTAGTTTGAGTTTTTGTCTTTGTTTGAGAGTCTGCCTCAGTTTGAGGGGCTGCCTCAGTTTGACGGGTTGCCTTAGATTGAGAGTCTACCTTAGTTTGAGGGGTTGCCTTAGATTGAGAGTATGCCTTAGTATGAGGGGTTGCCTTCGTTTGAGGGTTTGCCTTAGTTTGAGTTGATGCCTTTGTTTGAGAGTCTGCCTTAGTTTGAGGGTTTGCCTTACTTTGAGAGTCTTCCTTAGTTTGAGGGGTTGCCTTTGTTTGAGGGGTTGCCTTAGTTTGAGGGGTTGCCTTAGTTTGAGGGGTTGCATTCGTTTGAGCTACTGCCTTCGTTTGAGGGGTTGCCTTAATTTGAGGGGCTGCCTTAGTTTGAGCTGCTGACTTATTTTGAGAGTCTGCGTTAGTTTGAGGGGTTGCATTAGTTTGAGGCGTTGCCTTAGTTTGAGTGGTTGCCTTAGTTTGAGGGGTTGCCTTAGTTTGAGGGTCTGCCTTAGATTGAGGTGTTGCCTTAGTTTGAGGGGTTGCCTTTGTTTGAGAGTCTGACTTAGTTTGAGGGGTTGCCTTAATTTGAGGGTCTGCATTAGGATGAGGGGATGCCTTAGTTTGAGGGGTTGCCTTCGTATGAGTGGTTGCCTTAGTTTGAGCTGCTGCCTTAGTTTGTGGGGTTGCCTCAGTTTGAAGGCTTGCCCGAATTTGAGTGGTTGCCTTAGTTTGAGCTGCTGCCTTAGTTTGAGATGCTGCCTTATTGTGAAGGGTTGCCTTAATTTGAGGGTCTGCCTTAGTTAGAGGGGTTGCCTCAGTTTGAGGGGTTGCCTCAGTTTGAGGCGTTGCCATAGTTTGAGGGGTTGCCTTAGTTTGAGGGGTTGCCTTAGTTTGAGGGGTTGCCTTAGTTTGAGCTGCTGCCTTCGTTTGAGAAGTTGCCTTAGTTTGAGGGGTTGCCTTAGTTTGAGAGTCTGCCTTAGTGGAGGGGTTGCCTTTGTTTGAGGGGTGGCTTCAGTTTGAGGCGTTGCCTTAGTTTGAGCTGCTGCCTTAGTTGGAGAGACTGCCTTAATTTGAGGAGTTGCCTCAGTTTGAGAGACTGCCTTAATTTTAGGGGTTGCCTTAGTTTGAGGGGATGCTTTAGTTTGAGGGGTTGTCTTATTTTGAGGGGTTGCCTTAGTTTGAGAGTCTGCCTTAGTTTGAGGGGTTGCCTTAGTTTGAGGGGTTGCCTTAGTTTGTGCTGCTGCCTTCGCTTGAGGGGTTGCCTTAGTTTGAGAGGTAGCCTTATTTTGAGGGGTTGCCTTAGTTTGAGGGGTTGCCTTAGTTTGAGAGTCTGCCTTAGTTTGAGGGGTTTCCTTAGTTTGAGGTGTTGCCTTAGTTTGAGGTGTTGTCTTAGTTTCAGTGGTTCACTTAGTTTGAGGGGTTGCCTTAGTATGAGGGGTTGTCTTAGTTTGAGCTGCTGCCTTACTTTGAGGGGTTGCATTAGTTTGAGTGGTTGTCTTTGTTTGTGGGGTTGCCTTAGTTTGAGGGGTTGGCTTAGTTTGAGCTGCTGACTTAGTTTGAGAGTTTGCCTCAGTTTGAGAGTCTGCCTTAGTTTGAGGGGTTGCCTTAGTTTGAGCTGCTGCCTCAGCTTGACGGGTTGCCTCAGATTGAGAGTCTGCCTTCGTTTGAGGGGTTGCCTCAGTTTGACGGGTTGCCTTAGATTGAGAGTCTGCCTTAGTTTGAGTTTTTGTCTTTGTTTGAGAATCTACCTTAGTTTGAGGGGCTGCCTCAGTTTGAGTTGCTGCCTTTGTTTGAGAGTCTGCCTTAGTTTGAGGCGTTCCCTTAGTTTGAGGGGTTGCCTTCATTTGACGGGTTGCCTTAGATTGAGATTCTGCCTTAGAATGAGGGGTTGCCTTCATTTGTGGGGTTGCCTTAATTTGAGTTGCTGCCTTTGTTTGAGAGTCTTCCTTAGTTTGAGGGGTTGCCTTTGTTTGAGGGGATGCCATAGTTTGAGGGGTTGTCTTAGTTTGTGAGTCTGCCTTAGTTTGAGGGGTTGCCTTATTTTGAGGGGTTGTCTTAGTTTGAGTGTTTGCCTTAGTTTGAGAGTCTTCCTTAGTTTGAGCTGCTGCCTTCCATTGAGGGGTTGCCTTAATTTGAGGGGTCGCCTTCGGTTGAGCTGCTGACTTATTTTGAGACTGCATTAGTTTGAGGGGTTGCCTTTGTTTGAGAGTCTGACTTAGTTTGAGGGGTTGCCTTAGTTTGAGGGTCTGCATTTGTTTGAGGGGATGCCTTACTTTGAGGGGTTGCCTTAGTTTGAGGGGTTGCCTGAGTTTGAGCTGCTGCCTTAGTTTGAGGGGTTGCCTCATTTTGAGGGCTTGCCTGAATTTGAGGGTTTGCCTTAGTTTGAGCTGCTGCCTTAGTTTGAGATGCTGCCTTAGTGTGAAGGTTTGCCTTAATTTGAGGGGCTGCCTTAGTTTGAGGCTTTGCCTTAGTTTGAGGAGTTGCCTCAGTTTGAGGGGTTCCCTTAGTTTGCACGTCTGCCTTAGTTTGAGGTGTTGCCTTAGTTTGAGGGGTTGCCAAAATTTGAGAGTCTGACTTAGTTTGAGGGGTTGCCTTAGTTTGAGGGTCTGCATCAGTTTGAGGGGTTGCCTTAGTTTGAGGGGTTGACTTAGTTTGCGCTGCTGCCTTAGTTTGAGGGGTCACCTTAGTTTGAGGGGTTGCCTTAATTTGAGTGGTTGCCTTTGTTTGAGAGACTGCCTTAGTTTGAGGGGTTGCCTTAGTTTGACTTGTTGCCTTAGTTTGATGGTTTGCCTTTGTTTGAGATTTTGCCTTAGTTTGAGGGGTTGCCTTCTGTTTGAGGGGTTGCCTTAGTTTGAGAGTCTGCCTTAGTTTGAGGGGTTGCCTCAGTTAGAGGGGTTGCCTTAGTTGGAGGGATTGACTTCGTTTTAGATGCTGCCTTAGTGTGTGGGGTTGCCTTTGTTAGAGAGGTTGCCTTAGCTTAACGGGTTGCCTTAGTTTGAGATGCTGCCTTAGTGTGAGGGGTTGCCTTAATTTGAGGGTCTGCATTAGTTTGAGGGTCTGCCTTAGTTTGAGCTTTTGCCTTCGTTTGAGGGGTTGCCTTAGCTTGAGGGGTTACCTTCGTTTGAGAGTCTGTCTTAGTTTGAGGGGTTGCCTTAGTTTGAGGGTCTGCATCAGTTTGAGGGGATGCCATAGTTTGAGGGGTTGCCTTAGTTTGAGGGGTTGACTTAGTTTGCGCTGCTGCCTTAGTTTGAGGGGTTGCCTCAGTTTGAGAGGTTGCCTTAATTTGAGTGGTTGCCTTAGTTTGAGAGACTGCCTTAGTTTGAGGGGTTGCCTTAGTTTGACTTGTTGACTTAGTTTGAGAGATTGCCTTAGTTTGAGGGGTTGCCTTGTGTTTGAGGGGTCGCCTTAGTTTGAGAGTCTGCCTTAGTTTGAGGGGTTGCCTCAGTTAGAGGGGTTGCCTTAGTTGGAGGGGTTGACTTAGTTTGAGCTGCTGCCTTAGTGTGTGGGGTTGCCTTTGTTAGAGGGATTGCCTGAGCTTGACGGGTTGCCTTAGATTGAGATGCTGCCTTAGTGTGAGGGGTTGCCTTAATTTGAGGGTCTGCATTAGTTTGAGGGTCTGCCTTAGTTTGAGGTTTTGCCTTAGTTTGAGGGGTTGCCTTAGTTTGAGGGGTTGCCTTAGTTTGACGGGTTGCCTTAGTTTGAGCTGCTGCATTAGTTTGAGATCCTGCCTTAGTTTGAGAGGTTGCTTTAGTTTGAGGCGTTGCCTTAATTTGTGCTGCTGCCTTAGTTTGAGAGTCTGCCTTAGTTTGAGGAGTTGCCTTAGTTTGAGAGATTGCCTTTGTTTGAGGGGTTGCCTTAGTTTGAGAGTCTGCCTCAGTTTGAGAGATTGCCTTAGTTTGAGGGGTTGCCTCAGTTTGAGAGTCTGCCTTAGTTTGAGGTGTTGTCTCAGTTTGATGGGTTGCCTTAGTTTGAGGAGGTGCCTTAGTTTGAGGGGATGCCTTAATTTGAGTGGTTGCCTTAGTTTGAGGGGTTTCCTTTGTTTGAGGTGTAGCGTTAGTTTGAGAGTCTGCCATAGTTTGAGGGGTTGCCTTAGGTTGAAGGGTTGCCTTAGTTTGAGCTGCTGCCTTATTTTGAGAGTCTGCGTTAGTTTGAGGGGTTGCCTTAGTTTGAGGGTTTGCCTTAGTTTGAGGGGTTGCCTTAGTTTGAGGGGTTGCATTACTTTGAGAGTCTGCCTTAGTTTGAGGGGTTGCCTTAGTTTGAGCTGCTGCCTTAGTTTGAGGGGTTGCCTTAGATTGAGGGGTTGCCTTAGTTTGAGGGTTTGCCTTAGTTTGAGGGGTTGCCTTAGTTTGAGGGTTTACCTTAGTTTGAGAGTCTGCCTTAGTTTGAGGGGTTGCCTTAGTTTGAGGGGTTGCATTACTTTGAGAGTCTGCCTTAGTTTGAGCTGCTGCCTTAGTTTGAGGGGTTGCCTTAGATTGAGGGGTGGCCTTAGTTTGAGGCGTTGCCTTAGTTTGTGCTACTCCCATAGTTTGAGAGTCTGCCTTAGTTTGAGGGTTTGCCTCAGTTTGAGGGATTGCCTTTGTTTGAGGGGTTGCCTTAGTTTGAGAGTCTGCCTCTGTTTGATGGGTTGCCTTAGCTTGAGGTATTGCCATGGTTTGAGGGGTTGCCTTAGTTTGAGGGATTGCCTTAGTTTGAGGGGTAGCCTTAGTTTGAGAGTCTGCCTCTGTTTGATGGGTTGCCTTAGTTTGAGGCGTTGCCTCAGTTTGAGAGTCTGCCTTAGTTTGAGGAGTTGCCTCAGTTTGAGGGGTTGCCTCAGTTTGAGGGGTTGCCTTAGTTTGAGAGTCTGCCTCTGTTTGATGGGTTGCCTTAGCTTGAGGGATTGCCTTAGTTTGAGGGGTTGCCTTAGTTTGACAGTCTGCCTGTGTTTGATGGGTTGCCTTAGCTTGAGGGATTGCATTAGTTTGAGGGGTTAACTTAATTTGTGCTGCTGCCTTAGTTTAAGAGTCTGCCTTAGTTTGAGGAGTTGCCTTAGCTTGAGGGATTGCCTTAGTTTGAGGGGTTGCCTTAGTTTGAGAGTCTGCCTCTGTTTGATGGGTTGCCTTAGTTTGAGGCGTTGCCTCAGTTTGAGAGTCTGCCTCAGTTTGAGGAGTTGCTTCAGTTTGAGGTGTTGCCTTCGTTTGAGGAGGTGCCATATTTTGAGGGGATGCCTTAGTTTGAGGGGTTGCCTTCGTTTGAGAGTCTCCCTTAATTTGAGGGGTTGTCTTAGTTTTAGGGGTTTCCTTCGTTTGAGCTGTTGCCTTAGTTTGAGAGTCTGCCATAGTTTGAGGGGTTGCCTTAGGTAGAGGGGTTGCCTCAGTTTGAGGGGTTGGCTTAGTTTGAGCTGCTGCCTTAGCTTGAGGGGATGCCTTAGTTTGAGGAGTTGTCTTATTTTGAGGGGTTGCCTTTGTTTGAGAGTCTGCCTTAGTTTGAGGGGTTGCCTTAGTTTGTGGGGTTGCCTTAGTTTGAGAGTCTGCTTTAGTTTGAGGGGTTGCCTTAGTTTGAGGGGTTGCCTTAGTTTGAGGGGTTGCCTCAGTTTGTGCTGCTGCCTTCGCTTGAAGGGTTGCCTTTGTTTGGGGGGGTTGACTTAGTTAGAGCTGCTGCCTTATTTTTAGAGTCTGCGTTATTTTGAGGGGTTGCCTTAGTTTGAGGGGTTTCCATAGTTTGAGAGTCTGCCTTAGTTTGAGGGGTTGCCTTATTTTGAGGGGTTGCCTTAGTTTGAGAGTCTGCCTTAGTTTGAGGGGTTGCATTTGTTTGAGGGGTTGCCTTAGTTTGGGGGGCTGCCATAGTTTGAGGGGTTGCCATAATTTGTGCTGCTGCCTTAGTTTGAGAGTCTGCCTTAGTTTGAGGAGTTGCCTTGGTTTGAGGGATTGCCTTTGTTTGAGGGGTTGCCTCAGTTTGAGAGTCTGCCTCAGTTTGAGGGGTTGCCTTAGTTTGAGGAGTTGCCTTAGTTTGAGGGGTTGCCTTAGTTTGAGAGTCTGCCTTAGTTTGAGGGGTTGCCTTAATTTGAGGGTCTGCATTAGTTTGAGGATCTGCCTTAGTTTGAGGGTTTGCCTCAGTTTGAGGGGTTGCCTTAGTTTGAGGGGTTACCTTATTTTGAGAGTTTGCCTTCGTTTGAGGGGTTCCCTTCGTTTGAGGGGTTGCCTTAGTTTGAGGGGTTGCCTTAGTTTGAGCTGCTGCCTTAGTTTGAGAGTCTGCCTTAGTTTGAGGAGTTGCCTTAGCTTGAGGGATTGCCTTAGTTTGAGGGGTTGCCTTAGTTTGAGAGTCTGCCTCTGTTTGATGGGTTGCCTAAGTTTGAGGCGTTGCCTCATTTTGAGAGTCTGCCTTAGTTTGAGGGGTTGCCTCAGTTAGAGGGGTTGCCTTAGTTTGAGTAGGTGCCATAGTTTGAGGGGATGCCTTAGTTTGAGGTGTTGCCTTAGTTTGAGAGTCTGCCATAGTTTGAGGGGTTGCCTTAGTTTGAGAGTCTGCCTTAGTTTGAGGCTTTGCCTCAGTTTGAGAGTCTGCCTTAGTTTGAGGCTTTGCCTCAGTTTGAGGGGTTGCCTTAGTTTGAACTGCTGTCTTAGCTTGAGGGGATGCCTTAGTTTGAGGAGTTGTTTATTTTGAGGGGATGCCTTAGTTTGAGAGTCCGCCTTAGTTTGAGGGGTTGCCTTAGTTTGAGGGGTTGCCTTAGTTTGAGAGTCTGCCTTAGTTTGATGCTTTGCCTCAGTTTGAGGGGTTGCCTTAGTTTGAGGGGTTGCCTTAGTTTGTGCTGCTGCCTTCGCTTGAGGGGGTTGCCTTAGTTTGGGGGGTTGACTTAGTTTGAGCTGCTGCCTTAATTTGAGAGTCTGCGTTATTTTGAGGGGTTGCCTCAGTTGAGGGGTTGCCATAGTTTGAGAGACTGTCTTAGTTTGAGGGGTTGCCTTAGTTTGAGGTGTTGCCTTAGTTTGAGAGTCTGCCTTAGTTTGAGGCTTTGCCTCAGTTTGAGGGGTTGCCTTAGTTTGAGGGGTTGCCTTCGTTTGAGCTGCTGCCTTATTTTGAGGTGTTGCCTTAGTTTGAGTGGTTGCCTTAGTTTGAGGGGTTGCCTTAGTTTGAGAGTCTGCCTTAGTTTGAGGGGTTGCCTTAGTTTGAGGGTTTGACTTAGTTTGAGCTGCTGCCTAAGTTTGAGGGGTTGCCTCATTTTGAGGGGTTGCCTTAATTTGAGTGGTTGCCTTAGTTTGACAGTCTGCCTTAGTTTGAGGGGTTGCCTTAGTTTGAGAGTTTGCCTTAGTTTGAGTGGTTGCCTTAGTTTGAGCTGCTGCCTTAGTGTGAGGGGTTGCCTTAGTTTGAGAGTTTGCCTTAGTTTGAGTGGTTGCCTTAGCTTGACGGGTTGCCGAAGTTTGAGATGCTGCCTTAGTGTGAGGGGTTGCCTTAATGTGAGGGTCTGCCTTAGTTTGAGGGGTTGCCTTAGTTTGAGGGGTTGCCTTAGTTTGAGATTCTGCCTTAGTTTGAGGGGTTACCTTAGTTCGAGAGTCTGTATTAGTTTGAGGGGTTGCCTTAGTTTGAGGGGTTGCCTCAGTTTGAGGGGTTGCCTTCGATTGAAATGCTGCATTAGTTTGAGATTCTGCCTTAGTTTGAGAGGTTGCCTTAGTTAGAGGGGTTGCCTTAATTTGAGGGATTGCCATAGTTTGAGGGGTTGCCTTAGTTCGAGAGTCTGCCTTAGTTTGAGGAGTTGCCTTAGTTAGAGGTGTTGCCTTTGTTTGAGAGTTGCCTCAATTTGAGGGGTTGCCTTAGGTAGAGGGGTTGCCTCAGTTTGAGGGGATGCCTTAGTTTGAGCTGCTGCCTTAGCTTGAGGGGATGCCTTAGTTTGAGGAGTTGTTTATTTTGAGGGGTTGCCTTAGTTTGAGAGTCTGCCTTAGTTTGAGGGGTTGCCTTAGTTTGAGGGGTTGCCTTAGTTTGAGAGTCTGCCTTAGTTTGAGGCTTTGCCTCAGTTTGAGGTGTTGCCTTAGTTTGAGGGGTTGCCTTAGTTTGTGCTGCTGCCTTCGCTTGAGGGGGTTGCTTAGTTTGAGGGGTTGACTTAGTTTGAGCTGCTGCCTTAATTTGAGGGGTTGCCATCGTTTGAGCTGCTGGCTTATTTTGAGAGTCTGCGTTATTTTGTGGGGTTGCCTCAGTTGAGGGGTTGCCATAGTTTGAGAGTCTGTCTTAGTTTGAGGGGTTGCCTTAGTTTGAGGTGTTGCCTCAGTTTGAGAGTCTGCCTTAGTTTGAGGGGTTGCATTAGTTTGAGGGGTTGCCTTAGTTTGAGAGTCTGCCTTAGTTTGAGGCTTTGCCTCTGTTTAAGGGGTTGCCTTAGTTTGATGGGTTGCCTGAGTTTGTGCTGCTGCCTTCGCTTGAGGGGTTGCCATAGTTTGAGAGTCTGTCTTAGTTTGAGCTGCTGCCTTATTTTGAGAGTCTGTGTCAGTTTGAGGGGTTGCCTTAGTTTGAGTGGTTGCCTTAGTTTGAGGGGTTGCCTTAGTTTGAGGGTCTGCCTTAGTGTGAGGTGTTGCCTTAGTTTGAGAGGATGCCTAATTTTGAGAGTCTGACTTAGTTTGAGGGGTTGCCTTAGTTTGAGGGTCTGCATCAGTTTGAGCTGCTGCCTAAGTTTGAGGGGTTGCCTCAGTTTGAGGGCTTGCCTTAATTTGAGTGGTTGCCTTAGTTTGAGCGTCTGCCTTAGTTTGAGGGGTTGCCTTAGTTTGAGAGTTTGTCTTAGTTTGAGTGGTTGCCTTAGTTTGAGGGGTTGCCTTAGTTTGAGAGTCTTCCTCAGTTTGAGGGGTTGCCTCAGTTTGAGGGTCTGCATTACTTTGACGGGATGCCTTAGTTTGAGGGGTTGCCTTAGTTGGAGGGGTTGACTTAGTTTGAGCTGCTGCCTGAGTGTGAGGGGTTGCCTTAGTTTGAGAGTTTGCCTTAGTTTGAGTGGTTGCCTTAGCTTGACGGGTTGCCTTAGTTTGAGATGCTGCCTTAGTGTGAGGGGTTGCCTTAATTTGTGGGTCTGCCTTAGTTTGAGGGGTTGCCTTAGTTTGAGGGGTTGCCTTAGTTTGAGATTCTGCCTTAGTTTGAGGGGTTACCTTAGTTCGAGAGTCTGTATTAGTTTGAGGGGTTGCCTTAGTTTGAGGGGTTGCTTCAGTTTGAGGGGTTGCCTTCGATTGAAATGCTGCATTAGTTTGAGATTCTGCCTTAGTTTGACAGGTTGCCTTAGTTTGAGGGGTTGCCTTAATTTGAGGGATTGCCATAGTTTGAGGGGTTGCCTTAGTTCGAGAGTCTGCCTTAGTTTGAGGAGTTGCCTTACTTTGAGGTATTGCCTTTGTTTGAGAGTCTGCCTCAATTTGAGGGGTTGCCTTAGGTAGAGGGGTTGCCTCAGTTTGAGCGGTTGCCTTAGTTTGAGCTGCTGCCTTAGCTTGAGGGGATGCCTTAGTTTGAGGAGTTGTTTATTTTGAGGGGTTGCCTTAGTTTGAGAGTCTGCCTTAGTTTGAGGGGTTGCCTTAGTTTGAGGGGTTGCCTTAGTTTGAGAGTCTGCCTTAGTTTGAGGCTTTGCCTCAGTTTGAGGGGTTGCCTTAGTTTGAGGGGTTGCCTTAGTTTGTGCTGCTGCCTTCGCTTGAGGGGGTTGCCTTAGTTTGGGGGGTTGACTTAGTTTGAGCTGCTGCCTTAATTTGAGGGGTTGCCATCGTTTGAGCTGCTGGCTTATTTTGAGAGTCTGCGTTATTTTGAGGGCTTGCCTCAGTTGAGGGGTTGCCATAGTTTGAGAGTCTGTCTTAGTTTGAGGGGTTGCCTTAGTTTGAGGTGTTGCCTCAGTTTGAGAGTCTGCCTTAGTTTGAGGGGTTACCTTAGTTTGAGAGTCTGCCATAGTTTGAGGCGTTGCCTTAGTTTGAGGGGTTGCCTCAGTTTGAGGGGTTGCCTTCGATTGAGCTGCTGCATTAGTTTGAGATTCTGCCTTAGTTTGAGAGGTTGCCTTAGTTTGAGGGGTTGCCTTAGTTTGAGAGTCTGCCTTAGTTTGAGGCTTTGCCTCAGTTTGAGGGGTTGCCTTAGTTTGAGGGGTTGCCTTAGTTTGTGCTGCTGCCTTCGCTTGAGGGGGTTGCCTTAGTTTGGGGGGTTGACTTAGTTTGAGCTGCTGCCTTAATTTGAGGGGTTGCCATCGTTTGAGCTGCTGGCTTATTTTGAGAGTCTGCGTTATTTTGAGGGGTTGCCTCAGTTGAGGGGTTGCCATAGTTTGAGAGTCTGTCTTAGTTTGAGGGGTTGCCTTAGTTTGAGGTGTTGCCTCAGTTTGAGAGTCTGCCTTAGTTTGAGGGGTTACCTTAGTTTGAGAGTCTGCCATAGTTTGAGGGGTTGCCTTAGTTTGAGGGGTTGCCTCAGTTTGAGGGGTTGCCTTCGATTGAGCTGCTGCATTAGTTTGAGATTCTGCCTTAGTTTGAGAGGTTGCCTTAGTTTGAGGGGTTGCTTTAATTTGAGGGATTGCCTTAGTTTGAGGGGTTGCCTTAGTTCGAGACTCTGCCTTAGTTTGAGGACTTGCCTTAGTTTGAGGAGTTGCCTTAGTTTGAGGGATTGCCTTAGTTTGAGACTCTGCCTTAGTTTGAGAGTCTGCCTCAGTTTGAGGAGTTGCCTTAGTTTGAGGGATTGCCTTAGTTTGAAGGGTTGCCTTATTTTGAGAGTCTGCCTCAGTTTGAGGAGTTGCCTTAGTTTGAGAGTCTGCCTTAGTTTGAGGTGTTATCTCAGTTTGAGGGGTTGTCTTATTTTGAGAGGTTTCCTTAGTTTGAGGGGTTGCCTTAGTTTGAGGGATTGCCATAGTTAGAGGGGTTGCCTTAGTTTGAGAGTCTGCCTTAGTTTGAGGAGTTGCCTTAGTTTGAGGTGTTGCCTTTGTTTGAGAGTCTGCCTCAATTTGAGGGGTTGCCTTAGGTAGAGGGGTTGCCTCAGTTTGAGGGGTTGCCTTAGTTTGAGCTGCTGCCTTAGTGTGAGGGGTTGCCTCAGTTTGAGAGTTTGCCTTAGTTTGAGTGGTTGCCTTAGCTTGACGGGTTGCCTAAGTTTGAGATGCTGCCTCAGTGTGAGGGGTTGCCTTAATTTGAGGGTCTGCCTTAGTTTGAGGGGTTGCCTTAGTTTGAGGGGTTGCCTTAGTTTGAGATTCTGCCTTAGTTTGAGGGGTTACCTTAGTTCGAGAGTCTGTATTAGTTTGAGGGGTTGCCTTAGTTTGAGGGGTTGCCTCAGTTTGAGGGGTTGCCTTCGATTGAAATGCTGCATTAGTTTGAGATTCTGCCTTAGTTTGAGAGGTTGCCTTAGTTTGAGGGGTTGCCTTAATTTGAGGGATTGCCATAGTTTGAGGGGTTGCCTTAGTTCGAGAGTCTGCCTTAGTTTGAGGAGTTGCCTTAGTTTGAGGTGTTGCCTTTGTTTGAGAGTCTGCCTCAATTTGAGGGGTTGCCTTAGGTAGAGGGGTTGCCTCAGTTTGAGGGGTTGCCTTATTTTGAGAGTCTGCCTCAGTTTGAGGAGTTGCCTTAATTTGAGAGTCTGCCTTAGTTTGAGGTTTTATCTCAGTTTGAGGGGTTGTCTTATTTTGAGTGGTTTCCTTAGTTTGAGGAGTTGCCTTAGTTTGAGGGGTTGCCTTTGTTTGAGAGTCTGCCTCAATTTGAGGGGTTGCCTTAGGTAGAGGGGTTGCCTCAGTTTGAGGGGTTGCCTTAGTTTGAGCTGCTGCCTTAGCTTGAGGGGATGCCTTAGTTTGAGGAGTTGTTTATTTTGAGGGGTTGCCTTAGTTTGAGAGTCTGCCTTAGTTTGAGGGGTTGCCTTAGTTTGAGGGGTTGCCTTAGTTTGAGAGTCTGCCTTAGTTTGAGGCTTTGCCTCAGTTTGAGGGGTTGCCTTAGTTTGAGGGGTTGCCTTAGTTTAAGCTGCTGCCTTCGCTTGAGGGGGTTGCATTAGTTTGGGGGGTTGACTTAGTTTGAGCTGCTGCCTTAATTTGAGGGGTTGCCATCGTTTGAGCTGCTGGCTTATTTTGAGAGTCTGCGTTATTTTGAGGGGTTGCCTCAGTTGAGGGGTTGCCATAGTTTGAGAGTCTGTCTTAGTTTGAGGGGTTGCCTTAGTTTGAGGTGTTGCCTTAGTTTGAGAGTCTGCCTTAGTTTGAGGGGTTGCCTTAGTTTGAGGGGATGCCTTAGTTTGAGGAGTTGTTTATTTTGAGGGGTTGCTTTAGTTTGAGAGTCTGCCTTAGTTTGAGGGGTTGCCTTAGTTTGAGGGGTTGCCTTAGTTTGAGTGTCTGCCTTAGTTTGAGGCTTTGCCTCAGTTTGAGGGGTTGCCTTAGTTTGAGGGGTTGCCTTAGTTTGTGCTGCTGCCTTCGCTTGAGGGGGTTGCCTTAGTTTGGGGGGTTGACTTAGTTTCAGCTGCTGCGTTATTTTGAGGGGTTGCCTCAGTTGAGGGGTTGCCATAGTTTGAGAGTCTGTCTTAGTTTGAGGGGTTGCCTTAGTTTGAGGTGTTGCCTCATTTTGAGAGTCTGCCTTATTTTGAGGGGTTGCATTAGTTTGAGGGGTTGCCTTAGTTTGAGAGTCTGCCTTAGTTTGAGGCTTTGCCTCAGTTTGAGGGGTTGCCTTAGTTTGAGGGGTTGCCTTAGTTTGTGCTGCTGCCTTCGCTTGAGGGGTTGCCATAGTTTCAGAGTCTGTCTTAGTTTGAGCTGCTGCCTTATTTTGAGAGTCTGCATCAGTTTGAGGGGTTGCCTTAGTTTGAGTGGTTGCCTTAGTTTGAGGGGTTGCCTTAGTTTGCGGGTCTGCCTTAGTGTGAGGTGTTGCCTTAGTTTGAGAGGATGCCGAAGTTTGAGAGTCTGAATTAGTTTGAGGGGTTGCCTTAGTTTGAGGGTCTGCATCAGTTTGAGCTGCTGCCTAAGTTTGAGGGGTTGCCTCAGTTTGAGGGGTTGCCTTAATTTGAGTGGTTGCCTTAGTTTGAGAGTCTGCCTTAGTTTGAGGGGTTGCCTTAGTTTGAGAGTTTGTCTTAGTTTGAGTGGTTGCCTTAGTTTGAGGGGTTGCCTTAGTTTGAGAGTCTTCCTCAGTTTGAGGGGTTGCCTCAGTTTGAGGGTCTGCATTATTTTGACGGGATGCCTTAGTTTGAAGGGTGCCTTAGTTGGAGGGGTTGCCTTAGTCGGAGGGGTTGACCTAGTTTGAGCTGCTGCCTGAGTGTGAGGGGTTGCCTTAGTTTGAGAGTTTGCCTTAGTTTGAGTGGTTGCCTTAGCTTGACAGGTTGCCTTAGTTTGAGATGCTGCCTTAGTGTGAGGGGTTGCCTTAATTTGAGGGTCTGCCTTAGTTTGAGGGGTTGCCTTAGTTTGAGGGGTTGCCTTAGTTTGAGATTCTGCCTTAGTTTGAGGGGTTACCTTAGTTTGAGAGTCTGCCATAGTTTGAGGGGTTGCCTTAGTTTGAGGGGTTGCCTCAGTATGAGGGGTTGCCTTCGATTGAGCTGCTGCATTAATTTGAGATTCTACCTTAGTTTGAGAGGTTGCCTTAGTTTGAGGGGTTGCTTTAATTTGAGGGATTGCCTTAGTTTGAGGGGTTGCCTTAGTTCGAGAGTCTGCCTTAGTTTGAGGAGTTGCCTTAGTTTGAGGAGTTGCCTTAGTTTGAGGGATTGCCTTAGTTTGAAGGGTTGCCTTATTTTGAGAGTCTGCCTCAGTTTGAGGAGTTGCCTTAGTTTGAGAGTCTGCCTTAGTTTGAGGTGTTATCTCAGTTTGAGGGGTTGTCTTATTTTGAGTGGTTTCCTTAGTTTGAGGGGTTGCCTTAGTTTGAGGGATTGCCATAGTTTGAGGGGTTGCCTTAGTTCGAGAGTCTGCCTTAGTTTGAGGAGTTGCCTTAGTTTGAGGTGTTGCCTTTGTTTGAGAGTCTGCCTCAATTTGAGGGGTTGCCTTAGGTAGAGGGGTTGCCTCAGTTTGAGGGGTTGCCTTAGTTTGAGCTGCTGCCTTAGCTTGAGGGGATGCCTTAGTTTGAGGAGTTGTTTATTTTGAGGGGTTGCTTTAGTTTGAGAGTCTGCCTTAGTTTGAGGGGTTGCCTTAGTTTGAGGGGTTGCCTTAGTTTGAGAGTCTGCCTTAGTTTGAGGCTTTGCCTCAGTTTGAGGGGTTGCCTTATTTTGAGGGGTTGCCTTAGTTTGTGCTGCTGCCTTCGCTTGAGGGGGTTGCCTTAGTTTGAGGGGTTGACTTAGTTTGAGCTGCTGCCTTAATTTGAGGGGTTGCCATCGTTTGAGCTGCTGGCTTATTTTGAGAGTCTGCGTTATTTTGAGGGGTTGCCTCAGTTGAGGGGTTGCCATAGTTTGAGAGTCTGTCTTAGTTTGAGGGGTTGCCTTAGTTTGAGGTGTTGCCTCAGTTTGAGAGTCTGCCTTAGTTTGAGGGGTTGCCTTAGTTTGAGGGGTTGCCTTAGTTTGAATGTCTGCCTTAGTTTGAGGCTTTGCCTCAGTTTGAGGGGTTGCCTTAGTTTGAGGGGTTGCCTTAGTTTGTGCTGCTGCCTTCGCTTGAGGGGTTGCCATAGTTTGAGAGTCTGTCTTAGTTTGAGCTGCTGCCTTATTTTGAGAGTCTGCGTCAGTTTGAGGGGTTGCCTTAGTTTGAGTGGTTGCCTTAGTTTGAGGGGTTGACTTAGTTTGCGGGTCTGCCTTAGTGTGAGGTGTTGCCTTAGTTTGAGAGTCTGACTTAGTTTGAGGGGTTGCCTTAGTTTGAGGGTCTGCATCAGTTTGAGCTGCTGCCTAAGTTTGAGGGGTTGCCTCAGTTTGAGGGGTTGCCTTAATTTGAGTGGTTGCCTTAGTTTGAGAGTCTGCCTTAGTTTGAGGGGTTGCCTTAGTTTGAGAGTTTGTCTTAGTTTGACTGGTTGCCTTAGTTTGAGGGGTTGCCTTAGTTTGAGAGTCTGCCTTAGTTTGAGGCTTTGCCTCAGTTTGAGGGGTTGCCTTAGTTTGAGGGGTTGCCTTAGTTTGTGCTGCTGCCTTCGCTTGAGGGGTTGCCATAGTTTGAGAGTCTGTCTTAGTTTGAGCTGCTGCCTTATTTTGAGAGTCTGCGTCAGTTTGAGGGGTTGCCTTAGTTTGAGTGGTTGCCTTAGTTTGAGGGGTTGACTTAGTTTGCGGGTCTGCCTTAGTGTGAGGTGTTGCCTTAGTTTGAGAGTCTGACTTAGTTTGAGGGGTTGCCTTAGTTTGAGGGTCTGCATCAGTTTGAGCTGCTGCCTAAGTTTGAGGGGTTGCCTCAGTTTGAGGGGTTGCCTTAATTTGAGTGGTTGCCTTAGTTTGAGAGTCTGCCTTAGTTTGAGGGGTTGCCTTAGTTTGAGAGTTTGTCTTAGTTTGACTGGTTGCCTTAGTTTGAGGGGTTGCCTTAATTTGAGAGTCTTCCTCAGTTTGAGGGGTTGCCTCAGTTTGAGGGTCTGCATTACTTTGACGGGATGCCTTATTTTGAGGGGTTGCCTTAGTTGGAGGGGTTGCCTTAGTCGGAGGGGTTGCCTTAGTTTGAGAGTTTGCCTTAGTTTGAGTGGTTGCCTTAGCTTGACGGATTGCCTTAGTTTAAGATGCTGCCTTAGTGTGAGGGGTTGCCTTAATTTGAGGGTCTGCCTTAGTTTGAGGGGTTGCCTTAGTTTGAGGGGTTGCCTTAGTTTGAGATTCTGCCTTAGTTTGAGGGGTTACCTTAGTTTGAGAGTCTGCCATAGTTTGAGGGGTTGCCTTAGTTTGAGGGGTTGCCTGAGTTTGAAGGGTTGCCTTATTTTGAGAGTCTGCCTCAGTTTGAGGAGTTGCCTTAGTTTGAGAGTCTGCCTTAGTTTGAGGTGTTATCTCAGTTTGAGGGGTTGTCTTATTTTGAGTGGTTTCCTTAGTTTGAGGGATTGCCTTAGTTTGAGACTCTGCCTCAGTTTGAGAGTCTGCCTCAGTTTGAGCAGTTGCCTTAGTTTGAGGGATTGCCTTAGTTTGAGACTCTGCCTTAGTTGGAGAGTCTGCCTCAGTTTGAGGATATGCCTTAGTTTGAGAGGTTGCCTTAGTTTGAGGGGTTGCCTTATTTTGAGAGTCTGCCTCAGTTTGAGATGCTGCCTTAGTGTGAGGGGTTGCCTTAATTTGAGGGTCTGCCTTAGTTTGAGGGGTTGCCTTAGTTTGAGGGGTTGCCTTAGTTTGAGATTCTGCCTTAGTTTGAGGGGTTACCTTAGTTTGAGAGTCTGCCATAGTTTGAGGGGTTGCCTTAGTTTGAGGGGTTGCCTCAGTTTGAGGGGTTGCCTTCGATTGAGCTGCTGCATTAGTTTGAGATTCTTCCTTAGTTTGAGAGGTTGCCTTAGTTTGAGGGGTTGCTTTAATTTGAGGGATTGCCTTAGTTTGAGGGGTTGCCTTAGTTCGAGAGTCTGCCTGAGTTTGAGGAGTTGCCTTAGTTTGAGGAGTTGCCTTAGTTTGAGGGATTGCCTTAGTTTGAGACTCTGCCTTAGTTTGAGAGTCTGCCTCAGTTTGAGGAGTTGCCTTAGTTTGAGGGATTGCCTTAGTTTGAAGGGTTGCCTTATTTTGAGAGTCTGCCTCAGTTTGAGGAGTTGCCTTAGTTTGCGAGTCTGCCTTAGTTTGAGGTGTTATCTCAGTTTGAGGGGTTGTCTTATTTTGAGTGGTTTCCTTAGTTTGAGGGGTTGCCTTAGTTTGAGGGATTGCCATAGTTTGAGGGGTTGCCTTAGTTCGAGAGTCTGCCTTAGTTTGAGGAGTTGCCTTAGTTTGAGGTGTTGCCTTTGTTTGAGAGTCTGCCTCAATTTGAGGGGTTGCCTTAGG